>NC_070617.1:36853682-38103682 GCF_027172205.1 Podarcis raffonei
TGATCCATAAAATGAAAGCAATAAACAATGCACTGCAGTCGCACAATCAATCAATCAGTAGCTGAACTGGGTTCCACACAGTCACAAAAACAAAACAAAAAAGCCACAAAAGCAAAAACACAAAATAAATAGCAAAAACAGGCAGACTTCAGCGCAACCCTCAAAACGGAAGTGTGACACTCAAATCGTCATCGTAACACTCAAAACGGAAGCCCAACACTCAAAACGAAGCATGTTTGGCTTCCGAAAAAAGTTTGCAAACCGGAACACTTACTTCTGGGTTTTCAGTGTTTGGGTTCCAAGTTGTTTGAGTACCAAGGCGTTTGAGAACCAAGGTACCACTGTAACTAATATTCTGGGGCACCCTGCCTCTGTGCACTCACCATTAAACAAAACACATATTACATATTGCTCAGGGTTTGGATGGTATTTCTCATTTTGTTCCTTCCCTACGCTCCACAATATTTGGCTCATCAGTTCGAAACAACGCACAAGATTAATTGCCTCCCTCCCTCCCTCCCCACCAACACACACACACACACACACACACACACACACAGAGGCATCTTCACCTTTGCAGTCTATAGCTCTGTGGCTCCTAAACCACTGCCATAAATATCACATGGGAGAGATGTGTAATCAGACATTCTGAACTGTGCCCCCGAAAACCAGGACCTATCACTTTGCGATGTATAAATCCTCTTTGCAAAGTCTGATACCCATACTTCTGGAGTAACACTTTGAGTCTTGCAATCCTGAAAGTGCTCTGATTTGTTGATTCATAATACGAAGTTGGTTGTCCCTAGGCCCTGTGTGGGGTCTTGTCCTGTTTTCTTTAACCGTGTGACTTTTTCACCCTGTCTCTGAAAGAGAAGAGTGCATGCAAGCATAAATGGGGAGCCCTTGAGATAACATGCAACATGCATGAAATTGACTGGACCAGAAACAGCTTGCCATCTGCATTAGATTTGATGTAGGAGATCTAGATAGATTCTACATGTGCCACTTAAAAGGCTTCTGAGCCTCTCTCCTATGCAGTGGCGTAGCGTGGGGGGTGCAGGGGGGGCCGGCCGCACCAGGCGCAACATCTGGGGGGGCGCGCTCGCCGCCTCCGGAGTCTCCGAAGAGCCTCGGGCGCAGGCCAAGAAGCCGAAGCTGAAGAGCCCGCTGAGCGCCGCGCCCAGGCAGAGCGCGCCGGGAGGCACCAATGCCAGGGCCCGGCGGCAGCCGCAGCACCTCACCACCATTCCGCCGCCAGACTTGCTCGCACAGGCACGGCCGCCCGACGCCGACGCTGCTGCCTCTGGCGGCGGACACGTGGAGAGAAACAGCGACAGCCGAGCGGGAGACTCTCCCTTTCTCACTGCAACGCTCCGGGGAGGGGGCGAGGGAGAGAGGTGGAAACGCGCGCGCGCCCCCCAAGCCGCATCTTCGCGGGGGTTGGGGGCGAAGCCGCCGGGTATTTGCGCCCCAAATTGGGGCGACCGCAAAAAGCCACTCTGCCAGCAGCAAGCTCCAAGGTCAAAGGCTCCCTTCGAGGAAGCTGCGATCCTCTTTCCAATTAAGTCCCCCCCCCCCAGCTCAGTTCAGTGGGAGGTGGATTTCCCGGGTCTCTTGTCCCTTAGAGGGCGCCTCTCATCATCCCGCCATTCTGAGAGCAGGGAGGGCGCCTCTCAGGAGACTTTCCCCCGCATTTGCTTTCCCGCTGGATCTGCAACTCTTCTGGTGAGCGAGGTTTAAACCAGAGGCAGGCGCTCCTTCTTGGACGGATGCCTGGAAGAAAAAGACCCCGGGGTCTCTTCCTTTCCTTCCCCTGCAGAGACCAGCCACGTCCCTCAGCCGAGGCCGCCTTGCTTCTCAAAAGAGCCGGTCTACTACAGTTCGTGGCTGCATGGGAGAGCACTGCTTTCCTTGCAAAAGGCCCCCAGGTTGAGTCGCCGGCACCTCCAGCTATGAGAGGATGGGAGCAGTGGCGTAGCGTGGGGGGTGCAGGGGGGTCGGCCGCACCTGGCGCAACATCTGGGGGGCACCTGGTGCAACATCTGGGTTAGGGGGCGCAAATCCATGGGTTAGGGGGCGCAAATTACTTGCCTTTCCCCGGGTGCTGACAACCCACGCTACGCCACTGCTCCTATGGAGAATGTGCATGTGTTAAAAGATGTGAATGCATTTCAAAATGCATTTTTATCAGGGTTCCCTTTTTCATTGGTTTCACTGAAGGTGGTTTTACAATTGCATTTCAAACTTCCTGCATTTTGTAAAAAAAATAACCCACGAATGCCTTCTATCCACAGCACTTTTAAAAGTGGGGCTACCACATTTAATTGAGGAGTGAGATCTATCAGTTAGCCTTCTTTGAATTCAATAAAAAGGCACCCCTCCCAAATAATAGGGCAAAATATTATTTATGAACATGTTAACAATCTGAATATAAAACCGCCAATGGGATCTTAGAAGAGGCCCTTCCCTCTTTAAATTCCATTTCAAATTACAATAATACTTAACATACCTTGCTACAGTTTCACAAAATTCTTAAATATAACCAAGTATGACTGAAAGAGAGGAAAGGGTTGGGAGTAGATGACATCTAGTCGATATTTATTAGATGACACCCAGTGCTGCTGCCCGAGGGTGCTGTGTGCTGATGCTAAGCCTGTCTGTCTCTACCTTTTCATAATGTACATTAAAGCTTCTTTTCCTGACTTTATCCTATTGTGAATTCCCCTGTCACTAGGCCTTAATAAGCTAACTTTCTGCATGCAGGGACTTGTTCATTCATTCATTCTGTGAATGAGCATTCAATCATTTGAGTCCATACCAAGGCAAGCTTATCAACTAAGTGAGAAAACAGCAAGCTGCCTTATAAATGAATCAGACCAGTGGGTCATCTAGTTCAGTATCAGCTACACTATTATTATTATTATTATTATTATTATTATTATTATTAGTTGTTGTTGTTGTTGTTGTTGTTGTTGTTGTTGTTGTTATAATATATTTATACACCACCTTTTCCCCTGACAGGGTAACTAGGTAAAGATAAAAGGACCCCTGACCATTAGGTCCAGCCGCGGATGACTCTGGGGTTGCAGCGCTCATCTCGCTTTACTGGCCGAGGGAGCCAGCGTACAGCTTCCGGGTCATGTGGCCAGCATGACTAAGCCGCTTCTGGAGAACCAGAGCAGCGCACGGAAACGCCGTTGAATTTCCCGCCGGAGCAGTACCTATTGATCTACTTGCACTTTGGCGTGCTTTCAAACTGCTAGGTTGGCAGGAGCAGGGACTGAGTAACAGGAGCTCACCCCGTCGCAGAGATTCGAACCACCGACCTTCTGATCAGCAAGTCCTAGGCTCTGTGGTTTAACCCACAGTGCCACCCGCATCCCTTTTTACAGGGTAACTAGAGCATTGGGAATAAAGCAGCAACACTTTCCATAAGTTACCTGAACTAGTGTGAGATGATAGACAGACAGAAAGGAAACACATTCGCCCCTCACTGATTCCTTCTTGCTTTACATCCTTCTTGTTTCTTCTTCAGCATAATGGCTGGACCTGCCTTTTGTTAGCCAGTGGACTCCACAACGGCCACCTGCCTGCTTGTACTCAGAATGGCTTTCTTTGCCAGGAAACATAGACCTTGAGTTTCTTTATTATTCCAGCAAGCTCCAATGTAGAGAAGCCATAGCTCTGCAGGTGGTGTGGGACTCCAGCTCCCATCAGCCCCTGCCAGCATGGCAAATGGTCAGGGGTGGTGGGAGTTGAAGTCCAAAACCATATTGAAAGCTACAGGTTCCCCAGCCTTGTTCTCTACTACGTTTCCCGGAGACAGTCCCCGTATTTGCAAATAAGTCCCCAGACAAATTCCATCCCCGGAATGTCCCCGGATTTCATCTAATGTCCCCAGGAAATGCAGCAGTGGCAGTCTCAGCAGCCTGGAGCAGTTGGCTCTGGCTGGCTTCAGGAGCTGCTCGGAAGTCCCTATATGATGGTGGTGCAGGGGCTCTAAGATGCAGCTTCTGGGCTGCCTCCACCTTCCCTGACCCCACCAACTAAGCTGTGAAGGGAGGCTTCATGCTGCCTGTCAGAGCAGCCTCCCAACTCCTACTTGCGTGCAAGCGGGGGGGGGGGGAGGGATCTCTCAGGCAACGGGAAGCCTCCCTTCCCAGCTGGGGGATCCCCGCCCCCTTCTGCTTACACACAAGTGGGAATGGGATTGGGGCTGCTCTGATGGGAAGGGAGGCATTGCACTGCCCAAGCCTTGCTGCCGCTCTCGGCCCTCTTTCTCCACCTTTCATGCCTGACCCATCACGCACCGCTTCCCCACCACAGGTCCAAGCACTTTTGCCTTTGCCCCTTTCCCTGGAAAGCCCACTCTTCAGTGCTAAATCGGTACAAACAGCTATCCTCAGAATACCCAACTGCTGTTTGTTCCAATTCAGTGCTAAATTGCAGGTTTCCCCAGGGGACAGCGGCAGGGCAAACAGAGGGGTGGATCAGCCCTGAGTTACATCTTTTCCACAGGCTCAGCCTAGCCTGTAACACCCTGTAGGACTGGCCTGGCTTAAAGCAGGCAGCATGAACATGACTATTATTCGTATCAATGTTCCATTTGCAGCAGCAGCAGAAGCAGCAGCTCCTCTGACAGTAGCTAATGAGGTGTTAAGATAAACATCTCTCAGCACTGTTCCCAAAACCCTTTGCTCCACTGGAGAGTCACATTGAAACACAAAGCAAATGAACTTTGGCCAAAACAAAAAACAAAAAAAAAACCAACCATCACATTATGAATGAAGCAAAGCAAGAACATCTTTGATTTGGACTTTACGCATACATTCTCCCAGTCCTTCCAGAAGAGAACAAAGCTGGAGCTTGCTGTACTTTTCTAAGTGCATATGGCGCCCCCTGCTGTCTGCATCACATTTGCAAATGTGGAGACATGAACTGAAATAAAGGGGGAACAGAGGAAGGTGTCTTATACCGAGACTATTGGTCCATCTAGCCCAGTATGGTCTGCACTGACTGGCATTGGGTCTCCAGGTTTCCTGACATGGGAATTTCCCATCCCTAACTGGGGATGCAGCGGATCCCTGCTCTTCCACTAAGCCATGGCCAGCACTACTTTTCGAAAGAAAGAAAGAAAGAAAGATACTGTAACTCACCATGAACACCTCCTTTGTTCTAGCAGAATGACAATGGTGCCCACTTGAGAGGTGCTGGAACTGAGTCCTGGTGAGTTCTGGCTGGGAAAAACCAACTTTTGGCTATTGACCCTTCCAGGGTTTGTATGTGTGGATAGGAAGAAGTACAGACAAAAGGAAGGACTTTCTTCACATAGCACACAGGTAGACTATAAAATGGGAGATGTAGAGATGGCCATAAATCTGGACAGTATTCAAAAAGGCTTAGATAAATCTAGGTGGGTGAAGCTGCCAATGGCTACTAGTCATGATAACTGATTTTTTTCCAACGTCAGAGGCAGAATTCCAGTTTCTGGATAAGATAAGTAGCAGAGGGCTATTTCATACCCTCCAACACTTCTCTCATGAAAATAGGGACGTCCCATTTCATAATGATAATTTTACTACTTACACCCCACACATTTTACTGGCTTGCCCCAGCTACTCTGGGCAGCTTCCAACATATATAAAAACTCAATAAAGCATTGAAGGTTAAAAAACCCCACAACCCCTTCCCTAAACAGGATTGCCTTCAGACGGTTCAGGGATCAGATAACTCCATACCCTCCAACATTTCTCCAGTGAAAATAGGGACATCCTAAGGAAAAGTGGGACATTCCAGGATCAAATCAGAAACCAGGACGGCTTCTCTAAATCAGGGACGTCGCTGGGAAATAGGAACACTTGGAGGGTCTGCTATTTCACATGTCCTGCTTGTGGCCTGTGCAGTGATGTCTGGTTGGCTACTGTGAGAAAGAGGCTGCTGGACTAGGTAGCCCCCGGCCTGGTCCAGAAGGATTCTACTTAGGAAATTGTTTCTTTCTTTTTATACATTTTTATTAATTTTTTAACATATCAGTTCCAACAGTCATACAACATAAGTTCTCATCTTATACAATGTTTTAGACTTCCGTCAACACCTCTGATGATTTTTCGTTCTTTATCACTTATTCTGCATTTCTTAATTTCTGTATTACATTTAATTGTCAACTAATAATTCTCTTCATAGTCTTTCTTGCAGTATTTCAAATAATCCACCTTACAAAACTTCTTGCAGTCCTACTAGCGTAATCTGTTCCTCACAATTACTTTTCAAATAGTTCATATATTTACTCCAGTCTTCTAAGAATCACTGATCCCGCAGGTTTCACATCCTTCCTGTTAATTTGTCTACTTCTGTGTAGTCCATCAATTTCATCCTCCATTCTTCTTTTGTCGGTAGTTCTTGCTTCCATTTTTGTGCCGGTAATATTCTTGCTGCTGTCTACTTAGGAAATTGTTTCAATCCGAAATTATTTTGTGGTCTGGTGTTTTTGTTTCTTTGTTTTGTTTTGGCCCGGGGTGTGATCTGCCCAAAGGTGGAATCCAGTACCAGAAACTTGGCATCCATATCCACACCTGGGCAGCCCAAAGCCCCCTCTGGATTGCTTTTGAAATGTTGTAAAGCCTTTCATGGACTCAGTGCCTGTAATTTCTAAGCTGCAATGAGAAAGGGGGCTTCTCCCACACACAGTTGTTGCTAGGAGCTCAAAAGCTGTGGAATGCCATGTTGAGACAACCTCTAAGACTTGTCACGGTACCCTTTAAGGGGAATATTGACTCCTTCGGGGGTCTTGAAAATCACACCGGCCTCCGGGGAGAAGAGCTGTGTTCTGGAATTTGCATCTGCAGTCGCCATCTGCCTATGTTGGGAAGAAGACAGTGGTCTGGTTCTCACTGAGATGGTAATTAAACCTGTTTCTGATCCTTATTCCTTCAAAGTGCAGGTTACAGTTAATGTTTATTATCTTTAAATCCTGCTTGAAAACTTCCTATGGGCATTTAGTTTATTTTTATGTACATTTATATTTATGTGCACACTACCAGCTCATATAGAATATCAAGGAGGGCACAACAATGTATACAATAAAACATCAAGCACCATCAAGCAATACAAAATGATCACTAAAATGACTGTTAAATGAAGAAAGATTAAACAGCTACATGGATCTGTCGGTATACTAAGATCTGTGACTGTGTCTAGTAAGATGGCCACTACTGAGCACCACATTTTAAGAAGGATACAGTGGTACCTCGGGTTAAGAACTAAATTCATTCTGGGGGTCCATTCTTAACCTGAAACTGTTCTTAACCCGAGGTACCACTTTAGCTAATGGGGCCTCCTGCTGCTGCTGCGCCACTGGAGCACAATTTCTGTTCTCACCCTGAAGCAAAGTTCTTTACCCGAGGTACTATTTCTGGGTTAGCGGAATCTGTAACCTGAAGCATCTGTAACCTGAAGCGTCTGTAACCCAAGGTACTACTGTATTGACATGCAGAGGAATGCATGCAGAGAACCATCCAGTTGAGTATTATCTGCGTTGACTGTCAGTGGCTCTGCAAGGTTTCATATAGGAGTTTCTCCATCCTACCTGGAGAGACCAGGGATTGAACCTGTGACTTTATGCATGCAAAGCAGATGCTCTACCAATGAGCTATAGTTTTCCCCCTGTCTCCCGTACTTCACCTCTGTCTTGGGCCAGAACGTTGACACATATAAAGTTCAGTAGCACAAGTTTATGGATCTTGCAATGCAAATATGATTCCACAAATGCCACCCCCCACCCATGACTGAATCAAGAAAAGAAGCTCCTTTACTCCTTTGAAGCAAAAGCAGACCCTCCAAGTGTCCCTATTTTCCAGAGACATGCCTGATTTAGAGAAGCCATCCCAGTTTCTGATTTGATCCCAGAATGTCCCACTTCTCCTTATGGCATTCCCTTTTTTTCATTGGAGAAATGCTGGAGGCTATGGAGTTATCCGACCCCCAAGCCATATGAAGGCAATCCCGTATAGGGAAGTTTTTTTAACATTTAATGTTTTATTATGTTTTTATATCTGTTGGAAGCTGCCCAGAGTGGCAACGCAGTCAGGTGGGTGGGGTATAAATTGTTGTTGTTGTTGTTGTTGAATAGGGCATCCCTTTTTTCATCAGAGAAATGTTGTAGGATATGTGAAAGCAACACGGAGTCTTGTGTTACCTTAACAGCGTGTATATGTATACGGGCAATTCCTTGGCCTTCAAGATGCTACAAGACTCTTTGTGTGATATTCAGTGATTGCTGAACTATTACCTTTTGCTGCACGGCAGAGGGCCCTGTGCTACAATGAGCAATAAGGATGATAGCTTAGTAATCCTCTAAGTACTTGCCGATGAGAGCATGTGCTAGGGTTGAATGAAAAAGACTTGTGCATTTTTGTGTTTAGCCATATATGAAAAATGAGATCTTTCTTGCACTTTTTAAAATAGAAAAATGGGGCCACTCAACATTTTCACCTTTGTTTGTGTGAAACTGGCATATATGCAATCTGACAGCGAGATCATGTGACATCAGTTTAGAATACTGGTACCACATGGGCAGTAATGTGATTTCTGATTTGCTGTCTTGGCCTACGTGACTTTGCCAAGCAACATCAGGTATCTGTGGTGCCTGACCCTGCAAAGCTCCTGTTATGGTTCAATTTCCCTCCCTCTGAAGGAGTGAAGCCGAATGCCATGCCTGAGCCAAGTGTGTGCACAGACCATAATATTTGATTTGGACCCTGCTTTGGTGCTTTAGAAAAGAATGAGAATCAGTCCAAAGTACTTCAGCTAGGCGTTCAAATCCACATCCTGATTTGGAAAAACAGAACTGCTTGCCTATCCTGTTCACTATCATGGATTGTTATAGCTATTGTCAGTGCTTTTTTTCTGGGGGGGACTCGGGGGTACGCATACCCCTAAATATTTTGTGAATCTGAGTTTGGCGTCATTGAGGGGCAGTATTTCAATATGAGTAGGAGAATGAGATTACCCCTAAACATCTTTTAAAAGAAAAAAAGCAATGGTTATTGTTATTTAAATAGCTATAACATTGTTTTCTTTTTGACAGAACTGGATGAAATTTGCAAACATATTCACTCCTCCATAGTGGATAGGGTCTGCCAAATTATAGACAAAATGGTTCATATGTTCTTTTGTTGGCCATTTTTACATGTTGATTCTTTCCCCAAAATGAAGCAATCTACAACTTTTAAATTTCTTTTAACTGAGCAGAATTTAATTGAGCAGAAATTTGCAGGCAAGGTATTCCCTTCTGATGGGATAAACCCTGTCAATTTTTAGGAGGACAGCTGCAGTGGTTTTCTTCTAATGACAGAATTTACTGGTTTGTAAGGACTAAAAAGGATTTCCTTACTCTCTCCTAGCATTTTGTGGACAATTGATAGTAAAGCGGCATATGTGGAAGAGGTGACCTTGGACATGAGTTGGGTTGTGGGGTTTTTTTAGGGGTTTGTGTGTGTGTTTTGGCGAGGCACGATTCATTTCTATCCCTCTGGTTTTGCAGACTTCACTAAAAAGAGGACCATAGAAAAATTTGCACCATAGAAAGTAGCATGCAAAATTTCAGAAGGGTGGGTGCAGGGGCTAGGGCATTGTAATGAATGGGGGAAATAAACAGCGTCAGGCTTGTTTTCAACACCCAAAGTCACAGAAACAAAGTGCAAAGCTGATTTGACAGGAGTGGAAGTGTGGGCATGCAACACAAAGGAAGGAAGACTTCCAGGCAAACACCACAAGCAGAACAAGAAAAGAGCACGGAACAGACAAAAACAAGGTGATACATTATTTCAGTTTCCCTCCTCCAAAGCATTGTGATTTGAGAGACATGGTCCAATAATTTCCTTTGATTAAAAGTGAAACCTGTCAGTCACAAAATAGTTCCCCATACCCACTCCCCCCAGCCTGGCATTTTCCTGATATGGCAGGCTGGGGGGAAAAGGTTTCAATTTTTGCAAACAATGTTGTCTGCCACATTTTTCTTTAATCCAAATGTCCAAAGCACTTTGATGCTCCCCATTTTGACAAAAGGCATTTTGGACAGAGCCCGCTTTAACTTGGGCAAACCTCAGGTCTGTCTGAAGGAGCCCTCTCGATTGTGAACGAGGAAAGCTTACTTTCAAAATATCAGTTGCATTGAATTTCTTGTCCATCCCTACTCACTTTCCTATAACCTTAAAGGTAAAGGGTAAAAGGACCCCTGACCCTTAGGTCCAGTTGTGGACGACTCTGGGGTTGCAGCGCTCATCTCACTTTATTGGCCGAGGGAGCCGGCGTACAGCTTCCAGGTCATGTGGCCAGCATGACGAAGCCGCTTCTGGCGAACCAGAGCAGCGCATGGAAACGCCGTTTACCTTCCCACCAGAGCGGTACCTATTTATCTACTTGCACTTTGATGTGCTTTTGAACTGCTAGGTTGGCAGGAGCAGGGACCGAACAATGGGAGCTCACCCCATTGCGGGGATTCGAACCGCTGACCTTCTGATCAGCAAGTCCTAGGCTCTGTGGTTTAGACCACAGCGCCACCCACATCCCTCCTCCTATAACCTTATGCTTTAATAAATAAATAATACATAAAATAGAATGTATCAGACATTCATCATAGTCACCCACCCCTTCTCTTACTGCTGGCAGCTTTGCCTGTCACTTTTCACAAAGGTTTTAGTGCTACAGCATCAGCTCCCGGCACCAAGCAGCTGGTGATAAACATTACCGGAGGTGGGATTTTGAGTCACACAAACAGAGAACAAAATGATCCTTGCTGTGTCGGGGAATAGTGCAAACATCTTCCCACAGGCAGCTGAAATGGAAGAGGGAGGATCCATTTCTGGGGAGAAGAGCTGAAGAGGCTACCAAGAGGCCTCCTTGCATCAGCTTTGAACTCCTGCAAAACCACCTCCTACCTGGGTGGCAGCTCACAAGGTCACAGCCAAGTAACACTTAGGTAAAGGTAAAGGGACCCCTGACCATTAGGTCTGACACTGGGGGTTTGGCACTCATCTTGCTTTACTGGTTGAGGGAGCCGGCATACAGCTTCCGGGTCATGTGGCCAGCATGACTAAGCTGCTTCTGGCAAACCAGAGCAGCGCACGGAAACACTGTTTACCTTCCCGCCGGAGCGATACCTATTTACCTACTTGCACTTTGATGTGCTTTCGAACTGCTAGGTTGGCAGGAGCAGGGACCGAGCAACGGGAGCTCACCGCATCACCAGGATTTGAACCACTGACCTTCTGATCGGCAAGTCCTAGGCTCTGTGGTTTAACCCACAGCGCCACCTGCGTCCTGTAAGTAACACTTAAGGATGGCTAATAGGGCAGAAGGCAGGGAGCCCAATCAAATGTGGAGCCAGAGCTAATGAGGGGCAAAGCCAGCTAATTCTACTTTTTGCCCATCCTCTTCCTTGATGAGTTCTTTGAGGTGGAGACTCAGGTTGGTGGGGCAGTGTCCTATTGCTCTAACGGACCGGCACCACGGACAGCAATTCCCAAGGAAAGTGTGGCCACCAACCATTTAAGCAGAGAAGAAAGGAGGTGTTGGTAGTGGAGAAAGAAACCAGAAGTGGAAGAAACTATGGCAGCGGAGGAGGGACATTGACCAAAGCCAGGACTGGCCCAAGACATTTTGCTGCCTGAGGCAAAGGATGCAGGGACATCTCCCCTGCTCCATGTGCAAAAACTGACCAGGCTGGCAGTTGAACTTTACTTCAGCCTCCTCCATTGCACTTGAAGGTAGGAAACTAGCTTAGGGGGTGCAGGGCAGGCTGCATGGCACATACACAAACAGCTGTGTTCACCAGGGCTGTGCAATAAATCAGCATACCATTGAATACATGTATTGAAATAACATTGCGGTAAGTGTTTCAACAAGGCAATATACTGTTGAACAAAAGGTGGACACTTAACAGCTTCCCAGGGGGTAGCTCAGCTGAACTGATACTTTGCAGATAATGTGCAGTCAGGTATCTCCAGCTTTGTTTGCTCTCTCCCTCCTAAGCAATAAGAAATTGTGATAAGCCCTCACACAAACCAGCAAACTCTTACAGCTTAGCTGGTATCTTTCCACTTAAGGTAAAGGTAAAGGTACCCCTGCCCGTACGGGCCAGTCTTGACAGACTCTAGGGTTGTGCGCCCATCTCACTCAAGAGGCCGGGGGCCAGCGCTGTCCGGAGACACTTCCGGGTCACGTGGCCAGCGTGACATCGCTGCTCTGGTGAGCCAGAGCCGCACACGGAAACGCTGTTTACCTTCCCGGTAGTAAGCGGTCCCTATTTATCTACTTGCACCCAGGAGTGCTTTCGAACTGCTAGGTTGGCAGGCGCTGGGACTGAACAACGGGAGCGCACCCCGCCGCAGGGATTCGAACCGCCGACCTTTCGATCGGCAAGCCCTAGGCGCTGAGGCTTTTACCCACAGAGCTCAGCTAATTATGCAGAGCCTTCTAACAATCCAGGAGGAACCCCCCATGGCTAGAGAATTAAAGATCCAGTGGCAAAGTTAAGAAGTAAACAAAGACTGCTTTCTTTTAGGGGAAAAAAGAGGGGGAAGAGTTTTATTGCTATTTTCTGGTGGTGTTTATGTTGTTGGTTCCCCCTAAATAGCTTTCATCATATTGAAAAGGAAGGGTTTTTAAAAAAATTTAAAGGACACTGTCTTTTTGCTTGCTTGGGTCCCTCCTTCCCTCCCTTCCATAAAAAGGGAAAGATGGTGGGATGAGGGCTTGGGAGGGGGGCTCTATGGGGCAGGTGTGGAGGGGAGAAGATTGAGCTAGCTGCCTTATGTTGAAATGGGAGGTTGGGTACTATGTGAGAATGATGGGGAAGGTGTTTTTCGGTAAGCAGTGTAAGCAAACATGTGTCTACTCACAAGCAAGCCCTACTGAATTCAATGAGGCTTACTCTCAGTAGAAGTAAGTTTAGCTGAACTCAGTGGGCCTCATGCATGCACAGATTCCACTTAGACCTCTGAGTGGGGAAGCATTTGCAACTTGACTTAAACTACTCTTAAATTAGTTAAAAATATATTATATGGAAGTTTATTTCAAATCAAATCAAAATCCATTTATTGTGAGGACCATGCCTGAGCACAAGCATCAACACTACAATAGTTAAAAATATTAAAATTCATTACATACTATGCCAACAAAACCTTCTTCCCACAGAATAGAAAAGGAGGGGAAACGAGCAACGAGTTAAACAGACAATGAAGGGGTCTTTACATTGTCGTCCATAAATCTTTCCCTGGCTTTCATGGCCTTCATCACAAAAACCGCTACCACATGGGTAATGCGTGGGTTTGCATCAACTAACAAAAATTTTACTCTATCTTCAGGACTGGTTATAGAGTTGGGTATAATTTGCAGCAATGCGTCTCTAAAGCCCGAGTAAATGGGGCAATAGAGGAGGTAATGTGTAAGATCCTCTTTAATTTTCATAAGGCAAGGACATAAACGATGTTCTACTGGGGTTTTTGTGTATCTACCGGTCAAATAAGCAGTTGGCAATGTTTGAAACCGTGCCATAGTAAAAGCTCTCTGAAGGGTGGGATCAGTGATCTCCACCAAGTAGTTGGCACAGATTTTGACTGCTTTTACTCGAGGGAATGGAAGTTTATTTAATATTTTTATTAAATCTATTACTTCTTTACATTTTAAGGCCCTCCACTGCTGCAGGGAGCCTCGTCAAGGCCCTCGGCTGCCTCAGGGAAGTGTGTCGCACCTTTGCCACCATGGGAAGGTATGGAGGGACCTTCTGCTGCCATGGCGAGGTGTGGCAAGGCCCTGTGCTGTTGCAGGGAAGTACGGCACACTCTCCACCTCTGCAGAGAGGTATGGTGGGACCTCTGCTGCCACAGGGAGGCTTGGCAAGGCCCTCCACCACTGTAGATATAAATCATGATATATCATGATATGATATTTAGCTAGTGATATATCATGATGTTGCAAATCAGATATTGCCCAGCTCAAGTGTTTACCTAAGACAGCTGCCTCACTTTGTCTCATGTTAGGGCCAGCCCTGACAAAGGCAGTGTGGCAGCCCAAAGGAAACACCTTACCCAGGGTGCCTGAAACCTGACTGTGCACCTAGTCTGGAGATAGACATGTGCTGCACACATAGAGGGGTGTGTGCAGAGATGAGCAGCATTCCTGTCCAATATAGCTCTGATATCACACAATCACTATCGATCTCTCCCCCCTCTCTATATAATATTTATATATTTAAAATCATTTTAAAACTGCTTTAATGTTTTAAAAATCTCTAAGCAGTGTACACTTAGCACAATATTAAAAATAATGCCCATTAAAAGAAAAAATGGAGTTTAAAATCAATAAAAAGGTATAAGAGCAAATGTATTAAGGAGATATGTACCGTACATATAAATCATACACTTTCCTCTGCATTCAACATTCTCTACATTCTGAGTTAACTAAGACAATCAAGTGAATTCCTAAAGGGTTGCAGACTTGTTTTACTGTCTTGTTGAATAGTCTTTGACTTTCAACTTTATTGATTATTCCAGTGTTTTAAACCACTTGTGGCTCCCTTTTGACCTTTGCAAGGTGGTATGGAAATGGTGTTCTAAAGAAATATGTTTCCAAAACAGACACATTGTCTCTCCTTTTGATTCCTTTTGATTCCTTTCACTCTCTATATCCCAAATGCACATGTGTAAAAACACTGCCCCAAAGAACCATTTTATATCATCTTACACAGGGTTGTTTTTATTTTTTTTATTTACATAATTTTATCCTGCTTTTCAGTTGAAAAAGGCGCCCAGAGTGCATTAACATACTGCCCATAAAACAAGACAGTATCTGGCCTTAGGCTTGCAATCTAAAAGACGCAACACAAAAGAAAAAGAGAGATGGGAAGGGAGGAGAATAAAGTTACCTCAGGCACCAATCCTTAAAGTTCAATAGTAGTTCATGTTAGGGCTGCACACTAGATTTGGCCAAAGGCTGAACTAAACCGATTTTTGTGAGTTCAGAATCTGGGCTTTGCCTGATTGAGGTGCATACAGCCCCAGACTGGGTCTCTCAGAGCAACCTGGGCTCTCAGGGGGTTGGTGCTGACTTTTAAAGCCCTAGACACCCTCGGTCCAGTATACCTGAAGGAGCATCTCCACCCCCATCGTTCACTGAGGTCCAGCAGGAGGCCAGACAAGACTCTCCTGCTGGTCTTTGTTCACAACCCTACAGGTAGGAACAGAGCCACTGTTGCTCAGTGCTACTGAGACCCATCCATCAGGGGCAGTCCAGAAGGATACTATAGCCAGTGGTTCTGAAGGCCACTGAGAGATTGAGCAGCAGCAGCAGCATGGCACTCCTCCTGTCCTTCCATCTTGGACTACTTGGACTACTGCAATGTGCTCTACGTGGGGCTACCTTTGAAGGTGACCCAGAAACTGCAACTAATCCAGAATGTGGCAGCTAGACTGGTGACTGGGAGCGGCAGCTGAGACCATACAACACCGGTCCTGAAAGACCTACATTGGCTCCCAGTATGTTTTGGAGCACAAATCAAAGTATTGGTGCTGACCTTTAAAGCCCTAAAAGGTCTCGGCCCAGTATACCTGAAGGAGCATCTCCACTCCCATCGTTCAGCTCAGATACTGAGGTCCTTCCCCAAGGGCCTTTTGGCAGTCCTCTCACTGCGAGATGTGAGGTTACAGGGAACCAGGCAGAGGGCCTTCTGGGTGGTGGCACCCACCCTGTGGAAGGCCCTCCCATCAAATGTCAAGGAAATAAACAACTATCTGACTTTTAGAAGACACCTGAAGGCAGCCCTGTTTAGGGAAGTTTTTAATGTTTGATGTTTTATTGTGTTTTTAATATTCTGTTGGGAGCTGCCCAGAGTGGCTGTGTGTGTGTGTGTCTGTCTGTCTGTCTGAATAAAAGGCATTGGGGGGGGAGAAGCTTGGGGGAGGGGGAAGGACACACAGACACAGCCAAACTGAGCAGAATAAACCTGGAGGATTCAGTCCTGAGGCTGCAGGGTTTGGAAGGGGAATTAAAGAGATGCACTCTCATTCCCGGCCCTCTTCCTGAGTGTATATGTACTTAGGGATTAAAATGCACCTCCATTAAATGTTAGCCATTTCCCCTTAATTGATTAAGGGCCAGACCTAGGATACGTGTTCTTGAGGTTGGCCCAGCTGGGGTTGGGTCAGTCCCCTGGACTGGGTAATGGAGGGGGATGTGCATTGCTGCACATCAGGCATGGCTGATCTGGTCATTGCAGGATGGTGAGTAGCTCAGCTTACATACATCTGGATCCTGCTGAGAGTCATTTCCGCCTCTGAATAGACTTTGCGTTCTGCGAAGGCAAGCCACGAGATGTATGCCTCTGCAGATGGCAAGGAGAGAGCAGACTTCAGCTATTGTTGCTAAACCTTTTTCTCTGCTCGTTCCATTTCTGCCATTCTGTTTCCCCCACTGGAAACACAGCTGCGGAGTAGCCAGAAGAATTTCAGCAATCAGATAAGAACAAGTGGTGTAATTTCAACACAGCCCTTTTCTTGCCCGTCGCTTTTTGATTTCATTAAAAAAAATATTGCTTGGCTTGAAGTTTGCTCAGTAGAGTGGAGCAGTGTGGCTCAAAAAGGCAGCCCGCCGGAGTAAACAGAAGACCACAGAGAATATATAGTGGTGGTTTCATTCTGCTGCAGTGGGGGTGAAGAACCTCAGGCCTGGTGAGGTCAAACATGGCCCATCAGACTTCTCTATTTGGCCATCAAGAATTTCTCTAGGGTCTGCTTCTCCACTGGCCAATCCTGTTCCATACTTTCCTTGAGTGCTTTTGCCTATCTGGAACATGTCCTGTTACGATGAAGGTGTCTGTTGCTTACCTGGGTGGAGAAAGGCATGGACAAAGCTCAGATTTATACTGTACAAAGGTAACCCATCCACTGCTCTATCCACTTTTACCTGTCCCTGCCCACCGCTTGTATGCATGGAAGAGGTTGCACTGTTGTTTTCAAATTCTGGGGACTCCAGCTCAGAGGCTATAGTAAAGATATGGCATTCTCTGTGACACTGGAGTCCTTTACTCGTAAATGGGCCAGGCCTCTTTAAGAATAAAGCAGGCATCCCCAACCTGCAGCCCTCCAGATGTTTTGCCCTACAACTCCCATGATCCCTAGCTAACAGGACCAGTGGTCAGGGATGATGGGAATTGTAGTCCAAAACATCTGGAGAGCTGAAGGTTGGGGATGCCTGGAGTAGAGGCTCTACCCATCAGGGGCAAAACTAGCTACTCAGAGGAAGCTGCAGAGGAGGCTCAGTTTGGGTCTGCTGGTTGCTTGGGCAGCATTCAGTCCTGCCTTATTTTCATAGCAAGCCTAGTTTCCACTTGGAGCTATCCAGGGTACTACTTATCTTACTTCTTTATGCTTTCTGATTTTCTTCCCCTTACGGATCTGGACTTAGCTTTGTCTGACCGTGCCTTGTTGGAACTTGACATTTGCTTGACTCAACTGTGCTTCTTGGATCTGGTGGTATGTGATCTATTGCCCCAGAATTCTATGCCCAGTACAAGCCCCCAGCTTGAGCTTAGATCCCTGTCCTTCAACTGGGACTGCTGCCTAAGACAGAACACTTCACTTGGGTAAAACAGAACTCTTCACTTGGGTCACTTCTAATGTAAATGCATCCACCCAGGCTGGTCATTGGCTCCCCTTGACCAGGATAGGCTATAAAGACTTCCTGGGCATTCTAGGGCCTTGCATGGTCCACAACTGAGGCCTGAAAATACAGCTGAATCTAACCTAAGAACTCAAGAACCTAAGAGCTCAAGAAAAGCTCAGGAAAGCACCACCTCATGCACCCCATGGTGGTCAAGGTCCATTTAGTTCAGCATTGTCTACCCTGACTGATAGTAGTTTTCCAGAGTTTCAGACAGGAGTCTTTCCCAGCCCTACCTGGTGGCACCTTCTGTACGTAGAGCAGATGTTCTACAACTAAGCCACAGACTTACATAGGAAGCTGCCTTTGGCCAGAGCATGCCATATATCTGACTAGCCTAGTGTTGCCTACTTCCAGGTGTGACCCAAGTAGCACCCTTTAGATGGCTCAGATATTAGTTGATGTGGAAGGCTTTCCACCAGAGTGCCACTCCCAGTCTCAGGAGACTAGCCTTCCCCAACCTGGTGCCATCCAGATGCTCTCAGTCTACAACTCCCATCAGCCACAGGCATTGGTCAGGGATGATGAGACCTGGAATGTCTGGAGTCACTACTTTGATCACTTCTGGAAGTAGACAAGGGTGGCAAATGCTAAAAAAATGCTTTTAAAAGGAATTTGGACAAGGAGGGGGTACAGAGAAGAATGGTCTTTGCCAGCATCCTTCCTCTCCCTAACCTGCCCCCACCGCCGCCGCCGCCGCCACTTCCAGGAGATTCCCTGACAAGCCACAAAAACCACTATTTTGAATCAAGCTGCAAGGACAGCTCTAGATAAAATATACCAGGCAAAAGGGTCCAGGCCTTTTGTTCTTGAATGATGGGATGATCAATCTTGTCCTAAGAATCATAGAGGAATGTCAAATGAATATTGTTGAGGGATGCAACAGGGGATTTTGGGATGCAGGGGATGGGGAGATAAGAGGCAAAGTTAGAGCATTACTGTTCTGAGCCATTAAACAAAATTCTAGTTCTGCTTTATGTGCAGTTGAATGAAGACCTCTTCGTTATTTATTAGCGAGCCATCATGGAAGCCATAACCTGGGTGAGAAGAGGATAGATTTATTGTTGTTCTCTTTAAAGTAGGGAAAGGTTAGTGTGCCACTGGATTCCACACTAATATAACCTTTCTGCTAATGGCAGTGATTAGCATTTGGTAGAAAATGGGAAGAAATTGCTTTTGATATTTATTGATAAGTCTAGCAAGATTTAGCATGACTCTAATAATAATAATGCAACATGTTCAGTGGCTGATACAAAGGTTTTGGATTTCCCCACAATGAACTCAAATAAAATTTTAAAACTATTATTCATAATTAATGCACAGAACCTTTGATGTACACAATGCTTTTAAACAGTGATAGAGCTGGAAAGTGTTTATATGATTAATTGAATAGACAACTTAATTTTTAATAATAATATACTGATGGCTCAGAAAGGTTCCCTCAATGGAAGGATGAGGAAGCTCAGGCCTGAGGGCCAAATATGGCCCTCCAAGCTTCTCTGTGTGGCCCTTCGAACTCTCCCCACACCAGCACCAGCTATACCCAGGCCATGTCTCTCACAGATGCTGCTTTGCACCCTCATTGAGTGTCTTTGTCTGGCTTGGAATGTGCCTTCAGCTTCTCATAATACCCTTTCCTTTCCTGGATGCAAGACAAAGAAGGTTGTGTAAGTGTATGCAAACAAGAGGCTGCCTTCGAAACACATGCCCTTCTCTATTCTCCATCCATGAAAGCAAGAAGCTTCCATAGATGGAGAACAGACGCCATCCAGACAGCAGAAACACTCAAGAAGGGTGTGAAGCAGGGGGCAGTAGTGGGTGTGACTTAGAAGGGCGTATGGCTGGGGAAGGCTGTCACCTGAGGAGAGCCTTGAGACTTGGGGGGTCTTCTGCATGTTAGTATTGCTGGGCAGCTCCTCTGCCCAGTGTGGATGGCCGAAATGGGACTCTTGCTAACATGTCCTGAACCACTGCCTGGGAATAACTTAAAATATCTGAAGGTCTGTCACATGGAAGGTGGCACAAGCTTGCTTTCTGCTTCAGAGCATGGGACCCACACCAATGGATGATGAGAAATGAGAGTCCAACTAAACATTAGGAAGAATATTCTGGTGGCAAGAGCTCTTTCCTAGTGGAATGGGCTACCTCAAAAGGTTGCGGACTCTCCTTCACTGGAAGTTTTTAAATAGTGGTTGGATGAATATCTGTCAGGGATTCTTTAGCTGTGATTCCTGCATTGCAGGGGGTTGGACTAGATTACCCTTGGGATACCTTCCAACGCTACATTTCTATGATTCTTTGTCTGGTTTACTGTCTGATGCCTCTTAGCTTTTTATTTATTTATTTGGAGGTCTTGCCATGCATCCCAATGTGTTCCAGGAAAATGCCTGCTTGTTTAAAGAGATAATTGCCTTTCCACTTGGTATGTGTGTAAGTTGCTTTTCCCTATACAGTGGTACCTCAGGTTAAGTACTTAATTCGTTCTGGAGGTCCATTCTCAACCAGAAACTGTTCTTAACCTGAAACACCACTTTAGCTAATGGGGCCTCCTGCTGCTGCCGCGCTGCCGGAGCACGATTTCTGTTCTCATCCTGAAGCAAAGTTCTTAACCCAAGGTACTATTTCTGGGTTAGCAGAGGCTGTAACCTGAAGCGTATGTGTCAGCGCTGCCCAAGGTCCCAGCTCACACAAGACCAACGCTGCTTCTTCCTCAAGTAAAAAAGTCTTTATTGAAGTTCAGTTTCATTTCCAGACGCGCAGCGCGCAACGCTACGTCTATGCCCTAGACCGTAGAAGTCCCATCTGAATCTCCTCCCCCCTGACACCAGCTTAAGACTCTAGCCTTACTCCACCTCTTCCTCTGTTCCTTCTTTCTCTGGGTCCTCCTGCTAGTCGGAGTTTCAGCCCTCCTAGATTCTTCTGACGCTGAGTCCGCCGACTCTTCTCCCCCCCTCCTTCGGGCTTTAGGACCTGGCTCCCAATCCGGGTTTTCTGCTGTCCCGCGCTCCTCCACATTTGAACTTGGCGCGCGCGCGCAGCCTCCCACTTTCCTTCTGACCGTTACACTTGTGTCACTGCTCCCTCTTTCGGGGAGGCTAGCTGGACCTGACCTTCCCTCCGTTTCCCCCCTCCCCGATGGGGGCGTGGTTACCCCTGACTCATCTTCTCCCCCCGCTGGAGGAGAAGCTGGTCCTGACTCATGTGACTCTTCCCCCCCACTGTGCTCTGGTGGGGGAACTGGTCCTGATCCTCCGCTACTCCTTTGGGACTCCCCTCTGGTTCCTTGTTTATGGAACGTCCCCCCTGGGACTCCCCTCGCCCTTACCATAGGCGCCCCCTCCTGGGAATCTTCTGATTCGCTGGAGAAGCTCATGGAATCTCTCGGGCCGCTGTCATATTCCCCTACGCTCCCCTCTGATTCCTCTCCTCCGCTCTCTATTTGCTCTCTCCCCTGCTCTTCTGCTCCTGAGCCTCTGACAGTATGTAACTTGAAGTGTATGTAACCTGAGGTACCACTGTAAACAGTTTGGAATGATCACAGAAGGTGATCCTAAGTACCATATTTTCCTGTGTATAAGACTAGGTTTCCCCCCTGAAAAATAATGTCAAAAATTATGGGACGTCTTATGCACAGATACATCTCCCCCCATTTTCTTAGATCAGAGTCCCCCAAAATAGGAGGTGTACCTTATACATGGGGGCATCCTATAGATGGAAAAATACGGTAAGTGTTTGATGTTCCCTAACACTCGCAAGCATCTGATTGGAAGCTTCTTTGTCATTGGGAATTAGGCTCTCAAACGCTGCCTATTTACACCCTCCTATGCTTGGAGTGCTATACTCGAAATTACAAAGGCACAGTTTCCCCATGGGAATGCAATCATGCCTGTTAGTGAGGTGATATGATTTTGTACACAAAAGGAGAGAAGTGTGTCTCTTCCGAGGTATTAAGAGGCATAAAGGATGAGGCGGCAACTCCAGAGAGGGTGGGATCGCATGTTGCAAACCACCACAAAAGCTATCTCTTCATGCTATTTTTATTCTTCCTTTTCTTCTCCCTCCTTTTCTCCTTGCAGCAACAACCCTGAGAGGTAGGTTAGGCTATGAGAGCGTCATTGCCCCAAAGTCATCTCAAGGTGCCTCATAGCTAAGAGGGGATTGGAACCTGGGTCTTGTAGAAGCACAAGAAGGAGTTTATTTTGCCAGAGCTAT
This sequence comes from Podarcis raffonei, assembly GCF_027172205.1. Taxonomy (NCBI): domain Eukaryota; kingdom Metazoa; phylum Chordata; class Lepidosauria; order Squamata; family Lacertidae; genus Podarcis; species Podarcis raffonei. The sequence goes on from NC_070617.1 coordinate 36,875,610, forward strand.
TAGTCCCTCTAGCTCTGTATTGCATACACTGACAAACAGTGGCCCTCCAGGGTTTCAGGTGGGTGACATTCCAAGCCCTCCCTGGCAATACCAGACAATGAACTATGGGCCTTCTGCATGCAAAGTCGTGTTGCAGGGGGTGTGTGGTGTTTGCCTCCTAGGTGGGTCATAAGGAAAGGGTTAAAATGAGTGTGATGTGATTGGCCAGTGAGAATGCAAGGGGGGAGTAAAAGTTAGAGTGGGAGGTTTTGAAAGTCGGTTGAGGTTTGGGAGTTGAGAGTTGAGGTTTGGGAGTTAAAGAAGGAAGAGGGAGGATTAGGTGTGGGTTGGTCGAGTTGTATTGTGAGAGAGTGAGAGGAATTGTTGGGTGGAGTCAGATAGATAGTTGGGGATAATCAGTTTGAAGTTGTTCAGAACTAAGATTAAGAAACTGACAAGAAAAATTAACTGAAACCATAAGCTTGTTCCTGCATTTAAAAATAAAGTTGATTATTTGTTTATGTTAACAACTGTCTGGACTCCGTGTGGCCCCGTGAGAAACGGGGTGGTGGCAGCAAAGAAAGCTATTGCAGTGGTGGCACAGGGTCAATAGACCGTCAAACTTCTGGGGGCCCTGTGTGATCGCCACAGGGTGCCACAACAATGCTATAGAAAAGAGCAAGAGGCAGGAGCATGCCAAATTTTAGCATTGCACAGGGCGCTGGTGAAACTTGAGAGCCCAGAGTATACCACTGCTGCCCTTCTGCTAGCAAGGTGATTGCAGAGAACACCTTGGCAAAGCAGGTGAGCAGACAGTTCAGTCCTGCTGCGTGTTGCTTCACATTCTGTGGGATACAGACTCCTCCCCCATCCCACAGGTCAACTTTATCAGGTGGGTGGGGCAACCCACCTATCTATTTCTTGACGTCATCATGATGTCAGGTGATACATGGGTGGGTGGCCCTACACACCTCTCCAAGTTGACCCACTGGGGCAGGGAAAGAGAAAGACCTGGTCTGCTGTCCCCAAAATTTCTCTACCCCCATCCTAGTTATCAGCCTTGACTCCTGGCTCCTGCTTCCTAGTTTTCTCACTCTGCAGCAGCCTATTGCCCTGCACTGACAAGCACATAAAGTTTTTGAGGGGACCTTAGAATAGATTGCACCCTGTATCTAATGTCCTCTGTCCATGAGTGAAAGGGCTCTTGCAATAGAAGATGGGTGAGTTTTAACATTGCACAACAAAGGAATCCAATGCAACATAATCTCATTGTGCCGCAAAAAAGGTAAAGGACCCCTGACAGTTAAGTCCAGTCATGAACGACTCTGGGGTTGCGGTGCTCATCTCACTTTACTGGCCGAGGGAGCTGACGTTTGTCCGCAGACAGCTTCCAGGTCATGTGGCCAGCATGACTAAGCCGCTTCTAGTGAAACCAGAGCAGTGCATGGAAACACTGTGTACCTTCCCGCCGGAGCGGTACCTATTTATCTACTTGCACTTTGACGTGCTTTCGAACTGCTGGGTTGGCAGGAGCAGGGACCAAGCAATGGGAGCTTACCCCATTGTGGGGATTCGAACTGCCGACCTTCCGATTGGCAAGCCCTAGGCTCAGTGGTTTAGACCACAGCGCCACCCGCGTCCCTTGTCTCAGTGCAGCAAAGTCACCAGCAAACTGATTGTGCATTCTCTTGCACAACAATGTCGCACTGGTGCAAAACATTTCACCAGCAGAACAAGTATACAGCTAAGTGACTTTTAACTTAGTACTATATTGGATACAACCCCATTCCACACACATCCGCTTCATATTTCTGCCTTCCTCTCTGGTGGGATGGGGAGGTGCACAGACACCTGAGTTATGACTCTACAATGCTGAACAGCTGAGGGCACAGGTCTCTCGTACATCTTTGGCAGCGAATCATGACAACCGGCAGGAACCCAGCTGAGAGACACCGAGAGCTGATGCAACAGGGAAAAGAGCAATTTATTTACAGCGATGAATTTTTGTGCTGATTTTAGGAGCTGATTTGCAAAAGGGCAGAAATGGCAGCACTGCGAATGCTGGCCTTAATTAAAGTTCAATTATATTTTCCTGTCTTTTTTGCCTTAGAATGCTGACAGGTTTTTTCTTTTCCTCAAGACAATTAAGTACATTTGTTTTCTGCATAGAGAGATAGAGAAAGATTGAGAAAGGGGGAGTTTTTCTACCTCATCTGTCCCAAAGGAATAGTTGTACTCTGTCTCCATCACCCAGAATGGTGAACATCTTGAATGTTGAGCCGCACTACTGTAGAATTTTCAAAACAGGCCTTGCATAACTAATGGTGCTTAATCCACAGAGAGGAGAGAACAGTTGTCAGCTCTAAGATGGTGTGATAAACTCATACTGTCACTCAGGGATGGAGTGAAAAGTAAATTAGCGGAATCAAAAAGCCATTTTCTTCATGATTAGCCACCGTGGTGATGGCACTCATTTAATATTTGCTCAGGCCTCTCTGATCAAGCTTAATGTACAGAAAAGGATGCATTCGTGTGTGTTTTAATAAAGGAAATCAAATGCAAATTAATTTCACAACTGCACTCCAGCAGCACATTTACCTGAGAGTAAGCCACATTGGACACAGGGACTGACACATCTGTACTCCAAGTTTCTAATTTTTCCAATCTTAAATTCTATTCTCCACATTCCTGCAACAATTTCTGTTTTAAAAAATCATCATGGAAAACCGATTGGCATGTTAATGCATCCCCCCCCCATATTATACTTTTATGCATTTATTCTTTATATTTTCTGTAATATAATTTGTATGCAATATTACCCAATAGCTACATTTTTTTGTAAAGGAAGTTTCCCTAATACATTGCATTTTGTATGTTATGGCCACTAATATATGCATTTTTATGCAGATTTTACCTGTTCATTTTTATTTTTTTTACACATATTACTCAGCTGCAGAAATGCATTGCAAAATTTGGAGCAGTGTGAATTTCAAAGGATATGTTCTGGTTTGCGCATTGTTTCAGTAAGTGCAAATTAGGTAAGCTTGCATTTAAATGCAAAGTGGACTAAATTTCTCCCCTTCCCTACCAGTTTGGATCCTGGATATATATGACCACGTCTGTTGACTGCCCTCTTAGGCAAATATGGCCTCAGGCAATGCTAGTGTTGCTCTAGGAGAGTCGAAATGCACTTTACGTGGCTAATTGTCTTCATTAGGTACCCCTGCCCGTACGGGCCAGTCTTGCCAGACTCTAGGGTTGTGCGCTCATCTCACTCTAGAGGCCGGGAGCCAGCGCTGTCCGCAGACACTTCCGGGTCACGTGGCCAGCTTGACAAAGCTGCATCTGGCGAGCCAGCACAGCACACGGAACGCCGTTTACCTTCCCGCCAGTAAGCGGTCCCTATTTATCTACTTGCACCCGGGAGTGCTTTCGAACTGCTAGGTTGGCAGGCGCTGGGACCGAACAACGGGAGCGCACCCCGCCGCAGGGATTCGAACTGCCGACCATGCGATCGGCAAGTCCTAGGCGCTGAGGTTTTACCCACAGCACCACCCGCGTCCCATAATTGTCTTCATTAGCCTCTGTTAAAACACTTCATTAGCTAAGGCTGCAATCCTAACTCCATCTACCTGGGAGTAAGCCGTATTGAATTCATTAGGGCAGACATGTCCAAAGTCCATTTCAGGGGCCTAATCCTGGCTGCTGGTCGATTTAATCCAGCCCCCGTGTCAGTATACGCCCTTGGGTAAAATCCTAAAAGAAGCTCAGCAACTTCAACCCTAAAAATGCTCAACAACTTTGGGGTAAACTTCAATAGATAGATATGGTTAGGATTGCTGCCTAAATCTTGTGACAAGGAAATTGTTTTGCAATTTAAAAAAAAATGCTTCCTAGCCTTCAATATGGATATTTTACCAATCCACGTCCAGATTCTTTTTTAATAGTCCATAAAATGCTCTTGAAATATTTACAAACCATCTGGCTCATATTTAATTGTAATTAGACAGAATCTAGGAAAATAATTTTTTTGGCCTTCTTGTAATTAAGCTAACCATGCAAATATGCTTGCTTTGTTGAAGACATGGTGACGTTCATTCCGTGCCTTGGGCTAATTTTAAAAATTGCTTCTATTCATCATTGATCAAGGACTGCTAAATTTTCCTCTTTGAACTTCTTAAGGAAATTTGGTGTGAGGGAGGTCAAGTGGCATGAGATGATTTACTGCAGATCTTTGAATGAGCAGAATAAGACTAGAAGTATATTCCATATACTTCGGACAGGCCAGATACAGCAGCATTTTAATAAGTATGTGAACACATATATTTTTCTTATTCCTAGAAGACTTAGTCCAGGAGCCAAAGACCTACTTTAGTTTCACCCAAGGGTTAGCACATGGGTAAGCAAACTAAGGCCCGGGAGGCGGATTCGGCCCAATTGTTTTCTAAATCCGGCCTTCGGACGGTCCGGGAATCAGCGTGTTTTTACATGAGTAGAATGTGTCCTTTTATTTAAAATGCATCTCTGGGTTATTTGTGGGGCATAGGAATTTGTTCATCCCCCCCAAAAAAAATATAGTCTGGCCCCCCACAAGGTCTGAGGGACAGTGGACCGGCCCCCTGCAGAAAATGTTTGCTGACCCCTGGCCATTAGCATGTACTAAAAAAAAAATGGACTTGTTTTTCAAAGGTACCAGATAATGTTGTTATTGAGTCTCCCACCTTTATCCAAAAGGGCATCCAATCCATGAAGTCAGGAGCCATCCTGCAAATTTTGGTTATTCTATCTTAAAATGTGTCCAAATGCACAAAGAAGAAACGGCTTTCCAAAATACTGTATTTTCCATGCGGGTAGTGGCATATTTGCCAGAGTATGAAATCCAAGGTGCTCAATTCAATTAGTGTTTAAAACCCTAAATGACTTAGGCTCCAAATATTTGAAAGATTGCCTCAATTCCTACAGACCCACTTGGGTGTTACGATCAGGAGAAGGGAGCCTTATTAGTAGTTCCAGTACTCAGAGGAACAGGAGGGTAAGTGGTGAGCTAGGACAGGGCATTCTTCATGGCAGCCCCATAGCTGTTGGATTTGATACCTTCATTTTACCATATGCTGAAGAGGCACCTCTTTTCTTTGAATTTGATACCTGAAGAAGCGGATTTAGGGCAGTATGGCTGCCCCATGTGTACAGCTGCAGAGGGCACCTTCTCAAAGCCCAGTAAGTGCTTGCCCAGCTTTGGGGAGGAGGTGTGAGGGCTCTGACAGTGTTCGAGAGCCCTTCTGGCTCCTTCCCAAAGTTGGGCAAGTGCTTACTGGGCTTTGGGAAGTAGAAGGAAGGAAGTAGGAGAAGCTAGAGCCTTGCTCTTCCTTCCCAAAGCCTGGCTTAAGCTGAGGCTGCAAGGGCTGGGAGGAGGGTGGCATATTACCAAGATTCCCCCCCCCCATACCTGAGATGTATATATTTTAGGAAGCATAAAGTTCCTCTGACTGTAAATTGTTGTAACTGATATGAATATTGTATTTTTGTAGTGTCGTAACCTGCCAATACTTTGGCCACCTCATGAGAAGAGAAGACTCCCTGGAAAAGACCCTGATGCTGGGAAAGATGGAGGGCACAAGGAGAAGGGGACGACAGAGGGCGAGATGGTTGGACAGTGTTCTCAAAGCTACCAGCATGAGTTTGACCAAACTGCGGGAGGCAGTGGAAGACAGGAGTGCCTGGCGTGCTCTGGTCCATGGGGTCACGAAGAGTCGGACACGACTAAACGACTAAACAACAACAACCTGCCTTGAGACATTAAGGTGAAGTACAAGCTAGAAATTCTGTAAATAATAATTGATATTAATAAACTCAAGTTGAGCAAGCGCGCCATACGGTGCTGCATAATCAACATAAGGAACATGAGAAGATGAGGCCAAAGATGACCCTTCTAGCATCCTGTTCTCTCAGATGCATGTGGGAAACCAGCGAGCGGGACCTGAGCACAACAGCTGTCTCTCCACCTGAGATTTCTAGCAACTCAGATTTCTAGCAATTCAGAAGCATACATCCTCCAAGAGGAGACAGAACATAACCACCATGGTTAATACCATTGCTAGCTTTATCCGCTATGATTTTCTCCAGTCCTTTTTTAAAGCTACCCAGGTTGGTGGCCGTTGCTTCATCATGATGAGTCGAAGTCCAGCCACACCTGGGGGCCACAGACTCCTCATCTCCAATGTATTTAGTAAAGGTGCTCTCCTTTCCATCCATAACTGTTTCACTCTCTCCGCTGTGGCACGTGTCTGTGATAGCTTCATTTTCAAAAGCCACCTGCCCAATCACACAGGGGGATGTTGTGTGATAAACACCTCATCAGCATCAAGACCTAGTAGTAGGTCCCATCACCAGCATCTCTGCAGGTTGTCACACTCACCTTGACACCGTCTACGGTGACGCCTGCCAACATCTTCTGTCAGGTCCATGAATGGATTGTGGTTGTGTACAGGAGGCGTGTGCCACACCTATGTGTGGAGGCAATGATCATGCAAAATGGGGTGATGGGGGTGTATTTCCCTCCCTCTGAGTCAAAACATATTGTCAACAGCTCCACCCCCCACCCAAGTTGTAACCTTTCCTGATAGGAGAGTCACTGCAGCCCTTGATCATTTGAGCTGCCCCTTTCTGAACCTTCCATCTAATCAGCCAATCACCCGAATCAACTAATTGATGCCCCCGCCACAGTTTATAAGCTCACATTTCCTACATTCCCATAAATCTGCTCTTAAAAATGTGTACCCATCTATCTATATATATAGTTTTAAAAATCAATATTTCTTCTTCTTTTCATTATTCAGTAATAAAACAAGGTCCTATTCTCCCTTCTATCTCATTGTCTTCCTTGGCATTGAGGGCCCAGGTAACCTTCTCAAGTTGCCCTGATTTACGATTTAATTTCATTTGCTCTTGTCTTGGTTTTTTATCGTGGCATTGAAAATGGAGCATGGAGTTGGGGATTGCTTACCATAAAATCATATTTTCATTCTCTGGCAAGGGTATCCAAAAAGGGAAAGAAATTAGACTGTCCCAGTCTTTTGAGCAATAAAAGTGACATGGGAGTCTTGAGTTAGGACATGAGCTAAAGCTACAAAGGTCAATCTGTGTGTGTGTGTGTGTGTGCTGGGGGGGTGAGTTAGCAACTCTTTTTGCAATGTATTCCCTGGATGGTGCTGAGCATGCTCAATACACAGCATCCAGGGCTGCTACAAACTGGTGAGGTCTGCTCCACTAGGGCAAATGGGGCATTGCCCCATTAACCTTAGTCTGCCCTCAGCCAGCCAGCCTGCCTTCCTACATATCACTCCAAGGGGGATGAAACTGACATGTCAGTCTTCTTCTCAGTCTTGGTGTTGCCCTTGTAGAACTCAGCAGGGAGGAGGACATGGGCCAAACTCAAATTAGCTGGCTCTACCAGTCATTGGCTGGGTCAACCCAGCCTGATGGGCAGGATATAAATAATAATAAAATTGTTCTTGTTGTTGTTACACCTACTGCTGGTCTCCTTGCATTCCACCCTGCCAGTCCCAATAGGCACCAGCCACCATTGCTATAATAAACCATGGGAGCTGCATTTTCCATGGCACCAAGGATCCCTGGCTACTGCTGTGCCTCTTTCCTGCAATTAGAGTTGGCAGGTCTCTAGTATACCAAAGTCTGAAGCAGAAGAGGCAGGGCTTGGGGAAGTCACAGGGATGCCAATTCTCAAAACTCAAGAAACTGGTAGTTGGGTTCCACCTGGGAGTATAGTCCTGTGGCGAAATGGCAGAGTTTGGCAGTAAAGAGGGAAAGCTAGCAATGGGATGACCCAGAAAAATGGGAAGCATTCAGGATGGGGCGGGACCTTGTTTCTCTACTTCTGCTTCTTTGGGGTTGTGGTGGAATGAAAATCTCTTATGAATGGTTAGTGAGATGCTTTTAAAAGTACTTTTCCCAGTTCCCCATGCTTCTTTCTGCAGTAAGCTAAACAGCAATGTGCCCAGGACAATGCACTAACACTGGACACTGCAAATTTATATGGCTGCTGGTGTTGCATGTATGAATGCCATGTTCAATAGATACCACAGTGTAATGAATGAGACAGCTCCCAGTGAAGGTTTGCAGCCAGCTCCCAGAGAAGAAAGCAGCCAGGAACAGAGAGAGTTAACTGTCATGCAGGATGAACATCAGCTAGTGCCAACTTCCCCGCCCCTTGGGATGCAGACTGATAAGGGATTAGCTGAGTGCAGGCTAGAAAGCAGTCAAAGCTCGATGGAAGCACAAACAGGCAGGAAAGAGTTAAGAGACAGCCTCTCAGAGAATGGGGAAGAGGCGGGAGCTGACCCATTAAGTCTGAGGTCTTGGTGAATGGGAGGTTTGCAAGACAGGAAGCAAAACAAAAGACATAAGGTTCATAAGTTCAGTATCTTCTGTCAGTGTCATAAGGAGTCTTCAGAAGGGTCATCTTGATTGATGATGGTGGAGGCTGTGTTAAGCTCTCCGGAGCTATGTGTTGTTTTGACAATAAATCATCCTTTTTAATTAATTACTCTTACTGTGTGATCAAGCCGGACTCTTGACACATAGGCCAGCACCTACTACTCTACCATACCTGCACACTTTGAAGAAGCCATGCTATGAACCATGGCTATTCCACTTCTGATCATGGAAAGTGTTCATGGGCACTGCTGTGATGTCATAGCACCCAGGGGTGGTATGGAACATGAGTTCTTCATTACCCCTACTTCCCAGTGTTCCTGGATACTGCTGTAACCATGCTCGACAGCATCAATGGCTTCATGGAGACCCTGTCAACAGCTTTCTAGGAGCTGCCATTTCCATTCCTGCACAAGTAAGGAAATAAGTTGCCATTGAGGGTTCTTGTTGGTTGCAGGCATCTAAACCAAGGGTGAAGAATCCCAGACACAGGGCTCAAGTGTGGCCCTCCAGGTATAGGGCAGTATATAAATTCAGTAAATCATCATCATCATCATCATGTTGCAGGAATTTATGTATAGGTTGGGGTGGTTGCCCCTCCAGCAGATATCATGCACATGCAGCCCACTACCAAAACCAGCACAATCGCTTTTGTGACTTTTGTGATTTGTCCCCACAAAAGACTTCATCACAGTTTCTTCCTATCTATTCAAAGGGCCTTTGCTGCACGATACCAAATGTAACAATTGACTGATAAATGTATCTATGTACTGGCTCACTGGAAAAACTTCAGAAATGCATATAGACATGTGAGCTCAGCTACTCAGCAGCCCCTCTGCCTGCGTGATAATCCCTGGCATCCTGATACCTGAGTGCCAGTCAGGTAGCCATTCCAGAAATAACAAACCCAGATGAAGACAAAAGGGTGTGATTAACTTGGCTGAGAAACATTACAAAATGTACATATATCTTTTGTTACACTTGATGGGTGTTTGGTGGAGGGCAAGGAGAACCATGTGGCAGGGTCCAGGATGCTCAGATTACTGCCACCAGACCTCCCCTTTCATGATGTAACCATGATGTATTAGTGATGTAGTTTGGGGGGGGGGACATGGGGATTAGCAGCTAATAAAAGTTTTGGGGCTCTTTTGTTCGGGGCTTCCATCTTGTTCCACCTTGTGGCAGGTGGGAGTCCTGCCGTGACAGTCTTCAATAAAGACCAAGCCTACTGGCTGCTGTTTTGCTCTGGTATTCCTGGCTGGTGTCCTTATTTTTTTGTCCAAGGGAGCCCTCAAATTTCTCTGTTAACAATTATCATCATCATCTATCTGGCTCCCAGCAATGGACTGCCAGAGAAGGTGGAGGTCTCTCCTTTGTTGAAGCTTTTTAAACAGTGGTTGGGCTAGACTCTAGGGGTACCTTTCAACTCTACAGTTCTGTGATTCTGTGATTTACAGACTGAACACACAACAGCAATGAATACTGATTGTATTCACTGGGTTTATTTCCATCCCAGATATGAGTAGAATAAGTGAATACCTGCAATTTCTGTGCCTGCTTTTCTTGGAATTCTCCAACATTTCTACTCTGAACATGGAGGTTCTAAGGTTGCTGTTGTTGCTGCCATTGTCATAATCAAAATATATTTATCTCCCAGCTTTCGTTCTAGCAACGGGTCTTCAAGGAAAATAATGCTAAGGCACACAGTAAACATACAATTGTTAGAGAAGCAGGTGAAAGCAGTAGGGATTGAAACAATGTAATTTATGAGGCTAAATATGGCAGAGGAAGAAAATGAAGAAAAAACATAGCCACATTTTTTATATATCTTAGATGCATTAGCAGTGCTATTTTTCTAGAAAAAGAGGTACTGGAGCTCACTATAAACTTCTCCCTTATTCTCTTAGAATGGCAATGGTGCCCACCTGAGAGGTGCTGGAGCTAAGATCCACTGAGCTCTGGCTGAAAATAAGCCCTGTGTATTACAGAGATAAGGGACGCGGGTGGCGCTGTGGGTAAAAGCTTCAGCGCCTAGGGCTTGCCGATCGAAAGGTCGGCGGTTCGAATCCCCGCGGCGGGGTGCGCTCCCGCTGCTCGGTCCCAGCGCCTGCCAACCTAGCAGTTCGAAAGCACCCCCGGGTGCAAGTAGATAAATAGGGACCGCTTACTGGCGGGAAGGTAAACGGCGTTTCCGTGTGCTGCGCTGGCTCGCCAGATGCAGCTTTGTCACGCTGGTCACATGACACGGAAGTGTCTCCGGACAGCGCTGGCCCCCGGCCTCTTGAGTGAGATGGGTGCACAACCCCAGAGTCTGTCAAGACTGGCACGTACGGGCAGGGGTGTTACGAAAAAGGAGCAATGCAGCAGCGTGCTCCAGGTGGCTGGATAGCCAAACAGGGTGTTGATGTTTTGGGACTGTACCGTGGGAACAAAGGACAGTCTATTCAGTGTACTGAGCACCGGATGTTAGCTCAGAATGTCACATGATCTGTACTGGAAGTACATGGGAGGAGTTTTTCTCTCTCTGCTGTTGGTGATGAGAGAGTGCAGTCACGTTTTCTCTGTACTGCTGGAAGGACAGAAATAAAGGCATGTAAATACATTTCTGTCTGTCTCTCTCCCCTCCCTGGGGATGGTAGGGGAGGAGTGGTGTGTTCTTCTCACGTTGAGAAGGATCGCCGATTGAGATCTCGCCTGATCTTGCCGGGAGTCGCAGACAGGGAGGTCAACAAGGATTCAAGCCGGGCACCTGGAGGGTGGCCAATTCCTCTGACTTTTGGCTTGAAACCGACAAGGGGTACCTTTACCTTTACCTTTACCTTTTTATTACAGAGATAAACTCCGAATGCTGCTGCCAAACAGTTTAACATATACAGACTCCATGATAAAAGCAAAATATGGAGATAAATGTCTGTTCAGATATGTCTTCCCACTTCCCAGCTTCAAACAAGCAGGGTGTGTTTTCCCTGAAAAATTTCATTGGTAAGCAAAAAGTGGGGGATCTGAAAACGTTATAACAATTAAATGTGCCTTCCATGCTGCTACTTATATCACTCTAACTCTCCAGAAGACATTATTTCTCCATCCAAGGGACAGGAAGATTTCATCCAGAAGAAAATATTTCACAGTATGTGTACATAACATCTATTTTATATAAGCTGCATTTGTTGCCAATTTGCTTTCAAGGTCAGTTGAAAGTGTTCATAATGAATACAGTGGTACCTCAGGTTACAGATGCTTCAGGTTACAGATGCTTCAGGTTACAGAATCCACTAACCCAGAAATAGTACTTCGGGTTAAGAACTTTGCTTCAGGATGAGAACAGAAACTGTGTTCCGGCGGCGTGGCAGCAGCAGGAGGCCCCATTAGCTAAAGTGGTACCTCAGGTTAAGAACAGTTTCAGGTTAAGAATGGACCTCCAGAATGAATTTAGTGCTTAACCCGAAGTACCACTGTACAGTGCTTGACCTTGCGCTGAAGAGTTCCCTAATGCTGCCCTCCCTCCCCGTTTTATCTTCACAACTCTGTTAGGCTTAGAGAAAGTCACTAACTCCTGAGCTGAACTGGGGAAATTGAACCAGGATCATGTGATTTTAGTTCATCAACACTCACAACATCACATACCACGTTCAGTGTTATTGCTTCTGGAGATCAGGGAAGGGGAATCTATGGCCCCCCAGATGCTCTTGGACCCCAGATACTTGATACCCTCCCCGTAATCCTTTTCCAGTGAATATTCTCCAGATAGTCATGGCACTACAGTGGTACCTCGGGTTACAGATACTTCAGGTTACATACGCTTCGGGTTACAGACTCCGCTAACCCAAAAATAGTACCTCAGGTTAAGAACTTTGCTTCAGGATGAGAACAGAAATCGTGCTCCGGCGGTGCAGCAGCAGCAGGAGGCCCCATTAGCTAAAGTGGTGCTTCAGGTTAAGAACAGTTTCAGGTTAAGAACAGACCTCTGGAACGAATTAAGTTCTTAACCCGAGGTACCACTGCATTTGCCATGTCTGATGCACAAAAAGTGTGATGACATTTGACAGTATGTGAAAAGTGACATGCCATTGTATTCTCTTGCTGACAGCTTATGACACTGAGCATATGTTTGTAGGAAACCGCCTTGAACTGCACCAGCCCATTAGTATCCCAATATCAGTAAGAGAGAACCTATTCCCTTGTCATAGATCCTTAGGTACAGAGGAGGGTGAGTCCATTGGAGGAAATGGGGCACTGCCCCACCAGTTACAATCTGACCTCAGTCAGTCCTCACCTTCTTAGTTACTTAAAACTGCTGTCTTCCTCTTCCTCCTTAGTCTCAGTGTGCATATGGGACGTGCTCCTCCAGGAGGCTGTGATGCTCACCAAACTGGATGGCTTTGAAAGAGGATTAGCCAAATTCATGGAGGAGAGGGCAACTGATGGTTGCTAGCCACCATGGCTGTGCTCTACCTCTACAGTTGGCAAAAGCAATGCTTCCAAATACTAGCTGCTGGAAACCACTGGAGGGGATAGGGCTAGCTGGTATCCCACAGGCCTGTGGTGGGCCACTGTGAGAACAGGATGCTGGACTAGATGGGCCATTGGCCTGATCCAGCAGCCTAGTCATATGCTCTTATGTTATTGTTGCTTTTGTGGAACTCAGCAGGCAGGAACTAGAAATTAGTGGGCTCCACCTGTCATTGACTCTGGCTCCACCTACTGTTTGGGTTCCCTGCATTCTACACCACAAGCCTCAAGGAACACCAGCCACCACTTCTTATGCAGGGAAAATGACACTATCCATACAAAAGGAGGAGATATGAAAAGGCTCAGGTGAAACTGCAGTGTTTGCAAAACATCCCCCCAACAGCCTAATACACAGTGGGTCTGCAGTGCTGATTTTGCTGGTGGGCGGGGCAATGAACACAGGAAGTTGCCTCATACCAAGCCAGACCATTGGTCCATCTAGATCTGGCATAGGCAAACTCCGGCCCTCTAGATGTTTGGGACTACAATTCCCATCATCCCTAGCTAACAGGACCAGTAGTCAGGGATGATGGGCATTGTAGTCCCAAACATCTGGAGGGCTGGAGCTTGCCTATGTCTGCCTGATCTAGATCAATGTCGTCTACACTAATTGGCAGTGGCTTTCCAAAGTTTCAGGGATTGAATCTGGGACCCTTTGCATGCAAGAGCAGATGCTGTACTAGAGAGCTGTATCCCCCCAAAGGAATGCATTGGGGAAGAAAGAATGAAATGCAGGATTCTGGAAGAGGGCATGACCATCTGACTGGAACCTCAAACAAGACCACTTCACAAGGCAAAATATGTAGTATACCACTTAGGGAAACTGGATGGAAAGAGAAAGGCACCGTCTATAGCTACTATTATATGATGATGATTGATGATGAATTCTCTCAGCAAAACCAGAAGCAGGTTGGGTGGAATGGAGTTAAGGAATGACAACCATCTACTCCAGGTGTTCTACTTACCGTATGTGATATCTACAGTTAAAAGGGCAGATACCCTTTTTGTACATGGGTAAATGTATACCCACAAGTATATCAAGTTAGGCTAGATCAAAAAAGTGACTCAGTTAAAAGCATTGTAAACTTCAGAAAAGGAAATCCCGTTGGCAAAAGATAGGACTCCACAGTGCCATCTGTTGTCACAGTGTTATAACTCATATAAAACGCCTTTTCTTTACTAATGTAGCTGAGTCCTTAGTTGAGTTTGACCCACAATCTCAACTGTACAGTAGACTACTTTCTACACTCACTCACTCACCACTCAGTATGCTCCATCCAGGAATTTTAACAGGGAGAAATGTAAAGTATTGCACTTGGGCAAAAAAAATGAGAGGCACAAATACAAGATGGGTGACACCTGGCTTGAGAGCACTACATGTGAAAAGGATCTAGGAGTCTTGGTTGACCACAAACTAGACATGAGCCAACAGTCTGACGCGGCAGCTAAAAAAGCCAATGCAATTCTGGGCTGCATCAATAGGAGTATAGCATCTAGATCAAGGGAAGTAATAGTGCCACTGTATTCTGCTCTGGTCAGACCTCACCTGGAGTACTGTGTCCAGTTCTGGGCACCACAGTTCAAGAAGGACACTGACAAACTGGAACGTGTCCAGAGGAGGGCAACCAAAATGGTCAAAGGCCTGGAAACGATGCCTTATGAGGAATGGCTAAGGGAGCTGGGCATGTTTAGCCTGGAGAAGAGGAGGTTAAGGGGTGATATGATAGCCATGTTCAAATATATAAAAGGAGAGAAGCAGACACAGAGCAATGGATCCAAACTACAAGAAAGAAGATTCCACCTAAACATTAGGAAGAACTTCCTGACAGTAAGAGCTGTTCGACAGTGGGATTTGCTGCCAAGGAGTGTGGTGGAGTCTCCTTCTTTGGAGGTCTTTAAGCAAAGGCTTGACAACCATATGTCAGGAGTGCTCTGATGGTGTTTCCTGCTTGGCAGGGGGTTGGACTCGATGGCCCTTGTGGTCTCTTCCAACTCTATGATTCTATGATTCTATGATTCAGTGGAGTAACTGTTGAAGGGCACATTCCAGCCATGCAAAATACCCTCAAGGATGCGTGTGAAGCAAGGGGCATAGCGAGTGTGGCCAAGGATGGGGCATATACATTGGGGAGAGTCTCAAGGGCCAAACAGAGAGGCATGGATTCTCACATTTGGCTCCACAGTCTAGGGTTCCCAACCCCGTGTCCAATTCTCACCATGAAAAAGTTAAAAGCTTTGATACTTTGGGGGGGGGGGTTGAATATGGCAGAATGACTTCTTTTTCAATGCTCTCTTCTGATGAAGTCAGGTCAAAGCTACAGCTGGGCTAATGTAGCATTTTTGAAAAGGATATAGATTTTTTAAAATGGGATGTGGATGATCTAATTTAGTTCTCCCACATCTTCTCGGCCATAAGGAGTTATTTATTATGAAAAGGGTTTTTTTTTTAATTGAACTGTGAATTAAAGGGAGGCTTTCTTCCCCTCCACTTCTCCTCATGTTTGAATCAATTTTTTGAATGTACCTGCCTGCTGTTTCACTATCTAATTTGAGAAAATGCATTTTTTCTTATTTATGAAGCTCGTACTTTGAAATCCTCACACACCGAGATGCAATTTTCAGATAACATACAAGTGGGTTTTGTGCTGTATATCCAGCACTGAACACATGTAGGTGTGTTGGGGGGGGGAATACCCATAAGCCATTTTATAGAAAAGCACAGTTAATAACAGCTCAGGAGTGTAACAATAATGCCTCAGAGCAGGAAATTTAGCCTGCGAACAATTATTCTTCCCCTACATTTTGCCCCGGAGAATCTATTTCAGTTTATGAAAGATTTGAGCTGTAAGTTATTAAAAACACATCTTTTATTTGGATTACGGGTGACATGTATTTATGTGCAAAGGGCTTGTTCCTCTTTAAGGGGTTATTAGTCACTTCAAGGTGATCCGATTCTGAAGGGTGTTCCATTACCGTAAATAGATTTGGATTAAGGTGGCGGTGAATATTCCGGGATTGCAATATTTGCTTGCAAAGTAGCATTTGCAAGCAGAGCTGGTGTCTTGCATTTGCCTAGGTACCTCAATCGGGGTGCAGTGCTGGCACCCAGGGATAAGTGGCCCCCAATCCTTGCAATTGCTGCCTGTGTGGATGCAATCAGGAGCAAGGAAAAGGAAAAGGACCAGCAGCTTTCATTTGCCTTGTGCTGTCCTTCTGGGCAGTTGTGAGGATTGAGCCCAAGTTAATGCCCGACCTGAAGAATTTGGAGCAAATGATTCAGCAGAGGAAACACAGCCCAGAATAACTAAGGAGATAGTACAAGAATACTTGGCTAGTCTAGATGTATTCAAGTCTCCAGGGCCAGATGAACTGCATCCAAGAGTATTAAAAGAACTGGCAGATGTGATTTCAGAACCACTGGCAGTCATCTTTGAGAATTCCTGGAGAACAGGTGAAGTCCCGGCAGACTGGAGGAGGGCAAATGTTGTCCCTATTTTCAAAAAGGGGAAAAGAGAGGACCCAAATAATTACCGCCCAGTCAGTCTGACATCAATACCAGGGAAGATTCTGGAGCAGATCATTAAGCAAACAGTCTGTGAGCACCTAAAGGAATGCTGTGATCACCAATAGTCAGCATGGATTTCAGAAAAATAAGTCATGTCAGACTAACCTGATCTCGTTTTTTGACAGAATTACAAGCCTGGTAGATGAAGGGAACGCAGTGGATGTAGCCTACCTTGATTTCAGCAAGGCATTTGACAAGGTGCCCCATGATATTCTTGTAAAGAAGCTGGTAAAATGCGGTCTTGACTATGCTACCACTCAGTGGATTTGTAACTGGCTGACTGACCGAACCCAAAGGGTGCTCATCAATGGTTCCTCTTCATCCTGGAGAAGAGTGACTAGTGGGGTGCCACAGGGTTCTGTCTTGGGCCCGGTCTTATTCAACATCTTTATCAACGACTTGGATGATGGACTCAAGGGCATCCTGATCAAATTTGCAGATGACACCAAACTGGGAGGGGTGGCTAACACCCCAGAGGACAGGATCACACTTCAAAACGACCTTGACAGATTAGAGAACTGGGCCAAAACAAACAAGATGAATTTTAACAGGGAGAAATGTAAAGTATTGCACTTGGGCAAAAAAAATGAGAGGCACAAATACAAGATGGGTGACACCTGGCTTGAGAGCACTACATGTGAAAAGGATCTAGGAGTCTTGGTTGACCACAACCTTGACATGAGCCAACAGTGTGACGCGGCAGCTAAAAAAGCCAATGCAATTCTGGGCTGCATCAATAGGAGTATAGCATCTAGATCAAGGGAAGTAATAGTGCCACTGTATTCTGCTCTGGTCAGACCTCACCTGGAGTACTGTGTCCAGTTCTGGGCACCACAGTTCAAGAAGGACATTGACAAACTGGAACGTGTCCAGAGGAGGGCAACCAAAATGGTCAAAGGCCTGGAAACGATGCCTTATGAGGAACGGCTAAGGGAGCTGGGCATGTTTAGCCTGGAGAAGAGGAGGTTAAGGGGTGATATGATAGCCATGTTCAAATATATAAAAGGATGTCACATAGAGGAGGGAGAAAGGTTGTTTTCTGCTGCTCCAGAGAAGAGGACACGGAGCAATGGATCCAAACTACAAGAAAGAAGATTCCACCTAAACATTAGGAAGAACTTCCTGACAGTAAGAGCTGTTCGACAGTGGAATTTGCTGCCAAGGAGTGTGGTGGAGTCTCCTTCTTTGGAGGTCTTCAAGCAGAGGCTTGACAACCATATGTCAGGAGTGCTCTGATGGTGTTTCCTGCTTGGCAGGGGGTTGGACTCGATGGCCCTTGTGGTCTCTTCCAACTCTATGATTCTATGATTCTATGATTCTATGATTCTATGATTCTATGATTCTAATGGTCAGTGATGGCAGCAGCAGCAGCAGTTGAAGGCATCTTGCCCAAAGGCCCCCCAAAATCTGGAGCTGGCACTGCATATCATGCAACTGAACAATACCCCACTCCCCAACACTTTCCATTGCCCAGGATGCTTTGGTAGTGTTCAGAACCCATTTACTCCCCTGGCATCTGCTTCATCTCATGCTACTTCCCTTCTTTGCCCTCACTGCCTTCAGCCTCATTTGAACCTTCTTCTGATCAGCTGTGGAGGTTTTCCAGATGGGTTTTGTTGCTGTTGTTTAGTCATTTAGTCGTGTCCGACTCTTCATGACCCCATGGACCAGAGCACGCCAGGCACTACTGTCTTCCATTGCCTCCCGCAGTTTGGTCAAACTCATGCTGGTAGCTTGGAGAACACTGTCCAACCATCTCATCCTCTGCCATCCCCTTCTCCTTGTGCCCTCAATCTTTCCCAACATCAGGGTCTTCTCCAGGGAGTCTTCTCTTCTCATGAGGTAGCCAAAGTATTGGAGCCTCAGCTTCACGATCTGTCCTTCCAGTGAGCACTCAGGGCCGATTTCATTAAGAATGGATAAGTTTGATCTTCTTGCAGTCCATGGGACTCTCAAGAGTCTCCTCCAGCACCATAATTCAAAAGCATCAATTCTTCGGCGATCAGCCTTCTTTATGGTCCAGCTCTCACTTCCATACATCACTACTGGGAAAACCATAGCTTTAACTATACGGACCTTTGTTGGCAAGGTGATGTCTCTGCTTTTTAAGATGCTGTCTAGGTTTGTCATTGCTTTTCAACCAAGAAGCAGGCATCTTTTAATTTTGTGGCTGCTCTCAGATGGGTTTACAAGCACCTTAATATCAGAGACATCATACATAGCATGTGAGAGCGTCAACAAAAACCTGTGTGGCCACAGTCAACACAGCAGCATGGACAAATGAGGTCAGGGACAATGAGGGCAAAGAAGAAGTGGAGGAGGGAAAGTGGTGCAGAGAAGAACACCAATGGAAAACCATAAGGGTGTTTGCAATGAACGTTGAAAAATCAATGAAAACAGGGAACATTTTCTGACACCTGCAAACTGATCAAGAAAGGAAATAAATTGTATGAGCTCAGCCCCAAAATGATCAGGAAAGCAGTGTTTGATGCTTGGTGCTGTTGACTTCCTATCAGTAACAGATCCAATGTTCCTAACAGCTTCACCTTTCTCACGTGCAATGGGGAGAAAACATGTGAATCTGCCTTGTAACAAATCAGACCACTGGTACACCTAACATAATATTGTCTATTCTGATTGGCAGTAGTTATCCAGGAACTCAAGAAAAGACCCACCCACCACTAAGTGTGCCGAGTTGGGCCCAACATTGGACAGGGGGCTGTCCCACGTGCATGACGTCACACGTGTGACACACACACACACAGTTGGGCCACGCCTTCTGGGGACACATAGGCACCCCTTTGAGGATTGCCAGACTGCCTTCCCAGAGGCACTCTGGTGATCACAGCAGGGGGCACAGAGGGTGAAATCACTCTCCAAGCCTCCTGTCCCCACCCAGTGGGCCAGCACTTCCCCAGGCAGCCCCTCAATATTGGGGGCGACTCAGCCCCCTGCTTCAAAACATTGATTGGGCTGAAGCACCTTCTGCCCCCTATAGCCAGCCCCCCCTGCCCACCAGCAATATTCCATTATCTGAGATCCTTTTTGAATGATGAACCAGGGAACATTTGCATGCAAAGAATGTGCTTATGGGATCTTCCTCCAAGCTGCAGACCATCTCTCCTGTGCTTCATTTCTGCTAGTCCAGCAGCTTTGGAAGACTCAGAAGTGGCAACCCAAACCTTTATGAAAACAGCCTTTAGCACCTCAGAAATGAAAGTCCAGAAACTGTAGAACAGGAAAAGGTAAAAAGAACAGAGCCAGATAAATCCCTAGAGAGGCAGAAACTGTAGTAATCAGAATCCTGTATGCATAGGAAATAGGAATTGTCCTTATACTGTATCAGACCATTGATCTATTTATCTCAGAACAGTGGTACCTCGGGTTACATACACTTCAGGTTACAGACTCCACTAACCCAGAAATAGTACCTCGGGTTAAGAACTTTGCTTCAGGATGAGAACAGAAATCGTGCTCTGGCGGCACGGCAGCAGCAGGAGACCCCATTAGCTAACGTGCTGCTTCAGATTAAGAACAATTTCAGGTTAAGAATGGACCTCCAGAACAAATTAAGTACTTAACCCGAGGTACCACTGTATTGCCTACATTAACTGGCAGTGACTCACCAACATTTCACACAGGAGCCTCTCCCAGTCCAACTTGGAAATGACATGTGTTGAAATTGAAACCTTTAAATGTGAACTAAATCAAATTTCCCCTCCATCCTTCTCTCTTTCAACCCTGGTCAATGTCACCATAGGGATAACAGATGTCCATTTCCCACCTCAAGAATAAAAGGAAATAAACATCCTTCTAGTTTTGTCTGTTGGCATTTTGAAGTACTCATGCAGTGATTTCCAGTTTCTGTTTGTGTGTAAAATCTGCATTTATTTAGGCTTCCATCCAAGCATACCTCCTGGTGTGTAAGCCCCATTGAGCTCAGTGGGACTTCCTTCAGTGTAAACAAGCATGGGGTAGGACAGAAAATAGTTCAGCAGATTTGTGCAATTTTAGGCATCACGGTTTAAGAAAGATGTCAAGAAAGTGGAATGCATTCTGTGACCAGTGGTGACTGGTGCCCTTGGCACTGGTAGGGCAGAATGCAGGGCAGAAGTCAGCAGGTGGGGCCAGAGCCAATGAGAGGTAGAGCCACCAAGGGCAAGAAGCAAGGAGTCTAGAAGCCAAGGTCCAAGGATCAGAAAGCAAGAAGCCAAATGCAGCAAGGCAGCAAAAGAGTTGCTGTGGCAAAGAGCCAAAGGAAAATGCTGACCTTATATCCCTTCCCGGCTCTTGCCACCAGGTGCAGTGAGTTACCAAGCGGCCTCACCTGTGCAGCCGCACCTTGCCTCTCCAGAACAAACTTAGGAAGGCCCCAGTCCTGCGAAGCCCTACTGGTCACAGGGCCTGGCTCCTTCACGTACTCCTGGCACCTGTGCGGTAGGTTAGGCTGAAATAATGACTGGTCCCAAGGTCGCCCTGTGAGCTTCATGGCTGAGTGGAGATTTGAATTCTGGTCTCCTAGGATCTGGTCTGACACTCCAACCAAAACACCATGTTCACTCTCAAGTTCTCCACCAGCACCACGTGTGAAATACCTTTGACCCTCCCTCCTTCCTCCATCTCTGCTGCTTGGGGCTGTTAGTCACCAGCCCTTATTTGCGGCTGGCATTTCCCTTTCCACCGACAGCTCAACAAAGCCAATAATAAAACCGAGCTCTCCGTGCCAGTCATTAGGTGAGACAATGAGAAGTGGCCCCTCAAACATAATAAACTGCTCCAGCCTCCCACGTAATGGCAAGTGTGAGGTGGAAATCTTCTCTGCGCCTCATCCAAGGCCTTTATTATTGCATTTAGCTGTCAGTGTGCCTCAGCAAACAATTCTAATATCTCTCGCAGCCCCAGAGCGTCATGCAATTTGCTACTTGAAATGCCTCCTTTATGGGCCTCTAGCAAAGAATGGATCCTTTTTGCTATATTTCTTTCTTTCTCTCTCTCTGTCAGGTGGGGAGAAATAGAAGCAGGAGGGAGCAGGACAGCTTCTGGAATTTTGGAAGCTTCAGCCCACAGATGTCTGAGTTTTTTCCATTTAAACATAAGTGCTAGAAACTCAGAATAAAACGAGAAGCATGAAAACAAGTTTGCATTCATGGCCAGCACCCATTGTAGGAACCACAGCTGAACACGTGAATTCTAGAGCTCAGGAAGAAGCCCAGGAAGCTGCCTTCTTCTGAGTCATGCCACTGGTCCATCTAGTTCAGTATTGTCTGCACTGATTGGCAGCATCTCGCCAGAGCTTCAGAGCTTTTCCCAACTCTACCAGGAGATGCTGGGGACCGAACCAGGGAGTTTCTGCATGCAAAAATGCAGGTGCTCTAACACTGAACAAGGGCCTTGCACCAAATAAATACAGTGGTACCTCAGGTTACATACGCTTCAGGTTACAGACTCCGCTAACCCAGAAATATTACCTCGGGTTAAGAACTTTGCTTCAGGATGAGAACAGAAATCGTGCGGCAGTGGCAACAGGAGGCCCCATTAGCTAAAGTGGTGCTTCAGGTTAAGAACAGTTTCAGGTTAAGAACGGACCTCCAGAACAAATTAGTACTTAACCCAAGGTACCACTGTACCAAAGTTAAAACCTGATATAGGAATCTGATTTACTCAGATTCATCTTTATTCGTTTATCTTGTTCAGTAATGCCCATCATCATGATGACAACAGGACTGGACCATAAAAATAAATTACAAAGATACATCACTCTCTCTAAAACTGACTAGAAGTTTCCTTCTATGTTCCAGTGCAGGGGTGAGGCCTCAAGTTCAGCCCAAGGGACACATTCATTTCTGTGGACCACATGCCAGCAATGGTCAGGGCCAGAAGC
This sequence comes from Podarcis raffonei, assembly GCF_027172205.1. Lineage (NCBI taxonomy): Eukaryota > Metazoa > Chordata > Lepidosauria > Squamata > Lacertidae > Podarcis > Podarcis raffonei. The sequence goes on from NC_070617.1 coordinate 36,897,995, forward strand.
TAAAATGGAGGGAACAACAAATACCAATTTTACCTTTGCACAGTAGGCTAATTTCTACACAATCACACTTATGATGCAAAGCTCTTTCCTCTAGACTATTTTCCATGCTGGTTTATAGAAATGGGACCGCTGGCTGGTTAACTAAACTTTATGTGAGCTATGCAGATGTTGATTGTATCTATATGTCCAAAAGCCTTGGGGCAGTTGGGTGACCGTGCTTAAAATGGTTCAGTTCTTAATGCAGAAACATAGCATCTAAGTCAGGGGTCGGCAAGGTTTACCGGCCATGGGCCGGATCACTCCCATGGAGATTATCTGTGGGCCAGACTGGTGCAGCCCAACTCCAGAAATTGCTCCTGTGCATACCCAGACGCTGAAATTCATGCCTGCACAAAAAGCGATTTTCAGCATCTGGACATGTGCAGATGCGATTTCTGGTATCTGTGCATGTGCAGACACAATTTCCAGCACCACTCATTGAGTCCCCGCACTGTGCTGCACCGGTTTTGTGCAGCGCGCGGGGACTTGCCGAGTGGGCGGCTCGATTCATGGGCGGTTGGTGGGTTGGTAAAATGGTCTCCATGGGCTGCATCTGGCCCATGGGCTCAGGCTCTGGATCTGAAGAGCTAGGCTTCCTTTGCCAAGCATCTCCAACAAATGTCTCCCTCCCTTCTGCATTTCAGCCTCTGGGCTGGTCATTCCTAGTATCTCCCATGAACGTCACAAAAAGCTTCTTTCAGTGGCACATCAGTGACACATCTTGGCATCTTGGCATCTCAGGACCTCCTGACACAGCCCAGACTTGCGCCCCAGGGAGGTCACTTCAGTGCTGTTAATGCAGTGGTTTGGTTTCATCCCTGGAGAGACACTCCATTGTCTCTTGAGACAGACGGGTACCAACCAACCAAGCAACCAACACAGACCCTTCTCTGTCCTCCATCCAGCCAAACAAGAATTCCTATTAGAATTGAGGGGCACATTCCAGCCAGGCAAAAACATTCAAGGCGGAGGCAAAGTCAAGGTCATGAGTGGTGTGGCTTGCAGAAAGTAGGGGTCTTGAAAGAATCTCGAGGGCCAGGAAGAGAAAGCTGCAGGGCTGCCTTCGGTTCTCTGGTCCAAGGGCACCAATTTCTCATGCATCTGCTTCTGATTTGCAAAAGTAGACCTCTGGCACAGAGGAACCCATAGCATGGCCTGGAATGACCTGGCTTTGTGCCTGTGTTTGAAAATCTAACTTTCTGCAGGAGTTGTATGACTTTGGGAGATGTCATAAGTTTGTAACCTGATGAGTGAAGGCCAGCGGCCGGGGGGGGGCAGGGTGGGAAAGGGTTCGACCATAATTTTCTTAAGACTCAGTCTCATTGATGTAACCCTTCGAGCAATAGACTATAGGGAAAGAGAAGAAAACATCTCAGAGATTATTTCCCTTGAGATCTTTGCACCTCAGTCTACCTGCTCTACCAAGGGGCTGCTGTCAACTGATGGTCTTTGCTGCAAAGGTTCTGTTAGTAAGATGACAGGTTAAGAAAAAAGAATTCCTAATCAAAATGATTGCCGGAGTCTTGCTTCTGACAGCTCATTGTTGGAATGATCACCTATCTTTCATTATGACCTTCAAATGTTTTAAAACGAGTGTTCTGCCAAAAATTCTCCCACTTTTCTCTCTCTCTCCCTCCTTTCTCCAGCAATTAATTGGGGGTGGGGGAGGAATGCGTTTGAAAATTATCAGGAAAAAATTGAAAAGGGGGAATTTAGGCAGAGACACAAATATAGGATGAAAGACACCTGGCTTGCCAGCAGTACATGTAAAAAGGATGTTGGGATCTTAGTAGACAATAAGCTTTGCATGAGTCAACAGTGTGATGCAGCAGCAAAAAAGTTAATGGAAGGCTAGGCTGCATCAATGGAAGTATAGTGTTCTGATCAAGGGAAGTAATAGTACCACTCTGTTCTGTGGGTGATGCTGTGGTCTAAACCACAGAGCCTAAGGCCAGAAGGTCGGCGGTTCAAATCCCCGCGACGGGGTGAGCTCCCATTGCTCGGTCCCTGCTTCTGCCAACCTAGCAGTTTGAAAGCACATCAAAGTGCAAGTAGATAAATAGGTAGCGCTCCGGCGGGAAGGTAAATGGAGTTTCCGTGTGCTGCTCTGGTTCGCCAGAAGTTGCTTAGTCATGCTGGCCATATGACCCAGAAGCTGTACATCAGCTCCCTCGGCCAATAAAGCGAGATGAGCGCCACAACCCAGAGTCATCCACAACTGGACCTAATGGTCAGGGGTCCCTTTACCTTTATTCTGCCTTGGTCAGACCCCATTTGTAGTACTGTGTCCAGTTCTGGGCACCACAGTTTAAGAAGGATAGTGAGAAGGGAATGTATGCAGCAGAGGGTAACCAAGATTATCCAGAGTCTAGAAACCAATCCTTATGAGGAATGGTTGAGGGAGTTGGGTATGTTTAGCCTGGAGAAGACTGAGAGATGATATGATAGCTATTTTCAAATATGTGAAGGGCTGTCACATGGAAGATGGAGCAAGCCTGCTTCCTGTTGCTCCAGAGGGTAGGACTCAAAACAATGGATTCAAAGTATCCAACTGGGATATCAATGTCCACTTAGATGGGTCACTGAAGAGGAGCATCATCATCAGGCACTGAAAAGACAATAGGGATTCGGTCAGTCTGACATGGAACAGGAGGGAGTTGCAAGGGAAGATGGCACCACACTAAGGGCCTGATTCCAACATGGTGTGGAACACTTTCTGATCAGATGCCTCCTCCTGTAGAGCACAATAGTCAGTTGGGTAGATAAAGGATGAGACAATATTTTAGGTTTCTTGGTTCCAAGCTAAATAGGTATTTGTAATAATAATAATAATAATAATAATAATAATAATAATAATAATAATTTATTTATATCCCACCCATCTGGCTGGGCTTCCCCAGCCACTCTGGGTGGCTTCCAACAAAATATTAAAATACAGTGGGGTCTGTTAAACATTAAAAGCTTCCCTAAAGAGGGCTGCCTTCAGATGTCTTCTAAAATTCTGGTAGTTGTTTTTCTTTTTGACATCTGGTGGGAGGGCGTTCCACAGGGCAGGTGCCACTACCGAGAAGGCCCTCTGCCTGGTTCCCTGTAACTTGGCTTCATGCAGCGAGGGAACCGCCAGAAGGCCCTTAGTGTCCGGGCAGAATGATGGGGGTGGAGACGCTCCTTCGGGTATACTGGACCAAGGCCATTTAGGACTTTAAAGGTCAGCAGCAACACTTTGAATTGTGCTCAGAAACATACTGGGAGCCAGTGTAGGTCTTTCAAGACCGGTGTTATGTGGTCTTGCCAGCCGCTCCCAGTCACCAGTCTAGCTGCCGCATTCTGGATTAGTTGTAGTTTCTGGGTCACCTTCAAAGGTAGCCCCACATAGAGCGCATTGCAGTAGTCCAAGCGAGAGATAACCAGAGCATGCACCACTCTGACCACACAGTCTATGGGCAGGTAGGGTCTCAGACTGCGTACCAGATGGAGCTGATAAACAGCTGCCTTGGACACAGAATTTGTAGATCAGTACCAACACCTTTAATTTACCCAGCTAGCTAAAAACCAGTATAATTCTTTGAGCAGTAGCATAATATAACAGCCGTATTCTGCCTCAAACCCATGGCTACCAGGCAACAAGAAAATCTGCTCAACCACAGCCAGTGTGGTCTAGTGGTTAGAGTGTGGGACTAGGATCTGGAAGACCAGGGGGCAAATCCATACTCAGCCATCACTGTGTGACCTTGAGCCAGTCAGCACGTTTTAGTCTAACTTACCTCACTGGGTTGTTGTGAAGATAAAAGGGAGAGGGGTGAACCATGTGTGCCACCTGAAACTCATGGGAGGAAAGGGGGAGGTATAAGTGTAGCAATAAATGAAACAAAACACACACACACCCCAAGAAAAATCATAAAGAAATTCTAAAGTGCCTCTTTTGCATGGGGAAAAGGTAGTTCTGAGAAACTCAAGGACAAGTTTCCATACAGCACTGTTTTAAATGGCAAAGTGTCTTAGCCAGACCCAACTGGATTTCTTGAGGTTGGAGAGTGTTAATTGTGGGAGCTGTACACAAGGGCTTAATTACTGTTATTTCCCATTATTTCACCTCCCCCTCCTCACCTCATAATTATGGCACTTGGAACATTGGCATTGTGTAATTTTCAGACTTAGAAGGTTAAGATGACCGCTTTTATAATCATGCTGTTCTTTTAAAAAAGAAATAACAACTCTCGCCTTAGTAGCAACACACAATGCTGTGGAATGATGCAGTCGGCATGAAGTCATGGCTACAACTTGCAACATCCGAGTCCACACTTCAGGTTCCCAAGTTCAAGAGTTGATGGGTTTCTGAGTGTCTGCTCCCATTTGGCAAACCACTGAACTGCAGGTCAAGCCTTCTCGGTGAAGAACTTTCCTGCTCTGAAATGACTCCACCTACTCAGTCTAGCCATTGGATCATATTGGACAGGAAGGAGTAAAAGAGTCTTTCTTATTCAAGCTGAGCCCTGATGTGTGCCTGTGTCCTTGGTTAATTTTCTTCTCTGATGTCTAGTTGACCATCAGACCCAGTTTATCCTCTGCAGTTATGCATACTGGCTTGTCCTTTGGTCCTAACTTGGCCCTTGATCCTGACTACTGGTTAGTCTTATAGGTTCCAGTTCCTGGGTCACCATCAACTGTTCTCCAACCCTGAGAGCTCCTGAGGTCAAGTCAGCAATCTCAGTAAGAAGCTGGAGACTGAACCCATAAGTTAAGCATTCAGTTTGCCCCCATCAGCCTCAGCCAGCATGACTAATGGCCAAGGATGATGGGAGCTATAGTTCAGAAGTGTCTGAGGGACTGCAAATTCCACTCCATTGACCAAACTCTGCATAGCAGAACCCCACAGGTTATGATGGCCTACATAGGGTTTTATTTTTCTTTCCTCCACTCTCTCTTTTATATGGATATATATGTGATATGTGATTATATATATATATATATATATATATATATATATATATATATAATATAAATTATAGATGGGCAGAATGTGTAAATGGAAATGTACGCAGAGAGGAAGAAAACACTGCCTTGGAACATGCCCGTAACTTGAAACAAATCTAAATTATTGTGCCAAACATGAACATAGATATGGAAAGGTAAACTGTATCCCCCCCCCAAAAAACTATCACATTCAAATAATGCTCATTTCATGCAGAAGGAAATTCAATACACGGAAGACTATAATATTGAAATATGGTGAGCACCAAGATTGGTTCTTGCATGCACGACGCAAGGTGTTTGAAATGAACATTGGAAAACAGATGTTTCAACTACATTCCTCTTCTACATTGTACATGGTGATAATGCAGAAATGTATTGAGCTATAGACAAGTCTGAACTCTACACTGGAGAACGTCAGATACTGCGCACAGAATAATGCAGAATGTCCAGCTCTTGTACATGGCTAACTTGGTATATGGCCCCTGATTTTCCCTTTAAGCTCCAAACAATCAACATCCAATGAAGCTGAATGTTGGAAGATTCAGAACAGACAAAACAAAGTCCTCCTTCACACAGTGCATATTTAAACTATGGAATTTGCTCCTATAAGAGGCAGTGATGGTCACCATCTTGTATGGCTTTAAACAGTGGAATCAGACAATTTCATGGAGGAATAGGCTATCAGTGGCTAGTAGCCATGGTGGTTATGTTTTATATCCACCGTTGGAAGCAGTATGTTTCTGAATACTTTGTTGTTGTTGTTTAGTCGTTTAGTCGTGTCCAACTCTTCATGACTCCATGGATCAGAGCATGCCAGGCACGCCTGTCTTCCACTGCCTCCTGCAGTTTGGTCAAACTCATGCTGGTAGCTTCGGGAACACTATCCAACCATCTCATCCTCTGTCGTCCCCTTCTCCTTGTGCCCTCAATCTTTCCCAACATCAGGGTCTTTTCCAGGGAGTCTTTTCTTCTCATGAGGTGGCCAAAGTATTGGAGCCTCAGCTTCAGAATCCATCCTTCCAGTGAACACTCAGGGCTGATTTCCTTCAGAATGGATAGGTTTGATCTTCTTGCAGTCCATGGGACTCTCAAGAGTCTCCTCCAGCACTATAATTCGAAAGCATCAATTCTTTGGCAATCAGCCTTCTTTATGGTCCAGCTCTCACTTCCATACATCACTACTGGGAAAACCATAGCTTTAACTATACGGACCTTTGTCGGCAAGGTGATGTCTCTGCTTTTTGAGATGCTGTCTAGGTTTGTCATTGCTTTTCTCCCAAGGCATCTTTTAATTTCATGACTGCTGTCACCATCTGCAATGATACAGCTCTGTTTTGCAGGTCCTGTGGAAAAATGTCAAGTCCCACAGAGCCCCAGTCTCTTGTGACAGAGCATTCCACCAGATCAGGGCCACGGCCGAAAAAGCCCTGGCTCTGGTTGATATAGGCTAGTAAGGGTGTGTGTCAATGTCAGATCAATGTTTTGGGAGTTAGATCACCTGCCTTTGTGTAGCTGTACTTTGGATTAATCATGTGTTTTGCCTGTAGTGCCTCAGGCCAGCGATTAGCATATGTGTCACAAAAATCTAAACATTAAAGCCTTTGGAAAGAATCCGTCTTTGAGTTCTTGTTCCTCAGCAGCTGGGAGCTAGGACAGCTGTCTTCTCACCACGATTGAAGTGGGATTCAATTGCCAGTTCCGTTGACTCCTGAACTTGGAATGGAGGCGTATGTGTATGAGGGTCATCTTGTCCTTTGCCTCAGGCAGCAAAATGTCATGGACTGATCGTGGCTGGAGTGCCTGATCTGTGGAGAAATCTGGAGCGTAGGTCTCCAGAGCCTTGTCCTTTTCCGTCTGTAAGACACTGCAAATGTTCGGGACGGCTGCTGCTGCCTTTGTCTCTCCAGATGACTCCTTTTCTCTCTTCCAATTTCCCTTAATTACCAGAGGAATTACGACCAAAGTGCCAGCCTTCACTGTGAATTTACTGACTTCTGTCAGCTTGTCGTGATCGGCACAATTTAAAAGTTTGATTCCTTTGAATTACAGCTTCTTCACTTACCTACTGAGAAGTATAGATGTGTGTGCTGAGAAGAGTTTAGGCAGAGAGCAGAGGCACCTTCTGCTGAAAAGGATTTCACAGAGAAGGGAAGATGTTAAAATGGATAAAGACTCAAGTTTGCAAAAGTGGGCTATGGCTCTTCATGATGTTGACTTACAATTATGGAAGTCACTTGTTGTTCAGGTCCAGTGCCAGATCCCACAGCGAGAGCAGCAAGGCTAGAGGCAAGGCAAGGCTGTTCAAAGGTTGCTGGGTCATGGAAAGCTCTGGCTGAGCAATTTGCTCCATCAAAGACTGGGAGCAGGCTTATGCCTTTCAAGCCTCTGGTGCTAAACTCTGGTGCCTTCCCTGCACTGCCAAACTGGTGGTGTGCAGTAGGAGGCATCTGGTTCTTTGGGGGAAGGTGCCCATGAGGATCCCAACTCTGAGAGCCCTACGGGCCCTGGTGGTCTAGAAGGTTCCTCTGGGGACTTCTGTTCAACCACCTCAATTGCAAAGGTCTCTCTATCTTCAGTTGTGTGTTCTGAGACCTGAACCTAACCTGGCTCCCCATCTCATGCCCTTTGACCTCTGACTCCCTGTCTAGATCCCTACTAGATTCAGCCATCATGGTATCACTATTCCATATATTGTTGGACTTCATTAACTCCAGCCAGCATGGCCAATGCCCAGAGATTATGGGAGTTATAGTCCAACAACATATGGAGGACTGCAATGACCCCACCACTGAGGTAAACAAATCAGCATGGTGCGCCATAACCAAGAGCGGTTAACAACAGTGTGGACAAATGAGGTCAAGAGCAATGAGGACAAAGGGGGAGATGGGAGGGGGGAATGCCACTGAGAAGAGCAGCCAATGAAACGAAAGGTCCCTAGATAACATTGGGAGAGGGGAGGGAATGCAGAACTTGTTCCTTAGTAATTTGTTTGACTTACTTCAAAGTGACTGCCAAACTTTAATTATTTGGCACAGTATAAAACTCAAGACTGATCAATGGAGGAATAAAGAGATGCACACTAGTGTAATCTGGTCCATTTGGGCAAATGAAACACTGGTCTACCAACCTCAGTCTGACTTTAGCCATCCACTATCTGCCTGCCATCTTACTTAAAACCAGTGCAAGGGATGGCACTCTGGGCTTATCAACACTTCCTGCAACTTTCCCCCAGTTAAAGCCACTCTTTAGCACTCAGTAGGAGCAAGCAGCAATTTGGGTTTTCTCCAGATTGATGTTTTCTCCAATTTAGCACCAAAGAGCAGGTTTTCCCTGGGAAAGGAGTGGGGCAAGGGGAAAACCACTCGAACCAGTGCCTAGAAAGTGTGGGTCAAGTGGAAAACTGCTTGGACCTGTGCTTTCTAAGCATAGGGCAAGTGGAAGTGTGGACAAGCCCTGAGTGCCAGCTTCCTCCTCCTTGGGCTCAGTGTTTCCTCTTGGAGAACTCAGAAGGGAGGAGGATGGGAACAAAACTAGAATTAGTAGGCGTGCCATTGGCTCTGCCTACTGTTGTCCTCCCTACTTTCAGTCCTACAAGTCCCAAGGGGCAGCAGCCACCACTACCACCCTCTACTGTGCTGTGAAAGTTGAGAGGAATTGCAAGAGGCTTGTTCATGCTGGAGGAGGAGAGAAGGGCTTGGTGCAAGCAGAAGTGGAAGTGGGGATCTCTCAGAAGTGGAGTGGAGGCTTTGTGCTGAGAGATCCCCGTCTCCACTCACGCTTACACGCCAGTAGGAGTGGGATCGGGCAGTTCAGCTGAAGAGCATGAAGCCTCCACTCCACTTCTGAGAGATCTCCACTTCCACTTTCTAGGCACTGGCTTGCCTGCAAGCAGGAGCAGGCTGGCAGGGTGGGTGTGTGGCAGCGATATCCCTTGCCTGCTCACTTGCCGTCCTGGCCCAGCCTTCCCTCACTCAGTGCCAGGGTCCGCCAGAGCTGGAGGAGGGGGTGGTTGCTGTTGTGGCGGCGGCGGAGGGACCCAGCATTGGAGGGCCGCAGGTGCCTGCTCGCTTGCCACCCGGCCCGCGTTCCCTCACTAGAAAAATGGAAGTGTGGCACTCAAAATGTAAGTTATACTCAGAACAGAGCACATTCCACTTCAGAAAAAAGTTCCAAAACCAGAACACTCATTTCCCGGTAGTTCAAGAACTAAGCTGTTCGAAAACTGAGGTACCACTTTATTTATTTTTCCCAGTTTGAACTGTATTTGTTTTTCCCAATTTAAACTGTATTTATTCCCCCGACCCCGTGGTGATTTTCTTGAGTCAAAATGAGAGTACCCATAAACATTTTTTTTAGAAAAAAGGACTGAGTTATACCATAAAATGATATATCAATGAAAAGATAATTTAATGAAGAATGTAATGCAGTAACTTTTATGAAGGATTATTTATCACAACAGCAGTCATAAAGAAGAAATGTGAAACACACAGAAACAATGAGATAAACAGGTTAAATCGCCATGTTGGCACTTTGAGATAAATAAATGGGTTTTGGGTTGCAGTTTGGGCACTCTCTAAAAGATTCACCATCACTGCTCTAGTGTGATTAGTGTGATGTTGACGATGAGTCAGCTATTTAGTGTGCCTCAATAATATGATCATGCAATACATTAGGTGGGGGGGAACCCATCAGATCCAGCTTGACAGCTGTTTAAAAACTCAACAATCACTTAAATACTTTGCTGACTTCCTGCCAACACCCCCTGCCCCCTATCCATATTACCCAAGCTTGTGTGTTTTGGAATGTTGGAAATTTTGTCCATTAAGTATTGCTCTTTGCTAATGTGTAGTTAATTGCATAATGGAAAAAGCTTTTAAACCACTCCAAGGGTTATATGGCTGTTTAATTGCATGACTTCCTAATTGACAGAAGGTTGGATTTAATATTCTGCCTTTTAAAATAATAAAAAATATTGTCACATGGTAGGAGAAAAAGAGACCTCAAACAGCTTGTACTAAAAAATGGCAGTCAGCCATGTTGAAACCCATTGATTTCTTCATATATATTAATGTCAGTTAATAAAAGATGCAACAGTGACACCATTGAGCCCATTATCTAGATAAGGTGGAACTGAAAGGAAAAGCTAGTTTAAAGAAAGAGGACTGGGGTATTTTTATCTGGGCAGCATTATGCCTAAAGGGGCTTCTTTGAAACCAGCATGGCTCTTGCTTCAATGGGAACATGCATAGGCTCATAATCCCAGATCAGTATAGCTTGGGAAAGCATTTGACAACCAGGGTGTAACAGGGTCAGCCTGTTGGTCCATAGTTCAGCAGCAGAGCCCATGCTTTGCCTGTAGACAGTCCCAGGTTCAGTCCCTGATACCTGCAGGTAGGGTTGGGAATGTCTCCTATGTCCAAAACCTCAGACAGGATCTACCAGACAGTGTTGCCAGACAAGGGGAACTCTTCCCAGCCAACATGGTCAGGGATGATGGACATTCAGATATGTTTGGCTGTAAAGCACATACATTGCATATAGAAAGACCCAGGTCCAGCCCCCAACATCTCTAAAATGAATGGGGAAAGACACTTTCTGAAGCTCTGAATAAATTAGATGCACAGCTGGTTTGACTTGCAATAAGCCAAGACTATATGTAGCTGCTGAATACTTCAGATGACTGCTCCATCTAGTTCAGTATTGTCAGCACTGATTGGTAGCAGCTCTCTAGGGTCTAAAACAGAGGGTTTCTCCCAGCCTTACCTGGAGATGCCAGGAATTGATCACAGGACTTTCTTCATGTAGAGCAACTGCTCTGCCACTGACTTATAGCCTTTCCCAATTTCCCACTAGCAACCTAGTATCACCTACTCTGGATTGGGGACATGTTGCCAGAGGTTCAGGAAAGGCTTCATTGCCATCCTGTGACCTGAGAGATCCCATAACTGGATAGTGAACTTCGAAACCTCTGCATGGGCTCTGTTGTTGTTGTTGTGTCATTTAGCTGTGTCCAACTCTTCATGAACCCATGGACCAGAGCACGCCAGGCACTCCTGTCTTCCACTGCCTCCCACAGTGTGCTCTACCACCAAGTTTTGGCCCCTTGCCAATAGCCACACCTCACTTCCGAAATTGGCACCACCCAAACCAAGATGTCTGCTGTAGCTCTTTAAAAATCTAGCTCCTATTAATTGATAAAAATATTTCTGTACCTCCAGTTCATAATATATCCGGGTAGTGTACAGCAATAAACTATAAGACACCATTAAAAACAATACAAATAATAATTACACTGTCTGGATAATTCAACAGCTGCAAAAGGCCTTATAGCATAGAAAGGTCTTCAAAGGGATTCCTGAAAGTCAAAAAGTGAATGCCTGCCATATCTCAGCTGGAAGTGTACTCTATGGCATGGGAACAGAAGCAACAGGATTCTCCTGGGCGATCTCAGTGATGGAACTGGGATATAAAGCTTCAGGTTTTCCTTAAGGTATTCTGGAACCAAGTTGTTCAGGGCTTTGGGCCCAAGAATCCAATAACCTTTCCCCCCCATTCAGCATCCTGTTCTCACAGTGGCCAACCAGATGGCCATGAGATGCCCACAGGCAGGGACTAGAACCTTGTGACAAGACTCATACTATTTTATTGCTCTTATGTTGGAGCTTTCTGTATGCTCTTTAGAGAAACAGCTTTTAAATGAATACAATAAAGCAACATGCCATTTTAGCCATGCTTATTCATCCTGATTCCAGCTATATTCCAATGCTATTATTGTTGGGAGTAAAGCAGCAACACTTGGAATAAGTTACCTGAACCAGTGAGTGGAAACAGACAAAAATGCAATCTATTCTTCCCCCACTGATTCCTTCTTGAGCAGCTATCTGTATATTCATAGAAACATAGAACTGTAGAGTTGGAAGAGACCCTGAGGGGTCAGCAAACTTTTTCAGCAGGGGCCCATCTATTCAGCTTGTGGGGTATGTATTTGTTTTTTATATTTTGGAAATGTACATCCAGTTTGCTTTTTCCTTTAATTTTTTGGGGGCCCCCAAGAGAGTGGGGCCCTAAGCCAGGGGTCAGCAAACTTTTTCACCAGGGGGCCACTCCACTGTCCCTCAGACCTTGTGGGGGGCCGGACTATATTTTTTTTTGGGGGGGGGGAATGAACAAATTCCTATGCCCCACAAATAACCCAGAGATGCATTTTAAATAAAAGCACACATTCTACTCATGTAAAAACACGCTGATTCCCAGACCATCCGTGGGCCAGATTTAGAAGGCGATTGGGACAGATTCAGCCCCCAGGCCTTAGTTTGCCTACCCATGATCTAGTTCAGCCCCCTGCAACACAGGAATATGCAGTTGTCCCACACGGGGATTGAACCTGCAACCTTGGCATTATCAGCACCACATTCTAACCAGCTGAGCTACAGATGTTGTTTTCTTTCTCTCACTGGTTTGGCTTCCTGCTTCTTCTGCAGTGTTCAGCTTGGGCCTTCTTTTTATTAACCTCATGGATCCATGATGACCACATGTAAGCTTCTACTGAGAACAGCTTTGTTTGCCAGAAGTCGTAAACCTTGACCTTCGTCATTCTTTCAACCAGAGCTCTTACCAAACTGTTTACTTCTGCACTCCACTCCTACAGAGGCCATGCCCCAATAATTCTCATTCATCTCTCCTGCCCCCATCAAACTGTAGCAGGATGGAAAAGGATCATGAGTGTTAAACAAAGTTTAAAAGCAGATTTTTGAGAGAATTAACCAACACACACACACATTCACATGCTAAGATTAGACTGAGCTTTGCAGCTAGTGGGATTAAAGAGATCCCCTCTGTTTTGTCCTTTGATCTCTCTGCCTCTTATCGCCTCAATGGTCTTCCGGGTCAGTGATACAGAGGATTATCACTGCTCCAAATGGCTCTTGGGCTCTGAGGCCATGGATTATGGGCTGGAAAGAAACCTAAATGGGCGGACTGTGAACATTTTCAAGACGGTTGGGTTCCTGGGCAGATATGCCGTCCCAGCAAATGAATTCTCATCTCATTAGGCGACATAGGAAAGAGAGGGAGAGGGAGGGAAGGATAATATAACACCCATATAGTGATAATTGTTTTCTGTTTGGTTTATGAAGTGAGTGAAAAGGTGGCATCTTATACTGGTGCTTGGCTGCATGCCAGGGATCTGTCATCTGAACTAAAATCCACTAATGGTGGCTGGTGCCCATTAGAACTCATAGGGTAGAAGAAAGAGAGGTCAGCAGTAGACAGAGTCAGAACCAATGTTAGGCACAGCCAACTCATTCTGACTTTGTCCTGTCCTCCTCTCTGCAGAGTTATGCAGAGGAGGAGCTGCCTCAGGCATGACACCCCCTTGAGCTGAATCATAGAATGGTAGAGTTGGAAGGTGCCCCAATGGTCATCTAGTCCCACCCCCTGCAATGCAGGAATCTCAACCAAAGCATCCATGACAGATGGCCGTCCAACCTCTGCTTGAAAACTTCCAGTGACATGAAGTAAACAAAATAAATAATAAGAGAGCAGGAACACCTCCACACACTACAAGCCTGTTATCTGTGACCTTTGTCTGCACCACTGAATTTCACACATCTGACAACTTTTGCCAAAGCATGGAGGTGTACTCGTAGGGTGAACATTGACCCCTAGAAGCTTGTAAGGAATCACATGGGTAACTCTCATTCTCTTGTTAAGAGCCAGCTGGCTGGAGATCAAGTTCAGAAGATGACTACCCATCTCATGAGACTGGACTGATACTTTTTCACACTGGAGAGGGGCTCTCCAATTAGTCCCCTTTAACTCCTCTCTAAAGACCTTGAAGAATTCACCTGTCACCTCGCTCATACAAAGATTTGTGTTCTCTGGAAGCCTTTCAGCACCTTTTGAATATGATTTGAATTATAGCAATCCATTCTCAGAGCTCTCTCTCTCTCTCTCTATCTCTGTGTGTGTGTGTGTGTGTGTGTGAGAGAGAGAGAGAGAGAGAGAGAGAGAGAGAGAGAGACTATAATCCTGATTGGCGAGATTCAGCCTTTTGAAAATCAGCCCATGATTCACTTGCCCAAATAGTTGTGCCTACTGTGAAACAACAAGGCAGTTGAAATTGAAAGGCTCTTCCCAGATTTCCAGAGCACTTAATTCCTGATTTTAAATCAAGGTTCTATTTAAACCCAGGCACAAGTTTCCAGTTTCTTCAGCCAAAAAAATACCCCTCAAACAAGGGTTGCTAATGGATTTGTTTCTTCCAGTCCTCACACTGCCGGTCAATCTGACCTGAAATGTAATGTGATGTCATCACACAAGAGAAGCTTTTCCAGTGTATGGTTCCCAGTGGTGTCCTCCTGCTAGATGAACCCTCCGCAGTGGAGGATCTGAGCCAGGAGCATCAAAGGGTAGTCCATGCTCTCAGAAGAAACTTCTGGAGGAGAGAAGATCCACCTCAAAGGCAGAAGAACCCTCAAGCCCTCGGGAGAAATACTGCATCAAGAAGGAGGTCAGAGACCTCATCTTCAGGAAAAGTCCCCATTTACAGGAAGGGACTCCTCATGAGTAAAGGGCTCCTTGTGAGTGGGACCTTCCCTATGATGAGGACTTCTTCAGGAAGCCTCTAAGAAGCTACTGCTGAACCCTGGTTGGGATTCTGGCAGCTCTTACTTAAAACCCTCAACTCCAGGTTGAGTAGGCTACTGAAATAATATCTGCACTATAGATTTAAAGCAGCATAATAGCACTTGAAACAGCCATGGCTTCCCCACTGCCCCAAGAGACTCTTGTTCCCATCAGAGCTACAATTCTCAGAGTGGTTTGACCATCAGTCTCTCTTCCCAGGGAACTCTGAGAATTGTAACTCTGTGAGGAGAATAGAGGCCTCCTAACAACTCTCAGGACCCTTTGAAAAATGGCACTTCCCAGGATTCTTTGGGGGTTCCTTGCCCTTTCTCTGCTGGACCTTGTCCTTGCCTGGATTGCTGCTATCTGTTTGCCCTGACTTTAGACTGCCTGTGGAAACTGCCTTTTGCCTTTGCCTGGCCAGTTACTGCCTAGTTGCCCTTGGACTGCTTGCTGACCCTACTGTAGGTGGTGTCTTGGGCATGCTTGAAGAAGAGCATATGGACCCCTTCCTCCCTTTGCACACAATAAGGCTAAATACACACTTCTCACGTTTACACAGTGTAGATTGGCTGGAACCTATGGAGTCATGGATTTGGTAGATGCAGAAATTCCCAGTTCCAGCCTTGCTAGCTCCAGGCAATTAGCAAGCACTTGGTTTTGGAGGGGCTCTATCATCAGTGTGCTCCCTCCCTGAGTGGGGGCCCCTCTTCCAAACTACCCATTCATTTTCCCTCTCTCTTTCAGCTGAAACCTGCCCAACCACCCAAAGCAAGTGTGTAAGGCAGGCATCTCCTCACTGCTTGCATGCTAAGAGAGGGCAGTTGAGCAGGGAGCAATAGCAAGGATGCTCCAGTGATCGACAGTGGACCCCTTGCAGAGGCATGGGCCTTCGCAGCTGCCCAACAAAAACTGCCTCTGATGCCCCAGTAAGCAAGGGTTCTTGTAAACACATCCTTTTTTACAACTGCCTTGATTAAAGAAAAAATGAGATTGTAAGAAACACCTGTGCTTCCTCCTTCCCCCCTCCAAACATTGTGCAGCTTGTCAGACAGAGGATCAAATCAGTCATTTACGGATGTGGCTGCTCATCCTTTATGAACCGTCACCTGCTTATAATATCCAATATGATGCTTATCTGCAAAAGGAACTTGAGTGGGTGGAAAGCTTTGTGTGTGAGAGTGAGAGCTTCCTTTAATCTTTGGAGGAGGGGGAGAATCCAAGGATGAGTAAGCTCTTCCCAGCTGCTGGTCCAAATATTTATCACACCTCTCCTTGTTGATATTTCTCGCCCAATATCCTCCTGAGTACAAAGGCCTAATTGTCTTGATTTAAATGAGGCTGATTGGAAGAACCCAATGAGATGTGAAACAAAAACAAATTAATGTGCAGCGTGGCTGTAGGTTTCTGCAGCAAAAGCCAAGCTCCTGCTTGCTTGGATGAACGAGAAGGCAGACAATCAGAGGGGAGGGAGGCATACAGGCTGCCCCCTCTGAGGTTGGCTGGATCCACCTCCCTGGTTGTATGGTTTGAGCTCTGGAGGAGGAACTGATCTGCCCCCCACAGTGATGTTTGAGGAAATTAAAGGTGTCTCAGCAGGATCTAACCATGGGGAGATCTCTGGTGGATCCACCCTCCCCGGCATATCCATTGTCCCTCAATGTTCAACTTTTTGTTTGTTTGTTTTTTTAAAGAGCCCATCACTCCCCATATTCTCATCTTCTCTGTTCATGTGTTCATGATTCCAAACAGGAGCTTTAGGTATCCTCTACTGCTATGTTTATAGAAAAAGAGGAACTTCCTTTTGCAGAGTCAGACCATTAGCCCATCTACCTCAGTACTGTCTACAGTGCTTAGAAGCATTTCTCCACTTTCCTCCAAAGTGGGCAGCCAGCTGTCTCTAGGAAGCCCATAGCCATACTATTTGGCTACGGTACTACAGTGGTACCTCAGGTTACAGACGCTTCAGGTTACAGACGCTTCAGGTTACAGACTCCGCTAACCCAGAAATAGTACCTCAGGTTAAGAACTTTGCTTCAGGATGAGAACAGAAATCGTGCAGTGGCAGAGGGAGGGCCCATTACCTAAAGTGGTACCTCAGGTTAAGAACAGTTTCAGGTTAAGAACAGACCTCCAGAACGAATTAAGTTCTTAACCTGAGGTACCACTGTACACCACAAAATCCAGGTCAGTGCTGTTTGGAAGGTGCTCATGTTCAGGTTCTCATGTTGTTTCCCAAAGTGTGGATTTGTATCCATATGGCTTTAGATGTGAACCAACTAGAGTTTCTCCCTCATCCCTACTTGCCATCCCTAAGCTTCAGTTACTTGAAGAAGCCTCTTCATTCTGCATCTTGGAATGCAGTGGTGTTTGGTGGCTGGTGCCCACCAGGACATGGAATGAAGAAGGCAGCAGAGACCATAATCTCCTTCAGACCCAACGACAGACAGAGCTAACTCATTCTAGCCTTATCCCCACTTCCTCCTCCCTGCTGAATTCCCCAAGTGCAACACTGAGGAGGAGGAAGCGGACCGTGAATGCCACCCCACTGAAGTGGTTGCGAGTAAGAAAACAAGGTACGTGGGGGCTGCTTGATGGCAGACTGAGGTTGGTGGGACCTGCCCCATTTGCTCCAACAGACCAGCCTTTGCTGATGGAAGACTTTCACCTTAAATGACTTATTTGCCCTGAATTGCTGGTTGCAAACAGTTTGCAATTCTTTCAAGTATAAATGTGTGTCAGATGGGAAGCGGAGGGGTGGGGCGGGAAGACGGGGGGAGTCAATGCCTCCCTTGTCAGCAAAGGTTTAATTGCTTTCACCTGTATGGAGGTTGACACTCTTTTTCTTCCTTGAAAGGGGGATGCCTTTTGTCAATTAAATAGCTTTGAATATTTATTTGGAGGAGAAGCTCCTGGCTGCTGTTTATTGTGCAAATGCAGCTCACTAATGATGGCGACAGGCAAGCCTCCCTCTTTCCCGTTTTGTTTTCAAAAGAGGAGAAACCTTTGAGCTCCATTGGCCTTGCTGCACCAGCTTCTGCTGTTGGGAGGGGAAACAGCAGCAGTTGGGGGCTTCTGTTCTTTTGGGGACAATGTTGTTGAAGGCACCTTGGCTTTCCATGCCTCTTATCTCCCTGCTTTCATCTTGTGACTTTTTCAGATTGGGTTAGCATACCCTCCAACATTTCTCTGATGAAAATAGGAACGTTCCCATTCCATAATGATAATTTTACTATTTATACTGGGTTGCCTCAGCCACTCTGGGGCTGAAAAGTGGTATCAGTGGTCAGGGAAAGCTTGCAGGAGGTATATTTTATTGTTGGAAACACTTCACAATAGTTATATTCTTCCTTCCTTCACTGTCAGAGGGAGTTCGCCTCTGAATACCAGTTGCTGGAAACCACAAGCAAGGGGACGGTTGTTTGCACTCAGGTCCTGCTTTCACATAGGGCTATCCCATTCTATAAATGATAATTTTACTATTTATATTCCACACATCTGACTGAGCTGCCCCAGCCACTCTGAGTGGCTTCCAACATATATAAAAACATAATAAAACATTAAATATTAAAAAAACACCCCTATACAGGATTGCCTTCAGACAGCTTGGGGTTTGAATAACTCCATACCTCCAACATTTCTTTGATGGAAATAGAAGCATCCTACCAGAGTCTCCAACATTTCTCCAATGAAAATAGAGGCGGGTGGCGCTGTGGGTTAAACCACAGAGCCTAGGGCTTGCCAGTCAGAAGGTCAGTGGTTAAAATCCCCGCGACGGGGTGAGCTCCAATTGCTCGGTCCCTGCAGTTCAAAAGCACATCAAAGTGCAAGTAGATAAATAGGTACCGCTCTGGTGGGAAGGTAAACGGCGTTCCGTGTGCTGCTCTGGTTCACCTGAAGAGGTTTAGTCATGCTGGCCACATGACCCGGAAGCTGTACGCCGGCTCCCTCGGCCAATAAAGCGAGGTGAGCGCCGCAACCCCAGAGTCAGTCACGACTGGACCTAATGGTCAGGGGTCCCTTTACCTTTAAGGAAAAGCTGGACGTCTGGGATCAAATCACAAACTGAGACGGCTTCTCTAAATCAGGGACATCCTTGGAAAATAGGGACATTTGGAGGGTCTGGGATGGGGAACCTCCAGCCTTTGAGTCAAATGCAGCCATTTAGGCCTTGCTGTTCAACCCTCAGGACACTCTCTGGGCCAGTACACTTTCCCTAGTGCATGCCCCCTCACCAACCCTGCTCTGCACCCACTTCAAGTGCCTTTGTCCAGCAGGATGGGTCCTTGAATTCTGACAACACCTCTTGCTAGCCTGGATGAAGAAGTGTGTGTTTGTGTAAAGGTTTGGCTTTTGTGTAGCTAGAATGCAGCTAAGAGTACAAAGGTAGTTTCATCCAATTGTCTACCCACTGTTGCCTCTGGGCCTGCGCTCCACTGGTATGTGACCCCTGGAACATTGCCACGATGGCAGAGCTGCATGCTCCGGCACCTGGGAGCAGAGAGAGGGCAGGGGCATGGCTGGCTCATGTCCCAGGGCACATGGCACGCACCCCAGGGGCATGGCACACCACCCAAGGGTGTGATGTGCATCCTGGGGGCATGGTGCACTGCCCACAGGGCATGGCACCAGTGCGGTGGGGCATGCGCAGCACGTGTTGGGGGCAACCGCAATGGTACCCCCCTCCCCGGTGGTGTCTGGGGCGGTGTACTCCCTCTGTCCCCCCTTTCTTCCGCCAGTGCATTGCCCACAAGAAACTGTTCCCCTCAGACCAGAAATGGAGGCCTTGTCCCTGTTTTAAGATCCCTTATCTTTTCAAGAGGAGAGTGAAGTGTGAGCTGAGATGTTCTCAGTTCTTATCTCTGCTCCGGACAAGAACTTCCTGGGTTGGCTTCATTCCAGCTTCTTTCTCTCAGCCCTGTCCCCAAAATATGCATTCTAATTAGAATAAAACATGTTGGTTCTGTAACTCATGTTTTGGGGAAACCAGTTCAAGGCAACTTGGGAAAGGCTATGTTTGAGCAGAAAAGGGGCAGGCGAGGTGGAGGCTGTTTGACTCATCGCCCTGCCAGCATTTTTCAACTCAAATTCGCCCTCTCACTTTCCTAAGCTGCTTTTCCACCTTGGAAGGGTTCTTTTCTAAGGTGGTGTTGCTTATTATCTTCCTCCTCCTCATCCGCGGAGGTTCCTAAGTGGTACACATATTTTCTTTTCTCCTTTTTCTTTTTTAAAACATACAATGGATAAGATCAGTTAAAATGAATCATAAAAACAGAAAACTTCATTACAATGGGTGCTGAAATAATAATAATAATAATAATAATAATAATAATAATAATAATAATAATACTCATAGATTCATAGAGTTGGGAAGGGTCCAAGGGCCATCTAGTCCTGCAACCCCCTGCAATGCCTGAGTTTTGTCAGGCACTTCAAGTTCAGCAGGCCTTTCCAGACCCTCCAAGTGTCCCCATTTTCCAGGGGCTTCCCTGATTTAGAAAAGCCATCCCTGTTTCTGATTTGATCCCTGAATGCCCCACTTTTCCTTAGGGCATCCCTGTTTTCATCAGAGAAATGTTGGAGGTTATGCCTTTCTAATCTCAGCCAACACAGAGCTACGCAGAATCAGGTCCACAATACTGAATGCACAAGTTCTGGTGGATTAGAGCTGTGCATCTGAGCCATGGAGGGCCACCAACAGGAACCAGTCGGGACCAGGAATCTAAAACTGGTACCCTCCATATGTTGTTGGACTACAGCTCCCATCGTCCCAGGTCATTGGTCACGCTGTCTGTGGGCTGATGTTCGTTGGAATCCAGCAACACCTAAAGGATTCTCCATCCATGATGAAGGATGGGCAGCTAATCAGTTAATGGTGCGTCTCATCCCTCCTCTAAAGTGATGTCTTTGAAAACACAGGTCCTTGGTATGTTCAGCCTCTGCTTTCTTTTGGACAAACGTCGGCTCAGCTCGACACCTTCCATTCTCTCTTTGTGATACTGCGCCTTGTGAAGCAGCAGGGGGAGCTCCTGAGTCATAGCTGCTTATGCGTTGCCTTGAAAGAAGGCCTGAACTTTTTGAAAGTTAAATACGGTATGTCTGTGTTATTCCTTGATCTCGTTTTGGAGACATGTGAAAACATTTTGTTTGCTAGGCTTAGGGGCTTTGTCAATTGCTGTTTTGTTTCTGATCTTTTTATTTTTTAAAAAATATATATTTTATATATATGGACATCATTATATATATATATGAATATCAGATATTCATATAAGATGGCTATCAGATCACCTCTCAGTCTCAGGTGCTGACAGAGCCATTGGTCCTGTGTGCTGCTGCTTCAGTATAAGGCAGTTTATAAGGCTGTTCCTATATGAAGTTTTAATTTGGATATTTATTTGAGGAGGGGCAGTAGCTCCGTGGACAAGCCTTCTGCTTTGCATGCAAAAGGTCCCAGGTTCTCTCCCTGATAGCCTCAGGTGGGGCTGGGCACACCCCTGCCTGAAACCCTGCAGGGCTACTGCCAGTCAGTGTAAACAATACTGACCTAGGTGGACCAATGGTTTGATCCAGTAACGGGCAGCTTCCTATGTAGTTCAGCAACAACTGGACGATCACATGCTCTCCACTCTTGAAACAGTGGACTGCCCTCTGTAAAGTACATCACATGGCAAAGTATTCTTATTTACTTTTTTTTTAAAAAAATGTATTTTTATTAAAGATTTTCTTGATTTACGAAGGTATGTGCAATGTCTCTCTCTCATATTTTTTTCCACGTAACACTTTTTTTATTATTTTACAAATTGGTTTCAATTGTTGAGACATTAGGAAGAATAGGGGGAAAGAGGTGGAGGGGGGAAAGGATGGGTGGGGTTGGGTGGTGATGTTTCTATTTTACTTAATATATGTGGGGTTTTGTGTCAGCGTTGCTTGTGCAGGTTCTTTGCTGTTCACTTGTGTTCCTTTGGTGGTGAGAGAGGTTAGGGTTGGCCTAGGGTGTGGTTATTCATTTGTGGTTGGCTGTGGTGGTCTTTGTTTTCGTGTATGAGTGGGGTGTGTGTGTGTTTTGGATCAGGTTAGCCATGTTGATTTGTATGCTGTTGGTGGATTTTTGTCGTTGTCTTGTTGGGCTGTGTATGTGAAAAAGGGGAGCCATACCGGGATGAAGGCGTCTTCTTCTATTTGTCCCTGTGTCAGCTTCAGTTTATTGCTTAGTTTTTCTAGTAGGGCTGTTTCCCATACAATTTGGTACCATTGGTTCATGCTTACTCCTGACAGGTCTCTCCAGTGTCTGGCTATGATGTTTCTGGTTGCTGAGAGTAGGTGGGTTATGAGCTCTTTGTGGTGTAAGTGGGCATTGTTGTCTTGGAAGATGTTGAAAAGGATTTGAAACTTGCTTTCTGAGCATGTGCTCCACAAAGCAGCTCACGGCACCCAAATGCAGCCTTTAAAAAGCCTCCACCTGTTATTCTCGCATCTTAGAATCACCCTCACCAAACTGCTTTTCTTCACCTGCAGAAATTCCCATGATTTCCCCTGTCCTTTTCACCATGTGGTTGAAAACGCAGCTGGGAGAGCTGGATTGTGAGCCGAGGAAAAGGATTTGAACTAGGACTGTGTACCAAATTCATCCTGGCAAATGAGGCATATTTGAAGGGACTTGGGTGCCAGATGAGTTGTGTACAGGCAGCCAAAGACAGCCAAAGAGTGGGGGAAGGCACATAATCTCTCATCCCTTTTCCCCTCCCAGCCATATCCCTAATTTTGGGATTTTTAAAACCCTAGTTACCAGGGGCAGCACATCCTGTTTCACCAGCTAAGGCAAAATGGGAAAGTGCTGCCCCACTGCTGCTAAAGCCTCTCTTACCTGGGTCTTGTGGTGGTGCCCATGAAGCAGCAGTCATGACAATGGGTTCCAGTGAGCTCTTGCAGAAATCATGTGCAAAATCTGGTCAAAATCTCACAAGATCTCACTAGATGCTGCCACCTCTGCCATTGCTTCTCCACTGCCTCAGCCTACCTCATGGATGGTGCAGCACTGCTAGTTACACATTAGCTCTGCCATCAAACTAACTTAGGATTGGATCCAGGGCAGGATAGGTGTTTCCTGGGTTGGCCCAGGGTGGGTGGACCTAATTGGGGACTCCAAGAGTTTGGATTTGATATCCTGCTTTATCACTACCCGTGGGTGGCGCTGTGGGTTAAACCACAGAGCCTAAGGCTTACTGATCAGAAGGTTGGCAATTCGAATCCCCGTGACGGGGTGAGCTCCCGTTGCTCGGCCCCTGCTCCTGCCAACCTAGCAGTTCAAAAGTGCAAGTAGATAAATAGGTACCACTCCGGCGGGAAGGTAAACGGTGATTCCGTGCGCTGCTCTGGTTCACCAGAAGCGGCTTAGTCATGCTGGCCACATGACCCAGAAGCTGTAGCTGGCTCCCTTGGCCAATAAAGCGAGATGAATGTCGCAACCCCAGAGTCGGCCATAACAAGACCTAATGGTCAGGGGTCCCTTTACCTTTACCTTTAAGGAATCTCAAAGTGGCTAACAATCTCCTTTCCCTTCCTCTCCCACAACAAACACTCTGTGAGGTGAGTGAGGCTGGGAGACTTCAAAGAAGTGTGACTAGCCCAAGGTCACCCAGCAGATGCATGTGGAGGAGCGGGGAAGCAAACCTGGTTCACCAGATTATGAGTCCACTGCTCTTAACCACTACACCACACTGGCTCTCAGAGACATCACCTTGCTGACAAAGATCTGCATAGTTAAAGCTATGGTTTTTCCAGTAGTGATGTATGGAAGTGAGCGCTGGACCATAAAGAAGGTTGGTTGCTGAAGAATTGATGCTTTTGAATTACGGTGCTGGAGGAGACTCTTGAGAGTCCCATGGACTGCAAGAAGATCAAACCTATCCATTCTGAAGGAAATCAGCCCTGAGTGCTCACTGGAAGGACAGATCGTGAAGCTGAGGCTCCAATACTTTGGCCACTTCATGAGAAGAGAAGACTCCCTGGAAAAGACCCTGATGTTGGGAAAGATGGAGGGCACAAGGAGAAGGGGACGACAGAGGACGAGATGGTTGTACAGTGTTCTCGAAGGTACCAACATGAGTTTGACCAAACTGCAGGAGGCAGTGGAAGACAGGAGTGCCTGGCCTGCTCTGGTCTATGGGGTCACGAAGAGTCGGACACGACTAAACGACTAAACAACAACAACAACAACAACATATGAAGTTTTAATTTGGATATTTATTTGAGGAGGGGCAGTAGCTCTGTGGAAAAGCCTTCTGCTCTGCTTGCAAAAGGTCCCAGGTTCTCTCCCTGATAGCCTCAGGTGGGGCTGGGCACACCCCTGCCTGAAACCCTGCAGGGCTACTGCCAGTCAGTGTAAACAATACTGACCTAGGTGGACCAATGGTTTGATCCAGTATCGGGCAGCTTCCTATGTAGTTCAGCAATATCTGGAGGACCACATGCTCTCCACTCATGAAAAGACCCTGATGTTGGGAAAGATGGAGGGCACAAGGAGAAGGGGACGACAGAGGACAAGATGGTTGGACAGTGTTCTAGAAGCTATGAACATGTGTTTGAACAAACCATGGGAGGCAGTGAAAGACAGGAGTGCCTGGAGTGCTCTGGTCCATGGAGTCACAAAGAGTTGGACACGACTAAACAACAACAAAGTACCAGGGCCATGAGGAGGGTTGAGGACTGTGCACAGCCCTAGTTCGAACCCAGATCTCCCGATCCTAAGTCCAGCGTGCCGGCATACTGTTATGCATTGGTCTGGTGCCCCTTTCCCTAGCCCATGCCACCTGCATTGCTAAGCAGAGCCACAAGGTAAGATTACCTGGAAAGGAAAGCATGTGCCTATATATGTGTGGTTGCCTGCAGCAATGTGCTTTCCTGTAAATCACACAGATGAAATGAGACACCATGATTGTAATGCGGAGCTGACATTCTTTTACAGCGTATAGTCATCTAATATTGGTTGCCATAAACACTATAAATCAAAGCCCAGTGCGAGTGTGCAGCACTTTTTTATATATAAAAGCCCTGCATTTGCTGAAACGATGCAAGTGTCTGGCAGTAAAACACCTACCTCTCCCATTACTCATTTGTTCACTCGCCAGGGCAGGTGCCAGTGGTCAGCAAAATCGGGCAACTGCCAGGCGCCCATGCTACAAAAGGGCCCCATGGCTGATCCATGAAGCCTCCTCCTGGCCCTGTTGATCTTCATGCATATTGTTGCTGCCTCTTCACATGGTTTCCTCTGAGTGAGTGAGCAGTAACAAGAGCAAGAGAGAGCAATCAGACTGGGCAGCCACAGGGGTCACATATTTTCCCCACTGTTGTGAGATGTATTGCATTTCTCTTCAGATTCTAGTCATCCTTTAAAAATCTGCTTCTGTATCTACGGGACCACCTCTCCTGGTCTGCCCCGCAGAGGACCTTAAGGTCCGTGAATAACCATGGTTTAGAGGTCCCGGGCCCTAAGGAAGTTAGACTCCTCCACCAGGGCCAGGGCCTTTTCAGTGATGGTTCTGACCTGGTGGATTGCTCTGTCCCAGGAGACCAGGGCCCTTCAGGATTTAACCTTCTTCTGGCGGGCCTGTAAGACAGAGCTATTCTGCCTGGCCTTTAATTTGAATTCAGCCTGATCTTTTATTTCCCTTCTCTGCCCTCCCCCTCCCCTTTTTATGAAGATTACCCGCTCTGAGACCCCACAGCTAATTCTCCCCTGGCCTCCTCACTGGCCCAAGTAGGACCAATTCAGCCAGATAGCCCTGGGGATTATCTAATTGATTTTTGAATGTTATTGTTATTCATGTTTTCATACTGTATTTTATTCTGCTTTTATAATTAAGTGTTTTAAAGTGTTTTAAATTTGTTGTTAGCTGCCCTGAGCCCGGTTTTTGAACCGGGAAGGGCGGGGAATGAATGAATTAAATAATTAAATAATTACACATAAATGAGTAAATGCAAACCTGTGATCCCCTTGATTTGGTAAAGAATCACCCTTACTTTTTGGCAATAGGTAAGTGGCAAACAAAGGAACCAGTGACTGTCTACCAAAAAAAGTTCGGTTGAAAATTCTCTTTTGCAACCTTCTGGGCTCTGCTGGGACAGGAAGCCCTCTTCTGCTCCTTCCTGTCCAGAAGGATTCAGTGGTCATCCTGTGGTTCCATAGCTCACCATATAGGGCAGCTGCACCCTGGCCCAGGTGCTCCTGACACAAGGCGAACTTCTATACCATGAACAGCTATGCAGAGGAGGTAATGTCAGCACAAGCACTTTCATTCCACGTATCTTAGAACTTCTGAAGTATTCACGCCAAGTCACAACTACCAACTTTTTCTCTTCTGCATAATCGTTAAAAGTTAGAGAAACCTTCTCCTCTCTCTCCCCCCCCCCTTCCATTGGATAATTCCATAATCCTATGTGGTGGATTCAGGTGAGAAATGGTGACTGGCTAAAGGTCACCCAGTGGGTTTTATCGCCCTGCTGTGATTTGAACTCAGGTAGCCCCACTGACATTCTATCCCAGGCAATGGGAGAGCCTGTGGGCCTCCAGTTGTTGGACTCCAATTCTCATCAGCCCTAGCCAGAATGGCCAGGGAAGATGGGAGTTGGAGTCCAGCAACACATCTGGTTCCCTGCTCAGTCCTAGCCAATACACCACACCAGCTTTGACCTTCGTTGGCTATTTCTCCTGCTTTCCCCATCCAGGTCTTTAAAACGGGGGGGGGGGCCTCAGGTCCCAGGGGGTCATATGCAGGCCCCCACACACTTTATCCAACCTCTGAGATCCTTCCCAGGTTATGCTCCTAACCAGCACTGGTCTACCTGCTCCTTAGATGCCTTTGCCTGACTGGGATTTGTTTTTGAACTGTGATCATGCCTCTTGCTTGCCTGGAGGGACAATGGAGAGATTTTGTATTTCGTAGCTCAGAATGTGACCTTCTATACAAAGATAAGAGTCAGTTGCTCTGCCTGTCCGCCTCCGGCCCCAGCCACCACTAACATGTGCCCCCCAGAAGGTTGCCCCCAAGGTGAATACATCCCTTGAGCTGAAAAAGCCCCCCTCCCCAATCCTTTAGAACATGCAACTTCAGCCACCTTTGTGCATGGAAAAGCTGGTCATGTCAATCTTTTGCATTCCCCTCTTGTGCTGATTCCCCACCCCTTTGCTTTTTGTTAAATCATTTGCTATGCATTTAGGGGTCCCTTTGCAGCCTTAGGAAGGAAGGAAAATAATGACACCAAGCAAATTTGGATCAGCTGGGGATCCCTCCTCCTGCCTAGTTAGGTCTCGCCTCTGGTAAGCTGGCTTTTTTGAATCGAGGAGGGTGGTAATGGGTTTTTCATTTCCCAAAATGTCCCCCCACTGAAAAGAAGATGAAAAGCCACATGAGAAAATAAAATATAACTAAGGCTATTTTTTATTCCACCCATCAGGAAACAAGGGGAGGGGCTGTCATTACATCTGGAGCATCTTTCTATTCTGATACAAGCAAGGCACACAAATACAAGGGTTATTGTAACATTTTCCTGGGCCATCAGCCACTGCCTTCCTCAACTTGGTGCCCTCCATATGTCTCGGACTAAAACTCACATCAGACTCAACCAGCAGGAGGTGGTAGCCTGATCTAACCACTGAATGTTGCTCACCAAGGTGGAGAGGCAGACCTTACACTTCCCATCTCTTTTGGACTCTGCTGTCAAGCAGATGATGTGCATCACTCCAATGCTGCAACTGCCAGAGAGGAGACTGATTTTCATGCCCTGCTATTTAAGGCAGGGGTGAGGAATCTCAGGCCCAGTGGTGGAATGTGGGCCTACAAGGAGGGCTGTGCATAGCCCCTTCCCCACACCCTTGGGAGTCCATGATACAACCCAGCTGACTCCTCCCCAAACTCTACCTCTTCTCCTTTGTAGTGTTTTGATTTGGTTTAACCTTGCCTGCAGTCTGGGCAGAAAATGATTTTTTTTACATCTCACCAGCTTAATTTTCTGAGGCATTTATGGGTCAGGGGCTTTGGCATTCCAGCCCACCTAGCACAGTGACTAAAGGCTCTCTGGGTTTTCAGGCATGGGGGTGCTTCCCTGGAGATATTCTTGATGGAATCTGGCTCTCTCTGCATGCAAAATGTATGTTCTACCTTGGTTCAGCCTGCAGAGTAGCTTCACAGGCCATCCTTACATCCTGTATCAAAGCGATCCTTTCCCAGAGGAGCAGGTGCAGGCTGACCTGTGTCCTGGTTGCCTTTGTTCCAGCTTTTGGAGAGAGGATCCTACCTTTCCGTACCCAGTAGCCAGTTTTAAGCCAGTTGAGACATTGCTAGCTTAAAATGCAGCTAGGTTGTTCTTTTTCGCAATTTGGATTAAAGCTCGTTGGGCAGGGGGATGTGCCAAAATGAAGCATTTCGTAAGAAGCGAATGAATAGGTATGGATTGCAGTTAATGTTGTGCGTACACAACATGCAGAGGAAATGGGTGTGTCCACAGCTTTAAATTTTGATGCACACTTCACCTTCTGACAAAATTAAGCTCCCTGCAAAAGGCATATGGGCAATAGGAGATGCAGTGAAGGGGTCTAAAATAAGTTAGATTCTGGAGAGCTAAATGGCATCTACCAAATATATCTATATCAATTTATTTATCTATGATAAAAAAAAATGGTGTTCCAAATGCCATTTCTTATTTTCATGCCTGGCAAAGTCCATTTGGAAGCCCAATGAAGATGCAAACATGACTCCTGGGTGGTTTTGAAATGTCAAGGGATACAAATGTCAAGGGATACAAAGAACTGTGGGCACCACAGTTCAAGAAGGACACTGACAAACTGGAACGTGTCCAGAGGAGGGCAACCAAAATGGTCAAAGGCCTGGAAACGATGCCTTATGAGGAACGGCTAAGGGAGCTGGGCATGTTTAGCCTGGAGAAGAGGAGGTTAAGGGGTGATATGATAGCCATGTTCAAATATATAAAAGGATGTCACATAGAGGAGGGAGAAAGGTTGTTTTCTGCTGCTCCAGAGAAGCGTACACGGAGCAATGGATCCAAACTACAAGAAAGAAGATTCCACCTAAACATTAGGAAGAACTTCCTGACAGTAAGAGCTGTTCGACAGTGGAATTTGCTGCCAAGGAGTGTGGTGGAGTCTCCTTCTTTGGAGGTCTTTAAGCAGAGGCTTGACAACCATATGTCAGGAGTGCTCTGATGGTGTTTCCTGCTTGGCAGGGGTTGGACTCGATGGCCCTTGTGGTCTCTTCCAACTCTATGATTCTATGATTCTAAAGATAGTTAAAAAACAACAACAAAGAACGAAAAAGAAAAGAAAAGAAAAATCTTCTCATTCACCTTCTTAGTGGCTCATGCATGCAACAGGAGGAATGCTTGAGATGTCAGCATTGCCCTTGTGCTTATGCTCAGTAATCTTTCTTGGAGTTGTCTTCTGTTGTGGGAAGGAGGTCTGGCAAGGTGCAAGGCCAACTACTTCCTGGCTTCGAAGTTTTGCATTTGCATTTTTTACTTCTTCTTTGCCCTCCCAGTTCTTGGCCTCATTCGTCCACATTGTGCTTTAATCCTGTTCTTCTTGCATTTCCCCACCGGTGGCAGCGTCTGTTACATCATGACATCTGACGTCATCTCAAGATGCATCATTGAAGAGTAGGAAGGCAAATCTGATTTCTCTCTGTTTCTCTCCCCCCACCAACCATCTTAAGTCCAGTTCTCCACACTTTCACATCAGTTTGCATTTTTTTTAATTGAAACCCCATCTTAACTCGCCAGCATTTCTCCAAATGTACACATTTTTTATGCAGTTTTGCCAAATACACACAATTCTGCAAAGCCATTTTCCCTGATAGAAAGCATTTATTTTGTGTGTTGTTTTCACTAATATGTGCTTTGTTATGTCCACTTTAGTACATACATTTTTGCACACAATACTTGGCTGAAGAACTGCATTGCAAAATTCAGAGGAGTGCAAATTTTGAATGAAAGCTGCGTTTTGGTTCTCATGTTGCTTTGGAAAGTGCAAATTTAATAAGTTTGCCTTTAAATGCAAACTGAATCAGCTTTCTCTCCCACCCCTAGGGGGCAGTTGCTGTAGTGCTCAGCTTCTGCTTGTAGGCTTCTCATGAGCATCAGGTTGGTCACTGTGAGAACAGGATGCTGGACTGCAAGGGCTTTTGGGTCTGATCCTGCACAGTTCTTCTTATGCACTTAAATAGGTTTCATAAAGTTTTTTTTAAAAAAAAACAAAAAGAAAAAACTTTCATATTTCTGGGTGGATTTTAAAGGATCTTCTCTTTAAAATCCACACAGAGGTGAGGTGGACTATCTGAATAATAATAATAATAATAAAATAATAATAATAATAATAATAATAATAATAATAATAATAATATTTTATTTATACCCCGCCCTCCCCAGCCAAGGACAGGCTCAGGGCGGCTAACAGCCAATAATAAAAACGAGTTGAATGAATACAACTTAAAAACAACATTAAAATACAACATTAAAACATTAAAACAATTAAAATGCAGCCTCATCACAGGAGGAGAAAGGAAAAAGAAAGAGGGGGAGGGAATCAAATTGACTCCAAGCCAAAGGCCAGGTGGAACAACTCTGTCTTACAGGCCCTGCGGAAAGAAATCAGATCCTGCAGGGCCCTGGTCTCATGAGGCTGAGCGTTCCACCAGGCTGGAGCCAGTGTTGAAAAGGCCCTGGCTCTGGTTGAGGCTAATCTAACTTCCTTAGGGCCTGGGACCTCTAGGGTGTTGCTATTTATGGACCTTAAGGTCCTCCGTGGGGCATACCGGGAGAGGCAGTCCCGTAAGTACGAGGGTCCTAGGCCGTGAAGGGCTTTAAAGGTCAAAACCAGTACCTTAAATCTGACCCTGTACTCCACCGGGAGCCAGTGCAGCTGGAAAAGCACTGGGTAAATATGCTCCCATGGCAGAACCAAGATGGAGCAGACTTAAATGGGTCTGTCCATCTGTACTCTGGAACTAATATTTGCACATCATTTGTGGTCATCATCTGAGCCCTGGCATCTGTTCCGCAGCCAAAGTTAGGATGCTTTGCATAAACAAATGGCACCTTTTCTTCTCTTACTGTCTTTTTTGTCTTTTCTAAAAAGACTTTATCATCCAAAATTTCTTCATTCAGTCTCCACCTGAAGGTGGACTGACTATCATTTTGAATCTCCATAATTATAGAATTGTGGTCTGACAATGTTCTTGGATCTATTTCAATTTTTTTAATTCTGGACTCCAATTCTTTAGAGACTCAAACTGCATCCAGCCTGGCGCTGCTTTCATAGACATGTGAGAAAAAAGTGAACTGTTTATCAAATGGATGTTTTACTCTCCAAATATCTACCAATTTTACTGTTTCTGTCATTTCAAAAAAAGTTTTGGGAAGCCTAACTTCTTTGGTGTCTTTTTTCCTAATTGTTCTATCCATCTCTAGTGATGGGACTCCCATCTGCGAAATCTAGCAATTCTGTTTCTAAATCTTGGAAGAATTTTGATTTATTTTCATTTGGTGCATAAATACCCACCAAAATTATTCTTTCTCCCTGTACTTTAATTTGTAGCACCAATTTTCTCCCTTTCTCATCTTTTTGAATTAATTGTGGTTCAAGTGCAGGTTTAATATAAAAGACCACTCCACATTTTTTTAAAATACCTGCTGCAATAAATTCCATCCCTAATCTCTTATTAATCAAAAGTTTCTCATGCTTCCTCGCAACATAGGCCTCTTGGAGACAAATTATATCAAGATTTTTTTCTTCCAGTGGCAGCACCACAGTTGTTGAACTCTCTTCCAACAGACATTCAACTGCCCCCATCTTTGATGTTTTTGTAGATAGGCACCAAAGCATGTTTATTCCACCAAGGTAGACACTTCATCAACCCTTGGGGTTCCTGCACCACTGTGGGTTCTTCTTTCTGGTGTGCAGATGCTGTCATATTGGCTAATAGGGAGTCAACATTTATAGAACTGAGATGTGATGTGATGATGGTTGTGATCAGTGAGTCTGAAGAATGTTTTCTTACTTAGTTACTTTTTACTTAGAGAGATTTTTCTATCTTGCTCTCCAGCTGAAAAAGGTTCCCAGAGTGGCTCATGCATCAATTGAAACAAAACAAAAAAATCAATCCTTGCCCTCCCTGCCTTACAGTCTAAAAAACAATGACACAAATGAAAAATAGTTAGGGCTGGAGGAGGGAATATGCAAACTCAGTTTCAAATTCTTAGTTACAATTGCTCTGAGAACATTGAACAACATTTATTAATTTGAGATGAGTACAGAAAATAGCCAAAATGCTGCAGGTGCTTCTCAACTGTCACCAAACTGAACTCAAACTCAGGAAAATGATTTATTCTCAGCTTTATTAAAACCAGATTATTGTCATTCTTTCTTCTCAGTGAATTTTTGTGTGTCTGCATTCTTTTATTTCTAATTTCTGTCTTAGCTTCCTTCTTGAATAAGATGTGACCCTTTCCAATCTGTCTGTCAGCCATTTTGGCTCACAGGTAACAAACCATATCCAGTTCTGATGTGAACGCCAACTGTGAAAGCAGAAATAATAAAGGAATCAATCTGCACTTTAAAGAAATTTTAATTCCGAGTGCTTGGCTCAAGACAGTCAATTGGAGCGAAGCATCTGAATCGGAGGCAGAACCACAGTGCAAATTAATTTTCTACTCATTTTGTTTTATCATTCCAACTAAGTAATGCTTCGTTTATAGGCTGAGCCTGAATGGTGTTTGAAGATTAGCTTACAAAATAAATCTCATACAGGTTGAGTTCACAAAAGCTAAAAAATAAAATGAAATAAATGATGATCTAAACATTCTAGTTTTACAGTCACCACCTTCAGAAACTGCTCCCAACTCTTTTTTCACCGCTTGTCAATGGAGAAGAGGAAGAGGATCCTGGCAAGGTGTGCAGCCATGACTGGGACCCACCAGGGCAAGATGGGGACATGAAAGGAGAGGTTGGGGTTGCGGAAAGTACACACAGGGTGACAGAGGACAGTGAGGGGATGGGGGCCAGTGCACAGGGACCAGAAGAGCAGAACCCCCCAAAGAGCCAGAGAGGCCCCCATCTCCATGAACAAGGTGAGCTCTGAGGCATAGGAAGTAGTGGCAGGTACACTCTGGGAGGCTGAGGTAGGCAAGGACACACAGCCCAGCTCACTAGCTGGCCAGGTTGGGGCTCAGGTGGGGATGTCCACCCTACAGTATTTCTGTTTCTTTGGACTTGCCGAAGCCAAAGGCTACAAAATAAGACAAGGGCAAGTCAGCAAGACCACTCCAGGTGGTCTACATAACACTTCTTTTGGCTCTAGCTCCCTGCAGAGACAACATCTCTTATAGCTTCCTTAGACGGGCTCCTTGGGTCTGCCGTACATGTTTTCACTTGATGTGACTGAACACTGCTAGCTTCCCCTGTGAGAGTCAAGCTGCCACAGAACTGAAATAAAATGGAGTGAGAAAGAATAGACTGGTTCACTACCAGTCTAGGTGAAGACCATTTTATTCTGACAGGCTCTGAGAAACTGGCTGCTTTTAAATCATATTGCAAGACAATAATGCCCACTCACAAAGAACTCATAACCCACCTACTCTCAGCAACCAGAAACATCATAGCCAGACACTGGAGAGACCTGTCAGGAGTAAGCATGAACCAATGGTACCAAATAATATGGGAAACAGCCCTACTAGAAAAATTAACCAATAATCTGAAACTGACACAGGGAGAAATAGAAGACGATACCTTCACCTCGGTATGGTGGTTTTCACATACACAGCCCAACAAGACAACGACAAGAATCCACCAACGGCATATGAATCAATATGGCTAACCTGATTCAAAAACACCCACCTACCTCACTCACACACGAAAACAAAGTTCAACACAGCCAATCACACACAAGCAACCGTACCCTAGGCCAACCCCAATTTCTCTCGCCACCAAAGGAACACAAGTGAATAGCAAAGAGAACCTGCACAAACGATGCTGACACAAAAACCCACACATACATTAAGCAAAATAGAAATATCGCCTTCCGACCCCATCCCCACTCACCTTTCCCCACTCCACCTCATCCCCCCTTTCTTTCTAATGTAACCCTAATGTCTCAACAAATGAAACTGACCTATGGAAAATGTAACTTGAAAAAAGAGACATTGTGCATACCTTTGTAAACCAAGAAAACTTTAATAAAATGTGTGTTTTAAAAAAATAATAATCAAGGGCTTTGAATAGTGCTGTGTTGTGTTAAGTTTTGTAAGCTGTCTTGATTCCTAGTCTGGGGAAAAGGTGGGAAGAAGAGGAGGAGGAGGAGGAGGAGGAGGAGGAGGAGGAGGAGGAGGAGGAGGAGGAGGAGGAGAATTCATAATTTGTACCTCGCCCATTTGGCTAGGTCTCCCCAGCCACTCTGGGCGGCTTCCAACAAAGATTAAAAATACATTAAAATGTCACACATTAAAAACTTCCCTGAACAGGGCTGCCTTCAGATGTCTTCTAAATGTCAGGTAGTTGTTTATCTCTTTGACATCTGATGGGAGGGCGTTCCACAGGGCAGGTGCCACCACCGAGAAGGCCCTCTGCCTGGTTCCCTGTAGCTTTGCTTCTTGCAGTGAGGGAACTGCCAGAAGGCCCTCGGCACTGGACCTCAGTGTCCAGGTTGGATGATGGGGGGTGGAGATGCTCCTTCAGGTATACTGGGCCGAGGTTGTTTAGGGCTTTAAAGGTCAGCACCAACACTTTGAATTGTGCTCGGAAATGTACTGGGAGCCAATATAGGTCTTTCAAGACCAGTGTTATGTGTCTCGGCGGCCACCCCTAGTCACCAGTCTAGCTGCTGCATTCTGGATTAGTTGTAGTTTCTGGGTCACCTTCAAAGAAGAAGAAGGAGGAGGAGGAGAAGAGGGAGAAGGAGAAGGAGAAGAAGGAGGAGGAGGAGAAGAAGAAGAAGAAGAAGAAGAAGAAGAAGAAGAAGAAGAAGAAGAAGAAGATATATAAACTATGTAACATGTTAAATAGCAGACAGTGAGATGAATAACGTAATATTTGATGGAAACCAAACTGCAGTGGAATGAAAACAGTGCCAATGGGGACGGATACAGGACAGGATGGAAATCACTACTTTCTTACAATTTTTCAAGTATGAACTTTCAGAACTGCAACCGTATGTTTGCTCAGCTCTGACAATCAAGTTCTTCATAAGCATGCAAACGGGTTGTTCATGGACCAGACAAGAGCTGAACTTTTACTGCTGGATTCACCCCCCATACTGACTGGGAAGTAGTACCTTTCACTTTATTGGCCCAATAATGTTGAAGCTTCTAAATTGCGCCTGGGAGGAGAAAAACATACAGGTGTTAAAACCTGATTCTCTGAGGACAATTTATTGTTTTGGAACATTTTGCTTTTTGAGCACAGAATGAAGAAGAAATGATTAAATAGACAATAGCAAGGGCATTAAGGCTGACTGGGAGAAGAAATTATGGCTTTCAGGATGGTTTTCACTTTCATCGGTTAGTCAAACTTATGTTTTTGCACTTAAGGGCATAAATTGAAATGTGTTTTTAGACACATTTTATTGTGTGTCCCCCCCCCCTTCTTTCTCTCTCTCTCCTGTAATATGTGGCAATTTGCAATTTTTGAAGGTTTTTGCTTGTGTTGTTTCTGTTGTGCTTCCATTCTCTTCTTTCAGAATATGCAGGAAGGAGGTGAAAAGGTCTGAGCCAGTGCTACTTAGCTTCTTCCACGTTCTTGTTAATGAGTGAAGAAAAATGCCTCCCACGTGCAGCAATTGCCAGCAGTCAGGGACAGTTCCATATTGTTCCAATACTTTTTCTCTTTGCCTCTAATTCCTCACATCTCCCCTTAAGAACATAAGGAAAGCCTGCAGGATCAGGCCAATGGGCCATCCAACCCAACAATCTCTTCTAATAGTGGCCAACCTGATGCTTATGGGAAGCCCATGAGCCCCAGTTAATCACCTAATTCTCTTTAAAGCCACCCCAAGTTGGTGGCTGCCACCACTTTTTGTTGGAGTAAATTCCTTAGATTACTGTATTTTTCATGTATAAGACTAGGGTTTGTTTGTTTTTACCAAAAAAATTAGGTTTAAAATTGGGGCTCATCTTATACACAAGTAGTGCTGAGGGGTGTTTACTCAATTTGGAGTCTCAAAAATAGGGGGTGTCTTATACACGAAAAAATGTCGCAGCTATCTGTTTCATGAAGAAGTACTTTCTTCCTCTGTCCCAAACCTTCCAACATTCAGCTTTCCCTGATCCCATTCTTTAATTATTTTGTGGGTTTTCTCTTGCCCTATATGCCATTCTTTCTGAATTTTGAGAAGGGATGGAAGAGGAGTATTTTAAATGGATTTCTGACTCGATCCAGCTTTGCTTACATTGAAAGCACTCTTTCATTAAGGGATCAATCCTATGGAAAGATCTGCTAGGATCAGAGTGGGATGACTTAGACTAGGGTTACCAGACATCCCTGGATTTGCAAATCTGTCCCTGGACAAATTCCACCCCCGGAATGTCCCCAGATTTGCAAATCTGTCCCCGGGAAATGTGGCAGCGGCAGCCTCAGCAGCCCGGAGCCAGCCTGATAGTGCAGTTGGCTCTGCCTGGCTTCAGGAGCTGCTCGCTGCCATGGCGCCCGCCATTTTTCCTCTCTGGAAGTCCCCATATAATGTGTCTTGTGTGCAACACATCACATGGGGACTTCCAGTGAGGAAAAATGGGCACCATGGCAGCGAGCAGCTCCTGAAGCCAGCCAGAGCCAACTGTACTACCAGGCTGGCTCCAGGCTGCTGATTGCTGCTATCGCCACCACTGCCAAAGGGGAACCAGGGACATCCGGCGGTACAGATCTCCTGCCCCGTTCCCCTTTTGTTTTGACTGATTGGGGGAGGCTCAGGAGTTGCAGGCGGTTGGCCATTGCCCAGTTTTTTAAAAACTCTGCACATTTATGTTTCACAGGGTGCGAAAGAAGGGCTTTGCACGTTTATACAATATGCATGTATGCTTGTGCCCAGGGTCCTTTGCCTCACCATCCCCACTACTGACTCCCTGTTGCTACTCAGCTTAAAAAAAAAAAAAAAGCATCCCCGGATTCATTGAAAAAATCTGGTAACCATAACTTAGACTGGACCCTAAGCCTGTTCAGCTTGGTCATGTGACCTGACAAGCCGGCATAAGTTAAGCCAGAAAAGAGGGTGGTGTAACTCAAATTAATTTAAAGAATTGTTTTGCCTCTGTCAGCAGTAGCTCTGCTCCTGAACAGAGTTTGGATCTGGTGTACCTTTGCCAGCTTCTTATGTATAGGATTTCTCCCCCAGTGTTGCTGATTTCTGAGCCACTCATGCAGTAGGGGGGTTTAAAATAAAAAGTCCAATTAATTATATGTCAAAATTATACAAAAATATGTATATTTATGCATGTAATGCGTATGCTACACTATGTGTAGATTCAGCATGGTGGTTGGAGTGTTGAACTAGGACCTGGGAGACCAGTGTTCAAATCCACACTCAGCCAATGGGTGACCTTGGGTCGCTCACTCACTCACTCTCAACCTAACCTATCTCACAGGGTTCTTGTGAGGATAAGATGGTGAACTGTATACACCACCTTGAGCTCTCTAGAGGAAAAAGATGGGATAGAACTACAATACATAAATAACTAACTTTATTTTGGGGGTTTATATATCACTTAATATTCAGAATTTTGAAGTGGTGTCTTGTTGTTGTGGATGATGATTTGACTTTGTATCTGTCCTTCACCCTAAAATTCCAAGCTTGGTCACAGTAGTTTAAAATATAACTTTAAAAACAGTTTAAAACAAATTGCCTCTAAAGTTATATGTATAAACGATTGTGCATACACATTTAAAAAGTCTAAAATAGTCAAGCCCCATCCTGTATTATATTATAAGAGCCATCAATAATGCACATTATATATGTCTGGGGCAGAGAGACAGACAGACAGACAGACAGACAGACAGACAGACAGACAGACAGACTTCAGCATGAGATGGGGTGAACAAGTCGGTCGATTTTGGTTTCTCCCACTTTTTCATTCAGACCACTCTATGTCATTCTCAGGTTGTAATTTAAAAAATAAATAAATTAAAATTTTAAAATTTCATAGAATGAAAATTTCTATGCATGCTCTCATGCATTATTCCTAACATAAGCATTTTGCATGACATTTCACAAGCAAATTTCCCCAATTCCCAATGCATTTCTTCACATTACTTTCACTAATTCACGCTCTCTCTTTTGTACACTGCACAATTTGGAGAAGGACAGATTCAGTAGGATAGCTGTGTTTCAGTTCACCCATTGGTTCAAAAAGTGTGAATTAGGTGGAGTCACAAGAAAATGCAAATTGAACAAATTTCTTCCCAATCCCTACCATCAGAGTGGCTGATATCTGGTCCTAGCCCTCAAACACGATTCCTTCCAGGGACTTATGTTCTGAATTAATACCTTGTTTCCTGGCTAGAGTAGCATTTCCATTACAGGCGCATGCCACTTCCTTTTAGCGAAGTCATT
Source organism: Podarcis raffonei (assembly GCF_027172205.1). Classification (NCBI taxonomy): domain Eukaryota; kingdom Metazoa; phylum Chordata; class Lepidosauria; order Squamata; family Lacertidae; genus Podarcis; species Podarcis raffonei. Next base: position 36,936,235 of record NC_070617.1, read on the forward strand.
AAACAAGCTATTTGCATCAATTACCTGTCCAGCCACCGCTTCAGCCTTCTGATTCATTTCTCCAGTGTTTATGATATTCGGGGACGAGTAATGGGCTTCGTGAATCAGAGGAGCACAAGCAGAGAAATACTAACACTGAAATCAATGGGCCTTTGCTTTCAGTTTCTTGGATGGTTGTCATCAGCTCCCTGGTCAGTTTTCTGGCTTGGATCATTCTCTAAAAGAAGCTGGTCAGTCAGGAAGGCCCAACATTTCTTTTGCTTCTACAACACCATATGCACTTGGAAACATGCTCAGCCTTCTCTGAACGCCCTGACTCAGGTGTTTTCCAGCATGTGTGATTGCTCATACACAGGGCTGTCTTTAGCATATGTACCACCGGGGTGCAAACAGTGGTGGAGCTTCATGCTCCGTCACCGGGGGACGAAGAGCAGGCGGGGGCAGGGCTGACGCATGTCCTGAGGTGGGGCGTGCCACGCACGCCCAGCGCGCGCGGGGGGGCAGCCGTGATGGCACCCAGCTGGGATCGCACTGCCAGGGGTGGGGCGCTCCCCCCGCACTACTCTTCCTCCGCCAGTGGGTGCAAAGATCTGCCCAGCGCCCCCAAATTTAGTTTAGCCCCCAAATTTACTTTTATTATGCTTGTGTCAGACACCACGCTTATGCCTTATCTCTTGTTTATGAAAGAAGGGAGGAAAAAGAATCAAAAGTGTCCTGCCGGCCTCTTTCAGCAAGGAGCCTCAGCCCCTAGACTAGGTGTCACCCCAAATATGTTATTGATATCTTCTTCTAAAACTACTTGGCAATCCCTTTGCAATAAAATGCACTCCTTACAATGGTGAAGTTATCAATGTCTTCTCCTACCTTGCAAATAAATCACCTTCCAAAACAAGAGTGGGAGAAATGGCTTTCGCCTAAATGGAGCCATTCCTCTCCCCCGACCATGAGAAGAGAAAAACTTTGCAATAACCATCATATTAGTCTCCATCCAAAATATCACCACGGTTGGGTAGCTTTGTACTTGAGGCTGAGCTAATGAGTTCTCCAAAAGCTAAGGAATAAAAGAATTCCTAGAAAGAAACTGGGGGTGGAGGCGGGGAGGGCGATTACCACCTACACTTACAAAGAATTTTCTCCATAAGTGAAGTGATTCATTGTCGAATAGGCAATCATGGCGGCAACTTTGTTAATTATTTTTTCATCGTTTTGTTATTAGGCTATTAATAATGCATCAGAAGTGGGGCTCCTTCTGCTGTAGACATTTGTTCAAAAATGAGTTACCCGACATCTATATTCCATTATTGATGGGATTCAAAAATGCATTTCATTAGAACGCTTTGAGAAGGGAAGCAGCAATTTGAATGCATTTGGGGGGCAGTAATAACAGCAGTGAAATTATGTTTTCGCAAAACGGAGGCTGACGAAGTTGTCCTCAAAGTATTTCATTAGTTGCATCCATAGTAACAAATGGAAGGCATTCAATAAATGTTGAAGGGACAGTAAACTCTGTCGGGGAGCAGAACACATACTTCTTTCCTTTGACAGCTGTACCATATTTATGAGATACAAAACAGGATGTTAGAGGTTTGTGCATTTTATTACAATGTGTTTGGCTGGTATACTGTTACACACCACCCTGATCTCTGGGTGGTGAGATACTACAGGGGTTGTTGTGTGCTTATCCAGGGCTTGGTGTCCTTGGAAGGAAGGTCAGTGGAGACTGTGGTACCTTTAATATATATGGTTTTAATTATTTGTTGTTGTTGTTTAGTCGTTTAGTCATGTCCGACTCTTCGTGACTCCATGGATCAGAGCATGCCAGGCACTCCTGTCTTCCACTGCCTCCCGCAGTTTAGTCAAACTCATGCTGGTAGCTTCGAGAAGACTATCCAACCATCTTGTCCTCTGATGTCCCCTTCTCCTTGTGCCCTCCATCTTTCCCAACATCAGGGTCTTTTCCAGGGAGTCTCGTCTTCTCATGAGGTGGCCAAAGGATTGGAGTCTCAGCTTCAGGATCTGTCCTTCCAGTGAACACTCAGGGCTGATTTCCTTAAGAATGGATAGGTTTGATCTTCTTGAATTATACATATATACAATTTGAGCATGGGATGGGGGGAGCTCACAGCATCAACACCCCAGAAGTTCTTGTTTCTCCTTCAGCCGCAGCTTTGAGTCCAGAACATAGCAAGACATGTCTCTGTCGCCAGCTTTCCCAGCAACTTTCCAGCCCTACTTGTTGGCCCTTTTGGTTCTTCGCCACCTAGATGCAGTTAATTGCAACCCAGCTGAACCCTTTGAAGTGAAGCAGAACACTAAAAGTGGCCATCTGGTCTTCATCTTCAAAGGAAGTTGCCTGACCCAGTGCCGGATTTACATATGAGCTAAACAAGCTATAGCTTAGGGCATGGGTAGGGCAAACTAAGGCTCCAGGGCCAGATCCGGCACAATTGCCTTCTAATCCGGCCCACGGATGGTCCAGGAACCAGCGTGTTTTTACATGAGTAGAATGTGTGCTTTTATCTAAAATGCATCTCTGGGTTATTTGTGGGGCATAGGAATTCGTTCATTTTTTCCCTCCAAAATATAGTCCGGCCCCCCCACAAGGTCTGAGGGACAGTGGACCGGCCCCCTACTGAAAAAGTTTGCTGACCCCTGGCTTAGGGCCCCACTCTCTTGGGGGCCCCCAAAAAAATAAAGGAAAAAAGCTGGATGTACATTTCCAAAATATAAGATAAATAGCAAATAGATACCTATTAGGTCCATAAATTACCATATAGCATATATTCAACACAAAAAACAGCAGCAATTTGTTGTTGACAAAGGACAGCTGGACATATAAAGGGTGCCATTACCTTCAGTAGGTTAGGGCCTCATCAAACCTAAATCTGGCCCTGGCCTGACCCATTTCCTAACCTCCTGCAAACTCAAAATAGTATGAACTGCACATTCCTCACCCCACAGAAAGCTCATCGTGTGATTAAAAATGTCCCTGGATTGCACCACTTCATTCTGCTGGTAGGTGGAATTGCATGACTGTGGAGATGTAAGGTAGTTTGAAGTAGGGGCCTGGACTACGTGAGCACCCCTGAAGTCTTGTGGGAAGAATTAAATTGGGCATAGACTGCAGCAAGGAGGTCTTTCCCTTCAATTCTTCCTTGGAAATCACAACAGCTAAGTGGTACAGCGAATGCTTTGCTCATGAAAGGTCTCAGGTTCAGCTCTTGGCATCTTAGAAGGACCTTGTGGGCAAGGGATCTGAGACCCTGGGAAACTGCTACCAGTTTCTGTAGACCAGGGCTGGGGAAACTGGCTCTCTAGAGATTGTTTGGTAGTCCAGCTCTCATCTGCCCCAGGCAGCATGACCACTCTCAATAAATGATGGGAGATGCAGTCCAGCAACATCTGGAGGGCCACAGGTTTCCCAGCGCCAGTGTAGACAATATTGAGTCAGATGGACCAACATGTATAAGGCATGCTGTGAAGCATTTGTTCACCTCATAATGGGTTGAGGACAACTGAACTGAAGGCTGCCATCATTCGACTGAAGATTGCCATCATTTGACCCAGACATCATTTCCTAAATTTGCTGCCATCTCTGGTTAACAACCAATACACACTCTAAAGACTGGTTCAGGAGGCCTGTTGTGTTGATGTAGATAAACTATCTTGAAAAAGAAAGGGTACACCAAGACAGCCAGATACAGGTGCCATCTTTCCTTGGTTTTTGCTTTAGATGATGTTGCTGGACTCCTACTCCCATCATCCCTGTCCACTGACCATGCTGACTGATTTTGACGTTCAACAATGGCAGGAGGGCCTAAGTCTCCTTTTCCCTCCTATGGACCTTTATCTGGCACTAGCTGCAGAAGCACAGCTGGGGGGGGCACTGGGCTCCACACCGTGGGGGGCAGCACTTACCGCGGGGCCTGCAGCATGCTGGAACCACACGTCTCTCCTGGGAGCTACGCAGTGGCTCATGCGCCTAGAGGCTCCTTGCAGCCTGAAATGGCAGTGTGGGGCTTGTGTCTGCCCACTGCCTCTCCCTCAGCTGCCCTACAACTGAGCAGGAGGCAGTGGCAAGACTCCATGCAGCACACCCTGCCCCAGCTCACCCCGCCCGTGTGAGTGGCTCACCCCACCCCTGACCACAGGGCACGGGTGCCACCCTGGGCACCCAAGCAGCTAGCTATGCCGCTGACCAGCTGAATGTAGAATGAATAGCATGTCTCTGATTATTACTATTTTTAATCAGCTTTGAAAATACTGTCCAACAGGGTCTCTTGTACATAGTAAGGCATGCAGGAGGTTGACTCCCCACCTTGGTGAAAAGACCCAACTGACTTTAATTAGCAAGAAAAAAAATGATAACTGACTTTTCTCTCTCCCAAGGCTATGGAGAAATCATACCAACAGTCTCTTCCTTGAGGCTCATTCATTTGTCATTCCAGGCCTCCATGGTGCTCCTGGGGTGAAGAACATTAGCCACTGGCTCAGAGTCAATAGGAGTGCCGCAACATTTTCTGTTTTCTTTTGCATCAGTCATACAAAGCAAACACTTGCATTCACTTGTCACTAGGGACACAGCAAGAATTTTAGTGGGGAAGCTCAACATGGTGACCATCTGCTGTTCCAATTGGTACAGGGCAAAATCAAGGTGGGCACAGCCTCGGCCTCTCAATTCTGCTTACACCCTGTCTTCCACAGGCTGTAGCCCCATCTTCCTGTTCCAATGCATACACACTACAGCTTAGCAAAAGGGGAATGGGGGAACTGTGGTGGAGGGCTCCAAGAGATAGTGGAGGGATTAAGGAGGTTGGCAACCCCAGGTGCTAACTGCATCATAGGAACATGGGAATCTGCCCTATATTGAGTCAAACCACCGGTCCCTCTAGCTAAGTTTTATTCATACTTACCTGAAGCTACTCCCCAGGGTTTCTGTTTCTTCCACTCCTACCAGGAGATGCTGGGAATTGAACTGGGACCCTCTTCATACAAAGCAGATGCTCTGCTACTGAACTGGGGCCTCCTGTTCCAACACACACAGACCTTGATAATGGGGGAATGAGGTAACTGTGGTTGTCTCCAATGTTTCTTTTGAAGGGATTCGGGAGACTAGTAATTACCCCCCACCCCCAGCCTTGGATCCCTAGTTAATTTGGGCCTACAACCTCCACCATCCCTCACTATTGACCATACTGACTGTGATCAATGGACACTGTTGTTCAGGGGAGGGGAACCTTTGCTCAGCCCCAGCCAGCATGGCCAATGGCCAGGAATGATGGGAGCTGCGGTTCAGCAACATCTGGAAGGCTAAAGGTTCCCAACATCTGTTGTAGTCAACAAATTGTCCTCCACAAAATGATGGGGACGATGTCATTAGTTCACATAGGGCACAGACAGAGAACCCGTGGTTCACCAGGTGTTGGATCATGCTGGCTAGAGCTCATGGGAGTTGAAGTCCAACACACCACAAGTCGCCCATCCCAGGCTGTGGGCTGCTTTGAAGGGCTGAATCTATGGAGATTGCTGCTAGGTAGTAAAATTCCTGTCTTTCTGAGCTCTGTGCAGAAGGTCCATGTTTTTTAAAACCAAAACTGAACAATTATTTTCAGTGGCTTTTCTCCACCCCATGCCCTTGTGTTGTGCCAGCAGCCCATGTCTCCCACGTCGCTATAATCTTCTGCCCTTTGTGGTGAGTCACTAGGGCTGGGAGGGGGGGGATTTGACTCAGTCCACATTTAAAGGTGAACCTACCTTATTCACACTTTCTGAAACAATACAACAACTGAAACACAGCCAGGCTGCAAATTTCACACTTCTCTGAATGTGGCAATGCAGTTCTCTAGCCAAGTAATGTGAACAAATATGTATATAGGTATAACCATAAAAAGGATTATATAAAAGCAAAAATAGCCTACAAAATGCATTGTTTTGAAGGGAAATTGTTTTGCCGAAATGTTCCTATTGCACAAAAGTGCATACAAATTGCAAATATGCATTTATCAGGAGAATTGTGCATTAAAATGCTGGTGAATTTTCATGAGGGCTTGTGTATCACAAACTGGTGTGGGAATGTGAAAAACTGAACTTCAAATTGGAAAAATGAGAAACCAGGAAAATCTGAAATGGACAGATTTGCCCATCTCCATGAGTTACTATTGGGGACACAGGTGGCGCTGTGGGTTAAACCACAGAGCCTAGGACTTGCAGATCAGAAAGTCGGCGGTTCGAATCCCTGAGACGGGGTGAGCTCCCGTTGTTCGGTCCCTGCTCCTGCCAACCTAGCAGTTCGAAAGCACATCAAAGTGCAAAGTAGATAAATAGGTACCGCTCCTGCAGGAAGGTAAACGGCGTTTCCGTGCGCTGCTCTGGTTCACCAGAAGTGGCTTAGTCATGCTGGACACACACCGGACACACACCGGACAAACACCGGCTCCCTCGGCCAATAAAGCGAGAGGAGTGCCACAACCCAGAGTTGGTCACGACTGGACCTAATGGTCAGGGGTCCCTTTACCTTTACCTTTATGAGTTACTAAGTCAGTTCTCACTAAGGGGAAGGACCATAGTGGCAGAAAGTTCCAGGTTCAGTTCCAGGTAGGGTTGAGAAATACTCCTGTCTGAAAACCTGTTAAGCTGATGCTACATGGTGTGATACTGAGTTAGACAGTTAAGTTGCTGTATGACTGTTAGTAAGCCAGGAACGGTTACAACTCTCATGACAGACTCCACCCACCTGACTGGCTCACTGGCTTCTTCTAGTCTGGAGGAGCTATAAAGGCTTCTGAGTCAGGCTAAGATCATAAGAAAAGCCCTGTGGCATCAGGCCAAAGTCCATCTAGTCCAGCACACTGGTCTCATAGAGGCTAACTAGAAACCTATGAGAAGAAGCCCACTAGGCTATTGCCTGGGTAACAACCATATCTACTGAATGCAGTTCTTGTCCTCAAACCTCTCAACCATTGTTTCTGGAGGAATCCCATCTTCTCTGAAGCTGCCACAATTTGTGTGTCCACCTGAACCAATTGTGGGCAGCATGTCTACTTCGTTTCCTTGCCTTCCATGTGTGCTCCGAATGCTTTAATAATTTCATTAACGTGATGAGATTTTTTTCAAGCAGAGCTACTGAAGTGTTATTTCCCAGGCAACATACTGAAGCACTTGCCTTGTTCATATTCCAGCGTAACTACATGCTTAGGAAATATTCAGGGGCTGTGTTGGGTTGTGGGAGGAAGTGCACCTCTATGTTCTCTCTGGAACAAATAATACCTAGCAGAATTATGATTAATTGGCATAAATTATTGCAAAACAGCAAAGCACAGCAAAGAACCTGTAGCTCAGTGGTAGAGCACACACTTTGCATGTAGAAGACCCCTGGTTTGAGAGCCAGTGTGCTGCAGTGCTTAGAAAGTTGGACTAGGACTTGGGGAACCCAGGGTTAAAATCGCTGCTGAGCTATGAAACCTGCTGAGTAACCTTGGGCCACTCACAGCCTCTTAGCCTAAACTACCTCACAGGGTTATTTTGAGGAAAAAATGGGGAGGAATAGAAACATGTGCAGCACCTTGAGCTCCTTAGAGGAAAAGTGGGGTAGAAATGCAACAAACAGACAAACAAATGACATCTTCATTTCCAGGAAGCAAGGATGGGCACTACCTCTGTCTGGCACCATGGAGAACCATGGAGAACTACGATGCTAGGCTAAGATGGGTCCTACTGAACCCCAGTGCAGCTCTTGCATCCTTTTATTTGCTGGATTGACCATTAACTGGTGAAGAAGTCACATCATGACAGCCCCCTTTTAGCCAGAACCCAGAGACGTGTCCCCAAGGAGAGCCCAAGAAAGCAGGCAGCTATGTTGCTCCATAGTTACACACAGATAGGCATATACATGAGTGGCAGCCATTTTGTGCTATGCCAGCAGCCATTTTCTCATTATGCCCTCCTGTGGAAAGGAAAGTGAATTCATTGGGGAAAGTCGAGGGGGACGTATTTCAAAATAAACCACTAGAAGATTCTTTCTTTCTCCGTCTGTCTCCTACAGAGTGTCTGTTTGCTGCTGGAGTTAAAATGAGAAGGAACCAGGTGTCAGTTGGGCCAGGCAGGGCAACCGAAAATGTCTTGCTCTTGCTCTGTAAAGTGATGGTGGTCAATTGAGTCCCAACGCCTCAGAATGGTCGCAGCTATTCTGCTGTCGTTTTTCTCCTGACCCACACTGTACTTGACAGCTGTGACCTGTGCCTTGCCCCTGACTGTCAGGGCAAGGCAAGTGAAAACAAATCTCAGCCGAGACTTCCGGGTCAGCGCCATCGGCAATGGCAGAATTCCTCTGATGCAGAGGAACCCGCTCTGTGGAATCTGGGTCTGGCCGCTGCGGCGAAAGCGGAGACCCGTTAAAAATCACAGGCGGGAGAAGCCTGTGATCGTGGGATTCGGCTGGCACCTTTTGCGCCTCCCCTACTCGTGGGGAAACCCAGTTTTCGGGCTCCAGAGCGAGGTAGGGTGAGTGGCGCGGTGCTGCGAACCAACTGCTCCTTCCACGGAGTGAAGCCGCACAGCTGTTGTCGGAGAGCGCTGACTTTTTCCTTTGGACAATTCGATCCTAAAAGCAACTACCCGTGAGTAGAACAAATCGGAAGATTTTAAAAGAAAAAGGGTCAAAAAGAACTTTAATTTTAATTGGAGGACATAAAAAGGGAAAGAATCAATTTGGCAGCTACGCGGGGAGGCTCAAATAGGAAGTCTGCCTTCCGCTTTTGTATATAGATTGAAGCAAAGACCCTACAAGCTAAAATCTTGAAAGTTTTTGATAAAGGTTTAAATATTCATCGTTTAAAATGCAAACCCCCCTTTTGAAGAAGTAGGGGGAAACTTTGAATTTAGCAAGTTTTAGGAAATTAAAAAACCACAGCTCTGAGCCTGGGAACGGGCTGCTTTTGACATTCGGAGAATTACATTAAAAGATCTTTGATAGAATGGACTTGACAGTCAGTTAAAATACAAAGTTTCTTCCGTCCTCTTCTGCTTTTAAGATGGAGGAAAGTAACTTAAATTGATACAAATGGAGACTGTGTCCCTCTAGTAGGAGATTTTTGAAACTGTTGCAGGAGTGGGTGCCAGCTGGAAGATAAGATCCTGAGAAACCAGAGACTGACCTTGAATACTCAAAATGTTGCTTACTGAAGCAATTGTGAACTCACTGTTTAAGATAAACTATTTGCTGGAAGAACTCCATAAGAAGGTGAAAGACATGACTCCAAAAAAAATTGACAACTGGGAACAGGAAATTCCTAACCACAGACAAGAAATGAGCACCAATGCTGGTTTGTCACAGGAATCTACTTTGGCAGCAGCCGTTGTTTCAGAACCCAAAACAACACAAGTGAGATCCTTGGCCCCACAGAAGCAAACTGAGGACTATAAATTGAGGATGTCTATGACTGAATTTGGTAAAAGTCAGATTTTGAGAACCGGATCCTGGCCTGGATTGAAGATGGAAAGTTGGAAAGATTTTATTACACAGGGACCTACAGACTGTTGGAATATGGTTTTGGCTCTGGAAGTTGAAGGTTTGGGGGCTCTTGGATTTGGAGGCATTTTGAAATACGACTCTAGTTTCAGCCATGGAAATTTGACTGGATTGCTCAGAAGATACAACCATAATATTAGGATGGAATTTCCTTGGGATCTGTTACTTGGCATTAAGGAACATGAAGAAAACTTGCAGAAGGGGCTTGGAGGGGACTTAAGAGCCTCGGACATCAGATTTCCAGATTGAAGGACTATAGGGAATTGACGGAAAGGACTGGCAGTTTCCGAAACCAGGGGGGAGCTGAGGGAAGAAGATTGGAAAATTTAAAGTTCTTATTGAAGTGTATACTAAGTTTAAGGTTTATATGAAACTAACAAAAAAATTCTTTTGAGGGATAGAAAAATGGAGGATTGACACTTCATGGATTTAGCAGAAATGTTATGAGAAGTTAAGTATTTATAAGTTTTAGCTTTAAGGTTAAAATAAGGTTAAGAAAATTATGTTATGTATAATTGATAGAGATTTAAGAGAAAGATGGAAAGGATTTGCTGAAATTACCTAATAGAAGTGGAATACAAGAAGGGAGGTGTGAGGAAGTCGAGGAAACAAGTGAATGAAAGAAAGGTTGCGTTTTGAAATGTTTTTTCTTCTTTATTCTTTTTGTATTGTGTTTTTGGTTTGTTTTATTTTTGTTGTGTTTTTCTTTTTTTCGAGTTGTTAAAAGTAATAAAGATTATTTAAAAAAAGAAAAAGAAAACAAATCTCAGCCAAGGCAGGGAGCAAGGACCACTCCCTCCTCGGCTACCCTAAGGCCACAATCCCAAGGGCTGGAGGAGGTGGCAGTCTGCTTGACACTGAAATGTGCGTGGAGGAGCAACCCTCAGATGGCTTTTTCCTCCCCTGTATAAGAACATAATAGCCTACTGGATCAGACCAGAGGTCCATCTCTTCCAGCATCCTGTTATCACAGTGGCCAACCAGATGCATATCAGAAGCCTTGAAATGCTGGCTTAAGATCTCAATATTTGGCCTGGGGAAGGGATTACTTGTACATCTATCCAACGAGGAGTTTATCAGTTCGTGGCTCAAAACTATGGCCAGAAAAGCCACCCCGATTGGACTGTCACCATCCCTTTTGTATCAACTGGGCTACGATACTGCCCTTTTATCCCTGAGGCAAAGGCTTTGGGACATCTCACATAGCGACCTCTGATCCAGATCCAATGTAATTTGTGGCCCGATTACGGCTGGAATCTAATACGGGTATGACCTTCAGTTAACCTCATATCTTAGGAATTTGTCCGTACCCACCTATCGGCGTTTATTTACCAAAGCTAGATTAAATGTATTTCCACCGGAGGTTCTAAATGGTGGACTGAGAGGCATCCCCTACCAGAATAGGCCTTGTTTATGTTCTCAGGATGACAATTGCATGAACCATATCCTACTGCATTGTGGGCAGTATGAGCAAGCAAGAGATCAACTGATCAAACCCTTACTAGCAAATTTGCTGGGAAAATCTGAAGCCTCACATATTAAGTACCTTCTGGAGGATAGGTCAAATGATATTACACTGACTGTGGCAAAGTTTCTTTCGGAGGTCGCAAGAAACAAAGACCATCACCCTCTAGACATAACAAAATGACTACCTCGGTCTCTTTCACCTGTTGTTTGGTTGTCTTAACTGCATCTTGTTTTGAAACTGTTTTGTGGGTTTATGGACCGATATAGATAGATGATATAGATAGATAGATGATAGATAGATGATAGATAGATAGATGATAGATAGATAGATAGATGATAGATAGATAGATAGATGGATAGATAGATAGATGATAGATAGATAGATAGATAGATAGATAGATAGATAGATAGATGATATAGATAGATCAGAAGCCTGAAAGAAGGACCTGAGCACAACAGTGCTCCCTCTGATTGTAATTCCTAGCAACTGGTATTCATGGGTGTATTGGCCACAACAGGTAGAACATTTCACAATCACAGCTTGATATCCTCCATGAATTTGTCCAATTCTCTTTTATTTTATTTTATTTTTGTTAAATATTTTATCGATTTTCCATTTTCAAAACAAATATCCAATATCAATACTAAACATTAGTTTTTCACACACCCCTCCCTGTTGACTTCCCTCAGATTCTATTTCTGGTTTATTGCATCAAATGATACATTCTGCTGTTTATATACAATACTATATTATCACAGTGTTATATTCCTTGTTTTATGTAAACAAAATTGTAAATGTTTATTTAAATCCTGCCAACGAGTCCATTTTTTGTGTGTGTTTCTGCAAATATATTGTAAAAGGTTCCCATTCTTTTTCAAAGTCCCTGTTGTCCCTTTCTCTTACTTTGTCCGTTAACTTTGCTAACTCTGCATAGCTCATCAGTTTTTCTTGCCATTGTTCTTTAGGTGGTACTTCTCCAGTCTTCCAATTTTGTGCTATTAGAATTCTTGCTGCTGTTGTAGCATACATAAATAATGCCCATTTTTCTTTCAGCAGCTCTTATCCTAAAATACCAATTCTCTTTTAAAGCCATTCTAGGTGCTGACTTTTTCTACATCTTCCATCGTTTAGCGATGCGAAGAAGAGTTTTCTTTTGTCTCTCCTGGATCAGCTTCATGGGAAGGCCCTGAGCTTCAGTATAATGAGAAAGAGAGAGAAAACTGTTCTCCATGCCATGCATAATTTTGTTCGCTTCTATCATTTATACTTCATGTTAAGTATTCCCTTTTTTTAAATAAATTTTTTATTAGTTTTCCAACATAAAATAAGACACATCACATCACACAATACATAAACACACAAACATATAAACACGTATAACTTCATAACCTCTTTTTCTTAAGCCAAATTTCAGTGACTTCCCCATGCCTCCCTTTCCTGCATCCCTATTTCAAACTTTTTCAGCAACCCCTGATCTCAATTACTTATGGTTCACTTTCTTTAATCGTTTTTCTCTTACCCAATCATTTACCACTGCAAATCTATTTTACATTACCCATGGCATTTTAGCACTCCTTAATTTTACAACAGTTCTTAAGATAAAGTTTAAATTTCTTCCAATCTTCTTCCACCGTCTCTTTTCCTTGGTCACGGATTCTGCCCGTCATCTCAGCCAGTCCCATATAGTCAATCACCTTCGTCTGCCACTCTTCCAGCGTGGGTAGTTCTTGTGTCTTCCAATACTTTGCTAAAAGAACTCTTGCTGCTGTTGTAGCGTACATACATGTTAAGTATTCCCCTCCCCCTCTTTCACTGTGTGATAAAGAGTTTTAAATTGCCTGAACATAACATAAGAAGAGTCCTGCTGGGTCAGGCCAAAGGCTCATCTTGTTCAGCATCCTGTTACCACAGTGGCCAAACAGATGCGTCTGAGAATCCTGCAGACAGAGTGCTCTCCCTACTTGTAATCCTCACATTCGGCCTCTAACAGTGGCATTAGAACATAAACATTGTTGCTAGCAGCCATTGGTTGCCTTATCCACCATGAATTAGTCAAATCCAGGGGCCAGCAACCTTAGGCCCGTGGGCCACAAGCGGCCCACGGGGGTCATTTAACCAACCCACGAACCACCCCTAAACCGAGCCGCCCAATCGGCGAGTTCCTGCGTGCTGTGCAGCGCGGCGCAGGGACTTGCTTCCACAGTGCTGGAAATTGGGTCTGCACAGATGCAGACACTGGAAATCACGGGCGGGCATGATCCGGCCAATGGAAGGATCTCCACTGGAGTGGACCGGCCCAGGCGAAGTAAACCATGCTGATCCCTGGTCTTATCCTATGTAAGAGCAACCTGAACATCTAGCCATGCTACTAGCCTCATGTCTTCACCTTGACAGGGTGTGGCCATGCCTCCCACTGCCACTGAAGGGTGTTGTGATGGTGGCGATACTGCAGGCAGCTAGTAGATTTGCACATGTGGCCCATTTGCGTCCTTCATCTTTCACAATACAGAATTAACAACCTGCAACGTGCAAATTAAATGATCTTTCATTATTATGGAAACTCCCTCTTCTGTACTCTGACACCAATGAAGTCAACATGGATCCCTTTGCAGGCTTTTAGAGAGAAATTAAGACTGATTTTTCCTGAAATGTGAGGTTGTAGAGATATTGGATATGGTGCTGAAACAGTGCCAAATAAAGCCTTGGCTGCCAAACCATAATTAAAACAATGACCTCCTATGGCATATGCTCACACATGCACACACATTCATCCTTGCCCTTCCACCCCCATACCTCTTCCCATGCTGAGCTTCATTTTGTTTATCTGTTATTACAGAGTAACCCCTGTGGTGCCCTCCATATGTGGGGCCAACTCCAATCATCCCTCAACCATTGGCCATGGTGGCTGAGACTGATGGGCGTTGTAATCCAGCAACCTATGGAAGGCACCGAACTGCTGCCTTTGGTTTAGAATGCCTTTGAAAGATTCAGCTAAAAAATATAATGAAAAATGATGCTAAAGGAAAGAATCTGGCCCATTTTTTTAAAGCTTCATTGCATCTATCACAAAAAGCTTCTTTGTGCAAGATCCCAGGTTATGTTCTGGAATGCATCATCAGTGCTTGTACACAGTACACTGACCCCATGGGAACTGGAGCACATCCAGTGCTCTCCTGTGACTGCACATTGCAGAACATCACCAGTAATGTCGCATTATCTTTTAGGGAAGCTTGCCTACCATTACTGATCTTCTTTTTGGAAAATTCTGACATGCTTCAGGAGAACCAAGGCTTTCGCAGAAGACAGCTTGCCAGCCGCTACCCTAAAATGTTCACCTTTTATGTGAATCGCTTAAAGATCCCCTCTTTTTAATAATGAACTCCCATGCCTCCTTTACAACTAACTAATGCCATCCAGTGGTAATGATAAGACATACATTTATTTGGTGAAGGAATTAGACAAGAATTCACTTGTAGTTGCCACCAACTTTGTCCAAAAGTAAAATTCAAAGTGTATTTAGTTCCTTCTGGATTGGGCAAATGGTTTGCAAAAGGAAGACAAAACTTAAGAACAGATCTGCTGGGTTGGACCAAAGGTTGATCTAGTCCAGCTGTTCTCATAGGGGCCAAGCAGATGTCTATGGAAAACCCACAAGCAGGACATGAGTGCAAAAGTGTTCTCCCCACTTGTGGTTCCCAGCAGCTGGTATTCAGAGACATACTGCCTCCAATGGTGGATAAGAACATAGTCATGATGACTAGCAGCTATTGTGTTCCTGCCTAGTTCACTCTCCTCTGGACCAAAGGGCCTGAGGCTGAGGAGGAGGAGGGTCCAAGAGCTAGCCAGGGGCCCAGACAACTGATATGGGGACCCCCAGCCCTAGTGCTCAGATGGCTGGATCCAATGATGGCTGGATCCTTGGAGAGGAAGTGTGGAGATCAGTTGGAAGGACCTGCTCTCCCTCTGAGGCAACCTCAGATTGGAAGTATGGGTGGGGGTGAATGTGCCATCCTGCCACTTAAAATGTCCCTCCCTCCCCACCTTCTCCCTCCCTCCCTCTCTCCTCAAAACTTGGAACCACCAGTACAGCCAGCTCCTTCAAAACCACTTGTTCTACTGTCCCAATTGCAGCTATGAGCTTCCATCCTACAGCTGAAATAAGGCTCAAGGTGAAAATTAATTGACCGATTTTCAGTTATTGAACTTTCATACACAAGGGGTGTGCATCTGCTTCAGACAAAGCCCTCCGAACTGAACGGAACTGAAGCAAGTCATTCAAATTGCCTCCCAAGCTGAAGTGTTGTGGACTGTTGCTAAAGCATCAGACTCACTCTGGAGCTTCAGGAGGTGGTCAGATTCAGTTTTGCATAAGCCTCCAAACTGGCACACTTTTGATCCCTCTCCTGGCATGCTTCCTATAAAAGGAAAATGCCAGACAGGAGGCAAGGAGAGAGACGGGGGAAGGGGTCTAGGTTTGTGACTGAGAGCTGTAGGTTCCAGTTGGGAGATGACTATACCAGGACTCCCCAGTCACAGTGCTTTTAAGAGGTACACTGAAATAGCATATCAGCTGTTGTACCAGAGTTTTTAATGATTTTGCAAGTTGACCTTATACTATTCCAAAATTTTGCAGGGAGTTGTACTCGAAGTACCTTTACATTGCCTGCCATGGTCATGCAAATTACTTACAAACCACGGATTTGCCTCTCATATGCTTATGGTGATGGAACTCAGCTAGAGTTGTTTCATCCGGGAGTGGGGATGGGGGGCGACATAAGAACTTTCCCTCTCAGTCTTCTGTGTGAATGGCTTGGTTCAGGTTACAGCACAAAGTTAAACCATGGAACTGTCTCTCACAGGAGGCTGTGATGGCCACCAACCTAGATGGCTTTAAAAGAGGATTAGACTCATTCATGGAGGAGAAGACTATTGATGGCAACTAGCCATGAAGGCAAAGCTCTGCCTCCACAGTTGGAGGCAGTGATGGTTCTGAATACAAGTTGTTCTCGCCAGAAGCTCGGCTCTGCCCTCACCGGTCCTGGAAGGAGCCTTTATAAAAGTCCCATATGCTCAGAGACTTTGTGCCTGTTCATTGGGGGATATAGGAAGCCCAGAGCACTTGCTCTTTAGATGTCCCTTTTATGAAGAGGCACGTATGTTTGATCCCCTACTGGTGAGGCTCACTGACCTCCCGGAAAAGCAAAAATTCGACCTTTTTCTGTTAGGCAAAGATCTTAAGATGACCCAGATGGTCGCCAGATTCTGTGTACAGATCTGTAGGCACAGACCACCCCCCGACTCAAACTAGTTCGTGAAGAAAATTCCCAAACTCAGTTCCATGGGTGACTCCGGGTCTTATCTATGCAGTAGCTTACTTTAAAGTTTTAAGTGTTTATATGCTTATTGCATTTATAAATTTTAAATTTATTGTTGTACATTGTTTTAACTGTTTGTTTTCTTTCTGGGATTGTACCCCCCAAAGTTTGTTTTATAAGCTGATCTCCGACCGTAATAAATTTTATCTATCTATCTATTTATCTAATCTATCTATCCATATGATAACTATGTGAGTGTGACTTTTTAAAGGAAAAGGCTACTACATTTATCTAAATGATACTGTAATTTAGATTTGTGGGTTATTTTTCTTAATATGTAGCAAAGGTTGTCACTGGAACTATTTATTAAACATGGAAAACAAATTAAATAAATACACATACACGCTGTTGGAAATCACAATCAGCACCTCTTGTGCTGAGATCCTACTTGCCAGCTTCCCACAGGCACCTGGTTGGGCACTATGAGAACAGGTGGGCCTGATCCAACAGGGTCTTCTTATGTTCTTATGCAGATACTCACATTATATTCAAATAAATATAACCTAATACCAGCCTTCTCCAACCTGCTGCCCTCCAGATGCCCTACAAGTGTGCATATGTTGGGTGGAACTGATGGCAACTGCTGTCTAAAACAGCTAGAAGGGAACAAGGGTCTTGAAGGTCACTTTATGCCAAAGTCGTGTCTCTCAAGTCTTCATTCCGGGTGTGCTGGTCAACAGCAGCAACACACACAAACCCTAACACTTCATTTCTTCACTCCTAGAAACTCTGTTACTCAGTAAACATAAGCCTTCTGTGATAAAGGCCACTTACATCTAGACTTGCATTTTAAAACCAATTAGTTGCCGTGATTTCTCTGTACCAGCACCTGAAGGCACAGTCGACGAGGTGTCTGTGAGGCCGCCTCTCCTGCAAGTCATTGGAGACGATATTGCCAAATAATGTGATTCTTTCTATATTAAAAAACCAAAACCCTGCTTGAACAGAAATATATTAAAAAATCCGAGATGGCAACAAAGGACCTTGCTGTGGGAAAGGGGAGAATGTTAATTGCATCACATTGATTTCATCAAAAGAAAGTCGTGAGGCATAATTGAGAATGGGCAGCGTGATTATTAATTCCGTAGATATGTTTTACAGCTGTCACATGCTTTTTTCCAAGGGGGGTGGCGAGCATAAGTTTCTCAGGAGTGTGTCTGAAGAATTGTTTCCCTTAAACATTCACAATGGGTTTCTCTATCTCTCTCGCTGTGTCTTTTCTTTCATTAATCTTTTCCTGACACAATGCTGCAGAGACCTGTTGCCAAGCTGTAGACTGAGAGCTGTAGCTGAACAAGAATGTGCATTTGTTTTCCTTGCTCCATTGGCAAAGAAGCTCAGGCCTGGGGAGTGAGCGCAGACTTCCAGCCCACTTTCTCTGGGCCAGGGAACTCTCCCCATCCCTAGCCATGTCTCGTCTGCTCAAGCCACACCTTTCTCCATCCTTGTTTCATGCCCTACTGGGGTATTTTGCCTCCTGGGAGATGAATGTCAGGGGTAGGTAGAGCCAGAGGCAAAACAAGGCAGAGCAATCGGTGTAAAGTTTGGTGTAGGCTAGTTCTGTCTTCCCTCCAGAGAAGAAAGATGCATTGTCAGAGCACAAGGATACATTTAAGGCAGGCACGAAAGCTCAAGGAGGGTATTAAACAAGGCTGCTGATTAAGGTGCCCTGGGGAGAGAGATGTGCCCAAGGAAGGTGTGTGATCTGGGAGAGAAGGCCAGCCCATCCATGAGGTGGAATGAAGCAGCCCACCTCAGGCAGCAGAATCCCATGGTACCCTCAAAAGCATCCACTCGCCCTTCTTGCCACGACCTCCCCCAGCCTAGTCATGGTTTGATGTCTCTGCTCTGTCTTGCGACAATTGCCTCCTGAGGAAGTTGGTTCACTTTGCCTAATTATAGAATCATAGGAATGTAGAGTTGGAAGGGACCCCAAGGGTCATCTAGTCCAACCCCTTGCAATGGTAGGGCCATATCTACCTTGACCACCTTCCCTGCAGCAAGGCCTTCAAACTTGTGGTGTACTTTTATACATAGAATTAGGTTGCTTGAATTCTCATTGGGAAGGGAAATGATTATTTAGGCCTTAATCTGATGCACACTAAGTTGGAAGAAAGTCACCTTAAATTCTGGGGCTCATATTTATTTTACTTGCATAAACATTTAAAGAAACCTACTGCAAAAAGTCCTTTGCATTCTATGGACTCTCCATCCCAAATGTTTATCATCTTCCACTAGCTTGCTTTGAAATTTTTTTTTTAAAGCTTTTAAGCTAAGACATAAATCCGTCTTCAGACTGTCTACAGTATGCACACACCATCTAGTCGCTGTGGAATCTGCAACTTGTGGGAGGAGATGTAAGGAAAATCTTTTCAGGGCTCTTTCTAAGACTTAAGCGTGGGGAAAACATCGCTTGAGGTATAGCTTAGGAAATTCTGAACACAGTACTTAAAAGATTAGTCATGGGAAAAGTACCCTAGTGAATGCTCAATTCTGCTTTTTGGAAACCTTCCATGGACAGCTTAGAGCAGCCTGCCCTCAGCCTGCTGCCCTCCAGATGTTTTGGTCTACAATTATTTAACCCCGTCAGCATGGCCAATGGTTGGCAATTATGGGAGTTCTGCTCTAAAACATCTGGAGGGCACCAAGGTTTTTTTTGCACTTACCAGAAACTGGGCCTGAACCAACTTTTCCAGATTGGACAAAAGCAGATATGGAGGGAAACTAGGGCATGCATGGTGACATCTGCAAAGTTCTGGGCCCATTCTGTAGACACACCACAACTGGGTATTAATTCAAACCAGAGTGTCCCTAGGCTCTGTTTTGCCCTTTCGCCATGTCTGAAGTACCCTACAAAACTGAGGAAGTGGTGACATTAGTGTCCCATCAGCATGACAAAGACTTTGAAGCTGTTGAGATGAGGCCTTGTGTAGCTCACAACATTTCTGGATTGTGCTATGCCATGTCTCACCTGCTTCAAGGCCTCCAGCAGGCTGCATGGATGGATATTCTTTGGGCATGGTGAGTTTTGCTGCATATAGAATCAAAGGATTGGAAGGTACCTCAAGAGGTCATCTATCCCAAACCCATTGTGTGGCAACTGCAAAAAAAGGATCATGCTAGGGATCGTTAAGAAAGAGGCTGAAAATAAAACTGCCAGTATCAGGAGGCCACTACACAAATCTATGGTGCAAACACTCATGGAACACTGGGTTCAGTTCTGGTCATCTTGCCTCAGGAAGGACATACAGAGCTTAAAAGGGTAACTGTAATGCCCAAAGAGATGTAGTAATTCCCTTAAGAGGAATATGGGGCTTTTAAAGTTTGAAAAATGGTGAGGAAGAGGGGACGTGATAGATGTGTGCATGGTGTGGAGATAATGGATAGAGAGATGTTATTCTTCTTCTCCCATAATGCTAGTACTTGGGGACACCCAATAAAGCCGAATGTTGGAAGAGTCAGAACATACAAGAGAGAATAATTCTTCACATAGCTCATAGTTAAACTGTGATAGCAGCCTTCTTCTGTTCAGCACATGGGAGGGCTTTGGAATGTGGACAACATCACGTCAGGTAAGGTCAGCCTTCAGTGACATCATTTCCTGCAAGCCACAACCTATGTTGAGTAAAGTTTGTGCAAGGTGGAAATGCATCAGGAGCTCATTGCAAGCTATCCGACGCCTCTCATTTCCCTAAACAGAATCTCCTGCCAATATGGAAAGCCCCCATTCCGCTTCCTCCCCACCATCTCTTTTTACGTCAGCTAGGTGAAAGAGATGTTCCCATTGTGCCACTGCTAAATAAGCAGCCAGCAGCCTTATTTCCCCTTGATTCGCACGCATAAAAATTCAAACAAAAACAAAAAAATCAAAAAGATGTGTGCTTTCCTCTTTTGTCCCATTACTTGTCAGTCTTGGTGCATAAATGTTCCACCACTTGCTGTTGTTTTTCTACCGGCTTCCTTTAAACTTCACATCCATTTGACATCATAGGTAGCTATGAAGGCCATTTCCTTCCCTCCCTGTTTTAAAACACCTTTTCTTCAAGAAGCATTCTCCGAGGAATTGGTAAATATTATAAACTTTTTTGAAAAGGCATTTAATTACCCACAGGGTGAGTTGCTACAACACACACACCCGTCCCTCCACAGTGGCGACTTCTTTTGTGCCAGATCTTGGCTGTAAGGAAAGAATTGTGTGAGTTTTTCTTAATTGCTGCTCACAAGCTGGCCGGGCTGCCTGCAGTCTTACCCGTTTTTGTTTGCTTGTTTGACTTGTTTGTCAGCCACAAATTGGCCTTGTCATTGTGACTGGATTATCGAGGTGTTTAAAGAAATCACGCTGGATTAAAGGATGCAGCAGGGAATGGCTCCAAAGTGATGGGCTAGTTCACAAGGCAAAAGCAATAGCTTGAGGGTGGGGGCAGAGCACATGCTTTGCATGCAGGAGGCTCCAGATTCAATCTCTGGCAACTCCAGTTAAAAGGACCAGGTAGCAGGTGGATTGAAGAGAATCTAGTGACCTGAGACCCTGGAGAGCAGCTGCCAGTTAGAACAGACAGTATGAGGCCACAGGGGAAAGTAGTTTGATCTGGTGCAAGGCAGCTTTGTTTTCTGGGGAGGGTGGTAGTGAGTCCCCTACACCTCACACTGCATGAAATGGATAATGCAGGGTTTTTTTTGGGGGGGGACCCTTGATGTGCAGTAGTCATGGGAAACGTCAGATCCAGGGGCCAAATGTGGCCTTTCCAGGCCCTTAGGAGTCTTCACAGACCATATCCACTCCCTGAGCCACAGCTCTCACCAGCCCTCTTCAGTGCCTTTGCACCCCTGGCTAGAATGGGTTATATCCAATGTTACTCCAAGGTAAAAGGTAAAGGACTCCTGGACAGTTAAGTCCAGTCAAAGGTGACTATGGGGTTGCGGCACTCATCTCGCTTCGGGCCAAGGGAGCTGGTGTTTGTCCACAGACAGCTTTCTGTGTCATGTGGTCAGCAAGACTAAACTGCTGCAGGTGCACAGCGCATGGAAACGCCGTTTACCTTCCCGCCAGAGTGGTACCTATTTATCTATTTGCACTGGTGTGCTTTTGAACTGCTAGGTTGGCAAGAGCTGGGACAGAGCAACGGGAGCTCACCTCATCGCGGAGATTTGAACTGCCAACCTTCTGACTGGCAAGCCCAAGAGGCTCAGTGGTTTAGACCACATTGAAATGTATGGTTATGACCAATTTACGAAATGTTGGGGAAATGGAATAAACTGCCATGTGAATGAAGCCTGGATTGGGCATCACCCATAATGGAATAAATGAAATAGTCCATTGCTTGATTAATTGCAAGCCATTCTTCCAGCTGTTAACTGGCTTATACTCACAACTTTCCCCCTTTTTTACTCAAAGTAAATATGCAAACTCATCTGAGGCACTTGCAAAAAGACTTTCCAGTGCAACCTTTGTTAGTGTTGTGAAGCAAAGAAGGTTTTCTTTCAAAATACAGACAAACCTGAATCCTATCCTATCGTTTCAGTACAAATGTTTCCTTATTGCTTTCATTAAGCACAGCTGTCCTTCTAGCAGCTGAGTTCCTCGCATTCAAACCATTTGTCCTATGCCAGCAGGTTTCTTTCATTTCCCCAACCTGCCAGTCTGCTAATATATATTTAAACATCATCAACAACAAGTCAACCTTCTAGCCAAACACCAATTATTTGAGATGAATTGTCGCGCAATTGACAATAGCACACTTGCTCAAATGAAGGGTGCCTGTCCCTGTAATAGAACCATTACATGCTCTTAGTAACAGTTGTTAAGAAATGAAAGGGAAACAGCAAAGAACTCGGTGTTGCCATCATGGTTTTTGAAACTCTGTGCATGCACAGGAACAATGCGCACAAAGCTCCTGGGCTTTCCAAACCCATCAACAGTCTTGATTTGACCAGGACACCCCAGAATTACAGAGGCCACCCCGTCTTCTGATTGGATGTCCCATTTTCGGTGCTGAGCTCTTGTGTGAGTCAGCTGGCTCCTGTAACAGCTCAATACTGAAAGATGCTCATCTTTTAAAGCAGTATCATACCGCTTCAACAGTCATAGCTGAATCCCAAGAACTGTAGTTTGTTAAGAGTGCTGAGAATTGTTAGGTGACCCCAATCCCTTATAGAGCAAAAACCTAATTAATTTGGGACCAGTTCTAGGGTGTAGCGGCCCAGGGTGGGTTAGTCTGACTGGGGGGTCTTGGGTCTGAGCCACAGGGTGGATTGGGTGGGGATGACCGTAATATTTGGCCCAACTGTGGATTTGAAGGGCTTTCTCTCCCTCTCTCTCTCTCTCTCTCTCTCTCTCTCTCTCTCTCTCTCTCTCTCTCTCATCAACCAATACGGCTACATTTGCTTTTTTACGTTCTGGGCATGTAGAAGTAAATACCACAGAGCAAGAGGAAAGAACTGGAGCTCAGTAGTGGAGCATATTTCATTGCCTGCAGAAGATTCCATATTTAATTCCTGGAATCTGCAGCTGAAAATATCAGGTAACAGGCGATCTGCAAGACCCCTTCCTGAGACCCTGGGAAGCTACTGCCTATCAAGGTAGGGAATACTGGGCTAGATAGATGACTATTCTGACCTGGTGTAAAACAGCTTCAAAGGGTGCCTTAATATATATTTTTTGTTGTTTAATTCAGAAAAACAGTATGCATGGTCCACCAGCCTTTGGGGACTTACTTGGCGTTTTGGCTTACTAGGGTGGGCATTGGCCTTGCTTTACAGAGGACAGCTCTGAAGAGCTGTGTGGTTGAAGTCCAGTTCAAAGTTGAAGAATCCTAAGAAGGGAGAGCAGGATTTCTATTTAACTCGTAGCCCTTATTTCTAAATTTGCATCTCTCTTGATATAAATGAGAGTGTACAATTTCCATGCAGGTCTGTTTCTCCCCCTCCTCCTCTTTATTTGCTTTGCATTTTCTCTTTTGGGGGGACGATGCTTAAGTGACCACCCTCCAGCCTATGTGAATGGTCCTCCCCAGCAGGAGTTGAAACATGTATGACAAAACAGGTCAGATGTTTTGCAAACCATCCCATCTTCCACTTCCCTCTTCTGAAGCATGATATTCATAGCTCATGTTCATGCCTGTCGTAAATGTGTCCAGCGTGAAAACTGAAGTCCGCAGCACATTCTCTGCTTACGCCTAGAGTGTTGGCTGAAGGTAAAATTTACCCAATGTCAAAGGCGAGTATTTAATGTAGCTTTCAGCTGCTAATACACTGTTAAATATTTGAGAAGGATGAACTGCTGTGTAAGCTCAACATCAGCAGCTTGCTCGCCTGTGATTACCATCATACTAGGTTTGCCAGATGTCCCTTAGTTTCAAAAGATATTCCAAGGCACCATTACCTCCGTGGATATAGCAAATGCTTCTTATTTCAAAGCATGGGAGCTTAGCGCTGGCATGCATTTGGTCCCAGGAATCCTGCCCTGAGTACTTGAGTGTAAAACATACCCTTTAAGATTTGCTGAATCCAAAGATCAAATGATGTCTGCATTTGATGCCCTGTGTTATGTAATTCCAATATTTAATGATGATGATGATTATGATGATGCTTTGCCCTCCCTTCATCCGAAGGTCCCAGGGCAGTTTACAACATTAAAACATAATTTTTAAAACAGTTTAAAACAATTTGCAATCACACAAAAATTAATGATGATGAGTCATACTAATCATATTTCTTACCTTTCATGAGAAGGTGCCAGATCAGGTTACAGCAGATAAAACCATGATACTATTAAAACAATAACAACAACCCCATCCATAACCTCAGAATCAGTTGTGTCCAACACATTACTGAGAAAACACTGAAATAAATTCTTCAGTTTTGAAAGGCCAGGGTAAAGAGGTACAGTGGTACCTCGGGTTAGGAACTTAATTCATTCTGGAGGTCCGTTCTTAACCTGAAACTGTTCTTAACCTGAGGTACCACTTTAGCTAATAGGGCCTCCCGCTGCCGCTGTGCCGCCGCCGCGCGATTTCTGTTCTCATCCTGAAGCAAAGTTCTTAACCCGAGGTACTATTTCTGGGTTAGCGGAGGGAATCTGTAACCTGAAGCGTCTGTAACCTGAAGCGTCTGTAACCCGAGGTACCACTGTACATCTTCAGCAATGGTTGGAAGCAGTAACAAGATGTTGCTGGATGCCCCTGTGTGGGGAGTGAGTTCCACATTCTTGGTGCCATCACAAAGAAGGTCCTCTCATGAGCTACCATCGCCCAAACCTCTGAGAGCAGAAGAACCACCAAAAGGTCTTCCTTCACTGATCTTAATCCCTGGGTTGGTCTACAAGGAAATAAGCACTCTTTCAGATATTTGAGGCCCAAGTCTTTTAGGGCTTTACACATTGAAGTGAGCATCTTGAATTCTGCTGCAGAACAGGTGCTACGGACATTCTGGCATCTGTTTCCAACAACAACCATGTTGCTCATTCTGAACCAGTTGCAGTTTTTGAACCACTTTCAAGGACAGGTGCATGAGGAGAGCACCTTGGTGAACACAGGACAATGAGGCCCAGCATGTGCCTGTTGGTTTCACATACTAAGGTTTATGTAGCAAGGAGGGAGCGTGTCCTTTCACTCCATTGCTACATGGCCAAAGACTGCAGCTGTAAACATGTCCAGGTGAAGTGAGGGATTTAAGCCTTTCATATCACTTCAGCTCACTTTCCTAGACTCCTATGATTTGATTAATTTGTTTGATTGGTTGAAGTTCTTCTAGCTTGCTATATTTAATAAATACAAACATTTATACAGTGGTAAAGAGTTTCAGACTAAGACCTAGGAGACCAGGGTAAAAATCCTCACCTCATTGCCTCTCAACCTAACCTACCTTACAGGATTGTTGTGGAACCATGCCTTGAGGTCCTTGTGGAACCATACCTTGAGGTCCTTGCAGAAAACGTTGTTATATAAATGCAATAAATATAAATTGAGTCATAAGTCTTCTTTATAGATGTGTTAGATTTAATAACATGTGTGTGTATGTGTGTCTATAACTACACATTTTTTATAAAGAAAGAGAAACATTTACAGTATATTGATATACAGTGGTACCTCGGGTAACATATGCTTCAGGTTATATACACGTCAGGTTACAGACTCCGCTAACCCAGAAATAGTACCTTGGGTTAAGAACTTTGCTTCAGGATGAGAACAGAAATAGTGTGGTGGCGGCAGTGGCAGCAGCAGGAGGCCCCATTAGCTAAAGTGGTGCTTCAGGTTAAGAACGGACCTCCGGAACGAATTAAGTTCTTAACCCGAGGTACCACTGTATTAAAAAAAAGATGCATGGGGGGGGCAGTCATATGACATTCCAAGCTGGACCACTTCGCTACTGCTAATTGCCCACTATTCCCCAAAGCAAACCATGTTAGGATCTCGTTCAGCACAAAAGCGACAACTTTATGTCATGTGAAAGGGATGTCTTTGCTCTCATGATCTCTTTGCAGAAATTATTTGCTTTCCTCCTGGCCATACAAATGGAATCAGGTTGGGGGGGAGAGAGAGAGAGGTAGAAAGACTGCCCTACTTCGCCGTAACATCATTTTTATATCTCCACTTCCTTCCCCCGCAGTCTCATTTTCAGATAATGAGAGTGACAACTAAGTACACAAACACACCTCGTTTTGCTGTTTTCCTTTCTCCCTCTTCCAACAAAAAAACTCTCCTCCGCTGACAACTTGCTTTTATCTGGCACAGTCAGAGCTGGTGATGGACTCCTCGACACAAAGCAAAGAGAGAAGCTGTCGTGCCAAACCCATCCAAATAAATATAAACAACTCAGCGAGGGGAAGAGACTTAAGGCCCCCACCCACGTGTGTGTGTGTGTGTGTGTGTGTGTGTGTGTGTGCCTGTGTGTGTGTGGCTGATATCTCATAATTGGGAAACTCTGTTGCTGATTTCCTCTGGATTCCCAACTGTGAAGGCTGAGGGTGGGCAGATCAGTCAGCTTCCAGTCCACATCTCTTTCACGTGCATTAGTTCATCCGTCAATACTGGCCGCTCCCAGACAACCTGCTTATTCAACATCCATCCTGATCTGTTTGCACAAAATTTGCAGGTAGTTTAGACAACCCTGACTGTTTACTAGGGCTGAGCATAACCCCTGCCACGACCTGATCTGGGGGCCCCGATCCCCACCTCGGTTTGGATCCAGCCCCAAATCAATCCAGAGTTGGGGCTAATGTTTAATTAGGGGTTTTACAACTCCAGTGGGACGTATGTTTGAAGAGAGGCAGGGGGAGAAGGAGGCTGTGTCCCTCCTCACTACCACCTCCCCAATTGAGAGCAGGAGGTTATTTCATGTAGGAGACCCTTTTGGTACTGGACCCTGAAGAGCACCCTGCAACCTACAGGATTAAACCAACTAGCTGGTGGGCAGATGATTCAACCCTGATAGGGTGTGCTTTGCAAGCACGTTAACTGTGGAGAAGGCAATTGTGGATCGAGGGCCCGACCCCCGCTATGTGAAATAAACACACAAGGACACGTGATATAAGGTTAATGGGCAAGAAAAGGCCACAACTTTATTGATTACAGCAGTGAAAAGGTATTGGCTTAGGCATTGGATGACTATAGGAGGTGGGTTTATTCACCAGTAGGTGGAGCCTGTTGATGCTAATCCAACTATAGGCTCACCCCTGATGTCACCGAGGGTCGTGCCATGGCCTCCCGCCAAGCAGGCATCGGACGGAATACACGACCGCCAGATTCCTTTAACGGAATAACCCACGGTAGATAGCATAGGCGATGGCCACACCTAGCCCTTGACACACATGAATCCAATGCCTAACCTACCCACCAATACCACAAAAGTTGTGACGATTGCTACGAGGTAGGCGAAAAAACCAAAAAGCCTAATGCCAAATGGAAAAATTCCTACCAGGCCCCCCAAACAACCGGGGCGACCAACCTAAGGTCCATAGCAAGGCCAAAAAACCTAGACCCTGAGCTAAATGGGAGTGGAGGGTGGGTGACTCGCTGCGGGACGACAACGACTGAGGAGGAGGTGGAGCTGGAGCCGCAGCATTAAGCTGCCAAACACCCCCCCCCGGAGACACCTGGTTGGCTGCCTCCGGTGAGGAGGGGCGGGGGCTAAGGCCCCCGGCCAGGGGCGGAGCTCGGGCTCCCGCCCACAACCACTCCCCTCTCTTCCAGGGAGGAGAGTCTTTGCAAAACTGATCTTTGCAACCTTCCTGCCCAATAGCCCGGCCCCAGACAGTCGTGGATCACTTTGGGCGGGCCAGGCCACCCACAGCTGTCTTGATCGGATTTGGCACCTAGACTAAACGTCTTTCCTTCCGCAGTGTTGGATGGCAGGTTGAGAGGAGTTCCGTACCAGGACAGATTTTGCTCGTGTGCTCAAGACATCTATTCTATAAAACATATTTTGCTGCACTGTGCGAAATACAAGCAAGCCAGGGCTGAACTGATATTACCCTTGCTGGTACCTTTCCCGGGAAAATCAGAGGCTCACTATGTCATGTTCCTATTGGAAGACCGGAAAAACGCTAGAACATTAGCAGTGGTGAAGTTTTTATCGGTGGTTGCAAGAACCAATGATCCCTATCTTTAAGTCTGAACAAAATGCTTATTTAACCTGGAGGTAAGGTAAAGGTAAAGGTAAAGGTACCCCTGCCTGTACGGGCCAGTCTTGGCAGACTCTAGGGTTGTGCGCTCATCTCACTCTATAGGCTGGGAGCCAGCGCTGTCCGCAGACAGTTCCGGGTCACGTGGCCAGCGTGACAAAGCTGCATCTGGCGAGCCAGCGCAGCACATGGAACGTCGTTTACCTTCCCGCTGGTAAGCGGTCCCTATTTATCTACTTGCACCCGAGGGTGCTTTCGAACTGCTAGGTTGGCAGGCGCTGGGACCGAACGACGGGAGCGCACCCCGCCGCGGGGATTCGAACCACCGACCTTTCGATCGGCAAGTCCTAGGCGCTGAGGCTTTAACCCACAGCGCCACCCGTGTCCAACCTGGAGGTAGACTGTCTGAATTGTGCATTGCTTTGTAACGATTTGTTGGGTCTCTGGGCCGTAATAAAGATTGATTGATTGGTTGATTGGTTGATTGATTGATTGATTGATTTGGCACCAGCCTGGATCTCTGCCCCTCCCCCTGACCATCCCATTTTAGTCCAGGCACAGCTCTCCTATTTACTCCATAGCCACCTGCATTGCATAGCCCTGCATTGCAGGGGTGGACTAGATGAGTCTTGGGTCCATTTCAACACTATGATTCCATGTTTCGGATCTGTTTGCTTGGGGGTTACATTATGCACCGAGCAGCCATCATCATACACTTTCTAGTGCATTTCCCCATTATTTTCCTTACAGTAAAATGTCTGATTTGAGGGAGAAGGTTTGTTGCGTGGCTATTCCCTCCCCCTCCCACAGATGGAGTAAATAAAGACACAGGACACCAGAATTTAGGTTAATGGGCGAAAAATGGCCACAACTTTATTGATTACAGGAAAGAGCGGTATTGGCTTAGGCATTGGCCCTAACAGACTATCCGGTTCTAACCGGGAAGGGTTAAACACCAGCAGGGGGAGCCCCCGAGATGCACATCCCTAGGCGCTCCCCGAGGGGTTACCGCTCGGGAGCGCGCTTTAGGCCCTAGCCTCCGTAGGTTTCGGACGAGGCGACGCCCCTCGGAGTCCTTTAACGAACTACCCTTCAAGAAGTGGGGGAGGTGATGGCGTTCCTCCCCCCCGATCTCATTTGCATAACAATACCCCAGCCAATGCCTAACCGCCAAGACCAAGAAGTTGTGACGTTTGCTACGAGGTAGGCGAAAAAACCAAGTGGCTTCAAAATTCCAGCCAATTAGCCAAATGGAAAAACTCCTACCAGGCCCCTTGCGGCGACCAGCCAAAGCCCATAGCAAAGTCTGAATGCTAAACCTAAAGGGCGGGTGGGTGGGAAAACACAGCTGCTGCGAAGGAGGAAAAGGGGCGAGCCAAGGGCTGCCCCGACCTTAAGTGCCCCTAGGTCGGCCCGCCCCTGCTGCCAGCCGATTGGCTGAGGCTGCAGGAGATGAATAATAAAAGGGAATCCCTGGTTCCCGCGGGGCTGGCACCAGCCCCGCGAGAGTGCGTGTGGGCGGGGTCATGAGCCCGCAACACCCCCCCCTCCTAAATTCGGGAGTGGCTTTGTGCAAGAACCCCAAATCACTTTAATTGTTCAAGATGAAGTTGCCAGTGTGTGGATGGTTCTCATACAAAAGTAGGTGGTCTAGAAATACCTTTCATTTCATTTTCTACACCAATCTGTGATTATTATTATTTTTAAATGCACAAACGGAATTTTAAATTTTAATGTATTTTATGCAAAATAAACAGTTGCAGGGTTGGTGTTGTTTTTTACCCAAAGTACATATTTTATAAGCATTTTATCCTTGGCACTCTGGAAACATATGTGCACTTTTTTTTTTAAGCAGAGTCTCCTCAGTCAATGAGGAGTCGGTACATTTTGGATAGCAACTTAGTTTTGTTATTTAACAGATCTCTTTCCAGCTTTGAGGGTTCCATGGCAAAACCATTTTTTAAAAATCTTGTTTAAAGGTCTCCAAAATTTGGAGAAGTGCAAAAACTGATTCCAATCTGCCTCTTGGTCCAGAAATTGCAGATTGGTGGCATTTGGGACTGCCAATCCCAGCTTCCGAGAACAGTTTGTGGCTTTCTCCCCCGTTTTTCACCTGTTGCCTTACGTGCCTTTGGGAGCTGAGTCAGCATCTTCAGGCTTCTGAAACAGCCACACCACATTCCTGCCAGCCTGCGCATGGTAACACCCAGCTGTGTCAGAGCTGGTGGGTCACAGCCATCAGGTAGGTCTCTGGCTTCTTTTCAACATACAGCTCTCGAAAACCTTCAGAAACCTGTTGCTCTTTGTAACCCCTAAATCCTGACTCATGCCTCTACACTTCGGGGATACATGTGCAAAGGTCCTCTTC
This sequence comes from Podarcis raffonei, assembly GCF_027172205.1. Lineage (NCBI taxonomy): Eukaryota > Metazoa > Chordata > Lepidosauria > Squamata > Lacertidae > Podarcis > Podarcis raffonei. The sequence continues at coordinate 36,966,592 of NC_070617.1, forward strand.
CTGTTGCCCCCATCAGCCAGTGGTCCCAGGATGCTTCAGGGTATATGAAATGCCAAATCCATCTCCTTGAATGGAACCTGGAAACAAAATGAAAGCCAATGGATTTGGTACAAAATTTCCCTAATAAGGGAGACACTAAAGCAGGGGTGGGGGACCTGTAGCCCTCCAAATGTTCCTAGACTACAACTCCCATCGTCCCTGGGCATTGCCCATGCTAGCTGTGGCTGATGGGAGTTGGAGTCCAAAACGTTTGGAAGGCCACACGTTCCCCACTGCTGCTGTGTGGCAACCCACCTCCTGTGGCCTGCATGGGTCTGTAAAAACATCTGATGGATGTTATTCATTACATTTTTCTTCTGCATGGTTTTTCCTCTCTCAATATTTTATCTCCATGATAGACCTGTGAGGTAGGTCTACACTGAGAGATAATGAGTAACCCAAGGTCATCTAGTTAGCTTTGTGGTTGTATGCAGATTTCAACCTGGACTTGCCTAGTCTATCACCGTAACCCAGGGATGGGGAATCTGTGTTCTCCATATGTTCTTGAGTTACAGCTACATCCCTGGCCATTTTCCATGCTGGCTGGGGCTGATGAAAACTGGAATTCCAAAAACATCTGGAGGAGGGCCAGATTTTCCACATTCTTAGCAGCCAACATGGTACTCTCCAGATGTTGTGGACTACAGCTCCCATCATCCCTCACCACTGCCCGTTCTGACTCGTGCTGGTGGGAATTGTAGTCCAGAAAGCTAGGGGAACACCATGTTGACTACGCCTGCTTTATGTCTGCTACCAGACCCAAGGAACAGTCTCACTAACCCTGTGAATGCATTGTGGTATGTGTGCACCTGCTGAGCACAACTGGCTGCACACAGTGATTCACATCTGCCATCTTTAAAAGCAGCAGGACTATTAACACTGCTACCATGGGTTGATTAAGGATATGTTGTCAGAGCCGAGCCTTGTTCTCTGCATAATGCAGCCATGCAATCTAATTGCTGGTATGGAACAAATTGATTTACAGCAGGAGGTGGGGGATAATCTTCCTTCCGTCTCTTTTTTGTTGATAGGAAACTCAAAGCAAAATGAATCTGAAAAGGGACACTGACACACTCTGCTTCACAAGAGTCAGCGGTGGTGTTTTCCTCCCCCAGAGAATGTCAGGTAAATCATGTTGCAGAAAGAAACAGTAGGAACCAAAGGTGACAAGGTTGTCCAGCTTAGGTCTGAAATTACCCATCATGCAAACAGAGCCGTTTTAAGTTCATAACCCAGTTTTTTAAGTTTGAGGTGGTTAGCTTCTCCATAAGGGCCATATTCCACAGTCTATTCCAACATGTTGCTAGAGTTACATTGGCACCTGTTCTCCAATATTGTGATATTATATTTCTAGTTGCAGATATGCAGCTCAGTGGGCCCTCAAACAATAAAACTGTATGGTCACCTGTAAATATATTTAATAGGTCTATAAAAAGGTAAAGGGACCCTGACCGTTCGGTCCAGTTGCGGACGACTCTGGGGTTGCGGCGCTCATCTCGCTTTACTGGCCGAGGGAGCCGGCGTACAGCTTCCGGGTCATGTGGCCAGCATGACTAAGCCGCTTCTGGAGAACCAGAGCAGCACACAGAAATGCCGTTTACGTTCCCATTGGAGCGGTACCTGTTTATCTACTTGCACTTTGACATGCTTTTGAACTGCTAGGTTGGCAGGAGCAGGGACCAAGCAACATGAGCTCACCCCATCGCAGGGATTCGAACCGCAGACCTTCTGATTGGGAAGCCCTAGGCTCTGTGGTTTAACTCACAGTGCCACCCGAAAGGTCTATAATGTGTGTGTGTGTGTGTGTGTGTGTGTGTGTGTGTGTATAGTATATATATACAATGGTACCTCGGGTTAAGTACTTAATTCGTTCTGGAGGTCCGTTCTTAACCTGAAACTGTTCTTAACCTGAAGCATCACTTTAGCTAATGGGGCCTCCCACTGCCTCTGTGCCGCCAGAGCATGATTTCTGTTCTCACCCTGAAGCAAAGTTCTTAACTTGAAGCACTATTTCTGGGTTAGTGGAGTCTGTAACCTGAAGCGTATGTAACCCGAGGTACCACTGCATAGTACACACACACACACACACACACACACACACACACACACACTATAGGTCTATAGTCTTGAGCTAATGGAGAAAGGATATAAGAAATCAGATGAAAAGTTAACAGATGGGCCTTTAGTCTGAACCACCAGGGCTTTTCTTATTTCTAGTTCCAACAAGCACTGACATTGGGAAACTCTTTCTTGACACTACAGAAAGCCACTGCAGCTCTGTTGAAAAGAACCAGCTTTCCATGCAGAACATCCTAACTTCAATCCTTGACCTCTCCAGTTTGAAAAACCTCTCTTCCTCTTGCCAAGAGCCATTGTCGACCAGTCAACAATGGGCATAGAGCATGTTGTTCTCTAGATAGGGGTGGAAGAGGAATCTGTTCTCTTCTTTTCTCACAGTGGACCAACTTGATTTAATGTTTTGAACTTGTTCAAGGATCAGGACACAAGTCTCAGTTGGCTACCACACTTCTCCAGATGCAGTTTCAGTCCCACAAAGTGGGCACCAAAATATGTATTTCATGTCAAAATGTGACTTTTGGGGCTAAGTTAATGCATCGAACACTTGCATCTTTTACGGAGACAGTTCATATTAAATTTGTACAATTTACATGCTGGTGTTTAATGTGTTCTTTCAGAAAGCGCATGGAAAAGCAAGATGGAACAGACCCGTGATTGACCACCAGTGAAACTGATACAGAATAGCCCATTCTTTGCTACCTCCAAATGTTGTTGGACTACAATGCCCATCTCCCTTGACCTTTGGTCCTGATGGCTGGGGCTGATGGAAGTTGTAGTCTACAATAACTGGAGGGCTACATGTTGACTACCCTTGGAGTAGGACAACCCCCCCCCAAGCTAGATGGGCAAGTATTTTTAACTGATGTAGGGCGGTTCTCAAGGTTTCTCACATGGTATCCGTTCTGCACTATTGTGCACAAAAGGTTGCCTCCATATTGAGATGAGGGAGAAATTTTATTCAGTTAACATCTAAAATCACTTCCTGCAAATGTCAACTTTCTGAAACAATACATAAACTGGGGGGAAAATCCTTCAAAATTTGCACTTCTCTGAGTTTTGCAATGCAGTTCACCAGTCAAGTAACTTGTACAAAAATGCATGTACTAAGGTAAAGTGTGGATGCAAAAATCATATAGCTGTGAAGATAGCATACAAATATGTTTTATAGCAGGGAAAATATAAATGTTATGGGAAATAGGTTTTGCAAAGATGTTTTTATTAGGCAAAACTGCATACAACTATGTGTCTATGAGGAGAAATTTACACTAAAATGTCAATGAATTTTCACGAAGCCTTTATGCAAAGCAATGTGCAAATGTGGAGAACTCAGCTTATGACTGGAAAATATTGTTACCAGCTTTGAAAGGTGTGTGTTTGTTTGTTCTAGCTCAATGAAGGAGAAAACCTCGCAAGACTTGCTCTCAAAGGAAGGCATTCTGCTTTCCCATCCTACAACCATTGTGGGCTTCATCAGTTGCCACCTGGGGATCAGTAAAATTTTTGGGGTGCACATTGAATAGCTTTTGGGTTCACCTTTTCCAACCTACATCACACTGCTTATAATTTGATTGTCTTATGCTGGGCTTCAGTTTTATTTTGACTGTCTTTTTCATTTGGCATTTAGGACAGGCAGGTAAGCGACTTACAGCACAATAAGCTTCCTGATACATGTTCACTTCAGTAATCACCCCCTTGTGTTGACTGGCTGTGGAGGACTACTGGTTTGGTGCTCTCAGGGGAGATGATCTGGGCTGGTTTGGCCCTCAATTCCATCATCCAAGTCATTTATAAATATGTTGAACAACAACAAGCCCAGGACAGAATCCTGCGGCACCTCACTCCAAGATGATGAGGAACCATTATTTCCATCAGTCAACCAGCTACTAATCCACCTAACTGTTACCTCATCCACCCCACATTTTACCAGCTTCTCAGCAAGAATGTCATGGGGGACTTCATCAAAAGCCTGACTGACTTCTGAAAGTCCAGATGTGCATCTGATTAAACTCAGCTTTCCCTTGCCTCTATATAATGAAACCCAAGAGGACATGATCACTCCCTCCCAAGGCTACCAGTACATCCACTTCATTGATCAGTTGCTCCCTGTTGGTGAGGACCAGGATGTTCTGATTCAACCTGCCCAAGCTCATTAGATGTGATTGTCATGAGTTCTTCCTTGTTACATTTTAATAAATATAACCTTTGGCCAATTCCTATCATCTAAAGTCTTAGGGACGCGGGTGGCGCCGTGGGACGCGGGTGGTGCTGTGGGTTAAACCACAGAGCCTAGGACTTGCCGATCAGAAAGTCGCGGTTCGAATCCCTGCACCAGGGTGAGCTCCCATTGTTCAGTCCCTGCTCCTGCCAACCTAGCAGTTCAAAAGCATGTCAAAGTGCAAGTAGATAAATAGGTACCGCTCCGGTGGGAAGGTAAATGGCATTTCCGTGTTCTGCTCCGGTTCACCAGAAGCAGCTTAGTCATGCTGGCCACATGACCCGGAAGATGTACGCCGGCTCCCTTGGCCAATAAAGCAAGATGAGCGCCGCAACCCCAGAGTCAGTCACGACTAGACCTAATGGTCAGGGTCCCTTTACCTTTACCTTAAAGTCTTCATGAGGAACTAAAATCGACAGATTTGCCCATCCTCACCTCCATATGGAGCATCTCTTCCAAAGGATTAAACCATGGGTAGGCAAACTAAGGCCCGGGGGCCGGATCTGCCCAATCGCCTTCTAAATCCGACCCGCAGACGGTCCGGGAATCAGCGTGTTTTTACATGAGTAGAATGTGTCCTTTTATTTAAAATGGATCTCTGGGTTATTTGTGGGGCATAGGAATTGGTTCATATATTTTTTTTCAAAATATAGTCCAGCCCCCCACAAGGTCTGAGGGGCAGTGGACCGGCCCCCTGCTGAAAAAGTTTGCTGACCCCTGGATTAAACACTGAGGGAATCAGAAGTGTGTGTTGTCTGAATGGGATTTGTCTGTGGAAAGGCACGCTGTCTCCTGGCCACTCACCGGTGTGCCAAGCTTAGCAAATCACAGAAATGCCGCATGTCATTTCCCAAACCTTCCTTGGCAGTGGAGGGGAGAAGAAAGCCCTCCGGCAGAGTGGTTTGGTCATTTTATAGCCTGAAGGAAGAATGGATCTCCGATATATAATGTCATTTGGCTTTAACATTCTTAAAAGAGTGACACTGGGAGCACAATGGAGATAAAAGTGTCATACCTGTCTGGCAAGAGAGACTGAAAACTCATTTCCCACTGATAAGTCATTCATTATTACACTGGACAAACAACTCTTCCAAGAAATTCATGTCAGGCAGCTCAGCACGCTAACTATCCGGGAGTTCCCTCAGGAGATGGCCTGTAAAAAGAACTCTATCCGAGCATTTACTGCGGGACTTGGAGAAGGTGAACTTACATCGACCTCTACCACTTTCGTATTTTCTCTTCTCTGGTAAACTCTAATAGCCTTTTACAGCAGTCAGCTGCCTCGCAAAGGAAAGGCCTTCTGAGTGGGCAGAGTTCTAAAGGGCCAAGTTCTAAAGAGAGCAGCCACAGCCTTGGATGGGGCTTCAGCAAGACCTCTGTGAGAACCACAGACGAAGCCAGCTGCCAAGATGCTAATGTGTACAAGGGGGCATAGCAGGAAAGAGGTCCTTTGCATCTCCCTAATTGCTGTTGTACTTAAAAGTTGTTTACCCTGCCCTAGCTGTGGGAAGAGACGGGGTATAAATAAAATTTTATTATTATTATTATTATTATTATTATTATTATTATTATTATTATTATTAGCTGTACTGAGGCTCAGTGCAGAGAATAATGCTCTCCTCTTGGCATACAGGATGGGGAATGCAGGAGAGTGTATCTCCAATATTATTATCATTATTATTATTATCATCGTCATCATCATCATTATTATTATATTTTCAGACCACGATGGATGATATAATTGACTGCAGCAGCAGGGTAACTGGGGTTATAGAAATGGAAGAGACAAGCTTCAAGCCCCCACTGTAACATAAAGCACCCCCTAGTTAGCCTGCCCCACAGGGTTGCTGCAAGTCAACCAGAAAATTTGTTTTTTGGCTTTTTTGTTTTTTAAAAAAAGTTCAACAACTTTCGAGCTTTCTTTTAAAAACTCCAAAAATTTCAGTGGTTTCCTTAAGAAGCTCAACACTTTTGGAGTCTTCCTTAAAAATGCTCAACAACTTTCAGGGTGTCCTGGTTTTTACTTTGTTAAAATATGGCAACCCTAATGGAGGAAGACTCAACTGCAATGCCAACTGGCTTCTGTATGTGTCTTGGGGGAGGGTGCCATCGTGGCCTTTGCCTCAGGCCGCAAACATGAGCTAGCCTTGTCTGGAGGCATTAGGTCTCCATTGCCCTAAGCTCCTTGGAGGTTATAGTATGACAAAAACACTATAACACAGAAAGCTCTCATCAGTATGGGAAGCAGATCTCTGCAGAACCCTTTTGTTATCCACACAGCACCAACATCCATGATTTGCACAGTCTAATGTCTCTGCCTGAAAATACCTTGGTTGTTTTCCCTTTAGCTACCAGACATCACACTGAGATAACTTTGATAGAAAGAGGCATATATTAAAATTTTAGAATGTTGCTGGGCAAGACCCTGATGCTCTCATTAAGCGTGTGGCTAGTTTTATTCTTAATTAAGTTACCGGCAAGCTGAAGGGGAAGGAAGGGGGAAAACAACCCACATCCCATTAGCTCTATAAACTCTTTGAAACCTTTTGATGACAGCCTCTGGCCATTAATATTTCTCCACTCCTCCTCAACCCCCTTCGTTTTTCTCTTAGCATCTCAAAATTGAATCATGAGAGTCATGTCATCTGTAATTACTGGAGCCCATTACACAGACCGGGGTTGGGCGGCACTTAAAGAAATTGCTCCGGCGATTGGATATGTCAGCAAAGGCAACAACTTCAGCCAGGAGAACTCGCCACAAAGCTCATTGCCACGAATGCCACAAAGCGGAATCTTTTTTTGAAAAGGTAAGTTGCATGGCGAGTTCCTGCCCCCTCCCAGGAAGAAATAAAGACACAGGACACCATGAATTAAGGTTAATGGGTGAAATAGGCCACAACTTTATTGATTACAGGAATGAGAGGTATTGGCTTAGGCACTGGCCCTATCGACTAGCCAGCTTCAGCCCGATTGCATGAAGACCGGCAAGGGTTAACCACCAGTAGGGGGAGTCCTGCTGATGCACGTCAACTAGGAACTCCCCCGGAGTCACCACTTGGGGGCGTGCCTTGGGCCCACACCTCCATAGGTTTCGGACAGGGCAACGCCCCCAGGAGTCCTTTATCGGACCACCCTTTTCTGCGGGGGGGGGGAAGCGATGGCGCTTCCCTCCCCCCCTCACATACGCTTAACCCTCCCTTGTCAATGCCTAACCGCCAATGCCGAGGAGTTGTGACGAGCTGCTACGAGGTAGGCGAAAACCAAATCGGCTGTATATGCCAATTACCAATTGGGAAAAATTCCTACCAGGCCCCGAGGCGACCGACCGAAGTCCATAGCAAGTCAGGGAGCCTGCCTAAAGGGAGGGAGGGTGGTCAACAGAAACAGCTGGCTGGTGGAGAGGATGACGCAGCCGAGGATTCCCCTACTCTCGCGGGGGCTGGGAACAGCCCCTGCGCATTTGGGGTGGGCGTGAAGCCCACAACCCCACCTCCTCCCAAGCTCAGAAGTGGCTTTCTACAGAAGTGAAAGGAGAGTAAGTGTTGCCGCAAGAGGAGAAACCATGCACACAAATCCACAGCTATTTTTTGCATGGTCAGGAGAGGATCAGCTGCCTGTGTCAAAATAGTATGAGGGACCAGCTGGGCTAGGGATGAGGAACCTGCAGCCCTCCAAAATGGTGTTGGACTTCAGTTCCCAACAGCCCCAGCCAGCTGGGCCAGTGGTCAAGAAAGATGGGAGCAGCATCTGGAAGGACACAGATTCCCCATCCCTAGTTGAGACTGTTCCTGTATCATCAGCAACAACAGCAACATGGAGGCTGCAGTTCTTTAGAAAGGTTTATTATTATTATTATTATTATTATTATTATTATTATTATCATCATCATCATCACCATCACCATCACCATCACCATCCTCATCATCATCATATACCACCCTTTATCCATGGACTTAAGGGTGGTTTACAACATAAAACTACAATATAAAAACCGCAAAATGCCTAATAAAAATAAGAATCACAAACCAATAAACCCCCTTCCCCCAAAATTTACAAATAAAGAGAGGAAAATAAATACATTAATATTAATCCGAATATACTTTGTACATAAGCTACATAAATTACAGAAACATAAATAGTGGCTGTTTAATATTAAATGTGTTTGTGGGCGGGGAAATTATTCCTTTTTTGCCATATTTTAAAAAGCTTTTTTTTTTTTGCAAGATCTAAAAGAAGAAGAAGTAGGTTTTGAGCTATTTTTAAGGAAATTCACCAAAATCTATACTTTTGGCATGGGTTGCAATATGTCCGGATTTTCGAGGATATTTATGGCAACCCTAGTTTAAATTATTTATTTGTGCTTTTATCTCATGTTTTTATCTTGTGAACTGCCCTGAGATCTTTTAATGAAGGGCAGTATATAAATCTAAGAAATAAATGAAAATAGAATAGTGATTTTGTTAACATGATTGATATTTTTTTACGTGATGAAAATAGTGCTTATTAAGCTTAAATGTCAAGGACACACACAGAGGCAAATATCATTCTTTGCTGGGGTAAGCCCTACTGAACTCACAGGGACTTACTTCTGAGTAGACATGTAGAGGATTGCACTATTACTTAATGTGCTTTCCTCCGCAAACTCCATCGCCCAGGCCATGCAAGAGCCTACAGTAGCTCCTTCTCTAATGATGAAATCTCATTCAAGACTAGTATTGGGTGCTGACAAGTACTGAGAGCCCTGACCTGGCTGGGGATATTCAAGCTTCCTGCTCCTGGTCACCCCAGTCATCCAAAATAAAGTCTTGGCTCTTCCGGGGCTCAATTTGTTGGTCACACCAGTTTGACACAAATTGTGTGCAACCCCATAGAACCCCGACATTATCTTACATGTGTCATTTGGGTAAGCTTTCCATGCTTTTCTTTTTTTTACCTTATTCTGTCTACAGTGAATTGCAAGTGGCCTGTCATATTAAAAATAACAATAATGAAAAACCGCAAAGAATTCACACCCAAATAATATAAAACACTGTAGCAGGACTCTTGTGTTACATGCCTTGTCTTGCCCTCCTGGACTTTAAAATACAAATCTTTCAGCAGGAAAGTTTTATGTGTTTCTTTATGCAATTCATAACCTCTCATCACACTTACAGGCATACCTTTTCCAAGAATATCATGCATTGGGGATCTCACCCAGGAAAGCAATAAACCTTTCCATCTTTTATTTCACTCACATAACAGCAGCTGCAGGGTAAATTTGCAACCTTGTGTGCCATTACAAGATTTAAGGGCCAAATTGTCTGGTCTATTGCACCTGCATCTCTTCAGTTAAAATAATCCTTTTTCTTTGGACTTACATCACCAGCGAGACAGAAAGAATCCCAGTGACCAGCATCTCACCTAACATACAAGCAGCTACTATATTTTACTTTTAGACAAGCAGGAAAAATGATATCTGCTCAGACAAACATTATATACAGCCAATAGAAATTTATATCATCAGGGTTTAAGACATGCTGCAGAATGTGGCTGTTCAAAATGACTCTTTGGGTTTGCTTTCCAGGCCAATTTGCTTTCTGGGGCCATAGTGCAGTGGTAGAGCATCTGCATTGAGTGCAGAAGACCCCAGGTTTGACCACTGGCTTCTCCAAGTAAAGTAAAGGTAAAGGTAAAGGACCCCTGGATGGTTAAGTCCAGTCAAAGGCGACTATGGGGTTGCGGCACTCATCTCACTTTCAGGCCGAGGGAGCCGGTGTTTGTCTACAGACAGCTTTCCAGGTCATGTGGCCAGCAGGACTAAACCGCTTCTGGTGAAATGGGACACTGTGATGGAAAGCACAGAGAGCACAGAAATGCCGTTTACCTTCCTGCCACAGTGGTACCTATTTATCTATTTGCACTGGCGTGCTTTCGAACTGCTAGGTTGCCAGAAGTTGGGACTGGAGCTCACCCTGTTGTGGGGGTTCAAACCACTGGCCTTTGGGTCAGCAAGCCCAAGAGGCTCAGTGGTTTAGACCACAGTGCCACCCGTACCTCTTAGGCTTCTTCAAGTAGCACCTGCATGTCCACTGCTGGAAATTCAGGAGAGCCACTGCCAGTCAGTGTGGCCAATACTGAGTTCACTGGACAAATATTAGGCAGCTTCCTATATCCCATCATTTTACAGAGTTTTGCTGAAAGCTGGAGCTGAGTTCTTGTTAATAATGACACAGGAACACAGAAAGCTGAATTAACTGCTTAAAAGCCTCAGGCTGCGCGGGATCGCATGAAAGAGCATTTTTGTATGCCACTTAAAAATCCTCAGAATAACAATGGATTTATATTGTTTGCCAATACATGGGTCTACAGAGGCAGTTTTAGGGTGGTATGACCAGTGTGGTCACACTGGGCACCACACTGCAGAGGGCACCAAAACAATGCTGCAGAACGGAGCGAGAGATGCAGGGGGTGCCAAATTTTTGTGTTGCAAGGGAACTGTTGAAAGTCCACCCAGATCCTGACTCGGCATGGCTCTTCTTATACTCTTCCATATGCACCAACTCAAAGGGGCCAAGGTGTCTTCAGCCCCCCACAAAAATATCATATTTGAGGGGACTGTGTCCCCCCCAATATGAGTGGCATTGCCCCTGTGAGAAAGTGCCAGGAACACAGCTGCCGCCCAGCAGTTGCTCGTGCTATTCAGCTCCCCTCCCTCTCTGACCCATCAGAGCTATGTTGGGGCTTGTGGGTCCCCACCAGGGGATTCTTTAGCATATGCGCCACTGGGGTGCAAAGATCCGCCCAGTGCCCCCAAATTTAGTTTAAAAAGGTAAAGGACCCCTGACAGTTAAGTCCAGTCATGAACAACTCTGGGGTTGCGGTGCTCATCTCACTTTACAGGCTGAGGGAGCCGGCTTTTGTCTGCAGACAGCTTCCAGGTCATGTGGCCAGTATGACTAAGCCGCTTCTGGCAAAACCAGAGCAGCACACGGAAATGCAGTTTTCCTTCCCGCTGGAAGGTAGTATCTATCTACTAGCACTTGGCGTGCTTTTGAACTGCTAGGTTGGCAGGAGCAGGGACCGAGCAACGGGAGCTCACCCTGTCGCGGGGATTTGAACTGCTGACCTTCTGATCAGCAAGCCCTAGGCTCAGTGGTTTAGACCACAGCGCCACCCGTATCCCCAAATTAATTTTTATTATGCTTATGTCAGACACCACACTTATGCCTTATCTCTTGTTTACAAAAGAAGGGAGGAAAAAGAAACAAACTTTTTTATTTCCTCATTTAGTGCTGCCATTGTGAATGACAAGTGCCGCCACTGGTAAATGAGCACACAAAATTGAAAGTCCTTTAGTGAAACAGTAGGTATACATTTCAGTAATACCTAGGTATATAGGTATTTTGTGTTTCTAGCTTGATGAAAATTATTTATTATTTCATAACTGGTAGATAGTCAAGAGCTTAGGCAGCTTCAGCGGTGGGTGCCTGGCACCCCCCAGAATTCAGCGCCCGGGTGCCCCGCACCCCTTGCACTCCTAGGTAAAAACGGCCCTGGTCCCCACCAAGGAGGGAAGAGAGCTGTGTGCACCAGCCGGCTCGCAGTCGCACCTCTTGTAATGTTCTGTGCATGTGCACCCTTCCTTCTCCCCAAGCCCTTAATAAGCTTTTCTCTTCCACAAACAATTTAACACAGTGAGTGCTGGTTATGCATACACACACATAGGGTTTAATTGTTTGTTTTGTTTTTTGTAGTATGTTGCTTTAATTAGCTGTCTGTTTGAAATGCTGTTTGTACATCTAAAGTTTTAAATTGTGTATTTATATCTTGTATATGTTGTTTACATTTTGAGGTGGGGCCTCACACAGAAATGCGTGGAATAGCCATTGGCCGGCCAGCTGGTGGGGGAAAGGAGGCAGTTGCTCTCCATTGGCATCTTGCAGGGGCATGAGAAGGCAGCTTTGGAAGGGGGCGGCGATAGCTGTTGCTGCTGCCCAGCACCTGCCTCTTCCTCCCTTCCCCTCCTCAGCCCCAAACCAAAGGGCTTTCCACACCTGCCACGTCCTGAGGGAGACCTTGGTGCGTGACCCATCACCTCCACCAGTGGGAAGTGGAGTGTGAGGGCCTCCATCTCCTCCTCCTCTTCCTCTTCCTGGTCCATGACAGAGGCTGAGAGTGAGAGAGGAGGAGCTGCCAGCCACCGCCTTCAGCTCTGTCCCCCGGCTCCTCCCGAAATGCATCGTGACGTTGCGCATCTCACATGGCATCACACACATGTCATCAGCCCCCTCAGTTTTTGGCACAAATTGGCGCCTCTGTACTCTTGTGTTATTGATGAGTGGCCTGTAGAGAAATCCATTCTGGTTTGATGTGACCTCTCAGAAGCATAGAAAATCAACTGTTTAATTCCAAATCTAGGGATAGTGAGAATTATAAAAGCCTCCCTATGTTTGTTTCTGTTCCATCACAGTCCAGAGTGTTCCTTCCAGTTGCTCATCTAGATTTAAATGTCAACAAGTGCATGCTAAAGATATGCTCAAAGCCAAAAGTCTTTCTCCCTAAAAAAGCTGTCTTTCTTTTCAATAGCAGATAGCATAAATCTTAAGCAAGCATCACCACTCTCCCTACACCCTGTTTTCTGTTTTGTAATTAACTTCCAGATGTGTGTGGCATGGTTAGCATATATCTATCCCCCAAACCACATGGTATAGGAACAAAGGAAGTGACACACTTTGATGTCCTACCTAAATATTTGAAAACCAAGAGCATTGTGATCATGATGCACTCCTCACGAATGTGACAGCCCTAGGCAAACATCAAGGAAGAGGTATTATAATGCAACGTGGCAAAATAATTGGAGCTGTGAACAGCTCTTTGTCTACACCTGACAGCTGGGGAAAGTTAGAGGTCTTCTTCTGCTCTAACTTGCTAACAGGGCATTATTCCATATTGCAACAACATGGGAAACATGTGGGCAGCCAGACTAGCCTATGTGGGTACACCAGAGGGAGGGGAAAGAGGCAAAGCTCAAAATGGGGCAGAGATAGTAATATAGGAAGCTGTATTATACCAAGTCTGACTTTTCATCCCTCTTGCTCAGTACTGGCAGTAGATCTTCAGGGTTTCAGACAGGAGTCTCTCCCAGACCTACCTGGAGATACCTGGGGTTGAAACTAGGACCTTCTCCACACAAGGCAGATGCTCTAACATTGGCCTGAAGTCCTCTACTTAAACAGGAACACAGGAAGCTGCCTCTTACCTAGTCACACCATGAATCCACCTGGCTCCGTATTTTTGGCAGTGGTTCACCAGGGTTTCAAGCACTGATCTCTGAGGTCTACCAGATTGAACCCATCTGCAAGGCAGATGGTGCAGCTAGGTACAAACCTAAGATGATCCTAGAGGGACCAAGCCAAAGTCCCATCTAGTCTAATCAGGTGCCTATGGGAAGCCCACAAGCAGCAGCTGAGTGCAAAAGCATTTTACGGTACATTCAAATATCTCCCTATCACCTCTTTGTGACTATTTCCTCCTTCTTTAAACCTTGCTGAGAATCATAAGTGGGGAATGTCTTGACAACTCTCATCATCAGCAGTCAGTGTGACCAATAGCCAAGCATAATGAGAGTTGAAGTCCAGCAGCGTGAAGGGCCACAGATTCCCCATCCCTGATGGGGACCAGTTACCTGCTGTGTCCCTGTCAGGTCCAAGCAGGATCATAGATACAGGCAGTAGGAGTTCAACAATATCCAGAGAGCACCACATTGGCCAACCCTGCATTAGAGCATCAGTATTTTCTAATAATGGGCTTTATATCCAACAGTTTGGGAAATGAAAGCAGTAATAACTCAAGAGGGAGACAAAAAGGAGTGCTGATCAATGATAAACACACTCAAGATGTTTGGAGTGTGTGAACAAAATATTCAGCTTATGAAAGAAGAACAAGATGAGACAAAGATCTTAAGAGGGACTTGCCTTAAGCAGAGGAGGAGGTCATGTAGCTGGCTTTATACAGAAGAAATAGACAAAATGAAGGATGGGGAGGGAGAGGAGGGAGGGAGGCAGATCAGTGTGGAAGACAGCTCTGTTTTTATAAAACTGCTCTGGATAAGAAGATGAGACAAAGATGAGCAAAGGGCACAAACACAGAGTGTGGAATCGAAGAGAGGAGGCAAAATGAATCTAAGAGGATCTGAAAGCAAGGGATTGGATAGCCAGACCAAAACCAGAACAGAGGGTAAGTGACAACGGCTGAGTTTCCATTGCAATTCATGTTTCTGTTATTATTCAATATGAGCTAGGACAGGGGTCACCAAGTTTTTTGGGCCAGTGGGCACATTTAGAATTTTGAGAAACAGGATTTTTTGAATGGTTAAGAATTTTTAAGGTGTACCTCTTGGGAATTAGATCGGCTGACATTCCTGCCGCTAGGAAAAAAGTTTTCTTATATGCAACCGCTGCGGCCAGAATGATTATAGCTAAAAATTGGAAGGGAGAAAAATCTCCCTCAATAAGAGAATGGCATATAAGATTTTGTGAATATATAGATTCAGCAAGACTTACAGCCCGTGGTAAGAGGCCAATCAGACCAAAAACTGATAGAGGAGTGGACTTGCGTGAAGGAATACATCAAAAAACATTGTTCTGGTATTAATATATCGATATGCAATGAATGAAACTTATAGAGTGAAAAATTAAGAAGAAATGGGTATAAGAGGAGATAGTCAAAAATAATATTGATAAAAATAATATTGATAACACAGCGAAAAGAAGAAAAGAAACAAAGGAAGCCACATATAGGTGGAGGGAAGTCAAGATTTATGTCTGTATGTTTAATAATAATAATAATAAAATAATTTTAAGAACCTTTAGTTGATGTTCAAAAACATTACAAAAACACCAATTTTCCCATAAATTTATTGAGTTGATTTGATTGACCGAGCGCAAGCCAATAAAATGAATTTCAATAGGGACAAATGTAAGGTTCTGCACTTAGGCCAGAAGAACCAGATGCACAAATATAGGATGGGGGACATCTGGCTTACTAGCAGTACACGTGAAAAGGATCTAGGGGTTTGGTGGACCACAAACTTAACATGAGTCAACAGTGTGATGCAGCAGCAAAAAAAGCTAACGCTATTCTAGGCTGCATCAACAGAAGTATAGAGTCCAGATCAAGGGAAGTAATAGTACCACTCTATTCTGCCTTGGTCAGACCACACCTGGAATACCGTGTCCAATTCTGGGCACCACAATTTAAGAAGGATGTTGACAAGAAGGATGTGTGCAGAGGAGGGCAACCAAGATGATCAAGGATCTGGAAACTAAGCCTTATGAGGAGTGCTTGAAGGAGCTGGGGGAGGATGCATGTGACACAAGGTTGCAGGTCCCACTTGTCTACTCTGACTGAACTCAGCAGAACTCATTCAATCATCCTGCTCCAAGAGGTTTTTTTGGAGATTTGGACCAGAGCAAAACAAGCACCACTGGCCACTCTCAAAGGAGGGGATCATTATTTTCCCATGGAGAATCTTAGATGGGAAGTTCAGCTTTGCCGCCAAACCATGGAAATCCTTTCATTTTAAGATAAGATTAAACCCCATTCTATCTGTTGTGAGCCGCAAGCTTCTGGTTCTATTGCACCTTTGCAGAGAAAAACATTTAAATCAGCACCTAAAATGTTCCTCTGCATTCCAAACCCTGGTGTTTGCTATACAATTGAATGCTATAATATATATTGATTTTAGTTTGGTTCCCGCTGTGAAATGTTTAATGTCGCTCTTTGAGAGATGAATTTTTAGATGTATGGGTTTCTACTGAGTTGTTCCAGACACAGACACACACTTATATTCGCAACTGAGGAAAACGGAAAGGATAAGTAAGCAAAGAATATCATGATGATTAATTGTCACATTAGCATTCCGGCACTGAGAGTATGCTTTTCCCCATACACATTGCTTGTTGCTAGGGCTCTGATCACAGCTTCAGAACTGCATTATTAAAAAATGTGCATCCATGGTAGTGATACCTAATTTAAGAGGGATTATGCTGTACCAGAGCGAGGGGACCAAATATCTACAATTAAATGCCAGCATCACATAATTTTCAAGAATAAAGCCCCTGCCAATGTGTGAGGTGCTTTGTCATTCCAGAAACACAGGTACAATAAGGTGATCTGATCACAACTTGCATGCATAATGCAGAGGTTTGCCCATCTCGAAGACTTCTCCCCAAAAGGATGTCCTAAGCAAGGTTGTGCTCTCTCCACGAGGCATGGCTGTGACAGCAGCTACTAAAATATTGTGGGGCTTTTTGCTGTCAGATTTTGGTGAATAAATCTACAGCCTTAAAGCAAAACACTAAGAAGCCCATCTTCTGAAGCATAGCTGTGTTTCTGTTTGCAAAAGGCTTAAGGAAGTTGTTGACATCTGTCTGTCTTGAAGGACAATGGAGTGCGCCTCTGGAAGTGAAGACATACCGCTGCGTTGGCTGCACCGAAGTGACCTCCCTGGGGCACGAACCTGGGCAGTGTGTATGAAGGTCCTGGGCTGCCCAGATGCCAAGACTCTGCCCAGATGCCAAAGGAAAGCAGAGCAATACGCTTAGCACCAGCTTGGCTGCAGGAGTTGCTGAATGTGGGCATACAAGGCACCATCCAACCGCCTTAGGAACTTCACTCCTTAGCCTTTTCTTTTCCTGAAGATGCCTTGCAAGGCAGCGGGTATGGATTGCTCCTCAGGGTTTGCTCCAGAACCCTTTCTCATGAGTAAGTAGAGCTGCAAGGCAATGGAGGTTTAGGATCAGAGTTTTCTTTTTCCTAGATGGGCTCCCTTCCCGGTTTGATGAGCTCCATCTGGTATGATACCCCTTTAATCCATAATGCACGTGCAGCCTAAGTAGAAAGCAACTTCCTGTGTTCCTATGCATGTACATGGCAATCTCCTGTACAATATTCATACACTTCTTTAAATGCTGCCTAGTTATTAATAGCTCATTCCTTGTTTACCCCAAAGTAAAGCTTGGAGCTCTTATTGAGAACAGCACATTCTGAAAGATCAGCTCGTCACTTAAAAGTGATTTAAAGGTGATAGGACTAGGTGAAGAAATTTAACACATTGGTTTCCATTCACAGCAAACCATTTTGATGACCTTTCATGAAGCACAGCATTGATGCAGTATAAATTAGCCTCTCTTCATTACCTTTTAAAAAAAAATGCTAACTGGCATGTATGTCTGGTAACTTCCTTCCCAGCTCAGCTTTTCTGAATGCTTTTAAAATATAAAAGGTGTTTTTTGTTCAAAGAGACGGGGAGGATAATGATTTCTGCTATATTTATTTTCCCTCTGGGAAGTGTTATATTTGAATAGAATAGGGGCTTTCTTGTAGTATTATTTTTAAAAATCAGCTAGCAAATCGAAGACATCAGAAATTGTCAAACATTGCCATTTTGCTCCTAATGCAATTTTCAAGAAGAATAATATTAAGAGAGAGAATGAAAAAGCTGATATGGATCAGTCCAAAACTTTCAGAAGTTCCAGTGTCTGCTGTGGCAAAGTCTGTAGAAGGGGCGGGCAGGGGAACCTTTTTCCAAGAGTCATGTTTCCTTGTGGGCTACATTATGTGGATCACACCCCAATGGTGGGCAGGGCCAGTGAGAAAAATGGGTGGAGCAACATATGCAATGTTCACCTTTGTAAGTAGGCTACCACCCTCTTAGTCCTTCATCCGAGCAAGCAAGGACAGTTCAAGGACTGTACTGGGGAAAACATTTGGGGTGTGAAGCAAGGCTGGGGAAGGATGTGGCCTGGAAAGAATCCCTGAAGTTCACCACCACAGGTGTAGAAAAGCCCTAGACCAGGTGCACAGCCTGGGAGTCATTTTGGACTCGCAGCTGTCCATGGAGGCACAGGTCAATTTTGTGTCCAGGACAACTGTTTAGCAGCTACATCTGGTACACAGGCCGAGACCCTACCTGCCCACAGTCTGTCTCGCCAGAGTGGTGCATGCTCTAGTTATCTCCCGCTTGGACTACTGCAATGTGCTCTGTGTGGGGCTACCTTTGAAGGTGACTCGGAAACTACAACTAATCCAGAATGAAGCAGCTAGACTGGTGACTGGGAGTGGCCGCTGATACCACATAACACCGGTCTCAAAAGACCTACATTGGCTCCCAGTATGTCTCCTGTATTTACTCCTTTCTCCCTTATTAAAACATTTGTGATTTGTAAGATAAATATTTTAGTTCATCATCCATCCACACTAGGGATTGATTTGTCCTTTACTTGAAGACTTCACCTGGAACAACTCAGTTTAAGTCTTTTGCATTTGAAACGAAACCAACTTTCAAAGAGTCACCATTTTAAAAAGAAAAGAAAAGAAAAGCGATTCCATTGTGCTAAAATTATTTATAGCTCTCTTAACTTTCGCCAATGCATCTATTGGAGTTAATAAGCCTATGGTTCATTCTTTTGTGTGCTTTCGACACGGGGGTGGAGGAAACAATAACAATGCAATTGAAAATAAGGTCTAAGTCCCTGTGATACAGGAATAAATTGGGACAGACCTGACACAGGAGCACAAGATGCTGCCTTATAGGTCTCTCCAGTGCATTTTTCTGGGGGAATGCAGGGGTGCACATACCTCTAAACATTTTGTGAATCTAAGTTTGGCTTCATTGAGGGACAATATTTCAATATGGACAGGAGTGCCTGGCGTGCTCTGGTCCATGGGGTCACGAAGAGTCGGACACGACTAAACGACTAAACTACAACAACAACAACAACATTTCAATATGAGTAGGAAAATGAGAGTGCCCCTAAACATTTTTTTAGGAGAAAAAAGCACTGGGCCTCTCCCAGCCACTGGCGGAGGAAGAGGAGTGCAAGGAGAGCGCACCGTCCCTGGCAGGCGCGATCCCCAGGGTGCCATTGCGGCTCCGCCCCTGCCCGCGTTGGGCACCCCGCCCCCCAGGGTGCACCAGCCCTGCCCCAGCCTGCTCTCTGCCACTGCTCCCAGCCCTACCTAGAGGTGCCTAAAGTTGGACCAGGGATCTTCAGCATACAAGGCAGATGTTCCGCCACTGAGCTATGAGCCTTTATTTAAATAGGAATACAATGGTACCTCGGGTTAAGTACTTAATTAATTCCGGAGGTAGCATTCTTAACCTGAAACTGTTCTTAACCTGAAGCACCATTTTAGCTAATGGAGCAGGATTTCTGTTCTCATCCTGAAGCAAAGTTCTTAACCCGAGGTACTATTTCTGGGCTAGCGGAGTCTGTAAGCTGAAGTGTATGTAACCTGAAGCGTATGTAACCAGAGGTACCACTGTATAAGAAGTTGACTTATGCCAAGTCTATACCATCTACCTCAATATTATTCACACTGACTTGCAGTAGGGTTTCAGACAGGGAACGTTCTCAACCCTAGCAAAGCAGGTGCTTTCACCGCTGGATTGTAGCCCTCCCCACAGTCACTGGCAGAGGAAAAGGAGTGGGGTGGGACGCACCACCCCCTGCAGCGCAATCCCGGTGGGGTGCCATCATGGCTGCCCCCCGCCTGCGCTGGGTGCCACACCCCTATAGGCGGCATGCCACTCCCACGCCTGCTTTCTGCCCCCTGGTGCCGGAACATGAAGCTCCACCACTGCCCACAGTTCCCACATGGGTCCTCTTCCATTTTTTATCTCTTTCCCACCTGAGGAAGGACAGATTTTAATGCTCCTTCTTAACCCCTCCCTGCTTCCCCACACAAGTGAAAAGAGGGTAAGCTCCTTTGACACCAGTGATTGACAGAAGGGAGACCAGGACCTCCTGAAAGACCTCTGGGTGATTTGTGGTAGATCAACAGAGATTTCTTATGCTCAATTATTTATCAACGGCAAAAACAAAACTACTTTCTTCTTCCCTCAAAATAGACTGCTGAAATAAATAGACCAGTGTGAAAGGTCTGCAAGGTCAGTTTTTGAAAGAAAGCACACACAACACTACCCCTACCCCCCCGGGGCTTAGCTTGTTTTCAAATGTGCCACAATCCTTTTATCAAAGTGCGTGTCCCGTGAAATGCAACAGGAAGGGAAACCGGAAAGAGTGTCAGTATTCCAACTTCCTCCTTCAGCTGTATGCATTTTTCAGCTGAGGGAAAAGGTGATTGCCCAGGAGGCTCCCAAGCTTTTGGGCACTGTGTCCTTTGGAATCATGTTGGTGACTGCCCCCAATCTAAGGTTTCCCGGGAACTGGAAAAAAGCCAAGGAGCCCAGCTTAGCAATCAAGGCAAATAATAATGAAGGTGTTCTGCAATAGCAGTGCTAATCTCTCTTTCCCTGTACTTTTTTCTCTGCAATTGCTCAACAGGACTAAGGCATGTTACTAGTCCTGATACAAGGATACCACTTGATTGGGGGGGAAACGGGTATTGCACAGTTGCCTTGGAATGACCCTTCTGGTTTGACTTGTGTTAAGACATTGCTCCATTCATTTACCACCCACTGGAAAGTTGCATCTATTACTTTGCCCAGTTACTATCAGTCTAAATTATATGCCATGTTTAACGCAACAAGTACTTCAATGTGCCTAAAGCAGATATAAAAACTCTATAGAAAATGAAATCCCTGAAAAAGAACAGTAAAACTATGAGTTCTCCAGATGGAATCCATTGTTCGGCAAGCTGAGCTGATCTTTACAAATTGCAAATATGGGGGAAAGTCTCCCCAAAGACTGGTTATTATTTTCTAATCGTAGGGGGGAAAGACTGGCTATTATTTTCTAATGATAGGGGGAAAGACTGTCCTGATTCATCTTACCTCCCAAATAGCTTATCACAATGTAGCAGCTTGGAGAAGTCAAAAAACCCAATTATTTACCAAGGAAAGGGGGGAAAAAATCTCGCTTGGAAAGGCCAGCATCACTGATGCACAAAAAATGCTGGATTAATTCCAGGTTCTGTTGCTGTGGACTTATTAAACTTTTAAAAGATGTGGCCTGGGATGAGTTTTACATGCAGATAGGTGTGCATTAACCTGAGTTTTAGACTGCAATCCTGTGGTCCCAGGGGCCATAGACGAGAGCAGATCCCCCCCCCTCTGTGGGCAGAGAGTGAGATTTGTGGGTAAAGCAAGAATGCATCCTCTTTGCTGCCATAGAAACTTCCATGGATGTTCCTTATCTGATGAAAAAGAGGTGTTTAGGGGAAATCTCATGGCGAATCAGTGGAAGCTTGGAATCCATCCGCTCTCCCAATAACATTCTCCTGAGATGGGAGGGGGAAGCACAGGAGCCCTAGCTAGGGATGGGGAGAAATTCTATTTTCTTTGAATTTTAATGAGAAACTACCCAATTTGCACTTTCCGAACCAATATGTGAAGGAGAACATAATCATCCTCAGCACTGTGAAAGGTTAAGATGTATTGTTTGGGAAAATATATATTGAAAGGGGAGAAAGTCAAAAGGCAATGCAACAAAGGAAATGCGTTTTCTTTAGGGGTAAATATGGATGATTACCAGAAAAATCGAAGGAAGTCTCAAAAGTATAATTTGTTAAAATTTGGTTAAAAATGTATAATTTTGGTTGAAAATTAATAAAAAGTATATACAAAAAAAAAGAGAACACAATCATCCTCTGGAATTTGTACTTCACTGAAATTTGCAATGCAGTTCTCAAGCCAAGCAAATTGTACAAAGTTGCATATATTAGTGAAAGTAGCATGCAAAGATGTGTTGTGTTAGGGGACATTGCTTGCAGCTGTCAACATGCCCAGGGTACTAGAGGGATGTGTCTCTGCCTGATTTCCCCCAAATTTCACCTGCCCATACTTTTGGACTTTGGTGAATCAGGTTGCTGATCTTCTGTTATATTTAATGAATATGACCTCTTCTACCATTTCCTTGCCTATGGAGCCTTCTCCCTGGGTGTAGGGGGCAAAGATTGTTTCACAAATCACCTCCCAATTCCCCACGACTTTCCATAGGGATGAGTCCCATTCTGAGCCAGGAGGAAGTTTCCAGGGACTTGGACCCAATTTGCAATGGGATATAGATTTCAAAACGGGGGTTCATATTGTGAACAGTCCAGTCCCCTCACTGAAAAATGCTACGACTCTTCCTGAGCAGCAGGCTCCCTCGCAGCCTTGTCATTGCAATTATAGCACAGACCTCCTGTTCCAGGCACTGCAAACAGAAGAGCTACAAGCATCCTTCAAGGCAGAATCTCTCGACAAACATTGAATTGCTTCTTGGCAAACTTTGCAACTGACAGTATCTCCAAGCAGATCTTTTCTACACCACAAAACGTGTAAGTGGTCAAATACCATTTGTTGGCAGAACGGCTCTGAGGTCAATAGAGATAGCAGAGGGATGTGTTTGACCATCGGGGACTTAATTTAGTTCATTATCCTGCACAATTTGCTGATACCTCTCTTCCATAATTACACGACTCTTCCCAACTCTCTGAATGAGCATCATTGAAGCTGTCTGTGGAGCTGCTGTAAACTCTTAGCTATAATTATCCTGTTATTCAAAGCCCTTGTTTTCCCATTATCCTAAGAGTGAAGTCTGAACCACTGGAAATCTCCTAGAGTGGTTCATCTAAGCACATAAATTGGATACTGTCTCTGTGCTGGTTTACACATGCATATTCAGCACTTGTTGACAGCTGGATTAAGTAAAGGATCAAGCAATAACGAAGGACCAAATCACAGTCTTAGAACACCTGTTTTGGAGGCAGAAGACCTTAGGCTCAGTGCCTGGCATACCCAGATAGGACCACAATAGACCTTTGTCTAAACCCTGGAGTACCTTTTCCAGCCTGTGTCAATCATGGGCACCTATGGCCCTATGGATGAAGTTGGACTCTCATCAGTCCCAGCTAGCATGGCCAATGGACAGGGGTGATGAGAGTTGAGGCCAAACAGCATATGAAGGCCCCACAGTTTTCCCATCCCTGATCTATAACAAGAATGCATAGTAGAAACAAGGGAGAAGAATTATAACTACTGGTTCCTCATCCCTGGTATGAACAGAACTGATCAAGATGTACCAGTGGTCTGACTTTATATGAGGCATCTTCCTGTTAATGACTGTCAATCATAAGTATGCAAGCAGAATCATCAAATCACCTCTGATGAAATGTTCTTTACCTTGATGGCATCTCACCAGCTTCTCTCCATCATCTCTGCCACCAGCCATTTATGGAAGAAGAAGAAGAAGAAGAAGAAGAAGAAGAAGAAGAAGAAGAAGAAGAAGAAGAGTAGTTTGGACTTGATACCCCGCCTTTCACTCTCCTTAAGGAGTCTCAAAGCGGCTAACAATCTCCTTTCCCTTCCTCGCCCACAACAAACACTCTGTTGTGAGTGGGGCTGAGAGACTTCAGAGAAGTGTGACTAGCCCAAGGTCACCCAGCAGCTGCATGTGGAGGAGCGGGGAAGTGAACCCTGTTCACCAGATTATGAGTTCACTGCTCTTAACCACTACACCATGCTGGCCCATTACACCATAGGGCTTTTAGTCCATTGCTTCTCTCATTTTGACCACTCATTCAAGATGACAATTGCTCCCTGGTGAATGGGAACATTAATGCAAGCTCAACAAACGGTGTTAAGTTAGTGAACTAAATCCATTAAATGCAAACAAACAAACACCACTGAATCTATTTCATATATGTATATGTATGTATGTATATATACAGGGACGCGGGTGGCTAGGACCTGCCGCTCGTATGGTCAGTGGTTCGAATCCCCGCGGCGGGGTGAGCTCCCGTCGTTCAGTCCCAGCTCCTGCCCACCTAGCAGTTCGAAAGCACTCTTAAGTGCAAGTAGATAAATAGGTACCGCTTTACAGCGGGAAGGTAAACGGCGTTTCTGTGTGCTGCGCTGGTGCTGGCTCGCCAGAGCAGCTTTGTCACGCTGGCCACGTGACCCAGAAGTGTCTCCGGACAGCGCTGGCCCCCTGCCTCTTAAGTGAGATGGGTGCACAACCCTAGAGTCAGACACGACTGGCCTGTATGGGCAGGGGTACCTTTACCTTTTTATGTATATGAAAGAGAGAGAGAGAAGGTGGTAGGAAGATACAGTTCAGCATGATTTGCTTATAGGAGTTGTACTTTGAGCTAGTGCTGGGACCAATTACAGACCTCATGTTGAAATATATTATTATGTCCAAATACTCATTATTGGATCGGCGCTTACGCATGCACACACAAACACTTCCGTCATACAAATTAAGTCATCCAAGAGTTCGAACTCTCCGAGACCAACCTACAAATATCATGCAACAAATTAAAGCAGAAACACAGTGGAAACTATCTTAGGTTTGGGACCAATGGCCTGGCTCTGTGTAAAGCAGCTTCCTGTATTCCTGTGAAACTCTCTTTCCTGGCAGAACAATCACAAGGAAGGTAGGGTTGCACTTTATAGTGGCAGCAAGCAGAACCTGCAACAACCACAAAATTGCAGTGTGGAGTTCCACTGTTCAGGATTTCGATCATGCCCTTCCCTCTCCCCGCTCCAAATTTCCATTCTGCCTTTCCAACAATTTCCCCTTGTTAAACCACTCTGGGAATTACAACTCTATGTGGGGAACAGGGGCCTCCTAGCAACTGTCAACACCCTTAACGAATGAAACTTCCCAAAACTCCTTGGGGAGAAGTCATGACTGTTAATGGGAATCACAAATGGTCAAAGTGCTGTTGCACTCGGGTCTGGCTTGCAGGCATCTGGTGATGCATGTGGTTGGCCATTGTGAGAAACACGGGATTGTGAGAAACACAGGCCTTTGGCCCAATCCAACAGGGCTCTACCTATGTCTCTTCATGGGACCAGTTAGAGGAGAAAGTACTGAGTTAGGATAGACCAGTGGTCTAACTCAATATAAGATGCTTAAAAACGTGGGTGAGCAATTTTCTTTTGAATTCTTCTCTGATCTTCTGTGGAGATGTAAAATGGTTACCATGGTACAATACTGTACAAAGCAGTGAAATTACAACATTTAAGATTGCCTTTAAGAACAAGAACATTTGGTTCCTGCACTCTTGACAATGCTGTGTTGAATTTAATGGAGTTATATAACCTGCAGATTATGGAATCAACTGTGAAAGTGTTTGGCTCACAATTCTCCAAAGAAGTGGACTCATCATTTGAAAGGGCCAGTGCTTTTACTCAGGATTACTAGAACAGATTGAGAGGGACTCGAGAAATTGACCTGTTAAAGAGGTAGGATCTTGAAAAAAAGATATTGATATTGGTTAGGCCAACACTATTGCTGCATAAAACACAGCATTCTTCTTGCGGATGATTCATTCTTCAGTTTATTTAGGACCATATCAGTTTTGCATGTGTTTACTCAAAAAACTGTTTCAACTTCTTCCTGCATTAATCTGTGATTGTTTGTTTGTTTGATAAATCTATATGCACAGTCCACACATGGGACTCTAAGGATTGGTCTGCTGGGATAAATAAGAGAAATTTACTCTACTCACGAAATGAACCTGGGATTGTTCTACACCTACATTTCACTGCGAAAATTAGATCTGTACAAGGATCGCACCACCCACCCCAGTCTGGATCCCTGAATTGGGACCTTGGATTGGCCCAACCTGGGGTACATACAACTTGACCCAGATCTGGCTCCGGGGGGAAAATGGGTGGTGGGACTAATGTTTATTAATTCTTCCCTCTCACCAGAAGCTTGTCCAGTTTTAGGAATATTTTGTTCCAACATAATTATGCTTGACAGCCATGGCACTGATCATTGAGTGAAGTATGGTAATCTGCACCATTTAATCGCCATTTGGTACTGGCTCTTGCCTGTTTGAGGACTCATCTATTA
This sequence comes from Podarcis raffonei, assembly GCF_027172205.1. Classification (NCBI taxonomy): domain Eukaryota; kingdom Metazoa; phylum Chordata; class Lepidosauria; order Squamata; family Lacertidae; genus Podarcis; species Podarcis raffonei. The sequence continues at coordinate 36,992,719 of NC_070617.1, forward strand.
GGATAATCCTTCAACCAGCTCATTAAACAAGGTAACTCCTAATCTCTGGGCTTTCTTGTTCCAAATGCCGTTCCAGGCAAATGTTCCAACTACAACATAATTGTGATATGTAGAACTACTTCATACTGCTGCTTAAATGGAGAAAACAAAATCTAGATCATCCAGTCGAATTTATTTGTCAGAAACTATTGTGCATCACAAAAAAATGCAAACAGTGAAGAAGCATGTTTTAGCATAAGTGGTTCCTCAGCACACAAGACCCCAAGTTGTCCATTGAAATTCTGTCTAATTCATTGGGCTGCTAAGGTGAACATGGAAACCTTCTATGTGGTGAGTGTATCCCCACCCATCAGCAAATAACAGATTTTCTGCTTATTTTTCAGGAAGCTCTCTGGAGAATTCCTTAGAAATATCTGTCCCTTGGAGAATTATACAGGGAGCAATAAACTACACAACAAACAATATTTTCTACCTCTCCTAGGAAACCGATACACAAATGATGATTTACAGGTATTTTGGAATATCTGTTATCCAGATACGGCATGGGCACAGTTCAAAATCAAAAGCTGTAAATGACTTCCTCAACACTCTAACTATTAATATTTTTTTTAAAAAGTAATCTGGAAGGCAGTTCATGCAGTGCATAGTCAAACTATGGAACTTTCTCCCCCCAGGAGGCAGTAAGAGTGAGTAACTTAGATGACTTTAAAAGAAGATTAGACAAATTCATGAAGGATGAGGTTATCAGGGGCTTCTAGGCACAATGGCTATGCTCTACTTCCACAGCTGGAGGCTGTCCTGCTTCTGAATACCAGTACAGTGGTACCTCTGGTTATGTATTTAATTTGTTCTGGAGGTCCGTTCTTAACCTGAAACTGTTCTTAACCTGAAGCACCACTTTAGCTAATGGGGCCTCCTGCTGCCGCCGCGCTGCCAGAGCACGATTTCTGTTCTCATCCTGAAGCAAAGTTCTTAACCTGAAGCACTATTTCTGGGTTAGCGGAGTCTGTAACCTGAAGTGTATGTAACCTGAAGTGTATGTAACCCGAAGTACCACTGTAGCTGAAATGGCAGGAGGGAATAATAATAATAATAATAATAATAATAATAATAATAATAATAATTTATTTGTACCCCGCCCATCTGGCTGGGCGCCCCCAGCCACTCTGGGCGGCTTCCACAGAGACCAAAAACACACTAAAATGTCACCCATTAAAAACTTCCCTGAACAGGGCTGCCTTAAGATGTCTTCTGAATGTCAGGTAGTTGTTTATCGCTTTGACATCTGGTGGGAGCGCATTCCACAGGACGGGCGCCACTACCAAGAAGGCCCTCTGCCTGGTTCCCTGTAGCTTTGCTTCTCGCAATGAGGGAACCGCCAGAAGGCCCTTGGTGCTGGACCTCAGTGTCCCGGCAGAATGATGGGGGTGGAGACGCTCCTTCAGGTATACTGGGCCGAGGCTGTTTAGGACTTTAAAGGTCAACACCAACACTTTGAATTGTGCCTGGAAATGTACTGGGAGCCAATGTAGGTCTTTCAAGACCGATGTTATGTGTCTTGGCAGCCGCTCCCAGTCACCAGTCTAGCTGCCGCATTCTGGATTAGTTGTAGTTTCCGGGTCACCTTCAAAGGTAGCCCCACATTGCAGTAGTCCAAGTGGGAGATAACCAGAGCATGCACCACTCTGGCGAGGCAGTCTGCGGGCAGGTAGGGTCTCGGCCTGCGTACCAGATGGAGTTGGTAGACAGCTGCCCTGGAAGGGTGCTCTTGTGCTCGAATCCTGCTTGTGAGTTCCCCACAGGCATCTGGTTGGTCAACATGAGCACAGGATGCTGGGCTGGTTGGGCCATTGGCCTGATCCAGCAGGCTCTGTCATGTGACAAAGACACACGAGAGCAGAAGCAGCAAAGCAGGCTGGGAAGTGCTGGGACTGCACAATCATTTGGGCCTACTAAAGTTATTCAGGCCTAACTGCTACCTGTTGAGTCACTCTGACATGTGACTCATTCTCCTTCTAAGTAGCCGCCATTTTCTCTCTGTGTTCTCTGTAAGTTTTCAGTCAGAGTCAGTCTGCCTCAGCTGTGAGCAGAGTCAGTATGGAATCTCAGTCAAACTGTTTGGAACCATGTTGTTTATGAAGAAGTTTATTTTAATTCAGTAAAGCTCTTATTCTTTCAAATAATAATAATAATAATAATAATAATAATAATAATAATAATAATTTATTATTTATACCCCGCCCATCTGGCTGGGCCTCCCCAGCCACTCTGGGCGGCTTCCATAAAAACCAAAAATACAGTAAAATATCACACGTTAAAAACTTCCCTGAACAGGGCTGCCTCAAGATGTCTTCTGAATGTCAGGTAGTTGTTTATCGCTTTGACATCTACTGGAAGGGTGTTCCACAGGGCGGGCGCCACCACCGAGAAGGCCCTCTGCCTGGTTCCCTGTAGCTTTGCTTCTCGCATTATTAATTTACGCTGCACATCAGGCTCTTCTTACAGTTTGGCTTTGCAGCAGGCTGCAGCTGACTCTCACATCAGTATTGTAGGTGGGGATGAAGTGGGCCAGAGGCAGAAGATACCTACAAAAGACAGACTGCTGGCCGGGCACTGGGGTGGATAAAAAAGGCAGGAATTGCCACTTCCACTCTTTAGCAGGGGCAAATTCGCCACACACACCTTTGGAAGGAGGCCCAATGAGATGACCATATGTGACAAGTAAAAGGTAGGTAGAGGGACCCCTGACCATTAGGTCCAGTCGTGACCGACTCTGGGGTGGCGGCGCTCATCTCGCTTTATTGGCTGAGGGAGCCAATGGTCATGGGCCAGCATGGCTAAGCCACTTCTGGCGAACCAGAGCAGCGCACGGAAACACCGTTTACCTTCCCGCCCAGAGCGGTACCTATTTATCTACTTGCACTTTTTGGTGTGCTTTCGAACTGCTAGGTTGGCAGGAGCTGGGATCAAGCAATGGGAGCTCACCCAGTTGCGGGGATTCGAACCGCCGACCTTCTGTTCGGCAAGTCCTAGGCTCTGTGGTTTAACCCACAGTGCCACCCGCGTCCCTTATATGTGACAAGAGATGTGGGCAAATAAAGATACGACTAGGGCAAAGGGGGTTTCCAAGCATAGTTGATCAGATAAGTGACAACACCCACATTATCTTTTTTTTTATAAAGATATTTATTAAGTTTCCAATTTTATACAAACAAAGAGGGGGGGGAAAGCAAAAAAGTTTAAAAACACATACAGTTCACAATACTTAATTTTCAATGACATATTTCCCTGACCTCCTCATACCTCCCCTTCTTGTATTCCAATTCAAATTATTTACTCAGCAAATCCTTATCTCAAAACATTGCAGCTGGAAACCCCTTAATTTCAATCCAACATCATTCAACATTCTTTAATTTTACAATATTTCTGTAAATAGTCCTTAAATTTCTTCCAGTCTTCTTCTGCCGACTCTTCTCCCTGGTCACGGATTCTACCAGTCGTTTCTGCCAATCCCATACAATCGATCATCTTCATCTGCCACTCTTCCAGAGTGGGTAAATCTTGCGTCTTCCAATACTTTGCAATAAGTATTCTTGCTGCTGTTGTAGCATACATAAAGAAGGTTCTATCCTTTTTTAACACCAAATGGCCGACCATGCCCAAGAGAAAGGCCGACAACACCCACATTATTGCTCCCTCTTTGAGAGGGGTGCAAATTTGCCACACCCCTACTCCCCCAGGAAGAAGAAACAAGTTTTTTTTCCCTCCAAGGGTGGGGTAGGCATGGGTTACCACCTTTGGTCAGGCAAAATAAAGAAGAGGTTGGGGAAATAGGGGACAGGTCGGGAATTTCTATTCTAACTTTGCTCTCTGACTCCAAGTCTCCATCTCCAACGCACACACCTCTGCCCATGCAAAAACTCTCTCTCCCAAACCAGACCAGACCCCCCCTCTCTTGCTTCCTGACCCTCCCGTCACCATCCTCCCATGCAAAACTGAGACTCCATCATAGCACTGAAAAAAGACAAAAACAAAACAAAATCTTGCTTCCCACAACCCAACCTCTGCCTGCAAATTCCTCCTCCTGGCTACACCCAACCCTCTGCCCACATCCCATGATAACTCTCGCTCTTGACTCTTCTCATGAACCCACCCTCTGCCTGCACAAACTTCTGCTCAGGCTCTCGCTCTTCTCCTCCCGATGGACCTACCCTCTGCCTGCGCAGTTCTGGGGAGGAGGAGGAGCCTGAATACGTGAAAAAGGGTCTTCTGTTTGAAGTCTGAAATATACTCAGAATCGAGAGTGGATTTCATGCTCTTTATTCAGCTCCTAGTAGTGAGGAGGAATGGAAGTTCACCCAAAGTATCTGCTTTATATACATTATTTACACAATGGGCTGCACGTGATTGGCTAATTCTGGAATTCTCCTGTAAGCCAATCAGGTTGTGGATTCACTTCCATCTGGAGCTGGATTGGGTGGATCCTGCCAGCCAATCATACTGCTGCATTGTTCTAGGACCAATCAGACTGCTGCATTCTGAATCCTATTGTTCTAGGACCAATCAGACTGCTGCATTCTGAATCCTATTGTTCTAGGACCAATCAGACTGCTGCCTTTTGGATCCTATTCAACTCAGTACATAACAAAGTCAAATAAGAACAGGGGACATTTTTCTGCAAAAAAAAAAGAAGAAGAAAGGACAATCACATTTTTCTGGGGACAGGTGGCAACCCTAGGCACAAGGGCCAATCAGAACGTTGGAAGTGCTGGGTTTTATAAACCAGCTCCTCCCCAAACGACCCCCAAATAACTCTTCTTCACTGTGTGACCTTCTCTCCCTGCCTATGCAGTGTGAGCTTGGCCTAGCTGCCTGCTAAAAAGCCTGGGTATAAATTTGGCCCTCAGGAATTGGGGAAAAGCTGATCCCTCCATCGTTAGGGAACTTTTCTGCTCAGACTATTTCCATTTGGCTAATCCTGTTTAATCTGGTTTAATTGTTTGACTGCAGATCCTGTAGGTGGTTGTATATTTAAAATAAGTATAACCTTTTCTTCACCACGGTAACTGCATCTTGCATCTTTATGAATGTGATCACAAAGCCTCATGCGTGGCACTTTGCCAGCCTTGATGATCAGTTGATCACCAGGCCTTCCATACCGCAGGGTAAAAACACCAGGCAGGCCCCACAAATAACCCAGAGATGCATTTTAACTAAAACGACACATTCTACTCATGTAAAAAAACGCTGATTTCTGGACCATCCGTGGGCCAGATTTAGAAGGAGATTGGGCTGGATCTGGCCCCCGGGCCTTAGTTTGCCTACCCATGGTTTAGATCAGGGGTGGCCAACTCCCAAGAGACTGCGATCTACTCACAGAGTTAAAAACTGGCAGTGATCTACCCCCTTTTGGGGGGTTCAGGTCAAAGTTGTTGGGTCAGGAATGTCCTCAGCCTGGGAGCTATCCTGGTGGTTCATCCTGGTTCTCTAGTTTGAGATCCTGGTGTCCTCCTGTAAGATTTAGTAGAGATACCAAGGAATGCTCTTTGGTGCTGTATATGGCTTAGTTTGCTTGCATGAGCCATCTGCCCTGCAGGCTTCTTAAATGCTACAGATCTGTCTCCTGATTACCGTGGTACCTTGGTTTACTAACTTAATCCGTTCCAGAAGTCCTTTCTTAAACTAAAACGTTCTTAAACCAAGCCGTGTTTTCTCATAGCAGTGGGGGACTCAATTTACAAATGGAACACACTCAACAGAAAGCGGAACATGTTCTGCTTTCAAGGCAAAGTTCACAAACCCAAACACCTACTCCCAGGTTTGCAGCGTTGTTCATAAACTAAGCTGTTCTTAAAGCAAGGTACCACTGTATATGAAGCTATGCTTAGGTTAGAAGCACTAGACCAGTGGACCATAATGTTGACGTAACAAATAATTATTATAATAATAATAATTTATTATTTATACCCTGCCCATCTGGCTGGGCTTCCCCAGCCACTCTGGGCGGCTTCCAAAATTTTTTAAAATACTATAATACATCAAACATACCGTATCATCTTCAGATTGGAATGGGTAGCTTGCATATTATGCCCTTGCAATAAAACTCATGATGCACAGAAAAATGGAAGGTATCACAGTGGTTTTCTCCATGAAATGCCAGTCTTCACCCCCTAAAGGAGGGGCTGCTCAAATCTGTCCTCCCACATCTGCAGTGGTTAAATTGCTTTATCCCTTAATTTTGCTGATGGTATTGAATATAATTTGTAGATGCAATGCTAAAATCCGGGCCCAAATTCCTCTTGTCATCTATGGAAATGTCAGAAAGTAAGCAGCCCCCCATGGCAATTCTGTCCCTTCCCGCTTCTTACCCCACACTTGATCCTGTTGCAAGACGGCCACATTTTTTTCAGCCACATAGCATGAAATTGTTATTGAGAAAGCAAATCGTAGCAACAATTATGTTAGAGTAATTGTGTTGTGCACTGGCTCTGTTTGCAAAATATAATCCCCTTATGCAAAATGCATGTGATTAATAAAAGATGAACATTTTTAATTCTGCTATCTTTGCCCTTCCAAATCCTACTTATCTACTGTTTTAGCTTTTTTGAAAAGAAGAAAAGAAAAAAAGAAAAATCCAGACCACCCATTATTATTATTATTATTGTTGTTGTTGTTATTATTATTATTATTATTATTATTATTATTATTACAGTTGCATCCACAAATTTGGTTTTTGAATTATCACATGACTCCTCACCCCTAGAGTTTTTAAATCACCATCCCTTTGCCTTAGAGTAGATGGGTGAGTCTGTTTGTTTTGGTATCTCTTTTTTGCAAACTTAAATAGATTTCCCCACATTTCTGCATCCATTTGCAATATTTTTTTTTGGGGGGGGTGTTGTTTTGTTTTTTAAAAAAGTCTTCATGAGTGTTTGTCAGAATTTTATGTTGGGTGATAACGCCCGCCCCCCCCCCCAACGCAACATCGCCCGGGATTCATCACTCGGGTCTCTCGTCACACTGATGTGATCCATAGTCAAGGACATGATCACACGGCTAGCAGAGTCCAGACAGAAGCTGAGCCTTGAGGTGTAACATCTAAGCCTAGTTTTATTGCACACGAAATCAAACGTAACATAACAAAGAAAACATGGCTTCTCTCTCGGTCTTTCTTCCAACAGAGAGAAAACTGCAAAAGCAATAGCTATACAGAACGGAACAGCGTATCTCAATTTCCGCTCACGAGACTCCAACAATCAGTGCTGGAATGTAAACACAGACATGTGACATGTAACAATCCCACACATCTGCAGCACGGGAGGAATGGAATTCCCAACATTTTAATGCCTATTTCTCTTAATATATACATTTCTTGCATGCAATTTCCCCTCATATAATGAGTATTATATGCCATTTTTACTAATACATGCATGATTACATGTGCTTTGTATTTCACACTTTCCCGTAATGCATTTCTGGACACATCTTTTGGTTGGAGAAATGCACTGCAAAATTTGAAGAGGTGTAGATTCTGCATTCTGCTTCAGTTGCGGCAGCATCCAACTAATGTGCCCTGTCAGCAGAAGGAATTATACTTGCACAATGGGACTTCACCCCCTGTCTTCTCCCCACATGCACCCCAGACAATCTCCAAATGTGCTCTGGAAGGGGCAGTGGAATGTTCTGTTTTGCAGCCATAAACCTTAGCACTGATAAAACAAATTACTTAGCAGTACATTGGATACAGGCTTATTGCTTGGGGAAGTGCAAATCAGGTTGATTTACATTGAAATTCAAACTGCACTGAATCCACCACCACCATTTCTATCAAAGGAGCAGAGACGATGGTGCAACTGGGTTATTTTAAACACTGAACTTGATGGTCTTGTGGGGAAACCCCTCTTTCAATAATAATGTGCATTACTTCACTGGCTTCAAAATATAAAAACTCAACCCCACAGCATTGCAACATTGGGAGACTGCGTTTTGGTTCAGGAAGTGTGGATTAGGTAAATTCACCTTTAAATACAGTATGAATCAAATTTCTCCCATGTTTCTCATGGTAGAGCATCTGCTTTGCATGCAGAAGGTACCAGGTTCAATCCCTCGCATCTCCTTGGGGATGTGCCTTGCTTGAAACCCTGGACAGCTGCTGCCAGTGTAGACAATGCTGAGATAGGTATATTGTCAGTCTATCTCAGTATAAGGCTGCTTCCTAAGCTCCTAATTAAACACACACATTTGTGTGTGTGTGTGTGTTGCCTTCCCTTTAGGACATTCTTTATTGTTTTGATGAAAAACAACAAGAACTCTATTGTTTGAAAACCAAGGGCACCTTCAATAACCCCAGGAAAAAAGAAGAAATTGGAGATGGTCACCTTGTTGACATACAGCGCAAAACAACTTCTTTCTCTCTGTTTTCGAAGGGGGCTGATTTGAAGCGGGAGGAAACCTAAGTGGAGTCAGAGAAAAGGTCTCTCTGCTCACTGAGACTTAAGCTGCAATTTCCTGGCTGAGGAAAGAGAGACGGAGGGAAAACAAACAAAGCCTTGTGAAATAAATAAAGTTAAAAGACACAGTTCAGATAAAAGCAGGTGAAATTAGGAAGTGAAATGCACAATCGGAACGGACAAAGTTTCTCGTTTCTGCACATATGCACAGCGTGGGAGGGAGGATACTGTGGACTGGGCAGGGAGGTCAGCACAGTGCAAACCAGAGGGTTTTTTTCAGCTGTAACTCAGTTCTGGCACCTCTCAGGTGGTCACCATTGCCATTATAAGAGATCAAGGGAGGCATTCATGTTGAGTTCTGGCACCTCTTTTTCTCGAAAAATAGCATTGGTGCAAACACATAAGCAAGGATTGTTGGATTAGCTCCATCAATGTGTTTGCACTGCACTGACTTCCCTGCCACCTCAGCCTCCTAGCAAGCCACAGTCAACCATCTAGGGTAGCGAATCTGGGAATCTAGTGCAGCGAGTTCCTGGCGAGTTGCTTGCGCCTGATATGAATGCTGGAAGGTTCAGGACAGATAAAAGAAAATACCTCTTCACACAGCATGCAGTGAAACTGTAGACCTCACTCACACAGGAGGCAGTAATGGCCACCAATTTGGATGGCTTCAAAAGAGGATTAAACAAATTCATGAAGGAGAAGGCCAACAGTGGCTATGAGCCATGATGGAGGCAGTTCTTGTGACTGGGTCCCGCTTGCAGGTTTCCCACAGGCATCTAGGTGACTACTGTGAGAACAGAATGTGTGAATACTTGGCTGTTGGGCTGATCCTGCAAGCTCTTCTTATGACGCATGTGTGTGTGTGTGTAACACAATACATTTGTTAAAAGGTACAGGTGTGTTTTGTGCTCTTTGTCCATGGAGTTTTCTTGGCAGGGATACTAGAGTGGCTTGCCGGTTCCTCCTCCAGGTGGATCACGTTTGGTCAAATCTCTCCACTATGACCTGTTCATCATGAGTTTGACCAAACTGCGGGAGGCAGTGGAAGACAGGAGTGCCTGGCGTGCTCTGGTCCATGGGGTCACAAAGAGTCGGACACGACTAAACGACTAAACAACAACAACAATGTTTTGTGCTCTGTATTGTTTACTTTTATTCTTAATCAGAGTGTATTGTGGCACCTTAAAGTTTAACAAGTTCAGGTCGGCATAAGCTTTCTTGGGTCTGATGAAGTGGTCTTGAGTCCAGCAAAGCTTAACCTATACTGAATGTGTTACAGTCTTCAAAGTGCTAACAGACTCTTCTGTTGTTTTTGCTGCAAGAAACAGGGCTGGACATTTCATGCAATTTATCTCACTACCTCTATAGCCCACATTTCTTCCAGTCATGGAATCCAAGGCAGTATGGATGTGGTTTCCAATTAGCCTGTTCAAGGCACTGCCCTGACGCAGCTCTCCTGTGTCTTCAGACCATATTATAGGCATCCTATGGTTTTAACTGTGTTGTAAGTTATGTTGTCTGTACCTCAGTATAAGGTGGGTGAGATTGGTATGTGTGTGTGAGTGAGTGAGTGAGAATGAAAACCAGAGATAATGTTGATCCCTAATGCATTGTTCTCTCCAATTCAGTATTTGCCTTATGCAAACATGAATCTTTCCCCGGGCTTTGTAATAATATATATTTTATCCGTCAAAATGTTAAAACACCAGATTCTCTTTACAGATTTCCAAACCTCAGCTGCACCCCTGCTAGCTTCCTTGCAGAGCACAGCGTGAATCTTCTGCAGTCCAATAATAATGAGGAAAGTAATTAATTACCAGTGGAGCTAACAGACAACATGAGTGTTTTAGCAATCAGAACAAATTACTGTGGGGGCAAATACCGAGTGTAATGAAATCCGACAGCCATGTGAATTTACATGTATAATTCAAAAAAGTTCCCTTCTAAGGGCTTGCTTCTTTTAAAACTTCACAATTGGGTATTCTGAGTCAGAGGAAATGATCTCTTTGTCTCTCTATCTATCTATCTGGTTTTAGCACAGATGCTTCAACTCTGTTTAATTTATCCCCTTGGCTTTCTGTATTAATTTATGGCTGCTGTGATGTTTTACTCTCTTAAAATTTCTGCTTTGGAATGATTTGGGTTCAGCACACAGAGAGCCAAGTCCTTGTTTCTTCTCAGCTTCAGGCTCTAGGTAAGACTAGCCCACCCCCTACATCTAGGGGGGGGGTGGCCTACAGCTGTATGTGAGGAAGGTAGATCTGCCCATTCCTTCTGGGAAGCATCAGCAGCTAGTTGTTTTTATGGCGACGGGAAGAACTCTTGTTGCCCTGTGAAGAAAAAGGTGTGTAAAAGAGGGATTCCAGGCAGGCTGGGCTTGGGACATTAACTTAGCAAGAAGATTGGCTTGACTACTATAGAAGTTCCTTCTACTTACAGATATAAAACCACAGACTTAGAGGTGATGGCATCTATTGCATGTTCCATGTTTGAAACACTGGACCAGGGTTAGCAAACTTTTTCAGCAGGGGGCCAGTCCACTGTCCCTCAGACGCCCTGTGGGGGGCCAGGCTATATTTTGAAATAAAAATAAAAATGAATGAATTCCTATGCCCCACAAATAACCCAGAGATGCATTTTAAATAAAAGCACACATTCTACTCATGTAAAAACACGCTGATTCCTGGACCGTCTGCGGGCCGGATTTAGAAGGCTATTGGGCCGCATCCAGCCCACAGACCTACCCATGCAATGGACAAATATGTCAGATGCTTGATTTTCATAATGCAAACCCAAATCGTGGCTGTGCTCTGCATGCATATTTGTTGGCTTAATTGTGTATCGTATTCCCCAGTTCAAATGTACAGGCACATATTTAGGCAGATGAATGGGGAACTAAATCATTGTTGCACACCGCAGGTGTATCCATGAGTTGTACCAAACATTCATCCTACTCAAATTAGCCCCAATGAAATTTATGGGCATGGCTAACTCAGGTCCGTTAATGTCAATGGTTCTACTCTGAGTAGGGTTTATTGATTGATTGATTGATTGATTGCTTTTCTAGCCCAAGTTTTTCTCCAAGGAGCTCAATGAGGTGTTTCAAGGTCCCTCCCTCCTTGTTTAACCCCCACAACTATCCTGTGAGGTAGGTAAGGCTGAGAGGCAGTGACTGGCCAAAGGTCACCCACTGAGCTTCATGGCCGAGTGGGGATTTGAACCCTGGTCTCCTAGGTCCTAGTCCGACACTCTGACCACTACACCACACTGGCTTATTTGGTAACAACCCATTCTCTTTGTGCATCATGTTCCCTGTTTTGTAGCACAGGCACCTCCTCCATATGGACAATGCAACGTAGTCATGAGTTATCATAGCACAGTATTGGTGCAAATGGAAATAATTTGTGTATTCAGGTACCACATCCCCACTACCAACTCCTCCTGGGTCTAACAATGATGCTCTTAAAAGCAGCTGCCTGTTTCTTTCTCACTAAGTTGTTTCCATTGATTTGGCTGCTCCCTTGCTCTCCCCTCCCCCCCCCCCCATTCAGTGATGATATGAGAAGCATCGCTGTCATTGTAAACTAGAGTCGAAGAAAGAAACAGACAGAGCCAGCATTCTGGAATCCCATGCTGACAATGGGTGAATGGTGCTCTTCATGTCCTCGCTAGCAAAGGAGCAAGCAATAGAAAATGACATTGAAATGTAACACAAAAAAACAGCTTCCTCCTCCGTCCTTGGCTGAATTGGTTTTTATTTCTTTGGGGTTTTTTGCATCATAGAACATTTTTGCAGCAAACCAGGACCTTATATAGCTCAGGGCCGAATCATCCTAATACTGAACTTCATCACCATAGTGTTCATGTGCTTGGAATGACGTTATTGTGCACTGGAAATGCGTACTGACTCTCTTACCGCCACCACCACTGTATTTTCTTCTTCCTTTATTTATTTTTTACACCCATATCTCACCTTTTCCTCCACAGAGTTCTAGGTGGTGCACTCCCCATTTTATCCTGACATCAACCCTGTGAGATAGGTTAGGCTGAGAGACAGTGACTGGCCCAAGGACACCCAGTGAGCTTCATGGCTGAGTGAGGATTTGAACCCTGGTCTCCCAGGTCTTAGTCCAACACTGTAACCACCCCACCACATCGGTCATTTCTTTGGTTCAGTCATAACTTCTCACAGTAGTTCTACATGCTTTTTTGGAGATAAAATAAGGAGAGGGCGAATCATATATGTCACCTTCGTGGAAGTTCCTTGGTGGAACAGCGGGATATAAATGTCATATATAAGCCACATGTGCACATTATGCAGATGCACACTGGACATTATCAGCTGCTTTGTGGAGGAAGTTCATTAAAAAGCAAGGTATTTCTTGAAGAAATTAAAAAGAAACTGATGAAAATGAACAATGCATGACTTCTTAGTATAGAAGAAGAGGAGTTTGGATTTGATATCCCGCCTTTCACTCCCTTTAAGGAGTCTCAAAGCGGCTAACATTCTCATTTCCCTTCCTCCCCCACAGCAAACACTCTGTGAGGTGAGTGAGGCTGAGAGACTTCAGAGAAGTGTGCCTGGCCCAAGGTCACCCAGCAGCTGCATGTGGAAGAGCGGGGAAGCGAACCTGGTTCACCAGATTACAAGACTACCGCTCTTAACCACTACACCACACGGGCTCTCAAGACCAGGTAATGTGGAACTGCACGATCCTGAGAGAAATTTGGATGAGATGCATGTTGGGTAGGGATGAGTTAGTTGGTCCTTGTTACTTTTGCATGTCCTGATGCATAAAAAGTAAGCAATTTGATTTGGCTCTTGAGTTGAGAACTGCATTAGAATATTTGAGGTGTACAGTGGTACGTCGGGTTACATACGCTTCAGGTTACATACGCTTCAGGTTACAGACTCCGCTAACCCAGAAATAGTACCTTGGGTTAAGAACTTTGCTTCAGGATGAGAACAGAAATTGTGCTCCAGTGGCGCGGCAGCAGCAGGAGGCCCCATTAGCTAAAGTGGTGCTTCAGGTTAAGAACAGTTTCAGGTTAAGAACGGACCTCCGGAATGAATTAAGTACTTAACCCAAGGTACCACTGTATAAAAAATGGTGGTTAACTAAGACTGCAATGTGTCTTCCTTAATCCAAGAAGATGTTTAGGGTTCCAACTCCTATCACCCCCAGCCAGCATGGCCAAGAGTCAGGGGTATTCCATTAAAAAGATCCAGGGGAGATGCTTCTGTCTGGATGCCCAGGCAGGGACAAGGAGCCACAGCATTCCCAAGCTACAATCCAGTGGGGGAGTTACTCCTTGATGTAGGTCAGGGACTCCCTCATTTCTGGTTGACCCCCAAAACGTAAGTTCTTCCAGCAGGTGAGCTGAAAGAGGTAGGGTCTACCCAATGCTTATGCCAGACCTCTTACATCTGTAGTCAATAATGTTGTGGCCTGATTTCACCCAAATGATAGTTGTCTTGCCTCTTATTCTTGGTATTGTGAGGTCTGAAGGGTAGGGGGCTGCCTTGCCACACAACAGGGATTTGCAAATATCAAATTCCTCAAACATTCCAGATTTCACAAACGTCCCTAGGGTGTTTCTTATAAACTGCTTAGAGGTTTTATTACAATTGAGCAGCATACATAGTTGGTTAAATAAAAGTGTTAGATTTGTGAGTTCCTGGAATGGTCATTTTCTCTCCTCGCCTCCACATTCACCTCTTGAATCGAAACTAATGCAAAGGAAGGTAAACCATCCTTTAGAACTTATTTCAGATTATTGAGTCAATACTGTCTGTCATTGGCCTCGACTTAAGTGGCTCATAACCAGGTGGTCCTGAAACAAAGGCTGACGTGGGTTGGTTCGGTATTCGGCCTTGAAACAATAGTAAAAGAGTATGAATGGGCTTTTAATACATTGCTCTGCAAAGTGCTGTGTTTTTGCAAAGCAAATCAACTCTTCCTGTGGCAACAGCCAAGCACTTTTCCACTTGCTGTTTCCCCAGACATGTTTTCCTCCAGGACAAGTCTTTTAAAAAGCAAATGGTGCGGTTTTAGCCCCATCCTTACCATCCCCTATTCAAAGCTTTTGTCTATCTACCACTGAACTCTTTAGCAGTGATGGGCAATGATTTCCAAGGTTTCAGAAGAAAATCCTTCTTGTACATAGAGATGCTAGGTTTGAACCTGGGATGAGTTAGTCTCCCTGGGGAACATTTCAAAGTCAGAATGCCAGCCCCCACCCTGGCTTTTCCCTGATCATCACCTGTTGCACATCAGGTAGCAAGGGAATATGGATGGCCATCCTTGAGGAATTTTTAGATGTAATAACTGCAACGCAGGGACGCGGGTGGTGCTGTGGGTTAAACCACAGAGCCTAGGACTTGCCGATCAGAAGGTCAGCGGTTCAAATCCCCATGACGGGGTGAGCTCCCGTTGCTCGGTCCCTGCTGCTGACGACCTAGCAGTTCGAAAGCACGTCAAAGTGCAAGTAGATAAATAGGTACTGCTCCGGCGGGAAGGTAAACGGCGTTTCCGTGCGCTACTCTGGTTCTCCAGAAGCGGCTTAGTCATGCTGGCCACATGACCCGGAAGCTGTATACCGTCTCCCTCGGCCAATAAAGCGAGATGAGCACCGCAACCCCAGAGTCAGTCATGACTGGACCTAATGGTCAGGGGTCCCTTTACCTTTACCTTTACTGCAACGCAGGGGTTGGGCTAAATGACCGATATGATCCCCTTCCAATTCTCCGATTCCATGAACGTGTGGTGGACAATGAGTGTGCCACTGTTTCCTTAAAGATTCAAAATAACACATTGAATTGACGTAAATCTGGAAACATCTGAGCCACACAGGACCTAACTCTGCATCTACAAGCATACATGGGCACAAGACAAATACCCATAAGTGGAGGGAATTTAGCTGTGGGACCAAACATCAACTTCGGGCCATGTTTATGAAGGCTTAGACTGCCATTAAGTAAGCTATAGTATAATAACATCCAAGGTTTTTGAGCAGTTGCATTGAACATCTTTTGCACCAGAATTTAAGACTCTCTCCTGATTGGTAGTCAGCAAAAGTCCCATCACACATCACTAATCTCAGTACAAGGATGTGGTCAGGAATACCAAACAGGATCATCTTTAAGGTTTTTTTGCCCTCATAATGAATGGAAATTGAATCGATCTCTTGAGACATTAAAGCAAAGTGTTTTAGTTTTTCACTCACAGGAAGCCCATACACACACACACCCGAAATGTGAGTCCCTGTGCCAGTTTCAACTCCTATTAAAGGCTCATAACTTCTCTCTGATCTCATTTCCGTGAAGAAACTCATTAGCTACTGAAATATGTGGCTTATTGGTGAATGATGGCAGCCAAGCTTTTTTTCCACAAATGAAAATAACAAGTTGGGCTCAGTCATCAGGTCTGACAAGATTCATAGAGAGCTGGATAGAACCCCAAGGGTTGTCTAGTTCAACTCCCTGCAATGCAGGAATCTTAGCTAAAGTGACAGGTTGCCTTCCTACCTCTGTTTAAAAACCTCCAAGGAAAGATAGTCCACCACTTCCTGAAGGAGAATGTTCAAATGTTGAACAGCTCTTACTGTCAGAAAGTTCTTCCTGATGTTGAGTCAGAATCTCTTCTTTGAAATAGTAGCCATTGGTTCTAGTCCTACCCTCCAGAGCAGGAGAAAACAAGGTTGCTCCATCTTCCATGTGACAGCCCTTGAGATACTTGAAGATGGCTGTCATATCTCCTCTCAGTTTCCTCTTTTCCAGCATAAACATACCCAGCTCCTTCAACCATTCCTCATAAGGCCTGGTTTCCATCTTGGCCACCCTCCTCTGTACATGTTCCAGTTACTGGGAATCAGAAGGGGCAGGGGTTAGAAAGGGCTTTTTGCTCTGCTTATGGGCTTCCCGTGGGTATCAGGATGGCCACTCTTGAGAACAGGATGTTAGACTAGATGAGCTACTGGCTGATCAAATACAATTGTTATTAGTGTGTGTGTCACGGTCCGGTCTATGGGCAATCAAAGTCCCAGCTGAGGATGTCGGGACTGGGGGCAAGATGTCGGGGTGGGAGCAGGAACGAGAGTCCAGAAGCCAGGGGTCCGAGGGTCAGGAAGCAAAGAGTCATGAAGTTGAGGGTCAAGAAGGAAGAAGTCAGGAAGCCGAGGTCTGAGGATCAGGAAGCAAGAAGCCAAACGCAGCAAGGCAGGAAACGTGTTGCTGTGGCAAAGAGCCGCAGGGAAATGCTGACCTTATATCCCTTCCCAGCTCTTGCCACCAGGTACAGTGAGTTACCAAGCAACCTTATTCTCCAGAATAAGCTTAGGAAGGCCCCAGTCCTGTGAAGTCCTACTGGTCACAGGGCCTGGCTCCTGGACGCACTCCTGACAGTGTGTACCCACTGCTGATTGAAAATTGCTTGATCTATTTTTAGATTGTTTCATTGGAAGGCCCCCTCCCACCCTAATTGTTAGTTAACTTGAAGGTCCCATTTGGCATGGAAAAGGTTGTGAATGAGCAAACAGACATGAAGCATGGCTAATTCAGTAGCCACTCTTGAATAATCACCCCCTTCTGTATCCACATGATGGTAGTGCTAGCGAGAATCTAATACTTAGTGCCCAATACAGCATGACGGGCTCCATCTTGCTCATTAGGTCACCCGTGGAGATTCTGATTGGATAGCATGTTGAGCCAAGCGTCTCTGCAAATTAGGCAAGAAATGGAAATGTGTGCAAAATATTGGCTCAGTGGAAGCCAGTTCTTCTTCTTCTGTTGCACCCCACCCCAACCTGCAAGACGTCCTAGAGGCATCAGGAGAAAGGTGAAAGACAGCTGACTGTTAGAATGCCAAAGCAGGTGGCAGGCCATCTGTAGCTGTCTATACAAATATTTCCACCAGCTGACTGTTGCTGACACATCAAAAACACTGCTGTGACTTTACAGGAGGAAACTGTACCAGGAAACAAATTAAAGACTGGAAGGGGGGGAGAGATTTGGGTTTCCTAAAAATCAAGACATGTGAACATGAATAAACATGAATAATAGAATTTTAGGGGGAAAACCATGACTCATAGAATCGTAGAATTGGAAGGGATCCAGGGGTCACCTAGTCCAACCCCCTGGCAATGCAGGAATCTCAACTAAAGCATCCATGACCGATGGCCATCCAACCTCTGCTTAAAAACCTCCAGTGTAGGAAAATCCATAACCTCCCAAGGGAAACGGTTCCACAGTTGCACAGCTCTTACTGTCAGAAAGTTCTTCTGACTGTTCAGTTTGAATCTCCTTTCTTGTACAGGTCAAACCTTGGTTCTCAAACGGCTCTGTTTTCAAATGTTTCAGCTCCCAAACACCAAAAACCCGGAACTAAATGCTCCGGTTTTCTAACGTTTTTTGGAACTCGAATGTCTGAAGCGGCTCCCACTTGAGTGCAAGAAGCTCTTGCAACCAATCGGAAGCTGTGCCTTGGTTGTTGAATGTTTTGGAAGTTGAACAGTCTTCCGGAAAGGATTACATTCGACAACAGAGGTTTGACTGCAACTTAAAGCCATTGGTTTGAGTCCTACCCTCCAGAGCAAGAGAAAACAAGCTTGCTCCATCCTCCATATGATAGCCCTTGAGATAGTTGAAGATGACTATCATATCTCCTCTCAGTTTCTTCTTTTCCAGGCTAAACATACCCAACTCCTTCAGCCTTTCCTTGGTTCCCAGACCCTTGTTCATCTTGATTGCCCTCCTCTGCACACTTTCCAGCTTGTCTTCTTAAATTGTGTTGCCCAGAATAGAGCAGTATTATTCCTTTCCTTGATCAGGACACTATACTTCTGTTGATGAACCCTAGAACAGCATTAGCCTTCTTTTTCTTTTTCTATTTAGGTAATTGATATGGATTATAGTCAACTATGTTCTACTCGGGAGTAGAACCACTGAAATGAATGAACCTAAGTTGACCATGTCCATCCATTTCAATGGGTGTAGTCTGAGGAGGACCAGCATTATCTACAACCCTACATTTATACCTAAACTTCCTTCCATCATGGAACCCAGGGCAATGACCATGGGGCTTCCAAACTATCACCTAACCAGGCAATCAGCAAATCCAGACCTGCAAAGCTGTGTCCTCATGGGCCATACTCCATAATTTTCTGTTGAAAAGAACAAGAAGTTGCATATTTGCCAGAGAGAGATGAGATGGTGAGCTGAGGCTTGATTCTGGAGTGAAACACTGTTAAGGGGAATCAAACATCTGCAGCAAAGCATCACAGTTATCAGGCCCAACTGAAGCATGCGGGAATAGTCAGCAGCCTTTCAAACTCTCCCGAAAGCTTCATCAGATTGGCTGTTAAACAAAACAGAGGGTTGGGGAAAGAAAGTTGGGCATGTAGCAGAGTGTGCCATGACCACAAGATGCACCTTGTAGCAGGAGCGTTTTGAAGCACTTCACTCTGTGTCATTCTTATTCAATTCATTTGTTGTTGTTTAGTCGTTTAGTCATGTCTGACTCTTCGTGACCCCGTGGAGCACGCCAGCACTCCTGTCTTCCACTGCCTCCTGCAGTTTGGTCAGACTCATGTTTGTAGCTTCAAGAACACTATCCAACCATCTCGTCCTCTGTCGTCCCCTTCTCCTTGTGCCCTCCATCTTTCCCAACATCAGGGCCTTTTCCAGGGAGACTTCTCTTCTCATGAGGTGGCCAAAGTATTGGAGCCTCAGCTTCAGGATCTGTCCTTCCAGTGAGCACTCAGGGCTGATTTCCTTAAGAATGGATAGGTTTGTGATCATGGTATCTCCCCTGCCAGGTAAGTAATTCAAAAGCATCAATTCTTCGGTGATCAGCCTTCTTTATGGTCCAGCTCTCACTTCCATACAACACTACTGGGAAAACCATAGCTTTAACTATACGGACCTTTGCTGGCAAGGTCCATTCATTACTGAGGTCCAAATCTGTTACATTTGAAGCTCTCTTTCATCTCTGTTCACTATCAGGGGCGTCTTTCCCATTTGGCTTAATGGCGCCACGCCACAGCACCTGCCCATCGGGGTGCTGGGCTCAGGCACACCAGCAGCAGGAGTCCAGGAACAGCTGCGCTGCACTGCTCCTGATCGGGACAGTGAGCAAGGCGCTGCAGAGGTCAGAGGCAGGGCAGAGCCATCCTGGCTGGCAGCCATTGGTAACCATCCCCTCCATGAATGTGTCTCGCCTTCTTATGAAGCCTTGCGGATTGGTACCCACACATTTTGTTTAGCCTGAGACATTTTTCTGCCTGGGGTGACAGAGAATCCTAGAATTGTAGGACTGAAGGGTCATCTAGCCCACATACCCCCCTGAAATGGAAGAAGGCTCTCTGATCTCAGAGATTCTTAGAGGACTGGAGTAAATATATGAACTATTTGAAAACTAATTGTGATGAACAGATTACGCTAGTGGGACTGCAAGAAGTTTTGTAAGGTGGATTCTTTGAAATATTACAAGAAAGATTATGAAAAGAATTATTAGTTAAGGACAATTAAACGCAATATAAGATAAAGGTAAAGGGACCCCTGACCATTAGGTCCAGTCGTGACCAACTCTGGGGTTGCGGCTCTCATCTCGCTCTATAGGCTGAGGGGGCCGGCGTTTGTCCACAGACAGCTTCTGGGTCATGTGGCCAGCAGGACTAAGCTGCTTCTGGCGAACCAGAGCAGTGCACAGAAACGCCGTTTACCTTCCTGCCAGAGCGGTACCTATTTATCTACTTGCACTTTGACGTGCTTTCGAACTGCTAGGTTGGCAGGAGCAGGGACCAAGCAACGGGAGCTCACCCCGTCGCGGGGATTCGAACTGCTGACCTTCTGATCAGCAAGTCCTAGGCTCTGTGGTTTAACCCACAGTGCCACCCGCGTCCCTTAAACGCAATATAGAAATTAAGAAATGCAGAATAAGTGATAAAGAACAGAAAATCATCAGAGGTGTTGACGGAAGTCTAAAACATTGTATAAGATAAGAAGATATGTTGTATGACTGTTGGAACTGATATGTTAAAAAATCAATAAAAATGTATATATAAAAAAAATGAAATGAAAGAAGGCAGCGCACACATTTAATGGGTTCCATGGACGAAGTCCAGCTGGAGGAGTGGCTGGTTTTTATTCTAGCTCCACCAACTCCGGGAGTTGATGTGATTTCAAAATTTGCAGAGAACAAAGTTAGGGGGAAAGGGTTTTAAGTGCTTACGCCCACAATGTTAAGTAAATAAACCAGAAAATAACAATTGCAACTGTAAGTATCTTATTTTTTCTTCTTTAATAATTTCAATGTGTGTGGGGCGGGGTGACAAAAAAAATTCTGCACTAGGTACCACCTGACCTTGCTATGCCACTGGGTCAACAACTCTGGGAAACGGAAGGCGGGGGGGGGGGGCACGCCAGAGGGATCTTTGCACCACAGCGCCGGATATGCTTAAGATTGCCCTGTTCACTATAATGAGGAACCCATTCACTATAATGGGATAAAAATATAAACTTATACGTCTCCCCTCTCTTTCACATGTGGATTAAATCTGGAGGCAAAGGAGCACTTGCAAATAGATTAAACCTGACAAATTTCAGGCAGACCCATCTTCCTTTCTAGAAACCTTTAATGTATCTCTCCCCCTGTCCCCCACACTTAATATGTTTATTTTCTGCCAGAATTGGATGCAAATTGCAAGTATGGCCATGCTCTTCCGAGGGGATGAAGCCAAATTTCAGAATGATAAGTGCTCTCCTGCAATGACAGATTTTATCGCTTTAGGGTAGGAAAAGAAGGGTTTGTGTAGACAGGTTAGTTTGGAAGTTGGACTCATGAAGGAGATGTCCTTGGGTCAGAAACTCACCAGAGTTCAGACAAATAGCTCCTGGAGCTACTGTGCTAGTTGATTTGACCTTCATGAAAACGTGGTATTTTTCCCTTGCCATTCCCCTCCTTCTCTAGAAGTACCCTCCATGAAGGAAGGGGGGGGGGGAGAGAGTGCACTTTCATATTTAATGGTTTGCCAAGAAAAAGACTGAGCAGGAAAGAAATCAATAGTCTAACTTCACTATTTATGCCCTGCTCTCACAACCAAAACTTGGAGAAGAATGATGAGGGAATATCGTTCCTCCAAACCCCTGTGATTGGAATGCCTTGGGAAAACAATTCACTGTGATTTAAAGGTATGCTTGTGCAGCAAAATATCCCAATCTTTGCACCCCTCTCTCATGCTTCAGCAAATTAAATCATACCCCAGCCCAAATTTCCATTCAGCACATTTCCCACCCCCTACCCCCAAAATCCGCCTTGTGGGTGTATGCCCTTTTCCCTCAAAATATACGTTTTCTTTGGGTGGGTGGGAGAGAATTGCATCATATACCGTATTTTTCGCTCCATAGGGCGCACCGGACCATAGGGCATACCTAGTTTTTAGGGGGGGGATAAAGAAAAAAATATTCCCCCCCCCCCGGCCCAAAGAGCAAAGAAGCCAAGACAGCCAGCGGGATCCATCCCAGTGGCTGTCTTGGCTTCCTCTTTAGCCACGCACAACCTCTCCAGCCGGGAGAGGCTGCGCACGGCTTCATTTTTAGCCGCGGGGCTGGGGCAGGGGAAGTCCGAGCTTCCCCCGACCCCAGCCTCCAGAACAGGTCCGGGAGCGGAGGCAAGGTTGCACAGCCTTGCCGCCGCTCCCGGAGCTTGCGGGCTGGGGGAGCGCTCCAAAGGTTTGCGGATAGCTGCCTGAAGCCTGGAGAGGCTTCAGCAAAAGCCTGCATTCGCTCCATAGGACACACACACATTTCCCCTTCATTTTTGGAGGGAGAAAAGTGCGTCCTATAGAGCGAAAAATACGGTAACTGCATTCCAATCTATGTATGATTCCAGAAAGTGAAAATGAGTTTGGGTCACTTCAAAATGCAGGCTGAGAGTTTAATTCTCTTTCCACTGTACCCCCAAAAAGGAATTTCCTCAAACTCCAAGAAAAGCTGACATTGCATTGTCAGGGAGGGTTGCTGGTTTGGGTTAATTCACTGGATCATTCCATTTAGAAAGCCCGCCCACCCCTCCCCATCCCCTTTGCCTTTGCATATGCTAATATGCCATGAAACACTGTCATTTCTCTGCTCCGAAAGCATTAGAAGCACGAGCATTGCCAACCTTGAGCAACAGAAATGCTAAATTGCTTCCGTGCGTCCATAGAAGGTGAGAATATATATCATGCGCTTTCTGTTCAAGCTTGATTTTCATTTCATTATGCCTCTAAATGGATTTACAGGAGTCTATTTAGGATTAAAAAGCTGCTGGCCTATTTAAACATTAAAATACAGCCAAGGGTGGGTAATTTCAGCCAGGTACGAGAGAGAAACTTTGTCTTGTTGTGATTAGCAGAATCCATTTCCAACGTGGTGAGTTCATTACTTCTTGAGGTGAGCAAGGGGTTGCTCACTGGAGGTGAACCAAGATGACATGCGCTCAGGGAAGTTCACATTTGTTGAATTTAGCTGACTGAAAGAGCCGTGATCCCTGACCGAGGCTCTGCTTGGTTGATGTGTGTGTTTGGATAACATGACAAGTGAAGGACTTTCATAGATGAGGAACCTCAGACCCAGTAGCCAAATGTGCGCACACACCCAGACCTTTCTACCTGGTTCTCAGAACTCTCTCCCGCCACACTGATTCTGCTTCGCACCCTGGATTATTTCAGCCTAGCTGGAAAGTGTCTTTGAACTATGGTGATGGCTTTTACTTCCCAGCAAGAGGCCCTGCAAGCAAGAGGAAACAGGGGTGCTTAAACAGCTCAGGACCACAATACCTTAATTGCGTATTTTTCGCTCCATAAGATGCACCTGACCATAAGACGCACCTAGCTTTTAGAGGAGGAAAACAAGAAAAAAAATATTCTAAATGAAACAGTGGATGTATGATTTGTACAGTTCATGCTGTGGCCACAGATTTGACAGTGAGTTTGGGGTAGCCCGAATGCAAAAATCCAGAGAATCCATGTGGATCCGTGCTTTGTAACCACGTTTTTGTGCCTTTGCAGCCCCACGAAACAGTGGATGCGTGATTTTTTTGGTGCAGGCTATAGCCATGGACATGCTATGTGATCTGATGGTGTATTTGGGGTGACCCAATGCAAAAATCCTGAGGATCCATGTGCTTTTACCTACCCCCTCCCAGGCAGCCTCCTTTATCGCTACCATCCCTTATCTCCCTCCTGATCGCTTGCTGATCAGCGGCTTCGTTTCAACACCCCCTTCCCTCTTGTTTACCTTAGTGTCTTTTCCTTAGCTGGAGCAGTTTTTTGCTCCTCCTTTTTCTTCTAAGTTCCCTCCTCATTGCTTGTTTTAGTATTCCCGTCTCTTCTCCTTGCAAGTTTGCTATCTTTACCTCCCTTCCTCACCCGGCAGCCTCCTTCACCTGTAGCCTTATCTCTCTCCCAATCGCTTCCCAATCAGCTACTCAGCGGCTTCGTTTCAACACCCCCTTCCCTCTTTCTAAAAAAATAAAAATAAGCACGATCTGCTTTTCGCCCCTGGGAAATTCAGCTCCAGGGACCACGCATTCACTCCATAAGACACACAGACATTTCCCCTTACTTTTTAGGAGGGAAAAAGTGTGTCTTATGGAGCAAAAAATACAGTGCCACTTCTTGCCATATGAACTGACTGGGACCCTGAAATTACCAACTGAGGCCCTTCTTTATATGCCTTCTCCATGAGAATTCCAGAGGGTGGCAATATGAGAACGGGCTTTTTCTGTGGTGGTTCCCCTAGGAAGGAATGTTCTCCCTAGGGAGGCACACCCGGTGCCATCTTGATACAGTGGTACCTCGGGTTACAGACACTTCAGGTTACAGATGCCGCTAACCCAGAAATAGTACCTCAGGTTAAGAACTTTGCTTCAGAACAGAAATCGTGCTCCAGCGGCGCAGCAGCAGCAGGAGGCCCCATTAGCTAAAGTGGTGCTTCAGGTTAAGAACAGTTTCAGGTTAAGAACAGCCCTCCGGAATGAATTAAGCACTTAACCCGAGGTACCACTGTATATCTTTTGGTGCCAGGCAAAAACTTTCCTCTATAACCAGGCCTTTGACTAATTAAACAATCTGTGGCCTTTTAAACTGTAGAAGGGAGATGGTTTTGTTTTTAAAATGTTGCACATTTTGTGTGTTTTTATATTGTAAACTGCCCTATCATCCTCAAATGAAAGGTGGTACAGTGGTACCTCTGGTTACGTACTTAATTTGTTCCAGAGGTCCATTCTCACAATCAGCTGCTACATCCAGGGGCAGAGAAACGGGGGTGCGGTGTGGGTGGGCCGCTGAGGGGGGTGACAAAATGCCAGGTAGCACTCACCGTGGAGCCTGCAGTGTGCCCAAGCCACACGTCTCTTCTGGGAGTGACACGGTGGCTTGGGAGCCCGCAGGCTCCGCGCTGCCCCAAATGGTCCACCCGCCGCCTCCCCCTCAGCTGTAGGGCGGCTGAGTGAGAGGAGGCAGACAGACTCCTCAGAGGCCCCGCAGAGCATCCTGCCCCGGTTTGCCCCACCAGCGGCTGGCCCTGCCCCTGGGCACAGGGCATGCACCCAAGCCACAGGCGCCCAATCAGCTTGCTCCACTGCTGGCTACATCCTGCTCACTGCAGTTGCATCACCATCTCATCCTCCATCCATTAATGAGCAACGAAGGTGCACATGCAGGGTTTAGCACTGCATTTCCTTTTCCTTCTATCCCTCTTATCCCTTTGCTTTGCTTTTGACTGCAGCTGAAGCTCCACCAACCCTCTCGATTTTAATTAAGTCTCTCTGGAATGGGGTTGCCTCCATCTGCCTGTCTTCAGGCGCTGATCAGGATTCCTACCTACACTTGAAATAATTGCCCTTAAGGAGAAGGAGGGCAGAAACAACCCAGGAATTAAACCAATTTCTACAAACAAATAAACATAAAAAGGTATTTATTTACAAAGAAGGCTTTCGACTGTGCATTATCAACTTTCTGCACACTTCACTGCCTTCGCCCTTTCCCCCCAACTTCAATTTAGTTTTCAAACGTCTGAAAATGACAGCACAAAATCAGTATATCAAAAAAGGATTTTTATTTTTTAAAAAACCATTCTCTTTCAACGAATATGTTATTATGCGCACATATTTACAAAGCCAAGATGCCCATTGTTTTGAATGTCTACTGACAATGCGAAAGATTGTTCCTCAGGTCACATCTGCACCTTATATTTAACACATTTATTACTTTAACAATCATGGGGCTCTTCCCCCCCCCCCCCGGAACCCTGGACTGTGATTCATGCCTTACAGGGGGTTGGACTAGATTGAACTCTACAACTATATGATCTACTGTCCAAGAGAAAAAGGCCCTGTTTTCAACTCATATCTTATTCAGTTCAATATTCAACTTGTTCCACATCTCTCCATTCTGGCACAGGGAGAATTCTTACTCCTTTTCAAGTAAGCAAAGCATCTAGAGGGCTGAGGTTGAGGAAGCCTCAGGTAAATGAACCTCTCCAGGCCAATGGAGGCTGGATTTCAGGTTGTGAGTAGAGACAAACCTCTGCTTCTAGATCTGTTGGAGTTACAAGTTAAAGTTATTTCTAAGATGTTGAGCCTGTACAAGATATTGTATGGATATTTTGGTTGTATCTTTGATGCTTTTGTTCTCTCTTTTTAAAAGAAAGTTCTGCAAGTAAACTTTTGAATTAAACTTATGGGCCTGGACAATGCTTCTATTCCAAAAGGACTCAGTTTTCATGCATCCGGTCACTTCAAACTGCACAATATTAATATCTGCAATAGAGTGGCTCCATCTCCTTGGCTCTGAGGGGGTCTCCCACAAAAGAGAACACCCTTAACACTGGGTCCACAAGACCCTGACAACATCCTCCACCTGTGTATTATCCAGCTTGACCTGTGAGGACTCCATGTCTGGACTCACACTTTTAGTGTGACAGCACTGTGTTGTATTCAGTGCCTGCTAAAAACTTTTTTTTTTTGTTTCAACAATATTACCTAGACATGTAGATTACTGATACAGTGGCACCTCGGGTTAAGTACTTAATTCGTTCCGGAGGTCTGTACTTAACCTGAAACTGTTCTTAACCTGAAGCACCACTTTAGCTAATGGGGCCTCCTGCTGCCGCCACGCTGCCAGAGCCCGATTTCTGTTTTCATCCTGAAGCAAAGTTCTTAACCTGAAGCACTATTTCTGGGTTAGTGGAGTGTGTAACCTGAAGCGTATGTAACCTGAAGCATATGTAACCCGAGGTACCACTGTATATGTTTTAATCTGTTTTTAGTATGTTGCCAATTTTGTCTTTAGAACATTTGAAAAAGTCATTTTTACTGATAATTTTGTTGTTTTATATTATTTTTGTAAACCACTGAGGCTTTCTCTTTACAACCAAGTGTTGCATAAATTTTATGAAATAAGTAAATAGGGGAAGTGTGTGACACCACCTCAGTCAGCAAAATGCCTCCGGGGGCAACCTGCTTTCTTGGTGCATCAGGTAAGCTGTCAAAATTGGGTCCTGCTTCCTCCCTGCTTAGTTCAGCTTCAGTGACAGTGTCCCATCTGAGTCAATGAAGTTATAAAAAGCCATCCAATTGATCGCTCCCTTAATAACACTCCTTATCACCGAGGTACTGCTGCACTGACTCTTTCTCTCCAGTGCCTCAAATCTGCTAGACATTGTTCTGTAACAATCAATGGGTCACTGCATAGATGGCCAATGAGACTCCATCAATTCAAAATATTTAACTGCAGCTTTGGGGAAATTACTGGTTGAGAAGAATGCAATTAGCTACCCTTCAAAGACAGGTATTTTCAGACTGAAAGTGGTCTTTTCTTTGCCCTATTCTATTATCTTGGATGATTAGGTAGCGACATTTTAAGAAAATTGCCCACCCCCACAACCCCCCAGCAAAGGCTTCCTAATCTTTGAAGCTTTAAAATGAACCCATGTATTTCTCTAGTGCTAATAAAAGCTTTGCACAACTGAATGTTTCGAGCAGGCAAATCAATTCTGTACAACGGAACAAAATTTTTATTTTCCCTTTTTTAAAGAAGAAGAGGAGGAGGAAGAGGAGGAGGAAGCATGCATTTAATTAATGTTGAACAGTACCACTGTCAGCTTTCTGCCTCCCTCAGAACCCAAGGTGATTTCTCGTTCTCAGTAAGTCCCCTGATGGGGACTTGGCTCAAAGGGTTTGGTTGCCTCTTTCATCACAGGAAGGCACTCTTTGTTATCACAGTGGTACCTCGAGTTACAGATTCTTCAGGTTACAGACTCTGCTAACCCAGAAATAGTACCTTGGGTTAAGAACTTTGCTTCAGGATAAGAACAGAAATCGCACGGCGGCGGCGGCAGCGGGAGGCCCCATTAGCTAGAGTGGTGCTTCAGGTTAAGAACAGTTTCAGGTTAAGAACGGACCTCCAGAACGAATTAAGTTCTTAACCCGAGGTACCACTGTATTTACAAACATATTTATTCTCCTGCCTGTCTTCTCTTCCCTTTTCATCTTTCACAGTCTCTTGTCTTGCATATCATTCCTTCCTTTATTATTATTATTATTATTATTATTATTATTATTATTATTATTTATTAAACATATTAGCTCCAGAATCACAAAAGCCATCCCAGCTTCTGATTTGACCCCGGAATGTCCCTATGTCCCCCGCCAGCGCTGCTGCCACCAAACTCAGGGAGGGGGAGGAGGAGCCGGCGCCTGCCCTGAGCTGCAATCACAGCTGCACAGGAACATCCCATTGCCTCTCCATGTCTTCTCCATGGCCGCCGCTACTGGCTTCCTCCCTTGGGCAGCTCTTAGCAGCTGCTGGAGAGCAGGTGAGGAGGAGGGAAGGCTGCCGCTGTTAAGGCCCAGCCCCAGCTCTGAGAGGCAGGCAGAGGGCAGGACTGCCCTGGGCAGGAAGAAAGGAGGAGCAGAGTGCAAGGAGTACTGATTTATTTTTTTAATGCTTTGTGTGTCCACATCTAATTTTGCCTGTTTCTGAAATTTATTTATTGGTGTATGTTGTTTTTCTTTTTGTAGATCTACCGAAGAATAAAATAAAATTGGGATTAAGTGTTGGACTTTTTCGCCAACACAGAGTGTGCACAGCGACTGGAGCGTAGAAATAAAAGGCTGTCCGCAATATGAGAAAGCTAGAGCAATAATCTGCCAGCGAATTTGGGGTGTGGAACTGCAATGCCACGTGAGCGAGATGAATAAACACCCAGCAATAAAAGATAATGGGAGAGTGTTTACCCCAGCAAATTATTTGTCAAAATTACAAATACCTAAATACTGACGGTCATTTACCCTCGCTAGATTCAACGTTCTGCCATCTGCATTATTGCAGGGCAGATTCGAGGGTAAACTATACGCGGAATGAGTCTGCCCCTGCGGCTTGATGGAGGTAGAAACCGTCTCTCATGCCTTGTTATGCTGCTGTTTCTATGGGGATATACGCTCGGTATTTATTACCCCTGCTATGCAAAAATCTCCAAATGAATCCAAACTTCAATGTCTAAAATCCCGGGTAGAGGACAAGGATCCTGAGATCATGTTAAGGGTAGCCAAATTCTGTGCGACTGCTATAAAACTTAGGGTTTTAAACATTAAGGTTTCAAATGATAATTTTAGGTTATATGTTAGTGACTAAGTTTTGATTTATATATTTTTTAACTGTTGCTATATCTGTATTGTCCCTGTTATACCTAACTGCAATTCAAATGTATCCCTATCGTGTTTTATGACATCCTTGATATTGTATGTGGGCTGGAACTGGTCTGTGACCCAAATAATAAAATTCATGCTTGTCCACAATATCTTTGCTTAGTTTTAATTTTGAAAACCTAACGGTCAAAAACTGCAATCCATCACTCACACTCCTGACCAGCAGCATACTAAACATTTGATCAACTGAAATACAGTTTTCAAATAATTGATTATCCTATCACATCCCTTCCTGCAGTCAGTGCAGAAAGTAACTCCCCTTTCTAATTAGGCAAAAAGTCAGGAGACCACAGGTGTGCAGATAAGCAGGTCAAACTGCAAACATACACCAGTGAGCTTCAACCAAGAAACCAACCTTGTTCCTGCGTAGCATCATTGACCACTTTAAGATAAAGAAAAAACAACATTAAGGGGTTTTCTTGGGGGGGTGGAGAGGCAGAGTCATGCCTTCCTCAGAGCTCCCTACATACTGGAGTCCACATGGAGAGTGAGAGAGAACAAAGGCCTGGTGACCAGCGGCGTAGCGTGGGTTGTCAGCACCTGGGGCAAGGCAAGTAATTTGCGCCCCCTAACCCGGGGCAAGGCAAGTAATTTGTGTCCCCAACCCCTAACCTGCCGCCGCTGCCAGCTTCTTCTTGCTGCTGCCTGGTCTGGTCTGGTGTGGTTCTCTCCCGCGCTCAGCGCTGCGCTGGGCGGCCGCTGCACTGTCCCTCCCCCAGATAGTCCCTCGCTCTCTCTCCGCACCGCACGCCTGGCACCCACCCCCTCCACAGTGGGCGGCGACCCGGCGGCTCGGATCGGATTCGCATAGCCAGCACTGCAGTGAGAGTGAGTGAGCCAGGTAGGGGCAGAGAGCTGCGAGTGCGAGCGCGCCCTCCCCAGATGTTGTGCCCGGTGCGGCCGCCCCCCCCTGCTCCCCCCACGCGACGCCACTGCTGGTGACCCATTTCTTCTCAAGGTGGGAAGTGATGACAAAGGCTAAGCCAGGCAGGACAACTTACTCTGTGATTTAACTGCTTCATGCACTAATTAGATTCAGACACGCCAGGGTTATATGAGGCTGGAACCTTACATCCTGCCCATTTGGATCCCCCATGCAGTCACTACTGTAACATTGGCAAATGCCTCAATGATGGCTGTCTGCAACGACAACAGCAACTAGCTTATGGGTTGCCTTCTGAATATTCAGTGCAAAACCTCCCACAACAGCTCTGCGCCAAAAGAACCCAAATATAAATCCTGAAAACTAAAGAAAATACCATGCAAACTTTAGTAGAGGCTTAGTGTTGCTGTAACACAGCTGCAATGAATCCTGTGGGGTTCTCCAAGGCTATTTTAAGGTCGTTTTCTGTTTATATGGTGAATTTTAATTGTTCTTCTTGTCAATGTTCTTGTAAAAAAATATATTACTTGAACTGCTTAGAAATCCTGAATATTAAGCAGTTATCTGAAATAAATAAATAAAATGAATAATTTTGCCTTGATCATCCCAATGTCTCAATCTGAGGAACAGCCCTAAAGATGTGTATCTAGGGATGGACAAGAATTATCTTCAAGCCTCTTTTTTTTTAAGCAAAGAAAAAATAATTTGCAATTGCTGGACCTACCCACGCATCAGAATATAATTGCATTTCAGATTCCATTGAAATGCCCCCAAACACAATAAAATGTGCATTTTAGTATCAAATTCATTTATAAATGTATACATTAAGATAAAGTGCATTTCTAAATGAGAATTTCAATGTTGCTTAATCACAGGGTAATGCAGAAATGGGATGGGACAGACATAGGCATGAAGGTTGAAAAAAATGATATGGACCAGGAACAGGCTGATCCTTCCATTCTTAGAAAGATCCTTACTCAGAGTGAGGCATTATTTGGTGAAAGTCCGTAGGCTTCCCTGTATGATTACTGCTGCAGTAGCAGAAAAACTCAAGGATGGGGAAATCAGGTTGAAGGTGTAACACAGGCTTTCTCAACCTCAGCCCTCCAGATGTTTTTGGCCTACAACTCTCATGATCCCTAGCTAGCAGGACCAATGGTCAGGGATGATGGGAACTGTAGTCTCAAAACATCTGGAGGGCTGAGGTTGAGGAAGCCTGGTGTAACACAATTCCACTGGATTGTCCATGGTAAAAAGAAGGAACTAATTGGACGTGTCGCAACACGTTAGTGTGTCGGCTGCAGTGTGTAGGTGTGTCATGCAAATGTTAACTTCTCTCATCCGGGGGCTGGAAAGGGGTTAGTTTAACCTCCAGTTTGCTAGTAAAACCGAATTACTGTGTTGAGAAATGATGCATATCTAAAAAATGTGTCACTAACATGAAAAGTTTAGAAAGCTCTGGTCTAAAGTAAGAATTTTAATAATAATAATAATAATAATTTTTATTTATACCCCGTTCTCCCCAGCTCAGGGCGGCTAACAAGCAATTTTAGGGAATTTTAGAATTTTAGGGAAGTTCTTATTTTAGGGAAGTTCTTAACTATATCTGTATGGGGCATTTGTCTGAAACAAAGTATTGTGCCTCATTAGAGAAACCATTAAGCTATAACCCTCATTGAGTGTGTGTAAATAAATTTCTAGTTTTGTTCCCAAAGTTCATCATTATTTTAATCCTCTGGTTGAGGGATAAGTGGCAACAGGTTTTCCTTGTGCATAATTTCCATACCTTGCTACTGGTTATTAAGCAAAACTGCCACTTTCAGATAATAACAGACCTCTCAAGCGTTCTGACAGGAAGAGTCTAATTTTTTTTTTAAGCTACCCAAAAATCTGGTTACATTACCTCACACCCATCTTTCTTGAACGAAGCTTTAAAACACACCCTAACCCTCCAGAACAGAGTCAGGGGGCATGAAGAAAGAGGGGAGGGAGAAGCAGTTCCATTATGTAGCCCAAATTGCTTGCCATAGCAGAACTTGGAGATTAAATTTGTTTCCCCATGAATGGGATTTGGAACTGTGCTTAATGTTTCCTTCTCATTTTCCACCCCATGCCCAGTATGAAGAAGCATTAGCATTTATTAAAAATAACTCAGGGGGCACAATCCAGACAAGGTCAAGCACTTTCAAGTTCCATTGATCTCAGAGAGAGAGAGAGAGAGAGAGAGAGCTAAGCATGTGCTTAAATTTCCTACTGTGCTTAATTTTTAAAGGACCATCCCCGCCTTTTGGCAAAGGGATCATGCTAAAAAAGAGAGAGGTGACCAGCTCATTTCTGCATTATTATTAATAATAATAGTTTTACATCAAGTAGACTTTCAGGGTCACATCCTATCTCAAACATTCCGTAGGAAAATACATTTTAATTGTAATAATTTACAATTCCCCAATGTACTTTCATGTTTATGTGTTTATTGCCAATTAATATGAATAACTCCAGCGGACGCCCCCCCCCTTTGCAGGCGATTAAAGTGAGAAAATGTGGTTTAAATCTGAACGATTCCCCTCTTAATCATGTTTGCAAATGAATAGATTTAATTAATTAATTAATTAATTAATTAATGCATTTATATCCCCGCCCCCTCAAGGAGATCTAGGTGGTATTCACAATTTGGCCCTCATTTAATCCCCACAACAACCCTGTGAAATAAATTAGGCCAGGAGGCTGTGACTGTCCAACCCTCATACAGTGAGCTGCATGGCTGCATGGCATTTGAACCCAAGCCCTAGGCTAGCCCTCTAACCACTACACAACACTGTTTCTCTTTAAACCAGGGATGGGCAATCTTTTTTCCCTTCTGAGGGCAGTGCCGGATTTACGTATAAGCTAAACAAGCTATAGCTTAGGGCCCCTCTCTCTTGGGGGCCGCAAAAAAAAATTAAAGGAAAAAAACACACCTGGATGTACATTTCCAAAATATAAGATAAAAAACAAATAAAATAAAACCTACATACAGCAACAGTGTTGTGTGTTGTGTAGGCTCCTATGATGTAAGTAATGGGCCCCGCCTGCTAGCCTGCTCCCTAAAATATCACTGGTTTGCTCATTTCTATATATAGGGTGCCTACATTCTGCATGTGCAAATGGCTTTAGATACCTATTAGGTCCATAAATTACCATATAGCATATATTCAACACACAAAAACAGCAACAATTTGTTGTTGACAAAGGACAGCTGGACATATAAAGGACCCCGTTACCTTCTGTAGCTTAGGGCGTCATCAAACCTAAATCTGGCCCTGTCTGAGAGCCACATTACTTTTCAGGTACCCTGTCCAATAACATGGAAATGAAGACTTAACATGTGCTATATATTATATTGGTTTTCCAGAAGTGGCTTTTAAGTTGCGTGAAAGTTCAAATATAATGCAGAAATTAACAGTTAGGGCAAGGGTAGGCAACCTAAGGCCTGGGGGCCGGATGCGACCCAATTGCCTTCTCAATCTGGCCCAGGAATGGTCCGGGAATCAGCATGTTTTTCCATGAGTAGAATGTGTCCTTTTATTTAAAATGCATCTCTGGGTTATTGTGGGGTATAGGAATTTGCTCTTTTCCCCCCCTTCACAATATAGTTCGGCCCCCCACAAGGTCTGAGGGATAGTGGACAGGCCCCCTGCTGAAAAAGTTTGCTGACCCCTGGTCAAAACCAAGGGTAGGCAAGCTAAGGCCCGGGGGCCGGATCTGGCCCAATCGCCTTCTCAATCCAGCCCGCGGATGGTCCAGAAATCAGCATGTTTTTACATGATTAGAATGTGTCCTTTTATTTAAAATGCATCTCTGGGTTATTTGTGGGGGCTGCCTGGGGTTTTTACATGAGTAGAATGTGTGCTTTTATTTAAAATGCATCTCTGGGTAATTCGTTCATATATATTTTTTCAAAATATAGTCCGGCCCACCACATGGTCTGAGGGATGGTGGACCAACCCCCTGCTGAGTTAGGGGGGCATCAGGGAAATGGAATAAACTTCCACGTGGCTGCAGGTGTAATAATTTCCTTTGTGCTGGGAGATTTGTTTTAAATGGGGCAGCGGGGGGTACATGTGGGGGTATCCGCGCCTGCACTCCTCAAATAAGCCACAACGAAGGAGGCGGTTGTTTGCTTCTGCCTTCTACCGAATGCTTAACTGGCCCCCGGACTGCGCTGCTCAGGAGAGAGAAGAGCTTGGGATATTTGTTGTGCTTTGTCTTTCCAGTTCACCTCCTCACCTTACAGTCTTTCTTGGCTTCCACACCTCAAGTATCAAGGCAGCATCAAGATCCGAGCTGATTGAGTTTATTGATTTCTCACTGATCTCCCGGGTCTTATTATTTGAAATTCATGTTCTGCCAGGAGTTGCATCAAGAGCTCCATGTCGGACGGCTTTGCATTATTTATTATACATAAACTTGGCTGGTGTGGTGTTTCCCCAACCCCCACCCCTCCTTTTTGACAGCTTTTAGAGTTCAGCTTTCAAAGCCCCACTTTCGCTGGGGAGATGCGGACACAACGTGGCTTCTTGCAAGTCGCTTTGTATTGGAATCTTCTTCTGAGGCAGCCAAGATTTATCCACCATTCCACCATATGAATGCTAAAGGCATACTGCCTGCATTCCCCCAAATACTAAGATAGCAGTTACCCAGAGACTTTTTATTTAAGTGCTCAAATAAAAATTTCCTCTGCTAGTGCAGTGACCCTTACAACAGGGAAAGGGCACCTCAGGCCAAATGCAAGCCCTCCAGACCTCTATCTCTCGACTCTCATAAGTCAAAGCCCCCCAGCAAGGCTACATCCATCTTCTCCAGATGGCACCCTTCACCAGCTGTGTGCTGCCCCCTCCTCAAATGCTATTTTGTGCCTGGTGGGAATTTGTCCTTGAACTGTGATACTACCTCTTGCTTGCTTAGGTGGAAGACCAAGGTGAGTGTGAACGTCCTTTTTTCTTTTCTTTAACAAATTTTACATTTTTTTCCATATTACAACATATCCAATCATCAAAATGAAAACAAACAAGAGAAAAACATTCTCCCAATTTCCCCACTCTCCCCCTTTAACTTCCCTTAACTTTCTCTTCTGGTTTTTCCCAATATTGGCTTCCCCTCCTTGCTTTCTTATACCTTCATATAAATTCTCTGTATAATTTATATTTTAATTTTTTTAAAATTATTGTTATTTTTTCACTTTAACATCATCTTTTATACTTATTTTTGTTAATTGTAAATGTTTACTCAACCCCTGCTAGTGAGTCTATTTCTTTACATTGTTTATGTAAATACAACATAAATGATGTGTGTGAACTTCCATGTGGCCTAACGAACAAAGGTTAGAGTGGGTTTTTTTACATTAAGAGTCACATCCATTGCTCTACTCGCTTCTTACTGTTCCCCTTCGCACCACTGGAATGTGGCTTCTGGAAGGCTTCTGTAAGGCAATGGAGCCCTGAAGCTGAAAAATGTCTCCCCAACTGTGCCTTACCATCAACCATCCTGTAACGTAGGCCAGGATGGCTGTCACCATCTACGACAGGGGATGGAGAACCTGTAGACCTCCAATGCAGTTGGATTACATCTCCTGACCATGGGCACAACCTGGCTTCCAGCAGGTATAAGGCTCCAATGGCCCTTCCATATGTTATTGAAGTTCAGCTCCTATCAACCCTTGGTCAGCATGCCATAGAACAACAGCACCCAGAGGACCACAAGTTCCCCCAACTCTGTCTTAGATCTCAAAATGTGTCTCAGGGATTCCACAACCTCCCATGGCAGCTTGAGGTTCATTCTGGGATGTGTGCTTTTGTCCAAATCAGGTGGACTTAGTGCATTTCATCTCCATGTGAGCTGCAGTGTTCAAGAGAGCAAGCAAATCCCACTGCTCCAATCCCACCCACTCCATGTGCTGGGCCCGGGGGTAACCCGTGAAATGCAGTCCAGGACTGGACCAGAATCCAAAGGGTCCACTAGGAGTCAGTCTGACAGGGCCAAGGCAGGACACCAGGCAAGAAACCCGGCAAGGACAGGTACAGGATCTCAGGCAGGATCTGGCATACAGCAATGTTGCTCCTACAACCTGGGGCGGTGTCCGACAGCCTTTTATCTTTGTCGGGGTAATGGCCGGTCCTGATCCCATGGCGACTCACCTCCCTGTTTCACCCTCCTGCAGGTACTCAGGTCTCTCACTCATCTTTTGAGTGCTCAGGTCTCTCCTTCTCTCAGACCTTAGTCTCTGCAGCTCAGGAGAGGTTGGTGGGTTACTAGAGCCAGGGGCCACCTCAGCCTCCCCTGACCAAACCGGTAGTGGAGCAGCTGTAAGTGATGGCCCAGCTGAAGGCAACAAGGTAATCCCCACATCTAGAGCCAGGGTAGGCTCAGGCCCCTGTCTTGGCCCAGCTGATGTTTGTTGCAGGGGAACCTGTGCAGACTGGGACTCTTCAGGATCAGGCCCCAGACTTGGTTCAGATGATGTCGGAGGTAAAGAATCCGGTGCAGACTGAGACTCCTCTGGTTCTGAGTCTGAGCCCGAGTCCCAGGCCATCACACCCCACTAGCTTCCAAACTTAGGGTATAAATAGTTGTTTGTAGCTGCTGAGGGCAGGCATATAGTATTGCTCTGCGTGGTGTTGCTGGACTCAAGGATGACTCTGCTCACCCAAGCTTGACATTGACTATCTCTGACCTGGAAGGACTATAGAGCTTCCAAGTCAGGCTTAGTCATAGACTAAGCAGAAATCCAAGTTTTCGCAGACAACTGTCAAGTTGCTCTGAACACCAGCGTCATTGAAATGCCAAAGCTTTCTCATGAATGCTATGATCCATAATGTCATTCAGTCTTTCTTCAAACAGGAAGTCCCAGAAGGAATCGACCATTCATAATGTATGTAAGTGGCATTGTTGGGGGAAGAAAAAGGAGAGGCCCGAGGTTGTGAATTCACAATTTGCTTTCTTGAACCCACTGGGAAAGTCTAAATAGCTAGCAGAGACCAGACAGAGTTCACTAATGAAGATAAGAGGTGTTTGGAAAATTATCTGAAGTCGCTCGTGGATTACAAAATGAAGATCAATGAGGTTTGTGCGTCAAAAGGTTAATGGTGATAAAAGAGTCTAGAAGAGTTGAAGAAGTAGCAATGCTCAAGAAGTAAAGAAAAATAAGAGGCAGAAATTTGAAAGCTTGACTATCAGATTTTTATCCCACCTTCCCTCCAGTTTGCTGAGGTTCCCCCTGATCTTTACAACAATCCCATGAGATAGATTAACCTGAGTCCTAGCAAAAGTGATTTTTGTGGTTGAGAGGGGGAATTTGAACCAGGGCTGACTCAATCAGTCAACACTCTAACCGCTACACCACACTGATTCTCCAAACACCACTATCATTGGAATAGTTTGTACAATATGTAGAAGCATTTCACACATTAACAGAGAGAGGCAAACCCAAGTTTTCCACTTGGATCTGTGCTAGGTGGTGACTTATATTCCCTGGTAAGCAGCACCAAAGTGACCTTCCTGGGGCACAAGCCCAGGCAGTGTGTATGGAGGCCCTGGGCTACCCAGATGACATGACCCCCCATCTCTGCCTAACTGATAAGGTTCAAAGAAAAGCAGAGCAATACATTTGGCACCAGCTTGGCTGCAGGAGTTGCCAGAAGGCACCATCCAACCGTCTTAGGGACTCCACTTGTGATTTGTGTACAGTTTACTCCTTAGCCTTTTCTTCTCCTGAAGAAATCCTTCAAAACTATAAGCTGTAGGACTCCAGATCCCATAACTTCCAGCTGATGTGCACTCCAACATCTGGAGGGCCACAGGTTCCCCATCCCTGGCTTATACCCTACTTTGCACATTAAGGCTCCATTAATCAAAATGTATCCCTAGCAGTTCGAAAGCACATCAAAGTGCAAGTAGATAAATAGGTACCGCTCCGGCGGGAAGGTAAACAGCGTTTCTGTGTGCTGCTCTGGTTCACCAGAAGCGGCTTAGTCATGCTGGCCACATGACCCAAAAGCTGTACACCGGCTCCCTCGGCCAATAAAGTGAGATGAGCACTGCAACCCCGGAGTCGGCCACAACTGGACCTAATGGTCAGGGGTCCCTTTACCTTTATCCTTTTGAAAAGCAGCTCCAGGAAGCAAAAAAGAAGAGAGATATTTTATATGAGGAACCTAGCATTAATAAGTATTAATAAACCCTCTCCCCCCTTTTGTTTTGCTAAGAACCTTGTCAGAGGCCAAGCAGGGACATTCTGTTCTCTTTGCAAAGGATGAGAAAACATGAGAGGGCTACTGGAAGCCCAACTGCAAGCTTAGCTTTGGTTTACAACAAACATTTAAGAACTCCAGACCCTGCCTGCTTAAAGGTCTTCTGCATTGTCCGACCATCACCACCCATGAGACCAGGTATTGGAGGAAAGATTTTATTTGTTGACTGCAGCAACTTTGGAGGAACTGCAAGACAAATTAACTAAAATCATGAAGTCCAAGCAGGCGAGGGTTTCAACTAACTCTGATAGCGAAGTGCCTCTACCGCACATGGGCATACAGCCACTGGCTTCTACAAGTTCTTGGCATCTAAGCCTCCTCCTGGCTTCAGATCATGAACAATTTCAGTGTTATACTATTTCCTCCATCTGTGTTTATATTTTTATAAATATATTTTGCAAGGTGCAAAACAAGTGGTGCAAAGTATGTGGTGAAAATGTAAGACATTCTCAAAGAAACCATGCCAACAGTTTCTCCTAACTTGTGTTTTTATCCCTAGAGAAAGAAAGGCGCCTCAAGAAGGTCTTGGATGACATCTGCCAGGAGATTTGCCTTAATAAAATGGGCAGTCAATTTACACCAGTATCATGCATTGTTCAATAGGGTCCCTTTCCCCTCTTGGCTGATAAAAACGAACAGGGGAGTGGCAGCTGGCTGGGCTAGGGAGGTGATTAATGCCTCCTTGGAAGGGGGGTGGTCCCTACCTGCTTGAAGGAGGCAGTGATAAGACCACTCCTGAAGGAACCCACCCTAGATTTAGTAAATCTAATTACCACAATTCCTAATCTCCCCTTCTTGTGTAAAATTCTTGAGTGAGTGGTTGCAGATCAGAGCCAGACTCTCTTGGAGGAAACCTGGTTTCTAGATCCATTTCAATTGGTGTTTGTGCCCAGTTTTGGCATAGAAAGTGCTTTGGTCACCCTGTATGATGACCACTGCTGGGGGGTGGGATGTGTCCCTGTTAATTCTATTTGACCTCTCCGTGGCTTTTGATACCATCAACCATGGTATCTTTTTGTAGCAGCTGTCAGAGTTGGGGGTGGACAGCACTTACCTTGCAGTGGTTCTGATCCTACTTGAATGGTTGCTTTCAGAGGTTGATGCTGGGTGAGTGTTGTTTGATCCCATGGAACTTCAATGTGGGGTTTCTTAGGATGTCCCTATTTTCATTGGAGAAATGTTGGAGGGTATGGAATTATCCAGTCCCCAAGTTGTCTGAAGGCAATCCTGTATAGGAAAGATTTTTTTTAAAAAAATATTTAATGTTCTATTATGTTTTTATATATGTTGGAAGCCACCCAGAGAGGCTGGGACAACCCAGTAAGATGTGTGGGGTATAAATAGTAAAATTATCACTATGGAATAGGATGTCCTCATTTTCATCACAGAAATGTTGGAGGGTATGTGGAAGCAGGACCTGAGTGCAAACAGCAATCTCCCTGCTTGTGGTTTCCAGCAAATGGTATTCAGAGGTGAACTCCCTCAAACAGTGAAGGAAGAATAACTATTGTGACGTGTTTCCAACAAATAAGACATACTTCTCCCTCCTGCAAGCTTTCCCTGACCACTGGTGCCACTTTTCAGCTGCCTTCTGTATTGTTCTGATGATGTTACAGCATTGCTATGTTTTATTGTGGTTATGTTATTGTGTTGATGCAAGTTAATCTGCTGTTGTAAAGTGCTTTGGGAACGTGAAAAGAGAAAATGATCAAGAAATGCTTTTAAATAAAATTGTTGTACTGTACGTTGGTGCTTTAATGGTTTAAAAACATTGTTATTATATATTAATTCCAAGGCTACTGAAGCAAAGCTCTGTTTTGAGAGGCAAGTTATACACCCTGAAATAAATATATGGGAGGCCAGACTTTCATTGAACAATACAAGAAATGTCTTAAGGATTAGTGCAGCCTAACCATGTCTACTCAGAAGTAAGTTCTTTTGAATTCCAAGGGGTTTACTCCCAGGTAAGTGGGGAATTAGATAGCAGTCAAAATCAGTTCCTTGTCTTCTCTGTGTTGGAGGGTGTGCACTAATGTAGGAACCATGTATCATATGTGGGGGGACATCTAGCAAGTGTCAACCATTCTGAACAGATATTTTCAAAGAGATAAGTCTTGTAACACCACCGACTGTGCATTGAACGCCACCATTGGCTTTATTGACCACCTTTCAAGAAAAGCAGAAAGACTTGCAACACAAAGAACTCATTACAGACTTGCTTGTGGTGGCTTGACAGCTCATTGCACAGAATTGGAAAACACTGGATCATCTTCAGCTCTCTCTGTGGAGAGAGAAGGTGTGGTCAGGAACATGATAGAGAAACAAAGTAACAATGTTAAAACATGAAACGGTGCTCAAGACTCAAATGACTTTATAGAAGGATGGCGTCCATTCATTACTTTTTCTAAGAACAACAAAGATATAGGGCAGCCGCCAAATACACATGCTCACTTGTGGCGTGATGAACTTTGCTGACATTGTTGCCTGTTCCATTATGAGGAGACAGAGCGTTTCTAACTGTACTTGCGAAGTTATATAAAAATGAAAAATGAAGGGTTGAGAAGGGACTCGATCCTTCTTTGGAAGTCCTTAAGCAGAGGGTCAAGAGCCTTAAGAATATAGAGTTGCCCCATCTAGTCCAGCATCGTATCCTCCAAGTGGCCAACCAGATGCTTCTGGGAAGCCTGCAAGCAGGGCATGAGTGCAGCAACATTCTCTCCACTTGTGACTGGCAGCCACTGGGGGTTTACTGGCTCTGTTACTGAAGGTTTTATACATCTACTGTGGCTTTGCAGTCACTGATAGCCTTATTCCTTCATGGATTTGTCTTCAAAAGCCATTCAAGTTGGTGGCCATGGCCACGTCTTGTGGCAACCAACCGTTGAAGGTGCTCTAGCTCTGGATTTTCTGTATCAATAAGTGTGTATGTGAGATGACCCTCACTGTGGATGTCCAACCATGGGCTTCAGTAGGAAATTTACTAGTGGGGCAGCAAAGTATATTTATAAATAAATAAATAAATAAATAAATAAATAAATAAATAAATAAATAGTACCCTGCCCATCTGGCTTCCCCGCTCTGGGCGGCTTCCATCAAAGATTAAAAATACATTAAAAGGTCACACATTAAAAACTTCCCTGCCTACAGATGTCTTCTAAATGTCAGGTAGTTGTTTATCTCTTTGACATCTGGTGGGAGGACGTTCCACAGGGCAGGCGCCACTGCCGAGAAGGCCCTCTGCCTGGTTCCCTATAGCTTTGCTTCTCGCAGTGAGGGAACCGCCAGAAGGCCCTCAGAGCTGAACCATGGGGGTGGGGGCTCCTTCAGATATACTGGGCCGAGGCTGTTTAGGGCTTTAAAGGTCAACACCAACACTTGGAATTATGCTTGGAAAAGGGGGATAAGGAGGGGTGATAAGGCCAGTTTCTCAATAATAATGCCTGTACATAGTATCTCAGATTCTGC
Organism: Podarcis raffonei; assembly: GCF_027172205.1. Classification (NCBI taxonomy): domain Eukaryota; kingdom Metazoa; phylum Chordata; class Lepidosauria; order Squamata; family Lacertidae; genus Podarcis; species Podarcis raffonei. The sequence goes on from NC_070617.1 coordinate 37,034,555, forward strand.
AAATGCTATAATCTACACCCATTCCATAATTTAAAGCAGATGGCTTTAAAATACCCTGGAAACTGTATTTTACTATTGGAGAGCTACAATTCCAAGTACCCTTAACAAACTACAAGTCCCAGGATTTTGGGGGGATATATGGTGTGGGTGTGATCTTACTCTTTTTATCCAACAAAAATGGAAACTGAGAGTCTGGAGATTATGGGAGGACTGCCGCCCTTGACCCCACCCTTCTGGATGTCCATGTCTCCAACTCTATGATGCTCTGGGGGGTACGTCAAATTCTCCGTGCTCCACATAGTGTCACAGAATCCTACAACCCAGCAAAATTGTTGTGTACTCTACTTGGCATGAGGTAAAGATGATATAGTCTACTGCGTGAATGTTTGGCTTCCTAAGTTGCGGTTATCCAGCAATGAGACCACATAAGCATGTGCAAGCTCCTAAAACCCCTTTCTGAGTTTTGCAGTGGAAGGAAATCCTTTCATTTATCAAACCTCATTTCTCAATGCTCTTTCCTAAATTAGATCCTCTATCAGCGTGCATTGCTCCTTCTTCCTTCATACGGTGCTTTTCATCCAGGTCATAAGGAATATAGTACATTCTCCTGTGACCCAGCTCATTGTATTCCCATTGCATCTTCTAATTTATGAATTTCAGTAGTTGGGACAAATCTTCCATGCCGTAACCTCAAAACATGATTGATGAGAGACTCAAGCTCATGCAAAAGGCGACTTATCAGCTGGTGTCAGACTTGCTCTCGCTTGCAATTTTTCTTATTTTCTTTGCCCTGACCTTGAACGCTTTCCACAACCATGGATTTTGTGCATAAACAAAAGCCCCTCTCTCAATGAAAGAACAAATGTAAGGTGGCGAGGAGAGAATAGTTAGGATTGGAAAGAGGCAAGGTGGAAGTGGGAACAGCATGTATTCTTCTAGTACTAAAATGTATGTTAGTCTCACTGGGATTTCCTACCTGCCTTTGATACAGTTTTTCCGCCTTTGCACAGACAAAAGGGCAATTGTATGGTTAGGAGATCTTGACAAGTATGGATTTTTGACAACGAGCCGCTATACTTTGTGATCATAGAATCATAGAATCATAGAGTTGGAAGAGACCACAAGGGCCATCGAGTCCAACCCCCTGCCAAGCAGGAAACACCATCAGAGCACTCCTGACATATGGTTGTCAAGCCTCTGCTTAAAGACCTCCAAAGAAGGAGACTCCACCACACTCCTTGGCAGCAAATTCCACTGTCGAACAGCTCTTACTGTCAGGAAGTTCTTCCTAATGTTTAGGTGGAATCTTCTTTCTTGTAGTTTGTGTCCATTGCTCCGTGTCCGCTTCTCTGGAGCAGCAGAAAACAACCTTTCTCCCTCCTCTATGTGACATCCTTTTATATATTTGAACATGGCTATCATATCACCCCTTAACCTCCTCTTCTCCAGGCTAAACATGCCCAGCTCCCTTAGCCGTTCCTCATAAGGCATCGTTTCCAGGCCTTTGACCATTTTGGTTGCCCTCCTCTGGACACGTTCCAGTTTGTCAGGGTCCTTCTTGAACTGTGGTGCCCAGAACTGGACACAGTACTCCAGGTGAGGTCTGACCAGAGCAGAATACAGTGGCACTATTACTTCCCTTGATCTAGATGCTATACTCCTATTGATGCAGCCCAGAATTGCATTGGCTTTTTTAGCTGCCGCGTCACACTGTTGGCTCATGTCAAGTTTGTGGTCAACCAAGACTCCTAGATCCTTTTCACATGTAGTGCTCTCAAGCCAGGTGTCACCCATCTTGTATTTGTGCCTCTCATTTTTTTTGCCCAAGTGCAATACTTTACATTTCTCCCTGTTAAAATTCATCTTGTTTGTTTTGGCCCAGTTCTCTAATCTGTCAAGGTCGTTTTGAAGTGTGTTCCTGTCCTCTGGGGTGTTAGCCACCCCTCCCAGTTTGGTGTCATCTGCAAATTTGATCAGGATGCCCTTGAGTCCATCATCCAAGTCGTTGATAAAGATGTTGAATAAGACCGGGCCCAAGACAGAACCCTGTGGCACCCCACTAGTCACTCTTCTCCAGGATGAAGAGGAACCATTGATGAGCACCCTTTGGGTTCGGTCAGTCAGCCAGTTACAAATCCACTGAGTGGTAGCATAGTCAAGACCGCATTTTACCAGCTTCTTTACAAGAATATCATGGGGCACCTTGTCAAATGCCTTGCTGAAATCAAGGTAGGCTACATCCACTGCGTTCCCTTCATCTACCAGGCTTGTAATTCTGTCAAAAAACGAGATCAGGTTAGTCTGACATGACTTATTTTTCAGAAATCCATGCTGACTATTGGTGATCACAGCATTCCTTTCCAGGTGCTCACAGACTGTTTGCTTAATGATCTGCTCCAGAATCTTCCCTGGTATTGATGTCAGACTGACTGGGCGGTAATTATTTGGGTCCTCTCTTTTCCCCTTTTTGAAAATAGGGACAACATTTGCCCTCCTCCAGTCTGCCGGGACTTCGCCTGTTCTCCAGGAATTCTCAAAGATGACTGCCAGTGGTTCTGAAATCACATCTGCCAGTTCTTTTAATACTCTTGGATGCAGTTCATCTGGCCCTGGAGACTTGAATACATCTAGACTAGCCAAGTATTCTTGTACTATCTCCTTAGTTATTCTGGGTTGTGTTTCCTCTGCTGAATCATTTGCTCCAAATTCTTCAGGTCGGGCATTGTTTTCTTTATCGGAGAAGACTGAGGCAAAGAAGGCATTGAGGAGTTCAGCCCTTTCTGTGTCCCCTGTTTGCATTTCACCATCTTCTCCTCTGAGTGACCCCACTGTTTCTTTGTTCTTCCTTTTGCTACGAACATACCCATAAAAGCCTTTTTTGTTGCTTTTAACCTCTCTAGCAAGCCTGAGTTCATTCTGTGCTTTAGCTTTTCTGACTTTGTGTCTACACGTGCTGGCTATTTGTTTGAATTCCTCTTTGGTGGTTTCCCCCCTTTTCCATTTTTTGTACACATCCTTTTTTAATCTTAACTCAGTTAAAAGTTCTTTAGATAGCCACCCTGGCTTCTTTAGGCACCTTCCATGTTTCCGTCTCATTGGTATTGCCTGAAGTTGTGCTTTTACTATCTCCCTCTTAACAAACTCCCAGCCATCATGAACTCCCTTTCCTTTTAGTATTACTGTCCATGGGATCTCACCCAGCACTTCCCTAAGTTTTATGAAGTCGGCTTTCTTAAAGTCGAGAAATTGAGTCCTAGTATGCTTGGCTGCTCCTTTCCGCTGTATAGTAAACTTCAGAAGAGCATGATCACTCGCGCCTAATGATCCTTCCACTTCTACCCCACTAACCAGGTCATCAACATTGGTTAGGACCAGATCTAAAATGGCTGTTCCTCTTGTAGCTTCTCCCACTTTCTGGACAATGAAGTTGTCTGCAAGGCCAGTGAGGAATCTGTTTGACCTTATGCTCTTGGCTGAGTTTGACATCCAACAAATATCCGGGTAATTGAAGTCCCCCATTACTACTATCTCCCTTCCTTTTGCATGCTTGGCCATCTGTTCCAGGAAGGCATCATCTATGTCCTCCGTTTGGCTTGGGGATCTATAGTAAACTCCCACAATGAGGTCACTGTTATTCTTCTCTCCCTTAATTTTGACCCAAATGCTCTCACTTTGGCTTTGAGGTTCTAAATCTTGGATCTCTTCACAGGTATACACATCCCTGACATATAACGCCACTCCTCCTCCTTTCTTGTCTGGTCTGTTTCTCTGAAATAGATTGTATCCCTCCATTATTACATTCCAATCGTGGGACTTATCCCACCAGGTTTCAGTGATGCCTATTATGTCATATTTAGTTTGCTGTACCAAGAGCGCAAGCTCATCTTGTTTATTTCCCATACTTTGCGCATTAGTGTACAGACATTGAAGTCCATTAATCATTCCCCCGTGTCTCTTATTTAAGGATTTTTTCCTCCCACCACTAGGTCTGCGTGCTGTTTGCTCCATTCGGTCTATGACATTTGGATGATCATCTTCATCAATTGATAGACTCCTACCTTCGGGAGCACTGTCTCCCTCCCCCACATTAGTCAGTTTAAAGCCCTCCTGATGAGGTTTCTGAGATTTTTTGCAAAAACATTCCTACCAACCGTTGTGAGGTGCAGCCCATCGCTTGCCAGAAGTCCATCTTCAAGAAACTGCATTCCGTGATCTAAGAATCCAAACCGTTCCTGTTTACACCATTTGCGAAGCCAGTTGTTCACTTCCACTATTTTTCCCTCTCTCCCTGGGCCACGTCGTTCAACTGGGAGGACAGATGAGATGACAATTTGTGCATTTAATTGCTTCAATTTCCTGCCCAGAGCCTCGTAATCTCTTTTGATCTTCTGGAGGCTATTGCTTGCAGTGTCATTGGTTCCCACATGAACCAAGAGGAAGGGGTATTTGTCAGTGGGTTTTATGATTCCTTGCAGTCGTTCAGTTACATCTTGGATCTTAGCCCCGGGGAGACAGCACACTTCCCGAGACATCTTGTCAGGCCCACAGATCACTGCTTCTGTTCCCCTCAGTAGGGAATCCCCTATCACCACTACACGCCTCCTCTTAGGTCTGGTCGGGGTTCTTCCGTGAGCTGTCCGTTCCAAGGTCGCCTGCACATTCCCTGAAGACTGCCTTTGCTGCTCGTCTTCATATACCTGATCGACTGTAATGAGGGAGAGATCCTCAAATGGAGTCTGCTCTTCGTCTTCCATGCTAGGGGAAAGGACCTCAAAGCGATTGCGTATTTCTAAACAATCAGAGCGAACCCTGGGCCTCCTACTTCTTTGAGTCACGTTTCTCCATATATCTGGCTCCTGTGTTGGTGAACTAGCCTCCTTCTCAGGGGAGTCCCCTGTCTCCTCCTTGGTGGAGACGGTGTGCTCTGTTGCTTCCAAGAAGAGCTCCAGCTCTCTAATTCTTTGGAGCGTAGCTACACGTTCCTCCAGTTGCTGGACTTTGTCTTTTAAGAGGGCAATCAACATGCAATTGCTGCAGGTAAAGCTGCCTGCAACCTTTGGCAAGATGGCAAACATTGCGCAGGAACCACAGGCGACTGCAGCTGTTCCCTCACCCTCCATCTTGAGAAGGTGTCGTTGGGGGTGACTACAGCGGTCCTCCATCATAAAAAGCGTGAAGACAGGACAAATAAATCCCCCCAAATAAACCTATATCTCCCCCAACAAACGTTTGAGACTAGCTCCCCTAAATCTAAAAGATGGATCAAACTGTGATGCCTTCCTGGTCCACAGATGGCAACACTGTTCCAAAAAGATAATCTAGGGTTATATGCAACTAAGCTACACTGGGTCAGATCCACTGAAATTAATGGGCCTCAGTCATGTTCATTAATTACAATGGATTTACTTCAAGTAGGACTAAAATTACTGACAAGTTTAATATGTAGCAATTGCTGACATCTAGGAACTGGGGATAACTTCAATTCAGTTTGCGTTTAAAAGTGAACCTGCCTGATTTGCCATTTCCAAAACAGGATCTGAACCAAAGCACATCCATCCTTCAAAATCTGCATTGCTCTGAATTTTGCAGGGCCATTCTGCAGCCAAGTCATGTGTACAGAAATTCATATTCTAGGGGGAAATGTGCATAAAAGCATATATTAGGGAAAATGTCAGACAAAAGCTAATTCTATTAGGGCAAATTGCTTTGCAAAAAAATGTGTATATTAGGAAAGATTTGCAGTAAAATGCTAATGAATTTTCATGAGCACTTTTCTAAAAAAAAATAATGCAAACTGATATGCAAACATGGATGGTTAAGTTGCAGGAAGCAAGGAGTAAGTAGAAATAGACAGATCTCTGAATGGAGAGATGAGATGGTAGAGTCACCTAAGAATCAGTATTGGGACCAGAGGTGCATTTGGGGAAGGGCTACCATTTCAGTTACATTGGGCATGGAGCCTTGGGGGCACTGCAGGAACCAAATTCCATGTGAGGAATCATTAGGAAAGGAACTGAAAATGAAATTGCCAATATCGTAATGCCATTATACGAAACTATGATGTGACATGGGTGGCGCTGTGGGTTAAACAACAGAGCCTAGGACTTGCTGATCAGAAGGTCGGCGGTTCGAATCCCCAGACAGGGTGAGCTCCCGTTGCTTGGTCCCTGCTCCTGCTAACCTAGCAGCTCGAAAGCATGTCAAAGTGCAAGTAGATAAATAGGTGCCGCTCTGGCGGGAAGGTAAACGGCGTTTCCGTGCGCTGCTCTGGTTCACCAGAAGCGGCTTAGTCATGCTGGCCACATGACCCGGAAGCTTTACGCCGGCTCCCTCGGCCAATAAAGCGAGATGAGCGCCGCAACCCCAGAGTCGGCCACGACTGGACCTAATGGTCAGGGGTTCCTTTACCTTTACCTTTACCTATGATGCGACTACATTTGGAACATTGTGTACAGCTCTATCCACCTCAAAAAGGATACTGTAGAATTAGAAAAAGGTTCAGAAACGGGCAGCCAAAATGATCAAGGGGATGGGGAGAGTCCCCCAGGAAGAAATGTTGCAGCATTTGAAATCATTTAGCTTAGAGAAAAGGTCAGTAAGTGGTGATGTGATAAAAGTCCCTAAAATTATGCATGGCATGGAAGAAGTGGACAGAGAAAAGTTATCCACCCTCTTGTCTAACACTAGAACTCATGGACATACAATGAAGCTGAGTGCTGGAAGAATTAGGACAGATGAAAGGAAATATTTCTTCACGCAGAACATAGTTAATCCATGGAAATCACAGCAGGCAATTTGCCTCCACAGCTGGAGGCAAAAATAGTTTTGGATATCAGTTGCTGGAAACCACAAGAATAGAGAGTGCTCTTGTGCTCAAATCCTGCTTGTGAGAAGAGGATGCTAGACTAGGTGGGCCATTGGCCTGATCCAGCAGGCTCTTGTTACATTCTTTTGCTAGAGCCAGGCATTGATGAGGAACTAGCAGTTGTAGTCATATCCAGGGTAGACCGGCTGAAATTAATTGACATGGCTGATGCAGATTCATTCATTTCTAGAGGTCTACTCTGTGTGGAGCTTTCTTGGGTATGGCTTTAAGCTCCTAGTCTTGGGAAAACAAGCATGGGATTGTAAACAAGAAAGGTACTGCATAACCACCTCTCTTGAGACACTTGGGATTGGGCACAGAGCTGCCACATGGACCTCTACTGGAGGAAGTTATCCCTGGTCACCTATCATCTGAGAAATAATGAATGCTTTGTTTCTGGAGTGCTGCACCTTTGCCATTGGGACAGACTTATCATCACCTTGAGACACAATCTGCTGAGATAGCTTCCTTCAGTGCCAGACAGTCCATAAAGTGAAGTGAGATAGCTGACCCTAGAAGGCAAGGTTAAATACAGCTGGCTAGATAATAAGAAAACACCCATTTACAATGCATTTCCTATAGCTGGGGGAGTCTATCACTGTAAATTATTAAAAAGACAAACTCACAAAACATGAAGCAGCCCAAGGCAAATTATATATGTTTGCTGTTAAAAGTTTACTTAATGAGGTCCTCAGAGTTTTCCCTCTTCCTTGGGTCCACCTAGGGGACCCATTGTCATCCAAAGCTGTAAAGGACTAAAGGCTCTTCACATCACGAGTCTCCCCAAGCTGACTTCTCTCTTTGTCTTAAAACAAGGATTGGGAGACAGTAGCACTCCAGAAGTTGTTGGACTACAGCTCCCATCACCCCAGCCAGTGTGACAAATGGTCAGGGGCGATGGCAATTGTAGCCCAGCACCACCTGGAGGGTCACAGGTTCCCCAGCCATGCTCTAAAGAGTACTGGTACTGCCTCCCCACTGTGCTTTACACAGAGACCTACCTAAGGAGGCTCTCCAGTTCATCACCACTTCTTCCACTGATTCGTCCTACTTTCCAGAATGTCTTTCCCACTACTTTTATCTCTGTTACCTTTCCACTCCTCCAGTTCTTGTCTTCCCCTTCAAACTTTCAGGCATGATGGGAGTTGTAGTGTAGCATCTCCTGAGGGGCCATAGGTTCCCCAGCCTTCAAATTCAAAATGGCGGCCTGCTTCTTTAAAAGGTGGGCTCTTTGGATGCTCCATTCTTGCCTAGATGTTAGCTGCAATCATTCACTTTATTTATGTTCTTCCTTTTCCTCAAGGGCCCCAGGATCACAACTGCAGGGCTCAATAGTTTTTAACTTCACAACAATCCTGTGTGGTAGGGTAGGCAATTTTGTGGGTGCTTGGGGGAATAGTGTCCTTGAGAGGCTGTTGAACTCCAGTTCCCATCAGCCCCACGTAGTATGACCAATGATCAGGCATGATGGGAGTTAAAAGTCCAACAGTACTGTTTCTGTGTCTCTGATTAACTGTTTCATTTGCTATTAATGTATTACATTTTCTGTTTCAATTTGAAATGTAGTTCTAGTAAAATATGGTAAGTACGATAAATCAAAATCACATCACAATTATGGAAACACTAAGATGCCCCAAAACTTTTTTGAAGACTCCTGTAGGACTGACTCACAACTCTCTCTCTCTCTCTCTCTCTCTCTCTCTCTCTCTCTCTCTCTCTCGGCTTGACATGAGACATTAAGCTTCATCACAAATATCAAAACATGAAAACACTTCCAAGACTTAAAACTCCTTTGAGAGCCACTTATAATTTCAAAGTCTTGTATTCCAATAAATTAACTCCCCAAAATATAAAGCCTTAAGATTCTTTAACAGTACTACAGTACGTTGTCAGTAAGGATGGGCAAACCTCAATTTCAATTTCTTCCAATCTTAAATACAGTTCTGCACACTTGAGGACATAGGAAATGCCTGCTGTATCAGGCCAATGGCTCATTTAGAACTATATAGAGTATTCCCAATGTGGTCACACCAAAGATTTGTATAATGGCATTATGATGTTGGCAGTTATATTTTCAATTCCTTTCCCAATGTTCCCTAGCATGGAATTTGTCATTTCACAGCTGCCGCACACAGGGTCCCCATCTTCACTGAGCTATCTGCTACAACCTCAGGGTCTTGCTCCTGGTCCATCACTGCCAGCTTAGACCCCATGAGTGTATATGTGAAATTAATATCATTTTGCCCCAACATACACCACTTTTTCACCTGTACAGACAAAACACTTCCACATGTCTCCCCTTCATGACTCACCATCACAACCTTCCCCACCTCCTTTCCTGGTTGTCAAGTGAAATAATCAGACCTCACCTCTGACTGAGAATGAATCTCTTTCATAACAGACATATTCTGGGGTATTTCAGCACTCAGTAGACTTCCATCTGCAGTATACATTGCAAGTCTAAGTGCCCATTGTGCTACGCTCTGCAGCTGGATTAACATGGTGTGCCCCCCACTGTTGTCTATTTACTTCCTCCTTGCCACGCTCAACAACCCATCTCTAGCTCGGAAAGGAGAGCCCCTGCCCCTCAACATCGCCCACCACACCACCTTTGCAACATTATGCTGTTGTCAGCTCTGAGGCTTCTGCTGTGTCAAGCAAGTAGTGTTGATGTCCTCTGGCATTCTGGAAACCATAGAGCACAAATAGAGATGCACATGTCTAGAAGAGATTGCAGGACTCATTGCAAATGCCACAATACACCCCAGAGTCTTGGATTGAACAAAATGTATTTGGCAGAGCTATTGACAGCTCCAGAAATGGGAGGTGGACATAGCTGAAGGATTAACATCTCGGGGGCATGCTGAACCTGCCGCCAATGTATTTCTGTAATAGGTCCAGAACCGTATTGGAAAATGGCAGAGTTATGAATCAATCCGAGAACTGTGCAGAACAAGTGACACAGATTCCTCTTTGTGCAGAACACCACCATTCTTAAGCATATAAGAAGAGCCCTGCTGGATCAAATGGAAGGTCCATTGAGTAATAATGGCTAAGCAGAAACCCATGGGAAACCCACAAGCAGGACATCAGGGAAATTCTCTTTCATGGGTTCATCAGCTTTAAGGTTTCCAGTTTAAATCTGGTCCTGCTGATGTGCATGCTTAATTCTTCTAGTCTTTAGAATAGAGATAGTCTACCAAATAATTGTTGGACTCAACCTCCCATTAGCCCCAGCCAAGGGATGGGAGTTGCAAATTAGCAGCATCTGAAATTGGATTCCCCCAGCTGATGATGAATGGGCTGGATGAGATATGAAGAAACTAAGCGAGTCAGACTTGGGTTTCAGTGTAGTCTTGATACCCTTGAGATGAAAAAGGGAATATGTCCTCTGACATTTACAATAGCAATGTGTGCTGCAGAAAGAGACTTAAACTTCAAAAGTCCTGTTATTTCCAGTATGTATCCATTTTTTGTTTAATCATTTCCACTGTGGTTTATCATCAGGTTGATTAATTTATCTCTTCAAGGAACCTTTAGTTGGCTCTGCTGTCATGTCATTCCTCACCCCACTCCTTCAAACGCCTGCAGAAAAGTGAAGAACTAATTAGTGCCATTCTTTCTTCCTCCCTGTGTGTGTATTCTTTTATGCTTCTTTTTTGTATCTCATGTTTGGGGTTTGTGGGGTGGGCATTAAAGTGGCATAAGAACCAAGGGTCTTCCCCCCCTTCTCCTGAACAAAGGGGGAGCCATAGCTTGTGGAGTGGAGGGAGTCGTCAGATCTGTTTTAACAGATGTCCAAGCTCTACTGAACAGAACAAGGTGTAAAAGACATTCAGTGTGAATGAAAGTTGAAGGTACCTCTGAGCAAAATCTGAGCATGGGAATCTGTTTACATTACCAGGACAGAACTGAGCTCACAGTCCTTTCACACAAAAGTCTACTCCTAGTTTACTTTCTTCATTCCAGTACCTTAATTTAGCTGAGAAGAAGCCCCGATATATCATACCTCTTTAAAGAGTCATGGGTTCCCCCAAAGAGGAAGAGGGGTTGGCTATTGAACCAATTGCAGCTCTATGAAGGGAACGGGGATCTCCTCACAACTTTTAGCAGCCTTAACAAACTACAATTCCCAGGATGTTTTACAGGGTAGTCATGGCTGGTTAAAGTAGCACAATACTGCTTGAAATGTTTAGTGCTGGTGGGGCACTAGAAGTCCTTGCTGCAAATCACATAGAGATCATCTACCAGTAAAGCCCAATCTACCTTCTCTTCACTCCTCCTACATGGAAACAGTAGCAGACAATGGGGTGGAGTGGGTTGTTTTGTTTACCTAGAGATAGAAGGGAAGAGGTGAGATGGTGAGGTCAGTGCAGTGCAAACCCACCAGTAGGGACACCAGATTGGCTCTGCTGCTGCATTTACACTATGCAGACCTTGACACTACCTTGTCCCATCCCACCCCCCAAGTGTTAATGCTCAGGGATATTGGGAGTTGTAGCCCAACATGGGGGGTGCAGTTCTATACCCCTGTTTTAAAGGTTTGGGCCTGGAGAATAAATTCCGAAGCCACTGATGTATTTTTCGTAGCCTGGGATTCATCTCCTACTGCCAGCTCTCCCTCTTTTTCTTATCTTTCTTAAATTTTGCAAGCTATTACAAATACAGAGAAATGCTCTCAGGATGCCATTGAACTCAGACAGCACCTGGTATCAGAATGGATTGCTTCAATATGGATCAGTCCATGTTTTCTCTTTTGCCCAGGCCTCAATCGCTAAGGGAATAATATCATATTAGTCTTCAATAAAATGATTCTGGCTCCCCCCCTTCCCTTCCCCCAGCTAGCAGGAGATTGCAGCAGGAGAATGGAATACTCAAATACCCAAAGGTGCCATGAATTCTCCAGAGCTGACTCTCTTACTTATTTATTTTGTTTCCTTGGTTTGCTTCACTGATCAAGAAAGAAAGAAAAACTCTGAAAAGTTGTGGATTTCAGTAATACCTGGCTTATTCACTGATGCAACTGGAAACTGCATTATCTCCTCTCTTTCCACCACTCCACCCCCCGCTTTTTCACCTGTCACACACGGGAAAAAAGTCTGCTTCCCCCTGACAATGTTGTAGCTGCTGCTCAGCTGGGAGAAGGGGTGACTGTGAGCTCATTATTTTATGCTCAATTTCCCTCTTTAATACCTAGGATAGGCCACCAAGAGGAGGAAGAGGAGATGGAAAATAAAAGCAGGTAAGAGGGATGGGGGGGGAGTTTGGTTCAGGATGCATTTAAATAAAAATGAACCCACCCTTTGCAATTTGTACTTCTCTGAATTTTGTGTTGCAGTTATCCAGCCACATAATGAATGCAAAAATGTATGTAGTAGGAGAGCAGTATTAGTGGAATTCACATTAAAAAAAGAACACTGCATTAAGGGAAATTGTTTTGCAAAAATGTGTGTTAGGCCAAGTTGCACCTGAAAAGGGTGGGAGAAATTCGCACTAAAATGCTGGTGGATTTTCAAGAGAAATGTTTAAAACCAATCAATCACAAAGCACATGTGGAAATGTGAAGAACCAAACATGTGGTGGTATTCAACTAAGTTTTACTCTGAGTAGACCTGCTGAAATTAATGAACCTAATGAAGTCATGCTCATTAATTTCAAAAGGTCTACTTTGAGCAACAGTCAATTAAATACAACTGAAAGAGTTGCATCGGAGCAGATACACTGAAAATAATGAGCATGGCTAGGTTAGGTTCATTAATTTGATAAATCTACTCTGAGTAGGACTAACATTGGCTACAACCCTTATATTTGAAAAATGTGAAACAAAGAAACAGAAATTGACAGATCCACCAATTCTTAGGAAAGTTCCACTTGCAAGCCAAAGGGAATTAAATTTCCATTCCTCTTTATAACAATAAAATGATTTGCCCCTCTCCTGCTTTTCTAAGGTCTCCAACACCCCCAAACTGCATTAGAGGGAGCGGGGGACAAACTCTAAGCCTCATTCGGCAAAAGGACAAAGTATGAGAGACATTGCCTGCTTGCAGAAGCAGACTTGGGCTTTGCAAAAGAGATAAATTCTTCATGTACCCTTCATCCTTAGGCCCACATCTCTTACAAATGAAAACAATTGGATTTCTTGCACCCCCGTTAAGAAAAAAACAAAAACCCTTTTCTCACTTCTCTCAAACAATTGCCTGAACTTACTAATTGTCTCCAGATGTCTCTGTGCGAGCCAAAAGAACATGGTGTGTAGAAAGCAGCCTGGGAGTGTATTGTTGACATCTCTCTGTGTGTGTGTGTGATCCATATTTAGCTAACAGGCTAAGTTCAAAATGCTGGAACCTAGTGTACAAGGCCCCAGTGGTGGCTGGTGCCCATTGGTACTGGTGGACTGGAAGGCAGGGAGACTTAACAGCTGGTGGAGCCAGAGTCAATGGCAGGCATAAACACACCCTGACTAGCTGGAAACAAGAAGGCAAGCTGGTGGGGGCTGTCTGAGGTTGGTAGGGCAATGCCATGGAGCCAGCGCTGACTGCTTCTACGATAAAGATTCCTAGGCTATATGGACTAATGATTCTGTGAAGTCAACTATGAGTAGGTCCATGGCAGACTGAAGCAGCCGTCTCGTGTGGCTTAATCCTGCAGGGCCTATCCTTCCATTGCGACCAGAGAGGAGAAGCAGTGGTGGCTTCTGGAGAGATCTCTTGAGATCTCTGTGAGATCTTTACAGATGCTGCTGCCATGTGACTCTGGCAAGTGAGGCTTGGGTGGACCAGATGGTGGCACCTTCGGCTTTTGCCTCAAGCGGTGAAAGGGAATGGGCTGCCCCTGAGTCAACTTCATACCAGTTAAGCAGCTGGCATTGAAGAAGGGAAGCTCAGAGGGTGGGGTGTCAGTCTGGCAAAGCTGGATGAAGCCTTGGATTTCTTGGATGAAGTTCTGTTGGGGTTGGGGACGCAAAGACGGGAAAGCAATTGAAAAATACGCTTCAAGAGGCTGCCCAGGCATTTGGTGTAAATAAGTCAAGCGAATTAGTTTGTGCTCTCTTGGAAAGAAAAAAGACGACATTTCCACAGGACACATTGCTAAATAGCTTGGGCCTGAGACAACAGCAGCTGCAAAATAAATGAGGCAGAGATAAAGGGGGGAGAAAACTGGCCTTGATGTGGAAAGAAGCATCAGGCAACTCAGCCAAGAGCAAACACAAAGGGAGGCTGGCAACACAGGAAAGGGTCTGGCAAGCCAGCCGGCCCACTGCAAGGCCGACATATGAATGTCACTGATTTAGTTGTGTTTTTAATCCACCCCACTCCAGATAGTGAGAGCAAGGTTCTTTTTCAAGCCCCATCTGCACATTTAAAGCAGTTGTCAAGGCACTGTAAACCACCGTGGTTTCCCCCAAATAATCCTGGGAACTCGAGTTTGTTCACGTGCTGAGAGGTGTTAGGAGACCCCTGTTCCTCTCACAGAGCTATAGTGCTCCGAGTTCCTTGTGAAGGAGGATTTGTTGTTAAAGTACCCTGGGAACTGTAGACCTGTGTGTGGAGTAGGTGATACCCAACACCTCTCAGCAATCTTAACAAACTACAGTTCTCAGGAAGTGCTGGCAGCTTAAAGTGGTATGGTGCTGCTTTAAATGTACTGTGCAGACAAGGCCTGCTCTGTACATTTAAAGGGAAGGACAGAAGTCACCAAGGAAAGAACATTGCTCAAGAAGAATGCAGGGCTGGCTGTCACATGTGTGAACATTAAGGACATGAGAACAGCCTGTTGCATCAGGCCAATGGCCCATCTAGCCCAGAATTTCACAGTGGCTAACCTGAATAATACATCACATGCTTAGTTAGCTTGGGATGGGGCTGACATTTGTCCAGTTTACTTTTTAATGTGAATCCACAAAATTCACAATTTCTGAACCAATGCAATTTTGCGTATTATTCTCCAGCCCAAGAATGCTTGCAAAAAAATGCATATATTGGCGAAATTAGCACACACAAATGCATTTTGTTGTATGAGGGGATGGGGGAATTGCTTGCATAAATTCATGTCCTACAACAGTCCTACGTACACTTATAAGGCTGCAACGTATATAGGTAAGTCAGGGCTTGAGTTGAGGATTCCCAATCTTCAATTTGGCTTCTTGTAAATTAAGTAAATGCAGAGTCCTAGAGCAACATTGGAATTGCATATAAAAATGTGTAGATGAAGGGGAAATAGACTGCCTGTGAAAATGGGGCAAACCAAAGTTCAGATGGGGAATGTGAGAAGCTGAAATGGATCAGTAAGTCCACTCCTATATACAACTCATAATGAGTGATGTGGCCTTCCCAACTCAATTCAGAATAGGCTTTAGCAAATCAAGCTGTTTCCCACCACCAACAAGGGAGGAAAAATCTGGAAAATAACACATTTTTCTGCAATCCAAGCTAGTATCCTTTGCCACATGCTGTGGCAGCAAATTCCATAAATTAATGATCTGTTGTGTCAATGGCTTTCTTCTTCCCTGAATCTACTGCCAAATGATTTCACTGATGTTCTGTTAGGATGACATAGGCGAGGATGGGGGAGGAATGCCTGCCTCTATTCACTTTCTCTAGGTCAAGCGTACTTTCTCTCTCTCTCCCTAACCACAATTATCCTTTCTAATGAACAAAGACCCATACATTTCTAACCTTTCCTTTGAGGAAGGAAGGAAGAATTGAGGAGAAATCTAAGTTCCTTTTCCATTTTCATACAGATCTGCTTAATTCACACAGAAACAATACATGAACTGAAACAGATATGATCCTTCAAAATGCACACTTCTGCACTTCTCTGAGTTTTACGAGGCGTTTCTCCAACTGCACAAAAAAATATGCATTAGTGAAAATGCCCTATATATAGGGGTAAGTGCTCGCAAAAAAAAAGTGTATAGTGGATTAAATGCATGCTAAAATGCTGACAATTTTTCCCCCCAGGAAGATTAATAATAAAAATAACAAACTGATGCAGGAATGTGGCAAACTGGACCAGACTGGGGAAAAATGAGAAACTGACATTTTACCGTTTCTTTATTATTTCCATTTATGGACTGCTTACTTTCTGGAGAGCTCGAGGCAGTTTAATATGGGTAGATAGATGCATGCACGTGCACACACACACACACACACACACACACACAGAGTACAGTTTTTTAAAAGTCAAATGATTAACATAAAAACAAAAAACAAATACATAAAAAATATCCCTAAGTACAGTATCTAAGTACAGTATCAATATAAAGTCAGAGAGCATTACAAGGGAGCATAATGTAAATTCCCATCTTACATGAAATGCACTGTTCATACCTGCTCGATTTCACCTTCACCAATCTTCTGACTGAAGTTGTCGTTGAGCCCTGCTTCCCAAGGAACAAGCAGGAGGGCACTTTCAGCTCCTGATTGTTCCTTCATAGCCACATATTTACCTGCTGTATGCCTGACATCACATATTTTATGTAAATTGTGCTATTTTTACTGTTGTTAGCTGCTCTGAGCCCAGCTTTGTCTAGGGAGGGTGGGATATAAATAAAAAAATATTATTATTATTATTATTATTATTATTATTATTATTATTATAGGTTGGAGGCTAGTGAAATGGATAGATGATGGAAAGATATAGATAGATGATAGATATAGATAGATGATAGATAGATAGATAGATAGATTAGATAGATAGATGATAGATAGATAGATAGATAGATAGATAGATAGATAGATAGATGATGGATATGAGAGAGAGAGAGAGAGAGAGAGAGAGAGAGAGAGAGAGAGAGAGAGATGATTTCCTGGATGCCAAGAAGATCCAAGTTTGGGGCAAATACTTTTTGGTGTGAAAACCCAAGCACAGATTTAAAATCACAAAATATTCAGCAAAGTAAAGTGTGGAAGCACAGGCTGTAAACCTTAACATGTGCCCATTAAAATCCATTCCAAAATTTCCCACTTCCCCTAGCAGAGAAAAAGACCACATGTTTGGTTAGTTAAAGATAGTTTACTTACAAACTCTTCAAAGGTCAGGTTCATATGGTTCAGAAAAGTTGGACTGGCAGTAAAACTAAGCTTAGGTCCAAAGCAGTAAAAGTTCCTATTGGGATAGGAACTCAAGAGTGGCTGATGAGAGCCATGTGGTTGAGTTGGAGCAAGCTGCTAAAACCTCTTCACATGCTGAGCTTTTCAGACAGACGGGAGGTGAACAGAAGGCTTGATTACTATTTCCTCCCAAGGTAAGGGAAGTGATTTAGCTAAGCCTGGCAGGACAGCTCACTCTATGGTATTAACACCTTCATGCATCAATTAGACTTAGGCATGTTGATTATATGAGGCTGGTTATCCCACAGAAAGAGCCTCCGTGGAAGAAGTTATCAAATGATGTTCCCCCCTGGACTTCAATTGAAGTACAGGAAGCTAGGAAGGCTGAACAGGTGATTGTAGTGTGCTCACTGAGTTTATTTTTTAAGTCCTCCTTTCCCCTTTTCTTCACTTATTTGTTTAGAAGTTAGGAAAGACTGCACCTAAATAAATAAAAAAGAACAGTAGTCAGGTACATAGTAAGCAATGTTCCCATGCTTACAGGACAGCCTAGCAAAGGAGCATGAGCACCCAGGGAGGCTGCAGAATGCAGATGACTATAGAAATAATTTGTACAAAGAAAGAAAGGACACTTACCAAAGACCTCCACCACTTCTAAAATAAAGTAAATGTGCTTTTAGAACTTCACACACACACACATTCAAAGCTCTGAGAATTTCACAGTTTCTTCCCCCTCTTCACTGACAATTTCAAAATGCGGTTTCTTTTTACAATAATTGACAATGAATTGTTGGTGGGGAGGGGATGCTGATTATTATTTTTTATCACAGCGCTAACAAAGATACACGGCTAGGTAGAGGAGCGTAGCTTTGGCTTAAATCATAGCAACCTTTCCTAAGAGAGGGAGAGGGGAAACCATATCCTACACTATGAGAAATGAACAAAACATTTGCCTGCCAGCGTTTTGGAAAGGCTCTGTTGGAGCTGAATGCTGATGGAGGAGAATATTCAGATCGGGAACATGATGCCCAGAATAGATTTAACAAGTTAAAACATTAATGACAACTACACTCTTCCCTTTGGGTACCATTATATCTGTCTCGCATCTGACTGAACTGACTAATCATGGGCTTGCCTGCATTGCCCTCTCTTTCAGAAACACAGGAAGCTGACTTGCATTGAGTCAGACCACTAGGCCGTCTATCTCAGTACTGTCTCAGCTCTTCCGGGTTTCAGAGAGGGAACATTTCTAGCCTTACCTGCAGAGGCTGGGGCCTTGGACCTTGGACCTTCTGCATGCAAAGCAGATGTTTTGCCACTGAGAAATGGCCCATCCTATTTCAGTCCTTGTATTGCATCAAATCCTTGGCCGTTCACTTTCTTCTCTGATGTATTGCTTTTATCAATGGCTTCTAGTCATTATGACTGTGCATGCTATCCCCCAGTATCAGAGGCTGTTTGCCTCTGAATACCAGCTGTTGGGAAACCTGAGCGGAGAGACTATTGATGTATTCAGATTCTGCTTGTAGGCTTCCTAAAGGCGTCTGGCTGGCCAGCACGAGAACAGGATGCTGAACTAAATAGATGGGACTGATCCAGCAGGGCAGTGCTTACATTCTCTTTCCCAGCTGTAAGTGAGGCCTATGGCCCCATCTGCACTGTACAGTTAAAGTAATAATAATAATAATAATAATAATAATAATAATAATAATAATAATAAATTAATTAATTTATACCCCACCCATCTGGTTGGGTTTCCCCAGCCACTCTGGGTGGCTTCCAACAAAAGATTAAAAATACATTAAAACACCAGTCATTAAAAGCTTCCCTAAACAGGGCTGCCTTCAGATGTCTTCTAAACGTCAGATAGTTGTTTATTTCTTTGACATCTGATGGGAGGGCATTCCACAGAGCGGGCGCCACCACCGAGAAGGCCCTCTGCCTGGTTCCCTGTAACTTCAGTTCTCGCAGTGAGGGAACCACCAGAAGGCCCTTGGACCTGGACCTCAGTGTCTGGGTTGAATGATGGGAGTGGAGATGCTCCTTCACTATGATACCACTTTAAATAGTCACGGCTCCCCACAAAACATCCTGAGAGTCCTAGTTTGTTAATGATGCTAAGAGTTGTTCCCCTCCTGGGGCTACAATTCCCAGAGTCACTTCTCAATCCCTCTTCATGGGACATGGCTCCCTTGCCCAAAGCTGCCTCTTCCAACGTGGCTTCCAGATTTTAACTGTAGGTGGATGGTTTAAATCAAAGATAAGGTATCTGTTCCTTTCAAGACGTTGCTGGATTCCTGCTTCTAGTATCCCTAACCATTGGCTGGGCTAGCTGGGGGGGGAGAGGAGTTGGAGTCCAGTGACATCTGGGGGGCCACAGGTTCCCCCTTGCATGATTTAGGGGAGAGAGATTTTGTGCTGGCCATCAGGCAATGGCTTTTTTCCACCTGCTTTGCCCTACCTGCTAACCCTAGGAGCCTTCACCAGGGAGCTCTTTCCAGAGGAAGAACTATGAGAAGAGAGAGACTTGTCTGTCATCATGGGGAGGTTGGTTTCACCTGTGCTGCCCCACGTCCAGCCCAAGGAACCTTCAGAAAGGAGTTGCTGCCGTGGCCATTATGCATACCTGTCATTTAATGGACTGAATAGAGGGAAAGATGATTTGTCACGGGTGTGGAGAGTTTGTGGGTGAATTCAACAGTGCTTAGTTTACTTTCTAGGTTGCTATTTTGTTAATGTTGCTAATATCTTGTATATTATGGTTGCTGTAGTACTTTGCCAATCCTATAATACGACTTTTGCTGTTATTGTGATGTTTAGCTTTTTTAAAGTTGTTTTGTTAATAACATTTTATAGATTGTAATTGCTCCTACTGATGACTTGTACTTGCTTTACTGGTGGTTTGTTTATGATTCTATACCTGTGATGCTCCATTATGTTAATGTTATTGTATGCAAGCCGCTTTGCTATGCATTTAAATGAAAAGCAGCATAGAAATATAACAAATCAAATCAATAATCAAGTTGTGTTAGCCCAACAGCTTTCTCCTGCCCCGCTATTCCTGGCTGTGGGTACAAAGGAGCACCGTGGTTTTTAGTGCAATGCGATGCAATGCACTGAAATTCTGTTTGAACACCATCTCCCTCTCACATCCACTTTGAATTCCTTTTGTCCTGATGCTTTCAATAAACCCACGTTTGTCCACGCAACAGAGCTTTTACAGAAATGCTGCTCCTTTTAGTGACCTGGATTGGCGTGGTGCTTTTTTTTATTCCACAGCAGTATACAAAGGGTTTTGGGAACAAAAGAGAGAAAAGAGCCTATCAGAAAGAACAACAATTATATTTTTTAAAAAGCGTAACAATATCACAGCTTCCTCCCACCTCCTCACTTAAGGAAATAAATCCCCCTTTTAGTTGTCTGAACTCGAAAGCTGAGGTCTAAGCTGAAGGCTGAGAATGTGGAGATCAGACGCAATGCAGGGAGGGGGTGAATTTGGAGTGCATGGTTGGAAGAATGGACAGGTGTGCAGAGGCCTGGGATCATCCCGCAGAGAAGGCAGCTCCCATGAAGTTACAGAGGAAACTGACTGCAATCTTAGCCATGCCTACGTGGAAAGAAGTCCTGCAGAATTCAATATTGCTTACTCCCCGGTAAGTGGGGTTAGGTTTGCTACCTAAGTAGGGGGACATGGACTATCAAGGCCAGAAGGAGAGCAGGAAGGGCCATAGCTCAGTGGTAGAAAATATCTACATGGTGCCTAGGGAACAACTTGCACTTTAATATCAGCAAGACAAAGGAGATGGTGTTGGACTTTCGGAGGAAGAGAGAAGATCTAGTCCTGCTGTACATTGGGGAAGGCAGTGTGGAGAGAGTCTCTTCCTTTAAATTCCTGGGAGTTTATCTCAGTGAAGACCTTACTTGGAAAATCAATACAACCCAGGTCGTTAAGAAAGCCCAACAGAGACTGCATCTCCTCAGAGTATTGTGAAAGAACGATGTCAATCAACATTTGATCATCTCCTTCTACCGGTCCACAATAGAAAGTGTCCTTTCATACTGCATCACGGTGTGGTATGCTGGTTTGACATCAACTGATAGGAAGTGCCTACAGAGGATGGTGAATGCAGCACAAGATATTACGGGCTGTCCCGTGAATCCGCTGGATGACATCGTGAAAGAACGTTGCCTCAGGAGAGTGAGGAAAATTCTCGGGGATGATTCACACCCTGGCCGGCACTTTCTTGATCTCCTGCCCTTGGGCAGAAGATAAAGAAACAAGATTAGTCACACCAGCAGGGGAAAGAACAGCTTCTATCCGTGGGCTGTTAGGCTGCTGAATGAAAAGATAACAAGAGGGCAACTGACTTTTGGGTTTGGTGGGTGTGCGTCAGTAAACGAGGGGAATTAAGACTAAGAGAGCTGAGTGGGGGGTGCTTGTGTAATCTCACTGTATACAAGTTGTACAAGTGACAATAAAGTATAAAGTTATAAAGTTAAAGTTAGAGCATCCTCTTTGCATGCAGATGGTGCCAGGTTCAATCTCCAGGTAAGGATGCGGGAATCTCCTGCCTGAAACCCTGGAGAGCTACTGCCAATCAGTATAGATAATACTCAGCTAGATGGCTCAGTGCTCTGACTCAGTATAAGGCAGCTTCCAAGGCTCCTATGTCACTTGGATATAGTGGGGAATCCTCCAGTACACAAACAGACACTTCACCTCTCCCCAATTAGCTTTGCTCCCTTCATAGATGTATTGTTTTGATGTAAATGTGGCTTTGAGTTCCATTACATTTCCTTCCTCATGAAATATGACCATAATCAATACAAGAGGGAGGAAAAGTGGGATGTGAGCAATAAATGAAAAGAAGCGGAACTTGTAATTAGCAAAGAATAATTTTATTTGGAACTCAAATATAAATTAAGTTGAATAGATCCATGCGTGTAGTATCTTGAAACTAATGAATGTTTCCTACCATCTAACCCATGTGAAATCTTACTCTGGAACAAAATCAATATAGATATGTAGCAGTAGGATTGGTAGGTAATGAAATTAATAGAAAAGATTGTAAACTTTTCCAATACGCTGTAACAGCTGCAAGAATACTTCTGGCGCAAAGATGGAAGCAGGAAGAAATTCCAACAGTGGAAGAATGGAGAATGAAACTGACTGAATACGTGGAATTGGATAAACTGACTGGGAAGATTCGATACCAGAAAGACCAAAAGTTTATTGAGGACTGGGGGAAATTTACAGATTATCTGAAAAGCATATGTGATGCACAGACAACGCTTGTTGGTTTTGAAGAGTCTCTGTGAAAAATTAAGAAATATTGTAAAAAAGAAAGTAGGAGAAAGGAAGAGGAATGGTTAAAGGCAATAATAAGTTCAGAAACGCGTTAACAATAGAAATTTTAACGAAAGATTGGCAGAGAAACTGAGGGAAGTCAAAAATTGATGAATGTGAGAGTTAATATGAGTTGATTGTATAAAAATGTTTGGAAAATGAATAAAAATTATTATTAAAAAAAATAGATATGTAGCAGTAGTTTATTAATGCTTGAGCCATAGGCCATTTGCATATAAGATAAATAGATATGAGTGCGCTGTCTGAAGCCCAAAGTGTTGAAAGGAAAGTTTAACCATATGCTATTAAATATAGGCCCAGTTTCTGCTGAGACTGTACTACTCCAGACTGTAGATGAAGGCTTAGCCTATAGACTACATTTCCATACCTGCCTCTACCAGAAAAATCCTAACCCTGCCAACAAAAACTATATGTCATGGAGAAGGGTTTTCCTACCCTGGAATGAGGAAACTTTTTCAGCCTGAGAGCCATATTTCATTCTGGCCAACTTTCTGAGGGCCATATGTCGGGGCAGCAGTGCAAGGGCAAAAATGGCTGGAGCAACTGATGTAAATTATACTCGTGGACACCTCTCTATCCTCCAAAGGTGTCATGGGTTTTGAAGATGCTTGGACTCAGGACGAAAGGGAGAAACGCTTGGCAAACCCTCAGCACGATCAACTCCTGCCCAGAAACCTATGTCCCCACTGTGGAAGGACGTGTGGATCCAGAATTGGCCTCCACAGTCACTTATGGACTCACTTTTAAAACCATGTTTATGGAAGACAATCTTACTTGGCTACGAGGGATCGCCAAAGAAGAAGAAGATGCTCCACCCACAAAAACAAGAGACATCATCAGAGTTCAATGACGCATTACAGTGAGACAAAAACACTCAGGGTTGGAAAGTGGATGTGCCCTGGGGAGAGTTCCAAGAGCCAGACATTGGGGCCTGGGGGCCACATTCAGCCCCTGCCCCTGGGGTTCCCTGCCCTTGTTCTAGCCTAATGGGACAACAGTTTTCCCTTTGATGGTTTTTGGTGTTTCCATGGATCATTCCATTGTGAGCAGGACTCCCTGAAGCCCAGTGTGGTGTTCTGAGAGCACCTATCCTTGTACCCCAAATGGAGGCTTTCCACTTCAATGTTAACTAAGTGACAGAAAGTGACTGCAGCTAGTTCACCTCCCTAAGAGTCTATACTGGAAAGCTGAGAGCGGCATTCCCAGGATGAGGATTGGTTAAGGGAGTTGGGTATGTTTAGCCTGGAGAAGAGGAGACCTAGAGGAGGTATGGTAGCCATCTTCAAATCTCTTAAGTGCTGTCACATGGAAGATGGGGGCAAGCTTGCTTTTTCCTACTCTGGAGGGTAGGACTCATACCAATGGCTTCAAGTTACAAGAAAGGAGATTCCAGCTCAACATCAGGAGAAACTTTCTGACAGTAAGAGCCCTTCAACTGTGGAACAGACTCCCTTGAGAGGTATTGCACTCTCCTTCCTTGGAGGTTTGTAAGCAGAAGTTGGATGGACCTCTGTCACAGATGCTTTAGTAAGATTCCTGCATAGCAGGGGGTTGGACTAGATGACCCTCGGGTCTCTTCCAACTCTGCATTTCTTTTTTTAATATAATATTTTATTGAGTTTTCCAATTTAATAATCCAATAAGAACCACAGTATAACATTTCAAATTACAATACAATAAAAAGCCAAATATATTGCCAAATTATTTATCTTTGGGTGACTTCCCATGCTCTGAATTTCACAGAGTGCTAATCATCTAATATCACATTGCATTTTTTAATTAGCTGCATGAATCTATGGGACAGTTTGCATGAAAGCTAATGAAAAGTGGCACAACTAGTCTAGCATCCTGTTCTCACACTGGCTAACCAGATGCCCTGTGGGTATCCGAGCACAAAAGCACTCTCCTCTCGTGCAGTTTCCAGGACCTGGCATTCAAAAGTATACAGTTTCCAACAAAGCATAGCCACCATAACTAGTAGCTATCAATAGCCTTATCCTCCATGTGTTTGTCCATCCTCTGCTAAAGCCATCCAAATCAGTGGCCATCACTGCCTCCTGTTGGAGTGAATGCCATAGTTCAACTATGAAGCCATGCTTTCTGTTATCTGTACAGTCTTTCAACCTTCAGCTTAATTAGAGGCCCTGCATGCTCAAATGTTATGAGAGAGAGAGAGAGAGAGAGAGAGAGAGAGAGAGAGAGAGACTCATCTTTGTCCACTTTCTTCACAGCATGTGTGTTGTGTTGCTGACACCCCTTATTGACAAGCACAAACTCTCCTGGTATGCCCCACAGAGAAACTTACGGTCTTCAAATAAAAACATCTTGAAGGTCCCAGGCCACAGAGAAGTTAGGCTGGCCTCAACTAGAGCCAGGGCTTTTTCGGCTGTGGCTCCGACCTGGTGGAACACTCTGTCACAAGAGACTAGGGCCCTGTGAGACTTGACATCTTTCCGCAGGGCCTGCAAGACAGAGCTGTTCCGCCAGGCCTTTGGCCAAGGCACAGTCTGACCCCCTCCTTTGGCAATCTTCACAAAACTTTAGCCTAATGGTTGCCATCAATTTGAGTTGAATTAATTTTATAATGAATGATTTTAGAGTGTTGTTTGTGTTGTACTTTTGTATTGTTTTATTGTTGTTAGCCGCCCTGAGCCTGGCTTCGGCTGGGGAGGGCGGGATATAAATAAAAATTTATTATTATTATTATTAAATTTATTATTCAAGAAGGGACAGACTGCCCCAGAAGGCAGTAGACTCTCCTCCTTTAGAAGTTTTTATGCAGAGGCTGGAAAATCAACTGTCAAGGATGCTGCAGTAGTGGGTTTCCTGCACTGACATGGTGCTGGACTAGAGGACCTTTGAGGTCCCTTCCAAAAAAAAATTGAAATTTTTTAAATTGATTTTTCCATGTATACTTCTTCTAACAATATATCTTTAACAATTTTTCATATTTTGACCCTCCTCCCCTGGACTTCCCCCATACTCCCGTTTTGCTTTATTTCCATATTGTTCACCCTGTGTATTGTTTCCCCAAAATTTTCTCAATACATATAGTCCTATTTTTGTTGTATACAGTTGTGATTGTTTACTCAAACCCTGCCAATGAGTCCATTTCTTTATGGTGCCTCTTCATATATGTTGTAAATGGTTCCCATTCTCTTTTGAAGTCTTTGTTGTCCTTTTCATGTAATTTTTCTGTTAGTTTTGCCAGTTCTGCATATTCCATAAGTTTCCCGTGCCATTGTTCTTTCGTTCTTTCTATCTTCCAAGTTTGTGCTAATATAATTCTTGAGGTCCCTTCCAATTTTATGATTCTATGAATGTGCATTCTCTGCTGTCTCCACACATTATATTTTTAGATGTACACCTAAGATGTTGGGGTAAGGGGTCTAGCTGTGGTAGAGCACAAGCTTTTGACCGCATTGTCAGCACCAGCTGCCTGAAAAATGGTGGAAAACTAAGTCACACTTTCCACTATGGCTGAGTGGCTGGCTGAGAGATCTTTAATTGTTTCTAAGGCAGTTTCTGGAATGGAAGTGCACCCTCAGGATTGAACATCTGAAGCTGCCATCTCACTGCTGACTATTCTAACTGGAGGAATTCCACAAGGTCTCAAACAGAGGTCTTTCCCAGAACAGATACCTGAGACTTTTTTGAATAGAGGCACGAGCGATTTAAGCCGGGGCCTTCTGTGCACAAAGCGTGTTTTCCACTTGTTGTTGCTATTTTCCACTGTTATGTACTGAGTTGAATAGGATCCAAAATGCAGCAGTCTGATTGGTCCTAGAACAATAGGATCCAAAATGCAGCAGTCTGATTGGTCCTAGAACAATAGGATTCAGAATCCAGCAGTCTGATTGGTCCTAGAACAATGCAGCAGTATGATTGGTCTGCAGGAGCCACCCAATCCGGCTCCAGATGGAAGTGAATCCACAACCTGATTGGCCTACAGGAGAATTCCGGAATTAGCCAATCACATGCAGCCCATTGTGTAAATAATGTATATAAAGCAGACATTCTGGGGGGAACTTCCATTCCTCCTCACCACTATGAGCTGAATAAAGAGCATGAAATCCACTCTCGACTCTGAGTATATTTCATCCACCCTTCCCCCAAGGTCCCAAGGCAGGTTGTAACATGAAAACACAATATTAAAAACAGTTCAATACAACTTACAATCGCACAAATAAGGTGGGTCCTAAAAATATGTACCTCAGGTGTCAAAAACCAGGTTAAAGAGGTGTTGGGTCTTCCTGAGAGAGAAAGCAACTCTCCTCTTTTCAGTTATTCCTTGGAGGAAGGGTGAAAAGAACACAGCTCCCAGATGGAAGGAAGGGAGAAGTTTCCTTTCCAATTATCTAAGGCCCTGTGCACATTAACATCTATTCTGGCTCCAGTGCACTCCCACCCCAGGGGTCTGTACTTCCTAGAGAAATGCTGCTGATTGATGCACTTTCCCTCAACTAACATCCATGTGATGCGAAAATATAAACTGTGGTTAAGCGGAGGTGTGTGCAAGTTAGACATCAGCATGAGCAGATCATGTGCAGAAGATGGCTTCAAGTGTTGTAGCCATGAAAAAGCAAATCAAGTAACAATATGTGGCTTCTGAAATGCATATTTCCCTTGGAGTATCTGAAGACTACACAGCAATGCTCCAAAGAATGTTCATGGAAATGCAAGTATTAGCGCAGGCACAGGCAAACTTGGCCCTCCAGATGTTTTGGGACTACACTTCCCATCATCCCTGACCACTGGTCCTGTTAGCTAGGGATGATGGGAGTTGTAGTCCCAAAACACCGGGAGGGCCGAGTTTGCCTATGCCTGAATGAGTGGAAAGTGTGCATAAAGCGATTCTCTTCATTAAAATAATAAGGAAAAAAACCTTCTGTTTCAGAAAACGGCTTGCAAAAATGTGAATCTTTGCATTAAAATGCTGGTGAAATTCACAAGGATTTTTTAAAAATGCAAACCAATGTAGAAATGTAACATGTTGCACTTATGACTGGAATAATGAGAAACAGAGTGAAATTGAAAAAGACAGATGTAATCCCTCCCCCAGATTTTGGGGGAGGGCTTTTTACCTGAGTTGACTTTCGAAATTGGCAAGTACGCTTGCTCCTGTTTCAGCATATTTTAAATACACACACACATCTCAGCTCTAGGGGAGCACGACTAGTGTGGTCATACCAGGAACGTAGCTTCTGGGGCACTGCAGCAGGCACCACAACTGTGACATCCAACGGAAGGCGAGAGGCGGAGGTGCCAGATTTTGGCTTCACTGAAGACACCACTGAAATTTGAGATGAGATAAGGTCCACCATTGGGACAAGGATGGCGCTGTGGGTTAAACCGCAGAGCCTAGGACTTGCCGATCAGAAGGTCGGCAGTTCGAATCCCCGCAGTAGGGTGAGCTCCCATTGCTCGGTCCCTGCTCCTGCCCACCTAGCAGTTCGAAAGCACATCAAAATGCAAGTAGATAAAGAGGTACCGCTCCGGCGGGAAGGTAAACGGTGTTTCCGTGCGCTGCTATGGTTCGCCAGAAGCGGCTTAGTCATGCTGGCCACATGACCTGGAAGCTGTACACCGGCTCCCTCGGCCAGTAAAGCGAGATGAGAGCCGCAACCCCAGAATCGGCCACGACTGGACCTAATGGTCAGGGGTCCCTCTACCCTTTACCTTTTAAGGTCCACCATTGCACACAAACATAGTTCCTTGTAGCTCCCAGACCAATGGCATTTTCCTCGGCCACATTGCAAGGCTAACTAAAAGAAGACATGCCCTCTCCATACACACCCCAAAATTCTGAAAATTCACCCATCTGCTCAAAAGTAGTTAGCTCCCCCACTTTTCCAAGGAAATCACAAGAGGATCTTCATTCCACCTTTAGTTTTTACCTTCTGAGCGAGCCTATCTTTTTTGGCTTATTCCAGGTTGAAGGCTTTGGACATGCTATTATGCATGGCCCTTTGTATCATATCCAGAGGGAACAATACTTGGGGCGGATTTAAGGGAGATATGTGGAAATGCCTATCCATGAAGCTGTTATCTATCTTCTGCATGGACAAGACTGATATGCAACTCTGAAGAATGCATGTTTTCTGTCTGCGGTAATTGATGACAGAGTGGGGAAAGTTAAGGGAGAATGCCGTGTCTTGCTACAGGAATAATTAACATTGCTAAAAGAATGGCACTGGCTGCCAGTTCACTGCCAAGCCCAAAGGTGAGTATATAAAGCCCTATACAGCTTGGGCTCCTGGGACTTGAAGGATCACTACTTACACCTCTTAGTGAGGGCATGCCGAATTTTTCAACATTCAATTTCTCAAAACGAGGGGTGCAAAATTTGTGTAAAATTGCAGAGACATCATTAAAAATGATTGTCAAGTACTTGCAGTTTTTATTTCTTTATTTCTTTATTCATTAATCTATCTATATATCTAATTATCTATCTATCATCTATCTAAGGGACGCGGGTGGTGCTGTGGTCTAAACCACTGAGCCGACTGATCAGAAGGTCGGCGGTTTGAATCCCTGCGAAGGGGTGAGCTCCCATTGCTCAGTCCCAGCTCCTGCCAACCTAGGAGTTCAAAAGCGTGCCAAAAATTGCAAGTAGATAAATAGGTACCACTGTGGCAGGAAGGTAAAAGGCATTTGCGTGCACTGCACTGGTTTTGCCAGAAGGGGCTTAGTCATGCGGGCCACATGACCCGGAAAAACTGTCTGTGGACAAACGCTGGATCCCTCGGCCAGTAAAGCGAGATGAGCGCCATAACCCCAGCGTCGTCTGCAACTGGACTTAACTGTCAGGGGTTCTTCACCTTTTTTTATCTATCATCTATCTAGCTATCATCATCATCTATCTATCTATCTATCTATCTATATCCATCTATCTATCATCTATCTATCTATCTATCATCTATCTATCTATCTATCTATCTATCTATCTATCTATCTATCATCTATCTATCTATCTATCTATCTATCTATCATCTATCCTTCTATCTATCTATCTATCTATCTATCAATCATCTATCTATCTATCATCTATCTATCTGACATTTTTAGAACAAATTTCTAAGAACAAATTATGTGCTTTTTAATCAAATGTACATTTACCAAGCTAAATATTGACCAGTCACAAACATTATAGCAGATTTGAATTTCTCACACTCCAAAACATATTTTTAAGACCCCTCACTGAGGAAATGTGCAAATATTAAGTTCCACCTCCTACTTAATCTTGCCATAGTGACTCATAGCAGAACCTTGCCGGTGATGGCTACCTGGCTGTGCAATTACCTCCCATAGGAGATACACACATCCCCACTTCTGACATCACCTATTGAAAAAATATCTGACCCATTTGGTATAGGAGGGCACACTAGTATATTTTCTGACACTGTATTGTGCTGCTGCTGAGTCTTCTTGTGGCATTTAGGTTTTATGAGTTTACTGCTGATGATTTATTTTGTTAGGTACTCACTTGAGAACTTTTGTTTAAGGCCAGTCTGATGACAACAATGATCTAATCATAGTAGAAGTAAATATGGATTTTTGTATGCACTTCTTGCACACTGAAATTCATTGCAAAATCTGGAGAGCTTCATCATCTGACTGGAAGTCACATTCCAATGAATAAGCAAGTTTGGGAGTGTCAGCTGGGGGTCAACCTACTGTGAAAAGCAGAGCAAACAAATTCATTTCCTATCCTTGGAGATACCACAAATGGAACCGAGGCCTTTCTGAATGCAATCATTTCCTCTTCTTCTGAGCCATAAGAAAACATAGGGAAAGCCCTCCTGGATCAAGCCAATGGCTCATCCAGTCCAGCATTGTGTTCTCACAGTGACCAACCAGATGCCTATAGGAAGTCCGAAAGCAGGACCTGAGGACACCTGCCCACCTGGGATTCCCAGCAAGTACCATTCAGAGGTTTACTGCCTCTGACAATGGAATACAGCCTTATCCTCCATGAACTTGTTCACTTCTCTTTTAAAGCCATCCAAGATGGTGGCCATCACTGCTTCTTGAGGGAGTGGATTCCAAAGTTTAACCATGCACTGCGTGAAGAAGGACTTTGTCTGTCTGTCCTGAATCTTCTAATCTTCCGTTCCGTTCGGGTGTCCACAAGTTTTACTGTTATCAGCTTTCCCTGAAAATGAGCTCCCTGGATTCAAACCTGCACTGCAGATGTTGCTGGACTCCAACTCCCATCAGCCCCAGCCATGGATGATGAAAGCTGTAGTCCAGCAACATCTCGGGGGACAAAGGTTTGCCAGCTCTACCCTAAATATTCAGCCACAGAAGGCTGTCCTGACCACTACCCTCTTCCGGTTTTAAATAGCTTTTAAATAGACTAATTCCAGCCTGCCAATATAGACACGTTCAGCATTTTGATGGCTGCAGAAAACATCTTAACAAAGCCATTTGATTCCCCCCCCCCCCCTTCGGCTGATGCCCACAGAGGGAAGCTGATTAAAGCTGCCTCTGAGTTTGTGAGGCAGCAACAAAGCTGTTAATTAATTCTAAAGTTCCTACTCTCCACTTTCATTCCTTTAATCGGCACTAGGATGACAGAGGACTTAATAAAAGGGGAAAAATCAGCAAGGGTTTTAATTATCATCGGGAGGACATGAAGCTGGCATCCAAAAATCTCTCGGTCTGTGTGTGTGTGTGTGTGTGTACAGGGACAAATCTTTTAAGTTTCTGTGCACAAGGAGGCATTTATTTGCCACTGCTCTTTCATTGGTGAGGGAAGGTAGATTGTATCCTAATCATTTTTTAATCTGCATGCAGATTCATAATTAGGGCAATCTTCCTTTGGAGTGGATGATACCCAAGGAAAGAAAAAGGCAGCAGCTGTTTAGTCCTCTGACCTTTTCGGATTCAAAAGCTATTCCATGGTGACCCAGCTGCTGTCTTCCAACACATGGGCATCATTTGCACGCTGCCTTGACAGATCCAGCTAAGTTTGGCCTGTTTCGTTTTATAAATAAATAAATTAAATCACATGCTCCAGGCACAGACACACAATATCAGACAGAAATATCGGAAATCAATTCATGGTGACAATAAAGTGGATGTAAGTGGCTATGTGGAGCTGGACTAGCTAGAATCAAAGAATTTTAGAGGTGGAAGGGGACACCAAGGTTCATCTAGTCCATGGGTAGGCAAACTAAGGCCCAGGGGCTGGATCTGGCCCAATCGCCTTCTCAATCCAGCCCATGGATGGTCTGGGAATCTGCTTATTTTTACATGAGTAGAATGTGTCTTTTTATTTAAAATGGATCTCTGGATTATTAGTGGGGCATAGGAATTCGTTCATCCCCCCCAAAAAAATATAGTTTGCCCCCCCCCAAGGTCTGAGGGACACTGGACCAGCCCCCCACTGAAAAAGTTTGCTGACCTCTGATCTAGTCCAACTCCCTGTGTAAATGTTGGTTGGATCCATCCCCAAATGTGGGTGGACTCCAACTCCCCTTTTCCCTTACCATTGGCTAAACTGGCTAGAAATGGAGGGAGCTGTAGTCCAGACATAGGCAAACTCTGCCCTCCAGATGTTTTGGGACTACAACTCCCATCGTCCCTAGCTAACAGGACCAGTGGTGAGGAATGATGGGAGCTGTAGTCCCAAAACATCTGGAGGGCCGAGTTTGCCTATGCCTACTATAGTCCAACAACATTTGAGCTGAGGGTGATGGGAGATGTAGTCCAAAACAACCAGAGGGCACCAGGTTGGGGAATGCTGCTTTGGATGAAGCAGTCTCCTCTAGAGAAGGTTTGGTACTTCACCCACTAAGTAGTACTTCTTGCATCAGATTTCAGTTTATTTTTTGCTACCTAGTCCATTACCATCTGTAGGAGCTGATTTTAGCCCTTTCACCATTTCAGCTGTGATGAATGAAAATGAGAAACAGAATTGGCTATCATCTGCATATTGATGAGCTTTCACTCCAAATCTTCAATTGACCTCACTCAGTAGTTTCACTAAAAAGCATGAGGTGGGTGGCTGGGGGTGGAATCCTTAGACTGACCTTAGAACAATGGATTTTATGTGTGAGCATTTTGGGCCAATCAGAAAGGTCCTTAATGATGTATGTTCATATCAAAGCATGTCTTTCTCTCGCAACATAAATACAATTACAGCTAATGCGTGAAGGCTTAGAGTTCTTTTCGCTCACATGGAGTTGAATCAATAAGGCCCGCTGGATTCATTGAAGCACAATGGATAATTTGGATTAAAGGCTTTAGCTGGAGCGAGTTTGCTAATATGAAGGCATGGGGAAGACCGACATGGATCAAGCAATGCAAAATCCTTCTGACTGTGTAGGATTTCACCATTTGTCAGATGAAAGGGGAGACGTAAGCCACACCCCACAGGTCTCTGAGCATCGCTGCAGGAAGAGAGTTGCTTTGTAGAGAAGGAGGAAGATCCTTGAGACTAACATGCTTTCTGTAACTGAGCGGCGCTCTTGTGGAACAAATTCAACCCATGAATGAAATGACACCAAATTTGTCATGTAATGCTTCTTTAAAGATGAACATACAGGAAGCTGTTAGCAGACCCTCCAAGTGTCCCTATTTTCCAGGGACATCCCTGATTTAGAGAAGCCATCCCAGTTTCTGATTTGATCCTGAATTGTTCCACTTTTCCTTAGGATGTCCCTATTTTCATTGGAATAATGTTGGAGGGTATGGAGTTATCTGACCCCTGAGCTGTCTGAAGGTAAATCCTGTATAGGGAAGTTTTTTAAAATGTTTATTTTTTAAATGTTTTTCATATATGTTGGAAGCTGCCCAGAGTGGCTGGGGCAACTCAGTAAGGTGTGTGGGGTGTAGATAGTAAAATTATCATTAGGGAATGGGACGTCCCTGTTTTCATCAGATAAATGTTGGAGGGTATGTGATGTGTGTGTACAAGAGGTAAGAGCATCACAGGTTTGTGTTGTGCCTGGGGGTTAGCAAATTTATATCAGTCTCCCAGAGATGATGATGCAATAATTCATCATGATAATGCCTGTTTTTATTATCTCAGATATTCCAGGCACTGGCAGAGAAAGGGGGGTGCGGTGGGTGTGGTCCGCCCCAGGTGTCATCCCTGAGGGGAG
Organism: Podarcis raffonei; assembly: GCF_027172205.1. NCBI lineage: Eukaryota > Metazoa > Chordata > Lepidosauria > Squamata > Lacertidae > Podarcis > Podarcis raffonei. The sequence continues at coordinate 37,067,951 of NC_070617.1, forward strand.
TGACTTTGCCGCGGCTCCCCCAGGATGCTTGCTCCACCCCACGGGTGGCTAGCCCCACCCCCCTGGGCCGCTAGCCCCACCCACCGGGTGCACAGCATGTGTGGCGCTCCGGGTGCTGGAACAACTAGCTCCGCCTCTCATTCCAGGCATGTTTATACCACGCATTGACATGATTGGTTAGCATTAAGGCTAGGGATGAGGGACCTGTCCTCCTGCAGATGTAGCTGGACTGCAGCTCTCCTCAACCCTGACCATTGTCCATGCTGGCTGGGGCTGATGGAAACTGGAGCCCAACTACATTTGCGTACTCTCCCACATCCCTCAGTTGAAAATAGGGACATTTCTCACACACACACAACTGACCTTCCTTGACTGCCCCCCCCATTTTTGCTTCCCCCAACACGGAGTATTTCCACCACCACTACACAAACAGGACACAGCGCAGACACTCCACCACCCTGAGAAAACCTGTTAATCCCAGTTTTATTTTATCTTATTCTTTGTTAGATTTGTTGTTGTCGTCGTCATTTAGTCGTGTCCGACTCTTCGTGACCCCATGGACCAGAGCACGCCAGGCACTCCTGTCTTCCACTGCCTCCCGCAGTTTGGTCAAACTCATGTAGTTAGATTTACAAAAAGAAAAACAGACAGCAATAAATAAATTTTAGAGATTAGACGCAGATGCACAAAACATTATTTTTTTAAATAAATAAATAAATAAATAAATAAATAAATCAAGAATCCATGTGCTCCGTTCTGCTCTCCCTTTCTTCCCACCCAGGACAGCCGTGCCCTCCGCCTGCCCCTCAGAGCTGGCATGTCACACGAGGCTGGGCCTCGGTGCCAGCAGCCTCTCCTCCTCCTTGCCCACTCTCCAGCAGCCACTATGAGCTGCCCAATGAATGTGGCTTTCACTGGCGACCATGGAGAGTGCCACTGCCACCACTCAAGACAAGTGATGGCTCATCCACCTCTCTGAGCTCAACGGCTGCTCTGGTGGTGGAAATAGGGATATTTCAGGATCAAATCAGAAGCCAGACTGCCTTTTGTCATTCTGGGACTGTGCCTTGAAAATAGGGGCAGTTAGTGTCAGGAGCTCATCCTACACTCAAGTAGGACCCTGGCAGAGACACATGCCCGACTGGCATGTTCCCTCCCTCCTGGTCATTAGTTCGGGAGCTTAAAAAGCTTTCTTCAGCCCGAACATCACAGCGACCAATGCCGACAGACATCGGCACATTTAGGGATCCACAGAGTCTTCACAGCTTGTGTGACAGACCTCAGCAACTCAGCATTTTGACTAATCTACTTTAAATATAAACACACACGGAGCACTGCAAGATGGCTCCCTCTCTCTCTAGCATCAGACAGCAAAGAGGAAAGAACAAAGGACAATAGCCCCACTTCACAAAACACAGTAACACAAACATCCTGTCTCCGTCACTTCCCACTCTGTGGAATCAAAACATATACCACCATGTGAAAGACAACAATCCCATGAATACAATCATGGAGCAGGAATTCTAACAGTTGGAAGGTATGCCATACAGAGTTCCCAGCAAGCATGGATGATTTTCAGTGCTTGGAGAGAGCTGCACACGGTGATATGAATTGGGTTATGCAGGCATTGCTGCTCATCTCATCACTGGTGCCTTGAAACCCCATTGTGGCCCAGTCTCTTCTTTACCTGCTGTGTACCTGACATCATATATGACATTAGGCATAGGACAGGTGTGTGTAGTTTGACCCAGATGGCCTTGTGGGTGAAACAGGGAGGGCCTGGTGGGTTTAGTTATTCCTGCAGGTTGAAAGTTCCCCACTCCTGATGCCATCCATTCCATGTATTACATTCCACTCCTGAATTTGGGCAAGAGTGGAATGGACACACCCTGGGCTCAGCCAAAGATTCTCAGCATGGGGAAAAATAGTTCCAAAATATCCCAAGAAAGGAGATGGGCACTATGCATGTCAGCTAATTTTTCATGAAGAAAACAAGGAACGGCTTCTAGAGATCCCACAACACTTACACTCCAGAACCTTTCAAAAATATTGTGAAAGCAAAACAAAAAGTATTAAGGTATACTCACTTTAGGAGAGGTGGGTACATCCAGTCAGCATCTTGTTTCAAAAGAAATTGGAACTATAAAAGTATGCACCTTTGCCCACCATCCTGCCAGGCTCCATCGAATCAAGAAGGGCAGTTGAAGAGAGTGGGAAGAAATGAAGGGATTTACAGATTTCAGTGTGATCGAGATGAAATGAAAAAGAAATATGAATATCTGTGGGAACAATCAATGTGTGATATGGCACATAGCTTAAAAAGGCTTAAGGGGAGGATTTTGATAGCTTAAGGTTCCTCCCCCAAAACATTGTTTTCAAGCTTGATTTCAAGGCCATGGTTTATTTATTTGGAAGAAGAAGATTTGATTGCCATGAAAAGTATATCCAGCAAAGGTCTTCAACCTAGACCATTCTCCATGCACCATGGGGCTGGACTGGGAAGCTTGTTTCAGTTTTCCTGGCACCTATAGGGTCCACCCCAACCCCATCTTTCAGCAGAGGCTGCTTCATTTGGGTGCCTGGGACACTGCCCCACCTACCTCCACAGAGCTCTGAACAACCTGTGTCCAGCAAACCAAAGAGATGATCTTCCATCCATGTTGTCCACCGTTAGTTTCTGAATTGATTTGGAATACCCTTTTATGTCTGGGACGTGGGTGGCGCTGTGGTCTAAACCACTGAGCCTCTTGGGCTTGCCGATCAGAAGGTCAGCAGTTCGAATTCCCGCAACGGGGGTGAGCTCCCGTTGCTCGGTCCCAGCTCCTGCCAAAGCATACCAAAAAGTGCAAGTAGATAAATAGGTACCTCTCTGGTGGGAAGGTAAACGACATTTCCATGCGCTGCTCTGGTTTCGGAGCTCCATTGCGCCAGAAGCAGCTTAGTCATGCTGGCCACATGACCTGGAAAAACTGTCTGAGGACTAACACTGGCTCCCTTGGCCTGTAAAGCGAGATGAGCGCCGCAACCCTAGAGTCGTCTGAGACTGGACTTAACTGTCAAGGGTCCTTTACCTTTACCTTTATGTCTACTGTCTTATGCACTAAGCTTGGACTTGTGTGAGCCTGTCCATTTATGGATTGGGACACTCTTGCACCCTACCTTGGGGTGGTGAACCTTTTTTTGATGCTAAGGCCACATTTCTTTCTAGGCAACCTAAGATGAGTATGGCTGGGGGGGAGAGTTCCCAGTGCTAGATAGAGAGTCCTAGAGGGCCACATTGGGCCCCGGGGCCTGCCCTTCCCCACCCATGTTCTGTGTCACAATGCAACATTTTGTTGCAACCCTCACTTGTTAATATAAACATAGATCTGCGGTAGCTAATCTGTGGAGTTCAGCAGCATCTCAGGGGCCACAGGTTGTCCCCCACCATGATACAGATATATAAGAGAGTCAGTATGGTGCAGTGGTTAGAGGGTTGGACTATGACCTGGGAGACCAGGGTTCGAATCCCCAGTCCGCCATGATGAAGCTCACTGGGTGACCTTCGGCCAGTCACTTGCTCCCAGTCTAACCTACCTTACAGGGTGTTTGTGGGGGTTAAGTCGGGGGGGCGGGACCCTGTACACCATCTTGAGCTCCTTGAAGAAAAGGTGGGGTATAAATGCAATAATTGCAATAAATAAAATAAAATAATGACAGAAAGCTGACTTATCAGATTCCTTCATGTGTGTGAACATGTCTCATGTGAACTGGTCTGTATACAATGCTTGTGATTGTGTCTGTAGTTATTCCAGCACCTGCTCCTTCTTGCCACCACTCTTGAGCTGCAGACCAAGTCCATCAAATCTAGCTGTACTTTAGTATCGGCGGGAGCAGGAAGAAGAAGAAGAAGAAGAAGAAGAAGAAGAAGAAGAAGAAGAAGAAGAAGAAGAGGAGGAGGAGGAGGAGGAGGAGGAGGAGGAGGAGGAGGAGGAGGAGGAGGAGACTTGAAGTGATTGACTTCCATGCTTCATTCTCTGTGCAGAAATCATCTTCTCCAGAAACATTCCCAGCTGCGAAGATGGATATGAAAGGCTTATTATTTATCCTGAAGCTCAGAACAACAACAAATCTTTCACATGCTAAAAACAAACAAAATAAAAATAAAAACTCAAGGTATTCTATAACTCTACATGTTTTATTTGGGTATGCATTTATTCTGTTTTTTGTGCATCAACAATAGAGGAGAGTTCTCAAAATTGTCAGGAAGTCTTTTCTTTTCAAATGAACATGAAATAGCTATCAACCTCCTTAAAAGAAATTGCTACAAGTAATTCTCACTTCTTATGTGCCCTACATCCTTCTCAGCAGATAGATCTCTGCACTGTAGGTCTGCTGTACGTTTTGCAAGCTTTTGACCTACTTTTATCTAGGGATAGACAGGTCAATGTCTTTCCAGGCCATGTCAATTCCCCCCAGCCTGGACATTTCCCCCAGCAGCAAATGCTGATAGTTTCTCACCCTTGTCCAGAGGCTTCAAGACTATGCTAAGCTTTATGAAGAACTACTGATCAGCTTCTTCCTATGTATTTTGGAACAGAATCTGCACTGAAGTTACTTGAACTCATAGAGACTAGGGGGCAGGGTTACAACTAAACCGAAAAGATTCTCTGAGTATTTTCTACCCTAGGTTCTCCTCAAACTATTGGAGGGTGTTGTTAATGAAAGCGCACACATCTGTTTGTGTATTAAATGTCCTTTAATAAATAAATATATTATGGTAAATCTATTAATTGTGTATATTAAATAATATTATACTGCAAACACTTTAATTTACAATCTGGAAAGGTTCCTTGTTGAAGGACTCTTGTGGCCTACTTGGTCTGAGAGGCTAGACCACCCTGGTCTAGCTCAGTACCGTCAGCAATGTCCAACAGCAGCTCTCCGAGGTCTCAAGCAGAGCTCGTTCCCACCACCCACTTTCAGAACCTCAGGGCTCAGGGGATCAGATGTTGTGTATGGAACCACAGGCTCAGCCACTGAGCTACTCTGTTTCCCCCAAGCCTTGGGATTATGATAATCAGCCTCTTCACAACAATTTCCACCCAAATATCTGAGATATCAGCGTTGTGTTTCTCTCCTATTCCTGCATTGGGTCAAGTGGATGTTTTGGCAACTCTGCCAAATTTGCTCAGTATGCTTTGCTGTGTCCCGCCCCCCCCCCTTTGGCAGTGCCTCTGAGGCTATTCCCAGTGCAATATCTTAATTTATTTTATTTCAGGGCTCTTGGCAGAAGCTGCCACAATTGGTTCCAAAAAGTTTCCCAACACCTTTGCTGCACCGCATATTTTAAGGAGCTCATAGCCTGAAGCACAATACAGAAGGGAAGATAACAAATGCGAAAGCAGGGAAGATCTGATTACTGCTACTGATTCCGTGATGAGATAGCAAGTTATTTTAACAACTTAAAGGCAGGCCGACAACACATACAAGTAAAAACTCCCCAGGCTGCAGTATTATTGTTATTTTCTTAATAGGATGGATTCAACTTAGTACATGAATTAGCCAGGAGACAATAAACATCCATGTGGTTATTTGCTTTTGAATATTTTTTGTGGATATTTGTGAGCTCAGTCTTCTGCAGTGATGTAGTGAATCTTAGTGATCCAACTTTGAATTGTCATTTCGGAGCGGACTCATTCTAAAGTCCACCTTCATTCTAAAGAAGTGTTAAAAGTGTACTTACTTGAACAAGTTCACCTTCCTGCAAGCAGGTGGGGGCTGGCTGAGGGTAGGGTTGCACCTTTTTTTTTCATTCTCATCCTTGACTTTGTAGAACTCAGCAGGGGGGAAGATGGGGAGAAAACTAGAATCAGCTGGCTCCCTCTGTCATGGACTCTGACTGCATTTGCTATTGGACTCCCTATCTTCTGGCACACCAGTCCCAGTGGCTGGCAGCCGCCACTGGTGCAAGACATGCTGTCACGGCAGATGCTGGGAGAACAATTTTCTGTGGAACAAAATATGGATTCATGGGGAGGACTAACTTCATGCATTCCTAAAACAACAAAAAACCATGATCCTAAAGAGGGGGGAAACCCACAAGAATGAAATTGCACACTTTAACTAAAGTGAGCCTTGGAAGATTTTGGAGACATGGCTGCAAATTCATCCAATTCGTATTTGAAACCTAAGGAAAGGACACAATTTCTACCAATACTTTCCCCCTCTTAAACTGTATATTGTTCCCATCTCCCCATGATATTGTTGTTGTTTCTTAGTCGTCTTAGTCGTGTTCGACTCTCCATGACCCCGTGAACCTTGTAAAAACTCTCACTTTCTTCTCAAAGCTTCTCCTTTTTTATGTCCATGGAGTTTTCTTGGCAAAATACTGGAGTGGTTTGCCAGTTCCTTCTCCAGGTGGATCACATTTAGTCTAAAGTCTCAGCTATGACCTGTCTGTCTTGGGTGGCCCTGCATGGCATAGCTCATAGCTTCTTGGAGTTATTCAAGCCCCTTCGCAATGACAAGGCAGTGATCAATGAAGGGGCCCCATGATATATTTGGCCATAAAAGCAACTTCCTTTGGAGAAGGGGCATAGCTCAGTGATGGAGCCTCTGCTCTACATGCAGAAAATCCCAGGTTCATTCCCAAGTATCTCCAGGCAGGGCTGGAAAAGTCCCTGCCTAAAACCCTGGAGTGATCACTGAAGAATTGATGCTTTTGAGTTATGGTGCTGGAGGAGACTCTTGAGAGTCCCATGGACTGCAAGAAGATCAAACCTCTCCATTCTGAAGGAAATCAGCCCTGAGTGCTCACTGGAAGGACAGATCCTGAAGCTGAAGCTCCAATACTTTGGCCACCTCATGAGAAGAGAAGACTCCCTGGAAAAGACCCTGATGTTGAGAAAGATGGAGGGCACAAGGAAAAGGGGATGACAGAGGATGAGATGGTTGGATACTGTTCTCGAAGCTACCAGCATGAGTTTGACTAAACTGCGGGAGGCAGTGGAAGACAGAAATGCCTGGTGTGCTCTGGTCCATGGGGTCACGAAGAGTTGGACACAACTAAATGACTAAACAACAACAACAACAAAACCCTGGAGAACTTCTGCCAGTAAGTCTAGAGATTACTGAGCTAGATGGACCAGTGGCCTGACTTGGCACGAGGCACCGACTGATGTTTTTGCTATGTTCCCTTGCTATTGACTTATTCATGTGACAACCAAGGGAGTGAGCAGCACCATTTCTAAGGCTTCAAGGAGGCAATTTTTTTTCTAATGAGAGAAGTCTTCAAATCCATTAACCTCCCTTTCCTTTCGTTTACATATTGCTAACCTCACTTCCCATCTGTTTAAGACTTCTAATTTTATTTTATTTGCTTCACATTCTTTCCAGAGTTGGCACCCCAGCTACTACATTACTTCCATTAATATCTTTGGCAAAACATCTGGGAGAGTTGGGGGCTTTTGTGTCTGTTTGCATTGCTATCCTGGTGTGGTTTTCTATAAATAATAATAATAATAATAATAATAATAATAATAATAATGGGATTTTGGTTTTGGGATCTGCCAGGAAGATGATCTAATAAGAGTTCCCTGTGAAGAGGGATTGACTGTTAAATCACTCTGGCAATTGTGAGTGGAATAGGGAAAAACTGCAGTGGGAATGTAAGATCCCACCCCACACCATGAAGACTAGCACTCCTCACTGCAACATTTTGCTGTAGGTCTCCCTTGGTTGTATAGACATAGCTTTCAGGCATCCTTCCATTCTCCCCTGCCCACTTCTGGAAATCCAGCTTTGCTTATTGAAGTGCTCTGCTCTGGCATCACAAATAGTCCTACCAAGGAACAAAGGCAGTCCATCAGCATAAGTTCCAGAACAGAAACTTAGGCATTCCTTAGCCAGGTTTGTAAAACTTTTGAAGGTCAGCCTAATTGCAAACTCTTATTTATAAATTGCTTTCTTGGCCTAACAATGCCACTCACTGTAGATTAAAGTTGATACCCTATCTTTGCCTCTCTTTCTCTTTTTTTGTCTTTATGGGAAAGATGGATAAGCAGTTTATTCCCCATGGAAGATTTTTATTACAAAGGTGTTGTTAGATAAGCAACTGAGCTACGTAGATATAAAAAAAATGCTCATGAAAAGTAAACATTTTAGTGCAAATTTCTCCTAATGTACACGTTTGTAGCTTTGATAAATATATACACATTTTTGCAAAAAAAATTGTATATTTTCACCAATATATGGATTCTATGCATACACCCCCTAATATACACATTTTTTTCCCTCACTACTTGGCTGGGAAACTGTATTGCAAATTCAGAGAAGTGTAGATTTTGATGGCTCATTGTGTTTCTGCTCGTGTGTTGGTTCAAAACATATGAGTTAGGACACTTCTCATTAAAATGTAAACAAAATCAAATTTGTCCTCGAATCCCTAGCTTGGAATGGTGATTCACAATTCAGGATTATACCAAAAATTTGCCTGAATATTCACCCCACATCAATGTTGACCAACTCACAAAGGAGGAAAAAGTAACAGTGGGTCTTTCCCTCGGATTGGAGTTCATAGCATGATGATGTCATGATGTTACAACAACACATTGGATGTCAATAAAGTAGCATCTTGTTGGGTAATCATGCACAATCCTGGTTAGCTGCATGATGGTATCACCAAAGGTGATTAAGGGCATGTGAGAGCCATTTAAACAAATGCACAAACATTTTTGTGAGAAATGCTCTGTCTTGCCAGTGGTGCATGCTCTAGTTATCTCCCACTTGGACTATTGCAATGCGCTCTACGTGGGGCTACCTTTGAAGGTGACTCAGAAACTACAACTAATCCAGAATGCGGCAGCTAGACTGGTGACTGGGAGCTGCCGCCGAGACCATATAACACTGGTCCTGGAAGACCTACATTGACTCCCAGTACATTTCCGAGCACAATTCAAAGTGTTGGTGCTGACCTTTAAAGCCCTAAATGGCCTTGGCCCAGTATACCTGGAGGAGTGTCTCTACCCCCATTGTTCAGCCCAGACACTGAGGTCCAGCTCCGAGGGCCTTCTGGCGGTTCCCTCACTGCGAGAAGCCAAGTTACAGGGAACGAAGCAGAGGGCCTTCTTGGTAGTGGTGCCCGCCCTGTGGAACACCCTCCCACCAGATGTCAAAGGAAAAAACAACTACCAGACTTTTAGCAGACATCCAAAGGCAGCCCTGTTTAGGGAAGCCTTTCATATCTGAAGGACTATTGTATTTTAATATTTTGTTGGAAGCCACCCAGAGTAGCTGGGGAAACCCAGTCAGATGGGTGGGGTATAAATAATATATTATTTATTAGTAGTAGTAGTAGTATTATTAGTGCCAACACCTCAACGGAAAAGGTGTCCTTCAGCGCTGCAGAAAATACTGAGACACAACAGTGAGTCATTTGGGCTGAGCCAAAGTTATGCATCTTCTAACAGGAAAATATGGAAGCAGTTTGTTAGAAATGTAGATGTATATTCAAGAGCCAGCCACACATGGGTTGTCTTTATCAATATGCAGCCATTGTTCAATGAGCCAACTATTCCTACAGTTCTATCTACCCCACACTCATCAGCGTCTGTCCATACATGCATTTCAATAATTTATCTCCCTATAACTTTTGTGACACTTTATTACACTTTTCATCCTAGCTGTAAATATGCAGAATGCTGTGAATCAACCTTTTGTTCCTGAATATTTGATTAATAGCTAACAGATGCAACTTGCCTCTGTGTATACAATGTTAAATGTAATGTACCAATGCACAATTCATTATTCTAATAACATGTCAGGATAATAAATCAAAGAAACACTCCAGAAGACAGAACTGTAGATGGAGGAAGCCATTTTTTGACCTATGATCTTAAAATGTGATTGTAAAAATGTGACACTTAAATTTCAAGTACAGCTACTCACAAGTAACCACCTCAGTTTGATATTTCAAGCTGTAGGCAAGCTGTAGCACATCTACTCAGGAGTAATCGTCTTCATCTGCAATCTCATACACCAAGGACAGAGAATCAGTGGTCTATCAGAGGTAGATAGAGTATAGACGCCATAAACCCCAGCCAGCATGGCCAATGGCCGCGGATGATAGGTGTAGCAGGCCAGAAACATCTGGAAGGCCACAGATTCCCCAGCCCTGCTATTTACCATATTTTTCACCCTATAGGACGCCCTTTTTCCCCTCCAAAAATGAAGGGGAAATCTGGGTGCGTCCTATGGGGCGAATGCAGGCTTTCGCTGAAGCTTGGAGAACGAGAGGGGTCGGTGTGCACCAACCCCTCTCGCTCTCCAGGCTTCAGGAAGACATCCGCAGCCTAGGCAGCCCTGCAGGAGTTCCCGCAGGGCTGCCTAGGCTGCGGATGTCTTCCTGAAGCCTGGAGAGCGAGAGGGGTCGGTGCACAAAATTTTTCCTTTATTTCCCCCCAAAAAAACTAGGTGCGTCCTATGGGACGGAGTGTCCTATGGGACGAAAAATACGGTAACTGAGAGGGATAGGAAGAATCACAACTTTTAGCAATGCAATTATTTACACATCTGCTCAGTAGGAAGCCCCATTGACTTCAGTGGGACTTATTCCCATGTAAGCATTGTGCATATCCTCCAACATTTCTCTGATGAAAATAGGGACATCCCATTCCGTTGTTGTTGTTGTTGTTGTTGTTGTTGTTGTTGTTGTTGTTGTTATACTTTTTATACCCCACTTGCCCCAGCCACTCTGGGCAACTTCCAACATATATGAAAACATAATAAAAACATAACAAAACGTTAAACATTTTTTTAAAAACCTTCCCTCTAGAGGGCTGTCTTCCGATGGCTTGGGGGTCGGGTAACTCCATACCCTTCAACATTTTTCCAATAAAAATAGAGACATCTTAAAGAAAAGCGGGACATTCCAGGATCAAATCAGAAACTGGGACGGCTTCTGTAAATCTGGGATTATCGCTGGGAAATAGAGACATTTGGAGTGTATGCGTGTATAGGATTGCAGCCTTAGTGTTGTATTTTGAGAAGCAGGTTGAATTCATCAATCCACTCAAGTACTGAGTTTCACAAAAGCCAACATAGTGTTTTCAAACCCTAACCCCTAACGCAACCCTAACACCATAATTGGTTGCAAGCAACTAACAAATCTAATAAATGATAATAATTGTGGCAGATATTTTCAAAATGTGGTGGTCTTTGTTGCAAGGGTGTGTGTGTTCACCTCCTCAAAAAATGCTGATATTTCATGTGGAATTTGGCTTACATGTCCGGACTTGAACAAATTAGACTGCCATGTGAAGCTCTGTGTGTCTTATGTCTTATGGTCCCTATGCATGTGAATAGCAAATGAGGAACTCTAGATGTTGTTAGGCAGGGCTGTCTTAAGCATATGTGGTACCAGGGTGCAAAGATCCGCCCGCCGCTGCCCCCTGGTTTCTCAGTCCCAGGCATGCAGGAGGGCAGTGTCGGTCAGCCGCCTCAGCGTCTCGCTGGCTTGGTCACCCCCAAACTCGCAGCACAGCAGAAGAGTCTGCCGCGGAGCTCTGACCGACGGGTGGGCTCTTCCCCGGACTCAACTCTCGGGCCCCGGACTCTTGGCCTGGCGCCCCTGAGCGCCAGGGTGCCCCGCACCCCTAGCGCCTATGGGTAAGACGGCCCTGTTGTTAGACTTCAGCTCCCAATGACCTCCGACCGCATGGTCAAGGATTATGGAAGCTGTAGTCTGGTATAATTCTTTGTGTATGAGCTTTATGCTTTCCCCCTGTTTATTATCTTCCTAAAGATACATGATTTTAAAATGTGTTGTCAGAGCTGGTAGCTGTTGGCACGCCTTTAACATTGTTACCCACCGTGTAAGGCACATAATACACATTCACAGACACAGCAAGCAATTTGTTTTATTATCTAGCGATGCATTTCAGAAACTGCTTTACTTTGTCGTGACCTTGGCGCCTCTCAACAGCTTCAGCAAGCAAGCTCTCGGATACCGAGAAGGGATTATCAGATTTGATAGGCCTTGTGCATTTAATTCTGTGTCTTGTACTGAAAGTCTCAACGCTCAGCATTGATTTCCATGGGCAATTAATATGTTTTGTCGGCAATGCGTTTTTTTCCTCCCTAGGAGAAATGTACATGCCTCATTTGTGTGTGTGTGTGTGTGTGTGTGTGTGTGTTTCATTTATTATTTCAAATATTAGCAGCTCCTGGAAAGGAGATATTCCTAACAAAGAAATGCATTCAGAACAAGTGGTGAAACATTGTAGACTGTGTGCTTTATTTTCTTGCGATTTTATCTTGTTTTGCAAACAACAAAATGAAAGGTAGAGTGGAGGGATGGAGCAGACTGAGGACACGGGACCACTGGACGAAATGTGGTGGTGATAATGCTGTCCTGAGTATTATTAGTGGACAGGGAATGCCAACTCAAGTAGAAAGCTTAGGTACAGGTGAACACCAGACTTGTTCCCAGTAGGGACATGCAGAGGGTGGCAGTGAGAAAACAGGCTTTTTCAGTGGTGGCACCTCGTTTGTGGATGCTCTCCTCAAGGAAAAGCACCTGGCACCATCACTGCCAATTTTCAGGTATTTTCATCAAATAATAATAATAATTTATTTATACACTTTCCCTCCCCGGCCAAAACCGGGCTCAGGGCGGCTAACACCGAATATAAATATAGTAAAAACATTAAAAACAAAACAAAACAAAGCAAAGCAAACAAACAAACAAACCCACAGTTGATTAAAATATGTTAGAATACAGTTTAAAATGCAGCTTAAAATGCAGCCTCGTTTTAGTGGTAGCCTATACATCAAAGCCATAAGGGGAGAAAACATCAAATATTCACCGGGGCCAACTATCCATGCTGGTCCTACATGGGCCAGCAAAAAGAGCCGAGGGAAAATTTACATACAAAATCCCATATAAAGGGTTCCATCAAAAAAATGAGAGAGGGGGTTAGACTGAGTCCAGCCCAAAGGCCAGGTGGAACAGCTCCGTCTTGCAGGCCCTGCGGAAAGATGTCAAATCCTGCAGGGCCCTGATCTCCTGCGGTAGGGCGTTCCACCAGACCAGGGCCAGAGCTCAAAAGGCCCTGGCCCTGGTTGAGGCCAATCTAACCTCCTTGGGGCTTGGGACTTCCAAAGTGGTGTTATTTATGGACCTTAAGGTCCTCCACGGGGCATACCTGGAGAGGCGGTCCTCTAGGTATGACATTCCTGTTTACTCCAGGCTTTGGGGCATTAATTGGAATCACACTGTGGTCTGGTTTCTGGTCTGTCTTGTAGTGTTCAACAGGATGATGTATAATTCTTCCTTTTTTTACCATTTGGATGAGCACTTTTAGGAATATTATTCTACCCGACTTTTATGTAATTGACTGATAATGATTGTCAAGTTGTTTTGCATTTTATGGATTTGTAAGTCGCTTTGAGACTTATCTTTTCATAGAAAGAAATGAATAAATTAGAATGAGAGCATCATCTCCCTTGAGAGCCCAGTGGGTCTCTGAACTGGCCATGGCAATGTGAGATCGTAGAGATGGAAAGACTAAGCTCAAGCCCAATAACTGTCATTTCAAGGCTCTGCACAGTTCTGCAAGGAGAATGAGAAGGGTAGTCAAGCCCAGTAAGAATGAGGGGGCTCAGTTGAAGCTGAGCTCCTCTTGGAAACAGTCGTCATGTATACCGTAGTTAGTTAGGAAGCAAGATCATTTTTGCACTAGCTGAGAAAGTATTTAGAACCAGATACAAAGACTTTTGAGGATTTCTAGGGTTCCTAGACAAACCTAGACAGCATCTTAAAAAGCAGAGACATCACCTTGCCAACAAAGGTCCATATAGTTAAAGCCATGGTTTTCCCAGTAGTGATGTATGGAAGTGAGAGCTGGACCATAAAGAAGGCTGATCACCGAAGAATTGATGCTTTTGAATTATGGTGCTGGAGGAGACTCTTGAGAGTCCCATGGACTGCAAGAAGATCAAACCTATCCATTCTTAAGAAATCAGCCCTGAGTGCTCACTGGAAGGACAGATCCTAAAGCTGAGGCTGCAATACTCTGGCCACCTCATGAGAAGAGAAGACTCCCTGGAAAAGACCCTGATGTTGGGAAAGATGGAGGGCACAAGGAGAAGGGGGTGACAGAGGACGAGATGGTTGGATAGTGTTCTCGAAGCTACCAGCATGAGTTTGACTAAACTGCAGGAGGCAGTGGAAGACAGGAGTGCCTGGCGTGCTCTGGTCCATGGGGTCACGAAGAGTCGGACACGACTAAATGACTAAACAACAACAACAACAAGGGTTGATTTGTTTTTTGAGTTTCAATTCCCCCAATAGTGTTCAGCATCTTTGGATATAGTAAAAGTTTAATTCAAATTTCTAATTTTTGAGTGAAGGAACCAGAGACTTGTCTTATGAGATCAAGGATAGACTATGCTTTTTGAAAGAAAACAAATATCTACATTGAGGGTCAAGAAATAGTTTGACCTTTAGCCAGGAACTTCTATTTCCTTATGTTTTATTTCTTCATATAAGATCTCAGCTTGGATCCCGCCCCCGTCTCATTAATAAATGTTTCCCTCCAGTCTAGCGATGAGCAGTTCCATTCCCTAATTGATATCTGGATTTCAGAGCAATAATGGGATTTTGTACATCTCCTTAGAAGCAAAATATATGCACGCACACACACACATGTATATGTGCAAATTATGATTTATTGTTATAATATCACTGTGCAATTGAACAAATTCATCAATTGGCAAAATAATAATTTGAAAAAGAAGGAGCAAATGGTTCACTCTCTAGAAGAGGCAAAAAAGCACTTTAGTTATTCATCCACTGACCCACCTGGAAAATTTCCAAAAAATACTCCTCTGGAATCAATCCCTAAGCAGATTCCATCTTACCAAGTTTATATAATTTCAATATAGTAAAAGTGTATAAAAATGTACCGATGAAATCCAGCACAGCAACTTATCACAACTGTTGAACAATGTCAGTACTTTAACCTAACAGTTCAGTTACTTAAAGGGCAGGTATTCCTGTTAGTGCATTCTGACTGTACTGATTATTCCAGTTAATCACAAACCAATTCCAGCTTTCCGCACCATCCTATATATTAATAGCAAACTTATTCCCAGAGTCTAGATCCATATCTAACAAAAACTGAACCAAACACATACAAGAGGGAGATATCAGCAGGCTTGGAACCCCAAGGTTTTCAGGAATACAAAAAAAGGGGGTAAGTGTGGATCCCAGTTTAGTGCAGTGGTTAGAGCACTGAACTAAGAGCAGGGAGACCAGGGTTCAATTCTCCACTCAGGCTTGAAGGTGACTGTGTGATCTTGTGCCAGTCACTTTTAGCCTAAACTACCTCACAGGGTTGTTGTGAGGATAAAATGCAGAAGGGGAGAACCGTGTAGGCCACCTTGAGCTTTTTGGAGGAATGGTGAGATATAAATGTAATAAATAACACTGGTCAACAACAAATTTGTTGTCTGCGTTTTTTCAGTTGATTTAGGACGAATCTGATGCGCTGAATCCAAAAATCACATTGGTTTTGCTCAATCAGGTCAAGTTTTTGAGCTATGGCCACATGTCATTTTTTTACGTTTTTGTTCACATGTACACTTGTGTGGAGCATTTTAGAAGACGTTGGTGGGGGTAAAATGCCATGTAGAATAATTGTTTTGATTGGAAATGATTATTTTAATGACAAGAAGTATTCAGGTCCGATAGTTCTGGGTGATTATGTCAAAAAGGGATCAGTTTGAAGTCATAAAACCTCGAAATCTTCCATAAATTGGTGCAGCAAAGCATAAAGTTGGGGGATCAAAACTAAGTTAATGGGCAGCCACCCCACGAAGTATTCTGGTCTTCAATCAGCACGTCGTCCTGTAGCTCACTGTGATGAAATTCCAGTGCCTATCTTCAGAGAACTTCCTGACATTAGTGACGAAGATGCTTCCAGTTTTGAAGGACATGAAGAAGAAGAAGTGGTTCTTGAAGATGATGCTCCACATCCATTTTCCCAAAAGGAGTTGAATGATCTAGTTTGCGACCTCAGCTTGTCAAAGGACTCTGCCGAACTGTTGGCAGCCAGATTGAAGGAAAGAAACCTCCTCTCTGACAGTGCTCGCATCAGCTTCTTCCGCAACGGGCATCAAGAGTACCTCCGTTTTTTCTCGGAAGAGAAGGACTTGGTGTAGTGTGCAGATATTGCGCAGCTTCTGCTCAAGCTTGGAGTGCCACAGTACGAACCCAAAGATTGGAGACTGTTCATTGACAGCAGCAAGCAATCACTGAAATGTGTTCTGCTACACAACAGCAACCAGTTTGCCTCTATACCCCTGGCTCACTCGAGTACACTGAAGGAGAACTATGAAGCGGTGAAGTATGTGCTGGAGAAAATTGGTTATGATCAGCATAAGTGGTTTATTTGTGTTGACCTGAAGATGGTGAACTTTTTGTTGGGACAACAGTCTGACTTCACCAAGTACCCATGTTTTCTGTGCATGTGGGATAGTAGGGACCCTTCTCAGCATTACACAAAGAAGGACCGGCCTGTGCGGGAGGAATTGGTGCCTTGCAAAGAAAGGAACGTCGTCAATGGCCCTCCGGTGGACAGAGACAGAATACTCTTCCCACCGCTGCACATCAAGCTCGGCTTAATCAAGCAGTTCACCAAGGCTCTGGACAAGGATGGTGACTGCTTCACTTACTTGTGCCAGGCTTTTCCAGGATTGACCATGGAGAAGTTGAAAGCTGGCATCTTTGACGGTCCTCAGATCCGTCAGCTCATCAGAGATCCAGAGTTCGGAAACTCAATGAACGAAGTGGAACTGGAAGCATGGAAGGCATTTGTTCTGGTAGTGAAGAACTTTCTTGGCAACAATAAGGCCAGAAACTACGCAGAACTTGTCAACAACATGCTGACTGCTTTCAGAAACCTGGGCTGCAACATGAGCGTCAAGATGCACTACCTATTTTCACATATGGACCGGTTTCCTGAGAACCTGGGTTCAATGAGTAACGAGCAGGGGGAGAGATTCCATCAGGACATGAAAGAGATGGAGGCCACCAGTCAATGTCAAGAATTGACCAAATTTGGGTCTCAAATGAGTTAACTCCAAGAATCAAACAAATAGAAATTCAACCAAGAGTAATATCAGATCATAGTCCAATAAAACTAGAATTACAAGGATATGAAGAAAGAACATTCAGATGGAGAATGAATGATTGCCTTCTAGACGATCAAAAAATTGTGGAGAAAGCTCAAAAATCTCTGACGGATTATTTTGCTAATAACTACAACAAAGGTACGAAAATCAATACAGTATGGGACGCTAGCAAGGCGGTTATGAGAGGATTCTTTATCCAGCAGAATTCCATCAAAAATAAAAATAGAGAGAAAGGAAAGAAAGAAATCCTAAGACAAATAATGGACAATGAACAAAAATTGGTCAAAAAACCTAACAATGAGAAAATAAAACAGAACATAAAGGTGTTACAAGCACAATTTGCGATGATAATCAACAAAGAGGTGGAATGGAATATAAAAAAAATGAGACAAAGGAATTTCGAATCGGCGAATAAATCAGGAAAATGGCTAGCTTGGCAAATCAAAAAAAGAAAAGAACAAAGTACAGTTAATAAAATCATCGTGGAGGGAGAAGAAATAGACAGCCCAAAAGGCATTAGAAAAGGATTCTTGGACTTTTACAGACATTTATATAAAAGAACAGAAAAGAATAATATGAGGAAAATAGAGAGATATTTAAAAGAAAAAATGGTGCAGAAGATCCCGACAGAAAAAAGAGAAAGGCTGAATACCCCAATTGAATTAGATGAAATAAAAGAGGCTATAAAAGAACTTAAGAAAGGGAAAGCTCCAGGTCCGGATGGATTTACAGCAAGATATTATAAAGAGATGAAACACATCCTGTCGTTGCCTTTAAAAGAAGTTATGGATAATATTCTTAAAGAAAAAGAAATCCCGGAAACATGGAAGGAAGCATTTATCACATTTATCCCCAAACAAGATTCTGACCTAACACAAGTTAAAAATTATAGGCCTATTTCGCTACTCAACACAGACTACAAAATATTTGCGAGTATTTTGGCAAAAAGGATGAAAAGAGAAATAAAGGATATTATACATAAGGACCAAGCGGGTTTCTTACCTGGCAGACAGATGAGAGACAATGTTAGGAATATAATTAACATTTTGGAATATTTGACTGCCAGAAATGAGAAACAAGCGATGTTAATATTTGTTGATGCGGAAAAGGCCTTTGACAACATATCTTGGGATTTCATGTTGAAAAGTTTAGAATATATGGAAGTAGGGGTGGAATTTCTCAATGGAATCAAAGCAATATATACGGAGCAGAAAGCCAAATTAATTGTAAATAATGTGATTACTGAGGAAATTGGGATATCTAAAGGTACACGACAAGGGTGTCCACTTTCACCATTGCTATTCATCATGGTTCTGGAGGTCTTTCTAAAATCATTAAGGGAAAATGAGGCAATAAAAGGGGTGGAAGTAGGCCGGAATGAGTATAAAGTGAAAGCCTTTGCCGATGATCTGGTTATAACGGTAGAAGACCCTTTAGAAAGTATGAAAAACATACTTATAGAGATAGAGAGATTTGGTCAAGTGGCAGGATTTATATTGAATAAGAAAAAAACCAAAATAATTGTTAAGAATATGGACTCAGATAGAATTGAAGAGATACAGCAGCAAGCAGGTATAGAAGTGGTGAAAAAAGTGAAATATTTAGGTATATGGATAACCCCCAAGAATATAGATTTATATCAGAATAATTACATACCAGTGTGGAATGGGATAAAAAAAGACTTGGACACGTGGGGACGAATGAAATTATCATTCTGGGGAAGGATTTCAACGATAAAGATGAGCGTGCTACCAAAACTACTGTTTCTATATCAAACAATTCCGATAATCAAGGGGACTGGGGTTTTTAAAGATTGGCAAAGAATAATTTCAAGATATATCTGGCAAGGAAAGAAGCCAAGAATTCAATTTAAGTTATTAACTGATGCAAAAGAAAGAGGAGGCTTTGCCTTGCCAGACTTGAAACTGTATTATGAAGCCTCAGGCCTCTGTTGGTTAAAGGAATGGATAAAATTAGAAAATACAGAACTGTTGGACTTAGAAGGATTTGACAATAGATTTGGATGGCACGCGTACCTATGGGCTGGAAAGAAGAAAATCCATAGAGGTTTTGGAAATCACATCTTCAGAGGACCATTAATAGAAATATGGGAGCGGTATAAAAACCTACTGGAAACAAAAACTCCACACTGGCTGTCGCCATTAGAGGTTATGGCTGTCAAAAAAACTAATATGAGAAAGAATTGGATCACATATGGAAATTTGATTATTAAAGAAGGGGGGAAATGGAAAATGAAACCTTATGAAGAAGTGAAAGAATTTATGTATGATTGGTTACATTATTTTCAAACAAATGAAATGTTTAAGAAAGACCTCAAAGAATACGGATATATAGAAAAAGATTCTAGATTTCAAATAGAAATAATAAACAATGAACATAAAAACTTATCCAAAATGTACAAAATATTGTTGGAATGGCATACAAAAGATGAAGAAGTTAAATCAGTTATGATAAAATGGGCCAGGGATATAGGACATAATATACAATTTGATGATTGGACAAAACTTTGGAAGGATGGTATTAAATTTACTGCATGCACTGCATTAAAGGAAAATGTTATGAAAATGATATATAGATGGTACATTACACCAGTAAAATTAGCAAAAATGTACAAAACATGTAAGAAATGTTGGAAATGTAAAGAAAAGGACGGTACATTTTTTCATATGTGGTGGGAATGTAAGAAAGTGAAAAGCTTCTGGGAGATGATATATAACGAGCTGAAAAAAATGTTGAAATATACATTTGTTAAAAAACCAGAGGCTTTTCTTTTAGGAATAATAGGAAATGAAATAAATAGAAAGGACTACAAAATTTTCCTGTATGCAGTGACAGCGGCAAGAATATTATTGGCCCAGAATTGGAAACAAGAACAAATACCAACGTTGGAGGAATGGAGAACAAAGCTGATGGACTATGCAGAACTTGATAAACTGACAGGGAAGATAAGATATCAGCGAGATCAAAGTTTCATCGAGGATTGGAAAAAATTAACAGATTATTGGGAATGTATAAGTGATAACGAAATAACGTTAGTGGCATTTAAAGAAGCTCTGTAATAGATTAAGAAATATTGCAAAAAAGCAGAATATAAGATGGGGGTAAGCATAAAGGTAATATAGAAATTGGGAAATGTGTATCAAAAAATTAGAATTCGAATGATTCTCAGAGAAGCTGAAGGAAGTCAAAAATTGGAAATGTATTACAATTGTTAATGTGAAATGATTGTATGGAAAAACTAATAAAATATATTTAAAAAAAAAAGAAAGAGATGGAGGCCAGGTCTCAGGGTCGCTGGGACGCAGTCATGATGGCTAACTACTGTTGGACTCTGAAGAGAGACCTCCCTGCCGCTGAGCATTCCAGGAGTTCTAAGAAACGGAAGTTCAAGCCCTGAAGTTTGAAAAATGGTGAAGCAACATGCAATTTACGTGTACTTACCTTTATTAAAAAATTGTTGCCCAGTGTAATCACCCGCTTAGGACTGAGCATGCTCAGTGGGAATGCTAACTGCTGGAGACAAAGTCGTCAGGAGGGAGGGTATGGAATAATAGATGCTGGAAGAAGGTATGGCTGGATGGCTGGAACACTGAACGGGAGCACTCCATACTGCAATATTTTGTGGAAGATTGGACTTGCATCTTTCATTTATCTCTCCTCTTCCCTTACATTTTCAAAATCTAACTGATCACCAGATAGACTGTGTTCTCTGCACTGTTCAACCAGGGATGGGCCAAGTGTTGCCAATCAAAAGTTCTTGAGACTCCCACCAACTCTAGCTACATGGCCAATGGTCAGGGATGATGGGTATTGTGGTCCAACAACATCTGGAGGTCCTCAGGCTCCCCATCAGTGGCCCCACCTGTGCTACACATTGAAAGTAGGATAGTGTCACAAGCTGTTATGGCTTCTTCCAAAACATCCTGGAAACTGTAGTTTGTTGAGGGTGTTGAGAGTTATTAGGCATCTCTATTGCCCTCAGAGAGCTACAATTCCCAGTGTTCCCTTGGAGGAGGATTGAGGGTTAAACCACTCTGGGAAGTGTAGCTCTGTGAGGAAAATCAGGGTTTCTTACGAACATTCAACACCCTTCACAAACTACAGTTCCCAGGATTGTCTGGTGGAAGCCTTGACTGTTTAAAGTGGTGTGATACTGAATTAAATTTATAGTACAGTGGCACCTCAGGTTAAGTGCCGTATTTTTCGCTCTATAAGACGCACCAGACCACAAGACGCACCTAGTTTTTGGAGGAGGAAAACAAGAAAAAAAATATTCTGAATCTCAGAAGCCAGAACAGCAAGAGGGATCGCTGCACAGTGAAAGCAGCAATCCCTCTTGCTGTTCCGGCTTCTGGGATAGCTGTGCAGCCTGCATTCACTCCATAAGATGCACACACATTTCCCCTTACTTTTTAGGAGGGCAAAAGTCTTATAGAGCAAAAAATACGGTACTTAATTCGTTCCAGAGGTCTGTTCTTAACCTCAAACTGTTCTTAACCTGAAGCACCACTTTAGCTAATGGGGCCTCCTGCTGCTGCCGCACCGCCGGAGCACGATTTCTGTTCTCATCCTGAAGCAAAGTTCTTAACCTGAAGCACTATTTCTGGGTTAGCGGAGTCTGTAACCTGAAGCGTATGTAACCTGAAGCATATGTAACCCGAGGTACCACTGTATAGATGGGGTCTGTGTTTAAGCCAATCTATATCTGCTCCTGTGTTGTTCTTCCACGGTGTTGTTGTCGAAACTGCAAATTGTTCAGTTATAGTTGAATTATTAAACACTCCCTGATGATTACTATGAACTATCTCTGTTTTTTTTTTTTTATAATATTTTTATTGAACAATTTTTTATATAACAGAAACAAAACATACATAAACAAACATTCAACAATAATGAAACATAAAACAAGTACCATTTCATAACCCAATTTCTAAACCTTACTTCCTCGACCTCCTCTTACTTCCCGTTTCTGTATTCCAAGTTCTTACAGTTATTCAGCGAAATCTTGCCTTATTTTATTATAAATTTATGCTAATCACCCTTATTCTCTTTGTCGTAACCATTACTAATAGTAACCATTTGTTTTAATCCAACATCATTCTAACTGTCACCAATTTTATAATATTTCTTTAGATAATCCTTGAACTTTTTCCATTCTTCTTCCGCCGCTTCTCTTCCCTGGTCTCGGATTCTGCTCGTCATCTCTGCCAAGCTCATATAGTCCATCACCTTCATCTGCCATTCTTCCAGTGTGGGTAGATCCTGTGTCTTCCAGTACTTTGCAATAAGTATTCTAGCTGCTGTTGTAGCATACATAAAAAAAATTGTATCTGTCTTTAACACCCCCTGGCCGACAATACCCAAGAGAAAGGCCTCTGGTTTCTTGGGGAAAGTATATTTAAATACCTTTTTCAGTTCATTATAAATCATTTCCCAGAATGCCTTAATCTTCGGGCACGTCCACCAGAGGTGAAAGAAGGTACCTTCCTTTTCTTTACATTTCCAACATTTGTTGTCAGGCAAATGGTAGATCTTTGCAAGCTTGACTGGGGTTATGTACCACCTATAAATCATTTTCATTATATTTTCTCTTAAGGCGTTACACGCCGTAAACTTCAACCCGGTGGTCCACAACTTTTCCCAATCAGCAAACATGATGTTATGACCAATGTCCTGAGCCCATTTAATCATACTTGATTTTACCATTTCATCTTGTGTATTCCATTTCAGCAGCAGATCATACATTTTTGACAAATTCTTAGTACTGGAATCTAACAGTTCAGTCTCTAATTTTGATTTTTCCACCTGGAAGCCTATTTTTCTGTCTAGTTTAAACACTTCATTTATTTGGTGATAATGTAGCCAATCTCTCACCTTCCCTTTTAATTTTTCAAAACTCTGCAATCTCAGTTTGTCCCCTTCCTTTTCCAAGATTTCCCAATATCTTGGCCATTTCGACTCCATATTTAGCTTTTTAACTGCCTTAGCTTCCATTGGTGATAACCATCTTGGAGTCTTATTTTCCAGCAAGTCCTTATATTTAACCCAGACATTCAGCAGTGCTTTTCTGACAATATGATTTTTGAAACTTTTATGCGCTTTAACCTTGTCATACCACAAATATGCATGCCACCCAAAAATATTGTTAAATCCTTCCAAATCCAAAATGTCTGTGTTTTCAAGAAGCAGCCATTCTTTTAGCCAGCAGAAAGCTGCCGCTTCATAATACAATTTAAAGTCTGGCAGGGCAAACCCCCCTCTTTCCTTTGAATCCGTTAATATCTTAAATTTTATTCTGGGCTTCTTGCCCTGCCAGACAAATTTAGATATATCTTTCTGCCACTTCTTGAAACAGTCCATTTTATCCATTATTTGTAATGCTTGAAACAAAAACAACATTCTTGGCAAAACATTCATTTTTATAACTGCAATTCGACCTAACAAGGAAAGCTTCAAGTTTGACCATATCTCTAGATCTTTTTTCACTTCTGTCCAAGTTTTTTCATAATTGTCTTTAAATAAATTCACATTCTTAGCTGTCATATTCACACCCAAATATTTCACTTTTTTAGCCACAGTCAACCCCGTCTCATTCTGAAACCTTTCTTTTTCAATCTGTGTTAGATTTTTCTCCAATACCTTAGTCTTTAACTTATTCAATTTAAATCCTGCCAATTGACCAAACTCTTGGATTATTTCCAAAACTCTTTTCGTGCTAGCTTCTGGCTCCTGTAATGTAAGTACCAGGTCATCTGCAAATGCTCTCAATTTGTATTGTTTGACTCCGACCTGAATCCCTTTAACCAACTGGTCCCTCCTGATCATATTAAGCAAAACCTCAAGGACCGATATAAAAAGTAATGGGGAAATAGGGCACCCCTGTCGTGTCCCTTTTTCAATCTTAAACTCTTCTGTTACAACATTATTTACAATTAATTTTGCTTTCTGTTCAGAATATATTGCACCTATACCATTTTCAAACCCTTGGCCTACCCCCATCCCCCGGAGGTTCTTCAACATAAAACTCCAAGAAATGTTGTCAAAGGCTTTCTCGGCATCCACAAATATCAAAACAGCCTTAGTGTTTATATTCACTTCCAACTTCTCCAAAATGTCAATTATATTCCTTACATTGTCCGACAAATGCCTTTTCGGGAGAAAGCCCGCTTGGTCCCCATGAATCTCCTCCATCAAAACTCTTTTCAGTCTCTTTGCTAAAACATCAGCAAAGATTTTGTAATCCACATTTAGTAAGGAGATGGGTCGGTAGTTCTTAAGTTGGGTCTTTTCAGTCTCTGTCTTTGGTATAAGTGTAATGTAGGCCTCTCTCCACGTATCGGGTGCCCTTTTCCCCTTCATAATCTCATTACAGACTTCCTTCAAAGGTTGTATAAGTCCTTCTTTCAAAACTTTGTAGTATTTGGAAGTCAGTCCATCTGGTCCAGGTGATTTGCCCAACGTCATGTTTTGAATGGCATCTTCTATTTCCTGTATTGATATCTCCTGATTCAAAATTGTCTTACTTTCCTGCGAAATTTTTTTCAGCCCATTTTTCTCGAGGAATTGTTGTATATCTGTTTCATTCTGCGGCCCTTGTGTATACAATTGTCTAAAGTAGTTCTGAAAACAGTTCCTAATTTCCACTGGGTTACATATGTTCTTTCCTTCCACTTCTAAGTTTGTTACCGTGTTGAGTTTTTGTCTCTTCTTTATTTGCCAAGCCAATAACTTGCCACATTTGTCTGCCGATTCAAAGGACTTCTGTCTCATTTGTTTAATTTTCCATTCTATTTATTGATTCATCAGTTCCATATATTGTGTTTGGTACAATTTAATTTCTCTTAGAATCTCTTGCGATTTTGGCTTCAATCTTAATTTCCTTTCCCCTTCTTTTATCTTATCCAGGATTTTCTCCTTCCTCTCATTTTGCCTTCTTCTCTTTAATGTATTTTGTTGTATCAAAAACCCTCTCATCACGGCTTTGCTTGCGTCCCATACTATTCTTTTTTCTACTTTAGTCCTTAGATTAATTTCAAAATAATCTTTCAAGGTTTTTTGGGCCTTTTTACAGATCTCCTCGTCTCTAAATAAGGTGTCATTCATTCTCCATCTGAAAGAGCCAGTTGTTGTTTGCTTCATCACCATCTTTACTGCATTATGGTCGGAGAGAGTTTTTGGGCAGATTTCCACTTTCTTTATATTCGACGCCATACCGCTAGTCACCCAAATTTGGTCAATCCTAGTCCATGTCATTTTGGCTTCAGAAAAGAAGGTTCCCTCTCTCTCTAATGGGTGTTTTGTTCTCCAAATGTCGATCAAATCCATATTGTCAGTCATTTCAAAAAAGGTTTTTGGTAGTCTTCCATCTTTTGTGACTACCTGTCTTTGTGCTTTGTCCATATTTGTTGAAACTACTCCATTCATGTCTCCCATCATAATCAGTTTATAGTCCATATAGTCCGTTAAAGTCTCATGCAACTTCTTAAAGAATTCTGTTTTCCCTTCATTTGGTGCATATACCCCCACTATCAGAAATTTTTCTCCTTGAAATTGAATTTCAATTGCCAAATACCTTCCTTGATCATCTTTGAAGATTTGTTTCGGCTGCAAATTTTCCTTTACGTAGATCACCACTCCTCTCTTTTTTACTTTATCTGAAGATATAAATTCTTGTCCCAGTCTCTTATTTGTTAACAATTTTCTATGTGCTCTTGTCACATGGGTCTCTTGTAAACAAATCAAATCCAAATGATCTTTCTTTAAAGCATGAAATATATTTTTTCTTTTTCGGGGGTTGTTTAGACCATTACAGTTCCAAGTTAGAAGTTGCAAAGCCATGATGGGGTTATTTAATTCCTCCTACAGCTCCCAATTGTTGTTCGTCCTTTGTCGGTGGTTCTGTGTCTTTGTCTAATCTTGAAGGATGTCCTTCTCCTGGATGGGTCTCTTTCTGTAGGTCTTCTTCGTGTTCTCCCAAGAACTTGTCTTTATCACTCACTGTTTTTATTCTTCTTTTCTTTCCTTTGTATTTAAAAGACAAGCCTTGGGGAAACTCCCACCTGAATAGTATGTAGTTCCTCTTCAGTAATGTCACCAAATCCTTATAAGGACCTCTTGCATCCAAGATACTTTTAGGGATGTCTTTAAAGATCTCAATATAAGAGTCCTCGATCCGAAGGGTTGTTTGATAATGCAGGTTCAATATTTTATCCCTCTCTTCTTTGGATCTTAGAGTTATCAAGCAGTCTCTGGGTCTATTCTTCTTCTGCCTTGTTCCCAACCTAAATGCACTCTCTATTTTGAACTCTTCTTCTTTCAAATCTTGCTTCCAAAAGTCAGAAAACTCTTTTGTCAAATAATCCACCAGGTTGTCTCCTTCTTTTTCCGGCACAAGTCTAATCCTTAGGTTTTTCTCTTTGCGTTGCATATCCTGCATAGAAAGTGTCAGTTCATACTCATCCAATTTCCTGTACACCGGTGGAAATTTCCCTTCAACAGCAGTAGCAATTTCTTTAGCTTCTTCGGCTATCTTTCGCGTTGTAGATGAATCTTCCAATAGTTTCCCAATTGCTTCTGCATTAGAGTTCACTTTATTTCCAAGGTCAGTTATACTTTTTGTATTCAAATCAATTTTCCCAGAGATTTCTTCAATTTTCTTATTTGTTTCAGCACCTTGCTTCTTTAATTCCTCTAAAGAATCACTTATTTTTCCCAAGGCCTTTGTAAACGCATCTTCTGAAGACATTGTTTTCACTCTTGCCTTTGTTGCAGCTGCAGCTCCCGGGGCCCCTGATACAGAGGCCCTTCTTTGCATAGAAGAGTCCACTTTGTATTGTCTACCAGATCTCAAAGTTGTTTCTTGTGGATCTTCTTTCTGTTTACCATCTGCCATAACAAAGTCTTTCGTTCAAGGTCATTCCCACACTCTTAAACTGTCAACAATAAAAAGTTCTCAGGTTTTAAATTCCACTTAGTTACTGAAGCTGGCCAAATCCTCTAGAGGGCGCAAAATCAGTTTCTGAACTTTAAATTGTTCCCACACTTCCAAAAAACGAAAGCCCTCCAAGTCCCTTACTTTGTAAAAGATCCAAAATAAAAGTGTCCTGCAAATGACTTACTATGTAGCCAAATACGATGTTTCAAGTTGAGAGTAACCAAAGTCTATATGTCAGTTACTTTCTAACCTTATTTGTATCAACCGTCCTTAGCCGGTGTCTTTCCTCCGGCAGTCCGACCCCCAGGTAGATAAGCGGCGGTAATCAGTTCAATCTCCTTTAAATTAGGCAGGAAATCCCTTTAAAATCTTCTTTCCCCCCTCCCCTGCCTTTTGGGGGGGAGTTCTTTGCTTGGTGTTGGGTTTCTTAGCTCATAAAAGCTCCTGTCAGAAGTTACAGCTTCACTGTCTTTCGCTTTAATCTTGCTGCAGGACGGTAAGCAGACTTCCTTTTTAGTACTTATCCGTCTCGGTGCCCAAATTCATTAATTTTGACGTCCAATTTGTAATGCAAACTCAATCCTACTCACGGAAAGTTGCTCTCTTTTAATCCAAAATCTTCGGAAGAAGTCAGCACTCTCCGCTGATGGCGACGCGGCTTCGCTTCGCAGGCTGGGTGAAAGCGACTCTCAGCACCGCTCCACGCACCCCTCCGCTGATCTATAGCCTTTAAAAAGGCTATTTCACAACGTCGGGGGGGGCGAAGGTGCCCGCCGAGTCTCCGGTTCACAGGCTACGCGCCTGTGACTTTTAAGGGTCTTTGCTCCGCCGTGAGCAACAAGACCCGAACCCGCGAAGCAGATCTCTCCCGGAGCTCCGGGAGAAATCCGCCATTCAGCGCTGGCGCTAACCCGGAAGTCTCTATGAACTATCTCTGAAATATATAAGCTAAAAGGAGCATGGTCTGATTGACGAGGATTTCTCAGATTTCATTTTAGGCAAAATGTCAATGACAACTCTAGTCAACAGATCATAGCATGAAGCTACAATTGAGCGGTGATCAAGCTGGTCGATGAATAAGAGTGTGTTTCAGGGGGACTGGAGACTAGAGACTGGTTTTGACAAGGTGGTTGGGGAGGAACAGGAAGAGCCAGAAGAAAAATCCCGACAGGAGGCAAAGCCAGGTAGTGTGTATCATCACCAGCAAGCTTCCTCTTTTGACATCACCAGCAATTTTACTAGTTTTGCTGTAGAAATAGATTATTGAAATCTGAGGTGCAAAATTGCAGCAGCTCCTCCTGCAAGTATTCCATGAGCTTGGGGTTTCTTCCTGGGGGGGGGGAATAGAAATAAAAAATAAAATAAATAGCACCACTATGCACCTTTGCCAAGCATGCTCATCCATTTTGCATTTCGCAGAGAGGCATGAGAATGCTTTATAAGCTCACTTTTCCTCTGCTTTTTGAATCTTTCTTCATTAGGAGACTCCAGCATCTGACAGGTCATTTGCCTGCCCTCCGCTTTCTCCATTAACATTACCCTTAGATAGAGTGAGTATGAGAAAATGGATAATGGATAGTTTGCCATTTAATGGAGTCCCCATCTCTCATCTGATTCCTTCATACTGCATTTCCCCCCCACTGCATGTTTGGTGGAATCATTGTGCACTAGGCATCCACCTGACATGTATTATATTTTGTCTTCTGCTGCTTGGGGCAGGCAGATGGTAGTCTTGGATCTAAATCAAGCAGCCAGGAGCTCTATAGCAATGGCAGGGGGGTGATGGTCTTGAATGTGAGACGCTGGCCAGCTGTCTGCTCTGCTGGGGTACCATCAATGCAGCAGGCCAGGAGGAGGTACTGCAGCTTGCTTCTTGGCAGTGCCAGGTTTACGTATAAGCTAAACAAGCTATAGCTTAGGGCCCCACTCTCTTGCCACCTCCTCCAAATTTCACTATTAATATAATGGTAAAGGACCCCTGACAGTTAAGTCCAGTCGCAGACAACTCTGGGGTTGCGGCGCTCATCTCACTTTACAGGCCGAGGGAGCCGGTGTTTGTCTGCAGACAGTTTTCCCGGGTCATGTGGCCAGCATGACTAAGCCACTTCTGGCAAAACCAGAGCAGAGCACAGAAACGCCGTTTACCTTCCCACCAGAGCGGTACCTAATTATCTACTTGCACTTTGACGTGCTTTCGAACTGCTAGGTTGGCAGGAGCTGGAACTGAGCAATGGGAGCTCACCCTGTCACGGGGATTCGAACCGCTGACCTTCCGATCGGCAAGCTCAAGAGGCTCAGTGGTTTACACCACAGTGCCACCCACGTCCCTTACTATTAATATACTACTTCTTCATTGTATTTCAGTTCAATAATTACTTTGATAAAATACATATTTTGTTATGTGCAAATGGCTTTAGATACCTATTAGGTCCATAAATTACCATATAGCATACATTCAACACAAAAAACAGGGACAATTTGTTGTTGACAAAGGACAGCTAGACATATAAAGGGCCCCATTACCTTCATTAGCTTAGAGCCGCATCAAACCTAGATCTGGCCCTGCGTCTCAGCAACAGTCAGATGACACAATTGGCCAATCAGAGTCTACCTGGCCACACAAAACCTCAGCCTAAGCTAAGCAACTTGTGTCTTAAGTAAAAACCAAGATTTTCTCAGTCTATGCTCACCAGCATGCATTTCTGCCTGCATGTCATGAGCTGCTAGATCTGTAAACTGCTGTCCCATATGGTGAGCCACTAAACTGCAGAAAACAGGCTTCTCAGTGAACATAAGGGGGAAAGCCCTGCTGAATCAAGCCAAAGGCCCATCTGATTGAGCAGTCTGTTCCCAGTGGCCAGCAAGTTGCCTGTTGTTGTTGTTTAGTCATTCAGTCGTGTCCGACTCTTCGTGACCCCATGGACCAGAGCATGCCAGGCACTCCTGTCTTCCACTGCCTCCCGAAGTTTGGTCAAACTCGTGTTGGTAGTTCCTTTAACACTGTCCAACCACCTCATCTTCTGTCGTCCCCTTCTCCTTATGCCCTCAATCTTTCCCGACGTCAGGGTCTTTTCCAGGGAGTCTTCTCTTCCCATGAGGTGGCCAAAGTATTGGAGCCTCACCTTGTTTTTGTCCATGGAGTTCTCTTTGCAGGGATACTGGAGTGGCTTGACAGTTCCTGCTCCAGGTGGATCATGTTTAGTCAAAACTCTCCACTCTGACCTGTCCCTCTTGGGTGGCCCTGCACGGCATAGCTCATAGCTTCTCTGAGTTGTTCAAGCCCCTTCGCCATGACAAGGCAGTGATCCTTGTGGGATATCTAATAATAATAATAATAATAATATTTATTATTTATACCCCGCCCATCTGGCTGGGCTTCCCCAGCCACTCTGGGTGGCTTCCAACAAAATATTAAAATACTGTAATGCATCAAACATTAAAAGCTTCCCTAAACAGGGCTGCCTTCAGATGTCTTCTAAAAATCTGGTAGTTGTTGTTCTCTTTGGCATCTGGTGGGAGGACGTTCCACAGTGTGGGTGCCATTACTGAGAAGGTCCTCTGCCTGGTTCCCTGTAACTTGGCTTCTTGCTGTGAGGGAACCACCAGAACCACCAGAAGGCCCTCGGCACTAGACCTCAGAGTGCGGGTAGAATGATGGGGGTGGAGACACTCCTTCAGATATACTGGACCGAGGCAAGACCTGAGCAAAACAACACCTCTTCCCCTGCAGCTGGTATCCAGAGACAAAATGCCCCCACCAATGGAGGGGGAATGTATCTATTCTGCCTAGTTGCCATTGATAGCCTTTTCCACCATGAGGAGGATAATGAGAAGTGAATGATCCAGGAGAAGTGAAGAACCTTCCAGGCTTACCACTGGAGATTCTTGGGTAGGAATGGGGTATAAAAGAACTTCCTCTTCCAGTTGAGCCCAGCTCAGCATGAGCTCTGAAATAATATGATTCTATGATTCCTTGGATTCACATAAGATACAATATAAGTTTTTTAATCTACCCACAGCAAACCCACAGCAAAGTACCAATAAAACAATGCAGGTTCTACATCCATAATATGAGACAATGTCCATGAGGTAAGAAAGAGTTTACTAGAGGCACCAACAAACTCAAATCCAGCTTGGTTTTATATTAAACCTCTGAATCACCACAACAATTTATAGTGATTTTATCTAACTCCTTTTTCCTGAGTTGATTTTCAGCCAGTCCATAGAGGGCCACCCTATGAAGTACGAAACTATTATTGTCACTCAAGAGAAACCCAAACATTTCTGCTGGGCTGTACCTGCTTGCTTGTGTGAACAAAGGTTTCAAAAAGCAATTTCTTAGGTCTCCATACAAGGGGCAGGCTAACCGATAATGAGTGATGTCTTCCACCACAAATACAAAGTGTGTCTGTATACAGGACCCTGTTGTAGCAGCCACCCAAAACTGCACTGGGCATCACTTGGAAACACAGTTCAATAAAAGCATTTCTTAAGGAAACTGGTGAGAGTTTGATCTGATAACTATCTCCAAAATGCTCTGTTCTCAAGAGTGAATACCAAGTGGGAAATTTGGAGCTTCTAATTAATTTCAGGTCCCTTCTGGGTTCCATCTAGAAGAGCCAATCCCGTAAAGCGACCCCTGACCATTAGGTCCAGTCGTGGCCGACTCTGGGGTTGCGGCACTCATCTCGCTTTATTGGCCGAGGGAGCCAGCGTAGAGCTTCCGGGTCATGTGGCCAGCATGACTAAGCTGCTTCTGGCGAACCAGAGAAGTGCACGGAAACGCCGTTTACCTTCCTGCCGGAGGGGTACCTATTTATCTACTTGCACTTTTTGGCATGCTTTCGAACTGCTAGGTTGGCAGGAGCAGGGACCGAGCAATGGGAGCTCACCCCGTCGTGGGGATTCGAACCGCCGACCTTCTGATCGGCAAGTCCTAGGCTCTGTGGTTTAACCCACAGCGCCACCTGCATCCCTTTTGCCAGTCCCTTAGTTGACACTTATTTAATGTGGAAGTAGAACCCAGTTTGGATGAGGGATAGTCTAAAATGGGGTTTCCCAAACTTGAGTCATCAGCCATTTTTGAACTACAACTCCCATCATCCCTATCTAGCAGGACCTGTGGTCAGGAATGGTGGGAATTGTAGTCCAAAAACAGCTAGAGACCCAAGTTTGGGAAACCCTGGTCTAAAATGTATTGACTTAAGAAAACAAGAAGAGTCCGCTGAATCAAGTCAAATGCCCATCTCATCAAACACTTTGCTCTCACAGTGATTAGCCAGAAGTACATGGGAAGCCCACACAAGCCGGACTTATGTACAAGAGCCCTCTCCCTACCTTTGATTCCCAACAGCTGGAATTCAGAGGAACACTGCCTGCAGCAGTGGAAGTAGAACACAGCCATCATAGCTAGTAGCCATTGATAGCTCTATCCTCCATGAGGTCTTCATTTTCCCTCTGGTCCTGGCTCACATCAGGAGGCGTCCCTAAGCTTTTCACAGTTCCAGAGCCAGGATTTGTACTTGGAATATGTGATGAGGAACAGATCGTGTGCCTGACTTCATCTCCAGCAGAGGATGCAAATGACTGGAAGCCTAACACATGGATACCAAAAGTGATATCCTCAAACAGCAGGCCTAGGGACCAAGGGGCCAAGAGGGACTCTTTATTCGGTTGTGCAAGGCTAAACTGTGCTGCTCGGAGATGAATGAGCAAAATGACATCCTAATCAAACCCGACAGCAGCATTGCATTGTAATTATAGACTGCCGCGGGCGCCTTTGAAACTATGAGTACTTTTGGGGTAGTTTGCATCTAAATTAAAATTGAACATCAAAGTAGTTAGATAGGGGATGCATTTCCAAGGAGGGTTTTTGTTTTTGTAAAAAGAATTGGAGAAGGGAGGGGGGAAACTATCAATGAAAAACACTAACTGATTAGTATTATACTGCATGCCAGATGCTTGCTAGCATTAGAAATAGCCCAAAATGTTGATAACTAGAAGCCAGTCCCTTGAATCTTATTAATTTTGCTTCTGAATTATGTATGTAGGGTTTTTTTTCTTGCTGTTGTTCCATTTGTGCCATTCGTTCAAAAATGTTTGTTTAGATTTCCTTAAGATGCACATGCAGAAATTAAAAAAGAAAGAAAATAAATGAGATTGCTGAAACACTTCCAAAAGGCACTCAGCTAAGAAATGGTACAAATCTGGAACAGGGTCCCCTTCCCCTGCCTTGCTTAAAAGTTGCTTGATCTGCTAAATATTTATGTCAGAATTAATAAATGAATCTCTCTCCCTCCCACCAACCCAAATTCCTTTGCAGTAAAACAAAAGAATAAAAATCTGCTGCTTTTTCACTCTCAAAAGGAAGGATAGAGGGAATCATCTGCTTCTAAAGAAATCAAATACATTCAGCCGAGATGGTATCATTAATACGTGTTGATGTCTTGAGTCGGGGAAATGTGGAGCTGAGCACCGTAAACATCTGCTTGTCTGCTTTACAGATGTTCTGCCTGAAGCTTTGTCTTTTTCTGATTAAATTTTGAGACAACAGCCAGGAAAAAAGAAATAGGCCTACTCCACTCCACTCCAATGTGTTTTCTCTTTGCTGTCACACAACAGTTTTGTGAATTGGAAGCAGCAGCAGCCAGGCTCTCCAGAGCTCACTCCTGCTATAATATGTGGACCACTTATTGTTAGGACAGCAGTCCTGGTCCAAAGCATTTTTCTAGCCAAGGCAGAGCAGTAAATGGGGACCTCTGCCCACCCTAAGACAAAGGGTTTTGTTTTTGTACCCAAGACTGGTCCAGTTATTTTGGTACCTATGGTAGACAGCTTCCCAAGACCATTTCTTCCTCTATGACCATAAAAATGCAAGTAGCATCGTGAATTAAATAACTAGCAATTTGTTGTCTTGGATGTTTGCCTCACTCTGTCTAATGACAGAACCAACACTGTTTAAGAATGTGCTCATTACATATTAGAAGTTAGGCCAACAGTACCTTGCTTGTCCTTGGCCGCAAACCTTGAAGGTATGCCAGGAAGATTCTGCCAATGTCAACAAATCCCCTCCATCTGCTGAGCCTGGGGATGAGGTCAAAAAATCCAGCATTGCTCAAGGATGCCACCTGTGCCACATACCCTTGAGCTGGTAAGCTGTGAAATGTTGATTGGTAAGCCATCCAGGCGGATGCCTCAAAGGTGCTCCTCAGTTTAGCTTTGATCTTTTCTTCTGTCCAAGGGATAAGGGACCTATAGACTTCCAGATGTTGTTGGACTCCAGCTCCCATCAGTTCTAGCCAGAGAAGGTTGATAGACGTCCAACAATGTCTGGAAGACCACAGGTTCTCCATCTCTGCTCTAATCCCACAAGCATTCAACCTTGCTTGTCTCCTTATTTAGAACCAGTCCAGGTAGTGGTCTCTTTCCAGGCATGGTCTGTGATTTAAAGCTCTGTGTCCAAGCACCTTTCCACCCCCCTCCAGAGCTTTCCCCATGAAAACTTGCTATTTAAAGCTCAATTGAAGAAAACATCAGTCCACAGAAAATCTGAACTGATGTTTTCTTTACCTGTCATTGGGTCTGGCTGCACCTACTGTTGGTCTCCCTGCCTTCTACCTACCAGTCTCAATGGCCACCAGTTGCTGCTGTCTATGAGTGTAACACTGAGACAAAAGAGGAGGAAAGTGATGGACAGGTCGACTCCTTGGACTGATTGCATGTAAGAAGGCAAGTCCGTGAGGGCTGTCTCAATGTACCCTGCCACTTATGGGGCAGTGCCTCATTTACCCTAATGGACCAGCTTCCACTGATGTTGGTGACCAACAGCAAACTTTAAGAGCCATTGGTCTAACATTATCTGGAGGAGGGAAAATCCTCAACTGGGTTTGTAAATCCATTACAATGACTTTCTGAGTTGCAATGGCATCTTTGGAAAGCTGAGCTCTCGTACAGCAGTACTTCATTGAAGCTGCAAGTAGAGCAGATATATATGGGACGTCAGTTTGCTTTGTGGAATAGACAATCTGGATTGTATCTCTTACATTGGCAAATAATGGATTCCCCAAATATTTGCAAGAGGTTCATTATTGCTTTTCAACCCATTTCAGGCTGTCTTT
The DNA here is from genome assembly GCF_027172205.1 of Podarcis raffonei. Classification (NCBI taxonomy): domain Eukaryota; kingdom Metazoa; phylum Chordata; class Lepidosauria; order Squamata; family Lacertidae; genus Podarcis; species Podarcis raffonei. The sequence goes on from NC_070617.1 coordinate 37,103,198, forward strand.
CCCTTGCCACCTCCCTCGGTTGACAGCTGTTGTGTTTTATGGCAGAGGATTGCGCTCGCATTTTGACCTGTTGATACTCAGCATCCATCATGAGAAGATTCCTCTTCCCTGCAACACTCTTTATTGATTTTACACCAGTTGGGGGAAGAAAGATACACTTCATGCACAACGGCAAGAGCCCTTCGAAAATAACTCAAACATGAGACTTCATAAACAAGGATGGGAGATGTTGGTAGGAGACCAAGCGGGGTTTGCCAGGAATAATTCACTGCACAATATGCAGAAATGGGGATGCTGGCAACAAAGATGTTCCAGTCTATTGAACTCATAATCTGTTTCAGACAGTGCCGTGCCAGCCCCCTGAACCTTTGAGCTGCCTCTCAAAACTCAAAAGCCTAGTGTTTGTTTGTTTTTTCTCCACTATGTCATTGTCACCTTAAACTATATTTAATCACACAAACTCTCACACCTTCCTTTCACGTATGGGGGTTTGACTCAGCATGACAAAAATGGCTATCCTGTGCCCCTCCAGAAGTTGTTGAACTACAGCCTCCTTCGTTCCTGACTCTTGACCCGACTAGCTTTGGTTCATGGGAGTGATAGTTCAGCCAAACCTGGAGAGTTATAGGTTGACCATCCTGGTGTATGGTGTTTAACAAAGAGATAAGACAGGGCTCACAAAATGAATTTCAACAGGGACGAATGCAAGGTTCCACATGTAAGCAGGAGGAATAAACTGCCTCCCTCTTGTGTCCCCTTGTTCTCCCTCGAACAAGTCCACTCTGTTCCCTCTCTCTAACACAGGACGTGTTCATGGTGTTGCTTCACTACCATAGGGTCAACACGATATAAAGGGAGGTGTTGGTGGCGGGGAACTGAAGGGAAGCAGAAGTTCAGAGTGACTGGTGTTCTCTGAATAGGGCAATGGAGTGATGTCGTCGTCAAATCAGCCAGGATCAGGTGCAGCTCTCTCCTTCTCATTCAATGCCTTTTGTTGGCTGAATGGCCTTTGCTCCAGAGACACAGCAGAGAAATTGGACGACAGGCTTAGGGAGCAGTGCCATTCTCTGATGCCGAGGCGCTGCTTCTTGAAATGTCTTTCATGACAGCTGGCTTGGTGCAAACTAAACCTGGCTGTGTTTGCAAGTTAAGCAAAAATTAGCATAAACAGCAGCTGCCGCACTACCCCCAAAACATGCAACAATGAAGACATTTCCCCTCCTCCCCCCCCCTCCTGCCCTCTCAGCACCCTTTGCCTTCAGAAACAAAGGCAGGTAAAAAGCTGTCTTGAAATAATGAGTTTGTTAACCACCTGTTAAAAGTTCTGTGTGCCATTAGAATAAAAGCAGTGTTTACTAAAGGCATATGCAGCACTTTTTTCTTAGATCTGGGTTTCCTAATTAAAGTCAAATCGATACTTATGATTAAAAAGAAGCAATTCAATTGCTGTGCAACATACATTTCTACACAGGAAAAGGCAGCTTTTGTTATTATCCCAGATGTGTTTGTTTGTTTTCTATGCTGGGAGCGATGGAGTTGAAAGGGGGTTAACCCTCTCCCACCCAGTAAGTTTGGAAGAGGGATTTAGCTCAGTAGTAGAGGATCTGCTTTGCTTGCAAAAGATCCCAAGTTCAATCCCCAGCATCTCCAGGTAGGACTGGGGATGTCAGCTGCCAGTCTGTGTAATATAATAATATAATAATAATAAGTTATTATTTATACCCCGCCCATCTGGCTGGGTTTCCCCAGCCACTCTGGGTGGCTTCCAACCAAATATTAAAAACAATACAGCATCAAACATTAAAAACTTTCCTAAACAGGGCCGCTTTCAGTTGTCTTTTAAAAGTAAAATAGTTGCTTATTGCCTTGACATCTGGTGGGAGGGCGTTCCACAGGGCAGGCGCCACTACTGAGAAGGCCCTCTGCCTGGTTCCCTGTAACCTCTCTTCTTGCACTGAGGGAACCACCAGAAGGCCCTTGGCGCTGGACCTCAGTGTCCGGGCTGGACGATGGGGGTGGAGACGCTCCTTCAGGTATTCAGGACCAAGGCCATTTAGGGCTTTAAAGGTCAGCACCAACACATTGAATTGTGCTCGGAAACGTATTGTAAATGACAAAGAGCTAGATGGATTTTTTTTACTAGCCTTCAAGCACACCTCTGCATTTGTTGTGGTAGTCAAGTCTCAACAGGGTATGGAAAACCTGTTTAGGAATTGGATTTGATTAGGGTTTGTGTTGGGAAGAGAGATGTGGTCTTTGGAATTAGCTGTTTTATTAATTGTGCTTATGTTCAACTTTCTTCCATTGACCTGGAAGCAGATGAAGTGATATTTAAGGCTAGGAAGCTACCTGTCAGAGATGCTGGAGTTGGCATTCCACACTGTAGATGCTGCATTGAGCAGGGGATTGGACTAGGGTAGACCAATTTTGGGTCGCCAGATTTCATTGGACTACCATTCCCATCATTCCCAGGCCATTTAGCCAATGGTTAGAGAATGGTCATGGGTGTTGCAGTCCAACAACATCTGGGGACTATAAGGCCTCCAAGGGACCTTCCAGGTCTAAGATGTTATGATTCTGTGACCCTAGCATGGTATGAAATTTCAACATGGTCTTCCATCAAACCACTAACCAAAACAGCTCTGCTGCAGCAAGAATAATTATATCATATAATCCAGGCACGTTGAAGAGGTAGATCATGATCTACCAGTAGATCACTGGACGTCTGTGGTAGATCACTGGTAGATCACTGGCTCCCCCCAAAAAAGCTCAACGTTTTTGCCCTGGACCCCTAAAAAATGTGGCTTTCCCCCTCCCTAAAAAAACTCAACAACTTTGACCTGAACCCCTAAAAAATGGACCTGCCTCCTTCCTAAAAATAAGCAAAAAGCTCATAAACTTTGACCTGAACCCCCCAAAAGGGGTAGATCACTGCCAGTTTTTAACTCTGTGAGTAGATCACAGTCTCTTGGGAGTTGGCCACCCCTGCAATGAATATCAATGTTGGAAGATTCAGAACAGACGAAAGAAAGTACTTCTTCACACACAGCACATAATTAAACCATGGATTTCACTCCCACAAGAGGTAGCGATGGCTACCACTTTGGATCTTTTTAAAGAAGGATTAGACAAATGCATGGAGCATAAGACTAGCAGTGGCTTCCAGCCACAATAGTTATGTCCTACCTCCAGCTTCAGACACAGTATGACACCAGTTGCTGGAAATCACAACCTGTGTTTGTGCTTAGGTCCTACTTGTCGCCTTCTCATAGGCACCTGGTTGGCTAGTGTGAGAACAGGATGCTTGACTAGGTAGGCCACAGGCCTGATCCAACAGGGCTCTTCTTGACTTCAAACAGTGCCCTGTTTAAAGCTGATCTTCAAAAGCTCCAAAAGGATAGCGACTGTCTGATTCCCCTGCTCACTCGCTCTCTACACAGACACACCCACAGAGAGAGAGAACAAATGTGACAGGAGAATCACAAACCAGGAGATGACATATCTTATTCCTCTACCATTTGCTGTTTGAGAGTGATTTTGATTTGGTTTTATTTTTGGAAGCCTCTCGTTGGCTTTCATCTCTGGAAATATCTGATCCTCTCTCTCTCCCTCTCTACATCTGTAGAGAGAATTTTGTTCTCGCTCTCAGCCAGCATCCATGAAACATTCACACCTCAAAGCTGAAGGAAAGGCATCTGGTCCCTTTGCTCTGTTCGGGTGCTTTTGGCATTTGCAATGAGTCCTTGGCCTAGCTTTTGTCTGAAGTGGTGGACATGTGTCTGGACTCGACCATCCCAGACTATAACTCATGTGATCAAATGCCCCAGCCATCCCTAAATAAACAATCACAGAAAATGAGATTCCAGTGGGAAGATTTGCAGCACAGCCTTCAAATGTCTAAAAGGCTGTTAAGCAAACGACAGAATGGATTTGTTCTTTGTTGTTCCAGGCTGCATGAGTAGAATCACATACCCTCCAGCATTTCTCCGAAGAAAATAGGGACGTCCTGTTCCATAATAATAATAATAATAATAATACTCTGGGCGGCTTCCAACACGTAATACATAATAAAACTATATAGAGCTGCCTTCAGGTAGTTACTTATCTCCTTGGCTCTGGGGTCACATAACTCCACACTCTCCAAAATTTCTCCGATGAAAATAGGGACATCCTGCCATATCCTCGAACATTTCTCCAACGAAAATAGGGATGTCCTAAGGAAAAGGAGGACCTTCTGGGATCAAATAAAAAACAACAATTGTGATGGCTTCTGTAAATTCGGGATGTCCCTGGAAAATAGGGGCACTTGGGGGGGGTCGGTCTGGAATCAATATGCATAAAGCAGGGCTATGCACTGGATTCAGCCAAATCTGGGATCTTGAACCAAATTGGACTGATTTAGGTCGGCCCAGGATTCAGCCAGATCGAGTTGAAGCAGCCCCAGATTGCCCCTGGTTGGATCAGATCCACCCAGAAAGATCTAGGGCTGTTCAAAGCAAGGTCCTCTGGCAGCAAGGAAGCGGGGGGGGGGGGGGGAGGTGAGAGAAGGAGATTCACAGGCATCTTCTTGCAACCCTTCACAACTGCATGAATGTGCAGTCCTAATTAAACCCACAGGGATATATATTTTTTCAAGGTGTGTGGGGAGAGAAAGAGATTAAATCTTTTTCTCCCACCCACCTGCCATATGACTTTGCAAGGCCCCCAAATTGTATTGGAGTCCATATCCTGATTGGGTCAGACCTGGATCATCCTGGGGAGGATTTGGATCAGGTCAGGGGGCTGTGCACAGCCCTGGCAGACATGGCAGAGAAGCAGCTTTGGGGTCAGCATTAGGGGATATGGCCTAACTCTGAGCTCTGTTCATCAGTGGAAGAGACTGCCTCTGGAGGGATGAGCTCTTCTTCCCTGGAGGTATTTAAGCAGAGGCTGATGCTGGAGCTGCAACTCACATTACAGATCCTGCTTTGAGTTTGGGCCAGAGCTGAGGGATTCCTCATCAGACAAGGACCAGAAGGTCCTGACCTTACAGCAAGCTCTGGGCTAGGCTCCATCTGGGGGCAAGGAGCCAGGATGATGAGGAGTCGTCTGCACCAAGGGTGAGTTTGGCCTCTGACATCAAGGCTGAAGATGTCCAAAGCCTGAGCAGAGGTGCCTTACATGTCACATGAAAGCCCAAACCCTTTCAGAGATGTGATTACAGAAAAGGGCTCTTTGGGAGTAAAGGTCTCCTTAAGAGTAAGACTCTCTTCTCAAGGAGGCCTCCAAAGGGAAGGGATGGAAATCAGGTTGTGCTTCCAGCAGCTCTTCCAGCCCATCACAATGTCTATGTGCCAGCTCCAAACCCTACCTGCTACTGGATTATCTGCCTTTGCCAAACCTAACCATGAACTGCTTTGACTTTGCCTCTCACCTGAGTCCTTGTTGCACATCCTGCATGCTCAGACTCTGACCTTGGACTGGCCCTGGAATCTTCTCTGCTTGCTACTGTTGATGTGACTTCTGGCAATTTGCCTGGTTATTGAGGTGCCCAGTGAAAACAGGACACAAGGGGTTGGACTAGATGACTTCCAAGGTATGGTCCAACTCCAGGGTTCAAGTATTCTCTTATTTGTTTTATTCTGAAGCACCATTCTTACTGCTTACTCTACTTTCACCCCCCTCATAGGGAATGAGCAGGACCCAGATTGGGTCTTGCTACCGTCCCATCCAGTTGAGTCTGTTGTCTATTCCTCACTGTTGGAAGCCGCCCAGAGTGGCTGGGGAAACCCAGCCAGATGGGCAGGGTATAAATAATAAATTATTATTATCACTGATATTTCATCTGCCTGGCTGAGATGACCCATGGAATTTTGTCAACAATAGTGATCAGAGCAAAAGAGGTTATGGACAGTGAGGACAAAGAAGAAGATTCCAGGCCATGTCTAGGGGAATAATTGATTGTAGCCAACTTAGTTCCGCTCAGAGTAAAACCACTGAAATTAAAGGTCTTAAGACAATCATGGTCATTAGTTTCAGTGGGCTGTATAAAACAATGTTCTATAAGTCAGAGTAGACCTATTTAAACTAATGGATCTAAGTTAGCCTTGCACGATATTTTAAATGGGTACTCTTGTGTATGACTTTGGGCCTCATCCAGAATGAGAGGCCGATTATTATGTGTACAAAAACAAACCAGAATGTGGGAAGCATTTTTTTTATGGGAGCATTAAAGAAGGAAAGTTTGGGCACAGCCTTAATTTTGACAAATAAGGCATTGCCACCATCCTGCCGTAATGCGCCACAAACTCAAACATATGTTCTTAGATCACCAGTTACCATTTAATTCCTTTTTTTTCTCTCTCTCTCCTTTTACCCTGCAAAAGCAATTTTATGTGCATCCCATGGAATCCCTTGGTGCATGCAGACATTTCACCAACTAACACATGTCTGAGACGTGTCACCAGTGCTCCCTGTCAATTTCTTCCTTTGTGTTCAGTTGAGCTCCCCCAAGTCCAGCTACCGCACTCCAAGGTATAGTCACAATGACAGCCAACCTTGCTAAGCCAGTGCATTATGCATTATCTCCCCCCTCCCCTTATGCATATTTCTGGAAAGAAGGGGAAATGATGGATGACCCAAACAGCAGCATTTTCCAGTTGATGGAGAAAGATTTCCTGGGAGTAGAGAGGCTTTTGAAGGCAGAGATCAAGAGGTGGGTGACTGACAACCTCTGAAAGCTACCGTATTTTTCGCTCTATAACACGCACCCGACCATAACACGCACGTAGTTTTTAGAGGAGGAAAATCCGTAGGCATGCCACCCGTAGGCATTCCCTCCATAACACGCACAGACATTTCCCCTTACTTTTTAGGAGGAAAAAAGTGAGTGTTATGGTGCAAAAAATACGGTAAGTACAGGCAATGGGGATGACTCTTATTTTGTGTGACAGTTGCCAAGGCTGGCATTTTAGTTTATTTTTATACATGCATGTTTTAATTCTCCTGCAGTAACGAAGAAGTGTTTCTCAGTTCAGTGACCTCAGGAAGGTTTCTCCCCCACTTCGCATGTTTATCAGCCGTTATGATGGCAACCTGCTATCATGTGCGTTCGGTGTTTTTACGGCCTTTGCAAATTTTCACTGTCAACAGTTGGTGGGAGATTCTCCTGTCTACATCAAACTGATGTAAATGATATTTAAATGAAACTAGAGTTCAGGAGAAGAGGGAACAGAAGCAAACCTTATGGAACAAGAAAAGAATGTGGGGAATCTGTTTATCCAGGGATACGTGACGAATTTGATCTTTGCAAACATGGAAGTTTTTAAGCAGAGGCTGGCCATCTGTCGTGGATGCTTTAGCTGAGATTCTTGCATTGCAGAGGGTTGAAGTCTCCAGCTCCCTTTCAGCTGTACAATTCTATGATTCTATGTACGTTCTATTGCTGTTCCTTAGTGGTGTTTCTTTACTGTTTAGTACCCCCTAAAAAATTTCGTGCTGTGGTCTAAACCATTGAGCCTCTTGGGCTTGCCAATCGGAAGGTCGGCAGTTCAAATCCCCATGACAGGGTGAGCTCCCGTTGCTCGGTCCCTGCTCCTGCCAACCTAGCAGTTCGAAAGCACGTCAAAGTAGAAGTAGATAAATAGGTACCACTCTGGCGGGAAGGTAAATGGTGTTTCCGTGCGCTGCTCTGGTTCACCAGAAGTGGCTTAGTCATGCTGGCCACATGACCTGGAAGCTGTCTGTGGACAAACGCTAGCTCCCTCGTCCTACAGAGCGAGATGAGTCATCCGCGACTGGACCTAAGTCAGGGGTACCTTTACCTTTACATTTCAGTTTAGTGAGAATTGCATAGGTTCTCCTTTAAAGGCAAAACGAATCTAACTTTTCCCCATCACTAGTGAAGGCAGAGTTTTGCATGAATCAGATATCTGGCATCTGTAACGCTCCAGATGCTGCTGGACTACAACTCCCATTCTTCCCTGACCATTGTCTATGCCAGCTGGGCTGATGGGAACTGGAGATCAGAAACACCTGGAGGACCAAAGGTTCCTCTGCCATGGAATAAACAGTGAGAAAGATTTGAGGAGCCTTTATTTTGAAGAACAATGAAGGCAGATAACACGCCAGTGATGAAGGAGAAATGTGGTTCCGTTTGCACTGAAAGGTCAAACTATCTTATTTGCACTTCCTGAAACAGTTTGTGGACGAAAACACAACCAACCTTTGACATTTCTCCAACTTTTGCAACACAGCTCTCCAAGCAAGAAATGTGCACAGAATGCATATACTAGGTAACAGCTGTGCATGCAAGCATATATTAGTGAAAATAACACGTGCAAGTGCATTATGGTAGGAAACGTTGCTTGCAGAAATGTGTATACTGTGAGAAATTCACACTAAAATGGTGGCAAAGTAAAAGGAGTTCACAAACTGATGTAGAAATGTGGAGAATGGAATTTCCAATTTGAAAAATGAAAAATGGAGAGAAACAGAAACCAGCAGTTTCACCCGTTCCTAAACAGGCCCTCTAAAAATGAGAGGCATTTCTTGGGGGGGGATAAATTGTGCAACTATTTGTAATCTTAATTTTCTTGCTCTCAGAAGTGTTACCTGCTACAGAAGTCTCAGCTGGGCAGGACCTGCTTCCTGATCAGAACTTCTGCAATATTCCATTTTTCTTTTTTGAACTGCAAGCCTACTGTGAAGTTTTAAAGATAATTGATCTTCAAAACCCATTAGGCTCATTCCATCTCTGCCTCTCAGAGAAACCCTCTTAATATCTCCCCATTTTTCAAGCATATGGTAATTAAGCCTCATCATATTTAAGCACAGGGAGAACTTCGACGAGGAAAATAAAAACAGAGCGAGCTCATGGCGGGCAGCCGTTATATCCTTTAATGTTCTGTTTTTATGTCTTATTGCTGGGGCTGATCGCGCTAATAAGCTTTTAATGACTGTTCCTACTGCTGCGGCTGTACCAGATCCTTTGCATATGAGCTTTATTTTCTGGAAGGAAAAAAAATCAATTAAGCTGCACGACTCCCTGACCTCTACTTGTATTAAGGCTTAGCTCAACAATTAGGATCTCATTATAACACCCAGTCCTTTGAAAAAGGAAAAGGTTCTGCAGCTGTTGCAGCCACTCACATACTACCAAAAAGATTAACTTTGCTGCAAGACAGCTTCATGTTTTAGCACTCATTGCTAAACCATTGCTGATCAGTTCAATGGCATAATGAGAAGTCATACATCAGGAGCGGAGGGCCCTCCTCATGTGGCCCTCCGATTTTCTCTGTCTGGCCCTCACAACTCTCCCCATGCCACATCCTCTGGATGTACAGGTCTCTGCCATGGGTATCCATGTTGTATTCCTTTTAAAGTTTACCTGTCATGGTTTTCTCTGTGTTTTTAACTGTTTTATTGAATTTTGTTCATAGTCTTAGGAGTGTGGGAGGAGTGTGGGGGGAAGAGGAGAAGAGGAGGAGGAGGAGGAGGAAGAGAGGAAGAAGAAGAAGAAGAAGAAGAAGAAGAAGAAGAAGAAGAAGAAGAAGAAGAAGAAGAAGAAGAAGAACTGATAGATGGAAGTTGGAATCCAGCAACTGATAAAGTTTGCAGTTCAGCTTTAGGTCTCAAAAAGTTGTTGAACTACAACTCCCATCATCCATGACCAATGGTTAAGGTGGCTGGGGATGGTGGGAGATGGAGTCCAACAACATCTGGAGAACTGGGTGCTTGAGGACTTTGTGCCAAGAACCTCCTAGAGGTGCTTGGATAGGGACAACTGAGAGCATACAAATTTCAGGAGAGAATTGACAGGTAGGCTTCACTTAAGGCAGACTAGCCCATTAAAGATCTTCATGGTGCTTTAAAAGAAATTATCAGAGGGGCGGGGGGGGGGAGCAGAAGCTTGCAGATGTGGCTACTATGACCATGTGTTTAGCCAAGAGCTTTAAACTATTACTCACTGCAGAGAGGATTAGGGGAAGCTTTGTCTTTTCCTTCAATAGGCCCTTTCCCCAAGGAGAGCTTAAAAGAAATTTAATATGCGTTCCTGGCAAGAGAACTACAAGGTAGAGAAGGGAAGGCAATAATGATCCCCTGCCTTAAATTAAAGGAACAGGGTAAAGAAGAGAGAATTCAAGGGGGTGTTATAAGAATTTTAAGGTCTTTTATATATAGCGTGTTCTCCTTCATGGAGAGCACGTGTTGCGGTGGGGTCTGCTGAGCCACCCCTCTGTTACCAGGCAGGGTCTTTAAAGATGGCCTGGGGCAGTGATTGGTTCACTGGGTTGCTGGGGTAAAAGTTATGTTGCAATTTTGGTGGGAGGGGTAAAATGTTTAAATACTCTGCACGCAGCCTGGAGCTTTCTCTTTGCTGCGTGCAACGGATCACCCGCCCACCCGCCCTTGAGTAAGGGGTTGTTGCATTGACCTTGCTATGCCTGTCATGGGGTCGTCTGCCGTTGGGGCAGGGGCCTGGTAGGAATTTTGTCCATCTGGCTGATTGGCTGGGCCATTTGGTTTTTGCCTACTGCGTAGCAAATCGTCACAACTTGTAAGGTTGCGGTTAGGCATTGGTTATAAATTGGTGGAGGAGGGGTTAGGATAGGCTGGGCCTGCCCCTCCATGGTTGCTGCGGAAAGGGAATTCTATTAAAGGAATCCTGGGGCTTGCCATCTTTTCGTCCAATCCCTGGAATGGGACTAGGGCCGGCAAGCCTTCGGGGAGCATGCGGATGAGAATTGAGGGTCTGTGACTCAGCTCCATTTCTCCCCGACTTGCTTTCCCCCGCACTGTCTTTCGGTGGTGCCCGGAAGTCAGTTCTGTCCCCAGGCGGGGGGACAGATAGTCTTAACCAATGCCTAAACAACCACTCACGGTTTTGTATTTAAATAAAGTTGTGGCCAAAATTATGCCAAAAACTTTAAACAAAAATTAAGTGTGTGTTGTGAGTTATTTGGGGGGTCGCTTGGGGACCTCGACACGCAAATAAAATAGATGTTCATATATGTACCAAGCAAACACATACAAATATGTAAACCACATGTCTGAAACCCACAGAAAAGTCCTGAAACCATTTTCTCTCTTCCAAATCGACCTCAAATATTTCTCCGCAAGGTCTAAGGAAGTGGGGAGCCTCCCCATTGTCTCTTTGCTCACAAATCCTGGCTCAACGGCACATTTAAGATATGAATAGGGTGACCCTGTGACCTGGATTCAGGAAAACAAGAGAGTGGCCAGGATGCCCAGGTAATCCAATCAAGTAACCTAGCAGACAGGAGAAAAAACAACACACTCAGATTTCTGTTGTAGTCCGCCCCTTCTCTGATGTATTAAGGGGGTGGTCTTGGGCTACACCCCTTCTGTGATGTATGCATAATGTTTCTGGGGGTGTTCTTGAGCTACAGGGTGGGCAATTTCAAAGTCTATATAAGGGCTTGCACACCTTTGTCTGGGGTCCTCCTCCTCTCCCCTGTATGTGGGGGGGGGGAGAGCACCCTGTTGCAACAGCTTTAATAAAGATCAGGCTCATAGCCGCTTTGCTTTCGTATATCCTAGTCTGGTCTCTGTTCATTTCCAAATCGGTTTGAACCTTAAAAGGTACACTCTGTCTGAAGGTCCAGTCTTCCTTAAGAAGCTGAACCCCTTGAAGGGACCCCTCAATATTCTTATTTCAGTGTTATTTGTACAAACCATGAAGGTTGCTTCACAAACATTATGTGAATACAGTTTGTACTCGTAGCAGGACTGAGGGGAAATCCAGTGTGTGTGTGTGTGTGTGTGTGTGTGTGTGTGTGTGTGCGTGCATACATACATGTGTGCATATCCTGAGAGGAGATTTGATAGCCATCTTCACATATCTTAAGGGCTTCAACATGGAAGATGGAGCAAGCTTGTTTTCTCCTGCTAAGGAGGGTAGGACCCAAACCAATGGCTTCAAGTTCCATGAAAGAAGATTCCAGCTCAAGATCAGGAAGAACTTTATTCCATTTGACAGAGCCATTTGACGGTGAAATGGGCTTCTATGGAAAGCGGTGGACTCTCCTTCCTTGGAAGTTTTAAAGCAGAGGCTGGCCATCTGTCGTGGATGCTTTAGTTGAGATTCTTGCATTGCAGAAGGTTGGAGTCCCCAGCTCCCTTTCAGCTGTACAATTCTATGATTCTATGTACGTTCTATTGCCATTCCTTAGTGGTGTTTCTTTACTGTTTAGTACCCCCTATAAAATTTCGTGCTGTGGTCTAAACCACTGAGCCTCTTGGGCTTGCCAATTCGAAGGTCGGCAGTTCGAATCCCCATGACGGGGTGAGCTCCCGTTGCTCAGTGCCAGCTCCTGCCAACCTAGCAGTTTAAAAGCACACCCAAAAGTGCAAGTAGATAAATAGGTACTGTTCTGGCAGGAAGGTAAATGGTGTTTCCATGCACTGCTCTGGTTTCGGTGTTCCATTCCACCAGAAGCGGCTTAATCATGCTGGCCACATGACCCAGAAAAACTGTCTGTGGGCAAACATCAGCTCCCTCGGCCTGTAAAGCAAGATGAGCGCCACAACCCCAGAGTCGTCTGCAAATGGACTTAACTGTCAGAGGTCCTTTACCTTTAAAAGGTAAAGGTACCCCTGCCCGTACAGGCCAGTCTTGCCAGACTCTAGGGTTGTGCGCTCATCTCACTCTATAGGCCGGGAGCCAGCGCTGTCCGCAGACACTTCCGGGTCACATGGCCAGCGTGACAAGCTGCATCTGGCGAGCCAGCGCAGCACACAGAACGCTGTTTACCTTCCCGCTGGTAAGCGGTCCCTATTTATCTACTTGCACCCGGAGGTGCTTTCAAACTGCTAGGTTGGCAGGTGCTGGGACCGAACAACGGGAGCGCACCCCGCCGCGGGGATTCGAACCGCCGACCATGCGATTGGCAAGTCCTAGGCGCTGAGGTTTTACCCACAGCGCCACCCGCGTCCCCCCCTTTACCTTTACCCCCTAAAATTACTTGAGATATTTGCACTTTCTGTCAGGTCCTCTAACACTTTGTTCTCCATCTGGTTTGATACAATGAGAGTGAATGAAAGTATGTTGGAAAAGGGGACGCCTTTGGTTGTCATTCACATCACACAGTCAGAAGGCTTTGCTGTGAGATGTGAGGGGCAACCAAAGGTGTGCCCTTTTACAGTATATGTTCACTCACATTGTATCAAACCAGATGGAAAATAAAGATGCCAACTCTACAACTGGCATAAGTTCCCCTCCCTCATTTCTGGTGTGTGCACATAGGGATTCAGAAGGTGAAGGATTCTTCAAATCCATGCCTTCCCCCAAATCTGCCTCCTGCATGCCCTGAAACTGCCCTTATTTGCTTCCTAGTGTCAGAGTGCCAGCATCAGTAAGGCAAGAAGGTTTCTGTGGCATTGGGAGACAGAAGAACACCTGGTGAACCTGTTGGATCAGGTAAATGGCCCATCTAGTCCATCTAGTGAGAGCTGGACCACAAAGAAGGCTGATCGCTGAAGAATTGATGCTTTTGAATTATGGTGCTGGAGGAGACTCTTGAGAGTCCCATGGACTGCAAGAAGATCAAACCTCTCCATTCTTAAGGAAATCAGCCCTGGAAGGACAGATCCTGAAGCTGAGGCTCCAATACTTTGGCCACCTCATGAGAAGAGAAGACTCCCTGGAAAAGACCCTGATGTTGGGAAAGATGGAGAACACAAGGAGAAGGGGACGACAGAGGACGAGATGGTGGGACAGTGTTCTCGAAGCTACCAGCATGAGTTTGACCAAACTGCAGGAGGCAGTGGAAGACAGGAGTGCCTGGCGTGCTCTGGTCCATGGGGTCACGAAGAGTCGGACACGACTAAACAAGTAAACAACAACAACAGTCCAGCTTCCTGCTCTTACAGTGGTTCACCAGATGTCTGTGGGAAGTGTGGAAGCTGGTCATGAACTTTCTCCTCAGTTGTGATTCCCACAACTGGCATTCAGGGGTGTAGTCCTTAAACGGTCAGGTCTCCTTCTCCAAGAACAGACCTCTCATCCTTGGAGACGGTGCTCTGAAGTTTTGAAACCATCCTGGGATGCACTTGAAGGGGGCTGTGGGATTTTGAGGTTCATTTATTCTTTTTAGCATAATTTAATACCATTGAATCATTATTCTACATCTGATATCAAAGGGGCTCAGGAGCAGGACAGTGCTTTTGCTTTTATGGGCTGCTTTCAGGCTCCCACAGGCACCTGGCTGCCCATCAAAGAATGGTAAAGGTCAAAGGGATTCCAAGGGTTAATGCAGGAATCACAGCTAGATGGGCCAATGTTCTGTTCCAGCAGGGCTCTTCTTATTTTAGTCTCTGAATTCATGACAAATTTGTTGGCTACATTGCTTTTATGCCTAAGAGGAGGTGGGCTCTGTTGATGTGTAACTGAACCAGTTGTTAATATCATGTGTTTGCATGCTGCACTGATGTATATTTTTTAAATTCCCATCTCTCGCCTTGATTTCCATGAGAAGCGAGTTGTGTTTTTTTACCGCTTCCACTAAAACACAAAACAATTCTCACATATTATCCACATTATTATATGCATAATACTTTATGTGAAATGTTTCTATCCTAGTGGGTGTCTGTATTGGATTTGAAATTATTCTTATATATGCAATTGCATTCTATGCTTTATTGTATTGTGCTTCACGGTGCTTCGTGGGAAGTGATTCACAAATTAGACGCAGAAGCAGAAACAGACTCCAGGTTAACTAAAGTAACCAATGCATAAATGGATCAATAAAGAATACCAATGTAATCCCAGTATTTCAGAGTGTGTGCAGTTTGTTTTGGGATGATCTGGGGCAGAGGCAGATTTAGGGGCCTGTAACCAGTTTAGTCGGGGACACAGGTGGTGCTGTGGTCTAAACCACTGAGCCTCTTGAGCTTGCCAATCAGAAGGTCAGCGGTTCGAATCCCTGCGACAGGGTGAGCTCCCGTTACTCGGTCCCAGCTCGAAAGCACGTCAAAGTGCAAGTAGATAAATAGGTACTGCTCCGGCGGGAAGGTAAACGGCATTTCTGTGCACTGCTCTGGTTTCACCAAAGTGCCTTAGTCATGCTAGCCACATGACCCGGAAAAACTGTCTGTGGACAAATGTCGGCTCCCTCGGCCATTAAAGCGAGATGAGCACCGCAACCCCAGAGTCGTTCGCGTCTGGACTTAACTGTCAGGGGTCCTTTACCTTTACCTTTAACCAGTTTAGTCGCACTGGGTGCTGTCAGCTGCCTCCCATTGCTGACAGAGGGGGAGAGCTTGGAGAGACAGGAGGAGGTAATTAGGCAGGAATGCGGAACAAGGGAGGAGGAGCCTAGTTGCAGTAGAAGCCTGAGCTCTGAGAACATGGAGAAGGAAGGGGGGAGTTCAAGGGTGAAAACACAGACTGACAGTTTAGGCTCAGACTCAGAGGGAGGACCATCTGAAATAGCCCATCCCATGACGCATGAGAGGCATGAACAGGAAAGGAAGTGAAGGGGGGCTTTAAATGTGGGAATGTGCTAATTTGGAAGCAGACGCTGAGTGACTGAGCTCCAGAGTGATTTGTGTGTTTTGAGCAATAAACCTGAGTTAATTGCTGCCGGAGTTGTCTTGCTTCTGTGGGAGAGACCCAGCCATTACAGGTGCGGAGGCTCGGGGACACTGCTGGGGATGCCACAACTATAATTTACAATGGAGCAAGAGAGGTGGGGGGGTGTTGCCAAATTTTGACACCACACAAGGTGCCACTGAAATTTAACACCCCAAGATTGGCCACTGACTGGGGCCAACCCAACATGGGCCCCAAAATGATTTGAGAATCTTCAACATGACTATCATATCACTTCTCAGGATTATTTTTCTCCAAGCCTAACATACCCAACTTCCACAGCTGTTCTTCAAAATGCTTGGTTTCCAAACCCTTGATCATCTTGGTTGCCCTCCTCTGCAAACATTCCAGCTTGTCCACACCTTTCTTAAATGGTGGTGCCCAGAACTGGACACAGGGCTCCAGGTCTGACCAAGGCAGATCTGGACACCAGACTTCTGTTAATGAAGCCTAGAATAGCATTAGCTTTTTTTGCTGCTGCATCACTGTTGACTCATGTTAAGCTTGTGGTTTACTAAGTCTCCCGGATTCTTTTCACATGTCCTGCTGACAAGCCAGGTGTTTTTCATGCTACAGTGGTGCCTCGCAAGATGAAATTAATCCGTTCCGCGAGTCTCTTCGTCTTGCGGTTTTTTCGTCTTGCAAAGCACGGCTATTAACGGCTTAGCGGCTTAGCGGCTATTAACGGCTTAGCGGCTTTAAGAAAAAGGAAACAAACTCGCAAGAACTCGCAAGACATTTCATCTTGCGAAGCAAGCCCATAGGGAAATTCGTCTTGCGGAACGACTCAAAAAACGGAAAACCCTTTCGTCTAGCGAGTTTTTCGTCTTGCGAGGCATTCGTCTTGCTGGGCACCACTATATATTTGTTCATCTGCTTATTTCTGCCTAGGTTTTGTAGGATCCATCTTTTACTGAATTAATAATGTTCTTTTGCATTGGGATTTATAAATTTGTAAAAGTTTTAGCTGTTTTTATAATGGTGTAATATTGTTGTAACCCATCTTGGGACCTTATGGTGAAAGGTAAGGAATCCTATAAATAAATGAATTGAATTAAACATAATTGGGTCAGAAAGCATACAAAATGCATATGAATTAAACACATTTGGGGTGGATTTTTATCAAATATGCAAAAAAATAGGATGGAACTGATCTATTTATTCATTCATTCTTTTAATTTGTATGCCGCTTTTCTGCAAAGAAATAATGCTCATAGCGGCTTACAACAGAGAAACAGGGATGCATTTCAAACAAACAGTACAAAATAATTTCATAATAGCATAGCAAAACAATAATGATAACCATTTCATAATAACATAGCAAAACAGTACCAAATATAATAACATACCCCAAAAAATCACATTCCATTATTATAAATATAACAAGATGTCTTAAGTAATATACAGAACCCAATAGCAAAAAGAGCAAGGGAGCTTCACAGATCTATGGCTGAACATCCACAAAACTGACACAGAATGGGAATACATTGACCCTCCCTTCCCTTCGTACCAACTGGGCTTCATAACAACATTGTAATATTATATCACAGGGTATCTTCATTGCAAAACTCCACTAGGCAGCCTTTGTTCCCTCAAAACAAGGTCACCTTGCTTTCAAATATTTAGACACCTTTTCCTCCTTAAGGTTCCCCTCAACCTTAATGTTAAGTGACATCCCATAATCAATCAAAATTCAGACTCTGTGTATCATTTCCCCAAAGAAGACAGAAAACCAATTTCAAATTCATTTGGAAACGTCCACCTGGAGGACTTTGCAGAGTAGCTTCTGTGAATTCAAGTGCCAGCCAATTCCTGCCCCCCCAATGAAAAAAAAAATAGAAAGATGGCCCTGGTCCTGCATTTCACTGGGTTGAATAAAAGACTCTCCTCAAATGTAATCAGGCACAACATGGGTAGAGTTTAAGACTGTAGTTGGCTGATCAAAAGTATGGATGCTCCCCCGTTCTCTACTAAAACTTGCTGGACATCCAAAAATAGCATTGGAAAAGGCCAGGCTTCTGAGAGCCAAGTGTGGTGTAGCAATTAACATAATGGACTAGGGAAATCCAGCTTCAAATCTCCACTCAGCTACGGATGGGCGAATATGTCAACTTTGGTTTCTATAAGTTTCTCAATTTTTGCTAGCCTTAAATTTATTTCTCCACATTTCCACATCAGTTCGTGATTTTTTAAAAACTTGTTGTAAAAAATAATGAGTGTTTTAGCGTGAAATTCTCCTAATATATGCAACTTTGTATACAATTTCCTCTGATATACATAATTTAGCAAAGCAACTTCCTCTAATATAATGCATTCTTGCATGACATTTTCACTAATACATGCACTTCTATGCACACACAATCCAGTTTATGCTTTTTTTGTACATACTACCAGGTTGGAGAAATATATTGAAATAAATAAGCCTTTTAAGTCAAAATCTTTCCCAGTCTGCATCCAGGAACTCTGGGAATTGTAGCTCTGTGAAGGGAATGAGGGCCTTTTAAGAACTCCTGGCACCCTAAACTACAGTTCATCGGAGTCTTTGGGTGGAAAGCCATGACTGTTTAAAATGGCACGAAACTGCTTTAAATGTGTAGTGCAGATGCAGACCTAAGTGCCAAGTTGATTCTGACCCAATTCTCTGATACATAGCGAAGGCCACCTTAGGGCTTCCTTGAAATAATATAATTTGAAGCAATTGCATTTACACCAATTTGAGATTAAGACCTGCAAACGTAAATCTGAGCAGCAAGAGGCAGAACGTGAAGACGACCCCCTCTGGTGCGCCTTGCTTTGCATTTAATCCTTTGCTAGATTTCTTGCTTTTCTAAGCTTCTCCACCCTTTAATATTTTCCTAATGCAGTCCTCACATATGCGCCCTCCCCCTTTTCTTTTCTGTTACTGCCGCTATTCAAAAGTGAATTTGTTCTGGATTATCGCTGTTTGATGTATTTTGCTGTAATTCCGGCAAAGAGAACAATTACTAGTGATAGCATCATCTGATTTCTCCCAGCGGGGGAGCTGGGAGATCCTTCTGGTTCTTCACGACAACTTCAAAATAAGGCAGAGGGAAAAGAGGGAGCCCAAGGAGTGTGTGGCGTTTGGGGACCCTCAGTGGCTTTAGTAGCAAGAAATAAAATGATGACTTCATGGATTATGAAAAGGACTACAAGAACGTAAGAAGGCCCTTTTACTCCAGTATTCTGCTCTCACAGAGGCCAACTAAATGCCTGCAGGAGAACCCCAAGCAGGACCTTGAGTCCACAGTGTTCTCCTGCTTCTTCCAACTGTGGAATACAGCCATAGCGGCTAGTAAATAGTCACTGGTAGCAGCACTTCCTATTCACATTAATTTGTTGTGTTCAACCAAAAAACATTCTCAAAAGGACTTGCTGTTCCTGCTAAGACAAGTCATCTGTGTTATCCCCATTTTGTAGATAGTGGGGGAGAGCAACTGAGCCTAGCTAGGAACCACCTAGCTAGCGAGCTATCTGGTTTTCATAACCAGTCTTCAATATCAAATTACCAGGACAGTTTTAAAATAGAGTACAATTGCAATTAAACACCTGGCGAGAGCAATTTAAATTGAGGTCCTCCTGCTTCATAGTTGAAGTTCTTGACAGCTTCATCATCTAAATCAGGGGTGCAGAACCTGTGGCTTTTTACCCACCATTGGACCCCAAATCCCATCATCCCTAACCATTGGCCTTGCTTGCTCATAGGAGTTGGAGCCCACAGCATCTGAAGAGCAGCCCAGTTGGCTTCTCCTGCTTTGTGTTAACCTTTCGTTCTTTAACTTTGCTTACAGGTCAACTGGGGAAGTTCCAGAAAATATACATTGCTGACATTATTAGTTTTTAATTGTAGATTATTAAGGACTTAGGATTTAGCTCAATGGGACTGATATGAACCGAACCATGAAGGTTTTGCCCAAATCTGTTAGGAATATTCCCGACGTCTTTTCATCATGCATTTCCTACTGATGGCTCACCCAGTTCATCTCTTTATTGACTTTGGTAAAGGAGTGATTTATTTCGATTTGTTTTTAATTCCCCCTGCCCCCCGGCCCCCGTCTGGGTGTTGCAAATGGCACAACGAGTTATGAATGGGTTAGTACTAAATTATGCGAAGGTGCCCATATTGCTTGCAGATGCCTTCCTTCTGATGAAGTTATTACAACGGTGACAATATATAAATTACCATAGCAACCAAAACCATAAATCTAGGGTCAATTCCTATATTGAGGATGTGGCGGGTGGGGGGTGGAATTAAAGCTTGCAGACAATTACTGATGGGACTTAGATGTAGGGGTGGGCTGAAATTGACATTGCCAATCCCTCCCCTTCCATGCTAGAATTCTAAGCCCCCCACCAATTAATTGTTTTGGACCCCAAATCATTTCACCCTTTCCCTTTCATTTTTATATGGGGTATCGGTCAAACTGTTTCCCCAAGTCGGACTGAGATGCCAATCCCCTGCAGTGTTCATCTCGCTCTATACCACTGTATTTTAATACTTTGTTGGAAGCCACCCAGAGTGGCTGGGGAAACCGAGCCAGAGGGGTGGGGTATAAATAATAATATTATTATTAGCCGGCTTTTGTCCGCAGACAGCATCCGGGTCATTTGGGCAGCATGACTAAGCCTCTTCTAACGAACCAGAGCAGCGCACGGAAACGCCATTTACCTTCCCACCGGAGTGGTACCTATTTATCTATTTGTACTTGACGAGCTTTTGAACTGCTAGGTGGGCAGGAGCAGGGACTGAAAAACGGGAGCTCACCCCGTCGCAGCAATTCAAACTGCTGACTTTCTGATCGGCAAGCCCTAGGCCACCCGCATCCTTTAACAGGAGTCACCACTAAATAATCCCATCCAACCTCTGTTGAAAAACCTCCAAGGAAGGCGAGTCCGCCTCCTTCCAAGGGAGCCCATTGCATTGTTGAACAGCTCTTGCCATCACAAAGTTCTTCCTAATGTTTAGTCAGAATCTCCTTTCTTGTCATTTGAATCCATTGGTTCAGGTCCTGCTCTCTGGAACAGCAGAGCACTACCCTATGAAGCAGCCAAGCCTCAGTGCATTGCCAGAGGAACCATTCTTTGAACTGAGTCATGCTAGTTCCTTGCTTACACCACTAGGCAGACGGTTGGATCATGGGTGAGGTGGGGCAGGGGGAGCACCCCCCGCTCCATCAGGTAAATAAATAAAAATGCTTAACTAACTGACCAATTGTGTCAACATAATGCCTGCCCCCCCCAAATAAAAAAATCGGACATCAAGAATCACAAGACAGAGAAACCAGTAGGAGAACACTTCAATCTCCCAGGACATTCTATACAAGATCTCAAAGTAGCTGTTTTACTACAAAGGAATTTCAGAAATAGACTGGAAAGAGAAGCTGCTGAATTGCAACTCATTCCCAAACTTAAAACCATGGAGAGACCTGGTCTGAACAAAGACATTGGATTCTTATCTCATTATACATGACAAAGCCATTTTTCACCTTCTCACCCCTTGCTTTTTCCTGTAAGACCTATTGCAGTCGTTAAGAGTTGTCAACAGGCTCATCACAGCTATCTGCCAATCACCCATTCCCACCACCCTTCTGAGTAATACCCCTCCCCACCTTCTCACTATATAGAAGGATCTGGCAACTTCTGTTTCAGTGTATCTGAAGAAGTGTGCATGCACACGAAAGCTCATACCAAGAACTAACTTAGTTGGTCTTTAAGGTGCTACTGGAAGGGGGGGGGATTTTGTTTCCCCCCCCCCAAAAAAAATAAATCCGGGTTATGCCCATGGGCTCGATGAGGCCAATGGCCCATCTAGTCCAGCATCCTATTGTCATAATGACCAACTAAATATCTCTGGGGAAACCGCAAGCAGGACTCAAGCACAAGGGCATCCTGTGGTTTCTAGCAACTGGTATTCAGAACCATTTCTCCCTCTGGCTGCAGATGCCTCCTCAAGAAGCCTGAATAAAGTACATCAATAGCTTTGACAAAAATCTGAACAGAAATATATATGTTATTTCAATAACTGGGGGGATAGGGAGTCAAGTTGTGAAGCACATTTTAACTTGCTGTGTCTGTGGAAATTTCACACTTTCATAGACATTATCAGGTATTCCATGTTTCATGTTGTTACCCCAACAGATGCTATTTTTATATGCTATAGAATTTTGAGTCTTAAAAAGACTGGGTCTTGTATTTGTTACTCGTTTTAACCATAGGAACACCCCCCTCTTGCTCCTATCACAATGACTTCCTGCGCTATTAAAAAACAGTTATGGGGTTACAGCCTGGTTCTAATTAAGTCCGTGACACACCCTTGTAATAGATGCAAATTTTGATGTTGAATGCTTTGTGACTCAACAAATATTCATCAGATATTTTAACAGCATTTTATATTTAAATAATTTCTCAGACGCAGCCAATGTTTGACAAATCTGACTTTTAACAGTCATGTTTGATGTTATCTGACAGCTAATTTGCAGCACCAGCCACACTTGACAATATCATGGCAGCTGACATGCAGTAGCATTTAGCAAGCATTGTTCCAATACCATCCATTCATTTATCCAAGGGGCAGGAATCTTGCGACCTTCCAGCTGTTGCTGAGCTCCAACTCCCATAAGCTCCAGCCATCCTGGCCAGTGGTCAGGAATGATGGGAGTTGTAGTCCGTGGCTTCTGAAGGACCAAAGGTTCCCCATCTTTCATTTTACCAACCAGGAAATAATCTTTGAGCAGGGGACACCATACAGTAATATATGTGCTACACATGCCTATGGTTTTATATATGTTCGGGATATTGAGAAATGGTAACCCCTTTTTGCAGACTGAAATGATATGGTTCATTCAGGATCCTACCTCCTCATACAGTTGGAGAGGGGCCGAGTCTGAGAAAAGAGGGGAAAGCGAGAAAGATGAAAGGAGTTCAACTGGTGCTCAACACCTAGAAGTTTACTGTGGTGTTGAATATGCTTAGTGTGGTTCAACCAATTGTTGTCTTCAGGAGCACTACAGGAATTATAGAGGTTTTAAAAAAGGTGCTCTACATCTAAGTGAAGCAATGGTACGCTTGCAATCAACAGTGTTCACAACAAACACTCTAGGTGAAGCACCCACCATCATAACTTGTCAGGCTCAGAATGGATAGAGCTCAATTGCGAAGAAGAAGAAGAAGAATTTGGATTTACAGCTTGCATTCAGAAGTTCCAAGGTTCAGTCTTCATGACAGGGGTGGGAGAAGCACTTCTGCCCCCAAGTCACTGCCAATCAAAGTAGACAGTACTTAGCTACATGGACCAATGATCTGCTTTGGTATAAGGAATGTGTTCCTATACTCAATACCTTAACACATTTCTATTTCCTGAGTATAACTGTGAGAGCTTCTCTTTTTGCTTATGTTATTTGGGGGAGTTCGAGCACTGCCCCTGGACCAGACCAGCAGCCTAACTCTTTCATAATGGTGTTCCCACAGAGGCTACCCAGGTTCCTAGGGGAAGTGTCACGGTCCGGGTTACAGGCAGTCGGAGTCCCGGCTTTGTGCATCAGGACCCGGGTAGAGGCCGGGAAGCAGGAATCAGCAGTCCAGGGGTCAGGAAGCCAAGAGTCCACAAATCAGGAAACCAGGAGTCCAAGGGTCAGGAAACCAGGAGTCAGGAAGCCAAAGCACAGCTAGGTAGGTAGCATGTTGCTGTGGCAAAGAGCCAGAATGAAATGCTGGTCTTATATGCCCCTCCCAGCCCTTGCCACCAGGTGCTGTGAGTCTTCTGTCAAGCCTCACCTGTGAGGCCACGCCTTGTGCTTCCAGGTCAAACTCAAGAAGGCCCCAGTCCTGCGAGGCCCTACCAGTCACAGGGCCTGGCTCCTGTATGCACGCCTGACAGGAAGTGCTACTCATTCATATTCTTCAGCCACCGGTCTTCAGACAGGCTTTCTCTAATGCTGCAGGTCATGTAGCCATGAGGATCTGTAGCTATTTGCTGGCAGGGGAAGGGGGATTTGTGCATATTTAATGTGAACAGACCAAATGTCCTCCTCTGAACCAATACACAAAACCCACCCCAGCAGATCCTCAGCACTCTGATGGCCCTGGGCATCGAGATTCAGCCACGGTCTGAAATGGTTATTTTCTATAACAACCCTTGATTGGCAATATTGTGCCTTCTCATTTTTCCTGATGGCTTGTTTGACTCTTTTTTGTTGTTCTTGTGGCTATTTAATAATCATCATTGTTTCTATAACACACTCGGCTCTCAACATTATACTGTTGCATTTTCAGCAATCACATTATTCGAAATACTCTCATGCACAGTTCCTATTTAAAGAGAAAATGTTGTCCTTCAGCTAGACAGGGATATTGAAGTACCTTAATCAAAAAATGATGGGTGGGGTGCAGGGGGGGCATCTACACCTTTCCCTGCCATATTGCTGAATATGAAAGGAGCAGTGTGTGTATATTTAGAGCAATGTGTTCTGTGAATGGTAGAGAACTTTGCTCTCTCCTCTGAGAAAATACACATTTTGAAATTGTGAACTGAGTTTCCAGGGATGGCTGGCACTTGTTGCAGGAAGAAAAGTCTGAGGTCAGTATCATGGACTCACCCGTGGTTGCGGTTATGCCATGATGGAAAAGACCACCTTGGAGCCAAGAATGAGTGCTGCACAAATGGGAACCTAAAGCATTGCATCCTGCACAAGTTGCAGCTGGAGAAACTATTAAAAGGCCCCCAATAAAATCAGTGTGTGTGTGTGTGTGTGTGTGTGTGTGTGTGTGTGTGTGTGTGAAAAGGATGAGCCTGGAAGCAGAAGGGTTGTGGACTTCTGAGTTCCAGGAAGAAAATGTGGATTGAGACAGAAAACTAGGGGTTGGGAACTCTATGGCCTGCCAAATGTTGTACAACTCCCATCATGCCTGGCCATTGCTAAAACGGGTGGGGTAGATGGGAACTGGAGTCCAACAACAATGGGAGGACCACTAGTTCCCCATTCCAGATTTCTCGTGTTAACCCATCATGTCTGTCTGTCATAGCTGCATGCATTTTCAACCCCTGGCATCTCCACTTAGAGCTGAGAAACAGTCCTGTCTGAAAACCTGGTGAACTGCTGCTAGTCAGTCTGGACAATAATGACCTAGATTGGACAATGGCATGACAGTTTTTAAGGCAGTTTCCATTGTTTCTACATCAGGTTTCAACCTGGATATTTATTTGAGGAAGGGATATAGTTCAGTGGTAGAGCATCTGCTTCCCCTGTCATTTCCAGGTGCACTGGGAATGTCCACTGCCCGTCAGTGTAGACAATGTTGAGCTAGATGGACCAGCTGTCTGACTCCATATAAGGCAGCTTCTTATGTCCACACAGGAGCCAATCCTGCACTGCCACATCTAGCTTTGTCCTGAGATCTGAATGTAGGACTTTCTGGCATCTGCTGTTTGCCATCACGATACACCAGCCCTCAGAAGGAGTTTTTTTTAAGAGAACAAAATGGGTCCCCTGACTGCTTGACATCTTCTAAGTAATTGCAGTGTTGTACACGTCTGTTTTCCATTAAAACCACTCCTAGTGCAGCTGTTTCTAGACCTAGAGACCAATGTCAATAGGAGTCAATAGTTGTCCCCCATCAGGATATCCAAATGCCAAAAGAAACCCTATCAAGAAAACAACCTTTGTTGTTACTGAGTCAAAGCAATGCAAAGATTATGAAGACGAGTTCTTTATGCAGCTTTTAAGAGAGGCCAGGGAGTAGCTAAAGGGCAAACAAAGCCAGTCACTCTGTGTCATCGCTCTGATCTCCCTTCACCTCATTAGTAAATGGAATCTCAAGTGGCTGTGCTCAGGCATCCTAGGACATCCATTCAGGAGCAGGGACACACAACACACTCTGTGACCAGAGAACTAATGGATACTGCAGATTCAATGTTGGCTCTTTCCAATTTGCTCCAAGAGCTTCATTAAACTATAGATTTCACTCCCACAAGTGGTCGTATTGGCCACAAGCTTGGATGGTTCTGAAAGAGGATTAGACAAATTCAGGGAGGATAAGGCTAGCCATGATGGCAATGTTGTAGTAGGGAATAAGCTTCTGAATTCCAGTTGCCAGACACTGCAAGAGGTTTGTTGCAATCAGGGATGGTTTGCGAGCTCTTTGAAGGAGCGGCTCCAACCCCATCCTTCAGCCCAGACACTAAGGTCCAGCTTCGAGGGCCTTCTGGTGGTTCCCTCCCTGCAAGAAGTAAGGTTACAGGGAACCAGGCAGAGGGCCTTCTTGATAGTGGCACCCACCCTGTGAAACGCCCTCCTGTCTGACTTTCAGAAGACATCTGAAGGCAGCCCTGTTTAGAGAAGTTTTTAATGTTTGATGTTTTATTGTGCTTTTAATTCAGTTGGGAACCGCCCAGAGTGGCTGGGCAAACCCAGGTAGGTGGGCAGGGTATGAATAATAAATTGTTGTTGTTGTTGTTGTTGTTGTTAGAGAAAAGGATGCTGGACCAGATGGGTCATTGGCCTGATCCAGCAGGGCTCTTCTTCCATTCTTTTCAGCTAACTTCCGAGGAAGGATTGGCCATGGATGGGAGGGAAAGGGAACATAGATGAAATAGCAGGGGTGGCTGGCTGTCCTGGTGCATTTTTCACCACTTATAGAAGTGACCTAAAAGAGAAGCTACTACTGGGTTTTCCCAGTAGTGATGTATGGAAGTGAGAGCTGGACCATAAAGAAGGCTGATCACTGAAGAACCAATGCTTTTGAATTATGGTGCTGGAGGAGACTCTTGAGAGTCCCATGGACTGCAAGAAGATCAAACCTATCCATTGTGAAGGAAATCAGCCCTGAGTGCTCACTGGAAGGACAGATCCTGAAGCTGAGGCTCCAATACATTTGGCCACCTCATGAGAATAGAAGATACCCTGGAAAAGAACCGGATGTTGGGAAAGTTTGAGGGCACAAGGAGAAGGGGATGATGGAGGACGAGATGGTTCTCAAAGCTACGAACATGAGTTTGACCAAACTGTGGGAGGCAGTGGAAGACAGGAGTGCCTGGTCCATGGGGTCATGAAGAGTTGGACACGACTAAACGAATAAACAACAACAAAAAGAGAAGCACATGCTAGTTTTAGCCCAAACCATGAGCACCTAATGGCACAGTGTGACACCTGCACTGGTTGGTTGGTTGGTTTTAAGAGTGAGCTGAATTTTTGTGGTTCAATATTTTCAATGCAGCCACCCAAGCCCCCAAAATTAGCGCCACCAACCTTGCTGCTACCTCTGCCCTCTGCTGCCAATAAGCCACAGTGGCCCCGGCGATGGGCTGTCAGGTGAGTGCTGCTGCCCCTCTGGCTGCTACTGAGGTAAATGAACTCATTGCCATTTTCACCGAAGGGTAAGACTATTAAGTTTGGAGCTTGAAATGAACTGACTGCGCCAGTGGTTTGCCCCTTCTTCTCCCTCCCCTTACCTACAATGGCAAAGGGGTGACAGCAAGGCCAAAACATTTTCCCCTCTCTCCTGAAGAATGCTGGGAAATGTAGTTTCTCAAGGAGTACCTGATGTCCCCAGGGCTCAACTGAGGTGACACAAAAACAAATGGCCCCCATGACAGTTCCCAACTGGGGCTGCAATAGAGTTTGAACAGCTTGGAATAAAATGAGGCAGTAAGAGCGCAGGCAGCCCGCAGTTTTTGAATATGCGCATGACCGTGTATACATGCATCGCGCCAAACCCAAAAGTGACCCAGAAATGTCATTGAAACATCACTAAAAGAGTGGGGGGGTGATGGGGGGGTTGCAGGCTTTTTCAGTTTCAATTATACACAATTTCACTAACGCACGTGGTGCCTCAGAGCATAACCCCTGTGTAAACAGGGGGCTGCCTGCATTTGTTTTGGATGCAGAATGGCCCGTGTTCAGTCCAAGCAGCAATGTGAGAGTGAAAACCCAGGGAGCTGCTACCAGCCAGTGTAGACAATACTGAACCAAGATGGCCCAGTGGTCTAAGTAGAAAGCAGGTTCTTGTGTTCCTAAGAGGTATTTCCGAGTTGAGGAGAAATAACTCCTCTTATTCCAAGCCAATTGTGAGGAGAACCAAGGTTCATCCATCACTAATTGCCGCACTCTGCTGTCTTTACGCTAAGGAGGCGAGAAGTTGACTCCTGTTTCAAAGGAGCCATTAATTCATTTTTTAAAAGTGCCTGTCACTGGGATCTTTTGTTCTTTCCATAATTAGAACTGCCCAGCAAAGTGCCTGGAGTTTGTCACAAAAGCAGCAAAGCAGATTTTGTTTTTTTGTTTTATTTTATGCTAATAAAAATGCCTTAGCGAAGGTGTAAAGAGATGACTTTGCCTTTGTTGGAGGAAAGAGGGTAGTTTTTAAAAGTTCTACATTCTGTGAACCGGCGTTGGACTCTAAATACAACTGAGCTACACAATTAGGACTCTCACATGTTGGATCTTTTGGACTCTACCATTTCAGACCGTTAATGAGGAACTGCATTGAGAAGCTTCCCTGCTACAATAAAGCAAAAACACCTGAAGAGGGATGTACCTTCTAGAGCTACTCAGTATGATCCTGAAGTCTGTGTAGCTTGGCTCATGAAGGAGGGAAATCTCAGGGAAATAGTTAAGTTAAATCTCAACGGAAATGGCCACGTAGGAAAGCCACCAGTTTGCGGGTATAAACCATCCTGTTGCTTCTTGGTTGACAAATTATGTAAGGTGTGAGAGTTATGTGAGCGGAATTCCCTGATGCAGCTTATGAATCAATAAGCTCTCCACACAAAGAAAAGAGTTCCAAAGTTTTACTGCAAAATGTCTTTAAACTTGTTACACAGAAACCCGTTGTGAATAGAAACTTGCTGTGAAACAAGTAGCAATGCGGTCCAGTTTTCTGTAGGTTCTTCCTTGTTAAGATCGCCCAAGATGAACTATTCTCTCGCTCTAGTCCCAGAGAGAGAGATTCAGATAAGCTGTTTCCTAAATTTGGTGGCAGTTTCTGAGAGATACCCAGACTCCCAGGGATGAGTCATCAATTAGCATAAACACTGAAACAAAGACTCTGCTCCCTTGCTGCAGAATTAGCTGCACAAGCATCTTTTCGGCACTCGGTACTGTTCTCTGCAAAGCAGATATTCTGCAAATGAAAACCTCCACTAAGGGTTCATCCACACTTCTGCTTGCTCCATTTCTAAAAAGCACAGGCCTGAATAGTCTTCTGCTTATCCAATGCTTTCAGGGCATAGATCCAAGCAGTTTTGCCTTTGCCCCTCCACTTCCCCCTGAAAAACCCACTCTCTAGCAATAAATCGGATTGAATGGCAATGCATGGAAAACCCGGTTGCCATTTGTTCCAATTCAGTTCTAAAGATCGGGTTTCCCCAGGGGAAATGAAGGTGTGGATAAGCCTGAATTTTCATTCTCAAGGCACACAAATACTGAATTTTATGCACATTGTTGTTGTTGTTGTTTAGTCGTATAGTCGTGTCCGACTTTTCGTGTCCCCATGGACCAGAGCACACCAGGCACTTCTGTCTTCCACTGCCTCCCGCAGTTTAGTCAAACTCATACTGGTAGCTTCGAGAACACTATCCAGCCATCTCATCCTCTGTCGTCCCCTTCTCCTTGTGCCCTCCATCTTTCCCAACATCAGGGTCTTTTCCAGGGAGTCTTCTCTTCTCATGAGGTGGTCAAAGTATTGGAGCCTCAGCTTCATGATCTGCCCTTCCAGTGAGCACTCAGGGCTGATTTCCTTAAGAATGGATAGGTTTGATCTTCTTGCAATCCATGGGACTCTCAAGAGTCTCCTCCAGCACCATAATTCAAAAGCATCAATTCTTCGGTGATCAGCCTTCTTTATGGTCCAGCTTTCACTTCCATACATCACTACTGGGAAAACCATAGCTTTTACTATACGGACCTTTGTTGGCAAGGTGATGTCTCTACTTTTTAAGATGCTATCTAGGTTTGTCATTGCTTTTCTCCCAAGAAGCAGGCGTCTTTTAATTTCGTTAAACTTACATAAAAATATTTTTTTGAGAGACTCGAGAAAACAGGTCTGGAGGCAGCAGCTGATCAGGCTGATCAATGGATGTGGGCCCCAGGATTCAGGAACCAACTTAAAATGTTGGCATCCATCTGTCTCAAGAGACAATGGAGTGCACTTTTGGGGGTGAGGCCAACCCGCAGTGTTGAAGTGGCCTCTCCAGGACTGGGCAATGTGTATGGAGGTCCTGGGCTGCCCGGACAACAAGACCCCACTCTCAGCCTTGCAAAGCAATACCTTTAGCATGAGCTTTGCTTACAGGTGTTTCCAGAAGCAGTGGTGAACTTGGGGCTCTCAGATCTCAGCCAGTCTCTCACGTTCCATTCTACAACATTGTTTTGGCGCTTCCTGCAGAGTGGCACCCAGTGCGACTGCAACAATTACGCTAACCCTAAAACTGCCTTTGCCAAAAGGAGGTGTCCAAGACACCACCCAACCATCTTGGGAACTCCACTCTGGATTTTATAGGGTTTACTCCTGTGCAGTACTCACTATGAAGTAAGTACCACATTTTTAATATTGGGCAGGGGGAAGGTGCCAGTACTGCATACCCATGTGTAGCCCCCCCCCCCAGCACTGCTCCTGAGCCTTCACTTCTCCTGAAGATATTCCAAAAGACAGCAGAGGTTTAGAGTCCAAGTTTTCCTTGGAAATCAGCAAGGACCCAATTCTGTGCACTAACATGTCTGTCACCTTCACAGCTAGTTTGCTCCTGAAATTAGCCAGTATGCCTCACACATGCATAAAAAAGGACTTGGGGGGAGGGAAGCCCAGGACCCCCTCCCCGCAGCAAGACTGAGCAGGAAAGTCCCTTTGTGGAGGAAGGGTGGGATGTAAATTCAGTTAATAATATTAATTCATTAGTAACACGTATATTATTTATACCCCGCCCATCTGTCTGGGTTTATTTATTTATTTACATTTATTCGTATGTGCACATGCAGACAAGCCATTATTATCCCATATTAAATTGCTGTGTTGGCACTTTGCAATAAATAAGTGGGTTTGGGGTTGAAGTTTGGGCACTCGGTCTCTGAAAAGTTCGCAGACGAATGTCAGCTTTGGTCTGAAGCCTACCAGAGTCTTTCATGGCTGCTTAGCTTTTGTAAAGAGAAATTTCCACTTCTAAATAAAACCTCCATTGGAACAGTTCCAGCTTCTTTGATGCTAGGAACATATAAATATTATAAATGCTTCTGGATCACCAATCAGGGTTAAGGGACTGAATTTTGACATCTTCGCGTTGCTTTTTAAATATTTGGAGTAGTGGTAAGATTTTTTATTATTATTTAGGGGTTGCATCTTTTTGTCACAGAAAAAAAATCAGACCAGCTCAGTGATGAAAATCCCTCATCTGCTCTCACTCTAAAGGAGTGGTTATTAAAGGTGTTTCAAAATTACACGGACAGGACAAGTTCCAAAGAAACAGACAGATAGTATGGTTTGGTTTTCTTCAGAAAATGTGACCGTTTATTACTTTGGGACTCAACATCATGAATTTTGGGTCCTTCCGGGTTTTTGTAAGGTTTTGTATGATGCCATACAACAGGCTTGGGGAACCTGTGGCCCTCCAGATGTTGCTGGACTCTGATGGGAATTACCCCTTAATCTTAGACAGCATGGCCATTGTTCAAGGATGATGGCAGATGAAGCCCAATGTCACATGAAAGGGTACAGCTTTCCCCCACTTAGAGGAATTCCTGCCAGACAGAGTTGAGCACATAGCAAAGGACAGATAATGCTCTAAGCTTTTAGCCACCTTTTAATTTTTTTATTTACAGTATACTTTTCAGGTTTATACTTTTCACTGATTTTACAATCATTTTGACATTTCAAAACTTTACTTTCTTCCCCCTTTTTCTGCGGTTCCTTAAATTTATTTTTAATATCTTCTGTATATCCTAATTAATTAAATTTGCTCATTTGTTCATCTTCTTTAAATATATATACTCTTATAAAACTGCAATTTATTACAATAATCCTGCCAATGTTTTTAGCTTTTAGCCAACTTTCAATCAGAGCATATGCATGCTTAAAAGGTAAAGGTAAAGGTTTAGAACCCCTGACAGTTAAGTTCAGTCGCGAACAACTCTGGGGTTACAGCGTTCATCTCACTTTACAGGCCGAGGAAGCCGGCGTTTGTCCGCAGACAGTTTTTCCAGGTCATGTGGCCAGCATGACTGAGCTGCTTCTGGTGAAACCAGAGCAGTGTACAGAAACGCTGTTTAACTTCCCACCGGAGTGGTACCTATTTATCTACTTTCACTTTTGGGGGTGCTTTCGAACTGCTAGGTTGGCAGGAGCTGGGATCGAGGAACGGGAGCTCACCCCGTCGCGGGGATTTGAACCGCGAACCTTCTGATCGGCAAGCCCAAGAGGCTCAGTGGTTTAGACCACAGTGCCACTCGCGTCCCTCTATATGAATGCTTACTTGAGAGTAAATCTCAATGGGCTTGATGAGAGTTTATTCCTAAGTGGGCATATGATTAGAGCCTTAGTAAAAAAAGAAAAAAACAACCCAAAAAAAACAACAAGCTGTTCTTGTTCGAGATGTGTCATAAAAAAAAGTAAAGGACCCCTGACCATTAAGTCCAGTAGCAGACAACTCTGGGGTTGCGGCGCTCATCTCGCTTTATTGGCCGAGGGAGCCAGTGTACAGCTTCCAGGTCATGTGGCCAGCATGACTAAGCCGCTTTTGGCGAACCAGAGCAGAGCATGGAAATGCCGTTTACCTTCCCGCCAGAGCGGTACCTATTTATCTACTTGCACTTTGACGTCCTTTCGAACGGCTAGGTTGGCAGGAGCTGGGAATGAGCAACGGGAGCTCACCCTGTCGCGGGGATTCGAACTGCCGACCTTCTGATTGGCAAGTCCTAGGCTCTGTGGTTTAATCCACAGGGCCACCCACGTCCCGTGTCATAAAATAGAGAGTCACATTTCTGAGGTAAGTTTTTGTTTACTTACCTGGGACCACTTCATTTGGTCCATCAGCTTCACCATTGTTCTTACCTCCCACACCTTTCACATACCAATTCTTGGTGCCTGGGAATTGCAATACCTTACAGTCTCAATAGCATTTAAATTCTGGAAGACCATTTTAAAACATGGGGTGGGAGGAGGTGGAATTTTCAAGACACAGCTTTGTGGGAAAAAATAGGCTCCAAATGGATAATGGTTGATGGAGGCCACTTATATTGGGTGTGACAACTTGTTTGTCAGTTGATGCTGATGCAGGGCAGAGAAGCCCAGGACTGGGATGCATAACTTAAATGCATCAACTTTTTGAAATGATGGGCAGTTGTGTCAGTGGCCACTGCAGCCTGTTTCTCAAAATCAGTAAGAGATGCTCTTGGGCCTAATTCAGAATTACTGGCCCAAACTAGGGAGTGCTCATTAGTTGCAAAATGGGACTTCTTTAAGCAAAGGAATAGAAATGCAAATAAAATATAAATCTACCATTATTCAGAATGCTTCTCCCGTTCTCCCTCTCTTGGATTTTTTAAAAAGGTTTTTTAAGGTTTACAAGAAATGTAATTGGAATAGAGTAGGTTTGTGTGTATCTACCCAGGTTTGTAAAGAGAGTGAAGGAGTTTAGTTAATTACACTTCATGCCTGTGGGTAAACAGTCGGGCTGGATGACAATGAAATTCTGAGCTGCATGTCTTCCTAAATAAACACCGGCCAGTTCATGAAGTTGTACCGTATTTAGAATCGCTAGTGGTATCAAGTTAAAGGAATGCAAAAATGTAGGTCACTGCCGGAACGACTGCTGTGTTTGAGATGGCTGGTTCGGAAAACCAATTAGAGTGGGTCATCCTTACAAAGGAATGTTGGAAGTCGCCTTATACTGGGTCAGAACATTGGTCCATCTAGCAAAGCATTGTCTACACTGACTGGCAGTGGCTCTCTATTTATTTTTTAATAATTTTTATTAAATTTCCAATTGACAAACCAATCATATCACATTAATTCCAAATTATACCAATACATAATAAACTCCAAATATTTAGCCGAATTTTAAATTTTTGTTGGGGGTACCCATGCTTCGAGTTCAGAAAGGGTCCAATCATCTCATATTTCTGCTGCTTGGATGTTCACAAGTCCCATCTTTCCATCTCTTTGTTGTTATCCTTTACAAATCCCGTCTTCCAATCTTCTTGTTGTTATCAATTTTTGTTCCTTATAACCTCTGAGATTATCTCCACAAGCGAGTTGAAGCAAACATTATTATAGTCCTGTGTGGATTTTCACGCTAATCCAAAAGTTCTATTCAAATGGCAGGAGCCATTTCAACAGTTCCCATAAGATAGCAGTCTAGGCATCTGCTCATTAACTTTCCCAGACCAGTTGCTCCATAAATCAGCCTTTTCAGAGGAGTTCTTGCCAAATCAAACATAGAATTCAGATATGATAACAGAACCGTGGCTTCCTCCCCCTTTGACTGTAAATCTTGCAACAAAGTCTGTCTCATAATGGCGGTTCCCAATTAGAACTGCGTCATCCAAAAGCCTTTCGTTTCCTTTCCAGATCTTCCGCAAAACAGAGCCTTTAGTTAATAATTTTATTTCCACACAGTTTATTTTCCCATCTCACTTGCTATCAGTCATGTGGCAATTCTTCTTGGGGAGGGGTTGTTAGGTAAATCATATTGAAAAAGAGAAAAGACTGGCAGTGGCTCTCTAGGGTTTCAGGCAAGGATCTCTCCCAGCCCTTCCTGCAGCTGCCTGGGATTGAACCTGGAACCTTCTGTATGCAAAGCAGCAGATTTCATCGAGCTATGGCCCTACCTAGCCACTCAAAGTGGAATATATCTTTGTGAAGGTCACATGAGAGGGTCAGGTCGAGGTTGATTCTCAAAGAACAGAATAATAAAGTTGGAAGGTCATCTCATCTTACAGGCCATTTGCTGTAAATGAAACGTCTGTTGCTTCAGATGTCTTGGAAAGACATGGGGTTATATCCCACGTTGTGTAAGTACATTAGTGGTATACTTGTGCTGACAGGATGTTGTTGTGCAAGGAAAAACTCAAGTACATTACCAAGGAATGTTATGTAATGGATTACATAACAAGAACCCCATTGTTGTGCAAGGGAAAACACAAGAACATTACTAAAGATGCTTTTGCAATGGATCACACAAAAACCAGCTGTTGCATAAGCTTCTGCTAGTCGTGTAACCTTTAAATTCTGCCATCTGCTAGGCAGAGAATGCTAGAGATGGCCCATAGTTTTTGGCCCAGGTTTTCCCCAACTCTTAAGATTGGCCCTGCTCTTATGGAATTCCAGTTTTACCTTCTTTTATAATACCTTTGGGCTGCTTTTCAAATCATAATTGCATTTTTATCAGTATTTATTATTATTATTTTGAATTATTTTTGTGTAAAGGGTGCTTTTTTTAAAAAAAGAAGAGAAATATTAAGTGGCTTAGAAATCCTTTTAAACAAAATAAATAAATAATTGTCCAATCTCATGCTCAAGGCACGAAATCTGGGCATCAGCAGCAGTTGGCTTGTGTCAGTGTGGATCAGGCACATCAAGAATGCGCTACCCGCTTCCCCAGTTCTGAGCAAAACCAAAATTGACACATTTGCCAATCCCTACTGAGAGTTAAAAGAACATGTTATTGTTGCTAAAATAATAAATGAAATATAACATTTTAAAGATGAGCTTTCCCCGCCACAGTGCCTGGTTGTTGCCTTGTTTTATTCATTGCTTTCAAGTGGGAGAAGCATTGATAATTGAGATATTTGTAATGACCGCTCCCCACATCAAATGGGGGGCGCCTTTTTAAAAAAATAATTTTTATTAAGTTTTCCATTTTAACAATCCAATCAAATCACATTGCATATTCCAAATTAGACAAATACATCTCATATAGTCCAAATATTCTGCCAAATTATAAATTTTTGTTGAGGCTTCCCATGCTTCAAGTTCAGTGGGGTTCCAGTCATCTTATGTTTCTACTGCCTTGAGTTTCCAATAGTTCCTTCTTTAAATCTTCATGTTGTTATCCTTCCTAAATGGGGGGCGCCTTTTGCGTGGTCGCGCGCAGCCCCCCGGATCCCAGTGCAGCTCATGGTAGTATGGGCTGGCTTTGCCCTCCCCAGGCTGGATACCTGGAGGTCTCCACCTACCTCAGCCAAGCGCCCAATCCCGCGTTGCCAGGGGATTGGCCAGATAGGGGAGGGACCACCCTGCCCACACCACAGAAGGTGAATCTTACCTGTGGAGCATCAGCTGGCTCCAAAGCTTCTCCTACCCTGCTCTCCCTCAGTTAAGCCTTCTTTTGCAGGTTAACCTCTTCTCCACAGGTACACGGGTGCTGCTACATCATGGTTGCTCTTGAAGGGCTGGAAAGGAATTTTTCTGCATTGGCAGGTTTTGCCTTTCCTGTAGCAGAACAACACAACTTTGGCAGTTTCAGGCCTTGGGTGGAATCATTTAGTCTATCTTCCTAAATGGGGGGGGGCGTGAAGCTGTGACCCACGCTCCCCTTGCGGTGGTGATACCAGGGTTCCCCATTAAAGGGGTCTTGAGGGGATGCATTGGCCATACGCTGAGAGGTTGTCATTGCTCTCCCCTGCAGCGGCGGCAAAGTGGGGTGCGAGCTCTCTGCTTGAATATATGTTCTCCAGAGCCAGCCCAATCCCCACACATTCTGGATAACCCTGATGTCTCCCGGATCCCTGGCTGGGGACTGGGAAGGATAAACGCCCAATGCCTGAGCCAAGGTCTCCCTACATCTGAAACTTAATAAAGTTGTGGCCAATTTTAATCCCATAGCAGGTTGTCTTGAGTCATTACTCCGCTTGGGGGTCGCCTGGGGTTGGGGGGACTCCGCCTGTCCACACAATGCCAAAATGTGAGTTGGGGTTCTGTAGTGGTTAGAGCTCTTCCTTAAGTGTCCTTACATAAGAACCTTAGTGATGTATGGAAGTGAGAGCTGGAACTTAAAGAAGGCTGATCGCTGAAGAATTGATGCTTTTGAATTATGGTGCTGGAGGAGACTCTTGAGAGTCCCATGGACTGCAAGAAGATCAAACCTATCCATTCTTAAGGAAATCAGCCCTGAGTGCTCACTGGAAGGACAGATCCTGAAGCTGAGACTCCAAGACTTTGGCCACTTCATGAGAGGAGAAGACTCCCTGGAAAAGACCCTGATGTTGGGAAAGATGGAGGGCACAAGGAGAAGTGGACGGCAGAGGATGAGATGGTTGGATAGTGTTCTCGAAGCTCCCAGCATGAGTTTGACCAAACTGCGGGAGGCAGTGGAAGACAGGAGTGCCTGGCGTGCTCTGGTCCATGGGGTCACGAAGAGTCGGACACGACTAAATGACTAAACAACAAGTGGTTAGAGCGTCACACTAGGAATGGGGAGTTTGAATCCCCATTTAGCTGTAAAACATATGAGGTGACCTCTCCTTCTAAGCCACCTCATATGGATAGTGGGATAAAAATTGGAGGTGGGAGCCCTATATATCACTTTCTAAAAAGTACATTTATTTTATTTATTATTGCATTTCTACCCCAGCCTTTCTTCTAAGGAGCTCAATGTTCTTTTCTCCCTGATTTTATCCTTATAATGACCCTGTGACATAGGTTGGCCTGAGGAATCGTAACTAACCCAAGGTTACCCAGTGAGTTTCATGGCTGAGTAAGGAACTGAACCTTGCACTTTTGGGTCCGGGTCTGACACTCTAACCACTGCACAATACCGCCTCTGAGTTAATTAATCACTTTAATCTATTATTTAATTTGCCCAGTGTAGATGATTAAGTCTCCAGTCATATACAGACTTGGGAACAAGTTCCATGGAAATCATTTGGGAATTGCTTCTCCGTAGACAAGTAGAGGATTGCACTGCAAAATACTGATTGTTTAATCCACTGACCACCCTATTTCAAAGAGGCCTGTCCTTAATTCACTGACACCAGAATTACAACCTTAAGTAAGTGTAAAGGAAGTTAGCAGGTCTAAAAAGCAACTGTTCTACAAAGCTGACCTGTCATTCTGGTATAATAGAGGTCCAAAGCCAAGCCAAGCCAGCAGAATAGAAGATATATCCTCTTGCAAACAAAATTATTTTTCAGCTGTTCAGCAATTCTCACCTAATGTTCCTCTCTTGAATAAGATTTACCCAATGAACTCTGCCCAGGGAAACTTCATCATAGCTCTAAATTTGCACCAATTATGGGACTGAGCCCCTGACAGGATGAGGCACAATGAGGAAATGATACAATTTGGCCAGCAGGAGAAGTCCTCAACCTCCGATAGACATGAGACACAAGAGGCAAAATGGGCCATTTGCAAGTAGCTCGCAAGAGACTTAGCATTACGTCAAGAGATCTTGGCCTTCTCGTTCCCAATGATGGGCTTTCTCCTCTATGGTCACAGTACTTCCCTTGAGAACATTTCCATCTTTGAGCAGTCAGTGAAGGGAAGAGATAAAATAGTTTGCTACACATGCTGCATTTTTATTAACACAATGGTAATGTGGGTCACCTTCACACAAAAAAACACTTTCCTGTATAAATGAAGAAAGATTGCTGCAGCCTTCTTAGAAGCAAATAATTGACTTCAGCACCAAGGACTGTATGTTTTAAAAATAATGTTCTCTTACACATTCAAGTCAATGACTCGTGTTTTTTTTAAAAAAATGTATCTATGGGGAATGGAAATGGCTTCTTGACATTTAAACTGCTTTATCAATAGAAGTGCACAGCAGAGTTTGCTAGGATTTACAGATCTTACTGAGGGATGAGTGGATTCCTTCTCCCAGTTTTGTTCCTTTATAATTCAGTGAGTTTACTCTGTCCTGATCCTGGGTGAAACTAGGATGATTTTGAACATTAATTCCAGAATTGGGAAGGGTCATAGTTTACTGGTATGTTAAGTATAATTCTTTAATGTATATAGAAATGGAAATAAATCTATAATGTGTCTGTATGGTACTATCATTTGACTATGTCAAATGAAAGAGATACTGTTACAGGTCTATGCATATGCTAATCTGTAGGCATCTATCTTGGGTGAGGTGAGCTCTTTGCTTCCCAGCTACTGAAGAGAATGGGCATGTTGATTCTCTCTCTCCAGCAAACAGTCTTAGGCTAATGGGAACAGGAATGGATAAGAGACTGAGCTTTGACTTTTAGCTCAGGATGCAAGATATTTGCAATCTAAGATATGATGCCTTATGCTGGGACACGTATAAGATATTATGCAACTAAGTGAATGTAACTTTATTTAAGTTGTTTCAAAGTTAATTTAAAGGTAATGTGGGATATTTACAATGCAGCCAAACCAAAAATGCACATGAAAGCAGCCGAAGCTCACAGTTTTCCTGTAATCTGCCAGAGAGAACTCTGAGAGCCACTGTGCCCTGACAGGGGCAAGGCATAGACATATGCCTCATTTGGCTTTAATCCTTTAATCCTCACCTGGCCAGGTACTTCCTCTTTGCTCTTTTACCTCATTCCAGAAATGCACATCTGAGCTCCATTGCTCAGACACCATCTTAAGCTAGACTTAAGCCTGTCTTTGTAACTGAATTACCATTTTAAGCCTTCCTGAACAAAGCTGCTGTATCTGTTACTCTTCAACAAGTATTCCGAGTGAGTAAGTGCTATTCTTACCTTTTACAAGACTGTTCGTGTGTTTATTGTTTTAAGGGGGAGAAAAGTGTGAAATACAGAATCCAGTCTGCCTTAAAGAATCCCGGATTACTTAAACTAAAAGGCTAAAACAACTATATAAGCTTCCTTTTAAACCGCAGAGGAATCCACTCTGCGGAACTCACAAACATGAGGAAGGATAATATCAAATAAATATATCATTTCCTGGCATCTATATACATCCCTACAAGTCAAGCTTTCGAACCATATTTTTGGACGGGAGAATTTTTATTTCAAAATTGAGACTGTGTTTATTCATCCAACTGCTTCCATAGGCACAATATTAATAACCTCAATATGGCAGAGCTCCTTCTTTGCATGCCGAAGGTCCCCGGTTCAATCCCTGGCATCTCCACATAGCGCTTGGAGGGAACCATGCCTAGAACCCCGGACACTGCAGACAACACAGAGAGAAAAAGACCAATGGTCTGAATGAATATAAGGCAGCTTACTACTGGAACATGCCCAAAAGCACACGCAATGGCAGAGCACATTTTTGGCACCCAACAGGCCCCCCCTTATCTCTAGATAAGGACTGGAAAGATTCCTGCCTGAAATCCTGGAGGACAACTGACAGCTGACGTTGATAATATTGAGCTAGATCAATCCATGATCTAACTCAGTAAAAGGCAGCTTCATGTATTCCTAATGCTGCTTCAACTTACAATTCCTTTATATGTGTGTCAATGTTTCCAAGTCACCAAGCACATGTATGCATGAACAAAACACTGGCAAGAAGCAATGACAATGCAATTGTACATATGATTGCACATGTGCAATGTTTTACTGTTGTGGTCTAAACCACTGAGCCTCTTGGACTTGCCAATCAGAAGGCTGGCGGTTCAAATCCCCGCAACAGGGTGAGCTCCTGTTGCTCAGTCCCAGATCCTGCCAACCTGGCAGTTCGAAAGCACGTCAAAGTGCCAGTAGATAAATAGGTACCACTCTGGCGGGAAGGTAAACGGTGTTTCCGTGCGCTGCTCTGGTTTTGCCAGAAGCGGCTTAGTCATGCTGGACACATGACCCAGAAAAACTGTCTGCGGACAAACGCCGGCTCCCTTGGCCAGTAAAGTGAGATGAGTACCACAATCCCAGAGTCGTCTGCGACTGGACTTAATTGTCAGGGGTCCTTTACCTTTTACATATAATCCCATACAGAGAAAGAACATTTCAGAGCTAGCTATCTGACCAAATTCTCACCAGTTTCCTTAAGAAATGCCTTTACTGAGCTGCGTTTCCTCATGATGTCCACTGCAACAGGGTCCTGTAAGCAGAAAGACTTTGCATTTGTGGTCAACCTCAGCTGAAAGACATCACTCATCATCTGTTAGCCTGCCTCTTGAGATCTGTTAGCCTGCAAGAGATGGTTTTTCGAAACCTTTGTTCACACAAGTAAGCAAGTACACTCCAGCATAAACGGTTTGGTTTCTTTTGAGTGACAATAATAGCTTCGTAACACAGAGACTGGCCCTCTATGCACCGCTGCAAAACGAATCGGGAAAAGGGAGTTAAATGAAATTGCTATAAGGTGTTGTGGTGTTTCAGAAGTTTAATCTGAAATCAAGCTAGTGTAAAGTTTGTTGGGACGAGATGGTTGGACAGTGTTCTCGAAGCTACCAACATGAGTTTGACCAAACTGCGGGAGGCAGTGGAAGACAGGAGTGCCTGGTGTGCTCTGGTCCACAGGGTCACGAAGAGTCGGACATGATTAAACGACAACAAAAGTTTGTTGGTGTCTTCATTCTCTTACATCATTCATGTTGGCTTATATATGGATGTATGTTCTGTATTATTTTATTAATACCATTGCTACAAGTTTGTCATGGCCTTTGGCTAGAACAATGAACATATGAACTGATTTGGGGGGGCACCCTGAACTATAGGGTCAGGTTTAAGTGCTGGTTTTAACCTTTAAAGCCCTATACGGACTAGGACCCTCGTACTTACGGGACCGTCTGTCCTGGTATGCCCCACAGAGGAGGAGGAGGAGGAGAAGAAGAAGAAGAAGAAGAAGAAGAAGAAGAAGAAGAAGAAGGGGAGGAGGAGGAGGAGTTTGGATTTGATATCCCGCTTTATCACTACCCGAAGGAGTCTCAAAGCGGCTAACATTCTCCTTTCCCGGTTCTTAAGTGTACCTTTCATAAGAAACCAGAGGCTTTTCTCCTGGGCATGGTAGGCCAATTGGTGTCAAGGAAAGATAGGACATTCTTTATGTTTGCCACAACAGCAGCAAGAGTCCTTTTAGCAAAGTATTGGAAGACACAAGAACTACCCACGCTGGAAGAGTGGCAGACGAAGGTGATTGACTATATGGGACTGGCTGAGATGACGGGCAGAATCCGTGACCAAGGGAAAGAGACAGTGGAAGAAGATTGGAAGAAATTTAAATTTTATCTTAAGAACTGTTGTAAAATTAATGAGTGCTAAAATGTCATGGGTAATGTAAAACAGATTTGCAGCGGTAAATGATTGGGTAAGAGAAAAACGATTAAAGAAAGTGAATTATAAGTAATTGAGATTAGGGGTTGCTGAAAAAGTTTGAAATAGGGATGCAGAAAAGGGAGGCATGGGGAAGTCATTGAAATTTGGCTTAAGAAAAAGAGGTTATGAAGTTATACGTGTTTATATGTTTGTTTGTCTATGTATTGTGTGTTGTGATGTGTCTCAATTTATGTTGGAAAATTAATTTAAAAATTTATATAAAAAAAAATAACATTCTTCTTTCCCTTCCTCCCCCACAACAAACACTCTGTGAGGTGAGTGGGGCTGAGAGACTTCAAAAAAGTGTGACTGGCCCAAGGTCACCCAGCAGCTGCATGTGGAGGAGCGGAGACGCGAACCCGGTTCCCCAGATTACGAGTCTATCGCTCTAAACCACTACACCACACTGGCTCTCTCACCACACAGAGGACCTTATGGTCCACAAATAATAATATCTTGGAGGTCCCAAGATAAACTGGCCTCAACCAGGGCCAAGGCCTTTTCGGCTTTGGCCCCAGCCTGGTGGAACACTCTATCACAGGAGACCAGGGCCCTGTGGGACTTGACATCCTTCCGCAGGGCCTGCAAGATGGAGCTGTTCCACCTGGCCTTCAGTCCGGGCCCAGTTTGACCCTCTATGGGACCCTGTAAGTTACCTCTTTGGCCCTTTTATCGGCTCATGTGGGACCAACATGGATAGCTGGCCCCAAGGAATACTTGAGGTTCCTGACCCCTATGGTTGTAATTCATGGGCAGTCATTTAATTTGATCCTTATTCTAATGTTTAAGCTGTATTTTAATCAATTGTTTGATTGTGTTTTAATGTATATGATATTTGATGTTAGCCACCCTGAGCCCAGTCTTGACTGAGGAGGATGGGGTTTAAATAAAAATTTACTTACTTACTTTACATACTATGCTGCACAAAATTAGCTACTAGTCTTGATGGAGAGATATCTAGAATGAGTAGTATCCATTTATATCATCAGCAGTGGGCTGTTTGCAGGCTGCCTGGAGGAACCACTACAGGAAAAAGGTTGCTGGATAGACCTTTGGTCTGATTCATCAGGGCTGACTTATGTTCCTCTGATAAGCATGCATATGTAAAACAGTGCTTAGAAGTTCACCAAAATCTATGCAATATTTGCTATGTAGGTGGATGGAGCACAGTTGCTTTTCTGATACCTTATTTTATTTCAAAATTATTAAGAAGACAATTACTTGGAGAGATGGAGGAGGCATAATCAGTTCTGGTCATATTTCTGTTGGGCTGTTGGATTAATTTCCTTTGTTATTTGACTTCTTGTTATTTTCTCTTCTTCCCCCTTGTGGGTGAATAAATGTGTGCTGTTTCAACCTGGATCATCACAGTTGTCCATTCTAGACAATGACAGCTGTAGTGATTCAGATGATGTTCAAATGCACCCGGAAGTCATGTGAAAAGCAGAGCAAACACTTGAATTTGCCATCCACCATCTCCGCCATTGTCACCCTATTATGCAACTTCTTGGCACTGCAATCCCAGCAGTGCCCATGGAACCAATTAACAGTAAATTATTTAGTTTAACAGCTGTTCCACACTGTTTCACAGCTGTTATTTCACACTTTTAATTCCTGGTGTATATTTATATATACCTGAAGTCATGCAACTGCTGCACTGATGGTTTGTGTTGCATTATATTATATTATTATATTATATTATATTATATTATATTTATTATATTATATTATATTATATTATATTATATTATATTATTATATTATAATTATATTATATTATATTATAATGCAATATTTGGACTGTATTCTAAGTATACTTACCCAAACAGCATAAGGAATAATTCTCTGATAATAAGTAAGGCTGTTTGTCCTTCAGCACTGCGGTCTATTTTAATTTGTTTTTATTTCTGAATAGTTTTAAAGTCAGTTGCCTCAGCTGTTAATGTTAACTGCAACAAACAGACAAGGAGCATATGTGTTTTACTTTTACTTTTAAGTGGCCTTAGAAGCAGTATATTTTAATTGGAGGACAGGCACTGGGAGAGCAGCTGTTGTGACTTAGCTGATAAGGAAAGATTAGAAGCTCATCTCTACTGAAGGAGTCTCTGCAGTTGCAACAGTCTGAATATGGTTACCACATGAGCACAGACCCGCAGTGCTTCAGATAAATCATCTGGAACTTCTTTGCCAAAATTAGGCCAAACATCTATGCTGCAATATTGTGAATCAGCAACTGGAGCAGCTGGAGCAACGGAGGTTGGGGGTAACTGCAACGCATTTGCGGCAATATGCAATTAATTTATCTTATATAGACGGCCGCAGTACCTTAAATGGCGAGTATGCAAGAAGTGGAACTGGAGATGCCTTATCTCAAGTTAGAGGATTTGCTACATAGGCTTCTAATGAAAGCTTCGATTATCCAGACTTGTTAGTACAGTGGACGCTCAGGTTGCGAACGTGATCCATGAGGGAGGCACATTTGCAACTCGCAGCATTCACAACCCGCAGCGCCACGTCTGCGCATGCGCAGGTCACGATTCGGTGCTTCTGCACATGCACAAAGTGCAGTTTAGTGCTTCTGCGCATGCGCAAGCACCGAAACCCGGAAGTAACCCATTCCGGTACTTCCGGGTTCGGCGCGGTGGAAAACACACAACCTGAAGCATCTGTAACCCGAGGTATGACTGTAACTGATACATATGCTCCCAGGCAACCTCAGCTTCCTCCGTATAGTGAAACTTCAACAATATGTGATAACAATTTTGGCAAAATAGGCTCGGCCACAACAGAGACCGAAACTCACTCACTGTGGGAACTTTTACACGACCAATATCTCTTGAGAAAACAAACAGCAGAGGGAATCTGTAGCAGAACTGGTGCATTGGAAAAGGAAGTTTCTGATTTGAATGCCATAATTGGTACACCGGTTGGGTTAGTGGAGACAGGGATCTTGACTTTAGCCCAACAGACAGGACTTACCAGCAAAGAAACTGAAGTTTAGAGGTA
The DNA here is from genome assembly GCF_027172205.1 of Podarcis raffonei. Classification (NCBI taxonomy): domain Eukaryota; kingdom Metazoa; phylum Chordata; class Lepidosauria; order Squamata; family Lacertidae; genus Podarcis; species Podarcis raffonei. Next base: position 37,147,991 of record NC_070617.1, read on the forward strand.
CATCAAGATGTGGACAGGTCTGAGATTGTTAAGTCCCTATTAGATTCAGTGGCTAAAGAAATAAATGACATCTATCAAGGCTGCCACTTGAACTCAGAGACATATTTTTACACCATTATGAAGGAGTCGTTTTCCATTCTTGACCTAACCCCCTCCCCCAATCCAAAGCTACTATTGATAGTGGATGAGTATACTGATAACCCACTTGCTACCTTCCAAGGAAATGGTATCAAAGAAAGGGAATTGCAGTCTGGAAAAGGCAACCTGAGAGGAAGGAGCAGGAAGTTCTAGAGCTGTAAAACTCCTATCTTTATCACCTATTCTAATAATATCCAGATATGCTCCAATAGACAAGGAGGGAAGATTCATTATACTGGCCTGAATGCAAGTACTGGGAGAAATATGTCCAAGTTAGAGGCATAAAACCCCTACCCTGTCAGCAATTTCCTGATTCTGGGCTGGAGGAGCAAGGACAGCGGTTGCAGACTTCAGAACTGTGAGGTGACTGTGGAAGGTACAATGGGGGAAGAGATGTTTGGTGGTAGGTTCCTCTACTGAGGAGGACAGAGGCAGCATTGTGTGGAAGTAACAGGATGTCCTGGGAGGTGTGCTGTCTTCCAGGTGCAGAGATTCAAGATGTGGCAGAGAAGTTGCCAAGTCTTATAAAGCCCACTGACCACAGCCCCTCACAGAGCTACCATTTCCAGCAGCCATAAAAGCTATAGTTCCCAGGATTCTTTGGGGGAAGTTATGTGTTTAAAATGTACTTTGGATATGTTTAAAATTTATGGTCTAGGATTTGCCCCGATACTCTTTTCAAGCTGTCTACATTGGTGGCCATTGCAACTCCTTGTCAAAGCAAATTCAATAGTTAAACTATGTGCTGTGTGAAGAAGTCCTCCATTTTGTCTGTAGCCATCAATTGCCTCAGCATGCATTTGTCTAGCCCTCTCTTAAAACCTTCCAGGTTGGCAGCCATCATTACGTCTTCTGGGTGAGAATGCCAGAGTTTAACTATGCACTGTGTAAAGAACAACTTCCTTTAGTCTGTCCCAAATCTGCCAGCATTCAGCTGCATTGGTTGTCCCTGAATTTTAGAATTGGGGGGGGAGAATAAATTTCTCTCTCTCCAATTCTCCACACCATGTATAAGTTGATATGCCTCTATCATGTTGCCTCTCCTTTAAATTTTGCTGAATTTTGGCAGTAGTTTGCATGCATGCAAAATATGAATAGGGTGCTTGAGGCACCGGGGTGGTTTTTTTGGTTTTTTGTCTTAAACAAGCCCTAAAGAAATCTGCTTTTCATTAAAAACAAAAATTACTCTGGTGAATAGTTTTTTCTGCATATTTAGTAGCGCCGTTTCCCATCATTTGGCAATCTGCGCCAATTGTCTTCGGCTCCATTCCTATAGAGGATGGTGTTTCTTTTGACATTTACAGAAAAAGAAAGAAAAAAGAGACATCAACTGCAAAATTGAGCCAGCCAGCCTTCCCTTCCCACCCCTTTTGGGGGGGTCTTTCTTTTTATTACTCAATTCCTTCTGCAGCTGCTCTGAATGCTATTTACATTTTGTTTATCTCAGCTGTGTTCACAACCGCTGTCGCCAACAAATTCCTCCCCTAAAAGAGACAAAAAAGATCAGCGCTACTCTGGGAATGGAGATGGAGGAGAACAGCTAAGTTTGGGTTCCAAAAATGCTAGGACTTAGGTTGGACTGAGAATGTAGAGTCAGAAAAGCCACAGGAGAGACTTGGGTGGAGTTATAACAACATCCAGGGGAGGCGGAGCCAAGCAGGAGCTTGGACAGAGTCTGGAAAGACCCGGAAGATGATAGGCAGAGTTTCATAGAGTTGAAAGGGACCACAAGGGTCATCTGGTGCAACTCCCTGCCATGCAAGAATCTTAGCTAAAGCATCCATGACTGCTGTTCATCCACAGGAAAATCAGGTGGGTGGGTGGGTAGGGGAGCCAGCATCTCTGCTCCCCTTTCCAAAGTGGCTGAAGTCAGGGTGAGAAAGGGAAATCTCCACTCCACCAACCAGGGTTTCCAACACTTGCCCTCTCCCCTCTGTTTCTTCCCCCCTTTCCCAAATAAGAGACTCCCAAGCCAAGCCTGGTCCCAACAGCTCTGTAGCGCTCCTGGCAACATTTTCCTTCCAAAGGATTTGGATCAAACCCAGTACTTTGAACTGAGCTTGAAAGCAATCTGATAAATGGAGGATTTGTGTCATGTGGTCTGATGAGGCAACTCCAACTCTTTGACAGGATGAGGAAGTGGGCCAATCAGTGAGCTGTATCCTTTTTGTACACTCAGGCCAAGTTTGATAGGTGGGCATGGCCACTCACATGTCAGTCACCTGACATCCCATTTGTTGGAGAAAAGCAAATACATTTCCTTCTCTTGAGTTTGTAGTTAATGCATATGTTGCTTTAAACCACCAGAGGGCACAGCTGGCATTTGCTTGTAACCTCTCTGTCCAAGTTAGCTCTACCCCTAAAAGCTGAGTGATTTGATTGTTCTCTCCCATCAAAGTGCCTGACTTTTTCTCTCTTGCATCTCTAGTCATCTCGTAAGGAGTTCCTGCATGAATAAAGCCTTTGAACTCCTGTGACTATAAGTGATTTTCCAGTGTAACTCACCAAAACTGCAGAGTCTGCTAACACCAATAATGTCAGGTGACCCATCCCTCCCAATTTAAAATCTAACTAGGTGAGCAAAGGGGGAACCAGCTGGTATGATATCAGGTGTAGGGTGAGAGAGAGGCATTGATTGGCCAAAATGACCTTGTGGGCCAAATGGGGATACCTGAAGGGCCTAACTTGGCCCATGGGGCAGAGGTTCTGCACTGTTGTTTTATGAATATGAAATTGTCCAGCTAATACTACTCTGATATACTACAATTCCAGCATCATTTCCCCTAGAAGTTCTTCTGTAGCTTGGAATGCAAGGTTATTCCTGAATGCACACCGACAAAGTTCAAAAACAGCAGAACATTTCCTATTTGGGTCTAGGGCCATTTGCCATCACTTTTTGGCAGAAATGCTATGTTGAGCGTAAGAACTAGTTGTCTCCTAAGAGAGAATGGAATTGAAGATAGCATTTCCCATTCTTATTTTTTTTTTAAAAAAATGCACAGAGAATGCATACTGATTCCACCACCTAATGGCAAAAGTAGAATGAAACTTCCTTTTCCTGCCACCAAAAGGCTCCAGATGCCTCCTTGGGGATCACATGATGCAAGCAAGGGAAATTCAATCCTCTCACTCCCTTTTTGTAGTCAAACGGGGTACAGCCAATGCCCTTTGCATCCCAATCTCTTCTTCTCCCATGTTGCTTTCAACTTGCCCCTACAAGTCATGAGCGAGCAAATCTCAATATTCAGACTCTGTTAGACCCAAACTTATGCTTTGAAATTCAGGGCAAAGGAGCATATGGAAATTGCTACTGCGAGGAAGAAGGGTGTCTCAGGAAGAATAAGAAATCAGCTGTAATGCAGTATTGAAATGAGGGCCATTATAGGTTATTTTTGAAATGGGACATGATACGATTGGAATTCAGTTAGCTTTCCAGCGCCAAAGGGTCAAGTGGCTTGAAGAACACAAATGCGGGGTGTCGGGGATTAAGAAAACAAAAAGAGTCCATATCAGTTGTAATTTCCCGATAATGCTTTGTAAGTTTGACACAGACTGCCATTCCAGAAAGCGCTTTTGCTGGCGCGCCATAAATATTGTTTATGGACTGGTTCTATGGCCGCCTGGCTGCCTGTGGGTTTCCTGGTCACTGTTGAACAACACGCAATTGATCTTTCCTGCAGTCTGCTCCTTTCCCTCACCTGCTGGTGGGAAATGATGGCTCTTGTTTACGACTTGTCTTATTGCTCAGATTCTCCATTACAATGAAATCTAATAGAGTGGAGTGTGTTCGGCTGATTTCATCCCGTTTTTCTTGACTGTGGTTTTTCTATACTGGGGTGAGAAGAAGTATTTTCCACTTTTAGGAACAACAAAAGGAGCTGCGGATATTTTAAGGTATGGAAGACGCTGAACGGTCCTCACATTTTGACAGCTTGCGCCTACAGTCTGATATTCACCGAACACAATGTATATGCCACTCGATTGCAAAATAGTCCATAAGTGATTTACAAAAGCAAAACCCACTTGCATTTAAATTATCAGTAAAAGACAGCTAGAAACAGGTGTTTAAAAATATTCAACAGATAATTAAAATCAAGAGTGAGCTACAAACAGATTAAAACACATGTCAACATTTTGCATGTCCAGATAAAAAAAAAGGTAAAGGGATCCCTGACCATTAAGTCCAGTCACGGACGACTCTGGGGTTGTGGTGCTCATCTCGCTTTACAGGATGAGGGAGCCGGCGTTTGCCCACAGACAGCTTCCGGGTCATGTGGCCAGCATGACTATGCCGCTTCTGGCAAACCAGAGCAGCGCATGGAAATGCTGTTTACCTTCCCGCTGAAGTGGCACCTATTTATCTACTTGCACTTTGACATGCTTTCGAACTGCTAGGTTGGCAGGATCAGAGACTGAGCAATGGGAGCTCACCCCGTCGCGGGGATTCGAACCGCCGACCTGATCAGCAAGCCCTAGGCTCGTGGTTTAGACCACAGTGCCACCGGCATCCAGATAGCCTTGCCTAAATAAAAATGTTTCTAGCAAGTGCTGGAAAGAGCACTGCGAAGTTCCAAAGTGTAGGTGCTACCACACTAAAAGATTTCACTTCTTATAGGTGAGGCATGAGTATTATGTGGCACCTGTGACCATGACAGTTCAGCATATCCAAGTGCAAATAAACTAATTCCAAGCTGTGATGGGCTTTCTATACTAGCAGTAACGCCTTGAACTTGACCCTGCCTGTGACCTTCACGCCCCAAACACTGCTATCTTCCTCTGCCTAAAGGTCTCTTGAATCCACCAACAGTTCTACACATTCTCCCTTCCTGTCCCTTATGCCTGGAACTCCATTCCAGAACCTCTACACCAGAGTGGAAAACTTCAGGCCTGGGTTCACAATGCAGCCCCCCCCCCAGGCCTCTCTGTCTGGTCTTTGGTTTCCTCTTTATGCCACACTGCTCATTATGCCCTCCTGCAGTGCGTTTGTCTGGCTGGAATATCTCCTTGAATGATGGTCATACCTCTTGCTGCCTCCTCCTCAAAAAAACCAAGCATCAAGCAGTTATACACAAAACATGTCTGGATAGGTTTGCTGAAACAGAACAGTTTTCAGGAGGCAACTAAAATACGCCAGGGAAGGTGCCTACCTAATGTCAACAGGCAGGGAGTTCCAGAGCCCAAATGCAGAACAAGTCATCAGGCCATCGCAATACAAAGATGTAACAGATTGAAAGCAACACAAGGCAATATCCATAGGCATTTTGACACAAGCCCAAATACACCTCAACATAAAGAAGCTAAAAATGCTGATTAGCCTTGGCAGATCACCGTATATTCCTTTAAAAGGGGGGAGGGGGGAGGTTGCTCCTCTTTTCGCAAATATTGAAATGGGATGAAATAAAATTAATTTAAGCAAATCATAATAATTATGTAAAACCTATATGAATAAAAGTATGAAACAAACAATGTTCTGAAGCTCCTGGCAGGATACAACATTCTCTCCTATTTCCCACCCACTTCTTCTTATTAGTTAAGAGTAGAGAGAAAATGTGCAGGCTTCACAGTTAAATGTTTATCATAGAATCATAGAACTGAAGAGTTAGAAGGGACCCTGGGGGTCATCTGGCCCCACACTCTGCAATGCAGGAATCTCAGCTAAAGCATGACAGATGACCATCCAACCTCTGCTTAAAAGCTTCCAAGGCATGAGAGTCCACAACCTCCCAAGGGAGACTGTTCCGCTGTCAAACACCTCATACTGTCAGAAAGTTCCTCCTCATGTTTAGTTGGAATCTCCTTCCTCGTAATTTGAAGCCATTGGCTCAAGTCCTACCCACCAGGATCAGGAGAAAGCAAGCTTGCCCTATCTTCCATGTGACAACCCTTCAGAGAACTGAAGGTGGCTGTCATGTCTCCTGTAAGTCTCCTCTTTTCCAGGCTAAACACACACAGCTCCTTCAACCTTTCCTCATAAGGCCTGGTTTCATCTTGGTCGCCCTCTTCTGCATACATTCCAGCTTGTCAACATCCTTCTTAAATTGTGGGGCCCAGAACTGTAGTCTGTCTAAGGCAGAATGTTGTTTAGTCATTTAGTCGTGTCCGACTCTTTGTGACCCCATGGACCAGAGCACGCCCGGCACTTCTGTCTTCCACTGCCTCCCACAGTTTAGTCAAACTCATGCTGGTAGCTTCGAGAACACTATCTAACCATCTCGTCCTCTGTTGTCCCCTTCTCCTTGTGCCCTCCATCTTTCCCAACACCAGGGTCTTTTCCAGGGAGTCTTCTCTTCTCACAAGGTGGCCAAAGTATTGGAGTCTCAGCTTCAGGATCTGTCCTTCTAGTGAGCACTCAGGGCTGATTTCCTTCAGAATGGATAGGTTTGATCTTCTTGCAGTCCATGGGACTCTCAAGAGTCTCCTCCAGCACCATAATTCAAAAGCATCAATTCTTCGACGATCAGCCTTTTTATGCTCCAGCTCTCACTTCCATACATCACTACTGGAAAACCATAGCTTTAACTATATGAAGGCAGAAGAGAGTGATACTATTACTTCCCTTGATCTGGACACTATACTTCTGTTGATGCAGCCTCAAATAGCATTTACTTTTTTGCTGCGTCATACATTTGAGAGCCCAAAGTCTGCCACTGCTTCTGGCAACTCCTGCAGCCAAGCTGGTGCCAAACGTATTGCTCCCCTTTCCTTTGGGCCACATCAGTGGGGCTGAGAAGGGGGTCCTGTCATCTGGGCAGTTCAGGACCCCCAGACGCACTGCCCAGGCTTGCACCCCGGGGACATCAATTGAGTGCTGCTAACACAGCTGTTTGACTTTACCCCAGAGGCACACTCTCTTGTCTCTTGCCAACAACAACATGGGTGTGGGGACATACCAAAACAAATTGTTCGCAAAAATGTGTTAATTGGGAGAAATGTGTAAGACAATTTTTCATGAGGGTTTTTAAAAGAAAATTACAAGCTGAAGTAGAGATATGGAAAACTGAATTTTTGAATGGAAAAAGATGAGAAACCGAGAGATACTTAAATTGGCAGATTTGTCTATGTCTAATATCTGTTGATGTCTGGGGAGGTAACCAAAGAAGCTGTAAACCTTATTCATCATTTCATACATCAGACACCTTTCTGTCCATATACTGTGCAACTTTCTCTGCCTTGTAAACGTGAAAAGGAACAAGAGGCTGCTCTCCCTTTTTCAATACATCCCATCCTATAAAGTAGGACTCTCCAAGCCTTGCATTAATGACCCATTAATGCACTTCTTGGTGGCTAATGGCCCATTAACATCCTCCTACTGTGTCACATTGCATAATCTCACTCAAATTTGCAAGCAATGACAACTGGCTTGCACAAAAGGAGGAAAATGTGTTTATGTGTCCACCCAGCTATTAAGGACCCCATCTGGGTCTTTCTTCCTAGAGGAGAACAGGAAGGATTTTAGGGGTGGAGCAATGAGCCCCTCCTTCTTGATGCCATTCAGTGTGGTAGCTCTGCAACAAATGAGATAATGGAAGGTTCTTGGATGGGACAATCTTAGTCCATTAATACCCCAGCTCAAAAGAAGGAGATGCTTCTGATGTGATTTTCTGGGACAATTTTCACAGTCACGGCACTACTTTAGCAAATAATTATTTTCTCTGGTTTTGTGTGCAACAATCTCAGTTACCAGGTTTTTCAAAAAATTACGGTATCTAGCTGAGGTTTTGGAGGGGGTGGGATGGAAGCACAGCTGTGCTTTGATGGACCCCAGTTTCAGGGGGGGCTTCTGCTCTGGGTATGTGTCTCCCCTGTCCCTGCCACATCATAAATCAGGAGCTGATCCTTTCCTGCCATTTCTGACAATTTGACATACAGACCCAGAGGCACGACCACAATTGCTCAAAGATCTTCTGGAGGGATGTTAGCTGCATGCAGGTGTCAGCATAGTTATCAATTAATGCAGCAACTGGAACACATTTAACTGGGTCCAAAAGAGGACTAAAATGCCCATTCCTCCCACACCATTTCTGCCACTCCATTCACAGGGTGCAAATTTCTGCAATTCCACAATAGAATTGGAATGATGAGCATAGGAATTTAGAGTGCAGCCCCACACTGAGTGAGACCATTGCTCCATCCAGCTCAACATTGTCTCCATCAGGCACGATCAACTCCCAAGAGACTGCGATCTACTCCCACTATAAAATAAAAAAATCCTGGGCCTAAAGAACAAAGGAAACTATTTATGTATGCTTCCATGGCTGCTTGCATGTTGTATGCCCAGAGATGGAAAGAAGAAACAGTTGCAACTGAGGAAGACGGGCAACAAAAACTGATGGGGTATGCAGAAATGGTGAAACTTACCAGAAAATTAAGAAATCAAGAAGAGAGGCGTTTTAATATAGAATGGGGAAAATTCATTGATTATTTGAAGAATTATTGTAAACAACTTAAATCACTAGCAGGGCTGATATAAAAACATGCAATGAGAGTAACTTAAATAGAACATAAAGGATGACTAGTCGATAGATATGAACTGGATGTGCAGTGGGGAAAGATATAACATAAATAATTGCAGAAAGGGGGGTCAATGACTGGATGTTTCAATCGGATCTGTAAGTTCAGATTTGTGATTCTACTCTAAAATGTGAAAATGAAAAATAAAATATTAAAAATAAAAATAATACATAGTGTCATTCCCAGGGGAATTGTGAAGGTGTTTCCCCACAATGGGGACTATTAAAATGCCCAGGATTGTTGTATAAATGCAATGATGTTGGCTACGAATGGGGAACCTGGGGATCTCCATAATTTGCTGGACTCCCATCGTCTCTGAAGATTGGCAATATTGCCTGAGTCTGCTGGGAGTCTGGAATTCAACAACACCCAGAGAATGGCAGGCTCTCCACCACTGATGTATGTGGAATGTGAGCAACACTACTACATAAATGCTCAGCTGTGAAAGTCTCCCTTCCCCCTCCTCTCCCCCACTCCTTTCACATTTCTGGAAAACTCCCCATTAACCATGACATCTGCCCTATTTAGCACAATACCACCATCAATCATCTGTGCAGATAAAATCCCAAAATCTTGCCAAACATTGGATGGACTCCTTCATCTGCCAGTTTAAGTCCTGTTCTAGGAGTGAGTGCTGACCCCAATGCCCACTGGCTAAAAAGGACTTCTTAATTTCATTTATAGATTCTGGGCCTCAATAAGTAACTATCAGGAACTGCTGAATGCTGCCCTGTGTGACCTGCCGCATGCCTGCAGTTTGTTTGTTTTTTATATATATAATTTTCTATTAGTTTTTTAACATGTCATTTTCAACAGCAATTAAACATCCTTTTTACATCTTATTCAATTTTTTTTGACTTCCATCAATCCTGTCTGAAAATTTTCCAATCTAATCTCTTAGTATGCATTTCTTATCTTCCCTATTACAGTGGTACCTCAGGTTACATACGCTTCAGGTTTCATATGCTTCAGGTTACAGACTCCGCCATCCCAGAAATAATGCTTCAGGTTAAGAACTTTGCTTCAGGATGAGAACAGAAATCGGGCTCTGGCGGCGCGGCAGCCCCATTAGCTAAAGTAGTGCTTCAGGTTAAGAACAGTTTCAGGTTAAGAACGGACCTCCGGAACGAATTAAGTACTTAACCTGAGGTACCACTGTACATTTCAAACTCATAACCAATATCTCTATCTTTTTTCTACTTTGTAACACTTCATATATTTCTCCTTACAAAACTTCTTGTAGTCCTACTAGCATAATTTGATGATTACAGTTGCTCTTCAAATAATTCATATACTTCTTCCAATCTTCTGTAAATCTCTGATCCCGCAGGTTTTGAATCCTTCCTGTCTTTTTGTCAAATGCCTGCAGTTTTTGAGTACCTTCTGGACTGACTTCACACAGGCTGCTCATTGGCTCCATCTGAGAGGGGAGACATTTGGTGGGTCTTTCCTGTCTTAATGAGACTTTGCTCCAGCAAAAAGGTCTACCTGAGCAAACTGACTCCTGGCTTGCCATCTGGTCCTATCTTGCTCCTGACTTGTCATCTGGTCCTAACTCTTGATTTGCCATCTGATACTGATGGTTCTTAGATGCAGGCTCTTGGTTCAGGCTCATCTCCTCCTGCTCGCCCCCCAAAAGAAACCTTCTAGACATGGGCCAGCAGTAACCCAGGAACTTCAGTAGTGGTGAACTCATAGAGAAGAAGAGATGGAAGGAGGTGAGCTGCAAATGAGTGTCTCTTCCGTCACAGGTGGCCTCCTTGCCTCCTTCATATTATTGTGGCATCTTCAAGTAAGAGCAGGGAAGAGGGGAATAAACATCCTGAATTTGTCAGCGGCATGTGGGCAGGAGCCAGCCTTCTGACGTGAAGCTGTTGGCAGCGAAGTAGATAGGAAGGCACAGAGAGAGAGAAAGCAAGAGCTTCTGTAACTCCCACGGGGGTTGGAAGGTGGAGGAAGGAATAAAAGAAGCTGTGCGAAAAGTAACACTCATCAGCCAAGTCAGTAGGTAAAAGGCTCACATATGCCCAATGGATTTGGATGAGGAAGCCTTGAAATATGGGAACGTGCCTTATATAGAGTCAGAACATTGGTGCATCATCTAGTATGGTGCATCATCTGACTAATTCTCCAGGGCTTCAGGAAAGGGCCTCTCTGAGTCTTACCCAAACAGGGGTGGCCCATCCTGTTTTGACGCCTGAAGCAAAATGGGAAGGTGCTCCCTCACCCTCAAAGCTTTGCATACTGGGGTTGTGCAGCTGCAGCAATGGCTTCTGGTGAGATGTCGTGAGAGTTTTGTGAAATCCCATGATAATTCCACAAGATGCCACAAGAACTAACCAGAAATAGCTGCTGCAGCTACTGCAGCTACACAATCCTGGTGGCAGGGGCAGGTGGGCAGGGAGCCCTTGGAGGTGCTGCCCCACAGGAGTCCACTGCCTGAGGTGGGCTGCTTCACTTTGCCGCATGGATGGACAGGCCCTGTACCCAGGATTCCTGGGATCGAACCTAGCATCTTCTGCATGCAAAGCAGATATGGTGCCACTGAGTCTATGGCCCTGCTATTGTTTTCAATTTTGCAGACAATCTAATGGGACGGGCGCTAGCTTAGTGGCCATCGGGACTCGTCACCAGGCCACCCTGCCTACCAGCCCTGCTTTGCACCCTCCTTGAGTGTTTTTGCCTGGCTGGAACATGTCCTTGAACTCTGATAGTGCCTCTTGCTTCATTGGATGGGCTGCAGGAAGCGATGTGTGTGTTCGTGTGTGTAGAAACTAGCTTACTGTACAGAGGTAAAACCAGCATTCTTTGCTGTCCAGTTTTCCTGCTGGCCCTGCCCATTACTGCCATGTGAACCTTAAGAAGGGAATGCAGCCTTCGGGTTGTAAAAGGTCCCCCACCCTTGCATTAAAATGAGGATATTAATTGGAGAGAAAAAGTCACACATATGAAGAAGAAAAGGCAGCGGAGGAGGAGGAGGAGGAGGAGGAGAGAAGGAGGAGGAAAAATAGTTCCCTTGAAGTGCCAAGAATTTAATTGCCATTTTTTATTTCTCCGTATGCATCAGAAGCACAGCATGGAAAGCTTTATTTCCGCCTCTCAGTGCAACCTCCAAGATCAAGAGGGTCTCTTTCTGCAAAAGACGATTCAGCAGATTAGCCGGCAATATCGTTGATAAGTCATTGTGTAAATATAACAATGGGATTAAGTTCCACGATGGAGCCATTTCTCTCATTATATTAAATTGTGCCGGGAAGCAGGGTGGTGTGAACTATTAGCAGTATGTGTGGAGTGTGCGTGGAGACGGGGGGGGGCGCAATGGCAAAGCCAACAAAGGGAGCTACTTGGGAGAGTTTTGCATGAGGCCAGTGAAGAGTTTGCAAAGTGTAAGTCTTCTCTTTCGGAAAATACCTTCTTAGTCCAAGTGTGGATGAGATCATTAGCCTTTCTTAAAAAAAAAAAAAAAGATCATTAGCCTTTCTGGTCCATTACACTATGCATGTGTTCACCCATCAGTCTGGTGAACCTCATTTCCACATTAATCTGTTTTGTTTTTGTTTTTTAAACTGCATGAAAATTGGTTTTTATCTATGTAAATAAGCATACATAAATATGCATATGTAAACTCTTTTTTCTCTCCAAATGCACATTTTTGACAGTGCAATCTTATGCATCTCTGCTCTGGAGTAAGTCCCATTGAGCTCAATGGGCTGTGCTCTCAGATAAGCATGTGTAAGATGGCACTACGAGGCTGCAATCCTGTGCACACTTTCCTAGGAGCGGGGCTTTTTTTCAGCCAGAACTTCCCATAGTTCAGTTCTGACACTACTCAGGGACACATCATTGCCATTATTATAAGAGAACCAGGGAGGCATTCATGGTGAGTTTCAGCACCTCTTTTTTCTAGAAAAATAGAACTGAATGGGAGTAAAGTTGACTGAATTCAGCAGGTCTTGCTTCAGGGTAGACATACATAAAAAGATAAAGGTAAAGGACCCCTGACAGTTAAGCCAGTCGCAAACAACTCTGGGGTTGCGGCGCTCATCTCGCTTTACTGACCGAAGGAGCCGGTGTACAGCTTCTGGGTCATGTGGCCAGCATGACTAAGCCACTTCTGGCGAACCAGAGCAGCGCATGGAAACGCCTTTTACCTTCCCCCCAGAGCGGTACCTATTTATCTGCTTGCACTTTGACGTGCTTTCGAACTGCTAGGTGGGTAGGAGCTGGGACTGAGCAACGGAAGCTCACCCCGTCGCAGGGATTCAAACCGCCGACCTTATGATCGGCAAGTCCAAGAGGCTCAGTGGTTTAGACCACAGCGCCACCCGTGTCCCCGATAGATACGCATAGGATTGTACTATAAACTTATTTTCTCCCAGGCAACACATTTTTTTAATAATAATATTTATTGCTTTTACAACAATTTAAACACTTACAAAAGAAAAAACAAAGAAAAAACAGTACCTTATAATACAAAAACACTACATAAAAATTAACAAAACAAAAACAATTTAAAAAAACACATCTAAAGAAAGAAGAAAAAGAGAAAAAAGAAAACACTTCCAATATCTTATCTTTCTTTCACATATTTCCACGGCCTCCTCACACCTCCCTTTTTGTATTCCACTTCTATTAATTATTTCAGCAATTCCTTACCCTCTTCCTGTGTTTTCTATCCTATAATTCTCTTAACACCTTTTAACCTTATTTTCCTTTAATACTCTATTAATCTATACTTAATTCCTTATAACATTTCTACTGAAGCCATATAACTTCATTCCAACATTCTTCTAACGTTCATTGATTTTACAATATTTCTATAAATAGTCTTTAAACTTTTCCCAGTCTTCTTCCACCGACTCTTCTCCCTGGTCTCGGATCTTGCCAGTCTTTTCCGCCAATTCCGTCTAGTCCATCAACTTCATCTGTCATTGTCCAACACTTCAGTGCTTTTAAGAGACAGCCATTCTCTCAGCCATTCTCTCAGCCAGCAAAAAGCAGATGATTCACAACAAAGTTTAAGTGTCTGGCAGGGCAGGTCCACCTCCTTCTTTAGCATCCGTCAATATCTTAAATTTTACTCGAGGCATCCTGCCCTGCCAAACAAATCCAGGAACATCCCTCTGCCACCTCCTGAAACAATCCCTCCCATCCAAAACTTGCACTGTTTGACACAAAAGCAACATCCCCGGCAACACAGCAACCCTCATCCCCATCACAACAGCTCGGCCCAACCATAACAACTTCAGATTTGTCCATATTTCCCAATCCCCCTTCTCTTCAATCCAACGTCCTTCACAGTTATCCTTAAATAAATTCACATTTTTGGCGGTCCTACTGACCCCCAAAAATCTCTCTTTCTCAGCCGATGTTAATCCTGTCTCCTCCTGAAGCTCTGTCAAACTTTCCTTTCCCAGTTCTGGTGGGGTTCTGATCCTCAAATTCATCTGTTTTTCTTTAAGTTCCATCATAACAAATGTCAGCTTATGTTCGTCAAGTTGCTTTTGAATATATGGGGCTCTCTCACACTCCAATTGTGTTGGTTTACATTCAGCAGCAAGGGTTTTCTCCCTGACTTCACCTGCAGTTTGCCGTATCAAAGTAGATTCCTGTATCAATTTCTGGATGGTTTCTGTGTTGGTCCCAGATTATTTAAACTTTCTACAAATAAGTCGATTTTATTATTTGCAGCGTCCACTTTCACATTCATCACATCTGTTTTCCTGTGAAGCTGTTCCAGCAAGTCATTTATTTTCAATAATACGACCACTAAGGCCTCATCTGTTAACATTTCATCTGTTCTTTCCTTTCCATTTGCCATAACACTTAAGAGATTCAAGGTCAATCCCAGAGTCACACAGTTTTTATCTTGCAGCTGGAAACTCCCCTAGCCCAGCTCTTATAAAGTAACCAATTTCAGAAACGTCCAGTAGGGGGAAACAGTTTCTATTTATAATAGTCAACAATGTCACCTTTAAGCGCACCTCATACAATCCAAAGTTAGTTTCAGTTTTCAGTTACTTTATTACTCCTTTTTAAAAGCAGCCGGAGACAGTAGAAACAATATATCTGTCTTATTTTGCTAGCTGTCAAGGAACGTTCTAAGTGCTGTCAATGGACATTCCAAAACGTCAGTCCTACTAGCAGCCCGTTTCCAGGGTCAGAGCGGCAGTATTTTAATTTTCTTTGCTCTCTCCTGCCGGCATACTCAGTCCACAACTTCCCCCCTCTTCTCCTGCCTCCAAGGGGGATTTTATACTCTTTGCCGATGGAAATTTAAACTTTTAAAAAAGGCTTTCCAAGACTTCAGCTTACAGACTCCTTGCCTCAGTCTATTTACAAATAGGGAAGGCGGACTTCCTGTTTTGAACCTCCCTGTTTCGATGCCAAATTAAACGTTTAAAATCCGATTCTCCCGTATCAGCTCTACTCACGGGTAATTACTTTAGAGTCAAATTGTCCACAGGGAAAAGTCAGTGCTCTCCGGCAACAGCTATGCGGCTTCACTCTGTGGAAGAAGCAGACGATTCGAAGCACCGCGCCGCTCACCCCACATCGCTCCGGATCCCCAAAACCGGGTTCCCCCGTGAGTAGGGGAGGTGCAAAAGGTGCCCGCCGAATCCCACGTTCACAGGCTTCTCCCGCCTGTGATTTTTACGGGTCTCCGCTTTCGCCAGGCAACACATTTTAATGCATTTTGATACTTTTAAAAAGGTGTGTTGCCAGAAATCATGTTGTAACATTCACTGGCATAGATTGACCAGGACTGTTGGGGCAGCAGTCCCAGGCACATGATTCTGAGGGCGCGAGAGGATGCAACCAGGCACCCCCATGGCAAGTGCCCTGTGGAGAGGCAAGCCACACTGGGGCCAGGCCTTTGGGGCTGGGATGGTGCCTCCTTCTCCTAGAGAGAGAAGATAGTGCAGCTCCATGTCTGCTGTCTGGTCTCCCCCTACCATTGGAGCCAAACAGGACCTTGCCATGCTGCCTGCCCACCCAGTGCCCACCAGGTCTACTTTTTCAGTTCATAGACTTGGGGATAAGATCAAGGGAGCATAAACAGAGCTGCTTACATGGAGAGGGGGGATGACCTCACAGCCTTTCTTCTTTCATGATGGCAGGAGCCAGCCTCTATCTCGAATGACATCTAATTCCCTTGTCAGATATCACTGCTCCCTGACAAGGACTGCAGATCCATTTGAGCTAATGTTGGAAGTACCTTCTGGGGCAGAACACATCCCTGAACTTACTTTGTCATAGCTCAGATCACTCCCTTGTTAGAAAGAAGAGGGTGGGGGAAGCTCTCTTTGATGCTTCTTTGTTATCTCTCGCCCCCCCCCCTTTGTGAAGATTCTCCCCCTTCTCCAATTAATTCCATTTGGATTTTAATTGAAGCAGCAACTTCTGCATAAATATTAATCAGGTGCACATCCATGCAGATAGGTCAGGAGGAGACCCACTTCAAATAGAGGCAAAGCGTCAAATGTTTTCTTCATTTCCTTCCATGTGCTAAGTAAATTCATTTTCCAGAACTTCACCATTGCCTGAGACCTGAAGATCCCTCGTTTTTCATTTTCTCTCTCCCCTGCCCCTTGCAGCATGGCCATAGTTCCTTTAAATCATTCCTTATGTATAATAAGATAAGAATCCAATGTCTCTGTTCAGACCAGGTCTCTCCATGGTTTTAAGTTTGAGACATTGGATTCTTATCTCATTATACATGATAAAGCTATTTTTAGCCACCTCACCCCTTGCTTTCTCCTGTAAGACCAATTGCAGTTGTTAACAGTCGTCAACAGGTTTACCACACCTATCAGCCAATCACCCATTCCCACCACCCTTCTGAGTAATACCCCTCCCCACCCTCTCACTATATATAAGGATCTGGTGACTTCTGTTTCAGTGTATCTGACGAAGTGTGCATGCACACAAAAGCTCATACCAATAACAAACTTAGTTGGTCTCTAAGGTGCTCTTGGAAGGAATTTATTTATTTATTTTCCAACATGGCAGACCAACCTACCTGTAACTACCAGATGTATGGATGCATGAAAAAGAAAAAAATAATGAGACACATTTGAATTCTGTTGTCTTCCCTTCAAATCACCAAGGTGTTTTCACCCAAGGAGGACCCCCACACACATTGTGCCTCACACTTTGAGCCAAATTCAGAAGCCCCTAAGTATGATACTAATCCTGCCTGTATCCCAGATGCAATAAGTAACATAACTTGTTCTTTCTCAAAGCCAAGGAAATCCTGAAGAAACTTCTGCATTGAGAAAGAATTGCCTTCCTTAGGGCATGCTACCAGTTATTGTCTGAGCTTCAAATCACAGCTTCCGCTGACATGACAGCTCCTTGTTAGATACAGCAGCTGAAAATTAGATCTATGATTGTTGAGGGGTTTTTTTTAACATACAAGAAGTGTGGGTTGGAGAGAAGCCAGGGACAGTTAGGCGATAGATGGCATGCAAAATGCTTTAGCTCAAGAACACTAACTTCTCACCCTCCTGCCCTCAGTGCTTGTCAGAATGCAATAATCACCTTTCCGGACATTTAAAATGGAAACTGCAGGGTAGCTATAAGAATGACGCCATGATTTGATAGAGCTTGTCAGCTACTAATCTGATGCCTAAACATATACATGTTTTGTGTCTCCTTGGATTAAATCACTGTGCCTAAATGTAGACTTAGTGATTAAGGACAATTGTGTTTGACTACAGAAGCATTGCTATCGTCCCAGATTTTCTGGGGGTGTGGAGACAAAGTACACTGCTGTGGTTGTGTAAAACATTTAGCAATCATCCTTGGCAAAATTAAAGTTTAGGTACCAAATTTTAGGGCTGTCCACGGTCCCCTGATCCAAGCTGTGGTCCCAGTTCAGGACCCTCAGTTAGGCTGACACACCCTGGGCAAGGACTATCAGCCCCAGATGTGGCCACAAATCTGTTTGGGTGGGGATCATTTGTAATTGTTGTGTTGCCACCTCTCTTCATATTCCTCCCCCGTGAGAGATCTGGGGGCAAGCAACACAAGAATGGGCCTTTTCTATGACAGATCTTTCAAACCTCTCATGGAGAAGGGCCTCAGAAGATGATCGCAGGGTCCCAGTTGGTTCATGTGGAGAGAGGTGGTCCATAAGGTGTCCATGCATGTAATAAAAGAAGCCCCTTAGCTCTACAGATTTCTTTCCACAAAAGGTGTTGAACAGAGCTCAGAAGGAGACAGAGCCATGAGAGAGAGAGAGAGAGAGAGAGAGAGAGAGAGAGAGAGAGAGAGAAGAGAGAGAAGAAAAAGACTGGCATGGATTTGAAGTGTTACTGCTGTCACTGGAACCAATAATCCCACTGCCATTTCCAGAGACAGGTGAAAGCAGAAGCTGCAGATCCAACCCAGATCCATTCCAGTCTTTTTATTCTGCTTAAGTCTCTGCCTGCTTCCCTTCATCTCCAATGTGATTTTTTAAAAAACAAAATTAGAGAGTGCCTTGGTACACCTGACACACATACCCCTGTGCATGCTGATAGCTCTACTATAGCAAGCACCCTGTATCCCACAATTTGTGTTCATGGGGAGCAGCCTGACTCTGATCTGGGCTGGTGTTCCCCTAACGTTCACCAATCACATTTCCCACTCACTACACTATGGTACAGAGATGACTGCCTAATCCAGGCATCCCCAACCTTGGGCCCTCCAGATGTTTTGGACTACAATTCCCATCATCCCTGACCACTGGTCCAGTTAGCTAGGGATCATGGGAGCTATAGGCCAAAACATCTAGAGGGCCGCAGGTTGTCGATGCCTGGCCTAAACCATCTGCGCCATCCACCGTTTTTGGCAGATACCTCAAGGCAACTCTCTGCTCTGTGTCAGGAGCTTCGAATCATAGCCAGTGTCTTGGAAAACATCTGGAACACACATCAACGAGGCTGAGTGGATTGATCTCCTCCCCAACCCATCTGAGTACTCCCCCCGCCCCAGTTACAGATCCAGAGTTTGCCAAAAAAAACATTATAATTCATGGTGCCATAAAATGATTAGCACTTAAACACTGTGAAAATTGCTCTGCTCTGCTCTCCCTGCCATTAGCCCATCACGCTGTGTAATAATGCATGCAGGTGACCTCTCTTCCTTCTGTGTGGAAAGTCTCTTGAGCTTTTTTGGATGGCTGGAGTTGTTTGTCATTTAAGTTGCACTTCTGATTAGTTTCAACAGTATGAAGACAGAACAGCAGCTCTTCTCTTCAGCTGAGGTGGAGGAAGGAAGTACAGTAACAGAGGTGGACAGAATTGAGCAAGAAATTGCCATGACCTGAGCTAGCAGCTGGCACTTCCAGGAGGCTGCCAAAGAGACTGACCATCATTGCTCTCCATGACATTTGCCTTTTGGTTCTGGCAGCCTCCTCTGAGAGAGAGATGTGGGAGCCAGCTGTATGCCATCTAACAATTATGCCAGCTGTATGTCGCCATCTACCATGACCCATCCTTAAGCCAGGCTCCTTGGAGTTCAGCAAGACCAGTACCAGAAACTTCACTATTGGTTAACTTTCATTTCTGTTTTGTATTTATGTACTTAAGCCTGGGGGATGTGGGTGGTGCTGTGGTCTAAACCACAGAGCCTAGGGCTTGCCGATCAGAAGGTCGGCGGTTCGAATCCCATCTGGGGTGAGCTCCCATTGCTTGGTCCCTGCTCCTGCCAAGCTAGCAGTTCGAAAGCACGTCAAAGTGCAAGTAGATAAATAGGTACCGCTCCAGCAGGAAGGTGAACGGCATTTCTGTGCGCTGCTCTGGTTCGCCAGAAGTGGCTTGGTCATGCTGGCCACATGACCAGCTGTACGCTGGCTCCCTTGGCCAATAAAGCGAGATGAGCACTGCAACCCCAGAGTCGTTCGTGACTGGACCTAACAGTCAAGGGTCCCTTTACCTTTACCTTTACTTAAGCCTGGATTGCTTCTTTCTTTGTACAGTGGTACCTCGGGTTAAGTATTTAATTCGTTCCGGAGGTCCGTACTTAACCTGAAACTGTTCTTAACCTGAAGCACCACTTTAGCTAATGGGGCCTCCCGCTTCCCCTGTGCCGCCGGAGCCCGATTTCTGTTCTCTTCCTGAAGCAAAGTTCTTAACCTGAAGCACTATTTCTGGGTTAGCGGAATCTGTAACCTGAAGCGTATGTAACCCGAGGTACCACTGTAATAATGAATTTATTCTGTTTGCAAAATAGATCTTTGTTATTTTGAATTTACAGCTGTATTTAGTATATTTGTATTTCCAATGTTCTCTGTTTCGAGGTTTTGTGCTTAGCCATTTTGGGCACAGCTCCTTGTAGATGAGTGGCATATAAGTAAAATCAATTGATCGATTAGGATACAAAGGTAATCCTAGAATGTGTCCTTTTACTTAGTTGAGGAATAACCAATTTTGCATCCTTCAGCTATGGCTGGGCTAAATTTCCCATCACCTTTGTTCGCTGGCCATGCTGTCTGGGACTGATGGGAGTTGGAGTGCAACAATGCATGTGCCCCTTGACTTAGGTCACCATTTGAGGCATGTCTCAAAGGATCCAGGCTTAGAAATTAGGCATATATGGTAGGAGAAGTTTTGGTTTCTCTTCATTCCTCGGTTTTCCAGTCTTAAGTTCAGTTTGACCCATTTCTGCAGCAGTTTTCAATTTTAAAAAAGTGAAATATTGTATACTTTTATTACTTCCCTGTCTGTCAATCCATCAAGTTGGCACCCTCCTATCTAAGCATGGACAATTGTGGCACAATGCTCTTTGTTATACACGGACTCTCCCTTTTTGGGGTGGGGGTTTGTATTGTTTTTTGTTACAAATGTCTGTTGATATATTAGTATAATGTTGATGCTGATCTTTGGAAAACTGGATTTATAACTTTTAAAAAAAAATCCACGGGAATGTGTACTGATTTTTGTCTTGATTATTTTGCTTAATATACACATTTCTGCAAGCAAGTTCCCCCAAGATACTGAATTCTTTTGTGTTCGTTTCCTCAATGCACATTGTTTTCATGGATTTTCATATTGGAGAGCTACTTTTCAAAACTTGGGAGATCTGTGAATTGTTAAGGCTATTTCTGTTTCAGTTCAAATATTGTTTTGGAAAGTATTGATTTGTTAAGTTTCCATTAAAATATGTATGAAAATAGCACCCACCCACCCCACCCCACCCCCACAGTCGCTAACATTGGTAGAGGGTCTTCTCTGTGTTGGCTCCGTGCTTATGGAATACCCTCTCATTTAGCACCAAGACTTCTAACTTTCAGATTCGAAGCATTGGGAAACTATAGACATGACCTTTTCATCATCTTTCAGCTCCCAATTTTGGGGCAGTGGCTTCTACTGGGCTTCATTTCCTGCCTTGGATGCTCCATAGATGGATTATTTTAAAGAATGTGTGGGGAACCTGCAGTCCTCCAGATATTGTTGGACTCCAGCTCCCATCATTTCTGATCATTTCTGATCATTGGCAGAGCTGGCTGGGGCTGATGGGAGTTGAGATCCAGCAACATCTAGAGAGCTAAATGTTCTCTATCTCTGTTTTAAAGTATGTGGAGTCAATTTGACATGGTTTTTATTTTGGGCTGCAAGCTGATGGAAAAGTGAGACATAGGCTGGATCTGGACACATTAAAGAAGTGATTCAGTTAAACACGTTGTAAACTTCATATGGGGAAATCCTGTTGGTGAAAAACGGGAATCCACAGTGTCATCTGGTGTCACATAACACATATAAAGCATTTTCGCTTTACGAATGTAAAAGATAAAGGTACCCCTGACCATTAGGTCCAGTTGTGGACGACTCTGGGGTTGCGACACTCATCTTGCTCTATAGGCGGAGGGAGCCGGCGTACAGCTTCCGGGTCATGTGGCCAGCATGACTAAGCCGCTTCTGGCGAACCAGAGTAGTACACAGAAATGCCGTTTACCTTCCCACCAGAGTGGTACCTATTTATCTACTTGCACTTGCTGTGCTTTCGAACTGCTAGGTGGGCAGGAGCTCCTATTTTATGTGAATAGCAACCCAGAAGAAGAGGACCTGTTTTGTATTCTGAAGGTCCCTAGTTCGGTTCCTGATATCTCCACATTCAGCTGTAGGAAACACTCATATTAGGGGTTGACCAACTGTTTTTCACTGCTGAAGCCTGCATTAATTCAGGGGCAATTTGTTGAAGGTCAGTGGTGAAGAGGGAACAGCCCAAAGTGGGTGGGGCAACCCCCTTTTTGCTTCTGATGCCCACATCTGTCTCCCATCCCCTCTTCCCCTGTGTGTGCCCAATGGGATAAGAACATAAGAATAGGAGCAGTAAACTAAAAGAAAATGTTATGAAAATGATGTGTAGGTGGTATTTCACACCAGTTAAATTGGCTAAAATGTATAGAACAAAAAATGAATGTTGGAAATGTAAAGAAAAGGAGGGTACTTTTTACCATATGTGGTGGACATGTAAAGAGGTACAAACTTTCTGGGAAATGATATATAATGAGTTAAAGAAAATGTTTAAAAACATTTGTATTAAAAAAAAACCCAGAAGCTTTCTTACTGGGTATAGTGGGTAAAGAGTTACCAAGACAAGATAAAAATAATTTCTTATATGCAACAACTGCAGCAAGAATTTTGTTAGCCCAAAGTTGGAAACAAAAGATGAGTGGCAGATGACATTGATGGACTTTGCAGAACTGGCAAAACTGGCAGGAAGAATCTGCAACCAGCAAGACCAAGTGTTCCAAAAAGACTGGAATAAATTTATATTACATTTGAAAGACAACTGTAAACAATTAACATCACTAGGCAGGATTATCTGAAGATGCACAAGATTAAATTGCTACCTATCCAGGATGAGAAACTCAATATAGTTAGTTATGATATAACAAGAATAGGAAAGGGAATGAAATGCTAAGATGAAAAATTTAATTTTGAAAACCAGTAGGCAGAAGGGAGGGGAGTCGTTAGGCTCAATTGAGCCAAAGAGATATAATAACAGGATATAATGTTATATGATGTGATTACATGTAAAACAAATAAAAATTATTATGGGGGGGGGGACACACAAGAATAGGCTGCTGGATCAAGCCAATGTCCCATCTAGTCCAGCATCTGGTTTTCCCATTACCAAATAACGGTGGGTAACTCTTCTTTCCTGTGGCTTCCAGCAACGGACCTTACTGCCTGCAGCTGTGGAGACAGAGCACAGCCATCATGCTAGCAGCCATTCATAACCTCACCCTCCATGAGTTTGCCCAGTCCTTTTTTAAAGCCATCCAAATTGGGAGCGCGTTCCATAGTTTAATGCCTGCTGCATGAAGAAGCACTTTCTTTTATGTATCATTAATCTTCCAACATTCAGCTCCATTGACTGTCCGTGAATTCCAGTGTAATGGGAGATGCTGAAATAACCAAGAGGAATAACCAAATATGCCGCGATATTAGAAGTTCGGGGGGGGGGAGATTCAGGGCCATATTCTGGGTAATAAAGGATACTTTAAGTAAAAGCTATCTATACCTTTCGTAGACAGACATTTTAATGCTGAGGTTTAAAATATACCATATGAGGTCATCTGTTCGAAGACCTCCACTTCCAACGCCTTAAAAATCAGGGAGGGGAGGGGAGAGAATCCTGATCAATAAATCATAATTGACTAAATGTCAACATTTCAAAGTAATGGGGTATTGATTTTCTTAAGGGTGTGTTGTAGAAAATCCCTCTAAAGTTTTCTGAAACAAAGGAAATATATATCCACAGATACCTTGAGTTAAGCTACTGCTCCCCCCCTTTCTTTTTTATATATATTTTTTTACAAAAGCTTTTCTGTACAACACCAGAATCAATAGTATTCTTTTTCACTGAAAGCCAACAGTGATATTTTGTGTGATCACCTGAATTCCAATCTAAGGGTGGGGGTTGCCATGAATTAATCACACCTGGGGTGAAAAATGTCGGCTGGGCAAAAATGTATATATGTCTCAAGTGTAGAGTTGCTAAGTCCTTTGCGAGTGACTTAAGAAGATATGAAAAGGGGAAAACCCTTTCCCTTTTCTGCAACCCTTTCCTTTTTACCATGAAGAAGCTCTTTCACCCTTTTAAAAATACAGGAAAGGGCAGCTCAGTGATCATGGGGTGGAGTCTAAATTTGTTAAGAAGAATGCCTGATGACGTTGACCCAAGAGGGATGGGTTATGCTTTCCTGGCCCTATCATTAGGCAGAGAGGTTGGGGGGACATCAAACCATCCTTCCATGCTGGCAACCTTGAGCAATTCCCATCCTCCTGGGGTAGCACCCTAGCAGAGCATGGTTCCTATTTTAAAGAGGATAACCCTCTGTATGAAGATGTCCTTTATGCGAAGTTCTATCCAGTCCATGTCTGGTTTAAAGATAAAACACCCTAAGAAGGGAGAGCAGGCATGGCCTTGAAGTTGCTCATCAATAGTGAGCTCCTAAGCAACAGACTGAGCAAGCATACAGTGTGGGATGTAATCCACTGGGAGCAGTCAAATGCAACATTCCTTGTTTTCCTAGAGTAGACATGCAGGGGAATGTTTGGTCCAGCCAGTCGAAACTTCCTGTTCCTCCTGGCCTGGAGCATCCTTCCTCTTGCATGCGACTAGTGGGTGTGTGTGACCTTTCCAGCCCTGGTAAAAGGCCAAGGTGTGCTGCCACTCTCTCTCTTTTCCATCTTCCTTTCGTCCTGCAAACTTCCTGGAATGAACTTCTGGTTGCCAGGTTATCTCCCTTATGGGGTAAACCTTTTTTTTACGTTTGTAACTTTAAGCCTAAAGCCTGCCTTCAGGGATCACACTGTGCTCTGCCTGATCGTGAGTCAACTTTCTGTTTATTGCTTATGAATAAGACTGTGGTGTCTTTATTCTTTTAGGAGGGATTCAAGTGGTCTTACCAGGAAAATATTAGAACACATTTCAACCTGGACAAGCCAGATTGAATTGTGTATTGTCTTAAGAAACTCACACGAGTTTGAAACTAGTTTTCTGCTGTGTAAAGGGGAATGCACTCTGTCCTCTCCTGCCACCCTCAACATTCCTGGAGTCTAGAATTCTCTGATGTCATCTGAAGAGTAAGCCGTTTTTTTCAGTTAGGTGTGTTGTCAACTGCAGAGGATGAGCAGCTTTGGGAGCCTCTTGGGGAGATGGAAGGATTCAAAGGACTGAATCCATGAAGGAGAGCTACTTACTCTGAGATGGGGGAACCTTCAGGCAAAGGCCAGCAGCAAAGAGATGCCAGGTTTTTTGGCTCCCCACTTTCCCCAAGGGTGTATCCTCGGAGGTCCTGTGGGAGGAAAGAGAGTCGCAGAGTCAGGGGCCAGTCTGGGCCAAAGCGGCAGGGCAGACTCAAGTGCCTAAGCACCGAGCAAGTAGGGCTGACCTCATAAGTGACAGTTTCTACTCTGATGACTTCAAAAACGGGACAAATTGGGGGCCAAACAGGACTCCATGCTCCAGAAACAGGACAGTCCATTGGGTAAGGGATGGGAAGAAGAAGAGTTTGGATTTAATATCCCGCTTTATCACTACCCGAAGGAGTCTCAAAGCGGCTAGCATTCTCCTTTCCCTTCCTCCCCCACAACAAACACTCTGTGAGGTGAGTGGGGCTCAGAGACTTCAGAGAAGTGTGACTGGCCCAAGGTCACCCAGCAGCTGCATGTGGAGGAGCGGGGAAGTGAACCCGGTTCCCCAGATTATGAGTCTTTCACTCTTAACCACTACACTACACTGGCTCTCTAATGGGGGCCAAAACCTCTCCTGATGCCATCGGGACACTTACACTGAGAAGTTGGAGGAGGGTGTCAGGATTGGGGGCTTCCATAAGGAGACTCCCCAGTAGGAGCCGGAAGTGCCGCTTCAGTTCCTGCGGGAAAAGAGAGAAGAGAGTTTGAATGCTGGGTTGAATTCTGCAAGTGTGTGACGAAGAAGAAGAAAGAGCCTGCGAAGGGAAGTCAGAACAAAGGACATACTTCTCTATCCTCCTCCTTCTTGGCCCCTTTCAGCACGGCCTCCAACGTCCTGTGAAGGATGGCACTGATCATATCACAGGTGAATTTGGGCCTCATCGTGCTGCAGAAATGAAGGCGTTAGACGCTGCCTCCTCCGAGTCTACCTTGCCCCCTTCTCCCTCCTGCCTGCTCTTCCCCACCCAGAGCTCCCCCCCCAACCCCTAGGAGGGTCCTCCAAGCATCAAGGTGTCCCAGAAGAGGAGCAGAACATGAGGAAGGTGGTGGAGTATTCCTTGGAGCCAGAGAGACCCCCAGGAAGGGGGAGAAGGCCGGTGGCATTGGGCAGCGGGAGAGATGCAAAATAAATGTAAATGATGAGAGGGAAGAGAAAGGGGGAAGGCAGGGAAAGTGTGTGGAGGAGCTGAGCTCTCTGGGGAAGACTGGCCGGGTCGATTTCCAGAGAGTCAAGGCTGTGTAGGGGACCCCAGGACTCCACCCGCCGCCGCCGCCCCCCCCCCCCGGAGACTAAGAGAAAGGGAAGGAATCCTACTTACAGCCTGCCCATTTCTTCCAGGAAAAATTCCCACCCTCCTCTCCAAACTAGCTAACTAGCTAAAATGTCCACCCAAGCCTAACTCTGACCCCAACCCTAAGCCTAACCTCCGCCCTAACCCTGCACTTAACCCTAACTACTCCTTTATGTACAAAATAGATATATACAAAGTATATACAAAATAGGCACAAATGTGCACAAAATAAAAAAGTAAAATAAAAAACAAAGAACAAAAATTAAAATATTAAAATAAAGAACAATAAAATAAAAAATAAAATAAAATGAATCAAATAAAAGTAATAAATCAAATCAAAATAAGAAACTGGAAAAATAACAATAAACCAAACTCCTCTCCTTATCTTCTCCAACCACCACCAACTGCTCTCTCCACTACTAGCTCACAGTGGCTGCCTGCAAGTCATTGGCTTTTAAGGGAGAAGCAAGAGATGTCACAAAGGAGGGCAGGTCCTTGTCACTGTGGCAACCCCCACCCCCACCCCCACCTGGCTGCTCCTGAGTGGTGATGCTCCTCTGTCTTGAAGGCACCTGCTGTTCTGCCTGCAGCTGGGCTGCATTCCTCTGCAGTAAGGAAGGCAAATGGCAGCTTTCCCATTGTCTTTGTGCTGGCAAATCCTGTCAGAAGGGCATATTTATGTATGAATAGGCTGAGCCTGTGACCTGGATTCAGGAACTAAAGTATTTACCATCACAAAAGAATGGCCAGCCTGCCCAGGTAATGCAGCCAGTGACCATTATCAGGTATCCTGGCAGGCAGGATTTCTGCTGTAGACCGTCTCCTTCTGTGATGTATGTATGATTTGCGGGGGGGGTCTTGGGCTACAGGGTGGACAATCAAAAGTCTATATAAGGCCTTGCGTACCATTGTTCGAGTTTCCTCTTCCCTCCTGCGTGTGGTGAGTGGGGAACCTGTTGCAACAGTTTAATAAAGATCAGGCTTACTAGCCACTTTGCTTCTCAATATACTCTGGTTGGCCTCTGTTATTTTCTCCTACCGATAGGGAACCTAATTAAGGACTCTATACGGGCTCTTGGATACCCCATAAGGGGAAAGGAGCAGTTTTTTCTTTAAAAAAAAGTAAAGGTAAAAGGTAAAGGACCCCTGGATGGTTAAGTCCTGTGGCATTTGCCCGTTCGTTTGAAAATGTCTGTAAAGGGGGAGGGAAAGCGTTAATGGGTAGACCAATAGAAAAGCCAGAGGCGGAGCCTACCTGTTTATAAAAGGGCTTAGCCCGAGGTTGGTAGTTAGTTGGTTGGTTGGTTGGTTGGTTGGTTGGTTGGTTGGGAAAGGCAGTTGGGAAAGCAGTTGGCAGACAGTTGGAAATAAAGAGACAGTTAGTGCAGTTGGTTCTTGTGTGAGGGAAGGTAGAAGAGTTAGAGACAGAATAAAATAACAACGTTTTGAATGCAGATAAAGTTTATTTGTGTTTGCAATAAACTACCATCTTCATTGTCAACTTAAGAACCTGACTGAGACTAAGTGATTTACCGGGGAGGACCTGGTTGGTGGCAGCAGGTTAGTGGTGTATGGGTCAATAGTCCGTGAGATGACCAGAGGCTCTGTACAAACGCCACAAGTCCAGTCAAAGGTGACTATGGGGTTGTGGCGTTCATCTCGCTTTCAGGCCAAGGGAGCTGGCGTTTGTCCACAGACAGTTTCCAGGTCATGTGGCCAGCAGGACTAAACAGTGGTGTAGCGTGGGTTGTCAGCACCCAGAGCAAGGCAAGTAATTTGCGCCCCCAACCCGTGGATTTTAGCACGCCTGACACCCCCCCCCCTTCCACAGTGGGTGCGACCCGGCGGCTCGGATTGGATTCGCACAGCCAGCACTGCAGTGAGAAAGAGTGAGTGAGCCAGGTAGGGGCAGAGAGCTGCGAGTGAAAGCGCACCCCCCCCCCAGATGTTGCATCCGGTGCAGCCGGCCCCCCCTGCACCCCCCATGCTACGCCACTGGGACTAAACCGCTTCTGGCACAACGGGACACTGTGATGGAAGCCAGAGCACACAGAAACGCCATTTACCATCCCGCCACAGAAATGCCTATTTATCTACTTGCACTGGCGTGCTTTCGAACTGCTAGGTGGGCAGGAGCTGGGAGAGAGCAACAGGAGCTCACCCTGTCGCAGGGATTTGAACCACCAGCCTTCCAATCAGCAAACCTTACCTTACCTTATCTTGATCTTCCACCTTGATCTTCCAATGATCTCAACGTGGCTTACATGATTTCCCTCCTCCCCATTTCCTTCTCACAATGACACTGCGAGGTAGGTGAGGCTGACTCCAAGGACAGCCAGTGAGCTTCATGGCTGAGTGGGAATTCGAACCCAGAGGGCATCAGAGGAAGGAGGGAAGGAAAGAGGGACCGAGGCCAGTGTTGCCCATGGCACCTCTGAGCATCATTCAAGGCACCCCAGGGTGCCACAGCACTCTGCTTGAAAACCACTGGCTTAGATAATTCTTGAACTGCAGAATCGGAAGGGACCTTGGGGTCATCTTTCCCAACCTCCTGCTCCTGCACCTCCAACCTTGCTCCTATATCCTTTGCAGGGGGTTGGACTAAATGGCCTCTGGGGTCCCTTCCGACTCTACGATTCTATGATCCTCCTTTGAGCCCTCCTCCTCTCCCTCTTTTATCAAGGAACCTCCCGAGGAAGACTCTGCTCTCTCTCTCCCTCCTGCAGCCTCATTAATAATAATAGTAGTAATATTAATATTAATACTAATATTAATAATTATTTATTTATTTATACCCTGCCCTCCCCAGCTGAGACCAGGCTCAGGCTAACACCAAATACATAATACATTAAAAACACAAAATCAAATGATTAGTTTAAAATACAATTTGAATCGCATTTAAAATCAAAATAGAATTAAGTGGGAACCCACAAATCACAACTACAGGGGTAAGGAATATTAAATATTCATCAGACCCGGCCATCCGTGCTGGTCCCATATGGGCCGATAGAAAGAGCCAAGAAGGCGCACTTACGTACAGGGTCCCATAGAAAGAAGGGGGGTCAGACTGGGCCCGGACCAAAGGCCTGATGGAACAGCTCCGTCTTAAAGGCCCTGCGGAAAGATGTCAAATCCCACAGGGCCCTGGTCTCATAAGACAGAGCCTTCCACTAGACTGGGGCCAGGGCTGAAAAGGCTCTGGACCTGATCGAGGCCAGTCTAACCTCCTTGAGGCCTGGGACCTCCAAAGTATTATTGTTTGTGGACCGTAAGGTCCTCTGTGGAGCATAGCAGGAGAGGCAGTCCTGTAAGTACGAGGGTCCTGTAAGGACGAGGGTCCTCATTGCTAGCCCCACTTGCCCCCCGCCCCTGCATCTCCATCCCAGCACCTGACCCACCACTGCCAAGGCGGGGGCCCTGCCTGTGATGCTTTAGTTGAGATTCCTGCCTTGCTGGGGGTTGGAGTAAATGACTCAGGGAGTGGGGACTTACCTCTCTATCCTGGCATTGCATGAATGCCACATCAAGCTGGCAACCGTGATTTTTGAATGTTGTCTATCTGGGATGGCTGTCAGTCTCGCCTAGTCACTTCTCTCCTAACCTGAGAATGGCCTCTTCCTATGCAGGCAGGCAAAGGGAGCCAGCCCCAGACTGGGCACCCCGAATGTGTCATCTTTGTGCACGATTTCCTCTGCTCATATCAAGAATGGTGGTCCTAAGGAAGTAGAAGCAGGCAGACCACACCACTCCTCAGACTCTTTCTAAGTAAGAAGACAGGCAGGTGGGCTTAAAGACTGGCTCTGGCGGGGGAAAGGTCATCACCACACATTGTGGTGGCAAATTCCATCATTTTGACCAGGCTGGTCTATTAGGGCATATGGGGCACTGCCCCCTCCAACCTCTGCTTTGATTTCTCCAAGCCTTAGCAACCAGTCCAAGCTGCACCTATCTGTCTACTTTCTCCTCCTTAGTCTCACTGTTGTCCCTTGTAGAACCCCTCAGAGAAGAGGATGGGGACAAAACTACAACTAGCTGAGTCTGCTTGCCAGTTGCTCTGGCTCCGCCTACTGTTGACCTCCCTGCCTTCTGGCCTATCAGTCCCCAAGGGCACCAGCCACAACTATGCAATGTGTAACAATCCCCTTCCATTTGTCTCTCCTGAATCTCCCAGCATTCAGCTCCATTGGTTGATCCCTTTGGTTTCAGGTTATATGAGAGGGAGAAAGCCATCTGTCACGCCAACTGCCTAGATTCAGTTCAAGCAATGCCTGGCACATCCAACCAGCTAGGATGTGACTTTGGATATGAAGGAAGATCTCCCCAGGCCTTTCTGCACTGTGTTGAGCTGTTGGCCTGGCTTGCTGATTCCGCCAATGCGGGTGCTGATTGTAGCTGTGTTGTTTCATAAAAACATTCATCCATTAGTCGCTGGACCAGAACCAACATTTCATAGAGACCACAGAATAGTAAGTAGATGGTTGCAATGTGTAAAGGCGGCATAGTGCTCCCCCTCTCTCTAAATGCATTTTTGAACACCAGCCCCGATTTCTGCTTCCTCTGCTCCCATTGCTTGGCGATGCTCCAAAATCAGAATTGTTTCACCAGAGAAGATAGAGTCAACAAAGGAGGCACCAATTCTGACGCTGTTGAAGGAATGCGCAAGGCTAGGGGCAGATTGCAGAACTATGGTGGGCAAAAAAATATCCCAGTTCAGCTGTGCAAGGACACCAAATGCAGTTGATGAAAAACAGGATCCATTTCAAAGGAGTCACCGGGTGGAGGAAATGATGTTTCTGGCCTGTAATGGATGCCATGAGGCTTTGCCAAGTCTTGGGAGGTGTAGGAAACAGAGAAAATAAGAAGGTGACAGATGTGAGGCTGAGAGCAAAGGAGCCAACAGAAATGGGGGGAGGGGGAGAGAGAGAGAGGGACTTGAAGCCAGTCTGGGGAAAACTCCATGAATGATAGAGTTGCATTTATCACAATGCACTTAAATGAATATGTGGAGGGATGCTGTGTTAGCAACACACACTGTGTTGGGTATCCATGCGCAAAACAGTTACCCAAACACTAGCACAATCAAGCTCAACTACAGCAGTACTCCATATCATGTGTTCTTTGATAAGGAGGGCCATAGCTCACTGGTCTAGCAGCTGCTTTGCATGCAGAAGGTCCCAGGTTCAACCCCCAGGATCTCTAGCTACGGCTGAGGTTGTCCCCCATCTGAAACCCTGGAGAGCCAGTGCCAGTCGCTATACCTGGTTTGGGCCAGTGGTGTGACTTGGCATAAGGATGCTTCCCAGTGGTGCCACCTTGTGCCAAAGATTGAAGTGGCCTGATGTCACACATGCAGGAGGAACGCTTGTGACATAATGTGCACATATGTGTGTTGCGCCCTTTTGCTGTCATGCGGTCATGAGAAGGCTGGGCCATTGAGAAAAGGCTGGGCACCACACTATCCCCTCATGCTGTGGTCTGGAGTGCCCCTCCCCGCACTGTAGGGAGGAGATGGTACCATGCCAAGTGCCACACTGAGCACTCTGCACTGAGTGTCTAAATGCCCCATGGTTGAGAGAAGGCTGGGCACCCCACCCCCACCCCATGCCCTATGCCAGAGTGTCCTGCCCTTCGCTGTCAGAAGAAGGCTGGATACCGTGTTGAGCCCTGCTCTGCACACCGCATGCCACACCCTGCACAATTTGTGGGGATGTTAAGGATAGTAGGAAAGGATATATTGTATAAGCATTATCCTTCCTTCACTCACACCAGTGAGTGATGTAGCAGAGCAAATTCCCCTCAATATAGCTGGAAACTAATCTGCAGATTTGTTTGAATCTCTTAGTTAAGATTATTTCCTGGTGTCCCCTTTAATCCCTTTTAAGAGAATAAAGACACAAGAGTCTTTCTGAGTAAAGTAACAAAAAGTTTACTCACATTTCAGTTCATGATTTGATCCCTGAAAGACAGGTTTTTCTTAGCAGTTACACAAACAAACAGTGAGTTCATCTCATATGGAGACTGAACTCATGTGCTGCTGGCTGAGAGCCAGCAGACAGAAAAATTACATTAGAAGAACAGAATGGCTGCAGGAGAGCAGCATGGCAGCAAGAGAGCAACAAGACAATAGAAAGATGAACAGACTGACAAAATGGCTGCATGGCTTGGCTCTTTTGTGGAGTCAGCCAGAGCCACACCCCTCTCTCTGGTCACAAACAGGGAGAGGATGCTCCAGATCAATGGAACAGGAGGTTACACTGACTGGATGTCCCCCTGCCTGTGCCCAATCTAGGGAAATAAGGAATGTTGCATTTGACTGCACCAATGGATTACATCCCACACATTTTGGGGGCTGGGCCCCCACTCCCCACATATTGAGGGGTCCCAAAACAGCTCGGCCCCCATGAGTCAGCGCCCCAGATGCTTCCTGTGTTGTCTCAACCTGAGTCCCTGATCTGTTCCTTTAAATACGATTGGTTCAGAAACTTCGGCTGTTCAGACTGCTCAAGCGTTGGTGGGAACCAGGCGATCAGGTCAGGCGACACCAATTCTACTCCAGCTGCCCTGGTTGCCTAGTGCATTCCCAAGCCCAATTTAAGGTGTTGGTACTGGCCATTAAAGTGGGGAACCCCCGAGGGCAAAGTGTTGCTCTCTAGGCCTCTCTAATGAGTTCCTCTACCCAGGCCTTCTGGGACACCCCACGACCACCAGTCCTTACTTTGCCTCCTTTTTGAATGTTGCATGGCTGGAATATATCGTTGAACTCTGATGACGCCTTTTGCTTGCCTGCCTAGATGGAGGAGAGGCAGGGGTGGTAGAGTGTGCCTAGTTTGCTGTACAAAGGAAAAATAAAATGTGGCTCTGCTCACTTTTCTGTCTGCTTGCAGAAGGTCCCAGGATCCAACCCTGTCATGTCCCAGTAGGAATGGGAGACACCCTTTTACAGATGTTAGATCGTTGCTGCCAGTCGGTGTGGACAACAATGAGCTAGATGAACTAATGGTCTGACTCTGTGCCAAGCCAGTTTATAGGCTCCTAATGGTGGCAATGTGCGCTTCCTAATAATGATGAACAGAATAATTCTGATCCGCTTAAGCAGAGAAAATGATATTTGTGAGTCCGTAGAAAATAATATCCAATTATCCGGGGATTTGCATATGTTCACACAGCATCGGCGCATCCAGCATGTGGACGCAATATTGTAGTTTGCTTGTCATTAGAATGGGAAATGGTATCTTTCCCGCAGATGGCCTCTCCCTGCCCTGCAAATGCTGCGAAGCGCCTATTAGGGTTCAAAGGGGATCCGAAATGGGATTCACGCTTCCGTTTCTGCCACAGCCATTGCTTTAAATTGCAGCAAACCCGTGGTAACAATTCATTTATTTTGAGCATTAAGGAAGAGGGGAGTCAGCATGGTGAAGCCATCTAAATTATGATCTGCTGCTGCAGTGAATATCAATGGACTCTAAATAGCAATAGGTGAAAGCAAACATACTGTGGGTTGGCAATCCAGCCACTGCCCAGGGACTAATAAGGAAGTTTTGTATCTCCAAGAAGCTGGGGGTGGGGGGAGGTTTTCTGATGATCCTAGAACACTCTCCTGCCCTTATCTATTAATCTACTTGCACGTTTATATCCCATCATTTCCCCCAAAGAGCTCAAGACGGCATGCAGAGTTTCTCCCCATCCTTGCAACAAGTGAAGAAGGTTAGGCCGCCTAGTGCAAGGTCACTCCGGGATATGAGAATGCAAGAGCCTTTCTGGGTCACACCAATAGTCCATCTAGCCCAGCATCCTGTTTGCACAGTGGTTCAACCAGATGCCTTTGAGGAGGCTGAAAGTAGGACCCAAGTGCAAAAAAAGCACTTTCCCCACTTGAAATTCCCAGCAATTGCTATTCTGAGGCATACTGCCTCTGACTGTGGTGGTAGAACATCGCCAATGTGGTTGGTAGCTATTGATAGCCTTATCCTCCAGGAAGCCTTATAGCAGGTTGGGGATTAAAACCCTGATCTCCCATGGCCACCACTGGTTTTCATTTGATGCAATCATAGTATTAACAGGTTTTGGGGTGAGTGGGTAGGTTGCATGCCTGAGCACCATTTTAATTCTGGAACTCAACACAGATTCAGTTCCTGGACTAGCCAGGTTAGTTAACTGGTGAGGTAATGGCCATTAAGGCAGGTTTCCTCAACCTCAGCCCTCCAGATGTTTTGAGACTAAAAT
This sequence comes from Podarcis raffonei, assembly GCF_027172205.1. Classification (NCBI taxonomy): domain Eukaryota; kingdom Metazoa; phylum Chordata; class Lepidosauria; order Squamata; family Lacertidae; genus Podarcis; species Podarcis raffonei. The sequence goes on from NC_070617.1 coordinate 37,182,351, forward strand.
TCCCAGCATCCTGGACCACTGGTCCTGCTAGCTAGGGATCATGGGAGTTGTAGACCAAAAACACTTGGAGGGCCGAGGTTGAGGAAGCCTGCATTAAGGTAACAAAGAAAGTGGCTCTGTGCAGACAGCAAATGGGTGGGGGCCCGGTGGGGGCCCCTCCCTTCCTCAACTGGCTGGTAGCTAGAAAGGCAAAGGCCAGAGTCGAGAGCTGAGTTATGGGAGCAAGAAAGTAGAAGCAAGGCTGCTGGCTGGGCAGCTGGGAGACAGAACCTTGCCTGATATCTGCTGCAGTCCAAGACTGTGGCTACGACAGAAGCAAAACCCTCTTGGAGTGTTAATGTTGTGAACCCTTCAATTGTAGACCCAGGTTGTACATGTGTGTAAATAAACCATATATAATAAAGACACTTCAGTCTCCAATGTCCGTCATTCCAAAAGAAACACAAACCCTGGGGAAGCAGCTGGAACCCCTGGAATCTTGCACCGTTGAGAAATTAGGGTGGCATGCAACAATATGTATGACCCCCTCAAGAGGGTTTTTTGTGTATGGGGGGGGAAACATGTGTGATGCCCATGTGTGCATAAGTAATGGAGGGCATAATAATGGATGGAAACAACAGGTTAATTATGCTGTATTGGAGGTGTTGTTTACTTTTTCAGTTCTTACTTCAAATTCCTCCTCCAGCAGCCACCTGAGAAGCCCACTTAGCTTTAATCAGGCTTCCTCAACCTTGGCCCTCCAGATGTTTTGAGACTACAATTCCCAGCATCCCTGACCACTGGTCCTGCTAGCTAGGGATCATGGGAGTTGTAGGCCAAAAAACATCTGGGGGACCGAGGTTGAGGAAGCCTGCTTTAATGGTCAGGCAGCATTGTGGTCTGGCCATGACTATGTCCACAGTCCAGTGTCCGGCTGGGGAGGATAGCAGCCTGCCTGTGGATCAGCCAATTGCCGGCAGGCTTTGTAGCAGGAATTCCGCAGCAGGCGATTTCAACCAGCCGATAGGCATTTCTTGGGCATGCTCCCAGGGGCCTGCCGAACCCTCCTCCCTGGTTTGTTGATGGTGGCAGAGAAAGAGGGCTTTAGCCTCCCCGCATAGACAGACCCCTGCAACTGTAGAAGCCACTTAGACAAGCAGAAAGAACATTAGTAAGCGATGGGTTCACAACCAAAGCCACGATGAAAAACACAGTGATGTCCACCAGTGCTTCTCAACCCCCTGGCTTTGAGAGTAGATGGTTGTGCCAACTACTAGGGAGAAAACAGGTAAAGAGCTCTGGTGTCCCACCACATTCCTCAGCAGCCATTTCAGATGCAATCTGCTGGTGTGCTCTGTAGCCATTAGTGCCTTTCTCCGGCATTCCACATATGCAATCAATATTTCATTAGTGCCGTGGGATTCCCTGGTGCTCTACATCTTTTGCAAGGACTGTCACTTTTAATCTCTGCATCTAGTTGTCTTCCAGTGCCTAATGGCCAGTTGGTTTAAGGGAACGGCTGTTACTAATTTTCTAATAATGCATACGGTTAGAGGGCAAAGCCAGGAGAACTTGGGGGAGAAGATTAAATAACTGAGGCTCCCAAAGTTGACTCTAGCTAGGGAAACTGATTTGTCAGCCCCAGAAACGTCGCCTCCCTTGGAAATGGCCTAAGCAGGTGATTTGCAATTGATAGAAATTAAATGCCAAGCATGCTACAATGGTGAGAGTTTTTCTCTCTCTATTGCTAGTTCTTATCAAAAGCTATTGCTCTCTTCTTTTCTAGAAGCAACTCAATTTTCTGCAGGTTTTTATTTCCAGCAGCCCCCACCCCCAAATCCATAGACACTGTTTTTTGGACTTCCTTGGCTGTTTGACAAAAAGGCTGAACTCAGTCAGTGAGTTACAAAGTGGTACCTTTTGGCAGTATGCTTATCACACCTTGGGAAGCTTGGGAAGCTGGTCAACTGGTCAACTGCCTTGCTGGTCAACTGCCTTGCCATGCCAACTAGGGAGGGAAATTTATATAACAAACCAGAATGAATGGTTTATTGCGTGGACAGGCAGAGTCCCCACATCCCGAGCGGTCCCGTCCCCCCCGTCATAACGACTCAAGACAACATGCTATGGGATTAAATTGGCCACAACTTTATTAAATTTCAAATGTGGGTAGACCTTGGCTCAGGCATTGGGCGTTCTCCCTCCCCAGTCCCCAGCCGGGGACCTAGGGAGCATCAGGGTTATCCAGTGTGTGAGTGGGGGATGGGCCGGCTCTGGAGAACATATGTTCAAGCAGAGATAGCCGCCCCCGTTACGCTGCCGCCGCAGGGGAGAGCAAGGACGACCTTTCGGCATACGGTCAAAGCCTCCCTTCAGAAACCCCTTTAACGGGGAACCCTGGTATCGCCGCCGCAAAGAGGAAGATGGACTAAAGGATTCCGCCCAAGGCCTGATACTGCCAAAGTTGTGACGTTTTGCTACGGGAAAGGCGAAACCTACCAATGCAGGGAAATTCCTTTCCGGCCCTTTAACAGCGACCTTAAAGTAGCAGCGCCAGCATACCTGTGAAGAAAAGTTAACCTGCAAAACCTGTGAAGTAAAGTTAACCTGCAAAATAAGACATTAACTGAGGGTGGGTAGGGTGGGAGAAGCTCTGGAGCCAAGTGAGGATTCCCAGGTAAGATCCTCCCTCTATTGTGTGGGCAGGTAATCCCTCCCCTACCTGGCCTGGTCTCCTTGGCAATGCTTCCCCCAGGTGGGATTGGACAACTGACTGAGGTAGGTGGAGACCTCCAGGTATCCCACCTGAGGGAAGGCAAAGCCAAGCCTATGCTGATGGAGCCGCTCCAGATCCAGGGGCTGCGCATGTCCACACAAAGGGCGCCCCCCGTTTTATGCGGGGAGCGGTCATTGTTTCTTATTAATTAGCTGCCCTTCACCCTAAGGCTCCAGGGTGGGGTGCAACATTAAAAGCAGTTTAAAACACCTTACAAAAATAAGGTGTTTCCTAAAAATATACACCTGAAGTGCCAAATGTCAGGGTAAAATGGTGTGTCTTCAGCAATCTCCTGAAGGTGCCATATGCACTTCTTTCGAGAAGGAGTTCCATGGCTTAGGGACCACCATGGAGTATGCCCTCCCCCAGGCTTCTCCACCCTGAGCTTCTGAGGGTGCAGGAACAACCAAGAAGGCCCCCTCTGCCAAGGGTCTGCAGGGAAGGAGGCAATATTTCAGATATGTCAGCTATGTCCACAGTGCTTTGACATCTGCTTGAAGCCCACCTAACCCCACTGTCATATGAGGTTACCCAAGACATCGTGGTAGTTACCTAAAACAAGATTCCTACTTGGGGCCTCTGAAAGACCATTAACAGCCTTCCAAGAGGCTTGGGAATAGATTAGGAATTGGCTTGCTCTACTTTCCACAGTGGACCAACAAGATCTGAGGTCCCTGAATCTGCTAGTGGGTCCATTGCATTACATACTTCTCCGGATTTTGCAGCACATTTGGGGAGCTCAGAAAATGCACATTTTACATGATAGTTGCATAGTGGCAAATGGAAAGTGTGTATTTTACATGAGAAGTGTGTATAAGATGCACACAGTAGGGTAGGATGGGATAGGATGCAATGGTACACAAGAGGATGGAACAAGGACATGACAGTGCTAGCAAGACCGAAATGGGATAAAATTGTATTATTAATTATGGCATATGATGTTAATGAAATTTCTCTCTCTCCTTTCTTCCCAAAGGAGCCCAGGGAATTGAACCACAAAGCCACAAAGCAATGCAGTCAAAAATAAAATAACAAATCCATTTAAAGCGTTTCAAAACATTAAGAACGTCTCAGAAATGTATGATTGAGAACATAAAAATAAAACATCCTTAAAACTGTCGCATGAAAGACTCAGCTGCTAAGCCTAACCCTGCTCCCTTCACTGATTGACCTTCAGCAGTCAAGGTAATCGTCTGTCTATGTGTTTACTTTAGATATGTGTTATTAGCAGGATTTTGATTGTCACAGTCCATTGTTTTGATTTTGATTCTGCTTTCTTCTGCTGTTTGCTTTCTTCTGTTCCTTTTATGTGTGCCTATACTGATTGTTTACAGTGTATTTGTGTTGCGCTGTTTCAAACGCCATCATTGCAAACCATGTTGAAGACCTTGCAGGCAAACATAGAATTGGTCAAGGGGAAGGTTCGTATTTTGACAGCAGAACATCAGCTTTACATGCGGAAGGTCCCAAGTTCAGTCGCTGGAATCTCCATGTAGAACTGGGAGAGGTCTCTGTCTGGAATCCTGGAGAGTCACTGCTAGACAGATTAAACAGTTCTGACCTTGATGGTCTGATATGGTATATGGCAACTTCCTTTGGACCTCTACGTTCCAAATAAATTCTTCCTCCACCCCCTGCTCCATGCAGTGGGTATATTTGACATAGATTTGTGCACATTCATAAAGAGGAGGTGGTGAAAAGCATGTGGGATGTGAGTCAGTGCAGTGTGGCAATTAGAGCACTGAACTAAGGCCACTGAGACCCACGTTCAAATCTCCACTCCACCATGAAGCTCCCTGAACGATCTGAGGTCAGTGACAGCCTCTCAGATTAACCTGCCTCATGGAGTTGTTGTAAGGATATGATGGAAAGCAAGAAAGAATCATGGCTGCTTCCAAGTGCTCCTTGGAGGAAAAGCAGGATATAAACCTAGTAAATAAACAGCCAAAAATCTCCCCTACTTCAAATGCTTCTCTTTCAGTGTGGCTTCCACCCTCTGGTATTGCAAAGATGTATGCTTTTCAGGATCAACGAGGGTTTCACCCTCCTTGATCCAAATTAGTTTCAGGATCTGGTTTTATTTGACTACTCTGCATCACAGTGTCAGAATGCTTTCCTCTTGTGAAATCAGTAGTCCATATTATGTAGCTTCCCTCACATTGATCACACCATGCATGGCCAGCAGAAGTTAAGGGGGTGAAATTAGAGTTGAGGCCTTCAGTGAATACCTTGGGCAAGGAGTGGCTAACCTGTGATCCTCCAGATGCTGTTGGACTCCAACTGCCATCATCCTTGAGCATTGACTAGGTTGGCTTTTGTAGGACCAAATGTTAGTCACCCCTAACCTTGAGGCATCAGTAAGGTGAAGGAGGCTTCTTTAGACCAGTCTTGGTGTATGGCCACCTTGCCTATGGAAATCTTAGTGGCCATGAAGGTGAGGATGCTCAATACACATGGAAAGTGTGACTTGAGAAAAGCCAAGGAGGATACAGGTGAGTAGCATGGCATCAGAGCTAGGGTTGAAAGTTTCAGACGTGGGGTGGAAGCAAACAAGTAAATGAAGCCACAAATTGGAAACCAGAGGTACATTTTTGGGTTCAAGCCCTCTGAGGGAAGGTAGCAGGCTGGAGGGCAGGAAGTTATGGATGAAAGAAGGCATTTATTTCCATTCTGGCACCATCTTCATCACATGTAGTCCTGTTTCAGTTCCTCCGAAGTTCGGCTTCCGACAAAAGCGATTTTGCTTCACTCATTTTCTGCTGGGGTGGAGTTTTATGTCATTAATTCAGTTATCATTGTGTTGTACCACGTTGTTACAATGCACAGGAAATGCAATGCAGATGGGGGGAGTGATCAATTGCATATTCTCTGTAGACTAAAAACAATAACACCTAACACCAGTTGCATTCACTGGATGGATTTCCATTCCAGACATGGGACAGATAACTTCCCCTCCCATTTTCATTTCTGCTGGAATTCCCTGACACTCTTACAAGTAGCTCAAGAACCCAAATCTGAGAGGATAAGCTGGGAGAGCTATGACAGGCCTGGTTTTATTGTACTAGCCACTGCCATTTTCCAGAGCTGTGCATGTTGCTATTGCCAGTTCCACAGACAATCTTGTTCTTTGCTTCATCCCCATGTTGCTCCACTTCTTCCACTCAGCAAGGCTGCTCCACTACAGCTGAGCAGGAATGTCAGCTTTGCCTTTTGGTCCAGCATCCCTCACCGCCCCGCCCCTCCTGCTCAACAAGGCCCCGGGCGATCATTATCATTACAATCAAAATTCTTTCTCCAGAAAATTGCTGCTAGGAAATTTAAATCCCTTAAAATAGAGCTTGGGGGAGGGAAGAGAGAGAGAAATGAAGAAGTGTGCTATGTGAAATATGAATGCAAATCTGGATCCTCACTTGGTAATTATAAACAGATGCTGAGGACAAACAGTAGGAGGAGGTGATCCCCTCTGTACCCTGCCCATGATCTCCTAAGGGAATCTTTTTGTCCAGATGTTTATCTGCCCCACTCCTGCAGACAACCTGTGACAGGTGAGTGGGGCCACCTGCCTGTTGGTTATCTGGCATGATGCCAGCTGACTGATAGGCGTGTGCTCTCATCTGTCTAGCAAAGTTGATGCCCTGCAGAGAATGCACTAACAAAACATTGTCCATCAGAATTGTGCTCTCTGCTCACCAGCTGATATGTGGAGGGTTCGATTACCCAGGGACTTCAGCTGATGGATGGGTAATGTGGGAAATGGCCTTGGGGGCTAGCATGGACCACCCTGGTGGGCTCAGAGGTTCCCCACAACTGCTCTAGCACAATGAATTAGTTGAATGAGCCCCTTATATTTATGAATTTTGATTTAAGGTCCCAGATTGAGTCAGGTCAGCTCTGAATGGATCTGAACCAAATTGGGGTCCAATCTGATTCACTGAATTGGGCCCTGAAGCTAATCCAGGAAGCGGGTGGTATGGAGTTCTGTTATGTATAGTTCACTGAAATACTTAGCAGGGACCTTTTCCCCTTCCCTTCCTCATACATGATATCAAATATGTTTTAAAAAAACTTAAGGTGTCAGGTGACTCCATGTCCTTCCTCAATGAAAGCAAGCAAAAAAAGGAAGGTATTTTCCTAAGCTGAGCACTTAATTTGATACCGGGAAAGGTATGGTTTGTCATAAAAGTAATTATGATACAGCTTAAAGTACTTGGGACAAAAAAGAAAGCCATTTGGTGTCAAAGTAATTTGGAGAAGAAAGCTGGGTAACGAGGGTGGGGCCACCCACATTCGAACAAAATTTGCACTTAGCTTGGACAAGCTGAGAAATCCTTCTAGACGGGCTCATCAAAGCAACAGGACGGAGAGAGGGAGAGCATTTGAAATCTATTAGAGGCCATTGTGAGCACAGTGGAAATGAAAGCCTGGCGGTAGGGGTAAACTAGAAAGATTGCTGCTACAAGCCCCTTTCTTTTCAAATGCTATTTCCCCCTCCCTTTATTATCAATGATAGAACTTGAATGCACAAAAAGGGGCTTTTAGGTCTTGCAATTTCCCATAATTAAGATTTCCATGTGTGAACGCGGACGCGTGCACACATTCTCCACACAAAACATCAGCACAAAATACTAGCTGCAGAGCCAGTGTCTTGGACAGCAAACGATCCAGTTCTAAGGCCCTGTGCAGATGGCATGCTCACTGAGAAATGAGTCCTCTCATTTATCCAAATACATCCCTGCCCACGAGCATCACTGCCATCCATCCATCCACCCATCATCCCTCCAAAGGTCTTCTGCACCCCTAAAAGATGCATGGGGGGAAAGGCTATAGATGTCTACTAGATACAATGGCTATGCTCAACTGCAGGCACAGGCAAAGTCAGCCCTCCAGCTGTTTTGGGACTACAACTCCCATCATCCCTGACCACCGGTCCTGTTAGCTAGGGATGATGGGAGTTGTAGTCCCAAAACATCTGGAGGGCTGAGTTTGCCTGTACCTGCTTTACTGCCACTTGCTCTACATCCACTTTTGGAGGCAGAACCCCAACATCCTTGGGGTTCAAGGATGTTGTTCTCTAGTGGAATCTGCAAGAGGGGAGAATGCTGCTGTCCTCAGGTCCTGGCTGTGGGTTTCCCATAAGTATCTGGTTGGCCACTGCAAGAACAGGGATGCTGGACGATATGGACCACTGGCCTGATCCATCAAGGATCTTCCTATGTTCTTATCGCAGTTCAAGGACACATTCCAGCCAGATAAAAGCACTCAAGAAGCATCTGGAGTAGAGTCAGGGAGGGGTGGGTTCTGGGATGAGTTCCAAGGGTCAGATGGAGGTCTGGAAGGCCCGGTGGCCCTCACCTCACCCACAGTTTCATGGGAAGAAGAGCATGGACACCACCCATGGTCAGCTTGCAACCATAAATTCAGATCACATCAAGATTCCATAGAAGCTGCAGGAAAAGAAATGTGCCTCTTTCACTTTTGAGAAATTGGAGGACAGGCTTTTGCACAGTACTGGTCCACAGCAACTGGCTGAAGGCACAGAGAACTGTCCTTTTCATGCGTGCGTCTTCCTGGAAACGAAGATTAGGGTGGTTAGGGTTTTCTCCTGAAGCTAGTTTATATAGCTCGGTCTCTTTTGTCCTTAGTACAATTCGGAGTGATTTACCCTAACAGTAAGGCAGGCGCAGGATTGATTCATCAATATTCACTCTTGGCTGCATGGCTCATTATAGAAGAAAGAGAAGGCTCCTTGGCAAGGAGTGGAGATGAAAGGAGCAAACTCTGAGGAAGGAAATTGTGTCTTTTAGCTGTTCAATTGCTCCCCTCCCCTCCCCTCCCCTTCTCTCTAATTGGTCCTCCTGGCAGTATGCTGGATCCACCTAGCCTTGCCCTTCCTTACATAACATTCAGAAAACAACAGCTCAATCAATTAATTTTTCACCTAATCAAGATATAGGACACTTTATATGTGGCGGGGAGGGGCATCAGCTGGGGAAATACTGCAGGAGATGAAAATGAAAACAAATACTTCTTAATAGCAGGGGGGGCTGGAAGAGCTTGATTGAAGCCAGGGTTAAGAGAACCTGTTACCATCTAGGAACATAGGAAGCAGCCTTTACCACATCCAACCAAGTGATCCACACTGACCAACAGCAGCTTTCAGACAGGGGACTTTCCCAGGGACTCAACCTTGGACTTGACTGTGTCAACCACAGCAAACTATGGCAAGTTCTTAAAGGAATGGGAGTGCCTGATCACCTCATCTGTCTCCTGAGAAATCTCTATGTGGGTCAAGAAGCTACAGTTAGAACTGGATATGGAACAACTGATTGGTTCAAAATTGGGAAAGGAGTACGACAAGGCGGTATTTTGTCTCCCTGTTTATTTAACTTATATGCAGAATTCATCATGTGAAAGGCTGGGCTGGATGAATCCCAAGCCGGAATTAAGATTGCTGGAAGAAATATCAACAACCTCAGATATGCAGATGACACAACCTTGATGGCAGAAAGTGAGGAGGAATTAAAGAACCTTTTATTGAGGGTGAAAGAGGAGAGCGCAAAATATGGTCTGAAGCTCAACATCAAAAAAACGAAGATCATGGCCACTGGTCCCATCACGTCCTGCCAAATAGAAGGGGAAGAAATGGAGGCAGTAAGAGATTTTACTTTCTTGGGCTCCATGATCACTGCAGCCACGAAATTAAGAGACGCCTGCTTCTTGGGAGGAAAGCAATGACAAACCTAGACAGCATCTTAAAAAGTAGAGACATCACCTTGCCAACAAAGGTCCGTATAGTAAAAGCTATGGTTTTCCCAGTAGTGATGTATGGAAGTGAGAGCTGGACCATAAAGAAGGCTGATCGCTGAAGAATTGATGCTTTTGAATTATGGTGCTGGAGGAGACTCTTGAGAGTCCCATGGACTGCAAGAAGAACAAACCTATCCATTCTTAAGGAAATCAGCCCTGAGTGCTCACTGGAAGGACAGATCGTGAAGCTGAGGCTCCAATACTTTGGCCACCTCATGAGAAGAGAAGACTCCCTGGAAAAGACCCTGATGTTGGGAAAGATGGAGGGCACAAGGAGAAGGGGACGACAGAGGATGAGATGGTTGGATAGTGTCTTCGAAGCTACAAACATGAGTCTGACCAAACTGCCAGAGGCAGTGGAAGACAGAAGTGCCTGGCGTGCTCTGGTCCATGGGGTCACGAAGAGTCGGACACGACTAAACGACTAAACAACAACAACAACCTGGGACCTTCTGCATGCAAGGCACGTGTTCTGCTACTGAGCTACAGTCCTTCCTCATAATTTACATAGGAAGCTCCCTTATACGGAGACCCATCAGAGCATCTAGCTCAGCCTCGCCTGCACTAACTGCAGTGGATGTTCAGTGTTTCAGGTAGGGGACACTCCCAGCCCTTACCTGGAGATGCCAGAACCTGGGGTCTTCTGTCTGTAAAGCAGATGCTCTAGCACTGAGGAGTGGCATTTCCAGGGGCGTCTTACCCATAGAGGCTAGTGGCGCAGGGTGCTAAGTTCTGGAGGGCGCCAGAGAAGAGGTGAAGGCTGGAAGTGGTGCCTCCCAGCATAATCTTGCCACCCTCACCTGCCTCCACCATGCTGTGCCAAAGCAGCACCGTGCCTGGAGCCTCCGCCTGCCACGGCCACCTTGGCACGAAGCAGCCAGCTGAGCTGGGAGCCACCGCGTCGAGCCTCCACCTCTTCCCCACCGGAGGAGCTGCCCTCCAGCCGCTGCCCACCTCCTCCAGCCCTGCAAAGCTGGGCGCGTCGCAGGCAGCACTGTCCTCCCTAAAAAAGGTTGGCAACTATGGGAAAGGGGGGGCGCCGGAGGGATCTTTGCACCACAGTGCCACATATGCTTAAGATAGCCCTGGGCCTTTCACGGGCCAGCTAGGGTAGGGTTGCCATATTTTGAAGAGCAAAAAAAGAGGACACATTTACAGACTTCTACTTTTAACTGGATCAATGATGACTCTGCCCATGAAAAAGACGGCGTGTCCTGGGAAAAGAGGACATATGGCAACCCTGCTTGAGTTTCACCTCTAGACCAGTGTTCCTCCACTTTGAGTTCCTAGATGTTGCCGGGCCACAGCTCCCATCATCGCCAGACAAGGTTAGCCAATGGCTGGGGATGAAGGGAGGAGGCAGCAGGCAATGGCAAGGTGGATGGACAGGCACAGACACTGGCGGAGGAAGAGGAGTGTGGGGGGAGGGCACTGCCCCCAGCAGCGCGATCCCAGTGGGGTGCCATTGTGGCTGCATCCCCGCCCACGCTGGGTGCCATGCCCCCAGAATGCATGCCACACCCCTGTGGACATCGCATCACGCCCCTGGGACGCTCCGCCACTGGGCACAGAGAAGGCGGATGCTACAGCAGCCACACACAAGGGAAGCCGGATCTGCTGCCCGAGGCAACAGCCTCACATTGCTTCATAGGCAGGTTTTGCCTGGCTGAAACGTGTCCCTGAACTCTGATCATAATTCTTGGTTGCCTGAATGGAGGATAGCAAGGGTTGGCTAAGTGTGTGTAGAAACTAGCCTGCTGGTTTTTAACCCCTGCCTGACTAGCTCATATTGTAAGATTTGGATCGCCTTTATTCTGGCAAGGCTGTAAGGTTCAATGCAGTGGGAATGTCTCCTCCGAAGGATCACCACCTCTTCTGGCAGGTGACTAGAACCACAGGTGTCAGGTTTTGAAATGTTCTCTTCTTAATGGGTCCCATCAGGTTCCTGGGATGCAACTGGTTCCCTTTTATGGACGTGAGAGAAGGGATAATCAAGACTCCAAGTCCTCCCACTCATTTTATTTATGAATGTGGACAAACATTTAGGTCCCTACCTGATTGCCTTTGAAATGTTCTTGCTTCCTGCATTTCCCAGAATGAGGGTGGCACATGTTTGCCGTGTGATTTGAAACAGTTTTTCTCCTTTCCACTCTCTCGTCTCTGCAGAAAAGGAAGCACGGAGATTGATTTCTTCTCTCGTTTGCTGCTGAAGTGCTGGTGATTAGAATGTAATTTTTTTTAAGCCTCTGTTGCTTTTCAACTGAAATTCCAACAGGAAGCAAACAAAACAGCAGTAAGAACAAAGGAATCACTGGAAATGATGAGAGAGAGGGAGAGAGGTCTGCTGCTGGCAGGATATCTGGGGAGCTGAGTTTAACACATGGGACAGGATTATGAATAATGTGAAAGGGAGCATCTAGCATCCAGTGGACACAATGAGGTCTCTCTCAATGCTCGCAAGTGTGACAGCTTATGCACTTAGTGGTAGAACACACTCTGTGCAATGCAGAAGGCACTAGGTTCCGTTCTTGGCATCTGGGAAAGACCCCTATCTGGAAACCTGGAGAGCCACTGCCAATCACTGAAGATAGTAAATGGAACAATGATCTGACTTGGTGGAAGACTGCGTCCAGTGCAATGTGGAGCTTTATTCAGACCCATGAGGGCTAGAATGTTACCTTATTTTTATGGAAAGGGCCATAGTTCAGTCATAGAACACTTGCTTTGGCTGGAAAAGGTTCAATCCTTGTTGTATGTAGTAGGGGCAATGGAAGACCCTGTCTGAAACTCTGAAGGTTTGCTGCCCATTGGTGTAGACAGTACTGAGCTAGATGGGCCACTGGTTGCTCTTGGCATAAAGCTGATTTCTAGGATGGTTTCCAGCAAAGACAAGAGAGGAGACTAGCTCAGTGGTAGAGTGTGCACTTTTGTCTGCAGAAGCTCCCGGGTTCAAGCCCTGGCATCTACAGGTAAGACTGGGAAAGGCACCTGTAAAAGACACCTGTCTGAAGGCCTAGAGGGTCACTGCCAATCAGTGTAGACCACTGATCCAACTGGTTAGTCAGTGTAGACAAGTGGTCCAATACTATGTCACAGTGTGAATTACAGTGAGTGGAAACAGCCACATTCCACCATGAAAATATATGGGAAGATGAAGCAAGCCCTCAAATGCATCTTAGAGCTGAAGGCGAGCCACAGGTCTAAGGCAGAAGATGACTAATGCAGACAGTACTGAGTTGTAGGTCAGTGGTCATAGTCAAACAAAGCAACTTCTTAGGGAGAAACACGGAGAAGAAAATTTGCATTGCATCTTTAACTTTGGAAACTCTCTTGGACAGGAGGCAGTGGTGGCCACCAACTTGGGTGGATTTACAAGAGGATCGGACAAATTCATGGAGGTTAAGGCTATCAGTGGCTACTAGCCTTGCTGGCTATTGTTCTGCCTCCCATGATCAAAGGCAGTTGTTGTTTAGTTGTTTAGTCATGTCCAGCTCTTCATCACCCCATGGACCAGAACACACCAGGCACTCCTGTCTTCCACTGCCCCCCAGAGTTTCATCAAATTCATGTTGGTAGCTTCTATAACATTATCCAACCATCTCGTCCTCTGTCGTCCCCTTCTCCTTGTGCCCTAAATCTTTCCCAGCATCAGGGTCTTTTCCAGGGAGTCTTCTCTTCCCATAAGGTGGCCAAAGTATTGGAGCCTCAGCTTCAGGATCTGTCCTTCCAGTGAGCACTCAGGGCTGATTTCCTTCAGAATGGATAGGTTTGATCTTCTTGCAGTCTGTGGGACTCTCAAGAGTCTCCTCCAGCACCAAAGGCAGTAATGCTTCTGAATACCAGGCAACTTCCCTGCTTCTTCTTTCCAAGGTAAAACTGGAGGAGATTGAACTGTAGCTAATTTTGCTCAAACATCTGAAGCCTTAAGATGAACGTGGAGCCTTGTGTGAAGTCAAGGATGTGACAATGCTTCTGTAGCACCATTTGTTTAAAGCTCACACCCGTGACAGTATTGGGTTATCTCATCAAGAGAGGAAAACTGCATTTGAAGCTGTGTTTTCTGATTAGCTGAAGCAGCTTGTAAACATTAGCTAAACAGCCTTTGCACATTAAGCTATTTGGCTGTTATATAAGGAGGTTGCTCTTGGTGCAGATGAGCTGTTGCTATGGCAAGAATTTGGAGCACATGAGAGAGAACATGGTGGTGGCATTGGACGGGGGAGGGCATGAGAGAGGTTGAGAATAGGGTGAGTCATGTGGATGAAGAAGAGGGAAAATCACTTTTGAACCACTTTTATGTGGTTATCCCATGAAAATGACCATCCCTGGATTCAGGAATGAAGATTTTGTTCCCATTGTTGGATGGTTGGAAGAGGAGCTTCCAGGGATGTGCAAAGCATGTGCCCCTGATCTATAGCGTCTCCCTTGGAAGAATAGATCTGGGTGGAGGGAACGTCTGCAGTTCTTTTTTAAACAGACACTTACTTAAGTTGCACTTGTTGACCCAAACTTGACTATCCTCAGCACATAAGAACATAAGACCTGCATCTCAGGAATGCTTCACCAATGACCCTATATGGGTCCCTGCCTAGAACCCCGTTTCTTATAAGAATCCTAGAAAGAACCGCAGGGGTCATCAAGTCCAACCCCCTGAAATGCAGAAATCATAGCAAATCACATTGTCCCTTGAGCCTCAAGAACAGAGGTGATGATGGACCAGATGGGAAGCCCAGAATCACACAGAGGTGGGAGAGTATGTGTTTGCCTGTCAGATAGCTTTCTATCAACAGGGTTCAACTTGGGAGGAAAGCTCTACTCAGGAGCAAGAAGACTCATCACCCAGCTGCAGGCAGTGACCCAGCAAACAACCAGGTAGAGCAGAGACGAGGGAAATAAACATGGCAGTGGCAGTCGATGCCTGAGGCAAAAGGGGATGGAATAAGAAATGCAGATTGTACAGTGGGCTAGTTCCTGAACTCAAACACTCTATCCACCATCCAGACATGCAAGTGGTATTACCAGAGCCAGGCAAAAGTATTTGAGGATGGTAGGGTCAGTGAGGATCATGCCCTGGTGAGAGGTTGTGTTGTTGAAGAGAAGCTATGGCCTGGGGCGACTCCCAAGGACCAGTTAGGGAGCTTGCAGGGCTGCAGGCCTGAGTTTTGCCATCTCATAGGTAGAGGCGATGGGTCCCTCTATCTCCTCAGGTCATTTTCTGAACGAATGGCTCCCTAGTTCATTAATGCTCCTAGGTCTGACCACATTGTTGTCTGTGACTGTCTCTGCAGCTGCTGCAACCAGCCACTACACCCAGAACTGGCTATGGGCAGAGGCCCAGATCACAGAAGTCCACAACCTCCCCATTCCATGCCAAAACCACATTTCTCCATTTGATATAATTTCCAGAGTAGAGCTTGCCTTGAACATTCACACAGTTCTTCACTTAACTGCAGCAAGCCATTGATACCAAGGCCAGCCAGACATCATGTTCCAAACCCATTAATTCTCTTGTAATGACTGCTTGTAAAGATAGCATTTGACTAGTAATGCTTTATCAGTTTTACGTTTCTCCATTTTATTTCTCAGAATACGTAATCCATTGCCTTATCTCTCTCTCTCTCGCTCGCTCTTTAGCATTTTGGAAGGATTTTTACGGCCGTTCAGCATTTCACTGCCTTAGCACTGATACAACAATGCAGCCGCCTCTGTGCCACAGCAAACACCATCGTGGGGTGGGAAGGGGTTGTTATTTTCCCCTCTCTCCATCTTATTTATTCATAATTAAAACTCTCGTGTTTGTGACAGTTCTCAAATGTGACATGACATTTTTATAATCTTGTTAATATCTCAAAAGGTTTTTACTGCATTGCAGGCTGGGAATTATGCAAATGGACAGAAATGGTGGAGAGGAGGGGTGGGGTGCAAATGCTATTGCGGCTGCGTTTGCTCGTAAAATTATGACAGAGAAAAATATTATTGCTGTAATTACAGGGGAAACTGCATTTCTTTCCTACTTCCTATTTTTCCATGTCATAAACAAACAATTTTGCAGTGGGAAAGCTCTCTCCTTGTTGCCCCATGCAGGCAATTAAGCAGGGATCGTTGCAACCCTCCAGATGTTCCTGGACTCGAACTCCCATCATCCCTGTCCATTGGCTTTGCTGGCTGAGGCTGATGGGAATAGCAGTGTCCCGAGGGCCACATCTCCAGGCACACCCCTGTTAGATTTGAAGCTTGTTGTTGTTGTTTAGTCATTTAGTCACATCCGACTCTTCGTGACCCCACGGACCAGAGCACGCCAGGCCCTTCTGTCTTCCACTGCCTCCCGCAGTTTGGTCAAACTCATGCTGGTATCTTCGAAGACACTATCCAACCATCTCGTCCTCTGTCATCCCCTTCTCCTTGTGCCCTCCATCTTTCCCAACATCAGGGTCTTTTCCAGGGAGTCTTCTCTTCTCATGAGGTGGCCAAAGTATTGGAGCCTCAGCTTCACGATCTGTCCTTCCAGTGAGCCCCTTCATGGATCACTGCCTTGCCATGGCGAAGGGGCTTGAATAACTCAGAGAAGCTATGAACTATGCCGAGCAGGGCACCCAAGATGAACAGGTCATAGTGGAGAGTTTTGACCAAACGTGATCCACCTGGAGGAGGAACCGGCAAGCCACTCCAGTATCCCTGCCAAGAAAACTCCATGGACAAAGACAACAGATTTGAAGCTACCTTCCCCAAATGTCTAATTGCTTGATAATTCCAAGCCTGATTCTAAACCCTGTTGTTCTCCTACAAAGTAGAGCAGTAGCTCACTGTTGAGCACATGCTTTGCATGTAAAAGGTCCCGAGTTTAATCTTCCAGCACATCCAGTTCAAAGAATCAGGAAACAGGTGATGGGAATGTCTCTGTCTGATGCACTGGGGAGACACTGCCAGTCAGTGTAGACAAAAGGGGGGGCGAAGGGAGAGAGAGCCAATGATCTGATGTTGTATACTGGGCCATAACTCAGTGGTAGAGCGGGCATACCAAATATCTCAGGGTCAGTCCTGAGCATCTCCACATAGGTCTGGCAAAGACTCCTCTCTGAAACCCGAAAGAGCCATTCTCAGCAAACTGGGCAATTATTTATTTATTTATTTATTTATTTATTAAATTTATATACGGCCCCCTAGCTGTAGGTCTCAGGGTGGT
Organism: Podarcis raffonei; assembly: GCF_027172205.1. Taxonomy (NCBI): domain Eukaryota; kingdom Metazoa; phylum Chordata; class Lepidosauria; order Squamata; family Lacertidae; genus Podarcis; species Podarcis raffonei. The sequence continues at coordinate 37,199,096 of NC_070617.1, forward strand.
TCACAGGATACAGGGTCAGATGAAACACAGGGTCAGATGGGGGGGGGATGTTTTAAGTGAGCAGAAGACCGCTTCCTATGAGCTTGTGCTCCTGATGACAAAATAATCAGCTGCTGTTGTGTTAGTGTTGGACATGTGGTGATTCATTCAAATAATCACTTCGTGATGAGGTAATAGGATCCTGTCCTTTATAGCTTGCAGCTCAGTGCATAAAGCTTGGCCACATTGTGTTTGCAGCGATGCAAGACTACACAGAAGATCTCTCTGTGGTGTTCAGTTAATGATGAACTTTGAAAGCTGATGTATGCCAAATCAAATTCTTTGTTCAGTCAGCCTACAGTTGCTTTTAGAACACTTTAGAAATGTTTTTAGTACTTGCCACCATGGGATTCTTAAGAAGAAAGGAGGGGCTATAAATTGAATGATTATCATTACTTTTATTATTTTCAACAACCTGGGCACATAAGGTTGTCTGAAAGCAGTTCTTTTTTTTTTTTTAAGGGGGTACTCAAGCGTACGCAGTACTGGCACCTTTTTTGTTGTTGTTAAAAAGTGTGGCACTTACTTAAGCTAATAGGAGTTTGTCAATTCTTTGGTAATTCAGAGTGTAGTGTATTGTGGAAACCATATTAATATGTTTTAAAAATATATACTTACTGTTGTTTCCGCTACCAGCAATTTCTTTTCAGTACCATAATTTCAGGAAACTTAACGGCCAAAAAATTAATAATAATTGCATCTTCATCTTTTCCTCTGCCACTCCAACAACCCAGGGTCCATTAGCAACTCTACAATTAGGCAAGAGACTGTAGTTGCTGCTAAAGTGGTATTTCATGTTTTAAGCGGACTTAAATGTACCCGTTCTAATGGCTAACAATATTTCAAAATGTGACTTAATCTATTTCATTCCATTTATATGAGTTGAGATCATCAATCATTTCCCACTAGAAAGCCCCAGCCTAAGATGAATTTAACGGACTTTATAAATAATGGGTCAATAGTGAGTTTGTCATAAATTCATTTCAACTTTTTGGAGACGGGCCCGGCAGATACTTTTCGGTATTGCTTTCTCACAAATCACCCGTAAGTTGGGATTAATTTTGATGTGCAGTTGTGACAATGAGACTTCCTTTTGTCAAAGCCCTGTGTATATATTTGTCTTCTCCTCCCTCCACTTTACCATTCAGTGCTAAAGAAAAATTAAATTGATTCCCCTCTAATTGTATGCAGAGATAGTATTCACTTCAAAGTGTTCATGACAAGGTGTCAGAGCTGGACTGAAGCCCTGAAGGGGTGTGGCTTAGAGGTAGAGCCAGTGCTGGATTTACATATAAGCTAAACAAGCTATAGCTTAGGGCCCCACTCTCTTGGGTCCCCCCAAAAAACTTAAAGGGGAAAAAACTGGATCTAAATTTCCAAAATATAAGATAAAAAACAAATAAAACCTACATACAGCAACAGTGTTTTGTGTTGTGTAGGCTCCTATGATGTAAGTAATGGGCTCCGCCTGCTAGCCTGCTCCCTAAAATATCACTGGTTTGCTCATTTCTATATATAGGGTGCCTACATTCTGCATGGAGTAGTTGCATGCCAGTATGTGCAAATGGCTTTAGATACCTATTATGTCCATAAATTCCCATATAGCATGTATTCAACACAAAAAGGCAACAATTTGTTGCTGACAGATGACAGCTGGACATATAAAGGGCCCCATAACCTTCAGGAGCTGAGGGCCTCATCAAACCTAAATCTGGCCCTGGGTAGAGCATCTGCCTCACATGCAGAAGCTCCCAGGCTCAACCCCCAGCATCTGAAGGTAGGGCTGCGTAGAGAACCCTGACTAAAATCCTGCCAGTTGCAATAGATAATACTGAGCCAGAAGGACCAGTGGGTCTTGGTATAAGGCAGCTTTCTATGCTCCCATGCTCAAAAGTGCAAAAGGAGGGTGTGAAGTTAACATATGAGAATGCTGGAGGTGAAATAGTTAAACAGGTTACCCAATCAGGACCCAGGGGGTGGAGACAGAGGGACTATAAAACCAGCTCTGGGGAGGGGCGAAGGGAAGAGTTCATTGAGTGGTTGGTTGGAGTGGGAGTGAATTGGGATAGAGTCTGTGGGTAGATTGAGTTAGTGCAGAGAAATAAGCTGAGTCAGGAACAGTTAGGAGCCAAGAAGACAAGTAAATATCTGAGAGGTGGTTTAGTGAGTGAGAGCAGGTAGCGGAAGTTATAGGGCTGGATAGGCACCCCATGATTGTAATTGACCGATACCATTTATGAAACCACACGCTTGTTAAACTGCAATTAATAAACAGAATTTTATGTTCCAATTTAACCCTGACTGGACTCAGTATTGTACCAGGTAGGGCCTGGGTGGTGGCAGCGAGAAATAAAGTGGTGGCACAGGGATCAATAGATAGTGAAACGTCCGGGGACCCTGTGTGACCGCCACAGAGGGTCCATGCTTGTACTTTCCAGTTAAGGGCCTCTAGCAAGGCTCAGCAAGGCTGGACATCTGTTGAGGGTTGACATCACAGGAATGGGTGCACCGATGAGAGTCTTCTGGACCTGCTCACCAAAGGTCTGCATGTTGCAGACCCACTCTGTAACAGGGACTCCACTAATAAGACCCCCTTGGACCTGCTCCTCCTCTTTGCCATCGGAACCTCCTTGCTTGCCTAGCCACCCCTCACTTTGGCCCAGACAGCAGAGGTGGTGAGAAAGAGAAGCAACAGAAGTTTGATAGACGTTTCCTTCTGTTAAAGAAGCGGTGGCTCTTATGCAACATTATGGGGCTATTAGGATTATTGATGGCAGGTCACCACCACTTCATCCATCCCTGCCCACCTCTAGAAGCAATCCTCTAAGCTGCCCCCTGCTCCACATGGAGACCACCTGCAGAAGAAGCAGAAGCAATGTAAAATCCGATCTGATTAAAATCCACATTAAAACGAGCCTGACATCTTTCATCAAGGCACAACAATCCACACAAAGGGGACTGACATGAAAACAATTAATACTTACGTGTAAAAAAAAATCACCAGTGATAAGTCCACATGAACTTCCCAGGTGATGGCATTCCCTGAATATGTAGCCACCAGGGAAAAGACCCATCTACCCAAGCTAGCTTCTCTCATTGATGGTCCCTAGATGTCCTTATACTTTGGAGTAGACCAGGCATAGGCAAACTCCAGCCCTCCAGATGTTTGGGACTACAATTCCCATCACCCCTGACCACTGGTCCGGTTAGCTAGGGATGATGGGAATTGTAGTCCCAAACATCTGGAGGGCCAGAGTTTGCCTATGCCTGGAGTAGACATAGAGAGGATTGCAGTGCAAAATATTTTAAATTAGGGAGGAGGAACCTGTGGTCCTCCAAATGTTGTAGAACTATGCCTCCCACCCACCTTGACCACTGGCCACACTGGCTGCGGCTTATGGGAGTCAGAGTCCAACAATGCATTCAATGATAAAGAATCTATCTGATTAATTGAATACATGCTGCACGTGTAAGTGTTTTGCAGCCCGCCCCTCTCACTTTCTCTTGTTAGTACTTTTCAATATATGGCCTAACTCTATTTAAACAGAACCTTATTTCTGCCAAAACTTGATCTAGGTGGGAATGTTTCAACTTTCCCGATCGTTCCATTTCCAGTTACAATTTAGCATGCTGACATAACTCTAAGTGAGAAGCTTGAGCTGGGGCAGATAATTTAAAGGCAGATTGTCTCATCAATTCTTTCTTTTTTTTAATTGTGCTAGCCATAGAAGCATACAGTCTGCAGGAATTTACAGCTTGCTCTCTGGAGTATCGGAAGAAGATTCAATTAAGGAAGCAATAGGCAAGGCAGCAAGACACACAATAAAACAGCTTACCATCCCAGGATGAGTCTCATAACCACTTACTTTCTCTCTCTCTCTCTTAAAAAACAAAAAAACTTGTTATACATGATTTAAGATGAGAATCCGATCTCAGCTGCTATAGCATCAATCCATCCCAACTCCTCCTATTAGCATCAAAAGAAAGTGGATTATTCTATTTGAACCAGTTTAGGGGTGCCCTGAGTGCTCACTGGAAGGACAGATCCTGAAGCTGAGGCTCCAATACTTTGGCCACCTCGTGAGAAGAGAAGATTCCCTGGAAAAGACCCTGATGTTGGGAAAGATGGAGGGCACAAGGAGAAGGGGATGACAGAGGATGAGATGGTTGGACAGTGTTATAGAAGCTACCAACATGAATTTGATGAAACTCCGGGGGGCAGTGGAAGACAGGAGTGCCTGGCGTGCTCTGGTCCATGGGGCATAGCTGTCAACTTTTCCCTTTTCTTGCAAGGAATCCTATTCGGAATAAGGGAATTTCCCTTTAAAAAAGGGAAACGTTGACTATGCCATGGGGTCACAAAGAGTCGGACACAACTAAATGACTAAACAACAACAACAACAAGGGGTGCCATCTTGGAAAATGAACCTACATTGCTAGGTGAGATATTGAATTCCAGGGCTGTCAGGCCAATATTTGCAGGAACACAACTTGCTCCATCTGTGGGACCATCTAGACAGACAGAGCTGAGGGCAAATGAAGGGGTGCCATCAGGGCAGGACTTGGGGGGCAAAGATCTGCACAGAATTGACAGAATAGCCTGATGAGACAAGAAGACTGGTTTGCCACACTTTGAAGTAAGTGAAGTAATACAGATCGGCTAATAAGAGTCCAGCTCCATCCAGTGTAGGGCAATTAAGCACAGAATCCAAAACTACCTAAAACAGAGGAAGGAACTTTTTCCAGGTAAAGGGCCACATTCCATTCTTGGCAACTTTCTGGGGTCCATGTTCCAGTGGTGGGTGTGGCTAGAGACCAAAGTGGGTGGAGCAACAAGTGTAAATGTTACCTTTCTACAGAAGGCTAGTTTAAAACATACTCATGCACCCTTCTCTATCCTCCGTCCAGGCAAGCAATAGGCATTATGAGAGTTCAAGGACATGCCCTATATGGCTTTTGCATTGCTTACAATCAACTTACTGTGAAATCATAAAATCCAGTGTTTTTTTCGGGGGGCGCAGGGGTATGCATACCCCTAAATATTTTGTGAATCTAACAGGAGAAGAAACTAAAAAAATTAAAATGGTGCATGGTGAATCATCAGTTCCGTTGAATAGCACGGTGAATTGTCAGTTCCTCCGATGGTGGCCTTATTTCCTGTCACAGTGTTTCCTGAGTCTTATATGGAATGAGAGTACCCCTGTCAGGCAACTGCCATCGCAGCCAGGAGTGGAGGAAGGGCTCCCAAGCGATGCCGGAGAAGGTCCCAGCAGGAAAGGAGGGGACTCAGCTACCGGGGAAGGAAATCAGCATTACACCAGGGAGAAAGGCGGGCAGAGGCGGGCTTCAGAGAGGTGGCTCCAGGACTCTTTGCCAGAGACCAGAGGGGAGAGTACGGGTCCTCCACTGCCCACACCCACCCTGCGCAGAAGACTTCCGCGCAGGGAGGCTAGGCGGAGACTATCCGTCAAGGAACTTTTATGTTGGAAGAAGTTCAGGAAACGCCCACTGACGGATTCTGCCAGTGACTGAGACAGACGCGGAATCAGGGCTGTCCAGCCAGGGGAAGGTTTATCCAGGCAACCTCACCGAGAGTGGCGGCAACTTACGCACGAGCAACCCCCAGTTCCCATTACAACCCCTAAACATTTTTTAAGAAAAGAAGCACTGCATAAAATAATATAAAAATGCAATCTAAAACCAACAGAAAACAGCCAATTTACTTTTTAAAAAATAATCATAGAGGAATCCTTCAGTCCTTGCGCTATGACTAAGCAGGCAGCCACCAGCAGTGGGTGATTAGAGATTTACTATGAAGGTCCAAACCCTTTCCCACAGACATGTTCAAAAAATGTTAATGTAGGGCAGGGAAATAAATCTCATTTGTGTACCAATAAACAATCCAGCAAAGATTTTATTTCAGTGGACATAAATTCAGAAATGCACTGGGGTTAGGATGGGGGAGAGATGTCTTCAGCTTGCATTTTAATATGAATCTACCTAATTCCCACTATCCAGACCAATCTTCAAACTGAAACCCAGGTCTCCTTTGTAATTCACACTTCTCTGAATTTTGTGATGCAGTTCTCCAACCAAAAAAGGCAGACTCTTGCCAAAGTGAGCGTTGGGGAAAGTGTGCACACATACAGAAACAAAATGTGTATGGTAGTGAAATCAATGTGCAAACACTGTTATATGAGGGAAAACCTGTCATGTAGATATAGATTAGGGGCAGTGTTCATGAAAATGTAAATAAATATGTTTTTCAAACATGTTTTTCAAGTGGGACAAACTGAATTTAAGAATGAGAAACTGAGAGAAGCTGAAAGTGGATCAGACCAAAGGCCTATTGAGTCATAGAAACAAAACCAAAAAAAGGCATAGGAAGAGCTTGCTGGACCATTATTAGTAGTAGTAGTAGTAGTAGTAGTAGTCAAAAGGTAAAGGTAAAGGGACCCCTGACCATTAGGTCGGGTCATGGCCAACTCTGGGGTTGCGGCGCTCATCTCGCTTTGTTGGCCAAGGGAGCCGGCATACAGCTTCCTGGTCATGTGGCCAGCGTGACTAAGTCACTTCTGGCAAACTAGAGAAGCGCATGGAAATGCCGTTTACCTTCCCGCTATTTATCTACTTGTACTTTGACTTGCTTTTGAACTACTAGGTTGGCAGGAGCAGGGACCAAGCAACGGGAGCTCACCCCGTCGCGGGGATTCGAACCACCAACCTTCTGATTGGCAAGTCCTAGGCTCTGTGGTTTAACCCACAGCGCCACCCACGTAATTACAAGTGCATAGAATAAGATAAAAAGAAGAAAAACAGTACCCATGTAGAAAACAAAACAGACCCAGAAAGAAAAGGAAATTGTGTACATTACCTAAAGAAAGAAAGAAAGTGTTATTGTTGTTAACCAAACCTTAACCTAATATGATATTTATAAAAATGAATTCCAAATATCGCTAAATTTGTCCATGGCAAGGCTATGTCTGTACAACTCCTAGGGGACATAGGGGCTTCAGCCCCCACAATAGAATATTTGAGGTTGCCAGTGGGCCCCAAAGTTCCTGGGAATTCGCATTCAAATGGGGTGTGTGCACTGCATCATATGACTGATTATGTGAGGCGGGGCTTACCTTGGCCCCCAGAATGTTTTATTCAAGTTTGCACCCCAGGTTTGCACACAACTTGTTCCTGTGCAGCTTGCTGGATCATGCTACTGGCCCTTCTAGATCAGCAGCCTGTTCTCACAGGGACCTGGAGGGTCATAGATTTTCCACCCTGACTTCATACTGTGTGGGTCACAGTCTGAAATGCCATCTCACTAGGGTTGGACTTCTGATATAAGGATGAAAAACCCAGACTTGGTGGAGCTTTCTGTACGCCAATGTGATTTGACTGCTGCCAATTTAGCTTTCTGACACTTTTCCCTTACATGATCAGAACAAGGGTCGTTTCCCACCTCTCGTTAATCACCACTGACAAGCTGCCAGAAATTTTGTGTCTCTCCCCACCCCCACGGCTGCCCCTCTTCAGCATCCAAGGTCAGTTTCGTCTCATGATAGGAAGGCACATATGGCATCTTTTAATCGAAGAGGATGTGCGGCTTGGATTCCTTAATGCGCTTCACACCAGAGGGGCTGGCGTGTCGGGGGCTAACAAGGCAGCCTTGTAAACAACGCTGTGAATGGCCCCCGCTCCTCTTTCTGAGCTCCCTTGAGAATGCCACATTTTTCTGCCAATGAGAAAAATATGAAAGGGATGATCAGGGGGAGAGATTTGATTCAGTTTCCATTTAAAGGCAGATTTACCTAATATGCACTTTCTGAAAAGAAAAAGAAAAAAGAAACACAACCATCCACCTAAATTCCCCCTCCTCTCTATTTCTCAGTGCAGTTCTACAGCTAATCAATGCAGTGGGGGGGATGCATGTACTAGGGCAGAGCTTTTCAACTTTTTGAGACCACGGCTACTTTGACCATATAAAAGGCAAAGGGACCCCTGACCATTAGGTCCAGTTGCGGACGACTCTGGGGTTGCAGCGCTCATCTCGCTCTATATGCCGAGGGAGCCGGCACACAGCTTCTGAGTCATGTGGCAAGTTCTGGTGAACCAGAGCAGCGCATGGAAATGCCGTTTACCTTCCCTCCGGAGCGGTACCTATTTATCTACTTGCACTTTTGACGTGCTTTCGAACTGCTAGGTTGGCAGGAGCAGGGACCAAGCAACAGGAGCTCGACCTTCTGATTGGCAAGCCACCCGCATCCCCTCTTGACCATATAAATGTATATAAATATACATATGCATGTGAACTTATTTGTGAAGATAGCATACAAAGATGCAACATATTGGGGAAAGAGAAGGGAAGGATTAGTTATTATGATGATCTTCTGACCGGAGTCTCCTGTTTTAATTGCTGCATTGTTTTTAATAGGATTCTTCGAATGTGTGTTTTAATTATGAATGTTCATATTTTAATGCTTTAATGGGATTGTTTTAATGTGCATTTTAATTATGGGTGTTTATATTTTAATGCTTGGGTAACTGCTTTTTGAGAAGTGAAGACTCCCTGGAAAAGACCCTGATGCTGGGAAAGATGGAGGGCACAAGGAGAAGGGGACGACAGAGGACGAGATGGTGGGACAATGTTCTCGAAGAGACCAGCATGAGTTTGACCAAACTGTGGGAGGCAGTGGAAGACAGGAGTGCCTGGTGTGCTCTGGTCCAGGGGGTCATGAAGAGGCGGACACGACTAAACAACTAAACAACAACAAACTGCTTTTTATACTTTGTAAACTGCTTAGAAGCAGTTTTGGCATTAAGTGAATGAAATAACAACAACAATAATAACAGTAACTAATTAAACAATTGCTGTATTTTTACTGCCAATAAGGGAGAAAGGTGCTTGTGCTATTGTCTGCCTCAGGTGCCAAAATAACTTGACCAGTCTCTGTCTTGGAGGGTGTCACTTTTTGCCTCACACAGCAAAATATAACTGGACCAGTTCCCAAATGAAGCTTTTGGAACAATCCTTTAATCCCCATATTAAGGACTAACAAAGCTTACAGTTGTTTGCATTTATCCACCTCTCCCCTCACTGTTAAAATGGAGAATGTAAGCTACTTGGGGCAGAGACCTTAACTCTCTCCCCCCCTTTTTGTACTCCTCTGAAATGTATGCATGTTTATCATATGCTCCCAGGTCCTGAATGGGGTAACTGTGCCCCTGAAGGACCAGGTGTACAGCCTGGGAGTCATTTTGGACTCGCAGCTGTCCATGGAGGCACAGGTCAATTCTGTGTCCAGGGCAGCTGTTTACCAGCTCCACCTGGTATGCAGGCTGAGACCCTACCTGCCCGCAGACTGTCTCGCCAGAGTGGTGCATGCGCTGGTTATCTCCCGCTTGGACTACTGCAATGCACTCTAAGTGGGGCTACCTTTGAAGGTGACCCAGAAAATGCAACTAATGCAGAATGCGGCACCTAGACTGGTGACTGGGAGCGGCCGCCAAGACCACATAACACCGGTCTTGAAAGACCTACACTGGCTCCCAGTACATTTCCGAGCACAATTCAAAGTGTTGGTGCTGACCTTTAAAGTCCTAAATGGCCTCAGTCCAGTATACCTGAAGGAGCGTCTCCAGCAACGAAGTTCAACTAAAGATACTTTTGCCTGCTCAGAGAAGGAAGGTAGGAGAAATGACCAGAAATTTTGGGGGCAGGGAGCCAAACAAGTGAGAGAAGGTTTGCAGCCTGGTAAGAAGAAAACAAATGCAGCCAAATGACTAATTTTGGCAGTTTCTTGCAGCTGGGAATCATTTCGTGCCATTTATTGATCTCGCAAGGGCCTTTGAATCTCATTGCTGGTTCACCACCGAGAATGGAAAGAACGATAACTCCAGCTGAATGCAGAATAAATGAGATTGCCTGGGCTGCTTATCCCTGCCAAAATGTGCCCAGCGCTGTCAGCTTAAGATGGCCAATAGCCTCAAGATGCAACTTCCGGGATTTCCATCCCCATTGTAAACCCAGGAAATCACAATGACTTTGAGTGGCACTGCTTCAGATATCACTGACCTCAGACAGTGTTTTGCATAGGAATTGGTGAGCAGCAGATTGCTTGGCTCAAGAATGAACTAGGTGTCTTTAAGCTGCGTCCTTGGACATCAAACCTCTGAAAGGGAATCTATTTTAAACATGGCAGCTCGGCTGTGCCTAATCACTTCCAGCTGTTTCGTCACAACCCTTTATGGGGAAGGGGCATAGCTCAGGAACAGAGTATTTGCTTTGCATGCAGAAGGTCTCAGGTTCAATCCTCACCATCTCCGGGCAAGGCTGGGAAGGACCTCAGCCTGAAAACCTGGTAGAGCTGCTGCTCATCTGTGTAGATCATGCTGAACCAGATGGACCAATGGTCTGAATCAGTATAAGGGAGCGTCCTGCATTCCTGTGTCTTAAGGAAAGGGTTTGGAACCCAGAGTCAGGGCACCTGCTTTGAATACAGAAGGCTCCAGGTTCAGTCACTGGCATTGACAGCTGGGGCTGGAAGAGAACTCTGTCTGGAATCTTGGAGAATCACTGCCAGTTAGTGTAAACTGAGGGAGGTCATAGAATCATAGAACTGTAGAGTTGGAAGGGACCTCAAGGCTCATTTTCTCCAACCCCCTGGAATGCAAGAATCTCACCTAAAGCATCCAACCTCTGCTTAAAAAAACTATTGAAGGAGAGTCCAAAATCTCCTGAGGTAGTCCATTCCACTGTCAAACACCTGCTACTTTCAGAAGGTTCTTTCTGAACTCCATTCTTGTATCTTGAATCCTTTGGTTTGGGTCCTACCCTCCAGAGCAGGAGAAAACAAGTTTGCTCCATCTTCCATGTGACAGCCTTTTAGAAATTTGAAGATGGCCTCTTAGTCTCCTCTTATCCAGGCTAAACATAACCAGCTCTCTCAACCATTCCTCATAAGACCCTTGATCATCTTGATCTCCCTCTTCTGCATACATTCCAACTTGTTGACATCCTTCTTAAATTGTGGTGCCCAGAACTGGACACAGTATTCCAGATGTGGTCTGACCAAGGCAGGATAGAGTGGTACTATTACTTCCCTTGATCTGGACACTCAAGGAATACAATTAGCTTTTTTTTGCTGCTGCTTCATCACATTGTTGACTCAAGCACAAGTAGTTTTATTACAGTCAGTGACCAGTATCAAGACAAAGACAGCAATTATGAAATTTAAAAACTCAGGACAAAATAAGACAATGTAAAATCACATATACATAAAAAGCAGTGCCAGGTGGTCATTTATCAGCCAGAAAGGACAGATTTCTGGTTTCTCTTCAGATTGTATAAATCACTGTTGACTTATGTTAAGTTCGTGCTCCAGAAGATAGGACCTAAACCAATGGCTTCATGTTACAAGAAAGGGGATTCCGACTAAAGATCAGGAAGAGCTTAATGTCAATAAGGGCTGTTCAACCGTGGAATAGCTTTCATGTGTGATCTAGTTGAGATTTCTGCACCACAGGGGCTGGACTAGATGATCCTTGGGTTCCCTTCCAAATCTACAATTCTATGATTCTATGATAAGTGGGGCATTGCCCACCAACCTCAACCTGCCCTCAGCCAGCCACCACTGGCCTGCCTTCTATCTTATCACCAGTCCACTGAGTCCCCCTGACTATCAGCTTCCTATTCCTTCATCTGAGTGTTGCCCCTTGTGGAACTCACCAAGAAAGCGGATGGGGTCAAAACTAAAATTAGTTGTGTCTGCCTTTTATTGGCTTTGGTTGTCCCTGTCTGTGGTCTCCCAGCCTTCCCCACTACCACTCCCATCAGCTATGACTGTCTTAGTGTATATGTGGGCCCTTGAGATGTTTGTGTGTTTGTGTGTGTGTGTGTGTGTGTGTGTGTGTGTGTGTTAAATTTCTGCAAATCAACAACCTTGTTTTTGTTTGTTTGTTTCCTCTTTTTTTGCAAGCACACATCATAGTTTCCTTGACATTTGAAATAACTGGAGTGAGGAGGAGTTCTTGGTGGAGATTTGAAGATACCTTCCAACATTCCACATAAAAATAGGGACATTCTGTGCTTTAGATTAGAATGCCCCCATCTTGATCCTTGGGACCATTTGCAGCTCAGGGCAATTCAGCTGACCTTTCATCCAGGCACAGATCAGACCCAGTCTTCCTAAGCTTCCTTCAGTATCATGGGGCCAGGAGCACTGGACCTCTGAGTCTGCTCACCAGGGGCACATGGCCCCCAGAGGAATGGTAATGGGGTGATGTGGCCCTCAGACTGGGAAGGCTACCCCACCACCACGAATTTGAGTCCATCCCTGACCTATAATAGCAGCCTGATTGCAAAACTTTAGCAAACAGATGCTTTTCCTGGACTAGCAAGACTGATGGTAAATCTTTTCCTGCTTCATTTTGTAAGATCAAATCTTAGGAGGACCCTCTTCAATCTTTTCCTTTTTAAGCATTTTGTCTTAGCTCCTGCATGGCAGAGGACATTACAAGATGCAGTGTTTGCTCAGTCTCTGAAATTGAGAGCGCCATTCTCTGCTCACCAGGGCAGTGCCACTGCTGAATCCAATTGCCCGTCGAATTTACTTAGCTCACTTCATAATGAAAAATACTAATGGGTTTAACGAAAGGTGACTTCCACAATCAGTCACACCTTTTCCCGTAAGACGCTGGTGGACACTTGCCTTTCGTCTGTGCTTTCCAGGCACGGCCCATGCTTTAAAGCACCTTGATGAAAAGTCCCCCCTCCACATTTTATTTTTATTTATTTGTTTGCTCCAGAGCTTTCCCAAAAAAATCCTGCTCTTTAAAACTGAATTGGGGCAAACATTAGTCCACACAAAATGAAAATTGTTGTTTGTTACACTTCAGCTTTAAAGAGAAGGTTTGTGCTGTAAAAGCTCTGAGGTGAAGGAAAAAATGCTCAGACAAGGAGCTTTAAAACACAGACTTGTGCCTAGAAAATGCAGAGCAAATGGGAAGTGTGGATAAGCCCTCCATGTTTACTGATGCTTCTACCCAGCAGCTATTCAAGCATTTGCAAAGAGTACAGTGGTACCTCAGGTTATATACACTTCAGGTTATATACGCTTCAGGTTACAGATTCCGCTAACCCAGAAATAATACCTTGCGTTAAGAACTTTGCTTCAGGATGAGAACAGAAATTGTGCTCTGGCGGCGCGGCGGCAGCAGGAGGCCCCATTAGCTAAAGTGGTGCTTTAGGTTAAGAACAGTTTCAGGTTAAGACAGACCTCCAGAACGAATTAAATTCTTAACCCGAGGTACCACTGTACGTTAAAACTGGCATACTAGAAAAACAAATAAAAATCTAAAAGACAACCCTATTTTTAAAATACAGGAATAAAGCATTCCACTCACTCAAAGAGATCACAGATAATTAAAAGCCTTGCATCTATGTAATGATAGCACAGGGCAAGACATTCTCACGTTGCCATACTCCAGACCTCTTACAGAGAAGGGACATGAAGAAGGGTCTCAAGTGAGGATGGTCAGTTCATATGGGGAGAGGTGATGCTTGAGGGGTTGGGGTCCTGAGCCAGCACTTTGAATTGGGTCTGGAAACTAATTGATAGCCGGCACACCTGTGCCAAGATTGGTGCCATGTGCTCAGAACATCTTGCTCTGTTGAGCAACCTGGCTTTTGAAGTTTGCATCTGATGCAATTTCCAAACTATTTTTAAAGGCAGCCCCATGTATAACATATTGCAGTAGTCTAACCTAGAGGTTACCAGAGTGTAGACAACATAAGTCCAGATAGTCCAAAGTGTAGACAACATCCCTGTCCAGATACGGTCATAGCTGGGCCACCAGCCAAAGCTGGCAAAAGGCACTCTGCAAGACTGTGACGCCCTGAGCCTCAAGTGGCAGTGTGCAAGAAGTATGCCCAAGCTACATATCTACATATATTACATAGCAAAATTGCATACAAACCTGTATGAATTCAAATAAATTCACATTAAAATGTTGATTTTTGGGAGGTGGGGGTCACAAATTAATGTGGAAATGTAGAGAACTAAATGTAAGATTGTAAAAATAAGAACCAGAGCGAAACTGAGGGCTCATCCACACTTAGGTTTCCAGTGTGTTTGTTCGTTTGTATGTTTGTTTTTCCAGGCACTTTCCCTGGGAAAGCTCTCATTTTTCCACTGAATTGGAGCAAATAATAATAATAATAGTATGCTCAGGTACAGGCACAGAAAACCTGGACCTATGCCTAGGAACTCAGATAGATGTGCTCTGAAACTTATCCCTTGGACCATCGCTATGTGCGGAGCTGCAACTGAACTGAGAATATACCCAGAAAGGAGTCTTAAACCATGTCAGACTATTGGCCTCTCCACTCAATATTGCCTACACCTGGTTTCTTAATGCATTTTCACTCTGACTGCAGAAACATGACCGAATAATACAGCAAAAAATGTGGATGTGACAAAATTTGGAGCATCCCTCATAGAAGTGAATTAGCCCTAAACCATTCTCCTTTGAGGCAGGGGTCCTAGCTTGTCCAAAAAGGGTAAAAGAGGGGTGCACTAAAAGAATCTCCCTATGCCAGGGATGTCTGGTGACTCTTGGGTCTGGCATGGCAGAAGGAAGGGAGAATAACAGGCTCCACTGATTCTGCAAGGGAAAACTGGGGCTAAGAAGAAGGAAGATGCAATCCATGGACAAGTTGCAATTAAGAAGGCAGGACCGGGGGGCTCAGAAGACTAGACTGACGTCTGTGATGCTGTGCCCCATTTGCCCAAATGGACCAGCCTCTGCTGCCCTTTGCTTAGCATTGCCTAATGCCCCTGCTATATGATCTCAGCTGCCCCCTTTGATATATTGGCCCTTTGAGAGCCTTAATTGCTTATTCATTTCACAGCTGAACACAGGCCAGGGGGGAGAAATCACACATGATTAATCAGACATTTTTAAAAATGCCAGCTTCTCTGCCATTTGATGTTTGCGGCGCATCTTTGATGAGAGTAGACAATTTCCTATTTTTCCTGTTATCCCTCACCCGCGTCAGAGCTGCCAAGCTACCAAGATGTATAATCGCAGAGAAAATAAGTGAAGTGCCCCTTCCTGAATTCATCATCCCTCTTCCTGATGTGAGAAGACACCATGAATTCTGGTGATGAAAAACCACTGACTGTACGCTCAAGAGCGTTAATAATAATAATAGCAATATAAACACTGGGGCTGAATCGGGTGGAACGTGCTCAAGTTGACAACAGCTTCCTTTTTGCTTCCTTTTGATGGCCTTGATTCAATGTGGTTTTCCCCCAAACTTTATAAGCACCCTCCTTCAGATGCACAATCGGTGAAACCCCCACAAATGAGATGCTAACACAAATTATGCCATGTTGTTTTTTCTAATACGTAGAATAGTGGCACCTTCAGAAATGTGGGTGTCAAAACTGCCTTTTAAAAAATCATTATTATAGTCCTCAGGAAGGTTGTCACTGCAAATGTGAAACTGAAAGTGTTTCTGGGTACTCCTCAGTAGGTAAATTAATTTTGACTGAAGTTGTAGGAGTTTCCTCAAGAGAAATAAAAACGTGTGTCTCTCTCTCTGTGTGTGTGCATGTGTATTTGGGGATCAAATGCACATTTGTAAGGCAATCACAGGATTTTGCATAGTCCAAACTGAATTTTCAGGATTCTTCTATGCACATAAAAGTTATTAGTCTGAGAAATGTAGAGGGAAGTCAAAAGAGCTTCAGTGAGAGTAGAAAAATCCCATCTGTGTCTTAGTTCACACATCCTTAGGCCTCAGTGTTGCAATGAAAAATCTGGACACCACAGGCATTTTTTGCTTTATGTTCAAAGCATGAAATTCTCGGGACACTTCTCTCTCTCCCTCTCCCTCTCTCTCTCTCTCTCTCTCTCTCTCTCTCTCTCTCTCTCTCTCTCTCTCCCCCCCCCCCCATGCCACAATATTACATCTTGGGTTGAAAAAGTGCTGAACCTCCTGAAACAGAAAGTTTGGGAAATCAGAGTGCTTTTCTCATTGTGCAGTACAGTGGTACCTTGGGTTAAGTAGTTAATTCGTTCTGGAGATCTGTTCTTAACCTTTAGCTAATGGGGCCTCCCGCTGCCGCTGCACCACTGCCACATGATTTCTGTCCTCATCCTGAAGCAAAGTTCTTAACCCGAAGTACTATTTCTGGGTTAGCGGAGTCTGTAACCTGAAGCGTCTGTAACCCGAGGTACCACTGTATGCGGGTTTCTTTTGTTTATATACTGTATGTCACTTTGAATTACCTTGATTTTTTAAAAAAAATCACCAACAGATTTAAATAATACATTTTGTGTTATTTTCACTAATATATGCTGTTTCGTTTTGTTGTGGTTGGTGTGTTTTGCACAATGTACCTTTTTACAGTGGTATGGAACCTTTCCTGGCCAACAGGCCAGATCCTTCTGTCCTCCAACCCTGCTGGGGCAGATTTGGCAAGTGGGTGGTGCTGAAACATGAAGGTTGCAGGTTCAATCACCGTATGGGACAGCAACATAATCCTGCACTGCAGGGGGTTGGACTAGATGATCCTCAGGACCCCTTCCAAATCTACATCTTCTGTGGAAGAGGTCAAGGTGGCTCACATGGTACTCCACCTCCCCATGTTATCATAACAAGAACCATGCAATGTTGGTTAGACTAAGAAACTGTGACTGGCTCAGGATCACCCTGGCCACACAGGTCCTAGACTGACACTCTAACCATTGGGCAGCAGTGTCTCTCAAATGAGTCTTAAAGCACTCAACTGTTGAATTACCATTTCACCTTTGGCATCCACCTTTGAGGTGGAAAGGTCACATGTCTCATCTCAGCAAAAATCTGGAAATCTTTGACTGCTCCGGGTTATATGGGAGAATGCATGGGAATATATGTGTGTATGTCTATCTGCCCAGGAGGATATCCTTCCGCTGCAGCAGAGACCTGATCAGTCAAGTGTCAGTTCCATGTAATGAAAAGAACAGGAAACGGCTATGAGTCAGAAGCAGTGTGAGGGTCGTGTGCAGATAATAAACTGAAGAGAAGAGGAGGAAAAGAAAATGCAATCGCCATCCATCCTGTCCAGGTTTTGTGTCACATTGATGAAGGGTTTTTGTTCCAGAGCAACTGGAACAGAAGTAAAATCCCAGCGCTGGAGGGAGGTTGTCTTTTCCGGACACTTGGCAGGAGAGAAAAGCAGATTTGATCAATCTGGGTCATGTGTGGAAAAGAAGAGTTTCTTGATTTGTGGTGCAACATCTGCAAGGGAACAGATGTCCCTTAGCCAGGAGCAAGAGAAGTGGCGTTTACATTCCCTGCTATGTTGAATTCATCTGCAACACTGTGTAGGCATCAAGGCAACCGTGTCTGGGTTTTTGTTTTCAAGTTGAATTGCACTTTGAAGAAGAGGAAGCCTGAGAAATGCTCAGAAAGCATCTGTTTCAGAAAGCTCTCCACTTGAGAGAGAGACCATTAAAAAGGCATTCTGAGCTGGGATGTTGCACGTGGCTCAGTATGTTTATTTTTGCAGAGAAGTGTCCCAAATGGGAAGCATATTTGTGAAAAGTATTGCCAGTTGAGAGAAGAAAGAAAGAAAGAAAGAGAGAGAGAGAGAGAGAGAGAGAGAGAGAGAGAGAGAGAGAGAAAGAAAGAAAGAAAGAAAGAAAGAAAGAAGGAAGGAAGGAAGGAAGGAAGGAAGGAAGGAAGGAAGGAAGGAAGGAAGGAAGAAGGTATTATGTTCCTAGTTTTTGCAGCACAGATCCAAAACTACTTAATAGGGTTTTCTAACAGACACTTTTCATCATCAAGATTTTGGCACTCCTTGCAAAAATACTCACTTTTTAAAATTTAAAATGCCCTTCCTTCCTTCCACTCTAATTTACTTTCAGTCACATCATCAAGTCAACCAAACTGTTTTAACTCTCTTGATTTCATTTACTGATGCTCTGTGACAACACTGCCAGATGCAGGATTATGGCATCATCCTGGTCACTCTGTTATCCCTGATTGGGTGGGATCACCCATGTGACTAATTCAACAGGAATAAAGCAAGGGTGGGTGGTGTTGGTGCTGCAGCAGTCAGCGGGGACAATGTTAAAATAGATATTTGCATAGCCTATGGGAAATTTCCTGCCCCCTAAAAGCAATGGCTAAAGTGCAAAGTACTATTCAGTGCGGCCTTTGTTTTTACAAAAGTAGTTGTACACAGGGGGAGTCCTCACAACAACCCTGCAAACTAGATTAGTCTCAGGGCAGATCATGCAGACAGTATCATACTTAAGGAAGGGTTTGAATTTGGGTCTCCCACAGGCTGTTTCTGCACTCATTTAGGCTGCTATGAAAGGGAAGGGGGGCATTTTTTGAGTTCAAGTTCAAGTCATTTTATTAGGGTTAAAGACAAAAAGCACCAATTACAGTGGTACCTCGGGTTAAGTCCTTAATTCGTTCCGGAGGTCCGTACTTAACCTGAAACTGTTCTTAACCTGAAGCACCACTTTAGCTAATGGGGCCTCCTGCTGCTGCCGTGCCGCCTGAGCACGATTTCTGTTCTCATTCTGAAGCAAAGTTCTTAACTTGAAGCACTATTTCTAGGTTAGTGGAGTGTGTAACCTGAAGCGTATGTAACCCAAGGTACCACTGTACAAAATTTAAAAGCTCAGAACAAAATAAATAATGTACATAAAAATGAGCTTCAGTCAAAGTCCCACACAATTATGCCTTGGTCAGACCACCCCTGGAGTACTGTGTCCGGTTCTGGGCACCACAATTTAAGAAGGGTATTGAAAAGTTGGAAAGTGTGCAGAGGAGGGCAACCAAGATGATCAAGGGCCTGGAAAACCAAGCCTTATGAGGAAGGGATGAGAGAGTTGGGTATATTTAACCTGGAAAAGATGTGATAGCCATCTTCCAATATCTGAAGGGCTGTTCCATGGAAGATGGAACAAGCTGGTTTTCTTCCACTCTGGAGGGTGGGACTCAAACCAATGACTTCAAGTTACAAGAAAGTAGATTCCAACTAAACACCAGGAAGAACCTTCTGGTGTTTTTTTTAAAGAATATTTATTAGATTTTCCAATTTTAAAACAAACAAACAAAAACAGAACAAACAAAAACATTAAAAAAGACATAAAGTTCATAAACCATACTTTTAAATAACGAATTTCTCAGACCTCCTCATACTTCTCCTCCTTATATCCCAATTAAAATTCTTTGTTCAGCAAATCCTTCATTTAAAGCATTACAGCTTATAACATTACCTCATTTTTCAAACCCTTTTTTCCCCCCATCTATGTTCCTTTATATCATTACAGCTAGAAACCCCTCAATTTTAATCCAACACCATTTAACTTTCCTTAGTTTTACAGTATTTCTGTAAATAGTCCTTAATTTTTTTCCAATCTTCTTCAGCCGACTCTTCTCCCTGGTCACGGATTCTGCTCATCATTTCTGCCAGTCCCATACAGTCGATCAGCTTCATCTGCCATTCTTCCAGAGTGGGTAGATCTTGCGTCTTCCAATACTTTGCAATGAGTATTCTTGCTGCTGTTGTAGCATACATAAAAAAAGTTCTATCCTTCTTTGGCACCACTTGGCCAGCCATGCCCAAGAGAAAGGCCTCTGGTTTCTTCAAGAAGGTATATTTAAATACCTTTTTCAATTCGTTATATATCATTTCCCAGAAAGCCTTAATCCTGGGACACGTCCACCAAAGGTGAAAGAATGTACCTTCATTTTCCTTACATTTCCAACATTTATTGTCGGGCAAATGGTAGATTTTTGCAAGCTTGACTGGGGTCATGTACCACCTGTATATCATTTTCATAATATTCTCTCTAAAGGCATTACATGCCGTAAATTTAATCCCGGTGGTCCACAACTGTTCCCAGTCAGCAAACATGATACTATGTCCAACGTCTTGTGCCCATTTAATCATTACAGATTTAACCGTCTCATCCTGAGTATTCCATTTCAGCAGCAAGTTATACATTTTTGACAAAGTCTTAGTTTTGGATTCTAGCAATTCTGTTTCCAATTTAGATTTTTCCACCTGGAAACACCAGGAAGAACCTTCTGACAGTAAGAGCCATTCAAAAGTGGAACAGACTCCCTCGGGAGTTTGTGGACTCTCCTTCCTTGGAGGTTTTAAAGAAGAGGTTGGGTGGCCATCTGTCATGGATGCTTTAATTGAGATTCCTGCATTGCTGGGGGTTGGACTAGATGTCCCTCAGGATCCCATCCAATTATATTATTCTGTTAATAGGCTTGCCTCTATGCACACACCTCTAGGCTTCATCTAGGTAAGAAGAGGCATTATCAGAGTTAAACAACACCCTCCAGCCACCATCCTTTAAAGCAAGGACAATGAGGAGTATGGCCTGATAAGGATTCCAAGGGCCAATTAGAGGCACATTTGGCCCTTGGGCCTGAGGTTCCCCACCCCAGCTATACGCAGAGCAGTATACCCACCTAGGGTATTGCTGGGGGCCTACTTCTCAGGAGACCAGCATAGGATTGCATTGACACTGTACTAGAAATTATCTGAACATTCAGAAGCCACTTGTCATTTCTGAGTCAGTAAGCTTAAGAACATTGAGGCCTTCCAGAAAACCGTCCAGAACCATCATTAAGGAGGCGGATCAGTCATGCAGTGTTGAGAGACATCACATGCAACATGTTCGCTCTGGTTCCCAAATCACCTACACAGATGTTGGCCAGATGCCCAAGGGACAGTCAGCAGGCTCAGTCACACATCCTGATCAGGCTGATTCTATTGACCTCTATGCTGCTGATCAGGCTCTGTTCGCCAAACATAAAACTCAGCCAACTTTCCACCATACTGAGATGTTCTGATGAGCTCCTGATTCATTTAACATGTGTTGTGTTGTTTGATGGAACAAGGAGCCATACCTCAGTAGCGGTGCATCTGTTTTGTACACAGAAGGACCCGGGTTCAATCCCTTGCAACCCAAGGTAGGACTGTGAATGTCCCCCCATCTGAAATAATTGAGAACAGCTGCCAGTCAGTGCAAACAGTACTGAGCTAGATGGACAAATGATCTGGCTTGGTATAAGGCAGCTTCCTCTTTTCCTACTTCACTGAGAAGCTCACAGATCAATTGTCAGTGAAATAAGGGGAAGTGTTGGAGCTCATCAGTAGAGCCTTTGCTTTGCATGGAGAAGGTCCAGGTTCAATCCTTGGCATCTTTGGGTAGGTCTGGGCAGGACCCACTGTCTGAAACCCTGGAGAGCTGCTGCCAATCAGTATAGACAATGCTGAGTTAGATGGACCAAGATAAATTATTACATATCACTTGGGAAGACAGGTTAACTAATGTCAGTGTGGAAACATCTGTTCCTGGAGAATTCCATAAGATGGAGCTCCAATGGTCAAGAGCTACTTTGAGGGATACTTTGCCTAAGGAGGTAGCACTGTCCTGCTCCTCTGACTCCAATGACGGAAATCCAGCCGTCATGGGATGGTGCGAAGAACATGAAAAAAGACACAGAAAGCCAGCTATATTTCCATGGATGGTAAGGAGCAGATCTTTGCCTCTCCTCCTCCAACTTTATTTCCTTTGTTCTGCCAGCCGCATGGCTGTTTGTGAGTGTGTCACGTTACCTCATCCGGTCATGGCTTTGCTAAGCCCATCACCATATAAGGTCAATACATTCCAATACATTGTAAGGCACAGTTTGTGAGTCAGCGAGGTAGTCAGCTAGAGGTCAGAGGGCACCCTGCAGTATTACAAGCCTCTGCCATGGCTCTATAACTCCCACACTCCAACAGCTTTTCCACCTGTGGGTTGAGCCCTACACCCCAAAATTTCTAATACAAATGATATTCTCTGGCCCACTTGCAATGGTAAATGTAGCTTCCACTGAATGGAGAAGAGGAATGAATGTGGAATTTCTCATTTGGGGTGGCCATGAAGTTTCTTCATAGTAGCAAACTTTTCAAAATTCTGCCAGGCCCCTGATGACCTTTTCTTAAGCATTACTTTCTAGATTCCAAATGGACCTCAAAATGGAGAGCAACTGATTTGCGCCATTTGAGCAACTCCTGATTTCTCCCTCAACAACAAAAACCTGGACCTTTGGGAAAACAGGATTAGGATGACACATTAGTATTTAGCACTCCACTATTCAGCAACGGTAGACAGTAGACAAGAGAAATTCATCTAATATATCTAATGTCAAAAACATATTATGGCTGTTGTTCTCCCAGGGAATCCATCCATGGAATAATCCAGTAGGGAATACAAAAGAAATTATCGCCTGCTTCATTTCCTGGGCCCTGAAATGTACCATCAGCAGTCTTGTGGATTCCACTGGGCTGCTTCTAAGGAAGATGTGAAATAGCAGGACCATCTCCATGGTCTCATCTGGGATGAACTACCATTTGGATCCCCCTCTCAAACTCCACCCATCAGCAGTTGTTCCTCCTGTCTTCATCAGATGGGAAGCTGAAACAGCAGGACCTCTCCATCAGCCTAGCTGGGACTACGTGTCACTTGACTTCTCACCTATTCTGACCTGTCCCCAGAGAGAGAGAGAAAAGTAGAGCATGGCAGTTAGACTCTCAGCACTTCAGCATAGCTCTGTGTCATGAACCGGCAGGATTTTCTGGGACGAGGAAGAGGAGGAAGAAGATCCTGGCAAGTGGGAGTGGCTCACATGGCAGCAAGCTGGGGATGGGGAAGGAGAGGTTGTTGTAGACAATACTCACCGGGTGACAGAGGATGATGAGGGGGCAGGAGCTAGTGCACAGGAAGCTGAGCAGGAGGACCTCTCACCGGAACCAGAGAGGCCCTTGTCCCCACAAACACGGCAAGTCCTAGAAGAGAAGAAGAAGAGTTTGGATTTGATATCCCGCTTTATCATACCCGAAGGAGTCTCAAAGCGGCTAACAATCTCCTTTCCCTTCCTCTCCCACAACAAACACTCTGTGAGGTGAGTGAGGCTGAGATACTTCAGAGAAGTGTGACTAGCCCAAGGTCACCCAGCAGCTGCATGAGGAGGAGCAGGGAATCGAACCCAGTTCACCAGATTACGAGTCCACTGCTCTTAACCACTACACCACACTGACTCCTGAGACGTAGGGTACAGCGGACAGGGCACTCCAGGAAGCAGAGGCAGGCCTGGGCCTGCAGCCTAGTTCACTAGCTGGCCAGCCGGCGAAAGAGACATGTGATTCCTCAGCTGGGGCAAGCTGAGAGCAGGTGAGGGTCACCTGCCACATCAAGCCCAGATGCTGCAATTGGCAGGCACAGGATCGGAAGGCAGCAGAGCTGAGGGGCTCGATCTGCTCAACTGCCCACATTGAGGGAGTGCCTGGGATTCTCCTTGGACCTTCATGGGTTTCTACTTCAAGATTGACTCAGGACTGTATCCTGAACTCCTATCTTGGATTATTTGGAACTGACCCAGGACTGTCTTTCCTGATCTTTGGACTGGACTTGTGTGGATTGGCTTTTGGACTTGGAATTTCATCTTGGCACACTGTCTGCCAGGTAGGCCAGGGGAGCAGGACACTCTGGGTGCACGACTTGCTGTGACAAAGGTGGGAGATTGAATTAGGCCTTGAAGCTCCCTCCTGCCAGATGATGATCCTAGGGTCCACCAGCCCCTTGCCTTAGCTGGATCCCAGGTCATCCTCATTTATATAGTGGTAATCATCCCCACCGGACATGCGGGAGACCTTGGTTAGACTCCTCAATAGGGAGGAGTAATTACTTTGGGGAAAGAGCTTTAGCTTTGCATGAAAAATGTCTCAAGTTTAACCCACAATATCTCCAGGTGGATCTGAGCACGACCTCTAGTCTGAAACTAGTAGATAATACTGAGATACAGGGGCCAATGGTATTACTCAGTATCAAGCAGATTCCTATGTTCCTATGAAGACTACTGCATCACAAAGGGGCAGTCCCTTGGCCTGAAAGTGAGTACTTCTCATTCTCTTTGTGGCTTCGTACTTGGACTTGATCCCTGTACAAGAAATGTGGGATAGGAAGGTAGAATCATACAATCGTAAAGACAGAAGGGACCCCAAGGGTCATCTCGCCCAAGCCCCTGCAATGCAGGAATCACAACTAAAGCATCCCTGACAGATGGCCACCTAACTTCTGCTTTCAAACCTCCAGTGAAGGAGAGTCCACCACTTCTTGACCCCTTAGATTAGAGCTGGAGAAAGTGCCTGTAAGAAACTTGGCTCCGGGTTTTTTCAGGTTCATTGCCGTCAGACCTGGATTCAGTATTCAGACCTGGTTGTATTCTTCAGCCAGCAGAATCATCACCTTGGACATAGCCAGATCATCACCCTCCATCCATCGCCTGTTACTCAAGGGCAGTCACACAAAACCCCTTCCAAAACTACATCTATCGGTAGTCATTCCACCTGGTTATTTGAAACTTCTGTATGTAATAATATGAGAAGGTTGGTGCCCAGATTTGGTGGATCTCAGGGTTATACTAACAACAAAAGTATATCCTGCAGGTTTGAAAGCTATCCACCCCCCTCCAGGTCTAACTAATTCTTCCAGAGTATCTCGGTCACATGACAACCAGAATCCAATGAGCTTCCAGTTCTTTCTTTCTTTCTTTCTTTCTTTCTTTCTTTCTTTCTTTCTTTCTTTCTTTCTATGGCACGAACATACAGTTGGATGCTTTCCCACTTCCTTGAGTCTCGTGAATCACCTGTGATCATAACTAGACATAATGAGATCAATTCCCTTAAGTTAAAAATGAAACAAGTGCTTATCCATTATTGACTGTGCTATAAAATAAAAAGGCACTCAGTCCCATATCAGTGGCATCTCCCAAGTGACACAGAAAAAGGCCTGTCTAGTTGATTGGAAAAATCCAAGCTGATTTGTGAATCACGCTTTTTCGTCTTTGCTTGACTCATTTAGTAGCCTCCCCCAGAACTCTTTGAGCAGGGGTCCAATAGACAAGCTGCTAACAGAGACAACCAATTTCAATCTCTTTCCGTTTCTCATTTTTCTAGTCTTAAATTAAATTTGCTCCCTTTCCATACCAGTTTGCAAATTGTGTTTTATTTTTGTCTGCATGAACATTTGTATGCATTTTCTTGTACATTCCTCCTAATAGACACATTTTACAAGCAATTACACCCTAATGCAATGTTTTGTTTTGTTCTGTTTATGCATGTTTGTGTGTGTACAATATCACGTTTTGAGAAAAAGAATGGAATGGCTTGGAAGGGTGGTTGGCATCTCTATTACCATGAACACAAGAGCTGTGTTGCTATCTCTCAAGCAAAAGGCAGTGTCAGATACCACTGACATCCACGTCAGCATAGCCAGACACCTTTCAGGAGATGTGTCAGAGTGGGCCTTTCAGTTAACAATTGCTGCTGGAATTGGCTTGAAACTCTCTTAATGGAGAGGTCAATGGGGCAACACTCTAGCATTGGAACCCACTAAATTGTGGAAAGTTTTGAATTAACTGGGACCCTTGAAAAAAATGGAATGGGTGTTGGGAGATGCAGAGAAAGGGGTCGTTTTATTATGTGGTTAATGTCTGGTTAAAGTATTTGCATATCGTAGACCTTTTCTGTAATCTTTAGAATGGTTTTTGCAAGGCTATTAACTTTCGGTCTACCAGGGGAAGGAAAGAGGTTTGACATTTCCTCAAGTGACATTTTCCTCGAGAGAAGTCTTAGTATGCTTTGAATGGTAATGTCACAAGGTGACTGTGGGTTGGTCCACGAAGGGAGGAAAGAACTTGGGGGTGGGGGGATTTCTGTGTTTAGGTTTGTATAAACTCTGTAGGAGTTTTTACCTAGTGGATCCAAGCTAGTACCTGGCTGGATCCAGTTTCCCAACCCTGGCGTAAAAACAAATGTCAACCCTAAATGTCATTGTTATATTTCTTCCTGACTGTTTCCAGAAGCTTAAGGGGTTCCACGCTTTCTAATCACTCAAGCATAGTGCCTGCCTCCCAGGGCTTTTCCATCCCAGCTTCCAAGAAGAGCTTGTTAAGGCATCCCCAGTGACAGCAGCTTCATCTGTCCTATGTTGTCTCCGCTGATGCTTCCTCACTAGTGTTTTATTTTCTGTAGCCTATGGCCAACTCCCCCAGGGACAGTGCTGTTGCAAGCCAGTCTGTAATTATGGGTGCCAATCAGAACTTTTTACATGGTTTATTATTGTAGATTATGGCATCAGTGCAGCTGGCATATAAACTGCACTCAGTGAATTATCTTTGACCCTGGAGCCAGTCCTTATTTCAGAACATGACCTGGAAGGTGCAAGCAAAATCAAGCATAGAGCATTATGCTTCAGTATTTCGGGATGAAATATCAAAGCAGAGACAAAAGGAGAGGGGCTGAAACATCAGTAATATATTTCAGACTTTTGATATGCAGCATTAGAAATCTTAACAAGTCTATACAAATAGATAACACTATTAACACAAATATCTCTTTTTTCCAACTCAAGCATGTTTTGTCTATTTCCCGTCCTCTTGATGGCCAGGTGACAACCACCCCATCATGCTCAATGCAGCCATGGGGTTTCACCACCACCCACTCCAGCTGGACCTCTGTGCTTTTGCAACTGTGTGGGATTCCAAAGGAGCTTTATGCCATGTCGTGGCGTCTTCCTCTTCAAAGGGAAATGTGGGGGAGGACAAAAAAGAACCCTATAAAGCACAGAAAGGCCACACACCTCCAAGGAATTCTTTGAAAGCTGGCCCATGTTTCAGTCACAGAGTGCTGAGCATTCATCTGTAAGCACACCTCTAGACCCTGAGTGTGAAGCCAAGAATGTGTTGGCCAAGTCTTCCACAATGGACAAAGTTGGCATCCTCTGGTTTTCACAAGGACTTCATCTGTCTCTGGTAGGCAGCACCAAAGGAACAAGACCTCCCGAGTGAAAGAGGAACACAAAACAAACTCTGTATGAGCTGGGCCCAATAGTTTCCTCTTATTATTCATTTGCAGTGCCCCCACTGCTTTCTTTTCATTGCTCCATGTTTCCCAGTAAAAGCTGTGGATTTTCTTCCCTGTTTACTTTCTTGTTTCACTTTACTACAAGTCCTTTTTTTTAGTCATTCATATAGGTTTGAAAACCAAGATTCAGTCAGCATGTGGCTATTGAAAATTCTCTGCACCCATTCCAAGTCAATGAATGGGAGCGTCCGTCTTAAGCTGATGCACTGGAAGTATTCCAGTGCAAGTTTTGACAGACAGTTGTTCTTAATTGCCTGCCAACTCTCTTGCATACAGATTTCTCTTCCTACACATATTTAGGTGACTAGAATTATCTTATTGTGATATGCAGAGGGGACATAAACCAGCAATTTCAGAAGGGTAGATTTTTTTTCATGAAATTGCACTTGGATTGGATGAAAATTAATCTTCTCTGTTGCTCTGGTGGGATATCTCTGCCATCCTGTCCTGGAATGATCCCAACTAGTCGGGTGTCACATTGTGGAAGATCATATGCTACATAGCCGGTCAGAACTGGCTGTAATGTAACAGAACTGAAGGCAAATTAAGGCAGGTGATGTGAGAGTGACGGCAGTATGAATGAATAAGTAGGTTTTTATTTTTTATTTTGCAAGAAAGGCCTAAAAATAGACAAAAGAGGAAGATATAAATGGGAGTTATTTCTAGTTCTGTCCTATATATCTAAATGCTGGGGAGTTATAATACAAAACGGAGCTCCATTAAGGAGATAAATAGAAATCCTAGCTCAGTGGCAGAGCGTATGCTAGAAGGAAGTCCCAGGTTCAGTCCCAGGCATCTCCAGGTAAACTGAGGAAAAAGCCTTGTTTGAATGAGTTGCTGCCAGCCAGTGTCAACAATAATGAGCTTGATGGGTCAATGATCTGTCTTGGAATAAGGCAGGTTCATGCATCCATTTCTCAATGGATCAAATGCTGTCTAAAATATCTGAGGAATTTTGAAAGAAGCTGAGAGAGTGCCATTTCTTTCTTTCCCCCTGTGTTTGAGGAGGTATATTTTCCCTAGAGAAGGAGAGGGTCCTGATTGTACTGTTTTCTGACGCTAGGGAAAGACGCTTTAAATGACAGCCTGTTCTGCATACTCAAGGAAATCACTTCTTCTGCTTTTAAAAATCGAAAGCCTTGTCATAAAGCAAATTTAAGTAAGGGAAAAAAAGAATGAAGAACTGGGTGCCCCTGGATTCAGTATAGAGACTTCCAGCTCAGTCGCTGTCAGTTGTCTGGATTCAGAGAGGTTCTGCAAAGAAGGACTGAAGTTTATTCAGAAGAAAGAAGACATGGGGGAGCTCAACACAGCATGGATAGTGGGGTAGGATGATGGGAGCTGTACTGCAACAACAGCTAGAGAGTGACAGATTCGCCACCCCTGATGTGGAGCTTCTATTAACAGCAGACAGCAGAAAGAAATTGCTCACTCCCTGGGACCTGTACAAAGTCCTGAAGATTATTTGGTTAAAACTCCAAAGCCTGTGAGCACTTTCTGAAGTCCTCTCGCATGCTACTAGGACCAGTCTCTTCACCTCTGAACTTCTTCAATGATGCACAACTTAGCAGAGTAATGCAGCTTTTCCTAGGCAACAATTGTGACTGCTCAGTCAGGACGAACAAAGCCGACAACTAGTAACTTGATTTTGTAGTTTATTATATACGGCAGTAAACTCACAAGCTACATACAAGTTACTATATACAGACACGAACTTCATCACTCTCCAAGCACTCCAGATTACTCCTAACTAGCCAAACAATGTCATAGGTCATGCTGCCTATATGAGAGACATCAGCCAATCACTGAGCTGTTACTAGGTCCTCTTATCTCCAGGCAAATTTCTCCCGTGCTCTGTCTCCCTAGCCTGTAGTCAAAACACTAATTGCTCACTTGCCAAGCTGCACATAGACTATGAACTCCAACACCTTTCTCAGACCATTTTTGCTTCTGGGTTCTGATTCTCTAAAGTTGAGAAGACATGTAGACCCCATACCTGTTGATCCTCTGTTAAACTTATCTTCTCCAGACCACCAACATCCCTGCTTTTTCCAAACTCCACTGTGGACTCAGCCTTACCAGGTGGGGGCACCAGGTGTCCCAGAGTGGTAGTCTCAGTGTATCAGGGCACACTGATCCCTGTTTATCAGAGGTCCTCTACTGAAGAACAAGAGATCTTATCTAGTTCTGGTCCTGGGCTTCCTGCTCCAACGTTCACCCTTTTGGCCACTACACCAACTCCCACCAAGGATTGCTCAGGAAGGACTCACTGTTTCTTTGACCTCATTGAAACATCAAGTCTCTGACCTTCTGTGAAATCCATTCACAAATGATTGCTGTGTGCCGCCATTAAAGCAAAGCAAAAATAGAACCATTAATGTCACATGTGGTTCAGTGGGGAGCTGAACAATGAATGGCGAAGATCGATACCAGCACTAAAAGGAAGTGAGTGACATTGAACATCTGTCCAATCTCCCTAATTGTATAATAAAAAGTGAAAGGCATCTTCTAGCCGCTGTGACGCATGTCGATGCACAAATTGTTTAAAGCTCTGCAGAAACCTTTTGTCCATCTCCCTCATCCCATCTCTATTTGTTAAGAACTGACCAGTAGATCCTACGTAACTGAAGGTAACTTCTGTTTGCATGTGTCAGATAGGAAAAAAATGAATAAAGCAACCTATTTGCTAATCCCAATAGGTGTTGAAGTTTACCTCAGTCAAAACAAGAGTGAGGAAAAAATAGCTATGTCATGAATCTTGATGATTAATCTGGGGCCAATTGCTGTCTCTCAGCCTAACTTCCTCAAAGGATGGGGGGAACTTAAGCTATGACCACACTGAATGATTAAAAGCAAACATTTGCAGCAGAAAACCGGCACACACACCCCAATGCATCCAATTTCAACACAATACAACATAGCCAATCAGATTTTGTTATATGACAAATTCTGAGCGATGGCAGGGCTTTCAGCCCTTGCTCTAAATTGGCTTCATGATGGCATTGCATAGTCAATCATATCTGATCTGTGATGACACCAAAAGTCAATACAGGGAGAAGACAAAAAAAAAATTGTTCTCCCTCTAAACTTGGTGAGCAGGGGGCAGGGGAAATGCCATGGGTGCTTTCTCTTCATAAAACTGTAAAGGGACCCCTGACCATCAGGTCCAGTCGTGGCCGACTCTGGGGTTGCGGCACTCATCTCGCTTTACTGGCCGAGGGAGCCAGTGTACAGCTTCCGGGTCATGTGGCCAGCAGGACTAAGCCGCTTCTGGCGAACGAGAGCAGCGCACGGAAACGCCGTTTACCTTCCCGCCTGAGCGGTACCTATTTATCTACTTGCACTTTGACGTGCTCTCAAACTGCTAGGTTGGCAGGAGCTGGGACTGAGCAACGGGAGCTCACCCGATTCAAACTGCCAACCTTCTGATTGGCAAGTCCTAGACTCTGTGGTTTAACCCACAGTGCCACCCACGTCCCTTAATTTCTCTTCATACTCCCCATTTTAAAAAAAAAATCATTGAAGGAGCACGCTCTTCAAGGGAGGTGGAAACGTTTATGAAAAGCACCCCTTGTTTAGGTTCCATCCTGACTCAAAACTAATACAGTTAATAAAGCTGCCTAGGAGGGACAGAAATCTAGGACTTTATGTATGTTTTGGGGCAACTTGTAGCAATTCTGCTACTTTGCATTCATAATCCCTCATGATAAACTTTCTGAGCATAATGCAACAGAAACAGCAAAACCCATGTTGCAATGAATGGATAAAGCTTTAAGAGGCTTATATGGTGTGGGGGTGTATAATACTGCTTTGGTTGAAAAAATAGTAATTAAATAGAATATTAGGACCATGCCAAAAGCTTGACCATATAAACTGGAGAGGGCAACAGCAGTTGCCTTCAGGAGCCAGGATGATTCCTGACAAACCTTAATGCTGAGATCATTCACAAATACGTAATAAATAAATTACTGTAACTCACGGAATTGTTGTGAGGATAAAATGGGGACAGGGGGAACTGTGTAGGCCACCTTGAGCTCCTTGAACTAGGAATGGAGCAGAAATTCATTTGGTTCATATTTTGATGTGAGCCTACCTGAACTAGCAGTTGCCAGACATGAACAGAATTGCAGCTATCCTTCCAAATTCAGACTTTTCTAAATTTCAATTGCAGTACTCCAACCCAAAAGGGGTACAAAAAGTGGGCACATTAGGGGATAGGAAACATGGAAGCGTGTGTGTGTGTGTGTGTGTCTGTGTGTGTGTAAAAATAATATAAAAAAAGCTGCATTATGTTACCAAAAAAAGTATTTGCAAATATGCCTCTATTGGGCGAATTGCACACAATGTACATAGTAGGAGAAATATGTATGTTTTCAGGGTTGTGGGTTTGAGCCCCATGTTGGGCATAAAAATCCTGCTTGCAGGGAATTGGACTAGATGCCCCTTTTGGTCCATAGCTGTCAAGCGTCCCTTATTTGGCGGGACAGTCCCTTATCCCAGTGCCATGTCCCGCTGCTGTCCCTTATTGATGATGTCCCTTAAATAAGCTACTGAAGGTAATGGGGCCCTTTCTATGTCCTGTTGTCCTTTGTCAATAACAAATTGTTGCTGTTTTTTTGTGTTGAATATGTGCTATATGGTAATTTATGGACCTAATAGGTATCTAAAGCCATTTGCACGCAACAAAATATGTATTTTATCAAAGTAGTTGATCCCTTATTTTGGCTGCTGATCCCTTATTTTCGAGGCTGCTGGTCCCTTATTTTCAAATCTGTAAGTTGACAGCTATGTTTTGGTCCCTTCCAACTTTACAATTCTATGATTCTTTAAATGTATACAATCTATAAGTGTATACAACTGATGTGGAAATAAGGCAAGTTGAATTTAAGATTGGAAAGAACCAAATCTCAATTGGAAAAGCGAGGGGGGGTGGAGATATATAAATGTAATAATAAATAAATAAATCATCAAAAGGTCCTTTTCCAACATTGCCATAGTGTTTCTGAAAAGCACAAGCAGCGGGCTTCAGGTGAGAGTGAATCCTGAATCCCAAGCTGAAATGGAATGTCTCAGACGTATTTTGCATTTGTCAGAGGAAAAGCAGGATTCTGTGAGGTGGGATGAGTCAAAGTAGGGGGGCCTGTGAAGCGCTTTGCGGCACCTTGATGATCCAGACATTTTAAAAAGGCTCCAGACAAGTGTCTGATGAAAGTAATGGCTCAAAGGTATAATACTCTAAGCCCAAGGTGGGATCAAGGGTTGGGGTGGGGGGAGAACGGCGGGAGCACCGGGAGCACTGACAGGTCTACCTTGTAATCAGAGGGAATGATTTTATCAGAGATTCATGGGAGGGAGCAGGTTTGCAAGAGAGAATATGATTGTAAGCTTAAGGAAGATGCCAGGATAGGGGGAAAACAGCTTCTTTGCAACTGACAGGTCTAGCTTGTACTCAAAGGAATATTTTTACTCAGAAAGTGAACCCTTTTTAGTTCTTCCCACTACAAATTTAATACAAATAGCCCCCGGACCTATTTGTGTGTGATTTGGCAGAAGTCCTCCTCATATTTCTTACTCTTTCCTCTGTTGTCTGCAATTTTCAGACCAATTGCCCACAAAAACACTGAGGCAGACCCAAACTATACGGTCTGCACTCACAAGAAATTCACAAGTAATTCACAGCAGTTATCATTCTAACATTTAGAAGGATTCACAAGAGGTGACCTGGCATGCAGATTTAATCCAGCTGTTGCCAAAAAATAAGGTCCTGTTATAACACAATAATTAATTCTAGCGGATATAAGCTTTCATCCGGGTGATTTGCTAGCTATGTTCTAACAGGATAGAAGAGTTAAAGTTGCTAACTTTTTTAAAGAGCATTCAGGAACACCAAATGAAAGCTGCCACAAAGAGTTGTGTGTGTGTGTGTGTGTGTGTGTGTGAGAGAGAGAGAGAGAGAGAGAGAGAGAGAGAGAGAGAGATGCAAACATGCCCTTTGAATACTTTTCTATTGTCTGCTGTTCCTCTTCCACCGCTTCCTTTGCGACATGTTCATTAACGAAAACTGTCGGTCTTTGTGCTTCTCTTTGCTACGTCTCCAGACATGAAACTGCCTCTGAAGCCTTTTGATATTTTTCCTCGCTACCTATTGGGGGTAAAGCAAAAACAAAAAAGACTTTTAGAAAAGGAAGAAGAAATAAACAGATGGATCTCATTAGCACAAGAGCGCTTTAATCTTTTTGCACAGTTTTAATTTTTATTTATTTATTTATCAAAAAAACAAAACACCCTTTCAATGTTTTTAAGCAAATGGGTAGAAAAACAAGGCTTTGCCTTAGTAAAGTGGAATTTCACACTCCACAAGCCATTAAAGAATTCAAGAAGAGTGGGGAGAGATGAGGATGGACTTGATCCAAATGGCATGAATGATGACATCCCAGCATCACAATTATCTGTTTTGAGCTGACAAGTGCAATCAGATAAAACGATGAGCTTTTGAGCTTCTTCCGTGTTTCTTGCTCAGCAAAACTCCTTTTGAAAGCACAGTAACAAAGTGTTCTACATACAGGTCCAGTCATAAGGAGATAAGACATTTGGTTTTAGGTTGACAAAGGGCACCACGAATGACTGAAATCAGTGATGGAAGACCTGTGGCCCTTCAAACGACGATGGACTTCACTTCCATAATCCCTAACCGCTGGCCATTTTAGTGACAACATTTTAGTCCGACAACACCTGGAGGGCTACGTAGTCCACACCCCTGATATGCAGTAGAATGGGATCTTACCCTATTTAACTAATAGCCATCCCTACAGTGGGCACAAACACACAATGGTTTGATTGAACAATACAGCATGATTCTGAATGAAATGACTAATAAATGGATGAATAAGACCATTCTGCAGTCATACTGGACATGCGACAGATTTGTGTTTTTCCTGAAGGCAACAGGGTTGCTCCTGCTCTTTGTACAGCTGCAAGTTGCAGCTCGCCCCAAACATTGTTGTGGCTAGGCTTGTAGATCACGTCAGCAAAGCTAGCAGCTTCATCGACGGGGTTTTTTTACCTCTGTAGCATAAAGGAGTAAACTTACTTGCACTATGTCTTCCTAGTGGAACTCTGCTTCCACTCAGACCATGCTTCAGGATTATTAAATCTGAAGGAAGGAAGGAAGGAACATTTTATCATATGTGGTGGGAATGCAAATGCATTAAAAAAAATGGGAAATGATATACAATGAATTGGAAAAAAACGTTTAAAATGAATTTTGTTCAATACCCTGAAGCCTTTTTGTTAGGTATCTCAAATCAAGAGCTACCAAAAGAAAAATGCACATTATTTATGTATGCTACAACAACGGCAAGAATCTTGATTGCACAATATTGGAAGACGAAAGAAATACCATCAAAGGAACAATGGCTGATGAACTATGCAGAATTGGCTAAGCTAACAGACAAACTATGAGAGAAGCACAAAAAGGACTTCAAAAGAGTCTGGGAACTATTTACAGTTTATTTGCAGAAACAACAGAATGGACTGGATTCACTGGCAGGATTTGAATAAACTTCACAATTTTATTTGAGTAACAGATATTTCAGAGAAATGAGAAGGGATTTTATTTTTGTGTAGGAAAAGCAGGTTACAATAAATAAAACCAAATAACTCAGCAGAGGGGAAGTTGAGGGAAGTCCAGGGGAGGGGAGGGAGAATAATTGTAAATAACATGATGAATGAGATTTGTATTACTAATTGTTATAAAATTCAAAACATATTTAAAAAATAACCTGAAGGCTTCTGGTATTCATTCTGTGTGCCAGTGTGGTATAGTGGTTAAGTGGTCTCGTAATCTGGGGAACCGGGTTCGCGTCCCCGCTCCTCCACCTGCAGCTGCTGGGTGACCTTGGGCCAGTCACACTTCTCTGAAGTCTCTCAGCCCCACTCAACTCACAGAGTGTTTGTTGTGGGGAAGGAAGGGAAAGGAGAATGTTAGCCGCTTTGAGACTCCTTCGGGTAGTGATAAAGTGGGATATCAAATCCAAACTCTTCTTCTTCTTCTTCTGTGGCTTTAAAGCTTTATATCTCAGTAGGCAGGCAGGCAGGCATCAGGGCCGGCCAATACATTTTGACGCCTGAGGTGAACGCGGAAATAGAACCACCACCCCTCCAGGGAAGAAGGAGTGAGTGAAGATCTTCATCAGAAAAAAGTGGGGGGGGGATAAGGTTTTAAACTGGGAACAAGGGTGGGAGGAGACCAGCAGACCTCCTACTCACCAAGAAGCTGCTGTCAAGGCGTCATGGGGGTGCTGAGGAGGAGACTGATCTGGCCTCCAAGGAGCACCCACAGTGCTGTTGCTGTCACTACAGCAGCAGTGGAAAATGCATTCCTTGGGGGCTGGATCTGCTGCCCCTACAGATCTTGTCGCTTGAGGCAGTCACATTACCTCATGGTTAGGCCAGTCCTGGTAGGTATACACACCACAGCTGTGCTCAGGTTCCAGATGAATCCTGGATCCTAAACTGAATCAGACTGATTTGGGTTAACCCACAATTTGGTAGGAATGGGTTTGAGGTATTCCCAGATCACCCTGGGTCAGATCTGGGTCCATCAAGGGCAACGTGCAGGTATAATTGGAGTTGTAGTCCAAGAACAGCTAGGGGACCAGGTTGCGAAACAGAAAACGCTTGCCTCACTGCAAGTAAGACCAAACCCCAGACCACTTCCTTATCCTCTATCCTCCCGATTGCGTTGAAAAGAACAGCGCGAAATCCCAGTCATTGCACTAGATCAGATATCCATGTAGCAAATAAAATGACACTCCCAAGAGCTGTTGTTCCCTCAAGCTGAACGGAGGAAAAGCGAGGAGGGAGGCAATTGCGTGAATACTGTGCTGTTTTATCGAAAGCAAACATAAGAAAGACTCCGCTTGCCATTGCATTACAATTTCAAAACCGCCCACAGATAATGCCTTGGGCTTGCATCCTGGAAAAGCAAACAGAAAAAGGAGGATCGAAAAGAAAAATGAGAGTCTTTAAACATAAAAATTCCAATTAAAACTATTGACTTTTCATTTAATATGAAAGATGAGGGTTTGTTTTTCTTTTCTCTTTTAAAGAAAGCATATAACTTTCTTCTTTCTTCACCACATAACCTTTCTTTTTTAAAAAATGACTCCTGGTGGCAAATAGAAGGAGGAGAAAAAGATGTTCTGCTGTTATGAATAAATGCTCGTGAATTCTTGAGGAAAGAGAGAGGGTGTGCAAGAGGGTTTTCGTCCCCTTTCGCAGACTCTTAAGCAGGATGATTTACAGAGACCTCCCAGCAAAACATTTTGAGAGCACCAAGCACATTGTTTATCACACTTTATGGTTGGGATTGATGGAGGGACTCTGAAAGATGTATAAACCTTGAGCCCAGATGGGAATCAAGTGGGCATATTTCAGGGCAAACGTCCTCCCATAAATCCACAGGTGAAATTCAAGGGTGTCACCAATGGGCTGTCTGTGACCTTCATCATAGCAGAGGAAGTTAAAAATAGAGGTGGCTCCTGATTGAAGCGTACAATTGTGTGAGCCAGTATGCTTGTGGCATGGCACTCCAATTAAAAGGAATCTAGGAGAGTTTCCAGTGAATTCAACCTAAACTGTTCCCTCTTCTACCTGCTTCATCACTCACGAGGGCAGGGGGAGAAGCTTTTCATGAAGTCTCAGTAGGGGAGACACACACTCTTGGGTGCTTTCCAGAAGTGCCCTCAGGTCAGCTGGCCAATGCGAAACTGGGATCCATTCAGATCCACTTTGCTAGGTTATATTGAGAAAGGGACTCCTTGCCTTATAGCTGGTTATTGCTTTCCCAGCATCTGAACATAAGAGCTGGATCAGGCCAAAGGCCCATCTAGTCCAGCCTTCTGTTCTCACAGTGGGCAGCTAAATGCCCATGGGAAGCCTGTAAGCAAAACCTTGAGCACAACATTAACTCTCCCCACTTATGAGTCCTAGTAACTAGTATCTAGAAGTCAAGTCAAGTTTATTGGCATCACATAAGAACATTCAGAATACATAGGCCAGCACGATCTTGTCGCCACCCCAATGGCACAGTCACCTGCCAAAGGGCAGAAGAGGCGAGCAATTCGCCTCATCTCTGGGGATTTCCAGCAAGGGCAGGATCCTGTAGCATACTTCGGCGACAGAAAATCAAATATAGGAACTTAGCTACTGTCTTGGTGAGCTCCTGGTCTCTCCCCTATAATAAGAAGTGCATAATCTCCGTCTCTGGTTTCCATGCTGGAATACATAGATGGTCAAGAAATTGTTGGCAGAGATCATAATACATTTTACATTTAAAGGTCATGTGAGCTAGAGTTTCCACCAGGTGGGCATCGCATGGGCAGATCCTATCTCCTTCTGCCAAACCAACAAACCTACCCCAAAGGAGGTTAAAGGGATTAGAATTGAACCTAGCCAGTGAAAAGGCCCTTCT
Organism: Podarcis raffonei; assembly: GCF_027172205.1. NCBI lineage: Eukaryota > Metazoa > Chordata > Lepidosauria > Squamata > Lacertidae > Podarcis > Podarcis raffonei. The sequence continues at coordinate 37,236,602 of NC_070617.1, forward strand.
TTCTTGCGGATTGAACAAAAATGGTAAATACCGTAATTAAGATTAAATTCTGCGCCCAAGAGAGTTGAAAATAAAGGAGGGAACATGTTTTTTCCGCAGCTGAGATTAGTCCCTGGCAATCTATGTCCCACAGCCTAGTTTTTAACATGGTCTTGGCAACTGGGAAAGTGGTATCTAGAAGCATACTGTCTCCAACAGTGGAGGTAGACCATAGCTGTTCTGGCTAATAGCCTATAATAACCTTAAACACCAATTCTTTGAATCTCCTTTTAAAGCAAGTTGTTGGCCATCAGTACAAATTCCACAGTTTAACCATGTGTTGTGTGAAGAAATGTTTTCTGCTTCCACTTCTCAGCTTTCCAGGAAGGGATGGCATTGGTGGCCATGTGTTTAGTAGCATGCCTCAGTCAGACTGGATCCACCCATGCAATGGAATGAAATGGTAGAGTCTTGGAATTTAGAATGGACTGTACCACTCCAGACCTCAGGTTGGGACAGGGAGAGAGAGAGGGAGAATGTCTTTTCCCTTAGGGAAGAAAACCTTCCTGGAAAAGGATAAACTAGTGCAGCAGTGGGAGTGCTTCTAATCTACTGTAGAATCCTCTCTGTTGTGCTAGATTTCTACCTGCAGAGAGTGACATCCATTGCTCCACCCACTTCTACCTCTGGCCCCACCCACCACTGGCATATGGCCATCAGAAGGTTCTCCTTGAGGGAATGTAGACTGAAGAAAGTTCCCAACCCTTGATTTCAGGGTGGGGATTGCATTCAAAGAATGATCCCCCCCCTCCCAGTACTGATTCAACTTCCAGAGGGCTCTCCTGCCCAATCTTCTCTCATCCCACCACCAGTGCAAATTATCCATGCTGTCATTTTGCAAATGTGTTATTTTCAGCCTGCACAAATACACATTCAGCTAAACCACAACAAAGATAGCCTACGGTGTCCCTGGATTATTCTAAAATGTATAAACTCGGTAAACAGTCCACAATGTAATAATTGTATAAGACCACCTTCCGGAATGGCTACCATCCCAGCACAGCATCCACACCTATAATCATTTTGCGCTGTAGGATGTGATTATCTGCTGTCAATAGAAACCCAGCATTGACAGAGTCAAAATGCACTTAACTCAACCGGGGAAGTTATTGTTCTGAGGCCAAAATGTCTCTAGTTCATATCCAAACCCTCGTTTCTTTTCTTATGTGTGTGGGATATTAATTTCTGTCTTGGAGTGGCAAAATCCTTCTGGCGCTCTTGGAAGAGAGAGCCCTACATCTGCGGAGGGCTCCCTTGCGTACCTTTTCATTCCGGCAACAGCAAGGCAAAATATTACAGCCTCAGCTTAAATTCCCTGACTTATGGATGGAAAGTTTCACACCCATTTCAACTTTCTGTTGGGGTTCACTGAGGTTTCAACAGCATCCAGCATGTATCCAAGAATCCACCATTATCTTCTTAGTAATCATCTAGGAACTCAAGTTCATGTAGTCATGCGGGAATGGGGATGTGGCCTGGGAACTGTCTCCAGGGCCAGGTAGAGAGGCCTAGAGGGCCACATCTGGCCCCCAGTGCTGAGGTTTCTCACTTTTATTCTCCAGCAAGTTAGCTGGAAGCTTAAGAATAGGTATAGTCATTCATAACACTGACACTGGCAGACTCCCACCGTGTTTGGAGTCCCATTCAAATTGTGTATACACACACACACACACATTTTATGCCTGCGGTGCCTCATATCACAGATATCAAGATTTGGTATGGAGGATACCTTGCAAAAGGAGAAGCACAGATTCCATTCATTCCTAGGTGGCACCTTGCAATTCCATTGAATGAAACAATTCTCAGAACTTGGCAGTGCCCTCTGGCCCCAGCTCCAAACGCTGGACCCAAAACATGAATGCAGAATCCCTTCGTTATTATTTTTTTGCTTGTTGTTGCAAGAGGAACAGTAAAACAGTCAAGCCAAACACAGAAACCAGTGCCATGATTTATGTTAACTTTCATCGCACTTCAAAACTCAGAGAAATGCATTATCTTCATCATTGCCTTTTATCTGAGCCCTAGCGTGGGGGAAATTACCTTCTGCTGTCACCCTTATAAAATACTCTCAGGATCTTTATCATCCAGAGATGCTCAGCATAACAACTGCAGAGGAGCTGGGTTCTCATAAATGCTGCCTGCATCCCTTGAGGATTCTTACACTGCAGGCACCTACAAAGGAGCAAAGACATGATTGCATTGGTTGTTTCACTAGAGGAACTTCAAGGGACTAAACCTGCCTAGGTTGGCTGCAGTCAGTGGGCAGCAGGTAGAGAAACCAAGAGTGGATTCACACTTTCCATGTTCTTACATTCTTAGGGCCAATTTTACAGAGGAAGTAGAATCCCTTGGGGGATCACGTTCAGCCTGAGGGCCACATTCCCATCTGGATAACTTTTCAGGGGCCGCCATCCAGTGGTAGGCAGGGCCAGAGGCAAAACTGAATGAAGAAATTGACGTTAGTCATACTTCTGTACAGTAGATTCCATTCTAGCCAATGCAAGTCAGGGCTATCTGCATACACAAACATACACACACCCCTTCCATCCAGGAAAGCAGGGGAGATAGTCACAGTTCAATGACACATTCTAACCAGACAAAAACACCTAAGAAAGGTGAGGACCAGGATCAGAGAGGAAACATGGTACAAGGAGAGTCTCAAGGGCCAGGTAAACAAACCTGGAGGACCACATCCACCCACTTAGGCTCAAGGGCTGAGGTGAAATGTCCCACTTATACTTGCTGCTCTCATTTGGGAGGGGGAGATGAGGAGGGCATCTTGATGGTCTTTGTGGTCTCAAGTGGGTGTGTACTTGGGAAATGTGAAGCTCACTGGCATTGGTGCAGTGGAGGCTGGTTCATTGGGGCTTGTGGGGCAGTCTACCCTCAGCCAGCCCCCACCTGCCTGGCTTCATATATCTATCTATCATCTATCTATCTATCTATCTATCTATCATCTATCTATCTATCTATCTATATATCTATATATCCAGTCCAGGGCATGGCCCTGCCTGTCACCTTCCTCCCTCTCAGTCTTGCTGTTGCCCTCATAAAACTCAGCAGAGAGGAGGATGAGGACAAAAGTCGAATTAGTTGCACCTGCGTTTCCTTGCTTCTGGCTCCACATGCTGTTTGGGCTCCTTGCCTTTTTCCTACCTGTCCCATTTGGTGGAAATGCTCCTGCCGGATTAGTGGAAGTGCTCTTTCCCAGTGGCCATCATTTCCCCCTCCAAGCAGTACTGTCTCATGTCCCAGGAAGGTCCCTGGGGGAGATTCCCCTCATACGCTGCAGGTGGGCTTCCTAGAGCTACCTGGTTGGCCACTGGGGTAAACCAGGATGCTAAGATTCTTAGGTCTTTGGTCTGACCCAGCAGGGCTCTTCTAAGGTTTTTATTACTAGTCCTGAGGGCATCACAGCAGAAATGGATTGTTGCCTCTATGTCCTACTTGGAGGTTTCCTATAAGCAGGTGGTTGGCATTTAGAACGCTGGACTAGATGGGCCTTTTGCCTGATCCAACAGGACTCCTCTTTCTGCTCCTAACCAAATGTGTTTTTAGACATGGTTGAGAATTCCTGGCATGAACAAAGGTTCTCCCAAATCATTTTTTTGTTTAGAAGCTGGAGTAGTGTTTTCCCCCATGCCCCTCTCTAGCATTGGCTGGAATGTTTCAGAGTGTAGGTTTTACTGCTTTGAGGACCGTTCTGCTCTGCAGTGCATAGAGTAAACCTCTGGCAGTTCTCATTGTGTACAGAGCCATCCTCTGAGTTGTGTTCTGCATGCAGCTGTCAGTCAGCCAAAGACACTCAACAGAATAGCCTTCACCCACTTGGTGCCCTTCAGATGTTTTTGACTACAGTCACCATCGCAGATTATGAGAATGGTAATCCAACAACATCTGGGGAACCCAAGGTGGCAGAACAATGATCTATAGCAGGGATCACCAACCTGGAAGCTGTGGGTGCCATGGAAGCCTTTTTTGGCTTCCTGAGGATAAAACCTAGGCTCCAGATTCCCAGTTTTCTTTTCTTTCTTTCTTTCTTTCTTTCTTTCTTTCTTTCTTTCTTTCTCTCTCTCTCTCTCTCTCTTTCTCTCTTTCTCTCTTTCTCTCTTTCTTTCTTTTAAAGAAGGAGGGTTCTACATTTTTTAAAACCTGAGTTATGAAGCAAGATGTACAGACACCATTCTCACTTTCTGTGAGAAATTAGCCTGTGCCTTCCTTTTGATATTCCACCCCAACCCCCTTGGGGAAAAAACCTGGGGAAAATTCTACATATACAGTAAGTGAGAGAGGGAGAGATCTACATGTGGACAGAATGGGAGGGAGAGAGGGGTGTGTGTGAGAGAGAGAGACAGACAGAGAGAGAGAGAGTTGGGGATATGTGTGAAAATGTGGTGTGTGTAAGTGAGGGAGAGATGCAGTTCTGCAGAGAGTGAGAGATGCATATCTGAAGTGTGAGTTGTTTCTGTTGCTTGTGGTCTGTATGTTTGCAGTGAGTGTGTGAATGTGCACGAGAGACTGAGTGTGGGGTGGTCACCCACTTTGTACATATATTTTCCTGGTACTAGAAATGTTCCTTGTTATTAGACAGAAACAGCATCATCAATACTGCATGATTTCCACGGTCAGAACCAGTAGGACACATCTGACCTCTCATAGTAAGCATAAGGTTGTCTGAGTGGCAGGGACGACAACAGCAATGACTATACATTCTCCAATTTTGTGTTGTGCCACACCCCTAGGGCAGCCATGTTGGTTTATGCTATGCCCCACCATGGCAACTATTGTGTATGCCATGCCCCATGGCAGTCATTTTGTGATGTGTGCCCAACAGCGCTTTTTCAAAATTCAACATGTGCTCACTGGTCCAAAAAAATGCCATACTGTCATCTTGACACCTTCTGGAAACATCAGTGCCTTTGTTTCAAGGCACCCAGAGGAATTATGGGAGAAGCAATGAATGTGTGTGTGTGTGTGTGTGTGTGTGTGTGTGTGTGTGTGCACATGTGTGTTTATGTGACTCTGTGTGTGTGAGGTGGGCTGTTTTTCCAGCTTCCTCAACAACTTTGAAATCTGACACTGTGAGGAGGGATATACAAATGAGATATACACTGTGAGGAGGGATATACAAATGAGATATACACTGTGAGGAGTGGATATACAAATGGCTGCTTAGCATTCCATTCTGTTACACTTTGCATTATACCATTCATGCTACCCACAAGACTTCCATCAGTCATCATTTTCACAATGCTCCTTTAAAAATATATACCTGAAAGTACTGATTTCATTAAACAATGGCTGCACGACAGGTGGATAAGGTATAATTTAGTGAGATTACCAGGGCTGGGTTTGAGCTGCTTATCATATTTAAAGCAATGAGCAATGTCAAAACAGATGAGAGATGATGTGTTGGCAAAGTGACGCCATCCTTCCGTTGAGAGCAAGAGAACAACTCCCACACCATGATCCCAACGAAAATGTAGTTCCTTTAATAATGGGTGGGAGTGGATAACGCTATTAATCTTTCATCATAATTGATTGATGGGTTAGAATGCCACCGTGGACACACAAAGGATTGCTGCCATTGGCACAAAAGGATTGAAATTTAAAATAAAAAAAACTTCTCCATTATCGTTTCTTACTTAATAATTGTGAATAATTGCTACCATGTTTGATTTTTATCAATCTGCAGAACGTCAAGGCTAGACTGCTGTATCGTCATGATAGCATCAAGTCATTATGCTTTACAGTTTGTTTGTTTCCCATTACATCCCTGCCTGTGGCTCTCTGGCATTTCATGCGGAAGACATTTTGAGTCCCACCTGGAGATGCTGGGGATTGAACCTGGGACCTTTTGCATGCACACCAGATGCGCTACCATGGAGCTATATAGCTCTTCCTTAAGTGTCCTTACATAAGAACCTTAGTGATGTATGGAAGTGAAAGCTGGACCATAAAGAAGGCTGAGCGCCGAAGAATTGAAGCTTTTGAATTATGGTGCTGGAGGAGACTCTTGAGAGTCCCATGGACTGCAAGAAGATCAAACCTCTCCATTCTTAAGGAAATCAGCCCTGAGTGCTCACTGGAAGGACAGATCCTGAAGCTGAGGCTCCAATACTTTGGCCACCTCATGAGAAGAGAAAGACCCTGATGTTGGGAAAGATGGAGGGCACAAGGAGAAGGGGACAACAGAGGACGAGATGGTTGGACAGTGTTCTTGAAGCTACCAGCATGAGTTTGACCAAACTACGGGAGGCAGTGGAAGACAAGAGTGGCTAGCGTGCTCTGGTCCATAGGGTCACGAAGAGTCGGACACGACTAAACAACTAAACAACAACAGCATACGACCATAGGAATCTGCCATTGGCCCAACAAGCTTAGTATTTTCTCCATTGACCAGGAGCGGCTCTGCAGAGCACTGGTCTTTCCCTGGCCCTACCAGGGATTGAACCTGGGACCTTTTGCATGCAGAGCAGATGCTCTCCCACTGAACCACCTCTTTAAGCAGCCACAACCATGTGGACAGACTAACTTAGCTCCCCCTCTGCTAATTCTTATAATTTTCAGCAATTAGACATCATTATGATATTAAGCACTACCTGACAACCACTAACATTTTACAGCAAATCGTAGCAGTTAATGTGTTGGAGGGAGAGGGAGGAGTGGGGAATCTTGTTGTGTTCCACCTCAGTCAGCAGCTTTGATCACGTTTGATGATGTTTATTTCTACTAAAAGGTGTTCCAATGACAAAGTCACTATCTATCCATTCCCTGGAATGGAACTGACCAGGGGAAGCTTGTGGGTGGGCCAGTTAGCCTATTAGCATGCATAAATAAATAAACTGAATTGGGGGAGGGGAGAACTATACTAATGAAGTCAGCAAATGCAAAGAAGATGAGAGGGAGAGGGAGGCACATGGGAAGTAATGATGTTAATCGTATTAAACTTCTCAAAAGTGGTGTAAAGCAGCGCCTACTCCCCACAGCATTGCATCTAAAGCAAGATGGACCACTACTAATTGCTGTTTAATCACTGTGTTATCGTAATTATAGCATGCGCTTTGTGCGCTCCACAGTTTATTACCCTGTGGCTGGCAAAAAATGTAGTGCCGGCATATAATTTGTTGCAGCAAAGTTAATTTGTGTCACTCTCACTGGGAGATACCTTTTATGTGTGGAGGGAAACATTCGCTTTCTCTCCCCACAAACCCCACCCACCCTACTCTGGCTATTTGTACAGACTACCCTACTCCACATCGACCAAGAAATTGCAGCTTCCTTGTGTAGGTAACATCCAAATGTGGTTATGCATGAGCAGGATCGGAGTTATAGGATGGCCTTAAGGAGCATTTGTTAGGGTCTGTCCCAAGGAGCCCCATCACTCAGTGCAACATGCACCATTCCTTGCAGGTTGTTGTTATATTGTTATTGTTACATGCAGGCCCCACTATCTGAACAGGAAATCATTTGTTAGGTCAGTGTTCGCATTACAAGTTGACAATTTACTATGGGGAAATTTCTAATGCGTCCCTGACCATGGAATTTTGACCTGCAAATGACAAAGTAACCTTGGGAAACCCCTCTGAAACCTTGCAAAAGGCAAACAAGGAAAGGGGAAATGCTCTCTTATTTGCCCCTCTCACCTACCAACCAAGGTTACAGGTGGGACGTCTGCTGTGGACCAGCAAAGCACGGAAAAGTAATGTTCATTTAAGGTTGCTTATTTGATTACAGTATTACACACAGGTCCGGCTGCTTGGAAAACTGAATCTGCAGTGTGTGTAGCAAAGTTTGGGCACCAATTCCTCGGTTTGGTTAAGTCAATTTTTGTATAGCAAGCATTTGAGTAGCGGTACCTGTGTGTATTAAACCACAGAGCCTAGGACTTGTTGATCAGAAGGTCAGCAGTTCGAATCCTCGCAATGGGATTAGCTCCCGTTGCTCAGGCCCTGCTCCTGCCAACCTAGCAGTTGGAAAGCACGTCAGAGTGCAAGTAGATAAATAGGTACTGCTCAAGCGGGAAGGTAAACGGCATTTCTGTGCGCTGCTCTGGTTCGCCAGAAGCGGCTTAGTCCTGCTGGCCACATGATCCGGAAGCTGTACGCCGGCTCCCTCGGCCAATAAAGCGAGATGAGCACCACAACCCCAGAGTCGGTCATGACTGGACCTAACGGTCAGGGGTCCCTTTACCTTTACCTTACCTGTGTGTATTATTACCGTATTTATTTCCCCTGCACTAGGACTCAACAGGGTTCACAAAAATGAAAATAAACATGGATAAGTAGAGAAAGCTAAACACATATGAAAGACTACAGGTAAAAAGTAATTAAACTATAATAGAATTCAAATGATATTGGTTTTGCCCATCATCGTTCAGTGCTCTTAAATCCTCTTGCCACAGAGTCTAGGCATACTCACAATTACCAGAGCAGATGCGGAGAATCTCAAATTTAGGGGCTGAAGGCAGTCTGGGGGGAGGGGGGTGGCCTGCTGTGCTGGGTTGCGCAAAAAGCAGACTAAGTGCATGCTTGGAGCACCCGCAAAGTGGGGTCACCAAAAAATGTGTGTTTGTGTGTTTAGAAAGAATTTGCATCCATGGAATCTTCATGAGAATACCAGAACTTTATTAGACTTCCTTACACTCCAGTCCCCAATCTTCCCCCGTTTTCCTACTAACATAGACAGAAAAGAATTGCATCACATTTCACTTTAAATTTGTATTCTGCCTTTTCTATATGCACAAGGTGGTTTACCAGCTGAAGAAACAACAAAACAGACAGCAAAGATCACACACCAAATAACAATCTGATCTGATACAGAAAAGTCATAATAAAAAACATAAATTTAAAATAAACAACTTATATCAAATAGCGCAGGGAGATCAGATCCTGTCAAGTGTTGCAATAAACCTATGTTTTGTTTTGTTAATTTTAAAATGTTATTCTACAGTTTTGCATTGTTTTATTGTGAATTACTTGCGGGGGGGCACTGTAACCATTTCCGTGTTTGTGGCCCTGCAGGCCTGGTTGATGGGTGTGGCTCAATGCAAAATAAGAAAATATATTTGGCGAATATATTTGGAGTTTGAAGCAGGGCTAGTGAGCAGCTGGAGGGGCATATTGGACTCTGGGACAAAGGCTACTCATTGATGCCACGCACAAATCCCATTGAGCACAGAAGATCTTGGGCTCTCGCCAAGTAATTGCTACTCAGAGTAGACCCTCTGAGATCAAGGAACTTAAGTTCCATGTCCACTGATTTCAGTGCGTCTACTCTGAGCAGGGCTTCGTGTACAAAAACCTCTTGCTTCTGTGCCTTACAGCACTGAACAGATTAAAGTGGAGATATGTTCAGCCTCCCTGCACTGATATTCCTGGTCCCTATTTTAAATGATACAACAGATAGTGGGAAAGAGCCCTCCATTGCAATGGGTCTCCTAGAGATGTCAGCGGAGCCTCCTCGCCTGACAAGTGGCTTGTGAGCGCTATCTATATTTATAGCCAACATTAATGCCACCATGTTTTGAAGAGACGGCTAGAATTTAGGCTGTCAGCAAAAGCCTCGCCGCCCCTCTTGTGATGTGATGAATCAAAAGGAACTCAGTCTCAACTTGACAGGAGAATCTCCTTAATGGAGGCAGAGAAGGGAGAGGGTGAGGAAAGGAAGAAAAGGCAGAGGAGGACCTATCTAGGATGCTTTCTGGGCAGATATAATAGTACTAGCCTTCAGCTTCCTTGTCTCTAAAGCGCAAAAGGATGTCCCCTGCTCTGGCCTGTTCCTTATTTCTTTTCAAAGGATGTGCAAAGATGCAGAGTGGATGAAGAAAAAACTTTCTGCCTGCAGCTGCTGCTTCCTATTAATCTATGGCAGGATCCCTGATTACACTCAGCTGTCGTTTTATGGAGTGGTTTATTGCCTTCCCTCTATATTTAAGGGGAGATAACAGGACCTGCAATAAGATGGGGTTGTAAGGGTTCTAGCCAGCCAGCCATGCCCTTTCTAGGATACTCCATTCCATTATATTTTCCCTCTCATTTCCTGATTTATTCCCCACTGCGCCCAACAGCCACCCAGCATTCCACGAGCAGTGACCATTCTCATTCCTCATTGGACCTTTTTTTTGGGGGGTGGGGGTCCTTCCTATAAAAAACCCCCAAAGACTTTTGCAGCCACAAGCTTTCCCCCAAGCTTATTTAACGTGACACCTTCCTCTTCTGCACAAGTGGTGCCATGTAAACTGTCTGCAGTCTTAGACGGCGTTTGCTGTTAATATACTGGATTGGAAACGAGGGGAGGAAATCAGAGTTTGTGGAAGAAAACTGAGCATGAAGAACATTCTCTTGTAGTCCTGCGCTTTTGGGTCAGTTTCCACAATTGTTGTTGGACTACAAGACCACTAGCCAAAGGCAGCATGGCCAATAGCTGGGGGTTGTGAGAATTGTGGTCCTGGAACACCTGGCAGCCCAGAGTTTGGGAAAGCTCCTTTAGGGCATGTGTAACCCACTGCTATATAGTGCTTTAACAAGGTTGGACATGCTCAGCGGAAGAACTGGGTCAGGGAGCAGCCACCATTATGGGCAACCAGCTTATATATTACCGCAGAACAGCTGGGGTGGTGCCTATTGTTTCCTTTCTGTAGGGCCTGAAGTCTTGGAAACAGCCTCCGGTTATTTTTCTGGCACCTATTTGAAGATCACAGTGGAAGCTGAGGTGGAGGAGAAGGCATAGCTAAATCCAGCAAAATAGATATTGTGGCTCCAGCTAAGAACTTGTGGGAGAGGGGGAAGCTGTTCTAGTGTGTTACTGCTTTATTTCAGTTTTGCAATACAGTGGTACCTCGGGTTAAGTACTTAATTCATTCCGGAGGTCCGTTCTTAACCTGAAACTATTCTTAACCTGAAGCACCACTTTAGCTAATGGGGCCTCCTGCTGCCACTGCGCCTCCACCGTGTGATTTCTGTTCTCATCCTGAAGCAAAGTTCTTAACCCGAGGTACTATTTCTGGGTTAGCAGAGTCTGTAACCTGAAGCGTATGTAACCTGAAGCGTATGTAACCCAAGGTACCACTGTAGTTTTTAATTTAAATAATTGTTTATTGGGTTTAGCTTAAACACTGCTGGTGCTTCATATCTAAGAATTATATGCTATCTTTATTGAGAGTCCCTTCAGAGAGTCCTAATAAATACCTCTGACATACAAAAGAACATTAAGGATTTTTTTAAAAAAAGTTATATATGCACACATTCACTTGGGAGAACAGGGATCGCTTATGGGCTAAAGCTATAGAACAGGGGTATGGAACTTATTTGGCCCAGGCCATAAATTTATCCCAAACCCCACTGGGTGGGCCAGTGTTGAAAGCTGGGCAGGACCAGCTGCCTGACAATCATCTGGTGCATAGTGACGTCAGGTTGTCTGACTCAACTGTCAAAGTTGGTCTGCAAGGGTGAGAGGAGATTCTGCAGAAAGGAGGCTTGAGCTCCCCACCTATCAACTGATGTGCAGGAAGTTTGGTCCTGGTATGTGTGTGTATGTGTGTGTGTTTTGCAGGCTTTGGGCACACCATCCAATTCCCAGCAGGGAACTGGCTGGCATGCCCACAATTAGCAGGGCTGAACTCCCTGCACAACAGCTGGTGTGTGCTAGTTCAGTTCTCCTTTCTGCAGCCACATCTCTCATACCCTCCAACATTTCCCAGATGAAAATAGGGACTGTTAAGTTGTGGGTGAACATATCAGACGACACAGCGATTCTTCAAACAGCTCTTGTTTATTCAGAGGCCAGAACAGAACTGAACTGAAGGGCTCCTCAGTCAGCCTGCTTATATAGAGCTCCAATACAACGTTACTGTAGCAACTTTCTAAAACTATCCAATCACTGAACGTCACTTTCGATCCTTCATTTGCATAACTATCTACAGTATCCCCCTGCTGGCCCAGGGTGAGAACTTCAGTACATAACAGGGATGACCCATTCCATAATGATAATTTTACTATTTATACCCCACACATCTCACTGGGTTGCCCCACCCACTCTGGGCAACATAAATAAAAACATAATAAAATATTAAACTTTTTTTTAAAAAAAAAACACCTTCCCTATACAGGATTGCCTTCAGACAGCTCAGGGGTCGGATAACTCCATACCCTCCAATACTTCTCCAATGAAAATAGGAAAAAATGGGACATTTGAGTATCAAACCAGAATCTGAGATGGCTTCTCTAAATCAGAGGCATCCCTGGAAAATAAGGACACTTGGAGGATCTGATCTCTACCTGCCCCATGTCAGCTGTGGAGACAGTGGGCATGCTTTCGTTGAAATGACTACAGGAGCCAAATGGGGAAGCCTGGCAGGTCACGTCTGGCCCAGTGGCTGGGGGTCCCTCACCCGTGCTCTGGGAGGTCCTGAAGCGATCTCTGTGAATGCTCAGCTCTTTTATGTGGGACTTGACGGAGACCACAAATAACAACCCAGTAAAATCAAAGGGCTTCAGAAACCTTAGTTCCCCCATGGATTGCATCCAGTTTGAAAGCTAACATATATATATATATATATATATATATATATATATATATATATATACACACACACACACACACACACACACACACACACACACATTCAAGATCAGCAGGCCATTACAATTTCAGCTCCCTGACCTCGTCCTGCTCTAATAGAACAAGATGGAGCAAGGCGAAGTTTGTTTGCTTCCACCGCGTTCCTAATAAAGGCTGACTTTGATGGGGAATTGTCCTCCTTTGGCCTAACACAGTATATTAAAGGAAAGTTGGTCCTCTCTGATAGACATTAATCCAATACATCAGGTGCCAGAGACAAGTAATGTGCTACGATAGCCTGTTCTGGGAAGCCCAGGGGGGCACTTTCCTTACAAGAAGATTGTCAGAACCCGCTGACAAATAGCCTAACCTGCCCAGGGCAGAGAGCAAAGGCTTCTCTTTTAATGGCTTGCTCTAGCTTGTGAATGCAGCACTCTGCTTTCCAGTCACCAGGATGGGGAATGACAGCAGTTTAGCCAACTTCAACCAGAGGGGGTCCAAGTATGTGTCTCAAGGTACAATGATATAATAGGCTTCAAACTGGCAAGTCTTATAGAAAGGGAGATCCATGGCTGATATGTTTGTCCAAACTTGCCATTTCTCACACTTTGGGCAGGAGATAATGAATGGCAAGACTATACTTCCTTTCTTATTATTTTGCCTTCATTTTCCTGGCCAGTTTGGTTTCCACTTGAGTTTGTATTTGTAAACAAAAATGCACCCTGGTTTTGTTTGTATCATGAAAGCTGCATCTGCAGTATTCATTTAAAGCAGCGCCACTCCACTTTAACAGTCATTACTTCCCCCAAGGGACGTGGGTGGCACAGTGGGTTAAACCACAGAGCCTAGGACTTGCCAATCAGAAGGTCAGCGGTTCGAATCCCCGCAACGGGGTGAGCTCCTGTTGCTCAGTCCCTGTTCCTGCCCACCTACCAGTTCAAAAGCACATCAAAGTGCAAGTAGATAAATAGGTACCGCTCCAGCGGGAAGGTAAACACCGTTTCCATGCGCTGCTCTGGTTTGCCAGAAGTGGCTTAGTCATGCTGGCCACATGACCCGGAAGCTGTACGCCGGCTCCCTCGGCCAATAAAGCGAGATGAGCGCCGCAACCCCAGAGTCAGTCACTACTGGACCTAATGGTCAGGGGTCCCTTTACCTTTACCTTTATTTCCCCCAAAGAATCCTGGAAGCTGCAGCCTGTTAAACTGCTTAAAGGCATCCACATCACCCAGGAGATCTCTGGTGCAGAAATAAGAAAAGAAAGGTTGTTCTGTTGTCTGGAGAGGTCACTTCCTGGAGCCCAGCACTGACAGAAGTGCACAGCTGTATTGAGGCAGCACCAGGTGTTGACATTTTGCCACCCTAACTATTTTGCGTCCAGCACCACTGTTCTGGGGACATCTGGTTGACCACTGGGTAAACAGAAAACCGAATGTGATGGGATGTTGGTCTGATCCAGTGGCATTCTTGCTATATCCCTGTGATTTTTCAAGAAGGCTCAGTTACTCAGTTGGAAAATGGACTGACTGGTGGAAGCATTATTTTGAAGTGAATCCCGTTTCAACCCCGCAAAAAGGGTGAGGCATGGAAATCAGGAGCTGCCAGTTAAGGTAAAGATCTCATTTGAACACTGATAATTCCATCCCCCAGCCTGAAGAACTTTGCTCTTGATTCATCAATATTTTAAAAAAAGAACGAATGAGAATCCTTCTGCAGAGAGGCAATTTGCAAAGATTAAAAATTTATCCCATTGGCTCTGCTCTGCCTCCTGCCAGGTGTTGGGCCTTGCAGCATCACGGCTTGGTTGGGGCCTGCCTTCCCTCCCGTTCCCATGGCGACAATGAAACACCTCAGCCCATTGCCAAAACAAAGCAGGCATTTCCCTTAAAGCTCCCAAAAACCTTTGGGGAGTGGGTGTGGAGAAAAGGAAAGAAAGAAAGAAAGAAAGAAAGAAAGAAAGAAAGAAAGAAAGAAAGAAAGAAAGAAAGAAAGAACCTTTAAACCTTTCATCACTGGCTTCTCACTCGGTGAAACCAAAACTGGGGCAATCTACCAGAACTCTGGAACTTGCCCACAAAGCTTGTTTGTGCCCGCTAGTTTTTTCTTGGTGGTGATGGTGTTGTTTTAAAGTCCAGACTTCATTATGAGAGAGAACACATCTGCTCACAGTAATTGCTGCAATCAAATCATGAATGCATGCATGATTCTGGTTGTGTGTGTGTGTACAGAGTGTCATTTCTGTTTGAAAGGAGGGTTTTGTGGGAGCTTTTTGGTCTTTTTTTAAAAAGCCAGTGCTGTGTATCAAATTTTTTCGCTGCAAGCAGTTAAGAAGAGACAGTGTCAGCTGTCAGCTGAATCTTGTCGGATAATGTCTGATAGGGCTCAGAGAGGAGATTGGATCTCTCCAGTGCCACTGCGTATCTGGGACAGATGCTTGAAGGCACAGGGATGGGAAGGAAGCAATGTCACCCAAGTGTAATCCCACGCTCAGAAAACTACACTGACTTAGGGGGCAGCAACATTAGAATGGAAGTTCTCTCTCTCTCTCTCTCTCTCTCTCTCTCTGTGTGTGTGTGTGTGGAAATGATGCTTGCAGGTTGTGCCTAAGAGTAGTGAAGTATAAAAGGTAAAGGTACCCCTGCCCATACGGGCCAGTCTTGCCAGACTCTAGGGTTATGCGCCCATCTCACTCAAGAGGCCGGGGGCCAGCGCTGTCCGCAGACACTTCCGGGTCACGTGGCCAGCATGACAAAGCTGCATCTGGCGAGCCAGCGCAGCACACGGAACGCCGTTTACCTTCCCGCTAGTAAGCGGTCCCTATTTATCTACTTGCACCCGAGGGTGCTTTCGAACTGCTAGGTTGGCAGGCGCTGGGACCGAGCGACAGGAGCGCACCCCGCAGCGGGGATTCGAACCGCAGGCGCTGGGACCGAGCGACAGGAGCGCACCCCGCAGCGGGGATTCGAACCGCCGACCTTTCGATCAGCAAGTCCTAGGTGCTGAGGCTTTAACCCACAGCGCCAACAGAATCGTGGAAAGTTAGAGATGAAAGATCCCTTGGAGACCTTCTTGTCCAGTGTTCCTCAACCTTGGGCCCTCCTATATTGTTGGTCTGCAGCTCCCACCATTACTAGCCAACTTACCAATGGTCAGAGATGGTGGGTGTTGTAGTCTAAGAACATTTGAGGGCCAAAGGTTGAAGAACACTGGACTAAAATACCTACAAGGCCCCTTCAATGTCTAACATCAGGGTTGGCCTGCCCTTGGGCAGCAGGATTCCCAAGGGCAACAGATTCAGTCTCCAAGGAATGATTGTGCCCTGCTACCACTGCCATGATGGCAGCAACAGGTATAGCACACTCCTTGGAAGCTGGACCTGCTGCATCCTTGGCAGCCCCACCACCACCATGTCGCCTTTACAATGACCTCTTGGTGAATAGGAGGTGCTGCTGGTCTCCTTCCACTCTTTTCTCTATGTAAATATTTATTCCCTTCTTGTTCCTGATGTAGATCTTCACTCACCCCTTCTTCCCTGGTGGAGGGGGGGGCGTGCCATTTTGTGGTTTGCCTTAGGTGCCAAAATGTCTTGTGAGTCCAGCACAACTATAACTTCCAGGATGTAACATCTGAGAAATAGAAGCAACCTCCTTGGCCACCAGGACCCACAGTCAGTGTCAAGCAGGTCAGGTCATCCAGTCCTAAAGATGCTGTACATGCATCTCCACCCCCCCCAATTACCCCACACTGCCGATCTGAACCCCCATCTTGACCCTGGGCTTTACATTTTCAATTTCAGACTTCCCTGGAGCAGAGGAGACTTGGGGGGGGGCAGCAAGAACTCTATTTGTTCTAATGGTTTAAAATTGTAAACTGCCTTGGGCACCTTGGCAGAAAAGTGGTGTACAAATGCAATTAATTACCAATGGGGGAGAGATCACTGGACAGTCAGGGGTCTGAACTGCCAAGCACCATCTCGTGCCAAAGACTGAGGGGGCTCAACATCACAAGCACATGAGGTACGCTTGTGACGTCACACATGCAACATGCGCTTGTGATGGTGTGCAGCCAGAAGGCCAGGTGTCGCACCAAGTGCCACGCTGAATGCCCTGCACTGGAGTGCCCCACACTCGGGAGGAGGCTGGGTACCACGCTGTGTGCTGGAGTGCCTTGTGCCCTGCACATTGGGAGGGCTTGGCCCCCTCCCCCAAAATATTGAGGGGGCCCAAAACAGCTCAGCCCCCATGAGCCAGCGCCACTGACCAGGGGTTTTATCATACATATTTTTGTTTTGATATCTATTTCATGTTCTAATTTTGTATTTTTTATGTTGTGAAGATGAAGGGAGATATACAATATAAATGAAATAAATACATACATCATAGCTGGGTGTGGTTGAGTCAGGATGGCTCCTGCAAATCGCAGGCTAATTTAAGTATGATGAAAGGGTTTGAAGCTGATGTTCAGAGTTCTTGGGTGCCTTGGTCTCTTCCCGAGAAGAAGCCTACAGGAGACACATCAGAATGAACTTTTTCATAGGCAACTACATTATACTGAGTAAGTCATTAGTCCATCTAGTTATTTACACTGTCTTATTATCTACACTGACTGGCAGCAGCACTCCAGGATTTAAGGCATTGCCAGCCCTACCTGGGGACTGAACCTGGGACCAGGGGTTCCAAGTTGAATAAAATATTTGGGGGCCAGATATGTCCTGCTCCACATAATCGATTCCAATATATAGCACAAGCACACCATTTGAATGGCAATATTTATTCATGGGGTGAAGGGACCTCACCCCCTAGGAGTTGGCTCCCATGCCTGGGACCTTCTACATGCAAAACAGATGCTCTACCAACTTCACAATGACCCCTCTTTACAGCCCGCTCCATCTGCCCATTAAATATTTGCAGCTGGTTAGTCTGGTGACATTACTCGAACAGGAAATGTAGGAAGAAGTCACTGCAAACAAACAAACAAACAAATAGCCTTTCCTTCTAATGAAAAGCAGCAGGAGCTTCGGATGGTTTGTCTATAATACTTTTGCCTGGCTGTTCAGCCAAAAGAATTGGCTCCCAGAGCAGCTATGAAAAATTAAAACCCAATACAAATAACTATTAAAATGCAATAGAAAGCAGTGCTGGGCAATCTTGCCCCTGCTCATGTTGAATTAGCTGAGGAAACAGCCAAGTTATTTCCCCGTCACCAAAATACACATTGGAAACAATACAGCTTCTTTTCTGAGTCAATCTAAGGGCAAAGGGGGAATCTAAGGACATGTTGTGGGGTTGGTGGCACAAAGTGGAGGCTGGTCCATGTGGATGAATAGGGCACTGCCCAACCAACCCCTGCCTGTCCTCAGCCAGCACCCAAGTACCAGCCTGCCTTAAAGTAAAGGTAAAGGGACCCCTGACCATTAGGTCCAGTCGTGACCAACTCTGGGGTTGCGGCGCTCATCTCGCTTTATTGGCCGAGGGAGCCGGCGTACAGCTTCCGGGTCATGTGGCCAGCATGATTAAGCCGCTTCTGGTGAACCAGAGCAGCGCACGGAAACACCATTTACCTTCCCGCCAGAGTGGTACCTATTTATCTACTTGCACTTTGATGTGCTTTCGAACTGCTAGGTTGGCAGGAGCAGGGACCGAGCAACGGGAGCTCACCCGTCGCGGGGATTCAAACCGCTGACCTTCTGACCGGTAAGTCCTAGGCTCTGTGGTTTAACCCACAGCACCACTCGCGTCCCTATCACCAGCCTGCCTTACTTACAACCAATCTAGAGGGCAGCCTTTGCTGTCAGCTTCCTTCTCCCCATTCTCAGTGTTGAACTCTGCAAGGAGGAAGGTCGGGGCAAATCCAGATTTAATTGGTTGTGCCTGTCATTGACTCTGGCTCCACCTACTATTTGGGCTCCCTGCCTTCCACCCTACTGGCCCCAGTGAGCAGCAAGCACCTCTGGTGGTGAGGAAGGTGGGAAAGAAGCCAGGGATTTGTCCTTAGTTTAATCTGAGCTTGGATGCGGATGTTACAGTTTGCATAGCTTTTAGAGCACCCAACACACATATCTGAACCTGTAGGCTTCTGTACCAAATGATGCTGCGGGGATGTTAGTTTGCTTTGGATACAGGCATGATGGGAAAGTGTCTGGCAGCTGCCTCTTCTCCTTTCCATATTTTCTTAAGATAGAAGTTTCCTTCATTGGGCCAAAACCCAAAAGAAGACTCATGAGACAGCATTAGTATACAGTTATATTTATTAAAGTGTAACAACTTGGAGAAACTGCAAACCAACATTATCCCAATTAACCATAATCAAAGGATTACTGGCAGGTAAGAATTTAGCTAATTCTGGCAGAGAAACATTCCTCTAGTCCCCTGGGCATTTGATGCAGCTGCAGGCTGTGGTTTCCAAGCTAAGGAAATAACTCCCTCATTGCGAAGAGAGCCTTGGGTATGAAGCCAGCAAGCACACCAAAGCGTTCACCTAAAATGTGCTTGCCATACCTAAAGAGATCGCTTCCAAATCCCCACCAAGCATAAAGCACCAGCAGATCCCTGAAGCCACCAGCAGATCTTTTAATCCTGACTCAACCTTTTTGAGTCCATGGCTCCCTTGACCAACTACATTCTTTCTGTGGCACCCTGTGGGGCTCAGGAGCCCAGTTACGTCACCCCTTGCCTGCAGAGCTGGCAGTCCCTCACCCTCTTTTGAACACCCTTCCTTGTGGAGTGTTCCCTCAGCCTCCTCTCCCCTCTCCTTGGGAGTCCTCTGGGCAGTTGCTGCTGCCGCCCCTGGTCTCTGAACTTTCCACCCTGCCTCCTCACACTGCCCCACAGGGGCCTGGGACGACAGCAAAGTAAGAAGGACTGGCTAGCTGGGCTCCCTCACCCACTTGCTGGCTTACTCTGAGGCCACCTCAGCTCCTGGCAACCAGCACCCCCAACCAGCCCCAGAGACACCATTCGCCTGCGGAGCTTGTAGTCAGGACTGCTGCAACAAAGAGCTGTGCTCTTTAGTCTATTCCTATTGAACAGGTTATACCCCTCAATTCCTACATTCCAGTTATGAGTCTCATCCCACCAGGTTTCAGTAATGCCTACCAGATTGTATTTACCATCCTGCATTAAGTGCTCCAGTTCATCTTCTTTGTTTCCCATACTCTGTGCATTGGTGTAGTAGTAGTAGTAGCAATGATGATGATGATGATGATGATGATGATGATAATAATAACAATAATAATAATAATAAATTTAATAATAATAAATTTAATAATAATAAATTTAATAATAATAAAATTATTTCTATCCCACCCATCTGGCTGAGTTTCCCCAGCCACTCTGTGTGGCTTACAACATATTTAAAAACATCAAACATTTAAAAAACAGAATATATTATACAGACTATAAATAAGCCAATAAATCAATAGAAGATAATAATACTAATACTAATAATAACACTTTGCAATTATACCCAAATTAAAATAACTGCCAACCCCAACTAAACATTTAACCAACACCAACCCAACAAAAATAAAACAGAGGAACCAAAATTAAAACTGTTTAAAACATTTTAAACAGGGCTGGATGAATCCCTAGCCGGAATTAAGATTGCCAGAAGAAAAATCAAAACCTCAGATATGCAGATGACACAACCTTGATGGCAGGAAGTGAGGAGGAATTAAAGAACCTTTTAATGAGGGTGAAAGAGGAGAGCACAAAATATGGTCTGAAGCTCAACATCAAAAAAATGAAGACCATGGCAACTGGTCCCATTACCTCCTGGCAAATAGAAGGGGAAGAAATGGAGGCAGTGAGAGATTTTACTTTCTTGGGCTTCATGATCACTACAGATGGTGACAGCAGCCACAAAATTAAAAGACACCTGCTTCTTGGGAGAAAAGCAATGACAAACCTAGACAGCATCTTAAAAAGTAGAGACATCACCTTGCCAACAAAGGTCCGTATAGTAAAAGCTATGGTTTTCCCAGTAGTGATGTATGGAAGTGAGAGGTGGACCATAAAGAAGGCTGAGTGCCGAAGAATTGAAGCTTTTGAATTATGGTGCTGGATGAGACTCTTGAGAGTCCCATGGACTGCAAGAAGAACAAACCTATCCATTCTTAAGGAAATCAGCCCTGAGTGCTCACTGGAAGGACAGATCGTGAAGCTGAGGCTCCAATACTTTGGCCGCCTCATGAGAAGAGAAGACTCCCTGGAAAAGACCCTGATGCTGGGAAAGATGGAGGGCACAAGGAGAAGGGGACAACAGAGGACGAGATGGTTGGATAGTGTTCTCGAAGCTACCAGCATGAGTTTGACAAAACTGCGGGAGGCAGTGGAAGACAGAAGTGCCTGGCGTGCTCTGGTCCATGGGGTCATGAAGAGTCGGACATGACTAAACGACTAAACAACAACAACAAAACATTTTAGCCAGATGCCCCAGTCCAAGAGTAGTTCCAGCCATGTCCCTCCAGCCTCCCACGAGCCTCTTTTACCTGTTCAAGGTGAGTGTGGGCCCCGCCCCCTAGGCCAGGTGGAAATGGGCCATTGCAGCATTCACAGTAGCAGCAACCCCACTCACAAGCCCACTGGGGTCCACTGCAAACCAGCTTCTCAATGGCATCTTCACTCAGTCAAGGCATGGCAATTTCAGAGAAAGAAATTACATAGATGAGTTTTGTTACAAAAAGATCTGGTCTTAGAACAAGCAGCAGCAGCAGCACCTGGGCAAGAAGGGATGAAGTGGGAGGATATTCTCCCCATCTTTTGACTCCGCCAAGATTGATGTTTTGTTCTCCTGCTGCATGTTCCCATTCTGTTTCCTTGACTCACACCAAATTTCAAGGACATGTTATTTTTGTGGGTGACGCTTTCTTTTTCCTGAAGCAATTTGTGTTTTGATTGTTTGCTGGCAATGACTCAAGGGATCAAGGGGCCAGAATCTTCTCTAATTACTAGACGTTCTTGCTGCACTGTTTTGGCATTCAGAATTGCTATTATTTCATTGTCACCAGAATGCTCTTTAGCCATACTTCTAATATTCAGCATTTATGAACAGCTCGAGGTGGAGAACCTCAAATGCAGCCCCCCCAGGCTTCTCTACTGGCCCTCAGGCAGGCTCCAACCCCTCTTGAGACCACACCCCATAACCAAACTGCTTTCCACTCACAATTGTGTGTTTCTGCCTGGCTGGAATGGGACCTTGAACTTAGATAGTGCTTGCCGCTTGCCTAGATGCAGAACAGAGAGGACTGGGTGAGTGTTTATGTGTAAAAACTAGCCTGCTGGGTAGAGGAAGAATTTGCATTTATTCTTTCACCCACTTTCGGCTCCAGACCCACCCATGAATGACATGTAGCCCGTGGAAGTTTTCCTAGACATGCTGTTGGGGTGGAAGTGTGCTTCCTGCCCCTGGCATAGAGCATCAGACAGCCCGCAGTCTTCCCTAGATACCTCATCCCAAATATCCTATTGCATAGGGGAAGATCAAAATTGTAAGAATGGTGAATTGAGAAAGTTTATTTCATCTATTGCTTTATGAGCCAAGAGTGTAGCATTTTATCATGGAGTGGAATTAGTTTTATATCATGAAGAGCGATAACTTGGGTTCACAGTGTTTGAGATTAAACTTGATGATTTCTTGTCCATTATTGATTTGGCGCTCTAAATTTCAGAGAAAGCTGAGCTTTATATTTTACTTAAGGGGGTTTAAGCACACTGGAGTGTGATCTTCACTGACTTCCTCAGATAAATTAGTCAACTCATACAGACAGAGAATCAGAAAATGGAGGGTTCTGGGAAATGTGCGCTGCATCAAACAGCACAAAAGCACCTCTACTGAAAACATCTTGTATCATGTCTATGTGAAACATACCTAAATCTTATGCTACTTCTGGTGTCCCTTAACATTTCCTTTTGAGGTCAAGCCTCTCTGGTGAATTCAACTTGCATCTCAGGAAACCTTTTAAAAAAAAAATTGTGTTCTATATCGGGGAGGGGGGGAATTAGTGCAGTTGATGGACTCAGACAAGTCATGACATCTCAGCCTAGCTTGCCTCAGGAAAATCACTGTGGTGCTGCCACAGGGTTCTGACTCACAACAGGGCCTTCTCAGTAGTAGCCCCACACTTATGGAATGTCATTCCTGGACTGGTGGAAGTTGGAGTCTATCCAGCAACATCCAAAGGGCCACAGGTTCAAATTCCTCTATTCCGGTTATGTGAAGCTCTCTGAGTAACTTTTAGATACTTGCTCTTTCCCAGCATAACTCACCTCAAGGGATTGTTCCAAGGATTAAAAAATGTAATACACAACAAACCCTACCCCACCTCTGCTAGTTTTAGAAACCTCTGTTGACCGCTGTTCTTTTCTTGCTTGCTTTCTGAAATTAAGCTACAAGATTCCCCGCACCTGCTGATTAAAATGGAGTTAAAGCAAAAGAAATCCCAGTAGTGTGTGTGTTTGGGAGGATTTTGTTTTATTTTGTTGGCATCACAGAAGGAGTAAATAGCAGCCCCCACATGTGAGTGAGACAGATGCATTGTTTCATAAATAATCAGGAGTGTTAGACGAGATAAATGTTAAAATTATATAAAAAGCAATTGCCCCAGGCATTCTCTTCCCTCCTTTTCTTCTCCCATCCCTTCTTTTGTGCTAATTTGGGGTTTTGTTGTTCTGTTTAGCTCTCCTGCTCAATGAACTGGTTCAGATTTCATGGGTCACTAAACCGTGACTACAGGAGAAATGACAGACCGCGTGTTTTCTCATTTGGGCAGCAAAACAAAAAGGGAGGGAAGAGGCAATGGATTCTCTGAGAGTCTTGATAGCTCACAGCTTGATGTTTACAGTGGTGATAGAGAGCAGGTGCCACACCGTTACCTTCAGAGCCTTGTGATCTTCTCTTTCCTCTCTATTTCCAGGAACCTCTGACTGGTGATGTCCTCTGGGAAGAAGATTCCTATCTAAAATCAGGAGAGTGTGGCTATTCACATTGATCATATCTGTGTTTGTAGGGCAGCAGTTGGGAACCCCAGGGCTTTCTCCAGGTCGAACCCTTCACCAGCCCTGCTTCACATCCTCATTGAGTGTTTTTGTCCGGCTGGGAAACGTCCTTCAATTCTGTTACTGTCCTTTGTTTGTCTGGCTAGAGAGGGGGATGTAGAAACTAGCCTGCTGGACAAAGGTAAATTTGTATTCATTGCTTTGTTCCCCCTTGCCTCACCCATCACTGGCTTGTGACTCCCAGAAAGGACTGTGGCCCTTGAGCTGAGAAGAGAAAGAACTTGGATGTTGTGGCAAACAGCTCAGGCACAGTGTTCTGTGCCAAATCTGAGACTCTTTTTTTAAATGAAGCAATGGGAGGGGGCAGTACATTTTCTGGGGGTTCGCAGGGGTACGCATACCCCTAAACATTTTGTGAATCTAAGTTTGGCCTCATTGAGGGGCAGTATTTCAATATGAGTAGGAAAATGAGAGTACCCCTAAACATTTTTTTAGAAAAAAAGAAAGAACTGGGAAGGGGTGTCCCAAAATCAGTGAATCCTCTTCAGAAAGCTGTGATCATTCAGAACTCCAAAATCTGAGATTATTGGAAGTATCTGTGGTCAACAGAGAAATTGGCAGATCACACGTCTTTGATCACTTCCCAATATACATACAGTGGTACCTCTGGTTACGAACTTAATTTGTTCCAGAGGTCCGTTCTTAAGCTGAAATCATTCTTATCCTGAAGTGCACTTTTGCTAATGGGGCTTCCTGCTGCACATGCGCCTCTGGCGCACGATTTCCATTTGCATCCTGGGGCAAAGTTCACAACCAGGAGCAGCTACTTCCAGGTTAGCGGAGTTTGTAACCTGAAGCGTTCATAACCAGAGGTACCACTGTACAGGGCTGGCTGCAGGTTGGAAGGGTCCCTGAGCAAAGTTACTGATATTTAGTATTTACATATCCTAGTCTTTTGCAGTAAGTACCTAGAACAACATACACAAAAAAAAAAAAAAATAGAAATGTAGATATATAAATTCATGGCCATGACCAAGAAATGGGTTTTAGCTTTTTTAACCAAGCAGAACATTTAACACATTCTTGTACTGTCATTTCCAAATCTCAGTTTATCACTGCAGTTTAGAGAGATTGGGTCATAGCCAACATTAGTCCTGCTCTGAGTAGACCCATTAAAATCAATGTACCTAAGTTAGTCATGCCCATGAATTTAAATGAGTCTACTCTGAGTAGTACTAACTTGGGATACAGGATTCATTGCATTTGCTCTAAAATTCACATACAGTTCACAAATGTCCCACTTCGACCGCTTAAATCCTTCACCAAGTGTTCACTGGTAGAGGCATCCTGGTTGGCTACAATATGTTGCTAGTCCAGGAGCGCAATATCAGCTCACTCACTTTCATCTCTCATGGCAGCCTGTGGCAGGTGTCTCCATTGCTCACCCAAATCAAGATGTTAAGCTAATTTCCTGCTTAGATGGAAAGGTGAGGCTTTGACTCACAGAAACGCCATTTTCTTCACAGGAAGGACATGATGGAGATGCTCACAGACCCACCATTTATCTGTGTTGCTCTGGGTGTGTAGCGCTCCCTATGGGACTCCTGTCTCTATCAGTGGTAGGTGTGGGAGAACTAGCCGGTTTTAGTTACAGATAGATAGGCGTGTTGGTCTGCCATAGTCAAAACAAAAAAATTTTTTTCCTTCCAGTAGCACCTTAAAGACCAACTAAGTTAGTTCTTGGTATGAGCTTTCGTGTGCATGCACACTTCTTCAGATACGAGATACTTCAGATACTTCTCCTATCTGAAGAAGTGTGCATGCACACGAAAGCTCATACCAAGAACTAACTTAGTTGGTCTTTAAGGTGCTACTAGCCGGTTTTAGTTTCTCTCGGTGTCTCATTTCTTCAGTTTTAACTTCAGTTCTCCATATTACCACGTGTGATTTTTTTTTTAAAAGTCCTTATGAAAATTCACCAACATTTTAGTGTGAATGTCTCCTAATACACACATTGATGTGAATTTTTGCCTAATATCCCTCCCTCCCTTTAAAAAGGGAAAGGGACCCCTGACCATTAGGTTCAGTTGTGGCCGACTCTGGGGTTGTGGTGCTCATCTCACTTTATTGGCCGAGGGAGCCGGCATACAGCTTCTGGGTCATGTGGCCAGCATGACTAAGCCGCTTCTGGCAAACCAGAGCAGCGCACAGAAACGCCGTTTACCTTCCCGCCAGAGCGGTACCTATTTATCTACTTGCACTTTGACATGCTTTCAAACTGCTACGTTGGCAGGAGCAGGGACCGAGCAATGGGAGCTCACCCCGTCACGGGATTCAAACAGCCGACCTTCTGATCGGCAAGCCCTAGGCTCTGTGGTTTAACCCACAGCACCACCTGCATCCCTCCCTTCACTGTGCTGGTTTTTGCTTGTTTGGTATTAGCTGCTGGTTCATAGTTGTTATGTGTTGTGGTCTGCTGAATGTTTTAAGCCTGGTGACTGTAAGGTGAAGGGTGGGCTGGAGTTGCATTTAAAACAAAAACACACATTTATATCTCTCCTTCCAAGGAGCTCAGTGTGGGGCTGATGGTTCTCCCCCTCTCCATCCTAACATTAAAACAATCCTGAGTTAGGTTAGGCTGAGAGACTGTGATTGGACCAAGGTCACCAAGTGAGCTTCATGACTGAGTGAAGTGGTTTGAACCCTGCTCTCCAAGGTCCTATTCTGACATTCTAACCATTACACTACACTGACTTTTAAAAAGAAATACGTTGGGTGGGGAGACCCTGTCTGGTTTTCCATCCATATCCCACCCTGCATTTAAACAGCCAAGTACTAGAGCTTAATGCCAACCCAGCAGGTTTTTAGTTGGCTGCCACCTTCTATTCTATTCCAAAACCAAATTAAACTGCACTTATAAAACACTGTGTTAAGCGATCTATTGGAGATAAGATAAAGTTGGCCATCAAAATTAATGTGCTATATAGAAGGGCAGAGGGATTGACTCCAGGAAGCAGAGAGTGAGTTTTGTGAAATGTTCAATAGCATCTGGTCCCAAGATAGTGTTTATTGAAGAATTTTGTCAGTGTGCTTTAATGTTAGTCATTGACGCAAAGGCTCCAGTAGAGTTATATATGGACTATATATAGTAGAATATAAGCATTAATTCATGCTTTGCTTCTGTTTCCTGCTGTGTCATTGCTAATTAGCAATATCTTGTCATATTTTGAGGGTTAGCACATTCATTCATTCCAGTTTATATCCAACCATTATCTGTCTCTACTGCTCCTTGTTTAGAAGCCTACTTCTGTTCTTACTGCTAATTCTGAGCGTGACTTTAAACAACCCTGACCAAGCTGGTGACCTCCAGATGTTTTGGACTACAACTCCTAACAGTCCCAGCTAGCCTGGTCAACAGTCGGGAGGATAGGAGCTGTTGTCGAGGGAGGATGGCTTAGATCCTGCTCTTACCGATACAGTTGGGGAACTGTCCAACAAGTCAGGCAACAAGTTTCCAGGAAAGTGACAGACATCATCTAGCTGTGTTAGAAAAGGTGTTGCATCAACAACAGCCAGGAAGCAATAGTGACTCTTTTTATAGTTGGCACTGTAGACTTTCCCTTTCTTGGGTCATAGTATCTAGAGAAAATCAGGTTATGGATGGCTCCTCCAGACAATGGTGGGTGGTCCCCGTTGCAACTGGCAGGAAGAGCCAGAGGCAATAAAAGGCAGAGGCAACTAATTCTAGTTTTGCCTAAAACTGAGGAGGCAGAAGCTGCCAGGTAGTGCCATCCTAGAGACTGATTGTGAGAAGACAAGAAGATGGGCAGCCTGGTGCTGGTGTGGCACTGCCTCATCATCCTGCTGGACCACTGGCTCTAGAGGAGAGGATGTTCACAATCTGTATCATGCAGTTGAGGAACCATTTCTCTCCATCCTCTAGGATGCCTCTTCTGATGGATATCAGGGAACCTTGGTCATGATAAAGGTAAAGTAAAGGGACCCCTGACCGTTAGGTCCAGTCACGGACGACTCTGGGGTTGCAGCGCTCATTTCGCTTTATTGGCTGAGGGAGCCAGTGTACAGCTTCCGGGTCATGTGGCCAGTATGACTAAGCCACTTCTGGCGAACCAGAGCAGCTCACGGAAACGCCGTTTACCTTCCCGCCAGAGTGGTACCTACTTATCTACTTGCACTTTGACGTGCTTTCGAACTGCTAGGTTAGCAGGAGCAGGGACCGAGCAACGGGAGCTCACCCCGTCGCGGGGCTTCGAACCGCCGACCTTCCGATCAGCAAGCACTAGGCTCTGTGGTTTAACTCACAATGCCACCCACGTCCCTGTTGGGAGAGTACTGTTTGCTAAAATTTTGAATATCCGCCTGTAAGAGGGGGGAAATGAATTAGTTCATATAATTAATGACAGGAAACTGAAGCACGTGTATAACTTAATTGGTATACAAATTACACAGGATTGTTTTGCTTTTTTTATTTAAAAACGTCCATTTCATTATCTTAATTTAAAGCTTTGTTTCTGTGCTGTTCCAGAATGTAACATATATGAGTTTCTCCCTTCATTACCAATAATAAAGGATGGCGGGAATGCAGCTTTTATGTGAGGTAACAGAGCAGATTTTTCCAATGTAAAATTGAAAGCAACGTCAGCAGTAAGCCTCAAGGTAAGGTTTTGTGTTAGATTCCGATGACCTGCAGAACATCTAGGGCTGAGGAACCTGTGGCCCTCCAGATGTTGTGGGGCTCCAACTCCCATTCAGTCCCAGCCAACTAGACCAATGGTCAGGGATGAAGGGAGTTGGAATCCAGCAACACCTGGAGGTTCTCCATCCCTGATCTAATAAATTTGCAGCCAAATCCTATACTGAATCCTACTGAAAAGCAGGGCCCATTGAGTTCAGTGCCAAATCCCAGGAAATTGGATATACAACTGGTACAGCGGGTGACACTGCCTGGCAGCTTCCTCCCCTTTAGTCTCTTTGTTGCCTTTGTAGAACTCATGAGGGAAGAGGCTGGGGACAAACCTATAGTTAGTTGGTTTTGCCTGTTGTTCGGTCTGGCTCCAACTACCCTTTGGCTTCCCTATTTTCCACCCAAGTAGTCCCAATGGACTCCAGACACTGATGGTGGTCTGCAGTGTTATGTACTGAAGTTCTCACCCTGGGCCAGCAGGGGGATACTGTAGATAGTTATGCAAATGAAGGATTGAAAGTGACGTTCAGTGATTGGATAGTTTTAGAAAGTTGTTACAGTAACGTGGTACTGGAGCTCTATATAAGCAGGCTGACTGAACCCTTCAGTTCAGTTCTGTTCTGGCCTCTGAATAAACAAG
Source organism: Podarcis raffonei (assembly GCF_027172205.1). Taxonomy (NCBI): domain Eukaryota; kingdom Metazoa; phylum Chordata; class Lepidosauria; order Squamata; family Lacertidae; genus Podarcis; species Podarcis raffonei. The sequence goes on from NC_070617.1 coordinate 37,265,541, forward strand.
AGGAGGGAGAAAGGTTGTTTTCTGCTGCTCCAGAGAAGCGGACACGGAGCAATGGATCCAAACTGCAGGAAAGAAGATTCCACCTAAACATTAGGAAGAACTTCCTGACAGTAAGAGCTGTTCGACAGTGGAATTTGCTGCCAAGGAGTGTGGTGGAGTCTCCTTCTTTGGAGGTCTTTAAGCAGAGGCTTGACAACCATATGTCAGGAGTGCTCTGATGGTGTTTCCTGCTTGGCAGGGGGTTGGACTCGATGGCCCTTGTGGTCTCTTCCAACTCTATGATTCTATGATTCTAAGAGCTGTTTGAAGAATCACTGTGTCGTCTGATATGTTCACCCACAACCTAACATGCAGTTTGCCGCTAAGCAGGAGGGCACATGAATTCTTGGAGAGGAGATCATAGACACTGTCAGGGGACTGCCATCGGAACAGGGGAGGGAGGCAGGGGGACGTTTGGGATACCGAGAGCCTCCAACACTTCTGAGGAGCAGTTCCTCTTCCAGTGAGAGGAAAAGCCACACCTCCAATGAAGAGAGGGAAGGGGCCAGCCAAGCGAGGAAAGGGCTCGAGGATGCTGCTGAGAGCCCCAGCGCCTCACCTAGCTGGGCTGGCCAGGAGGGACGCACGCCACTTCTGTCACCCAGCTTGCGGAGAGGGGTGAAACGCAAGGAGGGGAGGGAGTAGCTTGGGTTGTCTAAGTTCTTATGTTGGGGGAGAAGCCGGAAGGGGCCACTCCTGGATTCTGCAGGTGACTAAGACAAGCATGAACTTTGTGTATCTGCACTGTAAATAGTTTGCACAATAAAACCTGTAAAAGATAGGTTGGAGTTCTGCCTGGTTACTCACGAGCAACCACACAGCATCTGACAGACACTTTGCACTTCCTCCCATCTTGCTGCTGCTGTGCAGCTGTGAACTAATCTATGGTTTGATTTGCTGTGTTGTCTGAACCTGGGTTTATGGTTTGTTTTGTTCTAGACAAACCATAAGCTGTAACCAAGATAACCATGAGTTGTAACCCTTGCACCACACACGAGTGAGAAATGGAACCCAGGCGAGCTGAGGCAGACCAGGACAAGCTTCTCAATGACTATATGATACAAAACACTCCCCTAGCGGCAAAGCTTTTATCAGCAGCTCTTTGTAGGGAATTATGTGTGGCTGTGGCCACCCACCCACCTTTTAACCTCCTGGTACACCTTGTAACTGCTGTGTGCACTTTAGAGCATTCTGGATTATATCTCTCATGATTCTCACTCTACATTCTCACTTACAAGAGGTGGCAAAGTTCTGAGATGGTAGAACAGGTCACTCTTGCCAGAGGTATGAGCCGATCTTTTGCAGGTGGCTTTTAGAAGCTTCTAACGGACCTCAGTTTTTCTGCCCATACTTATCTCCCCATTGGGGAACCCCTGAAAAACTTTGAGAAATGCTAGCATTGCAGGACTCCCCAAACTCAAGTCTGGCAGCAGCATCCAGCATTTTCAATTGGTTGCTGGGGCTGTAACACCGTGGCAGAACTGCCATTCCTAGTCTGTAGGCTTACAGTGGTGGTAGCTGTGCCTCAGGGGCATTGCAGGGAAGCTGAGATTATGGGTGGTTTCTTGAGCCCAGCCAATGCTGCCAGCCAAGTCCAGGCGGGGACATGCAGGCAGCTGGATGAATGATAGATGTAAAGGGAATTGGGGGTTGCTTGTGCGTAAAGGGTGCTGCAGCTCTAGGCAACGTTGCCTGGGTAAACCTTTCCCTGGCTGGACAGCCCTTTCTCCATGGCTGTGTCAGTCACTGGCAGAATCCGTCAGTGGGCGTTTTCTGAACTTCTTCCAACATAAAAATTCCTTCACTCCAAGACTCCGCCTAGCCTCTCTGCGCGGAAGACTCCTGCGCAGAGTGGGTGTGCCCAACGGAGGTCCTGGGCTCCCCCTGCTGCTCTCTGTGGAAGAGTCTCGGAGCCCTTCCTCCGCAGTCTCCTCTTGCTTCCTGGTGTCCCTCCTATTTCCTTCCTCAAAGGAAGTTTGCTCTCTCTCCCTGCTGGTTCCTTCTCCTGCATCGTCAGGGAGCCTTACCTCCACCCTAAGCTCCGATGGCAGTTCCCTGACAATAGATTTATTTGAATTGTGGAAGTTTATTTTTATGATTTGATGGCATTGTTTGGTTGTGGGATTTAAGTCGGTGTCCTTGTATTATGCAAGTGCTTTTATACCTGCAAACTACTTATAAGACAATAATGTGGTATATAAATTTAGGCATTGGTAGGGTATTATTATGTAGATGAGTTGGGGGGGGAGGAGCGCCATCACCTCCCCCAAATATTTAAGGGTAGTCTGGTAAAGGATTCCGGGGGGCGTTGCCTCGTCTGAAACCTATGGAGGCCAGGGCCTAAAGTACGCCCCCTAGCGGTGACCCCTCGGGGAGTTCCTAGCGATGTGCATCTCAGGGCTCCCCCTGCTGGTGTTAACCCTTTCAGGCTGAAGCCGGATAGTCTGATAGGACCAATGCCTAAAGCCAATACCGCTCTTACCTGTAACCAATAAAGTTGTGGCCAATTTTTGCCCATTAACCTAAAATAATGGTGTCCTATGTCTTTATTTATTCCAACTGGTGGGAGGCGGGAATCGCCACGCAATGCTTTTGCTGTAACCAGGCCTTTGGCTGATCAACATTCTATGGCCTTTCAAATGTGTTTATGCGAGGGGGGGAGTTATTGGTTCATTTTTGTTCTTGTTTTATTATGCAATTTGTGCAGATGAAGAGTGATATACAAAATTTAATAATAATAGCAATAGCAACAACCCAGACCTGCTGGAAACACTCTTAGCAATCCACTGAGGCATGGCAGAAACTCAGTACAATGTTTCCAGGGTAAAATATGCTGTCTCTCATATGCATTTTCAAGCTTAAAGGATCCAGCAATTAGCATAAGCCATTTGATACACACTGCAGTGTCTTTGAATACAGTAGAGGCACCGTTTGCTTGCTTGCTTTTTTATTTATTTTTGAAAACGTCGCTACTCTGAATATTTGATTCCCCCTTCATCTCCTGTATGCATTATAGAATTCCGTTAGGTCTGAGCTCTGTCTGTGAAGCTGTGCGGAGACAGGCGTGTTTATTGTGCATGGCCCCAGCACGTACCAACCGCACAATGACATTACTATGCTGCGAGTGTGTGTGCCCGTGTATAATCCCCGTGCTTATGGCATTTTGATGCAAGCCTGGAATAGGACTTGTGGCATGGCATTGCGGTTCTACGGTGTTCAACAGAAGAACCTCAAGAAATCAAAGCCGCATTTCACAGTGCATTACGTTACACGAGGCAGTAAAAAATAATAATACCCCTGATTTCTAGGTTTTCAGCATTCTTAAAGTGGGACCATTTTAACTACTTAAAAGTGCCAAGCCTACACAAGTCCATTCGGACACAAGCCTTGCTGAGTCCAGTGAGTTCCCTGGTATGAATAGATGGCTCTGTCCATTTCGGATTTCTCCATTTCTCATTTTAACAAGCTTACATTTCTGCAGCAATTTGCAGTTTTAAAAAAAGCCTAAAATATAATTCACCAGGTATTCCATATGAATTTCTCCTAATAAGCTTATTTTCTGTGCCGTTTTCCCCAATATACACAGTTTTGCAAACCATTGTTTCCCAATACATTTTTGTATGTTATTTTCACAAATGTATGCATTTTATGCACTCATTGCCTTAGCATTTGATTTTCTGAACATATCACTTGGCTGGAGTAGTGCATTGCAAAATTTAGAATGTGCACATTTCAAGGGATGGCTGCGTTTTTGTTTGTCTATTGTTTTGAAAAATGTGGATTCATCTTTAATGCAGACTCAGTCACATCCCAGCCCCCAATTTCCCCTCCCAGATAAATGTGTATAAGATTGCAGCATACGTAATTAGCCATTCCAAAAAAAAACCCAACCTCATAAGTTTGTTCCTCAGAAAGGAGAGCAAAACACAATTTTAATTGAAGGGCATTAGGTGTCTTTTGATCTTGACAATTTCAAAGCTTCACACTTAAAATGGGAGGGGGGCTAAAATATGGATTTTTAATTGCTTACAAAGCATTCTGAAATCACACCAAATGATTCCCCACCTGTCTTGAAAATCCTTCAGAAAGGGACCAGGAGAGAGTGGGAAATTGGGGTATTCAATTCCTTACTTTAGCTGAACTAAGTCCAACTCTGATGCACCCAAACCAATTTAGGAAGCTGACGTACACAAAATCAGACCACTGTTGGTCCATCTAGTTCAATATGGTCTACACGAGGGCTAAGGAAACATTTTAAGCCTCAGGGTTACTTTCCTTGGGCAACCTTTCAAGAGCCACAAAGCAGTGAAAAGTAGGACTGGATACAAGAGTTGCATAAGCAAGGGATGTAATTTTTAAAATATTTGTTCAGTAGGCTAGTTTCTACATATACTCACACAATCCACTCTATGCTAAGGTTACTAGATTTTTTTTTCAATGAATCTGAGGACACTTTTCAACTTCATTGGATTTTGTATGGGGACTGATTTGTAAATCCAGGGGCTGTCCCCGGGAAACGGGGATTTCTGGTAACCTTAAAGGTAAAGGTAAAGGGACCCCTGACCATTAAGTCCAGTCGCAGATGACTCTGGGGTTGTGGTGCTCATCTCGCTCTACAGGCCGAGGGAGCCAGCGTTTGTCCGCAGACAGCTTCCAGGTCATGTGACCAGCATGACTAAGCTGCTTCTGGTGAACCAGAGCAGCCCACAGAAACGCCATTTACCTTCCCACCAGAGTGGTACCTATTTATCTACTTGCACTTTGACGTGCTTTCATACTGCTAAGTTGGCAGGAGCAGGGACCGAGCAACGGGAGCTCACCCGGTCGCGGGGATGCGAACCGCTGACCTTCTGATCAGCAAGCCCTAGGCTTTGTGGTTTAGACCACAGCGCCAGCCGCGTCCTTACTCTATGCTAAACCCAGGCAAGCAAGAGGCACAATCAGTATTTAAGGACACATTTCCAATCAAGGAAAAACCACTGAAGGTGGTTCCCTCTCCCCTGTTGTAGTTTCCAGCAACTGGGATTCAAAAGCATTTTAGCCTCTAAAAGTAGAGGTAGAGCATAGCCATCATCGGTGTTATTTTTCTAGAAAAAGAGGTGCTGGATCTCACCATGAACTTCTCCCTACTTCTCTTAGAATGGCAATGGTGCCCACCTGAGAGGTGCCAGAGATGAGCTCCTGTGAGCTCTGGCTTAAAAAAAGCCCTGGCCATCATGACTATTAGCCACTGAAGCTTTATCCTCCATGATTTCCCAAGTTCCTAGTCTCCCATCCAGACCCAGACCCAGCCTAGACCTGCTTAACTTCAGGAAGGTGGGTGCAACATGTACCTTCAAACCACACCTGGGGATTTTGAAATGATGATATTGCAAACCTTCCAAAATGAAAACAAAAACCAGAATAGCTCTTTTCCCCCACCCCAGGGTTTTTATTATTGTATGTACATTTTCCCTGTAAGAAGACAGATCTCTATTTTCCAGTGAAAGAGATGTAAGAAAGAAAGAAAGAAAGAAAGAAAGAAAGAAAGAAAGAAAGAGGGAGGATTAGGGAACAATATCAAGCAGCTACAAAACAAACCCTTTTAACACAGAAAGTAAGGCTGTCACCCGACCGAAAGAAGTTTTAGTCGATTAATCGTTTGAGTTTTAATGAATTAATAAGCGAATAATCGATTAGTCCTGTATAAATTTGCACTTAAGTAGCTGTATTATCGTCATTGTTGTTGATTTCAGATGGCGCCTGTGCATGTCATAACTTAGGAGATGCGCTCAATGGGTGAGAAAAGGGGGTTGCCCTTTCAAAATTGGCACCCATCAGCAATGTTTTCTCTTGGTACTTGTATTTAAAACTGTTACATTTTTTCTCCATAATAATAATAATAATCTGCTGCCCAGTTTATATGGGGCACTTTTTCACTGTCATCTTTTACAAGGTTTCTATTCGATTTATCGACTAAACATTGCAGCCCTAACAATGCAGTACACTTTGGTACATCTATGGGTTGGGGAGGGAATCCTGTCAAATGAAAATATGTAAACAGTTCATAAAATCAGGAAAGCTTTATAAACAATACAGCTGAACAAATTAACCACAAGGATGAATATTTGTTTTTAAAAAACAAAAGCCTAGGAGGATATATCTGTCTGTATTTTGTATAAACAGATTACATTAGGTCAATTCATTCTGATCCTTTGAAAGGACCCTAGATTCCAGCTGAAAGCGAGGAATGTCTACTGTGCTTTTACAAAGAATATTTTCTAGAAAAATCATCAACCCACCCACCCACAAAATGGTTCCTTTTCCATAGTAACGGCTCATCGTAACATGGCACACTAACCCATCTTCTCTGAGTCTAGGTGCAATTGGATCAGCATTAGCTAGTATCAGATGATATATGAAAAACAGCTGGTTGTGCGCAATACCTCCAAGATTTGTAGGTAGCTGTTTAGGGGCTCACATCCCCTTGTACCTGATGGAACAGGGTATAACAAGCCAGCTTTCTCCTGCAGCTGATCAAAACAATGCAAAGTTAGTATTTCTGGACCTCCAAACATTTTGGAGAGCCTTCTTCTATTGCTGGCTGGGTGTGAGTGCTCCATCATCCATAAAACAGAAGGCATAAAGGTGAATACAAAGATAAAGTTTTTAGAGAGAGAGATAATAATTATTTTTTACATATTGTCTTGCAGCCTTTCCATATAGTCTCTAAGTTCCTGGGAATCTCCTAAGTTCATATCTTGGCATACCCATTTGATATTATCGTCACTGTCAAAGAGGATGGAGTTGGTGTATGGGCCACCATCCTCTGGCAAGATGGTGGTATAGGATGTGAATTTGACTCTTTTCCGTTTGGGCCCAGGGGGGTTGATAGGTTCGTTTGTGATATCGTTCTCACAACCATAGTCAGCAGACCGAAGGATCTGGCTGTGGAGGCTCTTCTGAGAGCTCCCGTTGAGGAGGAAATTGCTCTCCTCAAACTGCATCCCTCTGTCTATCATGGTTGTGCACTCCTCGGACGGGAGCGAAATGTCCACTGGGTTCTCCAAGAGCTCCACCTCATTCCCGAGCCACACCCAGTCATGGGAATGTGGAATGTTGCCTTGCTCACTGACAGCAAACCTTTTGTGCCTGTACTTCCAAGCAAATGCCACACAGTTAATTAAGAAGACCAATATGGCTAAACAGAAAACACACAGAAGGGCATACATGCCAATCTCAAGGTCCGTTAGACCTCTGGAAGCCAAAGTGAGGTCACTGGGACTGTTCTGCACTGGAATGTCAACTTGTATGGGGAAGCTCGTAAAGGAGGTTGGACCATTTTGGAGCTGACCCTGAGCAGTTTTTGGGTGAACAGGAGTCTTGGAAGTTGTGCTTTGGTTAGTAGCCTCTTCATGATTAATGGAAGCCCCATGTTTGGGCCAATCTTGCCCTGACCTCTCCTGCTCCAATGACTTCTCTATAGAATTACTCCCATGGCTTTTAAAATCAGCCTCAACGTCTTCAATGTCATTGGTGTCCCCTTTGTGGTCCAAATCCTTCTGGCCAAACTTGACTTTGATGCTTCCTTTCCCAACAGCCAGGCTACTCTTCCTCTTGGACTTCTGGCAAGGCTCGCTGATCACCATTTCTAGTTTAATGAGTGGCCCTTGACCTTCACCTTCTGCCACCACCACAGGCTGGTCTTCCTCTTGGCTTTGATGGATGGACACCACCATTTCATCCAGGGATGTGATGGCGAGAGAAAAATCTTTCGTGTCGTAGATGTCTAAGGGTGTCACGGTGCCATCGCTGAACAGAATCCAAGCACTGACCACAGCTTCCTACAACATAGAAAAATGTATCATTTTTAAAAAGAAGCCATAACTTTTTTAAGAAGCGAAATTAATGAACCTTAGTCATTCATTTCAGTGGGTCTGTTCTGAATAGGACTAGCACTGGAAACCAACCAGTAGGTGTACGCTGGGTATAACTTAGCTGAATGCGTCAGCGCTATGAGCTTTCAAAATTCAAGCTGGGAAATAATGCATCTGAAATGAGTGAACTTTTAAAAAAATGAAAGCTTAGTTTTAACATTCTCTTCCTAGCAGAATGCCTCAGAATCAATTTCACATATAACCGGTCAGATCATTTGTTTTCAGACTGCATCATGAAATCAATCTGAACTCTGGGCCTTAAATTAGCCATCAAAATATTGTTTCCTAAACTCATGCGGCTGATTTAGTGAAATTGCATGAGTTGGGCTCCTCCCCCACCCTGTTTTTGTGAAGCCTGGAAATAATTACATGAAAATGAGTAACATTTCCCTCCCCCCCCCTTGTTCTTTTGCCTTAATGTGTCAGTAAACATGATCCAATCATTTCACTCACCCATTTTTCATATTCACATTTATGTATTTCACCTTTCCTCTATGATCCTTAGAGAGGGAGGGCCCATAACTTAGTACAGGGGTGGGGAACCTTTACCGTCCTCAAGGACCATATTCCCTGGGGAAAATCTGTTGGGGGCCATATAGAAGGGTGGCCAGGGCCAGAAGTGAAAGTGGGTAGGAGGCAATATCAAAGGAGGATGTCAGTGCAACAGCACTCTCACAACACGACCACCCCATTCCTCTCTAGCTTAGTTTAATTTCTCCTACTACCCATTGGATCACATCATCTCTCATGGTTACAAAAGCATACAACGAGGCCTGCTGGGTCAGGCCAAAGGCCTTCTAGTCCACTGGCCTTCAGCCAGTGAGTTGAGACTTATTAGTGGGCCACAGCCCATACCCTCCAACACTTCTCTGATGAAAATAGGGACTGCAATTCTATAATGATAATTTTACTATTTATACCCCACACATCTTACTGGGTTGCCCCAGCCACTCTGGGCAGCTTCCAACATATATAAAAACTCAATAAAACATTAAACATTTTTTTAAAAAACCTTCCCTTCAGACAGCTCGAGGGTCAGATAACTCCATACCCTCCAACATTTCACCAATGAAAATAGGGACATCCAAAGGAAAAGTGGGACATTCAGGGATCAAATCAGAAACCGGAACAGCTGCTTTAAAACAGGGATGTCCCGGGAAAATAGGGACACTTGGAGGGTCTGACAGCCTGATCCAAGTTGGGTAACCACAAGACCACTAACATCATGCAATGATATAGCAAAGGATTAAGAAATGGGTCCCCAAATGCATGTTTAGGTTAAAAGTGGGTCCTGGGTTGAAGACTGAAGATTGAAGATACCTCATCTAGTCCTAAGTTCGTCCTTTAGGTCACCCTCCATTTAATCTCATCTAGGTCTCCTATTTGCTGATGAAACGATGCAAATCTGTGCTTTTCATTAATTTTGTCATCACTGCATCTCCCACCTGCTTTGGTGCATGAAGAATGTCAGAAGCCGATGTCGTAGAAACAATCACCCTCTTGTTTCCTTTGCTTGCCTGGAGCGAGAGGGACAAGCCTGCCACGAGCTGAACACCGAGGTCTGTGATGGTCACCCGGTCTTCCAGAACAATCACAGTCTTCTCAGCCAAAATGGAATCAGAAAGAGGTGAGAGGACCTTTAAGGGAAACAAAAGGAAAGAAAAGATGATGACAATCCACATTAAACTATCCTGGAGTTGCTGCATCATGAGTGCCCAGGGACTGGTTGCCATACAGTGGTACCTCGTTTTGAGTCCGCCTCGCCGAGTGTCCATTTCGTCGAACATCCGCAGCAAACCCGGAAGTACTGGCAAACCACTCCGAGTGCGTGCACAGAGTGATGCTTTGTTGTGCGTCCTTTTCGTCTAGTGTTCGGGGCTCCGGAACGGATCCCGCTCACAAAACAAGGTACGACTGTATTTCAAAATGAAGATCCCTCTTAGCTACTTTTGCCTCCTTGGGTTCCAATTCTAGCCACACATAACTGGGAATAAGCCCCATTGAACTTAATAGGGGGTAAATTTGAGTATTATTATTAATAGAAGTATTCAACTGAGGATCACATGGCAGTCTGCAATATAAAAAGACATAGACATGCATAGGATTGCTCTGCTAGCCAAATACAGTGGATTCCTGTGAAAGCAGCCAAGGGGTTGCAGGGGGCATAGTTAGTTATTTATTTCATTTTAAACCTACTCTTCGTTGAGGAAGTGATCTCAGGGAAACGGAAAGGTAAAGGTACCCCTGATCATTAGGTCCAGTCATGGCCGACTCTGGGGTTGCGGTGCTCATCTTGCTTTATTGGCTGAGGGAGCCGGCGTACAGCTTCCGGGTCATGTGGTCAGCATGACTAAGCCACTTCTGGCGAACCAGAGCAGCGCACGGAAACACCATTTACCTTCCTGCCGGAGTGGTACCTGTTTATCTACTTGCACTTTGACGTGCTTTCGAACTGCTAGGTTGGCAGGAGCAAGGACTGAGCAACGGGAGCTCACCCCGTCGCAGGGATTTGAACCGGCGACCTTCTGATCGGCAAGTCCTAGTTTCTGTGGTAGGGTACATCAAATATCTTTAACTCTTAATGCTATTAGAGCACAGCTACACATGTACCAAGTGCCAAGGCTCAGTCTTCAGCACTCCCCCCCCCATTTGAAAGGCAATTGGATAACAGAGTTGGAAAAGAAGTTGGGGAACTCATACTAACAGAACCCACTGCTCACTTGATTCAATGTAAAGCAGTGTAAAGCACTGTAAAAAGCACTGTAAAACTGTAAATTCACTGTATAGCTTCATACATTTGAAAAAAAATGGTTTAGGACAGGCATCCCCAACCTGTGGCCTTCCAGATGTTTTGGCCTACAACTCCCATGATCCCTAGCTAAAAGGACCAGTGGTCAGGGATGATGGGAATTGTAGTCCCAAACATCTGGAGGGCCGAAGGTTGGGGATGCTTGGTTTAGAACAAGCATATGCACATTTTAAGAATGTTAAAAATAGGCCCATGCTAAAATGTGGCATGGAATGTAACGCTCCCCCTTGGAGGTTGGTCACCTGATGCACAAGGGCGGGAGGAGCCATTGTGGTGCCTTCTGAATGTTCAGCTCCCAGCAGCCCCAGACAGCATGGTCCAAGGTTAGTGATGATATGGGGGGCTGCCTCTTTATAAAGTCCAACCACCTCAAGTCTCTGCAAATATGTGAGACTGAGGCCCTTGTTGTGGGGACTGGTGCATGAAAACACCACTATATCATAGGGCATGAGAATTAACTTGCTGAAATAGAATAAAGATCCCACCTCACCTGTCTTCCACTTTCCAACGGTAGGCAGCCAACTATGACCATGGCTTTTGCTAGACCAATTTGGTCTCTGTTCAATATTAAGTAGCATTATGCCTAGACTGATCCTCTGCTTTGGTGTCTCCTCAAGATAAAGCAGCTTTCTGACTAATCATAGAATTGTATGGCTTGGAAGGGACCCCGAGGGTCATTTGGTCCAACCCCTTGCAATGCAGGAATTTCAAATAAAGCACTCATGATAAATGGTCACCCAACCTCTGCTTAAAACTTCCAACAAAGGAGAGTCCACCACCTCCCAAGGGAGTCCGTTCCAGTGTCAAACAGGAACTGTCAGAAAGTTATTCCAGATGTTTAGCTGGAATCTCCTTCCTTGTAACCTAAAACCATTGGTTCAGGTCACAGCCTCTGGAGCAGGAAAAAACAAGCTTGTTCCATCTTCCATGTGGTGGCTCTTTAGATATTTGAAGAGACTATCTGTCAGGGAACTGCCATTGGAGCCAGAAGGAGAGGGAGGGGTCCAGAGGGATTCCGGAGAGCGTCCCGGGAGGGAGAGAAGCAGCCCATCTTCTGGGGAAGGAAATCAGCGTAGCACCAGTGGAGGGGGGGCAGATGGGGGAATCGGCAAGGTGGCTCCATGACTCTTCGCCAGAGACCAGCGGGGAGAGCACTGGTCCTCCACTGCCCACACCCTCCTTGCGCAGAAGGCTTCCACGCAGGGAGAGTAGGCAGCGACTAGGCGTCAAAGAACTTTTATGCTGGAAGAAGTTCAAGAAACGCCCACTGACGGATTCTGCCAGCGATTGAGACAGCCACGGGTGAGTGGCTGTCCGGACAGTAAGAGTTCACCCAGGTAACCCAGCTAGTGGTGGTGACGATTTACGCACGAGCAACCCCTAGAACCATTACACTATCATATCTCATCTCAGTCTTCTCTTACCCAAAATGAATGTATGCAACTCCTTCAGCCTTTCCTCATAAGGCTTGGTTTCCAGACCCTTGATCATCTTGGTTGCTCTCCTCTGCACATGTTCCAGCCTATCAACATCTTTCAGAAGTGGACACAGTGTGGTTTGACCAAGGCAGAATAGGGCAGTACTATTGCATCCCTTGATCTGGACACTATACTTCTGTTGATGCAGCCTATAATAGCATTAGCTGCTTTTGCTACCACATCACACTGTTGACTCAAGTTAAGCTTGTGGTCTACTAAAACCCTGCCTAAGTGTAGAATTTGACATTTGTCCCTACTGAGATTCATTTTGTTAGTTTGGACCCAGTTCTCCAATCTCTTAAGGTCATCTTGAACCCCATTTCTGTCTTCTGCGGCATTATCTATCCCTCCCAGTTTGGTGTCATCTGCAAATTAGTTGAGCATCCCCTCAATTCCTTCATCCAAGTCATCTATAAAGACATTGAACAACAATTGGCCCAGGACAGAACCCTGCGGCAACCCTCTTGTCACTTTTTTTCTCCAGGATGATTAGGATCCATTAGTGAGTACTCTTTGGGTTCAGTCTGTCAACGAGCTACAAATCCACCTACCAGTAACCTTGTGCAGCCCACATTCATGTTTCCCTTGACACTCAGCCATACTTTGTACCTGAACTGTTGTGATTCCTTGCTCACGACCAATCAGAACCCGGCCATCTTGTAACTTGGCTACTTTGGATTCCTCCACCTTCATGAAGTCGGCCACAAGGTCCGTAATGTCAAACTGCCACTCGGAGCCAAGCATGTAGGTCAGCTGGCCTCCCAAATCGGATGATTCTGTCACAAACTGGGTGAGGACTCGTACCATGGCATGCTGGTACTGCAGGGTGCAGCCTCGGCCTTTCTTCTCATCATCTTCATCCTCATCGCTGTCACGTGTGGGCCTGTAGGACACACACAGAAACACACACAAGAAGGTACTAGGTTGCGGTTGTTCTTGCAATACAACTGTACTCTGTTCATTTTGAATATTGCAAATTCTAAAGGTTGTATCCAGGGTAGACCCATTGAAATGAACGGGAGTGCCTAATGTAGGTACACTAACTTCAGTGTGCTTTCTCTGGGTAGAACTTAGATAGATACAACCCTGGTTTTTCCATCTGAGGCTTTAATTTGTCTGTGTTGGGTTTTATCTGTGCAGGATTTCATCTTCTGCTGGGTTGGTTTTACTGATTCGTTAAGGTTCCACCGAGTTGCTGCACCGTTTATTTAAATCACTTTGCTGTACTGTGCACTTTGTCTAGAGAATAGTTCTTATTAGATATCTCAGAAACTGAATAAAATAAATAAACAAAATTTATGAAATGCCTATATTATCAGCATTGGGCATCATTTGGCCCCTCCAACACATAGACCTCACAGGGTTCACTGGAGTTAGTCTCCTCTCATCCTTGTTTATTCTTTATTCTCACTTTGTGCCTGATGTACATCTCCATTTGCCCCTTTCTCCCTGCAAGGTATCATTTTGTGGTTCACCTCAGGTGCCACCTCAGGTGCCAAAATGTCTTGAGCTGGCTCTGGATCTGTGGGTACATAGCCTTACACTGATGTAAGATACCCCAGGCTTGTGAACTTAATGTGGGCCCCCTACACCTATCTATTGGGGGTTTGGCACTTTCTCAGGCCATGCCCCCTCTCTAAGCCTTCACTGGACCTGCTCTTCCTTCTCCTCAAGTGTTCTTCTCTACTGTACACAGTAAGAGTCACATTACTGGCTTTGCTCATTGTTCTCTGAGGGCCTGCCCACTTTTTTGCCTCTCACCTGGCCCACCAATGATGTGTGGTCCCCATAAGGAAGGAATTAGGTCCTGATGCTGAAAGAGGTTTTCCACCCCTTCCTCACACAGCAGATTACTGCAATTGTGTAGAATTTGCACCACTTGGCCTCAGCCAATGTAGTTACAAAGGCTCTGCCTCTGTGAGTAAACCTTTCTGTGCCTCTAAGCCTGGGACTAGGGTATTTTTAGGCCCCTTGGGGGAAAGAGGACAATGCGGGAACTGATTAATAAGTGACAAAGGTGCTAGGCTCCAGGCCAGAGGACAACCATATTAAAATTCACCATCCATTGGGAAGCAGGCGGCACAAGAGATCAAACCCCTCCACTGAGTTCCATATCTTGTTGGAGCAAGTTGTTTTCTTAGAGCTACCCAAGGTCCTGCAGCTCCAGCCCATGCCTGCCTTCTGCATGACTTAGCCACCCTCGGGGATTTATTTTGCTCCACAGAGCATGGTCCTCCTGGTCAGGAGAGGACATGGTTAGAAATTCTTCTCAGCCCATGTTATCCCTCATTTTTGGAGCCTTTCCACCACCAATTGCCCCACCCTCATTTTCAACATCCAATGACCCATTCTCAGTCTTTGAGTGGCTGCAGAATGTTTACAGGCATTCCATTATGTTTCAGCAGTTCGGTTGATGGTTAGGAGGGTTTGCAGGTGACAAGAGAAAGGCGCACAGGCATTCTTTAGCTCTGTTACATACAAGAGATTCAAAGGGCATCATTTCAACATACGTCAAAAGACTCACTAAGCGGCCCTTAGAAGAAATGAACAAAAATCACTTCCTCCCACCCAACGCTCCACCCGCAGAGGTAACGCATGAACTTCAACAAGGGGATAATTATTTTCCAGCTGCATAATGAATCAAAATAAATGTTCTTGTTAAGAACATCGGTCTCTGCCTGCCTGGACTTTCCTCCCCTTCTCCCCACTCTTATTTGACTTTAATTTATATTTATTCCTTTCATTTGCTGCGATTGTGGGCTTTCGACTGCTCATTTCACAAGCCGGTTTTTCTATTAACCGAGTGCCGCTCAAGGGTTCCATGCAGTACATTAGTCATGAGAGCACACCTATCTGGAGAGCAGATTTCCATCTGGAAGAGTGGGCCGCTCATATTGATAGTGGCACATACCCAGATTAAATTATGATTCTCCCATCTACTGCAAATAAGGATAAAAGTCTCTCTCCCCCTTCCTGCTGCCCATCTATCTATGGATCAGTATGATGAGCCATATTTCTCCAGATGGGTTTTTATTATCTCCCCAGATATATTCACAAGGGATCCAGATCCTCACTTCCTTATTACATTTTTATTAATTTCCCATTCAAGGAAGCAGCGGGCAGACCAATCAATGGGTGCTATCAATGGCACGGTGCCCAAGAATCTCAGTGCTGCTTCCTGAGAGAGAACCTGGTTGGAGGCCCATTCCAATGAACACAGGAAGCTGCCCTATCATACTGTTCATCCATCTAGCTCAGTGTTGTCTAAAAGAACATGGTGCACTTCGCTGATGGGAATTGTAGCATAAAATATCTAGAGGGCAGCAGGTTGGAGGGGGCTGGTGTACACTGACTGCAGTTTCCCAAAGTCTTAAGCAGGGTTTATTCCCCCTGGAGGTGCCAGAGACTGAACCTGGGGTTTTCTACATCACAGGTAGGGAACCTCAGGACCCAGGGTCAAATGATGTCCCATAAACCTCTCTATCTAGTCCTCAGAATGGTCTCCAAGAGACCCCTTGCAGTTTCGGCCCTGACATGCCCTTCCTGACACTTCGTTTGGGTGGAATGTGACCTTCAGCTGTGATAATTAAGGCTGTGGCCCAATGCATTCTCTGTGGTGAACACACTTGCAAAGCAGACCCCTAGAGCCTTCCCACCTGACTTCACCCCCTGAAAGCCCTGGATCTCTCAGTGGCCCTGCTCAACCTGGGGTGACTTGGGACTGTCTCCAAACAACTCAGCTCAAGCCTGGATCCACATGAATCAGCTGAATTCAGTTCAGGATTTAAACAGAGGATGGCTGGTCATCTGTAACTGATTCTCTACCTGTGATTCCTACAGGGGGTGGACTAGACTGTCCTTTTGGCCCCTTCCATCTCTACAGCTCAGTGCTTCTAAGGACCCAGAGACTGAGGAGGAGAGAGCCTATAGGCAGCGCCACTGCCTGGATTGATTGTAAATAAGAAGGCAGGCAGGGCAGACAGAGTTGGTGAGGATGTGCCCCATTTGCCCTAACAAACCGGCCTCCACTGCATTCTTGCCACAAGAGGAAATGGTTGCCCCCATTCAAGTCACCCATGCGATTAAGTTGCTTAAAAACAAACTTTCGCCAGCTCTAGTGAAAGCATGAGCTGTCGCACGCACTCATCCAAAAACAATGGCTGGCAGGCCATGGTGCAGGCAACCGGCTGCAAATTTTCACAGCAAACAGCTTTGCCATTCCACCCCCTTCCTAAAAAAAGAAGAAATGAATTGCTAAATAGGTGCCCAGTGGCTCTGTGGTAATCTGAATAGCTGCTGGCGAGAACGGCTTGCCAGCTTGCAAACAGCGCAGCTACTTGGGCCATTCAATTCACTTCAGCTGGCCCAATAAATATGAACTAGACACCTGGGGGGTTAAATTTTTAGCACGCGGCATAATGAGCTGACAGGCAGAATGTTCGCACTGGGCTAATGGCTGCTGAAGGCGTGACCTGCCGCGTCTGCGATGGCAGGTTTATTCCTCAAATGGATCTATCGCCATGAACGATTCAGCAGACATTTGCGCAAGCAAACTCCCAACAATATGGTGAACAGGGAGGCAACCGGATGAGGCACTTAACTCAGCAGAAGAATGGGCTTGTTCTTTTTTTGCCAATGCCAATGATAACTGTTAAAAATACTCTCAAGTTCCTGTCGCGTTTGGCACATGTTCTGTTGGT
Source organism: Podarcis raffonei (assembly GCF_027172205.1). NCBI lineage: Eukaryota > Metazoa > Chordata > Lepidosauria > Squamata > Lacertidae > Podarcis > Podarcis raffonei. The sequence goes on from NC_070617.1 coordinate 37,282,483, forward strand.
TCACTCTTTTGGCCAGGATCTCATGGAGGGGAAATCGTGGCTTGGTAGCAGAGCACATGGTTCAAGCCTCAGCATCACCAGTTAAAAGAAAAGGATCAGCAGCTGGTGACGGGGAAGACTCATTCCTGTGATACTGGAGAATTATTGCAATTGGAATAGACAAAGATGCGGAACCGGTAACCCTAAAGATGTGGCTGGAATGGACCATGGGCTCCTCATCCCTGCAGGAGACAATAGTGGACCAGATGGACAAAGATGCTCCTTGCCTGTTTTAATCTCAACACACATTTTAGGGGTGCTTCTGAAACTCTTCACATTTTTCATCTAAGATTCAAAAATGGAACTAATGCTTTAAACATCCTCCCTTGTTATCTCTTACGTTGGGAAGGGCCCTGTGTACTGACTGTTCGCTGCCTTTTCCAGTTCCTTCAGATCATTTGTGAGTTTCACACGCCCTGTCATTACCAATCTGCATGTGCCATTTGTGTGAACTGATTTTATTTTTATTTTATTTATTTATTTTTAAAAAGCCCTCTCTGCAATCAACCAAGTTGGATGAGATTGCATGTTTGGTTGCATTATTTGTGTGGTGTTTTGCCATTGCAGAGTACACATGCACAACAGTAAAACACCACCCAAAAAGCATTGCACTGTAATTGTAGGTTCAACGGCATCAATACTGCCTTGTTATTTTATCAGTACATACAGTTGTAGTGCTAAACAAACATGGGGCAGGGATTTTTCCTTTAAAAACTGCATGGAAACGGAATGGGACAGATTAGTTCATCCCCATGTAGAAGTGGGATGAAACAGACTATAATGAAACCATCCATCCCTACCTAGGGAGAGTCTTGAGTGCCAGACAGAGATGCCTAGAGGGTCACATTTGTCCAGCTTACCAGTGGCCAGCCATTCCCGTCCTAGCATGCAATCCCCATTTACTTGAATGGGGATGCTGAACTACATGGCTTGGCTGTGTTGCTCTCAAGAGCCATTTTTAAGGCATGATGCTGGTACCTTTTGTTGGCGGTGACAGGGATCCTCCAGCCTTTGATCTGACTCAGTTCTGTGTCGGAGATCTCTATCTGAAGAGGAAGTCGTGGAACCCAGACGGTGACTTCTAGCTGGGTGGTAAAATGCTGGTACGTGAAGTTCACAATGGTGTCCACTTTGCTTTTCATTTCCTTCCCATTAACAAAGATGGCATCGCAGTTTTCTGAAACCTTCAGAAACATCAAACAAGCAAAGTCCATTAATTACTACAAAAGGGAATAGAGCTGGCTCTGGGTTTCTAAAGACCCTTCTGCAAGATACAAGCTGTGGGCTTCAACCAAGCAGGTAACCTCACATTTCCCCAACAAGGTGTACTAGCTTTTCTCCTCAGTGCTTGCATCATTTCCATAGTTGTTAATCTAATGTCCTTGCTAGTCTCCCCGTTACCAGGAGAGCAGCAAAGTGAATGGATTCACATCTAGGGCTTGGTTTGGTGGGTATATTAAAGCAGGTAGCTACTCAACTTTGCGAACTCATCTATGAAAATGGTTTCCAAACTGTGATCCAAGGAACTATGGTTTTTTTCATATCACGGATCCTTGATTGACTCACTTATTGCAAAGAACCTCTTTGATAGGCCCCTTGTCTACCATTGATGAACTTTACCGCCAATGTGCAGCCACAGAAAAGTATAAGATAAGAGATGAGGAAGCCTGTGGCTCTCCAGATGTTGTTATAGATTCCAGTTACCATCAGCCCCAGCCAGTATGGCCAACAGTCAGGGAGGATGGAAGTTACAGTCCAACAACATCTGGAGAACCACAGGTTCCCCATTCTTGGTCTAGGCCATATAATCTCCTAGGGTTGCAAACTGCAGATGAAGATACTATAAGGATGGAGTAGCCATTCTGGTGCCCTCCAGATGTTGTTGAATTAAAACCCGTTGTCAGTATCCCTGACCATTGGCCATGCTGACCACGGCTTCTGGGAGTTGCTGTCCACAAAATCTGGAGGAGACCAGATTGGCCCTGTGGGGTGTACTCCAGCTTACACTCTACCCTCACGTGGGACAATGATGAGGTCCAATGGGCCTGCAGTGACTATGCACCTAAAAGTATGCCTCCAAATCATCTACATTGTGCTGGAGTTCTCTGGCAGATGGATCAATGTGGAATGATTATCCCAGAGCTAGAACATGTTCATGTCCCTTCTATCATATCAGCACCACGGTGGTGCTCAAAATAAATTTATTGAATTTATTGCCACAAGATGTGGGGATGCTCCACTACTTTAGAAGATAGTGCCCCTCCAATGTTGTTGGACCCCATTTTCCATCAGCCAGCCAACCTGGCTAATGGTCAGGGATGATGAGATCTGTAGTTTCACACCACCTGGAAGGCACCATGTTGGCTACCAATGGCCTATGCGGCTATATGAAGTTACAAATTCATGGACTTCATCTTCCATAAATACATGTAGGATGACTACAAATCGAGCTGGCTTTGTGCAGCCTCCATTTTGAGCGGTACCAAATACCAGCTGCTGATTAATAACAGAATAGGGATATTGTGCTCATGCCCTGTTTGTAGGCTTCTCAGAAGCACCTGGTGGATCACTGTGGAAAGCAGAATGCCAGACTAGATGGACCTTTGGTCTGATCCAGCAGGACTATTCTTATGTTTTTATGCTTATTTTGAAAACCATGGCTATTGTACAGCTTGGATCAGGGGTTCCCAATGTAGTGCCTTCCAGATGTTTTGGACTACAACTCCAGCTAGTTTAGCCATCAGTAATGGTGGAGATTGTGATCCACAACATCTATAGAGGACCTTGTTGGTGACCCCTGGTTTGAATTATCTTCTTAACTTAGGGGCAGTTCTGCTTATCTCCATAGAAAACGACCAGAAAAACAGCAATCTCTTAGTGGTGTTAGGCAATCACACTGCCAGCCTTTCTAACAGAAACATAGCAATCTATAAGAATTTCAAAGTTGACAAGGATCAAATGTTGTATTTACAGCTTACTTAAAGGAAGAGGCATATGCTGGAGGGGAGGAAGAAGAGCATTCTGAGAATCATAAAACAGAACCATGCACCTCTCCTTTTAAAAATACAAGGACAGTAAAAAACGTGGTGCCAGACAATGGTCCTTTAATGAGTCATAATGCATTCTCTAAACTTGGGAGTGTAAAGCATAATTGTCTGGAATCGCCAAACCATAACTCCATTCATATACGTCTAGGGAGGAAAGTGGAGCCTCCAGACCTGGTGTGTGTTTCCTTGAATTGTATTAATTAAAAGCTGGATTTGTGGTGAACCTGTTTGTTTCTTTATGCATTTCCTTATGTATTTTTATTTAATTGAAATATTTTTAACCCATCCATCATTTATGCAGATGTACAAAAGGCAAGAAATAAAATTAATTGCACCAAAACAATAATAATGTGTTTTCTGTTAGGCATAACATGGTGTTTGCTTTGTATTTGCAATTTTTCACTTTACTTACTAGAAAATGAATGATCAGAATCTCTTTTTGTTCTTTTAAAAATCCACTCATTTAGCACAGGTTGGGTATAAGCAACCCTAACAGAACCCTAACAGAAAGTAAGGGGAAATACACTTTGTCATTTCCCACTAAACATCAATGCATTCCCCCTTCCTCTTGTTCATTCTCTCTCTCTTCTCACTCTTTCTTGCGTGAGGATGCCATGAAAGTTGCTCCAGTCATATAGTGAAGAATCAAAAGCTGCCATTGTGCATATGAAGCAACTGGAAATAAAGTACCTTTTTTACTTTACCAGTGGGACGCAGGTGTGTTTTATTTTTACTTTTTAAGCAATGTGAGTGATGTGCAAATGAGACAGAGCAAGTGATGCAACTGGATAACTCCAGGCAGCTCCAGCTTCCAAGATGTTTAACTGATACATATACAAACTATAAGCCAATCAAATATATATATATATATATATATATATATATATATATATATATATATCTGTAAGTACAGGGGTAGAAAACCTCTGGACCACAGACCTGATCTCCCCACCCAATACTTGTTACTGCCGCCTGTCCAAGCTCAAGATTTTTGGTAGTGGCAGCAACAAATAAAGTATACAAACAACATTGGGAATTTCCATAGCAGCTTTTTGGTCCTCAGCACAAGAGATGCAGCACCGTTGCTGATACATGGTCCACATTGGGTTGGTCAACAGGAATTATGGTCCATGAGCTAAAAAGAGGTTGGCTACCCTGATCTAGTAGTTGTCCACTCAGCAAAAGGTTTCCCATTAGCTTACTTTTGCCATTTAAAATTATGGCAGTGGCGATGGCAAAGTGCAGTTGCTTTGCTCTCAAGTAGCTAATTATCCCTTTTGCTAAGGCCACAATTAATATTAAGCAATGAAAATCTCACACAACAGCAAGTCCTAGAAGGCATTCAGCGTCCTTCTCAATGGGATGATGTCTGACTTGATGCCTGCAGGCCAGGCAGTTAAACCTCTAGAATTATTTACAAGTTTAAGAATGGATGGGGAAATGACTTGTTTGTTCTATTTTTCTGTCCACATCATCACAATGATGTGGTAATGTTGCAATGCAGAATGCAATCATTAAAATGTATGAGCCTGTTGGATTGGGCAAATGGCCCATTCTGGACCAGCATCCAGTGCTCTCAATGGCTGATCAAATTCGTATGGGAAGCCCACAAAAGGACCTGAGAGCGACAGCACTGTTCCCAATTGTGATTCCCAACACCTGGGATTCTGAGGCACGAGGCCTCTGGCAACAGGTATAGAACACAGGTATTGTGGTGAGTAACCATTGCTCAGGTTCAATGTTCTCACTAGCCAGAGATGCTGCTTTCTTTATACTTCATTTCACCACCTCAGTTTTCTATCTCCCTCCACCATCACCAACCCAACCCTCAATGTTCTGTGGCCACACAGCATGCTCAGTCCTCAGTAGACCTGTGTGCATGCAAATCTTCAATGCATTCACCAAGAAAATGTGCATCTTGAGCACTTCTTTTGCAATTACAGAAAATGCATATTTCTATGTGCACCCTTTTTTGCATTGGAAAGCCATGGGGAAATCCAGAGAAATGCACAATTCAGCTGGGAGTTGCAGTCCAACCCAAATATTGAGTTTGGGGAACATCAGATTGGGTTGGTTCACTGTAAAATGAGGAGCAAATTAATTTCTCCCCATCCTGTAGTGATATGTTCTTTAAGGTGTGAGATGAAAGAAAAGGTACTCATTCAAACATCCACCGTGGAAACTGGCAGTGTACAGAAGAGGGCAGAGACAGGCAAGAAGGTTGAATGAGGAGAAAGGAGAGGCATTGGGGAGGGGAAAGGGGAGATTTTTGCCTGGTCCATTGATGGGGGAGCGATGTGAGTTGGAATTTCCCAGCTGCAAGCTGCTAATATACTGCAATGTTTCACTGCTTGCATGAATCATTGCCTTGTTGACCCATTGTTGTAATGGAAATGCAAGATAAGTCAGCCATGAGTTATGTTTTACGGAACCAAAGCAAAGCTACTGACAGCTTTTGAGATTTTCAGAGCTCTGAAAAATGCCCTTCCCTTTCCCAGCAATTTCTCTCGTAGCCCTGCAAAACCACTTGTGTAAATATTCATTTCTTCATTTATATTGCCTTCATTTATTCTCAGCCATGTCATCACAGAACCCATGGTGATTGACTAGGTATCTTTGTGACACCACACCATTCAGTACAGGATCCCTGATTGACAGCGATCAAATAGGCGATGAACCCAGAAAGGAGAAGGACGAGGAAATAATGAGAAACCTATAATGCTGAATAGGATCACCAAAACGAGAATATTCACACACATTTTCCCCCCATTAAAAGAATTTCCTGCTTTTGTTTGGAAATTTTAAACTGATAATTATTCCACACAGCTCCAGCCTTTTACTGGGCTCTTAAGCTAGCGTGGCAGCAGCAGCATTAATGTTGACTGGATTTTTAATTATTTTAATTAACTGGATGTAATCATCAAAAACCTCTACAACAATCTGCACAGAATGTAAAACATTCTTTAAAGAAATACTGACAAAACCAAACATTAAAAACAAGCTAACCTAAGATTTACCACAATTTAAGTAAAATCAGCTGTTTTTAAAATATACATAATAAAAGAAAAGTACATGTCTGGGAAGGCTTATCTGAACACAAATGCTTTTAGGAGGCACAAAAAACAATAGAGTGAAGATGTCTGCCTAATATCAATGAGCAGGGAGTTCCAGAGAGTAGGTGCTGCTCAATGAAGGATTGATGTAATCCTTACAAGGAGGGATGTAAGGATCTGTCAATCTTGGTTCCCTCATTTTCTCTTTCTTTCCTGTCTTAAATTCCCACATTCCTGCAGCAGTTTGCAGCACTTTGTGTGTGTGTATATTTAAAATCTTCATGAAAGTTCTTCAGCTCCTTCGTGTATTTTTCTCCTAATAAACACATTTTTGTAAGCACTTTATCGCAATATACAGTGGTACCTCGGGTTAAGTACTTAATTCATTCCAGAGGTCCGTACTTAACCTGAAACTGTTCTTAACCTGAGATACCACTTTAGCTAATGGGGCCTCCTGCTGTCGCCGCGCCGCCGGAGCACGATTTCTGTTCTCATCCTGAAGCAAAGTTCTTAACCCAAGGTATTATTTCTGGGTTAGCGGAGTCTGTAACCTGAAGCGTATGTAACCCGAGGTACCACTGCACTTTTGTATGTTATTTTCACTAATATGTTCATTTTTACACACATTTTCCACTTCTGTTAACATTGGTTAGAAAACTGCATTGCTAAAGTTGAAGAACTGCAAATTTTTAAGAATGGTTTTGGAAAACACAAATTTGACAGATTTGATATTAAATGCAAATTGCAGTGCTTTTTTTCTTTAAAAAATGTTTAGGGATACTCTCATTTTCCTACTCATATTGAAATTCTGCCCCTCAATGAGGCCAAACTTAGATTCATAAAATGTTTAGGGGTATGTGTACTCCTGCGTCCCCACAGAAAAAAGCACTGGCAAATTGAATCTAATTTCTCTCCTCATCTCATACTTATAAGCATGGAACAAATGTTAGATGGCAGTGGACGGGACTCCCCTTTTGAAACTTCTGGCTAAAAGTGATCCTGATTAACTTAAGGACTAACATGGAAGCAGATACTAATGTAGAGCTTAGACCTGTTTGATATCGGCCCATCCTAGAATATCCATTTCCCTCCTTGTTGAAATGGTTACTTAAGCCCTCAGATCAGGTCTCGACACTTATCTCTCTCAGTTTGAGCTTTCTTAATTATCTCAGACTCATCTGAATTTGAACAGAGCTCCCTCGGTGCAGGCTTTATGATCTGCCATATCAGCCACTCATCCGATTTATGGCCTTCATTAAGGCGATTAAAGATTCCCCAAAATGTTTGTGACACGCTACAAGCAGAAAGGGACATGGGGTTTGCTGAATCCAATCTCATTTGCAAATGTGCAACATTGGCACAGTCCGTCGTTCAGCTCCCTTCTCAAATACCAGTTTCTGGAGATCATGCGAAGGGAGATGGCTCTTGTGCTCAAATCCTGCTTGTGGTTTTTCCATAGCCATTGGATAGGCCACTGTAGGAACAGGATGCTGGACTATATGAACCATTGGCCTGATCCAACAGGCTTTTCTAATGTTCTTATCCTTGGAACATCCACAACAGAGGAGGTGGACCTGTGTCCGTGCCCAGATGTCGTTGGATTCCAACTCCTATCAGTCACAGTGTGCTGGGCCTGAGGGTTAACCCGAGCAACGCAGTCCAGGTCCAGTCCCGAATCCAAGGATTCCGCAAGGAGTCAGTCCGACAGGGTCAAGGCAGGTCACAAGGCAGGAAACCAGGCTAGGTTAAGCGCAGGATCTCAGGCAGGTTCTAGCAAACAGCAATGTTGCTCCCACAAGCTGGGGCGGGGTCCGACAGCCTTTTATCTTTGTCAGGGTAACGGCCGGTCCTGATCCCCCGGTGACTCACCTCCCTGTTTCACCCGAAGGCAAGCACTCCTCCTGCGAGTACTCAGGTCTCTCCTTCTCTCAGACCTTAATCTCTGCAGCTTGGGAGACGTCGGTGGGTTACTAGACCCAGGGGCCGCCTCAGCCTCCCCTGACCCAACTGGTAGTGGAGCAGCTGTAAGTGATTGCCCAGCTGAAGGCAACGAGGTCATCCTCCCATCTGGAGCCAGGGCAGGCTCAGGCCCCTGACTCGGCCCAGCTGGTGCTTGTTGCAGGGGAACCTGTGCAGACTGGGGCCCTTCAGAATCAGGCCCCACACTTGGTCCAGATGCCGCCAGAGGCAAAGGATCTGGTGCGGACTGAGACTCCTCTGGAGTCCCAGGCCATCACACACAGACACCAGGGCCAATAGTCAGGGATGGGGCCCAAGGATGGAGGTAGAGAGGGCCTTGAGATCCAGAAGGGCTTGGCCAAATTTGCAGCCCTATTAGCATGGGGTGTGTCTGTTAAGACTAAATTGTAGATCATGCTTGGGAATATTTATGAAAACTTACATACTTGTACCTATGTACCCATTGTTCAGTTCAGTCTTCATTCAGGCACAATGCCTCTCATGTACTAAGCAGAACTGTGTTCTTGAAAATAAAAAAGCAGTGCAATTTTAAGAATATATAAAGAGACCTGCTAGATCAGGCTAAAGCAGGCTTCCTCAAACTCGGCCCTCCAGATGTTTTTGGCCTACAACTCCCATGATCTCTAGCTAGCAGGACCAGTGGTCAGGGATGCTGGGAATTGTAGTCTCAAAACATCTGGAGGGCCGAGGTTGAGGAAGCCTGGGCTAAAGGCTCAACTAGCCCAGCATCCTGTTCTCACAGTGGCCAGCCAAATGAGGCTTTTAAAAAAATAACTAGTGCAATTCAGGAAAAACTGAACTAATTCATTTCAATGATTGCATAAATTGTCCCTTAGCTCTGCATCTTAACTTAGAAATTCCCCATTAGTATGGTGTAAATTTATGAGTTGGGATAGGGGGTGAATCTGGCAGTGTTGGTTTCTCTCAGTTTCTCATTTGTCCAGACTTGAATTTAGTAGACCGTACAGTGGTACCTCGGGTTAAGTACTTAATTCATTCAAGAGGTCCGTTCTTAACCTGAAACTGTTCTTAACCTGAAGCACCACTTTAGCTAATGGGGCCTCCTGCTGCTGCTGCGCTGCCGGAGCACGATTTCTGTTCTCATCCTGAAGCAAAGTTCTTAACCCGAGGTACTATTTCTGGGTTAGTGGAGTCTGTAACCTGAAGCGTATGTAACCTGAAGCACATGTAACCCGAGGTACCACTGTATTTTGACATCAGTTTGCAATTTAAAAAAAAAACTAAGAAAATTTATCAACATTTTAGTGAAAATATACACAATTGTATGCAGTTTTGCCTTACATACACATTTTTCGCAAAGCAATTTAAATTAATATAAAGTGGTTTTGCTAATATGAGTTATATTCACTAATATATACATTTTAATACACACTGAAGCCTAGTATATGAATTTTTGTAAGAATTACTCAACTGGAGAACTGCTATTGCAAAATCCAGAGGAATTTGAATTTCAAAGCATGGCTGCATTTCTGTCCATGTTTCAGAAAGTGTGAATTGGGTAAGCTTGCCTTTAAATGTGAATTTAATTGAATCCCCCCATCCCCATTTATGAATATTTAGAGTGCTCAGACATTCAAAGTCCAGCCCAAAATCTTTTTTAAAGAAGAAGAAGAAGAAGAAGAAGAAGAAGAAGAAGAAGAAGAAGAAGTAGTTCAGTGTTATCAATTTGTGAATGTTCACAGTTTCAAAGAATGGGCGTTACTAAATCTGGGTCCCAAGAAATGAGTCACTAACTTCTTCCTACTTTTTTTACCAGCTTTCAGGATAAAGCCTCAGAAGTTTATATTAATAGATTATGCAGTTCAAAGGAACACAGGGGTTGATCTCTTCCACCACCTGCGACCCCCAACTGATCCATTCCTGGTTCAACTGTACAAAAGTTGACAGGCATTCTATAGATGTAATAACCGTAATTATAAAGGTGAACAGAATGATTTTTTTTCATTGTTCCAATATTTTTAAGAAGTACTATAAAAAGGGTGGGGGAGCAATGAATAAGTTTAAGGTGACCTTGAGCATTTCAATAGTGAATTCACAGCATTTTGAGAATAGATGTTGAACTGTGTTTTGTCTGTTTTTGGGAACCACAAGTCAGTATTTTTACTGTTGTTATTAAAAAGGGCACTCAATCTTACTAAGTCAACAGCAATCTCCTTCTGAGTTTTTGGATGAATGTTACCTATACCCACCATGTAATACAAGCTTTTGTGTTTAGGGGATTGTGGTTATAGACAGGGAGATGACCAACATTCAAAATGGGGCAGCTTTAATGGCAAACTTTGCCACAAACTCATTATGAACAGAGATCAAGCTCAACCAGCTCTCCCCAACGCCAGTTATCTGTGACCATTGGCTAGGGCTCAGGGATGGTCCAATAGATTTTGGCACCTGAAGCGAACCACAAAATGGTGTGCCCCCCCCCTCCACCGGGGAAGAAGGAATTATCAGGAATGAGCGGTGAATAAAGATATCCATTGGGATCTGCTGCCACTGTGGATCCTGCTGCCTGAAGCAGTTGCCTCACCTTGCCTCATTGGTGAGCCGGCCCTATTGGGGATGATGGGAATTGGAGTCCGACAGTGTTTTGAAGGGTGCTGCAATGCCTCAATTCTTCCCTGGCATCTGGACTGCTGAAATAGCAGAATCCCAAGGGTTGTGCCCAACTAAGTCCTATGCAGAGTGGACCCACTGAAATTAATACACACAAGTTAGCCATCTCCATTAATTTCAATGGGTCTACTTTAAGTAGAGGGACACGGGTGGAGCTGTTGTCTAAACCACAGAGCCTAGGGCTTGCCGATTGGAAGGTCGGCGGTTTGAATCCCCGCGACGGGGTGAGCTCCCGTTGCTCGGTCCCTGCTCCTGCCAACCTAGCAGTTCAAAAGCATGTCAAGTACAAGTAGATAAATAGGTACTGCTCTGGCGGGAAGGTAAACGGCGTTTGTGTGCGCTGCTCTGGTTCACCAGAAGTGGCTTAGTCATGCTGGCTACATGACCCACCAGAGTGGTACCTATTTATCTACTTGCACTTTGACGTGCTTTCAAACTGCTAGGTTGGCAGGAGTTGGGACTGAGCAACGGGAGCTCACCCCGCCGCGGGGATTCAAACCGCCAACCTTCTGATTGGCAAGTCCTAGGCTCTGTGTTTTAACCCACAGTGCCACCTGCGTCCCTAGTGACCTGGTAGAACCCAAAAAAACAGGAACTAATGGTGAGCAAAATCATGGGAGGCGTGTTTCCAGCTACCTCACCCCCTGCCCTTGGAAGCTTTGCAAGTGGCTGCATGAGAGAGACTGTAAATAGCATCACTGGATGGGTGTTTCTCTTCTGCTTTGGCGATCACTCGTAGCTGAGTAAGAATGTCTTCCATAAACACGGTTTTAACAATGAGTCCGTAAATGACTGTGAAAGGCAATTCTGGATCCAGACGTCCTTCCACAGTGGGGACATTGGTGGGAGTTGATAACTGTGTGGATGTGCCAATTGTGCCTTCCTCTTAGCACATTTCTCCTTTGCGTCCTGAGTTTGAGTGTCTTCAAAGCCCATGACACCTTTGGGAGTTTCCAGGAGGGAGGTGAAAAAGTGAAGCTGCCTCGTTCTTTTTGCAATTGGATGCTGCATGTTCTTATATTCATAGTATCAGAATGTGGTTTTTTGAGGTATTATATTTGCTATTGTTATGAAATTGTTGCTATGCTATTGTTTTGCTATGCTATTACAAATTTTTTAAGTGTTTGTTAGAAATGCATCCCTGTTGCTTTATTGTAATCCACTTTGAGCATGATTTTGTGTGTGTGTGTGTGGAAAAGCAGCATACAAATGAATTGAGTGAATGAATGAAAGTAGTACAGTTATTAATACCTGTTTTGTAGCTGTATCTAGAAAGCTCCCTGGAGATTGAACCTGGAACTATTTGAATGCAAAAGGTGTGTGCCTTTCCCCTGGTCTGGCTCAATGTAGCGGCTATGAAATGCCAAAGAAAAATTATGCATGAGAATGTTATCGACTAAAAGACATATAATTGATTTCCATGCTATTTTATATTTTCTGTTTTAATCTGCACGGTTTATTTTACTTGTAGTTTGGCACTGCCTAGAGCTAAAGAAATAAAGAAAATGAAACTTACTATCATAAATGTAAGTTCTGAACTGCTTTTTGATCCAGATTCTCTTTCTCAGAACAGCTCACAATAATATTTAAATGCACACCCACCCACCTGCTAAAACACACAAAGGAAGAATAATAATATTTTTTAAAACATTGTGACAATACTGTTAAAAATGGCAGATCCATTCCCGGAGCTCTTAAAGATAACTACAACATGGGTCACCAACGCAGTGCCCACAGACATCAGTGAGCCCACCCGCATCTCCTCTGGTACCTATGAAAGGTCTCCATGAATATCTCCTGAGGACCCACAATGCACAATTGCTCTTCCTCCTGCTCAGTCCCTGGCTCAGCCTCACCTCCACAGCAGCCATTTTGTGTTGTGCCATACCACACTTATGTGTTATGCCACATTTCTTAGACTGTGAAAGGAACATTTTAAAAATAAACAATATCTAAATAACGGGAAGCCTCCAGCATGACAAGCAATTCCCACTGTGAAACATGTCATAAACCAGTGATGGAAACAGCCTGCCCAAATTCACCATCAGATTTGGAAGACTTGTTTCACTTTAGCCCTATGAATTGTTGTCAATGAAACTTTGGCTGAAAGCCTAAAGATACACTCACCTGGAAACAAATCCCACTGAACCCAGAGGGTGGGGAGACTGTGGGCCTCCAGATGCTGTGAGACTCATCTCCCAGCTCCAGCTGCCATGGCCAAGAGCCAAGCATGATGGGAGCTGGAGTTCAGCAATGACTGATCCCTGCCACAGCCCCGAGACTGCTGCAACACATATGTCAATGAGGTATATATGGACTCGTGTTTCCCCTGCAGGAATATTATCAACTCCCTGAACAGTGGTGTTTAATCTTAACAAAAAGTGAGTGACATTGATGGCAAAGAGCAATGCTTTCCAGCCTTCTATGATGTGCTTTTCCGCTCCGCCCCCCTCCCAAGTTCTTGTTACCTTTCAACCTTGCATTTAAAAGCACTGAACTAAAGGGAAGAACAGCATGGAAGGCATTAACATTTTGGTTTTTAACAATAAAAGACAATTGGAGAAGCTTTGAGGAGGAGGCAATGATCCATGAACGCACAAACGAGAATGTGAAAACCTGCCACATGGAATGAAGGGAGCCCAGCTCAGAGAATCATTAAACATCGCGCCGGCTGTGGGGGGATTTCAATTCCACATGCAAGGCCTATTGTGCAGGGATGGCTGTGCTGGGAGTAAGCATGGTAGCTGTGGCAGTAGAGCCCTGATGGGAGAGGAGGGTCTGCCCTGACTTGAGGACATAGGAAGCTGCCAGGTCAGACCACTGGCCCACCTAGCTTAGTGCTATCTCCAGGATTTCAGATGAAGGGACATTCCCAGCAGTACCTGGAGATGGTAGGGATTGAACCTGGGACCATCTGCATGCCAGTGGTCAGGGATGAAGGGAATCGTACTCCAAAATATCTGGAAGGCTCCCATAGTGTGTCATTTGAAGGCATTCCCTACACAACATTTCTCAACAAGCAGTGAACAACTGCTGAGAGGGAGAGAGAGAAAGCACTTGATGGCTGTTTTGGTAACTGTTGAAAATTAATTGCAAAGACCAGTTTCAACCCTAACCCAACTGAGAACTAAAGAGGATCAAGGGTATTTGCATCCCATTTAGAGTCCACTGTTTATACCAGACTAAGCATTTGATCCTTAAACTTTTTGCAGATTAAGCCTTACTGACAATCGTTAGCTTAAGCAAATATCCGTATGCCTCTTATTTAATGGCTGGTGTCCCAACTGGGATTAAGCATTGTTTATCCAGTGAATCCTCATCAGATGGTGCTGGCTCATTTCTCATTGGTCTTAATTGCAAATCCTGAACCTGTTCCAGGGAATCAGTATTTCATTAGGTGAAACTGGCACATATGTCGGGTCTCATACTACATTTTCAATCCCCTCAATCTTATTCCCCACCACCACCACCACATACAATAGCAATGTCACTGGGAATTAAAGATTCACAGGAGGATTCTAGTAGGGCTATCAATGGATTCAAGGATGTTTATGTCAAGGGGGGAACCTGTGGCCCTCCAGATGTTCTAGCCAGGGCTGATGGGGGCTGGGGTGCAAAAACATCTGGAGGACCATAGGCAGGGCTGTCTTTACCCTTGATTGAAGGGGTGTGCGGCACCCTGGCGCTGAATTCTGAGGGGTGCCAGATGGCTGGCGGGCATGCAGCTTCCCTCCCAAGCCTCTGCAGGAAATGCTCTCCTCCCGCAGTGGCATGGGAGAGAGTTGAGCACCCACCACCTATATGGCTGGAGGGCGCACAGCTTCCCTCCCAAGCCTCTGTGGGGATCACCCTGAGCTGCCCCCCTAAAAAAAGCTCAACGACTTCTTTGGCCTGCAATGGGTGGTTTTTTGCACCCCGGCACCACATATGCTAAAGACGGCACTGACCATAGGTTCCCCATTGCTGATTTAGATGACTCCCCATCAATCATGCCAATTGATTACTTCTTCATTAAACTATTACATATAAACCTAGGTGCATATGACAAAAGCACTGATGTCAGTTTTTCTTCAAGTTATTGAACAGATGATGAGAAGTCAATCAATGGCTGTCAGTCATGATGGCTGCACAGCAGCTCCAGATTCAGAGAAATGTGAAACTGGATAGTGGAATTCTCTCCTGCTGTTCTTTTTTCTTTTAACCATTACCCATCACTTTAGGAAAAGAATAAAGGGTGAGGCACCTAAAGAAACCGGTGTGGCTGCATAAGGAGCTTACAGGTGAGCTGAGATGTAAGAAGGAAATGGATAAGAAATTGAAGAAAGGAGAAATCATGACGGAAGGGTATACATGGGTAGCCAACAGTTGCAGAGAGAAAGTCAGGCGGGCCGAAGCTAAGAATGAGCTCAGGCTTGCAAAAGAGCTTTAAAATAATTTTTAAAGGTTTCTTCAGCTATGTTCAAAGCAGGAGGAAGAGCAAGCCCGGAGAAGATGGAGAAATGCTATTGGTGAAAGAGAGAAGGCAGAACTGCTCAACACCTACTTTGCCTCTGTCTTCACCCAAAAGGAAAGCAGTGCCCTACCTGGTGAAAGTGAGAGCTGTTCAGAAGTGGAACCGAGAGGTGATGGACTCTCCTTCCTTAGAGGGTTCTAAGCAGAGGTTAGAAGCTAAAGTTGAGATTCCTGCATTGGAGGGCATTGGACTAGATGACTCTTGGGGTCATTTCCAACTCTACAATTCTATGATTCAATGAAACTATTCAAACACTAATGAAGGAAAGGGGTTCTGTTGTGCTTGCCTTATTTTCAATGGTGTTTGTGAAGGTTCTTTCTTGCACTCTGTAAATCATCAGTTTGATGGCCTGCATTCTGTAGCCTTCCCAGGTGCCCACACCTCCTGACAACCCCATGACGTCCCATGTACAGCTTTCCTGCAAGAGCAGCAAAGCAAGGATGCTCTCTAGCATTTGCCTAGCAGCTGGTCATTGTTATTTTTTCAAAGTAAAAGCTATAAAAGAAATGAGTGCAGATGATTTTTTTTTTAAGGAAAAAGAAAATGGCCACACTTAAAAATGTAACCAATGACCACACTTAGTAGTCCTAGCTTCCCACGCTTCAGTTAAAAACCAGGAGGAGATATCATGAGAGGGAGGCTGCAGAGTGCTGAAGAAGTGTTTAATGGAAAGCAGAACACACACTCCATGCGCAGCCACTTCACAACAATAAAGACAGCTCAACTTCAGAGGGCTGAGTGCAGAACATCTGCTTTTCATGAAGTCCCAGATGCAATCCCCTGTAGGGCTGGGAATAGGTTCCCTGCATGCACCACTGCTGGTCAGCGTAGACAATGCTAAGCTAGATGGACTGGTAGTCTGATTCCACACAAGGCAGGTTCCTGCGTTCCTCAATCCTACACCCAGGGCTTTTCTTCAGCCAGAGCTCAGCTCCAGCAGCTCTCAGGTGGGCGCCATTGCCATTATAAGAGAACACATGAAAAGTTCATGGTGAAAAATAGCACTGCCTACACCCAACAAAATTCTGAAAAGCATCCTGTGAATGAGGCAGGGGAATGGAAACTTACTTTGCTGTGGGAAAAGACCTTCCAGAAATGGGAGGCTGGTTTTGGCACAATGCTACTGAGCACCAGCTGTTGGGGATCAACAGCAGGAGAGAGCTGCTGCCCTGAAGTCCTGCAGGTGGGCTTCCCAGAGGCATCTTGCTGGCTACCATGGGAAACAAGATGTTGTCATAGGTAGGCTTTTGGTCTGATCCAGCAGCCAGGATGTTCTTATGCTTCTAGTTCACTGCCAGGAGACATGGTGGCAGTCAGTGGCTTAGATGCTCTTAAAAAAGATTAAACATATTCGCAGAGGAGAAGTCTAAAAGCCACAATAAGTGATGTGATTATCTCCATGATCAGGAGTAAAATTGCTAGGGAGGAAGAGCAGAAGAGAGCTGTTGCCTTCATGTTCTAATCGAGAGCTTCCCAGAGGTATTTGGTTGGTATCTGTAGAGATAAGGACACTGGGCTCTTCTTATTTTCTTGCTTGGAATTAAATAAACCAAAGCTAGCTCCTATTCTTCACAGTGGAGACCACATTTCATTGTTTCCTTTTTGCTCCTGTTTGTTCTGTATTATGATTAGGGAAGGCCTAGGAATTCTTGTTGAGCTATAGTACCATTAACCTCTCCCCCACATGGTTTATTATTATTATTATTATTATTATTATTATTATTATTATTATTATTATTATTATTATTTCACCAGGTCCAGATGAACCTTCCACAACCAGATCCCCTCCAGATGTATTGGACTACAATTCCCATCACCCAGTGTCAAAGGTCAGGGATGATGGGAACTGTAATCCAAAATATCTGGTGGGCACCAGGTGGGGGAGGTGGATCTAGAACACAGGAGGGTAGCAAGATGTATTGGACTAAGGCCATTGCCACCCCCAACTCCAGTTCAGTGGCTGCTGACTGGCAAGGGATCTCCAGAGCTTCAGACAGGGACCTTTCCTCAATGTACTTGGAGGTGCTGGGAATTGAATCTAGCATTTTATGCATGGGAAACATGCTGTCAATTGCTCGAGTTGCACAATCATCTATTGCCTACATGGTGGTTGGCACCCATCTGTCTCGAGAGACAACGGAGTGCACCTCCAGGAGTGAAGCCCAACCACTGGGAAATTACAGCACCTGCTGTGGCTGCAGAAACAGGTAACTAGTAACTGTTGGCTCCTGTGTTGTTTTTGCTGTGTTAGCAGCACTGCAGTGACCTCTCTGGGGCACAAGCCTGGGCAGTGTATATGGAGGTCCTGGGCTGCCCAGACAACAAGACCCTCCTCTCAGCCTCACTGATGTGGTCCAAAGGAAAGCAGAGCAATATGTTGGGCACCAGCTTGACTGTAGAAGTCACTGGAAGGAGGCGTGCAAGGCATCGTCCAACTGTTGTAGGGACTCCAGATTTGTGTAGGGTTTACTCCTCAGCTTTTTCTTCTCCTGAAGATGTCCTGCAAGGCAAGAGGTACAGATTTTCCCCTCTACAGCACATGTCCTATTGACTCAGTAACTGTCTCATCTTCCCAAACCACTGGGGCCCGTCTTCACATACAGGGAACATCCCTAACTCACAGATTGTTTGAGACCCATTGGCTTCCCTCACCTAGTTTAGCTGGCCAGTCAAAATTGTTCCCAGGGTGTGGCCGCTGTCACAGGCTGACAGCTTCTAGGAGCCTGTGAGGTGAGACCTGAGTGCAAGGTGGGGACCAAAGGTGGACAAACTCCCCCAGAAGGAGCACAATGTGTCCCCACCAGAGGTACTAGCCCTCCCCTAACACACACACACACACACACACACACACATAATATAATAATAATAATAATAATAATAATAATAATAATAATAATAATAATTTATTATTTGTACCCCGCCCATCTGGCTGGGTTTCCCCAGCCACACTGGGCGGCTTCCAACAAAGATGAAAGATACACTAAAATGTCACATATTAAAAACTTCCCTGAACAGGGCTGCCTTCAGATGTCTTCTGAATGTCAGGTAGATGTTTATCGCTTTGACATCTGATGGGAGGGCGTTCCACAGGGCGGGCGCCACTACCGAGAAGGCCTTCTGTCTGGTTCCCTGTAACTTGGCCTCTCGCAGTGAGGGAACCGCCAGAAGGCCCTTGGAGCTGGACCTCAGTGTCCGGGCAGAACGATGGGGGAGGAGACGCTCCTTCAGATATACTGGACCGAGACCGTTTAGGGCTTTAAAGGTCAGCACCAACATTTTGAATTGTGCTCGGAAACGTACTGGGAGCCAATGTAGGTCTTTCAAGACTGGTGTTATATGGTCTTGGCAGCCGCTCCCAGTCACCAGTCTAGCTGCCGCATTCTGGATTAGTTGTAGTATCCGGGTCACCTTCAAAGGTAGCCCCACGTAGAGCGCATTGCAGTAGTCCAAGCGGGAGATAACCAGAGCATGTACCACTCTGGCGAGACAGTCTGCAGGCAGATAGGGTCTCAGCCTACGTACCAGATGGAGCTGGTAAACAGCTGCCCTGGATACAGATTTGACCTGTGCCTCCATGGACAGCTGTGAGTCCAAAATGACTCCCACACACACACTACATTGCCTCCATAGCATTGTGCTATGTCCAGGTAGATAGCTCAGTTGGTTAGACCATGCTGCTGATAACTCCATCGTCACAGGTTTGATCCCTGTACTGCACAGCTGCATATCCCTGCCTTGCTGAGGACTGGACTAGATGACCCTCAGGGACCCTTCCAACTCTACAACTCTATGCATAGAAAAGACCCTATAATGCATAATGTATTATTTCACTTACTGTGTGATCCCTGACTGGGTAGGATTGCCCATGTGATCAAGCTAGGAAGTACTGCTTACAGGTTCTGACTTGGGTGGCAGGGCCCTCTTTGTAGAAGTGCCAAGGGATAACTCTAGATTTCTTTTTAAATACAGTGAATCCATTCCGTTTGACTCCTGAAATGTTCAAAAACCAAGCCGTGCCTTCCAATTGGTGCAGGCACCAACTGGCTGACAATAGCTGACAGCCGCATCGGATGTTCAGCTTCCGAAAAATGTTCAAAAACTGGAACACTTACTTCCAGGTTTTCGGTGTTTGGAAGCCGATTTGTTCATCAACTAAGCCATTTGAGAACCAGCGTTCCACTGTATAGAATTGGAAATTGAAATCAGAAATTGAAACCTTGGGGATAGAGTGCAATATAAATGTGTGTGAGTGTGTGTGTGTGTATAAATGACTCTAAAACATGGATAGGGAACCAGTGGCCCTCTAGAAGTGGCTGGATTTCAACTTCCATCCACTCCAGCCAGCATGAACAAGTGGAGGGAACTAAGTTGGCTACCCATGCTCTAGAGCTTTAGCTATGAATCCACCCTCTCTTTTTCAGTCTAAAGGTTGCATAGACCATTCAATGAAGTATGGAACATACAGTAATAGCCTGCCTTCCACCAGATCAGACTATTTGAACTACAACTCCCAGAAGCCCCAGCCAGCTTGCCCAACAGTCACAGACAATGGGAGCTGTAGCCCAAAATATCTGGAGGGCACCAAATTGGGAAAGGCAGGTCTTCTCTGGGGTCTCAGGCAAAGAGAGATATTTCCGTTCGGATGCTACCTGATCCTTCTAACTGGATATGCAAATGATTGAACCCGGGGCCTTCTGCATGCAAAGCATGCACACTACCACTGATCTATGGCTCTTCTGGCATTAATTCTATCTGAGTGGAAACATAACTTTGCATAAATGTTGGCATTTTTCTCTCTCTCTTGCATCTTGGTGAAAATAGAAGCCACTTGGTCCAAGCTATGGAAGATGGATGACACATTGCAGGATGCTGCAGCGTGTGGCTGCGGAGGGGGAGATTCTTCCTATCCTACCCCATCCCTGCCTTTTGCAGATTTATTATGTTTTTTAATGTTATCCTCATTACATCAGTCTGAGTCTACTACATAATATGGAAAAATGAGGAGATCAATCACACCTTTTAGGAGGGTTGGGAGCTTAACTCAAATTTTAATTGCTTTTTAACTACCACAGCGGTTTATTTCGCCCCGAGGTGGTAAACCTGTGTCTTGGCTGCGCCACTTACTGTATAACTCCATCAATGGCCTGTAGTTAGGACTGCTACATGGGGTGACCATGTTCAGAAGCAATAGGCCTCTGAATACCAATGATGGAGCAGCAACAAGAGAAGAGGCCAGTGCTTGTGGACTTCCTGGATGCATCTGACGGGTCAGAAGCAGGATATAGACACTTGGTCTGATGCAATGAGGATCCTATAATTTCAGCAGTGGGAGAGGGCTACTACATTCATGCCCCACTTGCATGCTTCCCTTTGGGGTATTGTGGGAAACAGGAACCTGGGTTAGATGCTCATGGCTCTTATGCTCCCCCTTCAAACTGTAAATGGCAGCTCACATAATTCAATGCTTCTCCATATGGGAGTGGGAACCATGTACAAAAAGAAAAAGAAAAAGAAGAGGAGGAGGAGGAGGAGTTTGAATTTGATATCCCACTTTATCACTACCCTAAGGAGTCTCAAAGCGGCTAACAATCTCCTTTTCCTTCCTCCCCCACAACAAAGACTCTGTGAGGTGAGTGGGGCTGAGAGACTACTGTGACTAACCCAAGGTCACCCAGCAGCTGCATGTGGAGGAGCAGGGAATTGAACCCAGTTCACCAGATTACAAGTCTAACACTTGCCCTGCCAGACTTAAAACTTTATTATGAATCAGCCGCTTTTTGCTGGCTGAGAGAATGGCTGCTTCTTGAAAACACTGACGTGCTGGATTTAGAAGGTTTTAACAATGTATTTGGGTGGCATGCATATTTGTGGTATGATAAGGTCAAAGCACATAAAGCGTTTAAAAACCATATTGTCAGAAAAGCACTGTTCAATGTTTGGATAAGATATAAGGACTTGCTTGAAAATAAAACCCCAAGGTGGTTGTCACCAATGGAAGCGAAGGCTCAGAAAAAGCTCAATATGGAGGCCAAATGGCCGAAATATTGGGAAATTTTGGAAGAAGAGGGAGACAGATTAAAATTGCAGAGTTTTGAAAAATTAAAAAATAGAGTGCGAGATTGGCTTCATTATTACCAGATAATGGAGGCATATAACTTGGACAAAAAAATTGGCTTCCAGGTGGAAAAATCAAAATTGGAAACAGAACTGCTAGATCCTAAAATTAAGAACTTGTCAAGAATGTATAACTTGCTGTAGAAATGGAATACTCAGGATGAAACGGTGAAATCTGCTATGATTAAATGGGCACAAGATGTTGGACATAATATTATGATGGCTGACTGGGAACAGTTATGGACCACAGGTATGAAGTTCACGGCATGCAATGCCTTAAGAGAGAATATAATGAAAATGATCTACAGGTGGTACATGACACCAGTCAAGCTTGCAAAAATTTATCATTTGCCCGATAATAAATGTTGGAAATGTAAAGAGACTGAAGGTACATTCTTTCACCTTTGGTGGACATGCCCAAGGATTAAGACTTTCTGGGAGATGATCTATAATGAAATGAAAAAGGTATTTAAATATACCTTTCTGAAGAAAGCAGAGGCCTTTCTCCTGGGCATGGTCGGCCAATTGGTGCCAAAGAAGGATAGAATTTTCTTTATGTATGCTACAACAGCAGCAAGAATACTTATTGCAAAGTACTGGAAGACACAAGATCTACCCACCCGGGAAGAATGGCAGATGAAGGTGATGGACTACATGAAACTGGCGGAAATGACGGGCAGAATCTGAGACCAGGGAGAAGAGTCGGTGGAGGAAGATTGGAAGATTATTTACAGAAACATTGTAAAATTAATGAATGTTAGAAGGATATTGGAATGAAGTTATGGGGTTTTAGCAGAAATGTTATAAAGTTTTAGGAAAAAACAGACTGTTAATTGGTGAAAGGAGGGAAAGTAAAGTTACATTATATTAAGATAAATTACAGGACAAAAATTGGAAAAGATGGAAAGGATTTGCTGAAATAGTTAACCGAACTAGAATACAAAAAAGGGAGGTGTGAGGAGGTCAAGGAAACAAGCAAATGAAAGATAAGTTATGGGAAGATTCGCTATGTTTTTTTTAATGGATTTTATTTTTCTTTTTTCTTTCTTTTTCTTTCTTTTCTTTCTTTTTTCATTATTGTGATGTGTTGTTTTGTTTTTGCTTAGTATGGTGTTTTTACTTTTTCCTTTTGTAACTTTTAAAACTTTAATAAATATTATTTTTTAAAAAAAACACTCTTAACCACTACACCACACTGGGGTGTTAGGGTTGGAAGTGCAGGGGAGCTTCACTGGGCTCAGAAATTAGTTTCAGGAGCTCAGCAAAGAGGCCTGTGAATTCTTCTTAATGTCATGGATTACAATAATAATTTATAATTTATACCCCGCCCATCTGGCTGGGTTTCCCCAGCCACTCTGGGCAGCTTCCAACAAAATATTAAAATACAATAGTCCTTCAGATATTAAAAGCTTCCTGTCATGGATTAAAATCCAACCTGGAGACATCTCCGTGCTAAAGAGCTGATCTTAGAAAAAACTGGGGCTGGAGGGGGTTGGCAAAAGTGTACATTCACAGGGCACTCTCTTAGCCCAAGGAGTAGCTCATGGGAGAATTGTTCCCCTACCCTAAGAGTCTTCCTAGGAGCACTTCTTCAAAAAAAGACTTAGAGAGATTTCTCTCTGGTTTTGCTAGGGGGATCTTTTGCAGAGTTCCCTTTGGGAAAATGTGGAGGAGACTAAAACCCAATTCCAGCAGGGGCAGTTGGATTAAGAATGTCTCCCATGAGGAAAAGGCATTTGACTCAAACTCTCAGTTTTCCCAGAGGCAGCCCCCCAAAAGGAGAATCTTTGCAGTAGTTTGCACTGATAAGCTACCTGGATTTGGTTCAGCAGTGGCTCAAGCTATTACTGACATGGGGGTGAATGGCTCAGCTCCTTTCCAGTCTGATCCAAGGGTAGCTATAGGATAATCTCTTCTGGAAAGCTAGCTTTCTAAGTGCAGGGATTTATTTAATGTGGCTTTTTTTAAAAAGAGAGAGAGAGAGATGCATTCAATTGCAATCCTCCCTAAACTGTGCTCAGAGGTGGTACAGTGGAGTGCTGGTGTGTGGAGTGCCGCAGGGTGCAATACTCTCCCCAATGCTTTTCAACATCTTTATGCGCCCCCTCACCCAGCTTGCCCGGAGTTTTGGTTTGGGCTGCCATCAGTATACTGATGACACCCAACTCTATCTGTTGATGGACGGCCATCCTGACTCGGTCGCAGACACACTGATCAGATGTTTGGGAGCTGGTTGAAGTTAAATCCTTTGAAGACGTAGGTCCTTTGGCTGGGTCGGGACGATATGGGATTGGGGGGCCAACTCCCATCTCTTGTGAGGGTGCAATTAATGACAGCGCCTTCCGTTAAGAGTTTGGGTGTAATCTTTGACACCTCCCTTTCTATGAAGGTGCAGGTTGCAGCTATAACAAAGGCGGCATTTTTTCATCTCCGCCAAGCTAAGCAGTTGGCTCCTTACCTCTCTCGCCCTGACCTAGCCACTGTGATCCATGGGACGGTCACCTCCAGGCTTGATTATTGTAACTCACTCTATGTGGGGCTGCCCTCGAGACTGACACAGAAACTCCAGTGGGTGCAGAATGCCGCAGCAAGACTCCTTACGGGGTCCTTGCCGCGGGATCACATTCACCCAGTGCTATACCAGCTGTACTGGCTTCTGGTGGAGTACAGGATCAGGTTTAAGGTGCTGGTTTTAACCTTTAAAGCCCTGCATAGCCTAGGACCCTCGTACCTACAGGACCAACTCTCCTGGTATGTCCCACGGAGGACCTTAAAGTCTTCAAATAAAAACATATTGGAGATCCCAGGCCACAGGGAGGTTAGGCTGGCCTCAACGAGAGCCAGGCTTTTCAGCTATGGCCCCGATCTGGTGGAACGCTCTGTCACAAGACCCTAGGGCCCTGCGGGACTTGACATCTTTCCACAGGGCCTGCAAGACGGAGCTGTTCCACCAGGCCTTTGGCCAAGGCACAGTCTGACCCCCTCTCTCCTTCTGTAATCCTCATAGAACTCTAGCCCAATGGTTGCCATTTGATTCAGAATTGATTTTAGAATGTATTTTAATTAATTGACTGTGTGATTTTATGTACACTGTGCTATATTTACCTGTTGTTAGCCGCTCTGAGCCCGGCTTTGGCCGGGGAGGGTGGGATATAAATAAATTATTATTATTATTATTATTATTATTATTATTATTATTATTACCACTCGGGCATAACTTCACCACCTCACTGAGAACTAGGTCATAGTGTGAATGCTCTTCCCCCAAAGGAAGCTTGTGCTTACGTCCTTTCTCGTCTGGAATGCTGGCTTTCCAAGTGCAGGGATTTATTTACTTTTTCTTGTATGGAGAAACATTCAGTTAGAACCTTCAAGTTTGTATGGAGAAGCATTTGATTACAACCCCGCCCCTGGCAATGCAGACATATCCACACACACACAGTGCTCAGAGGTGGTACAGTCCAGCCATAATTTCCCACATCACTGAGAACTGGGTCATAGCATGAACACTCTTGTCCCAAAGGCAGATTGTACTTACACCCTTCATTGGCCTGTTGGCCACAACAGCTCTATTAAATCCTCATGTTTTATGCAAGCTGCAGACATGGTCCCATCGACTAGATTTGAAAGAGGACTAAGATGCTTGGCCTGTTACAATTTGCCACTTTCCTCCACCCAGTGCTGTTGTTTAACACCCCCGAACCGTGACGGCAATATGGATTGGGTCTTAGGTCACCAATTTCTCAATCAGATGGCATTCGATTCCCAGCACGCCTACAGCTCTATTGATTGACCGTGAAGCCTCGTATCCTTTTGGCACCAAATGCATCTTCAAAAAGAGTGATTCCCCTTGGCCTCGCTTTGATACACTTTGCTCTCACCCACAAAGCAGGTGCAGGAGGGTGATCAAATTATTTTATCCCAGAGGGGTAAGAAACCAGATCTGCCATTAATTCCTTTTCACTGAGTGACTGAGTTTGTTTCTCCTTTTTAACAGACTGGTTGGAAGGGCAGACTGTGGCCAAATGACACTAATAGCTTCATTTAATTTCCAACAGGTATCAATTGTCATGCAAGAGTGCCATATCATTACACACTGTCCAGACAGCTACATGGCCTTCTTGTTTGTCTTCCTGTTTTTTCAGTAGGAACAATCATAGCATTGTAGACTCAAGGGACCCCAAGGATCATCTAGTCCAACCCCCTGTGATGCAGGAATCTAAACTATAGCATCCAGGACAAATGGCCATCCAACCTCTGCTTCAAAACTTCCAAGGAATGAGAGTCTGCAAACTCCTGAGGCAGCCTGTTCCATTGTCGAACAGCAAAAAGTTCTTCCTGATGTTTAGCTGCAATCTCCTTTCTCGTAACTTGAATCCATTGGCTTGGGTTCCAGTCCCCAGAGCTTGTTCCATATTCCATGTGATGGCTCTTTAGATAGTTCTCTTATCTCAGTCTCTTCATAACCAAGCTAAACAGACTCAGTTTCCTCAACCGTTCCTCATAAGGCTTGATTTCTAGACCCTTGATCACCTTGGTTACCCTCCTCTGAACACGTTCCAGCTTGTTAATATGCTTCTTAAACTGTAGCGGCCAGAAGTGTGGTCTGACCAAGGAAGAATAGAGTGGTATGATTACTTCCCTTAAGGAGGCGGTTTTTGCATGTGCTGTATAGGAGAAAGTGAGGGGCCGATGGGGCTCATCAACTGGGAAGGTAGCCAGATCCTAAACTTCTGCTGCCTTGTGGGATGTCTTTGGGAAAAGGAAAAGCTAAGGAGTATACTAATCCAGAGTGGATTAGTCTAAGACTGTTGGATGGTTCCTTGCATGCCTCTTTCCAGCAACTCCTGCAGCCAAGCTGGTGCCAAACATATTGCTCTGCTTTCCTTTGGAGCACATCAGTGAGGCCAAGAGAGGGGTCTTGTTATCCAGGCAGCCCAGGACCTCCAGGCACAGACCCTCCAAATGTCCCTATTTTCAAGGGACGTCCCTGATTTAGAGAAGCTGTCCCAGTTTCTGATTTGATCCTGGAATGTCCCACTTTTCCTTAGGATGCCCTTATTTTCATTGGAGAAATGTTGGAGGGCGTGGTAGAATGTCCCTATTTTCACTGGGGGTATGTTGGAGGGTATGGAGTTATCCGACCCTGAAGCCGTCTGAAGGCAATCCAGTATAGGGAAGTTTATTATGTTTTTATATATGTTGGAAGCTGCCCAGAGTGACTGGGGCAACCCAGGAAGATGTGTGGGTATAAATAGTAAAATTATCATTATAGAATTGCACATCCCTATTTTCAACAGAGAAATGTTGGAGGGTATGCATACACACTGCCCAGGCTTGTGCCCCAGGGAGGTCACTTTACTGCCACTAATGCAACAGTTTAGCTTCACCCCTACAAGCGCACTCCATTGTCACTTGAGGCAGATGGATGCCAACAATTATTTCCCTTGATCTGGACTATACTTCTGTTGACGAGGCCTAGAATAGCATTAGCCTTTTTTGCTGCTGCATCACACTGTTGACAGGAGTGCCTGGCGTGCTCTGGTCCATGGGGTCATGAAGAGCTGGACAATTCCCAGCAGCTCTTAACAAACTACAGTGTCCAGAGTTCTTTGAGGGAAAGAATGTCCTTTGGAACTCCCTGCCTAATGATATCAGTCAGGCACCTCTACTGCATTACATTTTAGCACCTGCTGAAAACATTTTTACTGATACATTGTAGGAGTTTTAGTTTGTTTAAGTCTATTTTATTGCTGTTTTAACCTTCTGTATATTTGAAATTACGGTTGTAAGTTTTTTAGGGATAATTTTATTGTTTTGTCACATTTGTAAACCACTTTTGAGGCTTTTTTCAACAATCAAGCAGTATATGAATTTTATGAAATGAAGAAATAAATCCTACTTAACAGGTTTTGTGCGTACTTAGCCCCTGCACTCATTTTTAGCCTGACTTGAGCTGTGTTCTCTCTGGGCCTGCCTGACTGCTGGGATTAAGGTACTCTTTTCAGTCCTACACCTCCATACACACACCCAGAAACACACATAGCATATACAAAAGAATGTACACTGCATTCTCCTATGGGCCTCTCAGCCTTGAAGAACTTGGATCCCGGCTTATGGGACAGATATGGCTCGTTAAGTTTCTAAGGATTTTTTTTGACAGCTTTGTTGAAAGTCTTTTGGATAGAACTGGGAAGTTGTCAGACATAAGCCCATCGGAAATGAATGATGTACATCAGTGGGGCTTCTGCAGACGAATTTCCAGAGACGTTCTCCGAAGAGAACTTCAATGAAGCTGTCAGAAAACTCATGCTGCTTTGACAAAGAGCCCCTAGATTCCTTTCTGAGCATGCAAAGGTGGAAGGCTCCTTCTTGCATAAACTCAAGAGAATTTTGCTGAAATTGGCATGACTTTCCTATATAAAAAAAGCCAGCATCAATTGAGAAGCTTAGCTATAATTTAAGATAGAGGCTGGGAACTAGACCCATCCTCCACGATCCTTTGGGAGAAGTGGGCAGATGCAAACTGGGAACTGCATTTGTTGGGCCAATTCCTTCAAGCCAACATCAACAGCAATAAGTAACCAAACAACCCCCTGTGTTGCAAAGAGAATGTCAGCAATGTCTAGGCAACACGATGACCATGTACATACACAATAAACAATATTTTATAGAATTCCTTCAAACCATAACAAGTCTAAAATGAAATCTTTAGTCTCAAAGTCTCTGAAAATCTTTAAATGAAGCGAGGTACCAGACTTTGTACGATGAAAGACAAGATGTGAAGCTTTGTGTATTCAGCAATTGTGATGTCCAACATCATTTTTGGGGGGCCTCCAAGAGAGCGGGGCCCTAAGCTATAGTTTGTTTATATGTGAAAACGGCACTGCTTTTGGGGGAAGAATTGTCCCTTGCACAGCATCAGCGAATACCCTTCTTCCTTCTGCTCAGACTGGAAGTGATGTGGGGATTCATGTGGGGCTGATGGGAGCTAGTTCAAACTATCTGGAGGAAAGCCAGTGTAGGAGATCCAATAAAGGACTACCCACATCCCCAAAAGACTTGGGCCTCAAATATCTGAAAGACTGGCTCTTTCCCTACAGACTCTCTTTGGTGTTACTACTCTTAGTAGTAATGCCACTCTCAGAAGCTCATCTGTGGATGTGTGACCAGGGGCGAAGGAAGGCTAACCGGCACCCAGTGCGGGGTGTCGGGGGGTGGGACAAACCGCCCGGTGGCACATGCGCATGCGCCATACGTAAGGCACATGCACGGTGCCACTACGTGCCATGCATGTACCGACGGGCAGTTTCCCAACGCGGTGCCATACGGATGGAGGTGGGATCCCCTGCTCGTGGCTGCAGCAATGAGAGAGCTGGAGCTGCAAAGCCACGCGCAGCCAACGTCTAGCGGGTAGGCTTGCCTTGCGCGTCGCTTTGCAGCTCCCCCCTTTCCCCGGGTTGCTGTAGGCTTGGGAGTCGCGGGCAGGCGGGGGGTGGAATGCCACCCCCATCAGGATGGCACCCGGAGAGTGCCACACCCACCTTGTTCCTCCTCTATGTGTGACCCAGGAGAGGGCATTATCTGTGGGAGCCCTTAAGCTGTGGGACTTCCTACATATGGCATTTCCACAGTTTTCAGTGATAGCTGGACACACCTCTTTACCCTGACCTTTGACCCCTGAGCTGTACAGATTTAGGATGCGCCCTGTTTTGTGATTGTGGTTTGTTTTAAACTGTTTTTAATTTTGTATGTTGCATCCTGGGACCTTAGGATGAAGGGAAGGTAAATAATATTATTACTAATGATCATCCTCATCCCATCTAGTTAAGTCCTGAGACTGGTGAAGGACAAACAAGACTTAAAATCTTGAAAATTGAAAACACTGACACAAACCCATTCATTTTATCAGCAACAGCTGGATAGTTCGGCCCACCCAGATGCACTCTCGAAAATACTTGGCAGACCCTGTTTTGGCTTCACTATTTTCACACCTTGCCAAAGTTTTAGAGTGTGCCTGTCTGTTTGCTTTCCAATTTACATGCTACAAATGTGCTACAGTCCTCAGAAGTAGAAGACCAAATCCACACGTTTGAACAAACAGCTTCCCAATCTGGGAAGGGGGAAAAATAATAATCATATTTCAAATGCTCAGCAAGATGAATCATTGTCTGGGGTGGGGGGACTGAGAAGGAGAGGTGCTTTAAGATCAGAAGCTTCAGAACGGCTGAGGGGAAGAAAAACCTGGTGCTTATGCTTTGTCAGAGGAGAAGAGTGAATTAAGGGTGTGTAGGGAGGAAAGGAGAACCTGCATTCTTCCCTGAAGTGTAAAAGAAATGTAAATATGGGCTTTGTCTCTTTTCTTTAGGTACTCAGTTTACAGTCTTTCAAGCAAGCAAGCAAACAAATAAATGAAAATCAATACAATGGAAACACTAGGGAAGAGAGTGGAGCAGACTTGTGGCTGGAAATATTCCTTCGATTTAATCAGGAGCGAGAGGATAAAGACAGAAGAAGAACCTGTAGCATCAGGCGCACAGTCCAGCCAGTTCAGCCCCCTGTTGCGTGGCAAGGCCCGGGGCCCCGCAGTTCCCTCAGAAATAAACACACAGACACGAATATATTGGGTTAATTGAGATAAATTAGGCCACAACTTTATTGGTTGCAGATGTGAGCGGTTTGGCTTAGGTATTTGGGTGAAGCCAGACTATATCCTGACTCCTGCCCATCTGCAGAAAGACTCTGAAGGGTCAACCACCAACATGGGGAGCCTATGATATACCGTATTTTTCGCTCCATAAGACGCACCTGACCGTAAGTCGCACCTAGTTTTTAGAGGGGGGATTCAAGGGGAAAAAATATTAATTAAAGGGAGCGTTGAGCAGAGCCTGTATGCATCCCAGGCTCTGCTCAGCACTCCCTTTCACGAGCCGCGCAGAGTGTGTGTGCGGCGCTTGCAGGCTTTTCCCTGAGGAGGGAGAAGGGCTGCCCTTCTCCCTCCTCGGGGAAAAGACCCCAAGAGTGACA
Source organism: Podarcis raffonei (assembly GCF_027172205.1). Taxonomy (NCBI): domain Eukaryota; kingdom Metazoa; phylum Chordata; class Lepidosauria; order Squamata; family Lacertidae; genus Podarcis; species Podarcis raffonei. The sequence goes on from NC_070617.1 coordinate 37,312,887, forward strand.
CACACACTCCGCACGGCTCTTTAAAGGGAGCGCGGCTCTTGGGGGCTTTTCCGGGAGGTGGGGGAGCGTGGCTCTGTCCCTTGACACATCTCCCGCAAAAGCCAGGGATAGCCGCGCGAAGCCTCCACAGAGCAGCGGGATGAAGGCTCCCCGCTGCCCTGCGGAAGCTTTGCGCCGCTAAGGCAGAAGCTAAAACAGCTAGAGGGAGTGCTGCGCAGCACTCTCTCTAGCTGTTCTGGCTTCTGGGGTAGCTTGCGAAGCCTCCGCAGGGCAGCGGGGAGCCTTCATCCCACTGCCATTTGGAGTCTTTGCGGGCCACCCCAGAGCTGCTCAGGAGCGCGGGACACCTGCGAGAAGCCTGCCCGGAGCTCCCGGGGCTCCCGGGGGAAGCCCGGATTTCCACCCCCCCAGCCCCAAAGAGCAGCTCAGAGCTCTCCCAGAGCTTGTTGGGGCTGGTGGGGGAAGCCTGGGTCGTCCCCCCCCCCAGTCCCAGGGACCACACATTTGCTCCATAAGACGCACAGACATTTCCCCTTAGTTTTTAAGAGGAAAAAAGTGTGTCTTATGGAACGAAAAATATGGTACATCAATTAAGAGCACCCCAAGGGTCACCGATGGGGTTGTGGCATGGCCCTAGCCCACATCCAGGCTTTGGACAGGATCCACACCTCCGGATCCTTTTAACAGGATACCCTTAATGACGAGGGACAGGCAGAGGCAACAACCTCCCCTCCCATAAACAAGATTTACCCAATGCCTAACTTTACAAAGCTGTGATGATTACTACAAGGTTGGCAAAAACCAAATGGCTGGTGCCAATTTGCCAAGTGGAAAAATTCCTACCTGGCACCCAACAACCAGGTGATAGACATTAGTCCATAGCAAGGCCAAAGTCAAGCAATGCATAAAAAGATGGAGGGTGGGCTGGCAGATCCGACAAGAAAGCGAATGGAGGTCGCCCCCTAGCCACAACGCAGTTTAAACAACCCCCCGGCTAACCCGATTGGTCAGTCATGGTGTGAGACGGCTGAGAGACGCGGGCAGCATCCCTCCGCCCACTGCCTGGTCACTGGGAGGTCCCAGATGCACGCCCGCAATGCCGCCCCCCGGGGAAGGGGAGTGGTCTTCCCACAGTGACCAGTCAGATGTCCACATGCAGAACATAAGCCCATTAGCCCTATCTCCACCCATGCCTTAGGGGCCAATTTGCAAGCGGAGAAGAACACACTCCCAGCTCATGTGCAGTTATAGAAGACCCTTATAAAACTGAGCCGAGGCAGCACACAATAGATTGTAAGGCTCCAGAGTTACATATCTGAAAAAAGCAGCCCTCCGCTGCCATCAAACTCTGTTGTCTTGGTGAGAGTACTGGACTAGTCCCAATCCCCACTCACCAACAAAACTCACAGGGTAATCCTGGGCCAGTCACTGCCTCTCAGCCTGACCTACCTCACAGGGTTGTTGCGAGGATAAAATATGAGGTGGGCAGTCAAGAATGCTGCCTTGAGCTCTTTGGAGAAAAAGTGAGCTATAAATCTTCTGCTGCCCCTAATAATATGAACAACAACAATGACAAGCCTGAGAAGAAGGGGATGTGTTTTGTTTTGTTTATTTTATTATGTCAAAATTCAAGTGGGATTCCCAAACTCAGTGGAGAGGGTATGCAAATCTCTTTGGATTCCAGCTGAAATAAATGGTCTCTGCACAGGACTTGACCTGCCTGCTGGTGCCATTCAGACAAATAGATCAATGGAACTCAAGGCAGGGAGCTTCCCCACTTCATTACAGCAGCTCATCCATTCTAGAAGCCTTGTTTCAAAACTTGAAACAGCTCTTGTATCTCTGCTCATTATCTTCCCATTCACAGGAATGATTCCGTCCTCTTTGGAGTCATTAGGGAGTGTGGATAGTTATATGTTTTTTTGTCTCCTGATCATGGCTGTGTCCCCCCCCTGCCCCCCCCCACACTCATCAGGATGTAGCAGGCCTGCAAAGCTGGGATTATACCAGGAGGAAAGAAGCAGAGCTATACATGATTGCCAGGAGCATCACCCATATTTCAGCTTCTTTGTTGGAGACTGGTGCCTATAGGCACACCTGAAGGCAGCCCTGTTTAGGGAAGCTTTTAATGTTTAATAGGTTATTGTATTTTAGTGCTCTGTTGGAAGCCGCCCAGAGTGGCTGGGGAAACCCAGCCCGATTGGCTGGTATAAATAAATGTATTATTATTATTATTATTATTATTATTATTATTATTATTATTATAATATAAGGCAGGGAGGCCAACAGTAGGCAAAGCCAAGGCCAGTAATGGATGGAGTCAGGGACATAGCCAGGATTGGGGGGGGGAAGGACTTTTGTTAGGGGGCAGAACCAACGTGATTGGCCAGTTAGGTAAGTATTTCTATTGGTTTACTTGATGGGGGGCAGGTGCCCCCCTTGGCTACGCCCATGGGTGGAGTCAATGCATTCTGGTTTACCCTCATCCTCATCCCTGCTGAATTCTACAAAGGCAACAAAGAAACTCAGGAAGATGAGGCCAATAGCCAGTGTCACCCGCTGGAGTGGTTGTAACCAAAGGAAGCAGGCAGATTGGGCGTGGGGGGGCTACCTGAGGGCGGACTGTGCTTGATAGGGAAGTGCCCCCTTTACCCTAATGAACCAGCTCCCACTGAGCTCTGAAGAGTCAACTCATTTTCTATGGTTAGCAGCCCATAGGTTAACATCATACACTTATGGACCTATCAGTCATTTTTGCAGGATGGAATGCATTCACAAATACCCTTCTCCACCCAATATGTATATATGAATTTATTGTTATTTTTTGCTGCTATTATTATTAATCATTGCATTTATGTCCCACCTTTTTCTCCAAGGAGCGAAAAGTGGTGTACATGGTTCTCCCCCTTTTCATTTAATCTGTGGGCCAATACAACAATACCCTCTGTACCTGCTTCTTGGCAGTGGCGCAGTGGGGGGGGGGGGAGTCACAAGGGCAGTTGCCCCAGGAGCAAAATGGTTAGGGGCAAAAAATGTCAACACCTACTGCTGCCTCAGTACAGCTGCACACTTCCATCACTGGGCTCCGTTGAAAATGGCTTCTCCATACAAACCAGGAAGTGACCTCTCCAGACAATGGAAGGACTCTTTTTTTCTTATCTCTGTGGCTGTGATCCCCCATGACGCAGAGACCATTAGGCAGCTGAATGTGCATGCGTACTCCATCCATTTCCCTCCCTCCCACCCCCTCCATGTTTCCCCAGGTGCTGGCAACCCATGCTATGCCACTGCTTCTTGGTGGCCCTGCAGCCAGGGGAAAATACTCAAGGAGGACATGTAGCAGGGCCAGTAATGAATGTGGTGTGGACATTTTCACCACCTCGCTTTGCAAGAATCTCCTGACAATGTTTTCAGAGAGGAGGGGGCGGAAACTGCTCTTTGCTTCTTCCACTCCTGCCTGACTCTGTGGGAGTCTTTGTGTTATCTCTATAGTGATTAGATGGCTGAGTGAGAACTGTAATACTCATGCAGTCCAGTAGTCTCTTTTAGTTTTTAGTTTGCAGTAAAAAGGTAAAGGAACCCCTGACCATTAGGTCCAGTCGTGGCTGACTCTGGGGTTGCGGCGCTCATCTCTCTTTACTGTCCAAGGGAGCCAGCGTACAGCTTCCAGGTCATGTGGCCAGCATGACTAAGCCGCTTCTGGCGAACCAGAGCAGCACACGGAAATGCCGTTTACCTTCCCGCCAGAGTGGTACCTATTTATCTACTTGCACTTTGACGTGTTTTCCAACTGCTAGGTTGGCAGGAGCAGGGACCGAGCAACGGGAGCTCACCCCATCACGGGGATTCGAACCTCCGACCTTCTGATCGGCAAGTCCTAGGCTCTGTGGTTTAACCCACAGCACCACCCGCGTCCCTTTAGTTTGCAGTAGCTGTTAGGAAATAAAGAAGTTATGCTTCACAGCAAGTGGAAGCAGTGGAAGGTCTCTGGAAGTGCTCCCCAGTCGCCTAGCCCAGTCGGGGCAGAAGAAGTTGTTGAGCCCAGTCATTGGCATCGGCTCAAAGGCGTACTGACATGTGGCTGGGTAAGGTGTGGCCTGGGAAGAGCTCTAAAGGGCAGACAGAAAGGCCTAAGGTCCTCAGGTCTGAAGGGATTCCCAACCTGGTCTACAGTATATGGCAGCAGCTGCCCAGTGTTTGGAAAGGGGTCTTTCAATCTCCACTGGAGATGCCACAGAGTGAACCAGCGACCTTCACAAGCAGAGCATCTACCGTATTTTTCGCTCCATAAGGCGCACCTAGTTTTTAGGGGGGGGAATCAAGAAAAAAAATCCCGCTCGCTGTCTTGGCTTCCTCTTTAGTCTTGGCTTCCTCCAGCCGGGACAGCTTGTGCGTGGCTTTGGCAGAAGCCAAGACAGCGAGCGGGATGGATCCCACTCGCTGTCTTGGCTTCATTTTTTGCCAGAACAGGTGCAGGAGTGGCGGCAAGGTTGCGCACAGCCTTGCCTCCGCTCCCGGAGCTTGCGGGGCTGGGGGCAGTGGAAGCCCAAGCTTCCCCCGACCTCAGCCCCCAGAACAGGTCCAGGAGCGGCGGCAAGGTTGTGAAGCCTTTGGAGCACAGCGCAAGGTCCCGCTGTGCTCCAAAGGCTTCAGGCGGCTATCCCTGAAGCCTGGAGAGTGAGAGGGGTCGGTGCTCACCGAACCCTCTCCAGGCTTCAGCTAAAGCAACGCGTAGCCTCCGGAGCGCGGAGGGAGCGCTCCCTCTGCGCTTTGGAGGCTTCGCGTTGATATCGCTGAAGCCAAGGAGCCTGCATTCGCTCCATAGGACGCACACACATTTCCCCTTAATTTTTGGAGGGGAAAAAGTGCGTCCTATAGAGTGAAAAATACGGTATTTCTTTCTTAGGCCATCTATAGCTTCTGGTGTAAATAACACATCACTCAGGACAACTTACAACATATGAAGCTCAGAGGCAGGAGAGCTTTTGACTCCAAGAGGTGTTTTCCCCAATTGTGGCTACATTCCATTTTTTCCAGCTGGAAATTTAAAATAAAATGAAGCTAATAATAAGGTAAAGTATCCCCCACAACCCTTCCACTCGAGGGGGAAAGGAGCTGGGACCTGTCAACGGCGAGAGTCTTTTATGTCACCTAAATTAACAGCAGGTACTTCAGAATGAGGGTGGCGTGTCAGACTCATCATCTCTGTCTTCAGTGTCAATTATACGTCCCCAGGGAGTGACTCTTTGAACACGTTGCCAGAAGGCAGGTGCAGGTAAATTAAACCACAAACACATTCGCTCAAGCAATGTTTAGAGAAATCTGATTAAAGCTCACAGAGCAGAGGGAGCGCAAGGTTGATTGCAGATCTCAAGAAGAGCAAAGTAAATAATATCTGGCTGGCTCTTCCGATGACGACCAGTTTGAAGGTCTGGGGGCCAGAGTGGAAAATGCACCAGAATGATGGGGTTACTGTTTGCAAATGGCAGTTGAGGCTCAATTGCCTGAATGCTTTTAGAATGAGATAAAACAAATTCCTGGAATATAAGGCTATTGGGGGCAACTAGCCATGATGGCTCTGCTCTGCCTCCAATGTCAGAGGCAATATGTCTCTGAATACCAGATTCTGGGAACTGCAAGCAGGGAGAGTCTTGTTGCACTCAGATGCTGTTTCCCATAAGCAGCGGATTTCGTATAAGCAGTGCTATTTTTCTAGAAAAAGAGGTGCAGGAAATCACCATGAATGCCTCCCTTGTTCCCTTATAATGCCAATGGCACCCACCTGAGAGGTGCTGGAACTGAGTTCCTGTGAGTTCAGGTTGGGGGGAAAAGCCCTGTCCATAAGGCAACTGGTTCACCACAGTTCCAGCTTTGTAGCTCGACTTTCGTCTCCTGAGTTGTCTCAACAGCCACCCAAGGTCCATTGTCCAGAGACTCACTGCAGTCAGTGGCGAAACTGCATGCTCCGGTTATGGGGGCAGAGAGCAGGCGGGGACATGGATGGCATGTGCCCCGGGGTGTGTGGTGTGTGGCGCATTCCCCAGGGGCGTGGCATGCGTCCAAGGGGTGTGGCACCGCCCGCGAGGGCATGGCACCTGGCACAATGGGGGGTGCACAGCACATGTCCAGGGTGGCAGCTACAATGGTACCCCCCTCCCCGATGGTGCCTGGGGTGGTGCGCTCCCCCTGCCCCTCCCTTCCTTGGCCAGTGACTGCAGTTCCAAATGTCCTCATGATATTCCACTATGCACAGCCCTGCCATATAATGGCAGACATTTTGCTAGCTTTTATTTTATTTTATTATTTTATTTTATTTTACTTCTATGCAGTGGTACCTCGGGTTAAGTTTCATTCCGGAGGTCCGTTCTTAACCTGAAACTGTTCTTAACCTGAAGCACCACTTTAGCTAATGGGGACTCCTGCTGCCGCCATGCCGCCGGAACACGATTTCTGTTCTCATCCTGAAGCAAAGTTCTTAACTTGAAACACTATTTCTGGGTTAGCGGAGTCTGTAACGTGAAGCGTATGTAACCTGAAGCATCTGTAACCCGAGGTACCACTGTACTGCCCTTCATCTGAAGATCACAGGGTGGTAACAATATAATAAATAAATGTGAGTGGCTGAATTTTGGTGCAATTGTGCTGGACACAGATAGCAGGGCTCTTCCTCAAAAGGGTGACAAAGTAGGAGAGTGGATTGTGCCAGAGTTTCCAGTCAGGGAGGCACAGCGCTCCAGTTCTTTCCCAGAAAGGCCAAAGTTTGGGGAGCGGGGAGATGAACTCATGGCTGATCCAGTCAGCCCCGTCTTGCTCAATCTTCTTAATCAAAATCAGCTAAGCAAAGCATCAAAGGTTAAGAATGCCACGCCGTTTGCCACGGCCAACGGGACACAACACATTTCATCAATTAGAAAAGAACAACAAGGGACAGAATTAATGGGGTAAAGAAGCACAAAATTAGGCAATTACATGCACGCTGCCTGGTGAGGCTTAGAACGGTGTCTCACTTGCGGAGGACAGAAAGGGAAGGGAAGGGTTTCTCAGGATTCATATGCAAAAGACCGGAACAACTTATACTATCAGTTAGCTCCAGATTATTTTGGCTCAAGTAGGTAATTGTGAAGGGACGCGGGTGGCGCTGTGGGTTAAACCACAGAGCCTAGGACTTGCCGATCAGAAGGTCGGCGGTGAGCTCCCGTTGCTCAGTCCCTGCTCCTGCCAACCTAGCAGTTCGAAAGGACGCCAGTGCAAGTAGATAAATAGGTACCGCTCCAGTGGGAAGGTAAACAGCGTTTCCGATCGCTGCTTTGGTTCACCAGAAGTGGCTTAGTCATGCTTAGTATGCCGGCTCCCTCAGAGTCAGCTACAACTGGACCTAACGGTCAGGGGTCCCTTTACCTTTTTTAGGTAATTGTGAAACATTATTACTTTGTTGTGACTGGACTCTTCACTCTGGATAGAATTACAGTGTCTTTGGCTGTTTGTGTAAGGCTACCAGATTTTTTTCAAAGAATCCGGGGAGACTTTTTTGTTTGAAAAGAGAAAAAAAAGCTATTAAAAAAGTTATTTTTTTAAAAAAAATAACTGTGGTCTCCTCTGTCGTGCGGCCTTCTTTCACTTTTCTAGTGCTGCTGGGATCAGCAGAATCCCAGGTGCGCAGCAGAGGAAGTGAGAAAATGGGACTAAAAAGGATAGAGTTGGAACTGATGGCAGGAGAAGCAATGTCTGTTGCCTCTTCTACTCCTTCAGAGGATTTGCATGTATCATTCAGATCTTGGGCTGGGATATTGTTTAGGTTTTTTGGGGGTTGGGGTTTTGCTGCTGTTATGTTGTTATGTTGTTATGTTGTTATGTCATATGTCATATGTCATATGTCATATGTCATATGTCATATGTCATATGTTATATGTTATGTTATGTTATGTTGTGTTGTGTTGTGTTGTGTTGTGTTGTGATGTGATGTGATGTGATGTTATGTGATGTTATGTGATGTTATGTTATGATGTTTGCAATTATGTATTTTTTACGTGTTGTATAACTTTGAAAGGCAGAATTCAAATAATATGATTGACTGACTGACTGACTGATCCCCAAAAGAGTTCTGTCTTCTTGCTAGCTTACAAATCCAACTGGCCCAACATGAGATCTCATCTTAGCTACTTTGTGTTCTGGGATGTATCTTTTAATGGGAGAGTTTTGAAATGCAGCACCTCCCACACACTACAAAGATATTAATGTTCCTGGGCACCTAATCCTTTTTAATGACATTTCCCCAGTCAGTGTTACTTGGTGCTCAGTAACACCTAAATACCTCAGCAAAAAAATTAAAAAAAATGTTGGAAACTCAATTAACACCAAGATAAGTCTACAAATGCTATCTTAACACATCTCTGTGTGGCGTAATGAAGTGAAGAGGGGGGGGGAAGGAAATAAGAGACGGCAAGGAACAAACGGGTGATTTATAACTTCGAGGGTTTACAAGAGTTACAATTTATCGTGGAGTGATAAATAAGAAAGTCCCTCATCAGATAAGAACTGCAGCAGAGTTATGTGGCCATGAAAAGGGAAGTTTTGGCTGTCACTCAAGTTTAAAGGAATCTTAGTCAGATTGCGGGAGTTTGAATCAGCTAATCCTCTAATCAGTCAATTAATTGATTACATCTGCACAAATTTCCATTATCAAGGAAAATAACAGTTCTAAAGTGGGGGGAAGGAAGTAGATTTTCTTTGTTTTTAGATGTCTGTGTGTGTCACAGCAGGCATTATCTTAGAACAGACATTTCTTCCTGAGAGAGAGGAGGAGAGACTGAGTCAATAGCTTCAAGTTAGGATGCCTAAACGCAGTGTGTTTCTGAATACCAGTTTCCGGAAAGCGCAGCAGGAGAGAGCACTGTTGACTCAGGTCCTGCTTGTTCACATGGGCATCCGGTTGGCCACTGTGAGAGCAGGATAGACTAGATGGGTCATTGACCTGGTCTTGCAAGCTACAGGCATTCTTATTTTCTTATGAGAGCAAGAGTTAGTAAGAGAGGGGATGAGAAAGAGTCATCAGACTTTTTTTTTAAAAAAAAGAGCACATAGCTATACAGTGGTACCTCAGGTTACATACGCTTCAGGTTACAGACTCTGCTAACCCAGAAATATTACCTCAGGTTAAGAACTTTGCTTCAGGATGAGAACAGAAATCGTGCTGCGGCGGCGCAGCGGCAGCAGGAGGCCACATTAGCTAAAGTGGTACCTCAGGTTAACAACAGTTTCAGGTTAAGAATGGACCTCCAGAACGAATTAAGTACTTAACCCGAGGTATCACTGTATTTTTTTTCATGGCTCATTAGTACCTGCCAAAATTACTATTTCCTGATTAAAACAGGTAGGTGTTGGTCTGCCGTAGTCAAAACAAAATTAATAAATTCCTTCCGGTAGCACATTAGAGACCAGCTAAGTTTATTACTGGTATGAGCTTTCGTGTGCATGCACACTTCTTCAGATACATGAAAGCTCATACCAATAACAAACTTAGCTGGTCTCTAATGTGCTACTGGAAGGATTTTTTTTTATTCTGATTAAAACAATAAAACAAGAAATTGAGGGGATGCACTGGTGCCAACTCCAGGGGGCCCTGGGAGCCTGGGCACCCACAAAGTTTTTGCTGTGGCTGTTGGGCCTCTGACCCTGCCGCCTGCCATTTTATCTCTGGCGCTCCAGCACTGCGGCCGTGACTGGACCGGGGCTGGCGCCTCCACTGTGGGGCCTCTGTTGAGGCCTGCTGCAGCCGCAGACATGCTTCCAGGGTGCAGCCACAGCCACAGGCCTCAATAGAGGCTCCTCAGTGGAGGCGCACGTCCCGGCCCAGTTGCCATCGCAGTGCTGGAGGACATGTACATACTGTGCCAACATCATGACGTGTGGAGAGGTGTGGCACATGCACACTGGGCACCCGCGGAATGGGTCCCGAGTTGGCTCACCTGAGAGGATATAAGTATCCTGCATTTTTATACGACTTGTCCTCATTTTAGGAATCGTGTTCCCTTACATCAAAGCCTAAGGAAATATCCAGCCGTTGAAGAAGACTTTGTCAAAATGCATTTGGCCAAATGGATATTAGGGACCACTCATTTCTACATGTTCCTATGGGTATTTTGCCTTTTAAAGGTTATAAGAGTGCTGTTTTAATATTTCTGCTCTTACATTTTACGAGTGGGATAAAATGATTTCTTTATTCTTCAAGTCCATCAAAACCATCTGAACTGATTAATTTAGTTTGCTCATCAACTAAACAATGCAACCGTAGCTTTTAGGATGTTTAATCTCTAGGAAGTCATGAGAGTCACAAGAAAAGTGAGGCGTTTTTGTGCAAGCCAGAGGAGATACAAGAGTGAAGGGAAATGCCTTATGTCAAGTCAAGTAACTGGTTTGCTGAGCTCACTCTTCCTTGTGCCAGGGGTGGTTAACATTTTACCCACCAGATGTTACTGGGCTCCCAACTCCCATCTTCCCTGGCCACTGGCAGGAAGCAGAGCAACAAGGGTTATCCTCTCTTTTCATCTTTCAGTGGCAGTGATCTTACAATATTTCTTTACTCTATCTCTTCTGATCCAGGGTATTCTCAAAATCAATAACAGGGATCAGAAGCCCTAGCTGACCTTTTCAATGCTCTTTGGGAAGGCAGGGCAAACACATCACTTAATCACACCTTTATCCTGACTGTGTATACAGAAATGATGGTTTAACTGTCTCAGGAATGCACGGTCTGCAGAAGGTTGGCACGCAAACACCTCCTTATGATGGGGTGGAACAGAAGAAGCTGCCATAGATATACTGAGTCAGGCTGCTGGTCCATCTAGCTCAGTAATATCTACTCCATAGGTCATCATCAACCAGTTGGGACCCACAGGTGGGTTGCAAGACCATCCCAGGTGAGTCACAGGCAAAGCTGTGGCCATGATGTGGGTCTCTAGCTAAGGTTCACCCTGTCTGGACTAGAACACGTTTTCTGATGCAACACCCATTTTATCCATTAGTGCTGCAATGTGGCATGGGCCTTCTTCAATAAGATACATTTTCTGATCAATCATTTGTCCCACTTTCCTGTAGTGAGGGAGCATTCTTTTCATTCTCCAGTCTATTTCTATGGCTTCCTGGTTTGCCAGAAGCGGCTTAGTCATGCTGGCCACATGACCCAGAAGCTGTACACTGGCTCCCTCGGCCAATAAAGCGAGATGAGCACCACAACCCCAGAATCGGCCACGACTGGACCTCACGGTCAGTGGTCCCTTTACCCTTTTAGCATGTAGAAGTTTCAGCTGCAGTGGGGTAGCTTGGTTGCCATCAGAGAAGCAGTGATGGTAGGAGTCATTCATAATTTAGCACAGGTGGCATGCAGGCAGAGTTAACCCCTTGAACAGTTTGGGTGGCACAGGTAAGGATTCTCAAAGAATTAAGCCCTTGCCAATTCCAGTACAAAGCAGAGCTGAGTCAAAATTTCTAGGAAGGGACCCACCCACCTCTGCAAAACAAGTCTGATATTGTTGGGCTACAACTTCAATTATCCCTGATCATTGGCCATGCTAGCTGGGATGGTGGGAGGTGAAGTTCTGCAACATCTGGAGGGCCACTGGTTCCTCTGCCTTAGAAGCTACAATAAGAAGAGAGGGAGACTTTTTCTCCCCCCTCCACATTTTTGGCAACAAATTTTTATTTGTTTTTAAACAAATACAAGAACCATTAAACACTTATCCAGCAGTACATCTAATTATGTTTCTTTTATCCATTGACTCTAGACATAAACTTACACATTCAACATGCTAACATATTACTTATCGCAATCTCTCCACTGTGAAGTATTGAGTGGTTGGTATAACAAGGTTTTGATTTGGGCCATTAACATCATTAAAGAAAGGGCTCTATATTTCTTGGAAGGTGTCTCTATTCATTATGCCTTTAATGCAATGGTAAGAAGCTTGGACATTGCTGTATCCCATATACTATATTCCCGTATTTTACTCAATAAAAGTTTAGGTCACATTTCTTAGCTGACAAATTCAAAGCTGCAAAATGACTTGGAGAATTTGCTGAACTTTCTTCCCTCCCCAATTGTTTCATTCTACTTGAACTCATTCAAAGTCTTTAAAAGTAAGGTGAGAAGGTGAGTTTCGGGGTCTGGTATAAAAACCAGAGCTGTCTATTTGAGAATGAATAATAGGCCAGCCCTAATATTTCCCAGCCCACTTAAGATCCCCAATTAATGATTCTCTGACAAAGCCTCTGCAAACTTTGAAGCCATCACCAGTCATATGTCAACTCAAAATAAAAGGTTAGACTGATGAGCATAAAATACAAAGAGGCAAGACTTGGAGGTTCAAACAGAAATCCACAGGGGACACATATGCCAGCTTGCAAATCATTAGCAGCATGAAATCCAGAAGGAAATGTCTCCTTCCAGAAGCTGCAAGAGTATTTGAAATAATTCTAGAGGAAAGTTGGGGAACCTGTGGCCCTCCAGATGCGGCTGGACTCCAACTCCCATAATCTCTTACCATTGGCCTTGCTAGCTGAGGCTGATGGGAGTTCTGTGACATCTGGAGGTCCACAGGTCCTCCATGCTCTGCAGCCCTGACTAGTTTTTCCACACATGGTCCTGGTCTGCACATGCAAGTGAATGTGCTGTGGGTGTGATAGCAGAGTCTCGAAAAGATTTCAGGTGGACACTTGCATTTTGAATGTTCTCCTGCAAGAAAAATCCCCCTGCAATTAGAAAATGAACACAGAAGGAAGAGGCTAGGTTGCAAACTTTACCTTTGATGTGCTAGCTTTTTGCACAAAGATCTTTTACATGATGGTGCTTTCCAAAAGCTGAATCCCAGAGTCTGCATCACTGCTTTCATTTTCCAATTTTCTTTTCCAACTGACAATGAACACTAAATGAAGACAGAGCATGCTCAGTCCCTGGGCTTGCAGAAAGGTAATACTTCTGCAAACATCAGGGTATGTTGATACTACCCTCTTGTTTCTCAGAGGCCCCACTGCTGTTGGCACTTACCACTTGAGTTCATTGTTAGGAGTGATGATGAATAGGTGAATTCATGGAGTAAAATTCCATCAATGAATAAAGGACCTCTATTTTCAGAGACAGTGTTATCTCTCTGAATACCAGATATAGGAGAAGGCCACCTTGGTCAGGCTCTTCTTGTGACCATCTCAAAGGCATCTGTTTAGAGCTGGGGTGTACTTCCTTACCTTTATGACGTCTTCATCAGCCGATCTGCATTCAGTGGAACCAGACACATCTCTCACCGATCCATCTTCTTCAACGGCAACCACCTTTACTGGGACAGACACCGGCTTCCCCGTCAGGATGGCTGTGTTAAGGACTTCCGTGTCCTGCAGACGCACACAGCACATAAAGATAGCACCGTTAAAATCAACCTGACAACTTCACCCAGCTGAAGAGTTGTTGTCAGAAATTCGTCAAGATACTCCTCGGTAACCCCAGCCACCAGAGAGGGAAGACTTGTCTCCATCATGATCTGAGCAAGTTCCAGCAGCTCAGCACCACTCCCTTAACTCATAGTGGGAGTTGCTGCTCAGTAGGCAGATGCTGAGGGGCAACATAATGCTACTGATAATAGTAGAACTTGGGGTTATATTGTAAAGTAGAATGGTGGGATGCGGGTGGCGCTGTGGGTTAAACCACAGAGCCTAGGACTTGCTGATCAGAAGGTCGGCGGTTTGAATCCCCGTGATGGGGTGAGCTCCCGTTGCTCGGTCCCTACTCCTGCTAAGTGCAAGTAGATAAATAGGAACCGCTCCGGGGGGAAGGTAAACGGCGTTTCCATGCGCTGCTCTGGTTTGCCAGAAGCGGCTTAGTCATGCTGGCCACATGACCCAAAAGCTGTACGCCAGCTCCCTCGGCCAATAAAGTGAGATGAGCGCCACAACCCCAGAGTCGGTCACAACTGGACCTAATGGTCAGGGGTCCCTTTACCTTTACCTAGAATGGTGGGATATTCAGCACAGACAAAAAGGGGGGCTTTTTCACATATCCTATTCTCTGTATCAATGGTCTGACTCAGCATAAGGCAGGGTTCGATATTCTTGTGATGGAGTTCCTCAGCTGTCCCCTGTTATGCTGCAGCACCACCACTACAGGTGGCCAGTAGCGGTACTGCAGCTACCAACTCAGCAGAGATCTTGTGTCACAAGGGGGTGATATAAAAGGGTGCATTGAGCCCTATAAAACAATGATTTCAGCCTGGAGCGTCAGCATGAGCAAACTCACAATTGGCCTCAGACTAAAAAAAAAATGCCCAGGCTGCCACTCCCGCCTGCTTGCTTTTATCCAACCCCCCAGCTCTGTCATGTTAATACAGCTTCTACCTTGATGCCTTCAAGCTATCATCCTCTTTGATTTCCAAATTTGCCTAAGCAGATAGGACTATAAAGCAATTCTCTTCTCCACAGGCATAATGGCCTAGTAAGCAAAGCCTTCATTTTCCTTGTCGGATTGCTGTGGCACCAACAGCACTGAAATGGAAAATGCTAATTTTAGCAAATATCCACACACACCCAAACCCCACCTGGAGATATCCTAGAGGCCACTGAGCCATATACATCTCCTCTTCTTTTTCAGATGTAGCGCACTAATGAGTCCATTAATGCAAAGTTCGCCAACGAGTCACCATGGATGCTGTTTGATTAATTACTTTAGCCATGCCACAACTGCGCTGACTGAGGCTTGCAAAGTAGCAGCACAAATCGAAGGGAGAGACTCTCCAAAGGCACTTCAAATAAGCCACGTGCCCCAGAAAAGCAAAATTTGCAATAAGACTGGATATTTTGACGATCCCACTGTTGGCAACTAATCTTGTGAACCTTCCTTCTCTCATACTGTTGAGCTTCAAACATCTCCCTCTTCAGCTAGTTAGTTAGTCCTCACTTACATACCTCAATACTATATTTTTGAAAGAAAAATTGGGGTGGGTAGGTTGGAGTGAGCAGGAGGAGGAGCCCCTATTACTTACGTAAGAACCTAAGAAGAGCCCTGCTGGTTTAAGCCAGTGGCCCATCTAGTCCAGCATTCTATTCTTGCAGTGCCCAAGCAGATGTCCAACAGAAGCCCTGAATGCAACAGCACTCTGCCCTCTTGCCATTTCCACTAACTGGTATTCAGAAGCATTCTGCTTCCAGCATTAGGTATGTATGTATGTATGTATGTATGTGGGTTAAACCACAGAGCCTAGGACTTGCCGATCAGAAGGTCGGCGGTTCGAATCCCCACGACAGGGTGAGCTCCTGTTGCTCGGTCCCTGCTCCTGCCAACCTAACAGTTTGAAAGCACCTCAAAGTGCAAGTAGATAAATAAGTACCGCTCCGGCGGGAAGGTAAACGGTGTTTCCGTGCGCTGCTCTGGTTCTCCAGAAGCGGCTTAGTCATGCTGGCCACATGACCCAGAAGCTGTACGCCGGCTCCCTCAGCCAATAAAGCGAGATGAGCGCTGCAACCACCAGAGTCGGCCACGACTGGACCTAATGGTCAGGGCTCCCTTTACCTTTACCTATGTATGTATGTATGTATGTATGTATGTATGTATTTGTAATCATTTTTATCCATCCTTCTCTTCAGGCAAATAATAATAATAAAGGCTCTCAGTGTGACTAATATCAGGGAGAAGACCATTCCTGCTCTCAGGTTAACCATCTAGGAGACACAACACAAAAGGAAAGAGGGAGGAGGCAAGCTCAGGTCTTAACTACAGAGAACTTGCAGTGGAAAAAGAATGGGGGGGGGGACTGGAGAGGAGCCAACAGGTCTTTTTGGCAAAGCTGGAGGAGGAGGCTTGCAGGACACCCTTCTCTTTCACACACACAGCCTGATGTAATGGGTGCTGCAGGGGACTGTTAAGTAAGCAGCCTCGCACAGCTGGTCTTTAAGAGATTTATATCCTGCCTTTGGATTGAATGATCCTCAAATCAGATTGCAACAGATTGTAACAATCTCTGCCCGCCCCCTTCTCTCTCTCTCTCTCTCTCTCTCACACACACACACTGTTGTAGTATGATAGAGCATTTTGCTTGCCTAGATGAAGAATGGAGAGATGACTGCTGTTTGTAGAAACATCTGGCTTGGGCGGGACTGGAATGTAGCACTGGAAAGGAGTCACATGCCCTACTATAAGTTAGTCCAGGCATGGCCAGGCTTGGCCCACCAGCTGTTTTGGGACTACAACTCCCATCATCCCTCGCTAACAGGACCAATGGTCAGGGATGATGGGAATTGTAGTCCCAAAACAGCTGGAGATGCCTGAGTTAGTCTATTCATTGTTAAAACTCCATCTGCATGGGGGGGGGAGGAATTTCCTCTGGCTCCACCCACCAATGGCATGCAGCCCTCTGAAGGCTTGCTTGTTTATTTCATAAACTATACACACCATTTGATCGTAACAAAAACAAAAACCCCTCAAAGCAGTTTGCAGGAAACCCTGGTGGCTTCCCATAAAGGAATGCAGCCCGCAGCCTGAAAAGGGTTCCCTGCCCTGTCTCCGACAGGAAATCCATGGCAGCCTACTAACAATCAGCAGAAATGTTGTAAGTTCCTCATAGCCCACAGTATAGAGTGTGAGAGAAACCAATCCATCAAACAAACAATTAAACGAGCTGAGGCACTGCTGCCATCCTCGCAGCATCAGTATCCCAAATATTTTTTATGACATTGAGAAAGTAGAACGTCACATGCTTTCAAATGCCTTCAGCTTGTGGGGAGGAAAAAGGGATTGTTCTGCATTGAAAAACAAAACAAAAAACCAGCTGCCTCTCTAAGGCATGTGGGAAGCAGAAATTCAACAGCTTTTCTCAACAAGGAGACGTAGTGATGGGCACCAATTTGCCTACTCTGTGTGGAGTTTCTTCCTGATGTGCAACTATTAAAGGCTCTGCTGGAAAGAGGGAAAGAGAGAGAGATGCTACCCAGGCTGGATCAGGAAGAGGCTGTAGCGCAGCTGCAGAGAAGGCCCCAGGATCTGGACCTCTGGCTGAAACCTTGAAGGCCCACTGCCAATCAGCCTAAATGAATGGGGACTTCAGACCCAGACCAACACAGAGGACTTGGCATTTGTCCACCAAAGAGGTGCCCTCACCCCAAAAGGGCAATGTGGTTTGTGAAAGAATGGGCTATGGATTTAAGGATCTGGAAATTTCAGGGAAAGGTGTGGAGTCAAATATTTCAGGAATGAAGAACTGGAGGAGAACTTGCTGGATCATAGAATTGTAGAACTGTAGAGTTGGAAGGGGCCACAAGAGTCATCTAGTCCAACCCCCTGCAATGCAGAAATATTTTGTCCAACGTCAGACTCAAACCCATCACCGACCCTGACATTAAGAGTGTAATGCTTTCCCAACTGAGCTATTAAGGACCATCAAAGGCCAGCTTCCTATTCTCACAGTGGCTGTCCAGATGCCAATTGGAATCCTGCAAGCCAGGCACAAGGAAAGTAGTGCTTTCCCCACTTGTGATTCTCAGAGATTGGCATCCAAAGGCACACTGCTCAGGCAGTGGAGATAGAACATAGTGATCCTGTGTGAGTGCCCGGAGGCAGTTGGAGGATGGATGGCGGCTAATGGATTGAGGCTGAATCCTGACAAGACAGAAGTACTGTTCTTGGGGGACAGGAGGTGGGCTGGTGTGGAGGACTCCCTGGTCCTAAATGCGGTAAATGTGCCCTTGAAGGACCAGGTGCGCAGCCTGGGAGTCATTTTGGACTTGCAGCTGTCCATGGAGGCACAGGTCAATTCTGTGTCCAGGGCAGCTGTCTACCAGCTCCATCTGGTACGCAGGCTGAGACCCTATCTGCCTGCACACTGTCTCGACAGAGTGGTGCATGCTCTAGTTATCTCCCGCTTGGACTAGTGCAATGTGCTCTACGTAGGCCTGCCTTTGAAGGTGACTCAAAAACTGCAATTAGTCCAGAATGCGGCAGCTAGACTGGTGACTGGGAGTAGCCACTGAGACCACATAACACTGGTCTTGAAAGACCTACATTGGCTCCCAGTACGTTTCCAAGCACAATTCAAAGTGTTGGTGTTGACCTTTAAAACCCTAAACGGCCTTGGCCCAGTATACCTGAAGGAGCGTCTCCACCCCCATCATTCTGCCCGTACGCTAAGGTCCAGCACCAAGGGCCTTCTGGCAGTTCCCTCACTTCGAGAAGCAAAACTACAGGGAACCAGGCAGAGGCCCTTCTCGGTAGTGGCGCCCGCCCTGTGGAACGCCCCTCCATCAGATATCAAAGAGCTAAACAACTACCTGACATTTAGAAGACATCTGAAGGCAGCCCTGTTCAGGGAAGTTTTTAATGTGTGACATTTTAATGTATTTTTCATCTTTGTTGGAAGATGCCCAGAGTGGCTGGGGAAACCCAGTCAGATGGGCAGGGTACAAATAAATTACTATTATTATTATTATTATTATTATTATTATTATTATTATTATCATCATCATCATCATCATCATGGCCAAAGCTGGCTCCCAGGCCACACCCCTCACTAGTCTTCCTTTGCATACTCCTTGAGTTGTTGTTGTTGTTGTTGTTGTTCTTCTTCTTCTTCTTCTTCTTCTTCTTCTTCTTCTTCTTCTTCTTCTTCTTCTGTGTAGCAAGGCCAAGCAAAGGCCCTACCACAGCTACCTACTGGCCACAGTCTGAAGACATTTCAATCACAGCCTTTCCTGGAGCCTCATAGTATTCACAGACTGTCACAGACAGCCCACGCCAAACCCCAGAGAGTCTATTCCTGGAGTCTTATCCAGTGTGACTTGGGATGTGTCTCTGAACTCCAAACATGCATCTTGCTTGCCTGGATGCAGGTCAGCAATGGATGGATGAGATTGTAGAAACCACCCGCCTACATGGAGGTGAAAACTCACATTAGTTGCTCTGCCTGCTTCTGCCTGTGGCCCGGTCTGCTCCTGCTGCATATGGCCCCTGGAAGGTTGCTCAGAAGAGAATGTGGCCCTTGAAGAATGTTTCCCACCCCCAAGCAGACAATACTGGCATGGATGGACAGCGTCTGTCCAGCAGCGTCCTACATTCCTGCGTCTCATGTGTCCTGTGCACCCTTTCACATATGATCCATAGCAGCTAAGTGGTTTAAGGAGCACTGCCTGTGTTCCAATTACTATTAGATTATCATGCCTAGAAGCGCTTAAAACCATACACTCAATTCCTTTCCTTTCTCCCCGTCCCCTAAGCAGAGCCATGCGCCCTCACCCTTCTACAGAGACATGTGGCTTAGCTTTCGGTTTCCAATGTATTTAAACATCTGGCTAAGAGCTGACAGTAAACAGGGGACAAATGGTGTGAAATAAAAAGCTACAGGATGGCAACGTGTCTATATTTTACTTTATTTTTACCCTGCACTCCAGATGACATAAACCAGATGCTTTATGCTCCCCCCCCCAATCTGCTTTATGTTCATTGATGATTATGGGGTTTATTTCTACCCAGCTGTCATCCAGTGCAGAGGGACAGGACAAGATTGACTAAAACAGAAAATTAAAAGAAGAGGAAACACAGAATGCAAAATAGGAAACACGGCTATTTATTTATTAAGGTCATGGCTCATGGGTGACTTGAAAGATTAATCACCACAAGACAGGTGGTTTTGCATTTTCATAAAGTATTTAATACACTCCATAGAGATTCTCATTACCCACAGGGGGACATGGTATTTGTCCACCTGAGAGGTGATGAGAAGGGAAAGGAAGACTCACCCACCTAATCTGCAAAAGTCCGGGTGGCGGGTTGTGGCATTTGAACATTATGGAGAAAGGTTTGGGGTGATATCTTTTGGGCACTGAGATCAGAAAAAGAGCTTGCTGGACTGAGCAAAGGACTATCAGAGCCCAGCATCCTGTTGTGAGTCGAGAACCCGCCAACCGCTTGAGGATAAGAAAGACACAAGGACATAGTATATTAGGTTAATGGGCTAAAAAAGGCCACAACTTTATTGATTACAGCATGTGAGTGGTATTGGCTTAGGCATTGGATAAAACAACAGAGCATGACTCCATCCCCTCAGGAAGGGGTGAGTCTATCAAGGGTTAACCACCAGTAGGAGGAGCCTGTTGATGCAAATACAACTGTAACCTCCCCCTGATGTCACTGGGGGTCATGCCATGGCCCTAGCCACCAGCAAGGGCGTTGGACAGGATCCACAACCACCCAATTAACGGAATACCCAAAAAGTGGAGGGGTAGGCAATGGCCACACCCTGCCCTCCAATACACAAACATATTCCAATGCCTAACCGCCAATACCCAAAAAGTTGTGACGATTTGCTATGAGGTAGGCGAAAAACCAACTGGCCGGTGCCAATTTGCCAGTTGGATAAAAATTCCTACCAGGCCCCTTGGGCAACCAAGGCGACCAACCAGAGGTCCATAATAAGGTCAAAAACAAGGGTGGGTGGGTGGGTGGGTGATCCGACGAAACCCAGCAGTGCAGTGAGGAGGAAGCTCTGCTGCAGCTGCATTTGAGCAGCTAAACTCCACCCCCAAGCCTCTGCCCGATTGGTTGGCTGACAGGGGGCGCGGTGCGGCAGCCGGGACAGCTGAGCAGGGGCCAGAATGCCCCCTGCCAACGTGGGAAATGGCTCCCACTCACAACTCCTCCCCTCTGGAAGGAGGAGAGGCTTTCTCACAGTGGCCAACCAAATGCCCATGAGAAACCCACATGGAAGACCTGAGCACAAGAGCCCTCTCTACTCCTGTGGTTTCAAGCAGCTGGCAATCAGAGGCACACTGACTGTGTAGAGGGAAAACAGCCATCATGGCCCATAGCCATAAATAGCCTTCTCCTCCACAAATTTCTCTAACTAATCCTCCTTTAAAACCATCCAAACTGATGACAATCACTATAACTTGTGGGAGGAAATTCCATAGCGTTAACTGTCTGCTGTGTTTCAAAAGTATTTTCTTTCGTCTGCCATAAGAACAGAATTCAAAACATCTGTTGAAGTAAAGCACGGCACCAAGGTGAATCCAGAGGAGAGGGGAAGTGACAAGCAGCTCGTTCTGCCTAGAGATTTGGGAGAAAATTTGCCTGGGTCACTTTTATCTTTGATTTCCATAACGAATTGCTTTCCATGAAATTTGTTGAAGTGATTACCAATAAAAAGTATCATAAAAACATCCATAAAAACATTAGGAATGAAAACACATATAAAAACAAGATCAAATCCAATGTAGATGCAGATTGGGGTAATGATTCCTGCTAAAATGGCTTGTTGAAAATGGAAGGTCCTTAATAGGTGCTGAAAAAACAGACGGTGCCCTGTCTGCTATACAACAGGAGAGATCAGGCATCCCCAACCTGTGGCCCTCCAGATGTTTTGGGCTACAACTCCCATGATCCCTAACTAACAGGACCAGTGGTCACGGATGATGGGAATTGTAGTCCAAAACATCTGGAGGGCCGATGGTTGGGGATGCCTGGGTTAGATGCTGCCACACCAAAGGCCTGATTCTGCATTGTATGGAACAGCTCCCCCCCCTTCTGCCCCCAATGAGGTGGTATCTGTAAGGATCTTTCTCCTGCAGAGCACAACAAACCACTGGCTATATAAGGGATGAGACAATCGTGGAACAACTTATACCATCATTTCGCTCCAGACCAGTACTGAAGTAACACTCAGATCTCTGCCTCTTCTTGAATCTAGGCTCACAGTGAGCTATCCATGGTCCTGATCTTTGGGGTATTTTAATGTCAACCTAGGGACGCGGGTGGCGCTGTGGGTAAAAGCCTCAGCGCCTAGGGCTTGCCGATCGAAAGGTCGGCGATTCGAATCCCCGCGGCGGGGTGCGCTCCCGTTGCTTGGTCCCAGCGCCTGCCAACCTAGCAGTTCGAAAGCACCCCTGGGTGCAAGTAGATAAATAGGGACCGCTTACAAGCGGGAAGGTAAACGGCGTTTCCGTGTGCAGCTCTGGCTCGCCAGAGCAGTGATGTCACGCTGGCCACATGACCCGGAAGTGTCTCTGGACAGCGCTGGCCCCTGGCCTCTTAAGTGAGATGGGCGCACAACCCCAGAGTCTGTCAAGACTGGCCCGTATGGGCAGGGGTACCTTTACCTTTACCTTTAATGTCAACCTGCCTCATTAGCACATCTTCAACACAGCTATCCTTTGAAATTTGCACTTCTAGAAATTCTGCAATAGTTCCCCAAGTCCCAAACCGAAACAAAATGCATACAAAAATGGGAATATATATTTACTTGCTGATGTTGACAAGAGCATATAAAAAGAGCCTTGCTAGAATTAGGCCAGTGGCCTATCTAGTCCAGCATCCTGTTCTATCAGTGGACAACCAGATGCCTTTGGGAAGCCCATATAATCTAATAATCCTCTAAATACCAAAGTATATGACAAGCTTAAAAAGAAAGCAAAAATTACAATCAGTAAAATAATAATGAAGTGTTTTTTAAAAAAATCTAATCTGCACATACCAGCAGCACTGTTGTTCCCTGAAAGTTTGTCACGAACATTTGTAACATGTGTCATGAACCGCTGATTGTTGACACATGTCACACATCCGCAGCGAGTGTGTGTTCTATAACATTGGTGTCACTATAACAAACGTGTTCTTCTGAGTATGTACAGGAACATGTGGAACCTCTTCAGATGATCTCAAATGACCAGAAAGGTTGATTAGAGGAAGGCGTGGGCCAAAATGCATGGTGTTAGGTGAAAGTGCTTTTTAAAAATGTATAATTAGGTCAAATTGTGTTAAAAAATGGGGGTTTTATTGGGAGAAATCTGCATACAAATTGTCCTGCAAGTTCTAAGGAAGAATGTCAGGTATGGGAATTACTGACAGAGTGTTGGTGGTGGGTAGAAATGTTACAACTGTGGTGGGCCAAGTGTTCGCAATCTTTCCCTTCCCTTTTTCACAATGGGAGAAATTTGGATAGAATGTATTTTATATGCTAGATTCTTGTGTCCTGTCACCTCAATAGGCTGTGGATTGCCTTTTTTAAGAAATGGAAGAGAGCTTCTCAACCACCACCACCAAAAATGGGGGGGGGGGCACTACATGAAAATGCTGTGATGCTGAAATTCAGCCAATGCAAAGACTTTACACAAAGTTGTTCTAGTCAGATTATATTCAATAGAC
The DNA here is from genome assembly GCF_027172205.1 of Podarcis raffonei. Lineage (NCBI taxonomy): Eukaryota > Metazoa > Chordata > Lepidosauria > Squamata > Lacertidae > Podarcis > Podarcis raffonei. The sequence goes on from NC_070617.1 coordinate 37,336,045, forward strand.
TGATCTGCACTAAAATCAATAGGACATTCGGGAGGGTTTTGATTTGCAACCCTGCCCTTAGGAAAAATTAACAGATGAGTGAGCAGTTGTGTCCCTGTGCAAGCTTGCCATACTTGGTGGTCAAACATAAAATGACTAGAGGAGACAAAAAGTAGGGATATGCCTCCATGTATTTTGAAGTGGGGAATGATATCCTGTTCCAACATGGCAGGCAGCCTGTGGAGTGCTGGAAAAGAGGAGTATGGGACTGCAAGGATCAGGAATGGAAAACAAAGCTGGTCTGGCTCAGATACTTCAGGACCTGAGGCAGTTCCCAAAGGCAGGAGTCATTGAAGCTCAAAATGGGACCCAATGACTATCGGAATTTAAACATTCCAGTGCAGGTGTAAGAGGTTTAATGGGGTGGCTTTCTCACATGGACGTGAGCACTGTGGCACCATTAAATGTTTGTGAAACTGTCCCTTTTGTATTCTCCAGCAGAAAATTGCTAAAGAGAAAAAATTATTTTGTGGTTGATGGGCACAATTCAAAGTGTTGGTGCTGACCTTTAAAGCCCTAAACGGCCTCGGTCCAGTATACCTGAAGAAGCATCTCCACCCCCATCATTCTGCCCGGACACTGAGGTCCAGCGCCAAGGGCCTTCTGGCGGTTCCCTCGCTGCGAGAAGCCAAGTTACAGGGAACCAGGCAGAGGGCCTTCTTGGTAGTGGCGCCCGCCCTGTGGAATGCCCTCCCACCAGATGTCAAAGAGAAAAACAACTACCAGACTTTTGGAAGACATCTGAAGGCAGCCCTGTTTAGGGAAGCTTTTACTGTTTGATGGACTATTGTATTTTAATATTTTGTTGGAGTGGCTGGGGAAACCTAGCCAGATGGGTGGGGTATAAGTAATAAATTATTATTGCTATTGTTATTGTCAGTTTCAGACTCATCTCCTGAAAAGTCTGAATTGCCACTTTCAGGTTGGAACTCTGATATCTCTTTTACCACTACCTCCAAGTAGTCTACAGGTGTCCAAAACCCCATGAAAAGTACCCTCTGCTCTTATTAAATGAAATTATGGGTGCAGACAAGCAGATTCTGTTCAGCTTATCCAGGATAAGAAGAAAAGACTCTGCATGTATGGAATATTCAGGAAACACTGTATGTACAGAACTCCACCCATACATTCAGAGTGACTTGATCTTGACCCTGTAGGTTCCAGGTCCCAGAGGTGAGCCAAAAAGCAAAGTAATTTTGTTTCAACCCTCAGAGGCCATGACAATTTAAGTACAAAGTGCACTTTGAACATGAAATTCTCTCCAGTCAAGTGGGAGAAGGCAACTCAAGTTGTAGCCGCCATTCCAGAATAATAATTATCTTTGTGTTTATTCCTAATTCCTTCTCTGAACTCAACTGCATTAGCACTTCAGCTGGGCTCTTCTTAATTACAACTGTAACCTGCTAATAGTGTTTCTTTGTTGTCTGAGGGAATCTACTTCTTATTCAGCCTTGGCTAAATTAAAATTTAATACAACATCAGGTCGCAACAGAACTAGGAAGCAAATGACAGCTGTTTAATTAAAACCTAAAGCTGATTAGATGGCACCACCGAGAGGAATACTCCAGAGGAAGAGTTGAAGGCTACAGAAACTCGCGGCAGGGGATAATGGCTCTATTTAAGTCCCCATGTATGGCCAGAGACAAAACTATTATCAAATGGCTGAGATGGTCAATTGGGGGCAGAAGGTCTACCAAAAGCTTGTTGGGAATCCAGTTCAAATTGTGATTGCCTCTCCCATTCTCCATTAACAAGCTGGAAGCCTCAGCCAAGAGTTGGGATTATCGGCAACAACTAAATGGGACATTAATGAAGCTACTTTATTAAATCAGTGAGTGTGGCAGGAAGCCCAAGTAATTAGGGTTTATAGAGTGTTACCAAATGAGGTGGACTGAGCCACGCTGACAAAGAGGCAGGGAGAAATAGCTCCTTCTCAAAGCAAACTTTGCCTGACACATAATATCCTAGATTGTGGAGCTGGGCCATGGCTTGGTGACAGACCACACAAGGATGGTCTCAATCCTCAGCCTCTCTAGGTAGGGCTACAAAAGGTTCCTGCCTGAAATTCTGAAGAGTGGCTGCCAGTCAGGGCACAGAGGACACAGGTTCCCCATGCCTGCTGAAGACATTACTAAGCCAAAATGACCAATGTTCTGGCTCCACAGAAGCTTATTGTTATTTAATTCAGAACTTTTCTCAGAACCATGAGGACTAGAACCTTGCTTAATTTGGGTGAAACAGCCACAGCGGGCTCTACTGATAAGGCTGTCCTCTCTATCTGGCCCTTGGGACACTCTACAGCCCTTGTCCCTCCTGGCTGGCAATGTGTCATTGAACCATGATTACGCCTCTTCCTTTCCTAGGGGGAGAGTGTGTGTGTAGATTGGAAACCTCTGGATTTTGCACAGCTTGAATATAACTTACTGTACAAAGGTAAGATTCACATCAGTTGCTACATGCAATTTTGTCTCTGGCCTTTCCCACCACTGGCATGCAGTCCCTGGAGGATCACCCATAAGGCTATGCAGCCCTCAGTTCACCACCCCTGGAGCAAGGCAGTAGAGCATGCTACAATATCTTGGTCACTCTTATTACTGGTTGTGTGCCAGCAAGGAGGACTAATGACGACCCTGTAGGTCCCGGGGGTTAACAATCGGCCCCCTAAAGGGGTGTCGACTTTCGCTGTTGCCCAGTTAAGCCTATTTCTGATACTGAACAAGGAAATCAGCAAATTGTTATCTTCACACTACCTGTCTCGGTTTCAAGTATACTTGGCTACCCCATGGACCAAATGGACTCTTGGCTTGGCCATTCATTAGTTGTTCCATCAACCAGCACACCAAAGTCTTCTGACGCAAGCACTGCTTCTGCCTGCTGAGATGGATGTCCAAGACAGGGTTTTTTTACATTCCATGTTAAGAGGTTAATGCAAACACACTGTGGTCCAGTCAACCCAGCAGAAAACACTCTGCCATAAATTAGGAAGAAAAGTGAGAGGCCACCTTACGCAGCTGACAAATGCTACAGCTAAATGCCTTTTGGCATTTACTTGGAACAACTGTCTTTGCCAAAGAAGGCACTGAGCCAATCCATTTGTCTGCAGAAGAGAGTCCCTTTATTGTTATTCCTCTGCCTCACTCCTGCCCTGATGGCCCACCTTTGGAAAATAATTCTGTAAAAACAGTGATGGGGCAACCTTTAGCCTTCTAGATGTTGGTGGGCGACAACTTCCATCAGCCCCAGCCAGCATGGTCAATAGCCAGAGGTGATGCAATGTGAAGTCCAGCTTCACATGGAAAGCCAGAGGCCACCATTAGTGCTCACTGAGAGCACTCCACCATAGGTAGAGCCTGAGCCAGTGACAGCCAAAGCCACCTAATTCTAGTTTGTCCACACCCTCCTTCCTGCTGAGTTCTGCAATGGGCAACAACACTGAGACTAAGGAGGAAGAGAAGCTAAGAGTCAGGGCCACCTTTTAGACTTCTAAGTAAGAAGGCTGACACATGGGAGTTGGTTGAGCACAGGCTAGGGTTGATGGGGCAGTACCCCACTTGCCCTAACGGGCAGTCCTCCCCTGGCCACTGGTTCTGCAGTCCTGGTGTAACAGCGGGTGGGAAGGGAAACTTCCAGAAGTCACAGGCCAGCCTTTCTAAAGGCAAGTCCTTAAAATGAAATTATAGTGGAAGATTGTGTTCATCCCTTCTTTTTCTGTATCAATCATTCACTGTGTTATTCCCACCCCACCCTGCTCTGATCAAAGGGCAAGGCAGTATACATCTGATAAGTGAGCTTAATATCTAAATTAGATGCTTTGCTACAATGATTACAAGCCCCCATAATTTCTCTAACACACTTTCTCTTCCTGCTTGGATGGAATGGTATTTCCAGGATTTCAAATACATATTAATGAATGGCAATCGCAAGGAAAGCTATGTTTATTTTCTGCCACGCAGGCCACGGTGACTCAGATGGAATTTTTCTTTTAAGGGGTGGGGAAAACTTGCCATTTTGGCCTCTGTGCTCAAGACAATTTACTCTGGAGGGCCGCCAAGGAACAGTTTAAATGTTGCAACTTCCATCGCCAACAACCGAGGAAATGTTTAAGTGAGACGAGGCATTTATAAAGCGTGAAGCAATACTTCCGAAACAGCGGTGAGAGGCGGAATCATCGACTTAATTGCCGTACATTCACACTTGACATTGCCTATGGAGGGGGTGAGAAATCAACCGGGGAGGGGGCATGAGTCAGTCAATGGCAGCACATCAGTACCAAACATTAACATAAGAGCCCTGCTGGGTCAGGCCAGAGACCCACCCACTCCAACATCCTGTTCTCACTGTAGTCAACCAGATGACGATGGCAAGCCTGCAGGCAAGGTCTGAGTGCAGTTCTCCCCATTTGTGATACCCAGCAACAGGGGTTCCGCCTGCTTCCAAAGATGGAGATAGAACATAGGCTTCATAGGTAGTAGCCACTGAGAGCCCTATCCTCCATTCACATGTCTAATCCTCTTTTAAAGGCACCCATCTGGAAATCTAGCATTTTGGTGACGCAGTTGTCTTTACAGCACCCTGAGCTCTCTTCTTGTTGCTGTTCCATGCCAGCTCTTAAAATACCTCCAGCCTGTCCATGGCTTACAGGTGGTAGATTATCTCTTCTTCTTCTGCACCATGTGTTTGACCAGGAGGAAGGATATGAAATCCTATTTTATCTTGGGGTCTATATTTCGCAGCATATGTTAATTGCTAAGATGCCACTGCTAAATCATCTTCATTATCCAAACTTAAGCTTCCCCCTGGAATAATATTAAATGTGGCTCACAAGTTCTACTGAGGCGGAAAACTGAAGGTAGCACAATTATACCATCTCTCTCTCTCTCTCTCTCTCTCTCTCTCTCTCTCTCTCTCTCAGTGTGTGATTTAATATTAATTTTCTCTCACAGGATAAATCCGCCCCTACCTGATATTCCCCGGGGAATCCTAATGGGAAGTAAAGCTGTTACGCAGGTAGATGCGAGGTGGGGAAAGGACTGACCTTTAACTTTGAAATGATAGCCTGCAGGATCTTGACTGTCCCATCTGTCAAAATGGATCACTGTTAATAATGAGGTACAACTCAGAACAGTTAATATGCAAAGAAACCAGCTGGAGAGGAGAAAAATAAATGTTAGGGGGCAGAAGGGAAGGGAACTTCTTTTATCTCCTTCCCAGAAATTGTTATTTCTTCCAGAAATGATCTCTTCTTTTACAGTGCACCTTACTGAATAAGCATTAATTCAAGCAAATTTTCTGGTGGCCGGATATACCCATAATCCAACTCTCTTTGGATAAATGCCATATGGAACACAGAGGTGGTTGGACCACTTGTGTGTATATATACCGGGTGTGGGGGACCTTTTGCCCTCCAGGTGTTGCTGAACTATAACCCCCATCAGCCCCAGCAGGCATGGCCAGGGATGATGGGAGCTGTAGTCCAGCAACATCTGGAGGGCCAAAGATTCCCCACAACTGGTACATACCAAAATTCAGTGCAATATCAGGCAGAGAAACCAGTTTTCCTAAGAATCTCAAAGCAAGCAAGTTTCTGGTCCTTATTGACATAAGGAAGTTGCACCTGAGCAACGCATGCTGAAATCTCAGCAGCCACAGAAACGTAAGATTCCCTGTGACTGAGAGTGCTGGTTTAGTATCCTGCATTTCTCCACATCATCATTATAAGTAAAGGTAAAGGTACCCCTTCCCGTACGGGCCAGTCTTGACAGACTCTAGGGTTGTGCGCCCATCTCACTCTATAGGCCGGGGGCCAGCGCTGTCCGGAGACACTTCCGGGTCACGTGGCCAGCGTGACAAAGCTGCATCTGGCGAGCCAGCGCAGCACACAGAAACGCCATTTACCTTCCAGCTAGTAAGCGGTCCCTATTTATCTACTTGCACCCAGGGGTGCTTTCGAACTGCTAGGTTGGCAGGCGCTGGGACCGAGTAACGGGAGCGCACCCCGCCGCGGGGATTCGAACCGCTGACCTTTCGATCGGCAAGTCCTAGGCGCTGAGGCTTCAACCCACAGTAGTAGATGCCTAAAGGCTTTCCCATATTATGAAAACTGTGTCTCCTCTTGGTTGGAGGGTGTGTGAGGAAAGCGGTTCGTTCATTCACGTGTGGTAGGAATGTAAGGAAAGCCAAGAATTCTGTGCCCTCCACCCTAGATGTAAACATTGCTTATTAAAACGGACCATGCAAATTCACTTTGCATCACACTAGTATTATTTATTAAATTTGTTGGTGACTTTATCTTGCCCAAAGCAGCCCAAAGCAACTTACAAACAAGCAAGCTGCTTGTCTCAGTACAGAGCCTGTGTTCATCCACTGAAGAATTTTAATTGTGTTTTCCCCACCTTCCAAATGCAGAGTCCACATAAGAACATCATTTTCAGTTTCCTTCTCATGACAAATTCTTCCTTCAACCATGACTTGTTTGTTTTCCCATAGAGCCTGAAGACTTTTTCCAAAACACACATGCTGAACAGCTCTTTGCTTGTTCAGTCCTGTCTCTACATCTGATTATCTCCTCTTCTCCTTCCCAACTTTTTTTTTATATTAAGAATGACCTCAATCTTGCTTGAGTTCAAAATGAAGTCCCACTATTTTATTATTATTATATCTCCCTGCCTGTAATTCTCAGGAAAGACCTCATCTGCTTCCTTTGGAAGAGCCTCATTTTGACATCCTACTTCAGAGGACGTGCCTGTTGCTTTTGTTACCTGAGGCTATTATTTGAGCATTGGTAGGATTTTGCAGCCAGGTGTTCCCTTAAATTAAAGCCACTTGCAAAATAGTGCAATCCTATGCCAATATCTGCTGGGATGAGCAGTTTAGGATGCAGACAATCTCTGGCTCAGCCGGCCGTTAAGTCTCCAACCCCAACTCAGCCAAAGATACACCGGCTTAACTTGCTTAGCCACAGCCCTGTTGGCTGAGCAGAGGCCTCTGTAAGTCCCCAAAGAGGACATTCTGGGGCATGGTGTGGTGGGACCAGAAAGTGGGGAAACTTAGGCTGGACCCTAAGTTGGTTCAGCTTGGTCATATGGCCAGGCAACCTGGCTTAAAACACTCTTTTATAGGCTTGTTACTCTCTGCCAAGTTTAGGCACAGCACCATCAGCAACCCCACTGCTGAACAGAGTTTGGATGTGGTGTAACCTTAGGCTGATGTAACTTACCCCAGCTTGCTTTACACCAGCTTCTCATGCACAGGATTGAATTTGTGGCGATACAGGAACAGGCCTTTTCAGTGGTGGCTCTCTGTTTCTTGAAAGCTTCACCAGGGAAGCACGCCTAGCCCCATCTTTGATATTAAGTGATAGGTAGAAGCATTTTTCCTACTCAGAAATAAGTTCCATCTATTTCAGTGGGGCTTACTCCCAATAAATAGGGACAGGATTGTAACCTTGGGATCAGCAGGAATACAACAGAAGTTACAGAGAAGGCGCTGGTAAGTCTTTCTTTCCTTGGGCCTCATCTGCCATGTCTCTTAAGTGGAAGATGTTAACGGGCGTTTACTTTGGTAGCACTACAGATGGCTGAATGCACCCAGGAGGAACTCCCAGAAGCCTTTACTAAATGTAACTCATGTACAAAGCTGTATTTTGAAGCGTCTTCTGATGTCATCTCAAAGGACGCATGAAATATCCAAGCTGATGAGAAGACAATGGAAAACAAGGCGGCGGCAGCTGGTTTACCTAAGACATTTAAATAGGATCCGGCTGCAACCCAGATTAAGAGCCAGAAGTTGCATTTGGCAAGGAACAGTAAATAATCAGCCCCCTCTAACTGCCCCCATTCATTTATGAGAGGAAGAAATGGGGGAGAAATCTGATTCAGCTTGCACTTAAAGGCAAATTATCATATTCACACTTTATGAAACAATATGAGAACCAAACACAGCCATCCTTCACTCCTATTCGAATTTTACAATGCAGCTCTCTAACTAAACAATGTTCACCAAAATGCATGTATTAGATGTACACCCTCAATTAAAAATGTGTTTCGATTATTTTGCTCAGCAATAAAAACTCTACTATCTTTTCCCACAAGCAAACTTATGAAGTTGCTTTTTGGAGTGAGCGGAGTCCTATGTTCACTTAGTGGGAGTAGGAGAAATTTTCAAGGGGGCACATTTAAAAGTGAACCTACCTAATATGTGCATCCCAAAATACTATGTGAACTGCAAAAAAAGCCACCCTCTGAAATGTGAATTTCTCCTTTGCAATGCAGCTCTCCAGGCAAGAAAGACATACACGAAGTCAAGGTAACGAAATGGCAAATGCATGTCAGTGTAAACCTGCAAAAAGTGATGCACATCAGGGAAAGGCAAGAAAGAAAGTTCTTCTTCATGCAACACAGAGTTACACTATGGAACTCATGCCCACTGGAGACAGGGTCCCTGATGCAACACACACACACCATCCTTGACTTAATTAACTTCTCATGCATGTCTACTTGCATTGCTAAAGTCAGAAAATGGACTGGGCGAGGGAAAGAGGGAGTCGGAGTTCTTCCTTTCAATATGTCCCCACAGTGCACAAATGTATTTGACCTCAGAGACCAGGCACTTGAGAATAAAAAATCACTCTCGCTGAATTGTTTCGCCTGGAATGGCTCCTTGCAAGACGCCGCTCTCTGAGGTCATTTGCTTCTCTCTGAAGTCTTCAGTTGGTCATTGTTAAAACTGTTTTCTTTATGGGGAACGTAAGGTGCTTTTGTTGGATAATGAAAACAAGAGCAGAGAGGCCAGGAAACTGGCCAGGAAACTGACCTAAAGAAAGATGGTTGTCCAGTGGAATGTTCTTCTTCTTAAACTAATATGTAAGCTCAGTAATGTCAACACAAAGAGTAGGGAACATCTGTCATTCTGAGGGCCACATTTCCTTTTGAATAACCTTCTGGAGGCCACATGCCAGGGGTGAGCAAGGCCAGGGGCAAAAAGTGGGATGATGAATATAAATTTATCTATTGTGCAGTACAATGCAGCTCAACAACCTGAGAAGGAAGTCCATCTTTGGGAGAAGAAAAATCCTACGCAAATCCAGAGTGGAGCCCCTAAGATGGTTGGATAGCACCTTGTATGCCTCTTTTTGGCCACTCCTGCAGCCAAGCTGATGCCAAACGTTTTGACCTGCTCTCCTTTGGACCACTTCAGAGGGGCTGAGGGGGGGCCTTGTCATTTGGGCAGCCCAGATCATCACCTGAGGCCCATCTTTGTGTGATTCCTTCCCAGGAAACCCAGAGTGTGGCAACTCGGGAACGGGCCTTTTCTGCAGTGGCTCCCTGTTTGTGGAATGCTCTCCTCAGGGAGGTTTAGCTGACACCTTCATTACGTAAGTTCAGGTGCCAGGCGAAAACATTGACCTGTAACCAGGCCTTTTGCTGATTAGACAATCTATGACCTTTTAAACTGGGGGCGTGGAGTATTGCTTTGTTTGTTATTATTTGCTAGGTATTTTTGAGTTTTTATATTGCAAACCTCCCTGTGATTCTCAGATGGAGGGCAGTATAGAAATTCATTTAATAAAAATCACTCCCACTACAAGATCTGGAGAGCTACACAAGTTCTCCAGCTCTGCCACAGGCTTTTGAAAACACGCCAGTTATCTCCTGACTAGAGTCTCTTGTTTCAACTGCTCTGTCTGTCTGTTTATTTGAGATGCTTTATTGTGCATTTTAATTATGGATGTTCGTATTTTAATATTTGCTTAATTGGTTTTTTTATCCTTTCTAAACCAATTAGCAGTCTCTGTTGACATTAAAAGGCATAGACAGGTGACTCTCAACTTACACATCTGGGAACAGTGGGTGAAGCCAAAACTGTGTACAGTGAAAGCACATTGGGTTCAGTGATGGTGTCGGGGACTGGACTGCGGAGGAACGGTGGAGACTGCCACCCCCCCTTCTCCTGAAACTTCCAGAGGAGAGGAAGACAGTATAGATTTACAACAATGGTTTGCAGAAGATCACAGCTCTGAGACAGAAGAGGGACAATGCTGAGAGATAATGGGAGAAGTGGAGAGGGGAGGAGCTGAGCCAGAGAAGCTGGCTGACACGTTATCACTAGAAAGCATTCCAGGGCCCCCTTCTCCCAAAACCCGGCAAACAGTGAAAGTAGGAGAGCAGAGAGCTAAGAGGCAAATGACCTTAAGCTGCCACCATAAGGGTGGTGGTGCTGTTGATGACTGTGAAGGGAAGGGGGGAGGAGATTACTCAGAGCAACACCATTACCCTGAGAAGCAACATTTCTAAGCCTCTCTCTGTGAACATCGAATAAAAGACTTGGTAAGAGCTTCTTGTCTATCTTTTACTAGTAGCCTGCCATGGGGGGGGGGGGATCGGATACCCTGAAGCCTGATAGATGAGTGGGGTTGCCAAAGCCCTTTTTTCCTGGACGTCCTCCCACTTTCCAATCACTTTTTTTAAAAAATGCATATGTTTGCCAAGCGCATAAGTTGAAAGCATGCAAGTTAAGTGCACGTAAGTTTCGAGTTACCTGTGTAAGTTATTATTATTGTTCCTAGCCTTTCCTCATAGGATTTGGGCTTCAAGTTGTTTACACTCCAAAATTAAAGTGTTTTTCAATGAAAAAATTGAAGTGTGCCAGGAGCATATTTTATAGCAGGGATTCTGTAACCCTCATAGGATCATGAACTGTCACTTATTGCTCTTTTCAATTCTTATATATTGTACCTTATTGCATTCAGATTGTAATATGGCAAAATGCAATACATTACAAATAAAAGGAGTGATTGAAACTACAGTCAAAAATCAATGTGAATATATAATGTAATGGATGTGGCATCTCTTGTCTTCAATGACAAATTCATGGACAGGGCATGGACCATCGGTGGTCCGTAGACCACAGTTTGGGAGCTGTCACTTTAGGGGACTTGCAAAATCATATATAAAGTAAGACTGGACCTGAAAAATGGCAGAACCGGTAAAAGTGGGAAAACAACACAAAACAGCAAGACTCCTCTTTGCTTGCCCAAAGTAGCAATTTTGTTCAGCTACAAGGCAGAGGGCACACTGCCTGCCGGAGAAACAATGGACTGAGGGGAGGTAATCTGCTTCCAAAAATCTATTTTTAGCATCAATTTTATCTGCTAGCAATTTACCCTCACAGCTTCTGTCTCTCGGCACCTGTTTACTTCTATTTTAGAGGCCATTTTTATTCTGCCCAAATCTTTGAGATGAAAAATTCAATCCCAAATTTTTTACCTGTGCTAGGTTTCCCCCCAAAAAACGTGTTATGTTGACTGGTTGTGATGCTGCAGCAAAAAACGCTAATGCTATTCTAGGCTGCTTCCACAAAAGTATAGTGTCCCAGTCAAGGGAAGTAATAGCACCACTCTATTCTGCCTTGGTCAGACCACACCTGGAATACTGTGTCCAGGTCTGGGCACCACCATTTAAGAAGAATATTGACAAGCTGGGACGTGTGCAGAGGAGGTCAATAAAGCAGAGGTTGGATGGTCCTATGTCATGTAGGATTTAGCTGAGATACCTGCATCACAAGGAGTTGAACTAATGACCCATGAAGTCCCTTCCAAGCCTACAATTTTATGATTCTATGATTCTCCTCTCTCCCCCAATATAACACCTAATCGCACAGTAATATCTAACATGTCAAATGTACCTGGGTTTCCCCACCTGCTTTGAGCAGCAGTCAATGAAATCTCTCCACACAGTGACATCACATCGCAAGTTTCCTGGTTTGAGGTGTTACCGGAAGAGAGAGGAGCCAAAGGAGAACGAGGGCTGTGGCCCAGCAGCAGAGCATCTGCTTTGCACTCACAAGGTCCCAGGTTTGAACCCCGGCAGCATCTTCAAGCAGGGTTGGGAGAGACTCCCTGCATCGAAGCCTGGAAAGCCACTGCTGCCAGTCAGTGTAGACAACACTGAGCTACAGGACATTTTTTCTAGAATGACCGCTCCCCGCTTAAAACGGGGGGTGCCCTTTGCGTGGACATGCGCAGCCCCTAAATCTGGAGCGGCTCCAACAGCATAGGCTTGGCTTTGCCTTCCCTCAGGTGGGATACCTGGAGGTCTCCGCCTACCTCAGTCAGTTGTCCAATCCCACCTGGGGGAAGCATTGCCAAGGAGACCAGGCCAGGTAGGGGAGGGATTACCTGCCCACACAATAGAGGGAGGATCTTACCTGGGAATCCTCACTTGGCTCCAGAGCTTCTCCCACCCTACCCACCCTCAGTTAATGTCTTATTTTGCAGGTTAACTTTTCTTCACAGGTTTTGCAGGTTAACTTTTCTTCACAGGTATGCGGGCGCTGCTATGTTAAGGTCGCTGTTAAAGGGCCGGAAAGGAATTTCCCTGCATTGGCAGGTTTCGCCTTTCCCGTAGCAAAACGTCACAACTTTGGCAGTATCAGGCCTTGGGCGGAATCCTTTAGTCCACGGGTGTCAAACACAAGGCCCGCGGGCCGAATCCGGCCCGCCAGACCTTGTCATGTGGCCCGTGTAGCCGCCGCCGGCCGCCAGCTTTCACCTTTTATTCTTGCTTTTTTTTTTGACACAAGGAAGCCGCCTCTTCAGCGCATGCGCAGCAGCCTACAAGCCAGAGAACATCTGCCCTCTAGCAGCGCCGGCCGTTCTACACAGGAAACCTCCACTTTACATGCATTCAGGAAACCTCCACTTGTTTTTATATTGAGCGCATGCCATCCTGTGATGTGACAGATCCAACGGCTGCCTGAACAACCGGCCCTTTGAGGGTGACCAAACTGCTGATGCGGCCCCCCGATGAATTTGAGTTTGACACCCCTGCTTTAGTCCATCTTCCTCTTTGCGGCGGTGATACCAGGGTTCCCCGTTAAAGGGGTTTCTGAAGGGAGGCTTTGACCGTACGCCGAAAGGTCATCATTGCTCTCCCCTGCGGTGGCGGCGTAACGGGGGCGGCTATCTCTGCTTGAACATATGTTCTCCAGAGCCGGCCCATCCCCCCCACACACACTGGATAACCCTGATGCTCCCTAGGTCCCTGGCTGGGGACTGGGGAGGGAGAACACTCAATGCCTGAGCACATGTCTACCCACATTTGAAATTTAATAAAGTTGTGGCCAATTTAATCCCATAGCACGTTGTCTTGAGTCGTTATTCCACATGACGGGGGGGACCGCGCGGGATCTGGGGGCTCCGCCTGTCCACGCAAAAAGAGGTGCTAGAACTTGTTGAGGGAAGCACCCAACTAATGCACCACTTGCCATGCCAGCCACAGCCTCCGTCACAAAACAAAGATTGTTGTGCCGCACGCAGCCTCTGGAGCACAGAGTTCAGGTTGGGGGGAAAGCCCTGCTCAGCTAGATGAACAGTGGTCTGACTCAGAGTAAGGCAACTTCCTATATATGTTGTTATGGCTGTTCTTTCTGTGGCTCCTGCAATGCAAAGATTCCTCACTTTCTTTATGAGAAAAAGCTGATCCACACATTACACTTAACACAGCTACAAGCTGTCTCTAGGCATGTAAGTGTGGAAGGGTGTACTCTTCTTGATTTGTACAGCTCAGCTTCCATGTACACAAGTAAACATACTAGACAGTTGTTAAACATTACATGTGAATAACTGTACGAGCGTAAAGTTCAATTATTTTATACACACAGGCACACAGACTGTACACCTGTTGATGGTCTGTTTATGACATTTATATCCCAGCTTTCCTCCAAGGAGCTCAAGGTAGTATATGAGGCTCTTCTCCTCTCCACTTTATCATCATAACAACCCTGTAAGCTAGGGATAGGTTAGACTGGGAGAGAGAGACTGGTTCCAGGTCAGCTCCATGGCTGAGTGGGATTTGAACCCTGGCCATTCCAAGTCCTAGTTTGATACTCCAGCCACTGCAATACACTGGCACATGTGAACACCCCAAATTCACAGGATTCCTGTGCAGCACTGTGAGCAACCTTAGGGTGGTATTCAACTAAGATATACTCTGAATCAATCGGTTTAAATTAATGGACCTAGCTTAGTCAAGATCATGTATTTCAATGGAAGGGGATTCAGACCAGACCCACTGAAACGTATGAACAGGACTAAGTTAGGTCCACTAATTTCAAGTAGAGCTTAGTTGAATGCTACTCACAGCACAAAGTCAATAAATATATCACTCTTTTCCCCCCATAGGAAGATCAATATGGAGGAGAGAGAGTGGCTGAGAAGTCAGTGGGATGGTTGGGAAGACTGCACAGGGCTGCCGTGTGGTTCCGGTGACATCTAATCCTATCTCCAGAGAAGCTCATGTATGGGAACTGGACATGACAGTGGAGGGTATTCCTTCCAGATTTCACAGAGTCATAGAATTGTAGAGTTGGAACAGAACCCAATGGTCATCTAGTCCAACCCCCTGCAATGCAGGAATCTCAACTAAAGCATCCCTAACAGATGGTCATTCAATCTCTGCTTTAAAACCTCCAAGGAAGGAGAGTCCACCACCTCTCGTGGGAGCCTGTTCCACTGCCAAACAGCTCTTCCTGTCGGAAAGTTCTTATTGATGTTGAATCAGAATCTCCTTTCTTGCAACTTGAAGCCATTGGTTCAGCCCCTACCCTCCAGAGCAGCTTGCCCCATCTTCCATGACACAGCCCTTTAGATATTAGCATCGACTGTATGGGATTGGCAGAAATGACTGGCAGAATCCGTGACCAGGGAGAAGAGTCGGCGGAAGAAGACTGGAAGAAATTTAAGGACTAGTTACAGAAATATTGTAAAATTAAAGAATGTTGAATGATGTTGGATTGAAATTAAGGGGTTTCCAGCTGCAATGTTTTGAAATAAGGATTTGCTGAGTAAATAATTTGAATTGGAATACAAGAAGGGGAGGTATGAGGAGGTCAGGGAAATATGTCATTGAAAATTAAGTATTGTGAACTGTATGTGTTTTTAAACTTTTTTGCTTTTTTCTTTTTGTTTGTATAAAATTGGAAATTTAATAAATATCTTTTTTAAAAAATAGATATTTGAAGATGGCGATCATATTTCCTCTCAGCCTCCTCTTTTCCAAGCTTGTTGTTGTTGTTTAGTTATTTAGTCGTGTCCGACTCTTCGTGACCCCCTGGACCAGACCGCGCCAGGCACTCCTGTCTTCCACTGCCTCCCGCAGTTTGGTCAAACTCATGCTGGTAGCTTCGAGAACACTGTCCAACCATCTCGTCCTCTGTCATCCCCTTCTCCTTGTGCCCTCCACCTTTCCCAACATCAGAGTCTTTTCCAGGGAGTCTTCTCTTCCCATAAGGTGGCCAAAGTATTGGAGTCTCAGCTTCAGGATCTGTCCTTCCAGTGAGCACTCAGGGCTGATTTCCTTCAGAATGGATAGTTTTGCTCTTCTTGCAGTCCATGGGACTCTCAAGAGTCTCCTCCAGCACCATAATTCAAAAGCATCAATTCTTCGGCGATCAGCCTTCTTTATGGTCCAGCTCTCACTTCCATACATCACTACTTTTCCAAGCTAAACATACCCAACTCCCTCATCTGTTCCTCATAAGGGTGGGTTTCCAGACCCTTAATCGTCTTGGTCATTCTTCTCTGGACTCATTCGAGCTTGTCAATATATTTCTTAAATTGTGGCGCCCAGAACTCCACAAGTATTCTAGGTGCAGGCTGACCAAGGCAGAATAGAGTGGTACTATTACTTCCCTTGAGATCCCAATTATTTGTCATTTGGAGCAATTACATAATTTCTGTCATACGCTTGGTTAATTGCATCACCATTTTGCAGATGTGCCAAAGCAGATGACAGGGTCAATGTTTACCCCCAAAAAGAGAGGAAAACTCAAAAGGTGATAAATGAATAAGTAATCAGGGACATTAACCTTGGGCAGCTGTTTCAACATTCTGGATCGGAGATTGTCTGCTGGGCCAATATGTTGAAACAGCTGCTGTTATATTTTAAGATAATTTTATTCGGTGACTTAGAAGGTGACTGTTGTAGGAATTTAGCTGAAAACATTTCAAGTGTAAAACTGAGACCTTAACCTATTTCTTATCCCAAACGACACAGCAATACAGATGGGATATATTTGTTGACACACACCCCACACCGGCCCCAATTACACTTTAATAATGCATCCTGAAGTTCAAATCTCACTGAAAGTTTGTTTCCATGGTGGTAGTCAACCAAGTTTAACTCAGAGTAGATCTATTCACAGAATCGAAGAATTGTAGAGTTTGAAGGTATACCAAGGGTGATTTAGTCCAACCGCCTGAGATGCAGGAATCACAGCTGAAGAATCCCTGACAGACAGCCATCCCATCTCTGTTTAGAAACATCAGCACATTCCAATGCAATCTGCTCCAGTGTCAAACAGCTCTTAAGAGTAAAAAAAAGTTCTTCCTAATGTTTAGTTGGAGTCTCCTTTCTTGTGATCTGAATCCATTGGTTCGGGTCTTACCCTCTAGCCTAACTTAGTAATGTTCATTAATTATAATGGGTCTACTTTGAGTAAAACTTAACAGAACACCACTCCTTGTGCTTATTATGTTTTTATACATGTTGAAAGCCACTCAGAGTGGTTGGGACAACCTAGCCAATGGGGGAGATATCGAGGAAGAGGAGGAGGAGGAGAAGGAGAAGGAGAAGGAAAGAGTCAGGGAACTTTTATTTACCTTCATTAATGAGCCTTCTTATCATTAAAAGGCCATACAAGCTTTTTTATATATTATTTATTTCTTAAATTTCTATACCAGCTTTTCTTCCAAGGAGCTGAAGGTGGGGCGCATGGTTCTCCTTCTTCCCATTTCATCTCTACAACAACCTTGTGAGGTAGGTAAGGCTAAGAGGCAGTGATTGGTCCAAGGACAGCCAGGGAGCTTCATGGCTGAGCGGAGAGTCGAACCCTGCTCTCCCAGGTTATAGTCTGACACTCTAACCACTGTACTATGCTGGCTCGCTTGGTGTCCTCCAGATGTTGTTGGACTACAACTCCTATCATTCACTGGCTGGCTGCCCTGAACCAGCCCCTACCTGCCCAACTTCTCACCTAGAGCCAGTCAGGGGGTGCCTCCGTCTGTGATTGGGTCCCTTCATGGGCAACTTTCTCAGGACTTCGTAACAATGCTGGGAAGAGCCAGAGGCCAAGGTGGGCAGACCAAGAGGTAGCACAACTCTTACTATGATTCCATATGATGCATTCCATCCACAGAAGCCTGAATTTTCTACGCACGCATCTCTCCGGCCAGGTAAGCAGGAGGCTTTATCAGGGTTCAATGACACATTCCAGCAAGACAAAGAGCAACCAATGGGCTGAAAGGGGTGTGGCCTGGGAGACAAAGCAGCCTGGCAAGAATCCAGGCCTGAGATTCCCCACTCATGCCGCCAACACACCCTGAAGGGCAACCCCAAAATCAACAGAAGCAGAAGTCAGGGTGAGCAACAGCATCTTACCACCCCACATTTGAGGCTGCCTTGCCAGTTTCCTGCACCCGCCATCTGCTCATTCTTTTGATGTGAAAATATTCCGCTTTCCAGAGAGGCAATTTGGAGGCATCTGACTTTGTGCTGCTAACCCCCTCCCCATTTGCTGTGCCACCCTTCAACAGGTATTCCAATGACAAATTTATTACAGCCCATTATTCCGTGCTTTGCACACAACCCGGTCCTGCTGCCGAAATTTATTACAGCATTTATGGTATTAATTATACAAGTTTCAGCACCACCTGTCAGAGGGCATTCTGAGTCTCCTAAAAAATAATAATAACAAAAAAAAAACAACCAAAAAGCATGCCTTTTGTTTACGTGCAGCCATGGTGAAAAGTGGCACGCATCGCAATTATTTATCTACCAGCACACAACCCATCAAGTTTGACAAGTGGCAGGAAGGAGGGTGGAATTCTGCCAAGTATGCTTCTTTCCCAAATGCGTTGCCTCGGTTTGCAAACCTGCTCCTGCTCCTTGTTCTCCTAAACTAAGGGTGAGGGACTTATTTCAGTCTGAGGGCCACATTTCATTCCAGGCAACCATCCAAGGGCCACATGCCTGTGGTGGGTGAGGCCAGAGGGAAAGGTGAGCAGAGAAACAAATGCAAGTTTTATCGTGGTACAGAAGGATGGTTTCCACCAATAATAACACATGCTTCTATGAAAGAGTTAAAATCATAGAATCACAGATCTGGCAAGGGAACCCAAGGGTCATCTAATCCACCCCCCAGCAATGCAGGAATCTCAACTACATCATCAGATGGCCATCCAACCTCTGCTTAGAAGCCTCCAAGGAAGGAGAGTCCACCATCTCTTGTGGGAGTGTGTTAAACTGTCAAACAGCTCTTACTGTCAGAAAGATCATCTTGTTTAGTCAGAATCTCATTTCTTGTAACTTGAAAGCCAAGGTGGTTCTGCTTCCCTTTGGAACACATCAGCGGGGCCAAGATGGAGGTCCTGTCATCTGGGCAGCCCAGGACCTCCATACACACTGCCCAGGCTTGTGGTCTGGAGAGATCCTTTTGGTGCTGCTAACACAGCAAAAGCAACATGAGAGGGATCAGGGAAGAAATTTGATTTGGTTCGCATTTAAAGGCGAGCCTCCCTAATTTGCACATTCTGAAACAATACAAAAGCTGGAACACATCCATCCTTGGAAATTGGCACTTCTACGAATTTTGCATTGCAGTTCTCCAGCCATATAAGCCAAGTAACAAACACATATCCAAAAGTACTTTATGCATGAAGGGAAATTGTATTGCATTAGGGAAGTTTGCTTTGCAAGGATGTTTTTGCTCAGTGGGGGAAACTGCATGCAATAATTTGTATATTGGGATACACTATTTTAATTTTAATTTTATTTTTGAACTACTTTCCATAAGGTATCCCAAAGCAATTAATAATATAGATGTTGATGGTGGCCTATGTCATTCTCTATACACACTCAGGTTATCCCCACAACAACCCTGTGAGGTAGGTTAGGCTGAGACACAATGAGTATCCTAAGGTTTCCCAGTGAATTGCACACCTGAGTGTAGAACATGAGTCCAGTAATCTTAACCATGAAGTGGTACTGGCTTAAAAGAAATACATTAAATATTAATTTAACAAATGAATTCAATAACTAAATCATCAGTATTGAACTGCCATCCCTTGCCTGCCCCACAGATAGGTTGTCCCAATGTGAGTCAAGGGCATCTGACTCACTTCAGTCCTCCAGGCCCAGTTCTGGGCTGAGAGACTGGGCAATTCACGCACATGCAAGTCTGCACCTGAGCAGGATTTTATGCAGAAGTGCCTCCACTTGCTATCTCTCTTCCAAACCTGGGGTTGACAATTAACTCACACTAATGAGGCTTACACACTGCAGCTCCTGGAAGAATGGCAAAAAGGGCAAGATTGTCATTAAAAAAAAAGAACACTCTCGTCTCCGTTACATTCCTGACAGATTTAATTAACAAAAATGTTGCGATAGCTGAAATTTCTTCCCTGTTTTACAAATAATGCCCTTTTGATGAGGGCTTCAGTTCGAATTACTGCCCTCTCAAGCGGCGCCACACAACCAGAATGCTAAGCTGATTGGCAATAAAACTACAGTAAGTGGTCCAAAGGGAAGGAAGAGAAATATTATAAACACAATGGAAGCCAATTGTTGGCTAATCGTTAAGAAGGACAAGTTTATGCGTCATTCCATGAGTTTTCTCCTTTGGGTGGGCCTTGGCATTCAGGGATCTGGCTAGAACTCTCATTTTTAAAGAAGAAGATATTCAGAATGCAAGTGGGGGGGGTGGCGTGCCGAGATGCTCTGCCACAACAGGAAGTCCCCACACCCAAAAATCTAGCAAATGAGGGAGAAGGCTTTTCCCTAGCTGCCCAGACATAAAATATATGCAAGCAATGGCATTTGCAGATATTTTCCAGATTGTTTATTAAAGCCTGAAACTTAAATGTATTTATTTATTACATTTATTGTTAGGTTTCCAAGGGGTTGCTTGAGAGCAAGCAGGCAAATACCTCCCTGCTCGGCTGTGAAGCCTTGCTTTTGATGCAAAATAAACTTTATCTGTCCAGAGCGCCACTCTCCCGTGGCTGGCTCATTCACTGGCAGAGTCCGTGAGTGGGCGGGGCTTAAACTTTCCCCAGCAAAGTAATTTCTTGATGCCCAGTCTGCGCCTCCCCTCTCAGCGCGAAACCTTACTGCACAAGGAGGGCGTAGGTAACAGTGGACCTCTCCCCTCCCTGCTTTGCCCAGGCAAGGTGTCCTGGCAACGCCTCGCCTCCTCCAAACCCTGCAGCTCCTCTCCACTGTAGGTGTGGTTACTCTCCCCCGCTGAGGTGGAGCTGCTTTCCACGATCTTTGGGGGCTCTCCCTCCTGAACCGATGGCAGTTCCCTGACATTTATATATCACCTTTTTCTCCAAGTATCTCAAGGTGGTGTACATGGTTCTCCCTGTCCTCATTTAAATCTCCACAACAACCCTGCGAGGTGGGTTAGACAGAGAGACAGTGACTTGTCCAAGATCACTCATGGGCAAGCGGGGATCTGAAGTCGAGTCTCCCAGGTCCTAGTCTGACACACTCTAACCACCTCACCACACTGAGTTATTCTGGTACAGTGGGAAACTGTGGCAACCCATCCGTTCCCCAATTTTGTGTCACTTTTATTTCCCCTGATCCTGTTCACTGGGTTTGTTTCCCTTGGGAAATGATGCATCGATGCAATTCCTGGCTTCTTTCTCTGGCCTCAGGTACATGCACAGGTGATTCCAGACAATCAGGAATCACCAGTTGAACTTTATAGCATCGTGCTGCTATGCAGCCAATCAGGAATTCAGTGATGATGTTAGGGACTGATCTATCTGCATGGGTAGGCAAACTAAGGCCTGGGGGCCGGATCCGGCCAATCGCCTTCTAAATCCAGCCCGCGGACAGTCCGGGAATCAGCGTGTTTTTACATGAGTAGAACGTGTCCTTTTTATATAAAATGCATCTCTGGGTTATTTGTGGGGCGTAGGAATTCATTCAATTTTTTTTCAGGCAGCCCTGTTCAGGGAAGTTTTTAATGTGTGATATTTTAGTGTATTTTTGGTTTCTATGGAAGCCGCCCAGAGTGGCTGGGGAAATCCAGCCAGATGGGCGGGGTACAAATAATAAATTATTATTATTATTATTATTATTATTATTATTATTATTATTATTATTATTATTATTAGTCTGGCCCACCACAAGGTCTGAGGGACAGTGGACCAGCCCCCTGCTGAAAAAGTTTGCTGACCCCTGATCTAGAGAGACAGATATGCAGTTTTACTTTGCAAGTCAGAACTCACTACAGCAAATCACCCAGAGATTCACAAGTAGATGTGAATCTACCCCCCACACACAAACACACATTACCCAGCACCAGGTATTCTAATGGTACTGTAATAAGTAATAAGTAACAACAGTAACATGTCTTTGCCGTTTCATTTGTGATGGCTTGTTCCCCCATTTGTGTTGCCACTTAACGCTGCCATCCTGGAGACTGACCTGCACATGTGCAGTGGAGGATGAACCACTAGGACCAAGGGGACACGGCCCCACCAACCTCAGCCCCCTAACCACCAACATGCCTTCATACAATCAGTTTCCTTCTCCTTAGCCTCAGTGTTGCCCTTAGCAGGGAGGAGGATGGAAACGAAACAAGAATTGCTTGACTCTGCCTATCATTGGCTCAACCTCTACCTGCTGTTAAGTCTCCCTGACCTTTGACCCACTGGTTCCAGAGGGCACCAGTCACTACTGCAATACTCAGATGCACACCTAGAGAATACTTGGCTTGACAGTAGTACTTGTGAAATGCATCTAGTGAGCTTAGTAGACCACAAGTTAATCATGAATCAACAGTATGATGCAGCAGCAGAAAAAAGGCTAACACAGAAGTATAGTGTGCAGATCAAGGGAAGCAATAGTACTACTCTATTCTACACCTGGAGTCCTGTGTCCAATTCTGGGCACCACAATTTAAGAAGGGTGTGGACAAGCTGGAATGTATGCAGAGGAGGGCAAGCAGGATGATAAAGGGTCTGGAAACTAAGCCTTACGAGGAACAGTTGAAGGAGCTGGGTATGTTTAGCTAGCCTGGAAAAGAGGAGACTGAGGAGAGATAGGATAGACTGAGAGGAGATATATTAAGGGCTGTCACATGGAAGAGGAAGCATGCTTGTTTTCTCCTGTTCTGGAGGGTAAGACTTGAGGCAATGGCTTCAAGTTACAAGAAAGGAGATTCCAACTAAACAGTAAGAGTTGTTCGGCAGTGGAACAGACTCCTATGAGAGGTGGTGGACTCTCCTTCCTTGGACGTTTTAAAGCAGAGGTTAAATGGTCATGTCATTGATGCTTTAGCTGAGAGTCCTGCATTGCAGGGGGTTGGACTAGACGACCCTTAGGACCCCTTCCAGCTCTAAGATTCTATTCTTCTATTCTTCTATGACCAAGATGATCAAGGGTCTCGAAACCGAGCCTTATGAGGAATGGCTGAGGGAGCTAGGTATGTTTAGCTTGAAAAGGAGGAGACTGGGAGATGCAACAATAGGGCAGGAACCTTTCTACATATGTGGTGGGAATGCAAAGAGATAGTGGGATTCTGGGAAAATATCTATAATGAACTGAAAAAGATGTTTAGATTTTCATTTGGGGGGAAACCAGAATCCTTTCTCCTAGGTATCATGTCACAGGAAATAAAAAGAATGGCCAGACCAATATTTATGTATGCAACTACGGTGGCAAGGTTATTGATTGCCAAAAATTGGAAAAGCAGCAGCGTCCCAACTAAAACAGACTGGTTATCTAAAATGATGGAATATTTCCATCTTGCCAAACTAACAGGGAGGATAAGAGGAGATATGGTACAAAAAGTGAATAAGGATGGGCTATCTTTAAGGAATACATCAAAATTTATGTGGAAAAAGTAGAATTTCTGTTTGTTTGTTTTTTAAAAGATATTTATTAGAATTTTACAAAATGAAAAAAGAAAAAAGAAAAATACAAAGTAAAAATAGATAAAAAACAATTCCATCTTTCCATCACTTTCTTTCATTTGCTTATTTCCCGGACCTCCTCACACCTCCCTTTTTGTATTCCAGTTCAATTTGTTAGTTCAGGAAATCCTTCCCCTCTTTGTTTATCCTAATCTTTAATCTTAAAATAATGTGTAACATTAAATTTTTGACTGTTAATAACCCATTTTTTTCATAGGAAAAAGTAGAATTTCTGACAGATATTGTGTGAATCCAGAAAATGATTAGAGTGAAAGGAGAGTAAAGTTAAGACAGAAGAAGAGATTAAAGAAATAATGAAATGCGTTTAAGCTAGTTGAAAAAAATAAAGTAGCGTAACAAGAACAGCTGGAAGCCAAGTCACTTGGTGGGTGTCTGTGTGGGGTAGGTGTGTAGGTATGTTGATATGTATAGTATAGGTAGGTATTATATAGAGTAATGTAGGTATGTTTTATGTTATGAAAATAAAGTAGTGTGTTGTGTACGTGTATTGTGTAAATGTATATGTATGTGTTTTATATGTTAATAAATTAAAATTAAAATTAAAAAAGAATATAAAAGAAAAAGAGGAGACTGGGTGGAAATATGATAGCTCTCTGAAGGGCTATCACATGAAAAAGAGAACAAGCTTGTTCTTTTGCTGCTCCAGAAGGTAGGACCTGAACCAATGGATTGAAATGACAAGAAAGCAGATTCTGACTAAACATTAGGAAGAGCTTTCTGATGGTAAGGTCTGTTTGAGAGTGGAATGGGCTATCTTGGAAGCTGGTGGGTTGTCCTTTGTTAGAGGCTTCTAAATAGAGGTTGGGTGGCCATCTGCAATTGATTCCTTAGCTGTGATTCCTGCATTGCAGGAGATTGGACTAGATGACTCTTGGGTTAACTCTTCCAACTGCACAATGATACATGTGTGAACCCAACTTTCAGGTGCACTTCTGTCCAAGGCACTCCTTCCACTGCCTTGTAAACAAGTCGCCTGAGCTCCCTGCTCCCATCAAGAGACAAAAAAGGAAAGCTGTACATTTGGAATGAGGAGTATGACAGCAGAGTGCCAGCTTTGCGGAGACAAAGATGCCACGGGGCTCCATCGCTCCAGCATCCCATTGCCCTCCCTGCTAATTTCTCTCTAAAGACATGGGAAGCATGGATGGAAGGGCGTCGTTAGCCTGCTTGGCGATGAGTAACAGCTTTTTACTTGGGAGATCTTCTTGCTGTGAAATTAGTGTCACAGATAAGTGGTTGCTCTGCGGCAGAGATGGAAACGTCTGCATTTCTGATCTTCATGCACAACATGCCCCCCACACACATCCCAGCACTTTGGCTAGGAAATTTACACAGATAGCACAGCCAGATGTCATGGGCTCACAAAGGCACTGTGAAATACAACCTGCCCAGCAGTACAGCTATTATAAGTGCCAATTTTTATTGCACTTTATGGAAACCTTGGCTTCCCTCCTTCCATTTTTCTGTGTTCAGTTTGCACATGGCTCCAAAGTCGTGCATTTTTATCCTGATACACTATACCAAGGGTGGTCCAGACACCAAATATGGCCAGACCTCTCTATAGGGCCCCCAGGACTGCCCTCGGGCAAAACCGGCTACTCAGACACATCCCCTCTCCCCAGTCCGAAATCCTTACCATCCCTATTCTGAATCTTCTTTGTGTGTGTTTTGCTTGGCTGGGAGGTTTCCTTGAATGCTGATGATCCCTCTTGCTGACCTGGGTGTAGGGTGGAGAGGGGTGTGTGAGAGTTTGTAACTGTCCTGGCTCCCACCCTAAAACACTCACACAAAGGCTCTCTATTGCAAGTTAGAAACAGACCTTTATTCAGGCTCAGTATAGGCTCAGCAGCACAAACCATGCTCAGGAGTCATGACTCAGGAGTTCAGGAGCAGAGAAAGGAGTTCAGAGCTGAACAAAAGCAACTAAGATGTCCCAAGAAGTTTCCATACCCCACCCACCAAGCTTTTAAAGGTGAGGTGTGGCATTCCCACTCGTAAGACTCTCTCGCCTTGTGAAAATTTTGGGACTTTAAACATGCACTCCTTGGGGGAGCGGTCTGTTCCCATCTTAAAAGGTGGCACCTGGTTCTAGGCAACAAGGCTGCACCCTGCTGTTCAGGCTCCTGTTCAGTCACTGCTGCCTTTGGTTCTCCCTCCAAACTCAGTTCCAAACTCTCCAAAGCTTTTACTGAGGGTATTCACTTGTCAGGAAAGGAGGGTGGGGTGGGGAGAGAACAGACATCCCTGCTCCCTCTCCCTAAGAGATGGAAGTCAGGGTGGAAAGCAAAGGTTCCTCCCACTCCGCCAACTCTGGTTCCCACCATTCAGGTGGGGAAAATGCATTGTCTCAACCACTTTTGCAGCTGGTCCCCCACACAGTCAGGGACCCTGAAATATACTCAGAGCTGAGTGTTGATTTCATGCTCTTTATTTCAGCTCATGGTAAACAGTAAGTGAGTACTTTCCCAAAAAACAATGGGTCCCATGTGATTGGCTGATTCAACTCCTCTCCTAGAGCCTGATTGGACTGTTCCTGCAGGCCAAACAGGTTGCTGATTCACTTCTTCCTGGAGCCGGATTGGGCGGCTCCTGCAGACCAATCAGGTTGCTGACTCACTTCCTCCTGGAGCCTGATTTGGCTGCTCCTGCAGGCCAATCAGGTTGCTGATTTACTTCCTCCTGGAGCCGGATTGGGCGGCTCCTGCAGACCAATCAGGTTGCTGTCTTCTAGAATCCTACTTGCCTATTGTTCTAGGATCCAAGCTCAGTACATAACAGATCCTCTTTCAGCTGTCATCCAGAGAAGACATTCCCCTAGCCCAGGGGTCTGCAACCTTTAAGACAAAAAGAGCCACTTGGACCCGTTTCCGAAGAAAAAAAACTGGGAGCCGCAAAACTCGTCATTATAAAAATAACTTTTTTGTCACTTTTTTATTATTTCTTTGTTTGACCCCTCAGAATTACTCCTCCTCATAGAAATAAACGTTAAACTAACAAGTTACCTTTTTTGTGTGTGTGTTCTTCACTCCCCTTCAAAACAGTGACCAGCGTACATGCCCCTTACAATGTAGCGGGCGGGCGGGAAGGTGACGTCGGGACAGTGCGTGACTAACGCACACACCGCCCCCATGCGACGTCACAGCCAGTACAGCGCCCGCCACAGTGGGGAGTGTCGGGGCGCACAATGCGCCTCCTCCCCTCACTAGTATCCACGCCGGAGCTGCGGCAAAGGTGTAAGAGAGCCACATGCGGCTCTGGAGCTGCGGGTTGCTGACCCCTGCCCTAGGGTGTATGTGTGTGTGTGTGTGTGTGTGTGAGAGAGAGAGAGAGAGAGAGAGAGAGAGAGAGAGAGAGAGAGAGAAGAGATGGGGTGGAATGGCCTCTCCAGCAGTACAGAGGAAAGACCTTTGTCTCCTCTCCAAATTTTCCATCCCTAATTTTCACTACAAGTTTCTCTGTAACTAAGAATCAGGGCCCAAGCTTGCATTTCCCTCCTTCCTCCCAAACCCTTTTCCTTTCGTGTTGTATCTTTTAAATCGTGAGCCTGAGGACAGAGACTGTCTTCTCCCTAATATCTGTAATCCTGTTTGGGAGGGGTTTGCTTCCAACTGAAGAGTGGAATAAAAATGCTTAACCACCACCGCAACAGCTACTACTACTTCATCGCAAAGGTGGCATTCAAACTGGGTAATTCCTGATTCACAGCCTGGTCCTGTTGAGATGGTGTTGAGAGAATATTGGCTTGGAACTCCAGCGAGCATGTTGCCAGCCCAATTGTTTGCTGACAGTAGAAAACACACCCACACCCCCTTTCACACATTACAAAACTCCCGGGGGGGGGGCAGGGGCACTGAGCGAGATGACAGGATGAGTGACCCAAGCCGGCCAAAAAATGGCACGGAAAATCCATCCTTTGTTGATCAGGCAACACAGTACAGTTCTGCCAAAACAAGCCCTGATGGATGCGCGCTGGCTGATTTCTCAAGCACTTTATAAATATTAATGGCAATGATAGAGCCTCTCAAAATTTGTCATGTCACATCGCTCTTAGAAAAACGCTCCGAGTGCAACTTCGATCAGGTGGTGGTTGTTTTTCCCACCAAACAATTGCAAACTCTATTTTGTAAGGTTATCCTCACCCAAGATTCTTTCCCCCCCCCTCCACACCCCAAAAGAAAAGAAATGCAAGGTATGGGGTGTTCATAGGCTAGCTTTTCATAAATGTAAAGGTGCTGTAATAGAACCACCAGGGCTGGCTCTACCATGAGCTTTGCTGAGCCATTGACTCAGGTGGCAGATCAGGAAGGGCAGCAGACAGAGGCCTGAGACCAGAGGAGGCTGGTCACTAGGGCAAGGTGAGTACCCTGACTTGGTTGGCTGGTTGGAGGATAGAGAGGGGCCATAGAAACTAACCCATATTACAAAGGTAACATCCCAGCTGGTGGATTGTCCTCCCATCTGGAAAGGGGAGGTTGCACAGAGCAGGGATGGAGATCCTGTTGTCCTCCAGATGTTGCTGGACTGCAACTTGAATCATCCCTGACCCTATGCCATGCGGGCTGAAACTGATGATAGCTGGAGTCCGATTAAGATCTGGAGGGCCACAGGTTCCCAGCTTCTGCATCTATCCGTCTGATGGGAGTGGTATCTACCCCCCAGCTGTCAATCATCTGACATCACAATGGCATCAGGTGAAAGGTGCTTTGAAGTCCCAAAGTCAGGACTGCAAAGCACCTTGAAAGGCATCACTAAAATGAAGGGTTTTCCTTCACTTTAGCAGACAATCTCAGTGTGCACACACACTAATCCTGAATCAGGAATGGGTTTGCATCAAAAGCCCTGCTCAGACAGTGGGGTAGGGGGACTTTGTCTTAGCAGGAAATATCAATGCAACCCACACCCTAACTCCTGAACTGAGGGCAATGGTTTCATGGGCCAACTTGGATCCCCTTGGCAGGGCAGGTTTGGCCCACAGCCCAGAGGTTCCCCACCCCTGATGCAGCTCTATAGTTCAAAACATCTTTGGCATCTCTTGCAGGAGTAGGCTTCAGGATTCTTGAACTGTGGGCACGGAACAAGGCTCACATTCCCATAGGGGGTTGCCCCTGCTTCTAAAACTGAGGCTTGCATTCTGATTCCCCAATACGCCTCGAGTTGGCAGTACCTGAAAGTGCTTTGTCCAATCCTGTCCAAATATGCTTAAAGTGATGCACTCAGCAATTTCCTCCTCTCAAGCTTGAGTTAAAGGACTCGGTGCTTTTTAAAAGCCATTTTTCCTGGGTGTTCCTTGTCAGCATTTCAGCCATCAGGCAACTGGGGACACCATTATTCAATCCCCCATTTAAAAGAAACCTTATTGGAATACACACACACAGACACACACACCTGTGGTTCTAAGCGATTCACAACATTAGTCAACTGTTAATCAATGGAAAGGTTGTTCTCTTAGGGTGAAAGCATGGTTTTTAAAGGCAGAGATTAAATGTGGCCACATATACAAAAAGAAAGAAAAAATAGCACATGAACACACATCAATCTCAGGGGCTGACTAGGTTGGTGAGATACTGATGGATAGCTTTTGAGAAACACTTTAAAGATGATGACAGACTGAAAATTACAGTCCTATTGTCATACAAGGAAGAATTGTGGAGAGGAAGGGATGGAATCCCACCATGTGCTGCAATTTAAGAACAAAGTGCTTTCAATTCTCCTGATAAAGCAAAGGTGGGAAATCTGTGGCCCTTCAAATGCTGCTAGACTCCAACTCCCACCATCCCTGATCACTGATCCTGCCATCTGGGCTGCTGGGAGTCCAACATCACCTGGAGGGCAACAAGTTCTACACCCCAAGAAAGCAGGTGATCCGCTGGACCATGGTCTGGATTGGTTCCCCTAGGGGATTTTTCTCGTAAGATAAAGGTGGGAAACTGGTGGCCATCCAGATGTTTGCTGGATTGCAACTGCCATCACCCCTGACAATTGCCTCTGTTGGCTGGGGCTGATGGGATTCGGAGTCCAGCATCACATTGAGGACCACAGCTTCCACTTCCCTGAGAAAGGGGATGGTCAGCTGGAACATAAACCAATGGGAATTAGAGTCCAGCAACACCAACCTCTCCCCACCACCACCACATTCCCCCCACCTTGCCACGGAGTGCCCTTACCTGCTGCCCACCACCACACACACACACGTCTGTGTGCATGCACATACACAAACACACACCCCACACACACAAACATGTTCTTCCCAAAGTGATGCCAGAGGAACAGGTGAGTGCCGCATCTTTTGGTTCCACATTATTTTGGTTCCCAGGCGAGTGCGGCGCCAGCTTCTGGAAGTACATTGGCAGCCATGGCAGAGGCAGCAGAGGCAGTGGCCGCAGCAGTAGAGGCCACAGTGGAGGCAGAGGAGATGGACGCGGAGGCAGATGGAGCCGAAATGGGACACCCGTGATTGGCATCAGAAGCCTGGGTGGCTTCTGTAAATCTTTGAGGGTGTCCCACTCAAAGCAGGGCAGTTGCGTGATATGGTGTATGTTGTCATCTGTCTGTCTCGGGAGACAATGGAGGAGTGTACCTTGGCAGGTGAAGTCAAACTGTTGGAAGGTTACAGTACCTGCTGTGACTGTAGAGACCAATATGGGAGAGACATGTTTTGTTGCAGCCGGGGCAGATGAAGGTGTCTGGCTGTGCTGCGGCAGGTGCCAAGGAAGGTGGTGGCCTCTCCTTCATTTGAATTTTTTAAGCAGAAACCAGATGGCCAACCTATTAGGGATGTCAAAGCAGCAGATTCCCTATACTGGCTAGGGATTGGACCAGATGTCCTTTGAGGTCCCATCCAAACCTATGGTTCTAGTTCGGATACATTTCCACCAAGTTCAGCTAGCCTTCCCAATCCCCACCACGGCCACCTTACCCCTGAAGTTAAAAAAAAGGAAGAAGATTTTCCGCCTTTAACATTCTGCACTTGAAAACACTCCATGTGTGCCGGAAACTCTGACAACTCACTAATCTGTCCTGAACACATCTTGTTTGGCAATTATATGGTAATGAACCCTTTCTCCTCGGTTCTTTCCATTCCTGAATGATTCATGCTCCGCTTTTCGGTTCTAAAAGCGCCGTTTTGAAGCTTTCCCCCAAATTCCACAATAATGTATCTGTTAAGCCAGAAAAAAACTCATGAAGATTTGCAGCTTTTTGAGTTCACCTAACTCCCCCACCCCAACACAGCAGTTCCCTGTGTGAGTTGTTTGGGATTGATTTAACAACTTCAAAACAAAAAAAGTACGCAAACAGTGCCTACTAGCATAGGAGACAGATTATCATTGTAGTCAATGGGATAATTGCTAGGCCACAAAATTAGGATTCCCATTGGAATTGATCACACCCAAGGCCACACGCTAAAGAATATACAGGAAGCACTTCAAGCATGAAATGATGGGTGATTGTGTGCATTCCGTGGCTGGCGGCTAACATGCTGTTGTTAACACTTCGGTGGCTAACTTTATTGTTCTGGTTGTTCCGTTGAGTTCCTTGTTAGGACTCAAAGTTACAAAAGGCCTTGAACCAGTGGATAGTGTTGTGCCAAGAACTCCTCCCACATTTATTTATCCTCTTACCATTCTCCATTAATTACTAGGGGGTGGGGGGTGGAACTGAATTCTAGAATTATCAAAAGGGAGAGAGAATTTTAGAGAAATTTCCCAGGATCAGGTGCAGGGTTTTGTTGTGGTGTTTTTGCTTCCTTTCAAGCTGGCCAAGTTTCCTCCCTTTCATTCCACAAATTATCACTGATGGACTGCACTCTGCACACCTCCCTCAGCCTGCACTTTCTGAAAAACCTCCTGACAGCCTCTCCTGGGCTTACATGCAAGCGCAGAATTAACTAATTTAGGAGCAGCAAAATAAGCAGGGCCCAGAATCTCTCCGACCTCTTCATAGATCACCGCCTTGTTGTGGCGAAGGGGCTTGACTAAGGAGCTATGAGCTATGCCATACAGGGCCACCCAAGAAGGACAGGTCATAAGCCAAGAATTTAGACTAAATGTGATCCACCTGGAGAAATATGACTAAGACGACTAAACAACAAACAGAATCTCTCTGAAGCAAGGTCAAGAAGCAAACACGAGGGTATTCACTGACCAGCTAGGTAGGCAGGGATTCAAAAACCAGGGAGCTGGTGCAAAAGAATCAGTCTTGCGCTCTGTGCCTGGAACAAAAGACTTTGAAACCTGAGACCCACCTAGAGGACTGTTATGTACTGAGCTGAATCCTAGATCAATAGGATCCAGAATGCAGCAATCTGATTGGTCCACAGGAGCCACCCAATCCAGCTCCAGGTGGAAGTGAATCAGTGACCTGATTGGCCTGATTGGGGGGGCTCGGTTAAGCCCCCACCCCACTTAATCGATTACATAACACGGTGCTTGCACACCACTTGATTGGCAATGCCCATCAACTTTGGGGTCCCCCAACCCCCTCAAATATTTTATTGGGGGGATGAAGCCCCCTCAGCCCCTAGAAGCTGGATCCTATGCCTTGGGGAGCTCCAGGTGGCTTTCTGAAGAGGATTCCTCCAGTGGGGGCATGGCACCGGGTATGCAACCTGCTTTCCTGCAAGCTGTTGGTTTTCTTGAAAGCCCTTCTGAAGCTGTGCCTGACTGTCACGAGCACGTTGGTTGTGCTCATTTAGACAGCAAGGGCCATTGGGTGCCAACTGTTTAGGGGACAATTTCCTGGCACAACATCCCAAGCGCCAGATGAAAATGTCAGTTGCCACACGCCCAGGGAACTTTTTTTTCCTTGGCAGCAAAATGTCTCTCATAATTGATTCTTTTCAACATCTGGTGTGCAGATCAACATGGGCGGCTAACAGTCCAAGAATGGAAGGGCGATTCATTTTCATTGCGACTTAATAAAATAAGCAAGTGAGGCGGGGGACGCGGGGTGTCAGAAACACTTTAAAAAATAGTTATTCCTCCACTCATCTTAACGGGAAAGGGAGCAGTTGGGTGCAGTATGGATTATTACTTAGCCAAAGGACTTGTCTTTCAGCATCACAGGGAAGATAATTAAATGTGTAGATAATAAGCCCAATTTCCAGTCCTAGGAACTCATAAAGGATGCCAGGTTCTCTCTCCCCCATTGATATCCGTGCTCAGAATGTGTCGTCCTATTGCTCGTTTTGTGAATAGAAACCCGGCGGAACAAATGTCTCATTGCATGGGTCAGTGGGCCTGCAGGACACTAACACAGCACTGTTCATAAGGCACTGTTGCACATGCCTTCCCTTTTAACAATCTTGGCACAAACTTCTTTCTGCAGTGCATTCTGGGAAACTAAAGACCCATGCATCTTGGTAGCTGTCCAACAAGACGCATTTTCCACAATGTGCTCCTTCTGCGGTAGTTTGTCCTTCTTTGGTCCTCACCCTGCACTCAGCTCTCAACTGGCGCTCCTAGAAGTTGTCAGCATGTGACAGTGGCCACACCCTGGGAATGGCTTCGGCTGGGCAACTAAAGCAGGAGAGGGTAGCCGATGGGTCTCAAACCCTCAGTGAGTTAGGGGACTTCCCTTGCATGTGAAGACAAGCTTCAATGGGTCGAGCGGAAGAGACCAAGAGTGGGTCCAATGGTCAAAAAGGCGATTTCTGTATGTGCCGCAGAGAAAGTGAGGGGCAAATGGAGCTCGTTCTCCATCTAGGAGAAGGAAAACTCTGATTCTTAACCTTCACTGCTTTATGAGATACCTTTGGGAGAAGAAAAGGCTCCGGAGTAAACAATACACTAATCCGGAGTGGAGTCCCAAGGTGGTTGGATGGCGTCTTGTACACCTCCTTCCAGCAACTCCTGCAGCCAAGCTGGTGACAAACATATTGCTCTACTTTCCTTTGGACCTCATCAGTGAGGCAAAGAGGGGAGTCTTGACATCTGGGCAGCCCAGGACCTCCAGACACATTGCCCAGGCTTGCGCCCTGGAGAGGTCAATTCCATGCTGCTAATGCAGCAGTTTGACTTCATCCCCTGAAGCTCACTCCATTGTCTCTCGAGACAGATGGATACCAACAATTAATTCAGTGGAAGCTGGTCCATAAGGACAAAGCAGGCTCTTCCCCACCAAACCCTGCTGCCTTCTTACTTACAACTAACCAGGGGTTTAGCTTTGCCTATACCTGGCTTTGGCTCCACCTGCTTTTGGCTCCGCCTCTACCTACTGTTGGCCTCCCTGCCTTCCTCCTCACCAGTCCCAATGGAAACTGGTCTCTACTGTATAGGAGCCTGCAAGCTTGCCTTTAAGGCAGAGGCAGCAAACCCAAGGCCCTCCTTGCCCCACACTCAAAAACTTCTGTTATTATTTACAGTGGTACCTCGCAAGACAAATGCCTCGCAAGACGAAAAACTCGCAAGACGAAAGAGTTTTTTGTTTTTTGAGATGCTTCGCAAGACGAATTTCCCTATGGGCTTGCTTCGCAAGACGAAAACGTCTTGCAAGTTTGTTTCCTTTTTCTTAAAACTGTTAATACCCAGGGTGCATTGCTTGAAGAGGTGCAGTTGCCATGCTTCGCAAGACAAAAAATTCGCAAGGCGAAAAAACTCGCAGAACGAATTAATTTCGTCTTGCGAGGCACCACTGTATTTAAACTCTTTGTGGCGCCTCAAAAAAATTGCAGATGTTGCCACTGAAGGAGAATGTGGCAATCCCATTCTAAGTTTGCTTGATGCAAAAACCAGGGTCCAATGAGAGATGCAGTTCATCCCTCTGCTAAGACAGGTTGCCATTCTTACCAAATCCATTTTGTCTTCCCTCGGAATTCCTCAGGTGTTCTGCCTGAGGGTGAATAGCAAGAGTCACTTTGAATTTCGCTTGAGGCAAAAGCAGAGCAGTAGACAATTGGCAGTAGACCAGGTTACCAGTCCTTCTTGTTTAACAATAGGGACAACAAAAGCTTTTTCTTCACACCTCCACCCAGCCTGGCCTCCAAATTGCAGGCCCAATACAAGCATATAAAGCCCTAAACAGCTTGGGGTCTCCCAAGTAACTAAATGAGTGCCTTTCCCAGCACCCACCATCTCAAAATCTGATCAGCTGGTGAGGCCTTCTTGGTGGTGTCACTGCTGGAAGCTCCCTGGTTTGCATTGATCCATGACAAGGTCTTTTCAGTGGCAGTTCCCCATTTGTGGAATACCCTCACTGGTGAGGTGTGTCTGCCTCCATCATTATAAACTTTCAGGAGGAATTTGGAAACATTCCTGTTTGCCCAGGCATCTGATAGTTGAAAGACACTGTTTCTGGCAACCCTGAGATCAGTGAATGAGAGAATGTTTTAAACTGTTTTTAGAAGGGTTTGTTTAAAGGAAAAAAAGGTTTTATTATGGATATATTCGCTGCCCTGAGCTCCTTTGGGAGAAAGAGTGGAATCTAAAAATTGAAAGAGGAGGAGGATGGAAAAGAAGAAGAGGGAGGGAGAGAGGGATGGGGAGATTAGTTACCTACAGTAACTGTGCATTTATATATGAAGGCTATTCCAGAGTATGGTTCACAGGATGCAACAGGTAAATGGTTCCACCCTCCAAAACATCTGGTTCTACCACCACTCAGCCACTATTTTGCATCTGTTACAATCATCTCCTTCCCTGATTTCCCTTTAGAGGCTGTACAGAAGAAGGGCTGAGTTTGCAGCTTATGTGTTGAAGACTGGAGGCTAAACATTGCTTGCAAAGGATTAGTGGCCTAAGATGTATGTCTTTCAAATGTTGCAATGGAAAGATCCCACAGGCTTGTAGGCGAGTTTGGTTCCTCAATGCTAGTTGGTGGTGGGGTGGAATTGGTGAAGTAAAGGAGAGCCCTCTTGTAATGGGGAAAATAGGAGAGCAATCTCACCAAGGACAGATGGACAGGCTGAATATTTAAAAGCGATTTAAGGTTCGCCTTGGCCTGTGTGATGGGTGGATATCAGGGTTCCAAGAAATAAACAAAAATAGACCCAAGAAGTCTGTTCACAACTGCTCTACATCACACATGTTTAGCAACACAACTGTGTCATATTCACACTTTACATTTCTAGGTGTCCACACTCTTCTGAAAAGACTCCAGTTTGCAGTCCAGGCTTCTTCTTTAAGTTTATGTTATGTAAGATGCAGTGTCCCCCCGGCAATAGCAGCAACAGAATAGAACCGGCTGAAACAATATTACCCATCTTCACCATGAGAATGAAACCCTCAGCGACCCAGATTGTATCCAAGCAACCAGGAACTTTGCCAGTATGATGAACAAGACTTGCTACACATTTCCCCCTTATTCTTTTTGGGAAGACTGTTTTCATAAGAAGGCTAACGCACAGGGGAAACCAGTATTGAAAAGAAGAATATTTATCTTTCTGCTGCTGTTGTCTAGAGTTGGAACAGACAACTTTTGGAAGAAACACAACCATAATCCTTCTCCTCATTTGACCCTTAACCTTTTACTTCTCAACTGAACCATATTGAGCCTTTATATATAGTATAGCAAATTTATTGACAACTGTCATTGCCCTATGCCTGTGAGAGCAAGTTTCATAGCTTAACTATATGCTGCACAATGAAGGACTTTCTTCTTTCTGTCCTGAATCTCCCAACATTCAGATTCAGCAGGCTGTAAGAGGCTGGAACAGACCAATATCATGCTAATCTGACTCAGCAGAAGACACACACTTATTTAATTCAGCTCTTTATTCAGAACCATGAGGACTAGCGTTTACTTCATCTTTGGGAGAAGGTTCATAACTCAGCGATGGAGTACATGCTTTGCATGTAAAAGGCCCCAGGCTGAATCTCTGGCATCTCCACTAAACACCAAAGCAATATATAATTTGCTGCATGTGTGGGATGAAGTGGGAGTCGGAATTCAGGCAACATGCAGGACTTGCACATCTCTAGACTGAATGCACTGAACTATGAAATTCTGGGAGGGTACCTGCCAAATCTCTTCTGAGAAAGGATTTCACAGCATGGATCTGCTGGCACTAAATCAGGCATCCCCAAACTCGGCCCTCCAGCTGTTTTGGGACTACAACTCCCATCATCCCTAGCTAACAGGACCAGTGGTCAGGGATGATGGGAACTGTACTCCCAAAACAGTTGAAGGGCCGAGTTTGGGGACTAAATGCTCACCTTCTAGTTGAAGGTAGTCTTCTGAAATGCAGAGGACGGGGGGGACAACTAGCAGCACTCCTCCAGATGATGACTGAGCTGGGATTTAAGGGCTCAGGTGGTCCTGAAGGTATCCGGACCCCAAGTTGTTTAGGACTTTGTATAGTAATACAAGAACCTTGAACCTAGCTCAGTAGTAGACGGGCAACCCGTGTAGGAATAAGGCTGCTAGACATTTTCTAGAGCTTTCAGGGTCTATGAAAGATTACAGAGCCACCCAGAGCTTATCGCGCAAGAGCAGAAGATGTGATGTTCTCCCAATTGCTTTTCTCTCACCCTTCCTCTTGTCCCTTTTGCTGGAGATAAGCTACACTCCACAGAACATGACGTGATTTACAGCTACAAAATAAACTATCCTCATTGTCACCATCTGATATAAGGGGCCAATTTTTAACTCAGTTAATGTGAGCATTTGGCAGATTGCCAGTGGGGGGAGGATTTTGGACTGAAGCCAAAATTAGCCTTACTCAGAGTAGACACATTGAAAATAATGGACATGATGAACTCAGTCCCATTAATTTTAATGGGTTTACTGTAGTCTACCTTAGACCACATTCACACCATACATTTAAAGCATTAAGATACCACTTTAAACAGCCACGGTTTCCCCCAGAGGATTCTGGGAACTGTAGTTTGCTTAGGGTGCTGAGAGTTGTTGGGAGATTCCTATAGCCTTCACTGAGCTATAGTTCCCAAATTGATTTAACAATCAATCCTTCCTCTCAGGGAACTCTGAAAATTGTAGCTCTGTGAGGGTAATAATAATAATCATCAGCAGCAGCAGCAGCAGCAGCAGCAACACCACCACTTTGAATTGTGCTTAGAAACATAATAGGAGCCAATGTAGGTCTTTCAGGACCGGTATTATATGGTCTTGGCGGCCGCTCCCAGTCACCAGTCTAGCTGCCGCATTCTGGATTAGTTGTAGTTTCCGAGTCACCATCAAAGATAGCCCCATGTAGAGCACATTGCAGCAGTCCAAGCAGGAGATAACCAGCACATATACCACTCTAGTGAGACAGTCTGTGGGCAGGTAGGGTCTCAGCCTGCATACCAGATGGAGCTGGTAGACAGCTGCCCTGGACACAGAACTGACCTGTGCCTCCATGGACAGCTGTGAGTCCAAAATGACTCCCAGGCTGTGCACCTGGTCCTTCAAGGGCACAGTTGCCCCATTCAGGACCAGGGCGTCCTCCATACCTGCCCACCCTCTGTCCCCCCGCCAAACAGTACTTCTACATTGTCAGGATTCAATCTCAATTTGTTAGCCGTCATCCATCCTCCAACCACCTCCAGACCCTCTCACAGGACATTCACCACTGTCACTGGTTCTGATTTAGATGAGAGGTAGAGTGGGCGACACTTCTTAACAACTCCCAGCATCTTCAACAAACTACAGCTCCCAGCGTGGTCATCTGCCTCTGAATACAAGTTGCTGAGAATCACAACTGGGAAGAGTGCTGGTGCACTCAGGTCCTAATTGCAGGCTTCCAACAGGCACCTGGCTGGCCAGGGTGAGAACAGAGTTCTGGACTGGGAGGCATTTGGTCTCATCCAGCAGGACTCTTCTTATGTTCTCATGGTGCAGTGATATTCTCTTCCTGCTCTGGTGGGTTGCAGCCCAGGCTCCATGCCTGTTATGCTAACAAACACTCCAGGTTGGCAAACATGAGGAAAGATATGCAAACACAAGATGTTGCTCCTCACCAGGGCTGTCTCGCTCAACTTCTCATTGCCTAAGGCTACCAACTCAAGCAGGCTTGTGAGCAGAAGGAACTGAGCCATATCTAGGATGCAGCAATTTGTCAAGAAACATGAGAACTAATTGAGAAGTGAAGCCTTATTCAGGTGTAGCAAACTTCAGGCCTGGGGGCCAGTGGCAGCCCCCAGAGTGAATGGGGGCACTGCACAGCCAACCTTGGCCTGTTCTCAGCCAGTCCCCATCTGCCGGTCTTCTTGCCTAGCAACTGGTCCAGAGGGTAGCTCTGGCTGTCACCTTCCTTCTTCCTTAGACCCAAAGTTGTCTTCATCAAACTCAACAGGAAGGAGGATGGAGATAAAATTAGTTGACTGTCTGGCATTGGCTTTTGCTCCACCTACTGTTGGCCTCCTGGCCTTCTGCCCTACCATTGCCAATGGGCACCGGTCACCACTGCTGGAGGCTGGATGCAGCCCTCCAAGCCCCTAGTTCTTGAGACCTGCTCCAGCTACACACCCTCACCCCAGTCCATCCACCCCCCAACTGCATCAACCTTGCTTTGCACCATCCTTGACTCTATCTGCTTAGCTGGAATATTTTCTTGAACTTAGATAATGCCTCTCATTTGCCTGAATGGGAACTTTCAGCCTAAACTACCTCTCAAGGTTGTTGTGAGAATGCTAGGGAGAGAGGGAGAGTCATGTATGCCACCTTGAGCTCCTTCAGGAAAAGGAGGGATACTTTATTTGATAATGAATTAATTAGCTGATGTGGCAAATAAATCCTGTGTGTTATCATTCCTCCCCAAGGACGTGCTCTAGGGGAGCTGGCTTCAGGCACCCCACCCATTGGCAGAACAACTCTGTGTTACAAAGATGGCTGCAAACATGACATGAAGGCTGGCGACACCAACCCTGCTATGTGGGACGACCACAGTGCCTGGAGACAGGAAGTCAGGTTGTGCATCCATAACAGTGATCAGAGGAGGAATGAATGCTGGGCCTGGGAGAAGCATAGATAGAAGAAACACCATGGTGCATCTGCAGCAGCACAACCAGATGCCTTCATCTGCCCCGACTGCAACAAAACATGTCTTTCCTGTGTCGGTGTCTACAGCCACGGCGGGCGCTGCAACCTTCCAGCAGTTTGAATTCACTCCCAGAAGTGCACTCATCTCCATTGTCTCCCAAGACAGATGGATGCCAACAGCAGCAGCAAAATCTTTCTTCTTCCTCCCCAATGAGGTCATCCCAATGGTTTCATTGAATTCTGAGGCTGTCTGACTTTTAAAAGAGATGATCCCAGCTCAAAGATCCTTAACAGAGCTATCACCATCAGAGGGGTCCATCACAGCATCAGGGCTTACTGGGACTTACTCTGAATTGTAACTGAGCCCAACTCCGAGAATGACGCAAGTTCCCTAGCTGTGTCAAGAGGACAAGAGACATTTTAAAAGGAACACTGAAAAATAGCTGTAGATTTTCCGGTTTGGGAGCCCAGAAACTTTGAGCAAAAGCCAACATCAAAGAGAGAAGCCAGGGTCTACCATACCATATATTAGCTTGAGATGAGAATGTCTGTGAACATGTGCATTTTGCCCCCTCTTGGCACAAAGAAAATACAAAGCCAGACTCTGCCGCTACCTGACATTAGCTCTAGCTCCACCTCCTGTATGGGCTCCCTGCCTTCTACCTTACCAGTCCCAGTGGGCATCATAGAATCATAGGGTTCGAAGGGACCATGAGGATCATCTAGTCCACCCCCTGCAATGCAGGATCTTTTGCCCAACATGGGGCTCGGACCCATGACCCTGAGATTAGAAGTCCCATGCCCTACTGACTGAGGTATGACTCATATTAGTGGGTGAACAATCCAAAACTGGGTGAATTCTGCTTCACAGCATCAGTCACCACAACTTGAGTCCGGCCCCCATGAAGAACTGAGATGGGTCTGTCCATCCTTAAAAATAGGGTAAAGGACCCCTGACAGTTAAGTCCAGTCACGAACAACTCTGGGGTTGCGGCGCTCATCTTGCTTTACAGGCCGAGGGAGCCAGCGTTTGTCCGCAGTTTTTCCGGGTCGTGTGCCCAGCGTGACTAAGCCGCTTCTGGCAAAACCAGAGCAGCGCATGGAAACACAGTTTACCTTCCCACTGGAGTGGTACCTATTTATCTACTTGCACTTTGACATGCTTTCGAACTGCTAGGTTGGCAGGAGCTGGGACTGAGCAACGGGAGCTCACTCCGTCAAGAGGATTCGAACCGCTGACCTTCAGATCGGCAAGCCCTAGGCTCAGTGGTTTAGACCACAGCGCCAACTGTGTCCCTCTGCCCATCCTTGCTTCAGAGGAATAAATACCAGGGGAACAAACTGCAGGCACCTTGCTTATGGAAGCATCCAGCTGACTATTCTGGATAACAGGATGTTGGTCTGATCCCATGGGATCTTTTTTACATGTACATATGGGACAGGGGCTAAAATGGAAGTCCATTTTGGGTCCACCAAGACCTTTGAAATTACTTCTTTTATTAAAAACACCACAAGACTGTGATGGAAGACTAGCAAATGCAAAGGTCTGGGAAGTGGAGAGAATTCAGGCCTTCCCCACCATTGGTTCACTTTGTTTGGTTTAGATATAAAGTTTCCAGCATGAGCCAGCTAATTAATTTAAATGAAAATGCTACAGCTAATTGTAGCCTATCACCGCTGTGTGGATGCATGGAGATTCCAGTAACACAATGGAAGGCAACAGCTCCAGAGGAGCGATTATCATGTACTGGGCCCATAATCCTCAAAAGGGGTGTGTGTGGAATCACACAATAGACTCTAATGGTTTCCAAGGAGCTGTTACTAAACATCAGGTAAATAAAAAATCTTATTGAGATGTAGTTTATGCATTGAGACCTTTCTACTGCAGATGCAAATTAGCAGATCCAGTTGCCTTGAACAAACATTAAGGATTCATAAGGCTGAACCCAAAGACTGCTGCTTTTCAGAAGCATTTTTGGTTTTGTCTGTCAAAACCCCACAATCTTTTCAACCAACTATAGGAACACCTCCAAAAATGTCACCTATTCACACCATTTTCTCTT
The DNA here is from genome assembly GCF_027172205.1 of Podarcis raffonei. Taxonomy (NCBI): domain Eukaryota; kingdom Metazoa; phylum Chordata; class Lepidosauria; order Squamata; family Lacertidae; genus Podarcis; species Podarcis raffonei. The sequence goes on from NC_070617.1 coordinate 37,377,067, forward strand.
CCCCTTTCTCTCAGACGGGCTTGGTTTCCTCACTTGGCTAAATCTGATTGCCTATGTATCATTGTGATGTCATCCCATTCAGCTGTGCGGTTGCTGATTGGCTGGGATCATCCATGAAAGAGGGAGATGCAAATACCAGGAGGCAAAGGATGATGCCAAATAAAAAATAGATGACAATAAATGGGGCTGGGCAAGGTGAGCATTCTAACAATCAAAGCAGTTTTCAGGAAATATTTCTCTCCTTCCCTAATTCCCACATCTACAGAAACAGAATGAAACATGAAACAGAATAATATAACAAAGGAGGAGGTAGATTCTTACCATCGCAAGTGGAACAATTCCTGCAAAAGTCGCTTGGCTGACAAAGATCTCCGAGACCACCAGCTCGCTCACAGACTCATCTCGGGGGTATTCCACCTGCCAGGTGATTTGCTGGGCCCCCACCAGGCCACTACTGTTGTCTATCTCAAAATCCATCTGAAAGATCTCGTAAGAAGAGACATTCGCCCTGAAAAATTAAAAGGTGGTGTTACTGGGAATTTGAAATTGAATCATTTTTTTAACATGTTACATAAACGTTTCATATTTGGACAGAAAAAGAAAAAAATGAGATTCCTTAAATTGTTGCTGGACGGGGGGCGGGGACACCTCTGGCAATCATACTAGAGGGCTTAGATATGCCTGTTGTTGTCAGAGCACCTAAATCAGCCAACATATCCCCTTCTCAGAACAGTAGATCTTCAAATTTTCTAATTGTTCCTGTTTACTGGAGCCAGACAACAAGCTTTTTCCTAGGACACTGATGGCCAAACTTGGCCCTCCAGCTGTTTGGGGACTATAATCCCCATCATCCCGGACCACTGGTCCTGTTAGCTAGGGGTGATGGGAGTTGTAGTCCCAAAACAGCTGGAGGGCCGAGTTTGGCCATCACTGTCCTAGGAGAACTCGCAGGTAAATTTGGAGGGGGTCAAAAGGAGAGTGAAGTTACTCACCCCTTTCACTGCAGCCCCCCGTTTTTCACAGTGGGAAACAGTGGAAGCTCCTTGCAGCCACCAGTGCTGGCCATCATCCCCACCCCAACCAAGCTTTCTCCATGCAACATTACACAATGATGCAACACAGTCTCCCTAAAACCCCCATCATCCCTGACAATTGCCCAGAAAGGCTGCGGCTGATAGGAGCTGGAAATCCAACCATATTTGGATGGCCACTGGTTCCCTGTCAATGTCCAAGGCCAATAAACTGGCCACATTACGCCCAGTGAAAATGGCCAAGGTAGAATTCTGAGCACCAGAATCCCTAGGAAACACAGTTTTCCAGAGCTCCCGAGGCTTTGGAAGGTACGGTATGATAGTATAACTAAAAAACAATACTGGGTGATTAATACCTCCTTATCATAACCTTGGGGTCTTAAATTTCAGAGGTGCCCCTGTGGCATCTCCGAGGCTCTGGGCCCAATTGTACAGAGGCTGTTGAGAGCTTCAGGCCCAGCACACCTGAAGAGCCACAGTCTGTGCTCCAGTAGTTCAACCTATGCAGCCTGGAGTAATCTTTGCAAGAGTCGGCATCCATATGCATCCTTATAGACCTACACTGGCTCTCAGTACGTTTCCGAGCACAATTCAAAGTGTTGGTGCTGACCTTTAAAGCCCTAAACGGCCTTGGTCCTGTATATCTGAAGGAGCATCTCCACCCACATCATTCAACCCAGACACTGAGTTCCAGCGCCGAGGGCCTTCTGGCGGTTCCCTCATTGCGAGAAGTGAGGTTACAGGGAACCAGCAGTAGTAGTGGCGCCCGCCCTGTGGAACACCCTCCCACCAGATGTCAAAGAGTAAAACAACTATCAGTCTTTTAGGAGACATCTGAAGGCAGCCCTGTTCAGGGAAGCTTTTTATATTTGATTAATCATTGTATTTTAATATTCTGCTGGAAGCCACCCAGAGTGGCTGGAGAAACCCAGACAGATGGTATAAATATATTAGTAGTAGTAGTAGTAGTAGTAGTAGTAGTAGTAGTAGTAGTAATAGTAATATTGCACTTATGGGGGATGCCTAGCTGTGCCAGTGTTATGTATCTTTCTCCAAACTGGATTCCCTCCAAATGTTCTTAGAGTTCACCAGGGATGATGGGAGTTGGGGGGCACCACAATGGGAGAGGCGTGGAATAGCTAGGGTGTGTAATAGGCAGGAAACTGTGGTCCTCAAAGTGCTGTTGGACCACAACTCCCATCATCCCCAGCCAGTGTAGCCAATGGTCAAGGATGATGGGAATTGGGGTCCAGCAAAATCTGGAGGGTGCCACCTTATCTTTCCCTACCATAGGATACTAAAGGGAGTGGGACGTGACAATGTTTTAGAAGGAAAGCTTTTCGTATAATCCTCATGCTGGGGGCAGGTCTGACTCTGGTTGAGTAAAAGGGTGAAGGTTGCAAAATTCCAATGAAGGCAGCTTTAAAGTTAAGGACTGGTGATGCCCTTCTTTCCTTTCATCTGCAGACAATTTGCATACACCAAGCAGGGCAGGCATTTCCAAAACCAAAAACCAAAAAACACCCAAGACAAGGTGCTTGCGTTGTCTTAATCTCCTTTTTTTAGTGGCGCTGCAGAAACAGCTGTACTCACCTGTCAGAGCAGTTCTGTTCTAATTAGGTTTCATGTCTGAGACTGTCATATATATATATATATATATATATATATATATATATATATATATATATATATCCCCCAGAGGAAACTTCTTACAAAGTGAGCTTACCAGCCACTGAAAATGCTTTACACGTTGGCAGTCATTGAGCCCTCTGAAAAAATTGTGACACTTCTGCTACTCCTTGAACGTTTGATTTTATCCCTCCAACTCACAGACAGATCATTTGGCCCAAGCCTGGAAGTATCTGGGACACAGAATCCCCCACGGAGAAGACTGCAATCAACCTGTGGCCCTTGTTCCGTGCCTCTTCCCAGGTCATAGTTATAATGAGCCACAGCACGAAAACTTTCCAAAGTGGATTTATTTTATTTTATTTCACCTCTTGCGTGGTCCACAGCCCTTTTGCCGTCCCGGGAGTCTTTGTTCTAACACTCACCCCATTGACCCCGAGCCTTTCCTAGAGTATGAAGACTGATTGGTACTTCCTTCCCTGGCTTGAAAGGTTATTAACTGTCAGTTCCAAGTTGTGTCTGTCATCAGCACATTCAGGAACTCAGCAAAATCCCCAAGTTTGCAAGGGACCTTCAGAAAAGGCTGGGGGAACTTGTTCAACGCAGAGAGTAATAGAACTGTAGAGTTGGAAGGGACCCCGATGGTCATCCAGTCCAACCCCATGCAATGCAGGAATCTCAACACGTGGTTCCCCCATCCAATTTGAAACCAGACCAGGCCCTGCTTAGCTTTGCAAAAGGGCTAGCAGTTCTATTGCAGCACCATTCAGCTTAGTTCCACTCTTCAGGGCAGGCAAGTAATGGCCCAATGAAGAAGCTGCTAAAACCAGCAGGGTCCCAGTACAGCACATGCAATGCAGAAAGTGAACATGAGTGCCCAGCCTGGAAGGTGTGGGGAGGCAGGAGCCCAATACAGGGATCAGAGAGAGATTTGGTTCACGTGGCATTTGAATGCAAACCTTCCTGATTTGTACTTCTTAAAATGTAAGTACATCATCATCACCACCATTATCTTATTTTGTATGCTGCCTTTCCATAGTGGGGGGAAACATGCTCAAGGCAGCTTACAACATGAAAAAAAAGGTAAAGGTAAAGGACCCCTGACAATTAAGTCCAGTCGCAGACGACTTTGGGGTTGTGGCGCTCATCTCACTTTACAGGCCGAGGGAGCCAGCGTTTGTCCACAGACAGTTTTTCTGGGTCATGTGGCCAGCATGACTAAGCCACTTCTGGCGCAACAGAACACCGAAACCAGAGCAGCACACAGAAACACCGTTTACCTTCCTGCCGGAGTGGTACCTATTTATCTACTTGCACTTTTTTACGTGCTTTCGAACTGCTAGGTTAGCAGGAGCTGGGACTGAGCAACAGGAGCTCATCCCGTCACGGGGATTCAAACTGCCAACCTTCTAATCAGCAAGCCCAAGAGGCTCAGTGGTTTAGTCCACAGCACCACCCGTGTCCCCTACAACATGAAAAGATTTACATAATTATGAACATAACAAAAGTAGTCATAAACAATAAATAAAACTCATCAACAGGTGTACAACCAAACTGAGCAGTCTTCCCATAACTCATAATATCTAAAAGTAAAGATAAAAAAATAATAATAACAATAACAGCAACAAAAAGCCCAAGAAAAACCTCTAAACAATACCCCAACCCAAAGGCCTGGAAACGATGCCTTATGAGGAACGGCTAAGGGAGCTGGGCATGTTTAGCCTGGAGAAGAGGAGGTTAAGGGGTGATATGATAGCCATGTTCAAATATATAAAAGGATGTCACATAGAGGAGGGAGAAAGGTTGTTTTCTGCTGCTCCAGAGAAGCGGACACGGAGCAATGGATCCAAACTACAAGAAAGAAGATTCCACCTAAACATTAGGAAGAACTTCCTGACAGTAAGAGCTGTTCGACAGTGGAATTTGCTGCCAAGGAGTGTGGTGGAGTCTCCTTCTTTGGAGGTCTTTAAGCAGAGGCTTGACAACCATATGTCAGGAGTGCTCTGATGGTGTTTCCTGCTTGGCAGGGGGTTGGACTAGATGGCCCTTGTGGTCTATTCCAACTCTATGATTCTATGATTCTATAAGAGTCTGTTGAGCAGCCTCAGCTTTCGTAGCTGGAGTCAGTCAGTCAGTCAGGGCTCCTCCCTTCCAGGCCAGGTGGGGAAAAGGCCAGCAAGGCAAGGACCACGTCTTCCAGCAATCACAGCCAAGGTGGTCTCTGGCCTCTTCAGCAGCCTCAGCTTTTGTAGCTGGAGTCAATCAGGTCCTTGCCCTCCCAGGTCAGGTGCAAAGGCAAGCAAGGCAGGGAGCGGGTCTTGAGTGGGTATCTGTCCATTCCTTTTGGGGGAGCGGTGCAGCCACTGGATGCAGGCCTGGCAGACTCATTCCCCTTTAGTACCTCAGTCTCCATAACTGCAGAGAAGTCAAGATGCACAGCCATGATAGGAGCATAAGATGAGCCTGCTAGATCTGGCCAGCAGCAAGTCCAGCACCCTTTTCTCCCAGTGGCAAACCAGAGAGTTGCAGGGCTGCAGCTGATCCCTGGCCTGAACTTACCATTTCAAATGGTGGCTTTAATTATGTTATTTCAAGATTCAGTGAAGACATTGCCAAAGAATGGCCTATAAATATTCTTAATAAACCAACAGGGAGGAAAGGTATTCTAGTGACTGCTCATGCATGCTGGCCATTGGTTCTCCTTGACTCCAAAGGCTTCCTGTTCAGGCTGGAACTTGACTACAGATTAGCTGTCATAAGAAATGATAAGAACATCACAGTCCTCAATCCTGTTAGAAGAAACCCTGTTCCAGTGATTCTGCACCGCACACCACGTTCCTTCTGAAGGAAGACAAAACTTCAAACTTGCATAAACTCCTCCTCTCTTTCTGGTACTTTCTTCCTCCACCATTTTATTTTCAATTTGCCCAATAACAGAGATATTCCCCACCTTCTGCAAACTTAGCAAAATTCAAGTTTCAATGGAATTTTGAAAGAAGGGAAGAAAATATTTGATTTGGGTTTAAAAAACAAAACAAAAAAACTCAACATGGTTATTTCCTGCAAGCAGAAGGAAAAGACCTTATAATTTTAGGCAGCTGGCAAGCTTGCTAATAAGTCCATTTCTATGGAAATGAGTTCGTAACTATTAATTTTGCCTGCTCCTGATCTATTCTTGATGTGCTTTTCAAATTTAGAAAAGCAATTCATGATTCTCTCAATTTGGTAATTACTGACTCCCTTTGATGAATCCAGCCCAGTGTTTCAGACATGAGACATTCATTAGACATATTTCTTTCTGGTGAAGGGGGTGGGGGGCAGAAATAATAAAAAGCACCACTTAGTTTTATTGCTTCCCTGCAGTCTTAAGTGAGTAGGTCCACTGAACAAAGCCTAGTCATGGAATCCTATTTTTTGTTGTAATGGCACTTTCTTTTGTGGGGGGCAAGAACGGACTTTCTGCAGACATTTTTAGCCTTCGACATGACTCTGAACTGTGTCACAAATTTAAATTACTCCAGTGTCATCAAAGACGGATGTGGAAACTACTTGGGTGGCCTTTAATTCCCATGGGAATTTTTCTGTCGTAATGTTTCCATTTCAATGGGGACTCTGACTTTGGCCCTGTGGCCCAATTATTTGCAATTTTTGCTTACACCACCGTAGGACAGTAAGTTGCAGGGATGTTGCCAAGCAAGGACTGGAGGGTTTGAGAAGAAGATCTGCAGTCTCAGAGCATAGCAGGAGACAGGGCATTTCCGTTTGACACAGGGTGTCATTTCCGATCAAACTTTGCGTACACCATCACCATAGTTGCCAGGAGAGCAAGTTGTAGAGAAGGTGCTCACCAAGGAGCAGAGGGTTGAGAAGAAGACTTCCAGGTTCATACCATAATGGGAGATTTGGCACAAGGCACCATTTACAGACTGGTGTCATCATTGCACCCTTTCTGGCACCAGGTTGAGACTCCTGTTTGCCTATGCCAGATGTCACTAACCCACTGGGGCCAATTGGCACTATTGAAATTTTGAGAGTGCCATGTGGGTGCCAGTCACATCTTGGCTGTGAATCCTGGAAGTCCTGCTCCCTGAATTGCAGGCCTTTCCCCACGTGGCCTGGCAGGGCGAAGCCCGGACTGACTCCAGCTACAAAAGCTGAGGCTGCTGAACAGACTCTTGGGTTGGGGTGTTGTTTAGGAGATTTTGTTGGGTAGGGGGTTGTTGGAGTTTTTGATATTAATTTGTAGCTTTATTTTTAGATATAATACTTTATGTGGAGATTGTTCAAATTGGATGTGTATTTTTTGATGTTTTATTTATTGTTTATGAGTACATTTGCTAGGTCTGTAATTACATTAAAAGGTTTAAGTTGTAAACTACCTTGAGCATGCAAGGGCCAAACTAGGCTTTTTTCACCCGGGTCAAAACCCAGTTTGGCACACACACCCTACACACATTTGCGTACACATACACAAACACAGGATGGAAGCCTCAATGGTTCAAACCGCAACTGAACAGGAAGAGCAAACTTTTTTTATTCATTTCAGATTTTTGAAGGAACCTTTCACAAGCACCGTATGAGATACTGACAAACTGATTGGTTGCACCACACTGGTGACCCCAGGTCTAGGCATTTAAAATTGTTGGGCTGCTTTAGTTCTACTCTGTCAATTGTTTTGGATTTTTGACAGTTTTGGTTTGCCGTCCTTGTTATGAAGGTTGCTTTTTATTGTACATACTTGGAGTTCTGCTCCTGCTTGCATTGCTCACCAGCTCTGCTTATCTCCTTTAGACCTCACCAACACCCACCTCCCTCCCCTTAACAGCTCACCCCAAACCCACCCAGACAAACCATTCTCTGAAGCAGCATCCCGCCCCATAACATTGCTTTGTGGTGTCTTAAGAAGGGGTTCATTGCTTCAGAAAGCAGTTGGGCTTTCCAAGTTCTCTGCCACACCACTGTCTTACCATCCTTGGCTGCACACTTTGCCACTCTCGGCCACTGTGGTCTGTGCAAGCCAGTCCTTTGCAAGCTTCTGCCACCTGCTCTCTCACTGGCCTCTGCCATCTAGCCACCCACTTGTTTTCTCACTGGCCTCCTGATAAATTTGTCCTCACACTAGTTTGCAGCGCCACCTATTGATAGCCATGCAAACTGTAGTATGACAACATACTTACAATATTATATATTATCTATTAGATACGGTGTATGAACAATGTTATTCATGCTTATTTGTACATCCCCCTGGTATCCTTAGAAATATGTTCAAATAATAAGGCTGAAAGTCCTCATGGGAAGAGTACTGCCAGAGTGGAGAACATATAGCCCTGGAGATGTTACTGGACTATAACAACTGCCCTCCTCCTGGACCTTTGTGTCTGCAGATGAGAGTTGCCTGGAGGGCTGCACATTCCCCACCACTGCAACACTGGATAGAGTAGAACAGTTCAGGACCATGGACAGCTCACTATAGTGTTTGCTGCAAGGTAAATCTAGATCAGTGTTTCCCAAGGCTGGGATATTCCAAGAGGGGCACAAGTAAAAAAATGTGTAGATGGGGGGGGGGGCACAGCAAGAGGCTAAGGGGCCACAGAGGGAAGTAAGAAGTGAAGGGGGTGGGGAATCATTCTTTAAAGTAAGAAAAAGCCTGATTGGCTGGCTATCCGCTTGGCCACTCACAGCGGGTAATGGGGCAGCCCACTAGGGCTGAGTACTTGTTTTTACCCGTGCATTTTCTTGGAGCAGTCTGGTGGGAGAGGACAATCACTGAGGCTCCCGTTTTGACCAGTAAAAGGTAAAGGTACCCCTGACCACTAGGTCCAGTTGCGAACGACTCTGGGGTTGCGCGCTCATCTCGCTCTATAGGCCGAGGGAGCCAACGTTCGTGTGCAGACAGTTTTTCTGGGTCATGTGGCCAGCATGACTAAGCCGCTTCTGGCGAACCAGAGCAGCACACGGAAACGCCGTTTACCTTCCCGCCAGAGCGGTACCTGCTTATCTACTTGCACTTTGATGTGCTTTCAAACTGCTAGGTTGGCAGAATCTGGGACCAGTAGAGCCCGCAATTCAGAACCCTCAGATCTGGTAAATGGGGGGGGGCAATGGGTAGGCCTGGGAGAGCCAGAGCTGCTTGTTGCTGCTGCCAGTGTTGGGCCCAGTGGCAGCCTGGGCCTGACTCTAGAATGTGCAGGGTGCAATCCACCCCCGTGCCTAGTGGATCAGGGCCTTCAGATGTCACCGAGGGGCACAAGGTCCATTGGCAGTGTCTGCCCAGCTCTGCAAGGCGCTGGATGAAATCCACCCCAGCGTCTGGCTGAGAAGGGATGTCTGGGTGCTGCTGACTTGCATATAGTAAATTATAGTAATGTATCTACTCAGAAGAAAGTTGCACTGAGTTCAATGGGCCTTACTCCAAGGTAAGGGTATGTGGGGCTATAGGGTTTTATCTAGGCAGCCAGGGCTCCTCTGGATGACAAGATCTTTTTGCACCAGGTGAGTAAGGACCACGTGATTCTAAAATTCTCCCATGTATACAGAACTCCCTGTTCGCCTTTTGGACTGTATCTACAGTTTTCCCCCTCTGTGTCAAATAACTGGGGTCAAATAAGTGTTGTTTGCTTTTTATAATACATGGAAGATGGCTCTCCACCAGGAAGTTCTGGTCTCTCCTTCCTTGGGAGTTTTCTAAGCAAAGATTGAATGGCCATCTGTCATGGATGCTTTAGCTGAGTTTCCTACATTGCAGGGGGTTGGACTAGATGACCCTCGGGGTCCCTTCCAGCTCCACATTTCTATGTTTTTCTGCTTCAGCAATATTTCATTATGTTCCTATCATTTTATGTAATGGTATTTTGTATAAATTATAAGAATTATGAATAAAGTATGTTCTATTTACAAACAAAACATTTAAATTGCTACCTTTCTACCGGTGGGACCGGGGGGGGAACGGGCATAGCTAGGAAGGGGGCAGGCTTTTGTTAGGGGTCAGAACCTCAAATTTGTATTGATTTGTATTAATTTTTACTTATTGGGGTGCAGCTGCCTCCCTTGTCCCCCTTGGCTATGCCCATAGGGGAGCCACAGGAAGGAAATGAGGTTGAAAGGGGTCACAGTCGAAAAAAGGTTGGGACCACTGATCTAGATGAGGGGCAAATCCACATGCAGAGAGCTTGGAATGTTGCTCTAGTAATAATCCGAAGGCCACTGCAAGGTCAAGCAGTCCAAAGGCAAAGATGGTGTCTGAAACTTTGCATCCTCAGAGGAAAACTACTTGTTCCCCATTAGGTGACCTTGGCTTTAAAAGGGGTTGAAGATCTTCTCTGGACTAGGTGAATGCCTGAGACAAAAGCAGTAGCCCTTCCCTCAGAACTAAGAACTGGGAAGAGAGGGCAGAAAGGGATAGCCAACTTGGTGGTCTCTAGATATTGATTGGGCTACAACCCCCATCATCCCTGACTATTGGCTGGAGCTAATGGGAGTATTACTGCAATATCACCTGCTGGGCACTGTCTTCTTCTCTGGGGCAGATACTTTTCAAATGCTCTAGGGTGAACAAAGAGTAGAGCTTGAAACTTCCAGAGGAGACTAAAACAGGAGCAGAGAAGTCAAAGATGTGAGATTACTTTTTTTTAAAAAACACACACAAAAACAGTACTTTGCTCAGAGTAAATTAAGTCAAACTATAAAAAAAACTAGCATTTCAGGAAAAGGTTGAGCTGGATAGTGACAATACATTTCTCCCCTAAAGTTCTAGTTGTCTAAGCTATGGGAGTTTTTAAATGAAAGAGCATTCATATATGCAACCCTCTGAAGCGGTACAGTCCCAGCAGAACAGCATGCTTTGCATGTTTATTTCGAGTGTAGGACTCTGCTTTTAATTTGACCAGCCTCTAAATTACCCACAATAATCTTGCACAGTTGTGATCTAAGGCACTGAAGGGGAAAAACAACTATCAGGTATCACTGCACCGTGTATGTCAGCAAGCTACTTTTGTTTCAGAGGCAATATTGGTTTTAAATTGTTATGATGATTAAAACCAAAGGAGTGTTATTTTACAAGCATTATGCTGAACGTGAGCAAGACCTGCCTCGTTAATATTTACCTTTAATAAACAAAAGAAGTGAGAGGCATGGAGAGGTATCTGACAAAGATGTCAATTGCAAATCTGCCAAATAGCAGTTGGCAGTTTATGAAAAGAACAGCAAATCTACAAGGCTGTATATTCAAGAGCTGAAGGTCACAAAGGCTCTAAAACACCAGCAAAAGAAATGAATATGTTACAGGGAGCTGGGGGCATTCAAGGTTTCTGACTGTGCTAGTCGTTAGTACTGCATTCTCAAAGGAGAACCTCTGACCAAATCCAGGAAAGGTCCAAAGCACACCAATTTTCCTCTGTCCAGTTTCAGGGTGCAGAACTCGGTTGGGGGTAAAATGCAGCTTCACCGTCACCGTGCCCAACAATGTGCTCATCTCAGTGCCTGGAGGCTACCGCTTCCTCCCCAAATAATGCTCTGATGGAGGCTTTTGGCTGGGGGGAAAAAATCAGCCACCAACCAACGTGCAACCAACCAACCTGCAAAAGGCACCCTGTCAGCAGCTGGTGATCCACTGGATCGTTACTTATACTTTTATGAAAAGAATAGGCAGCACTCATAAGCACTTGAGGCTCCTAGGGGAAATAGGCAGTGCCCAGCGAGCAAAACACAAAGTACAGAGGTACCTTGGAAATCGAACAGAATCCATTCCAGAAGTCCATTCGACTTCCAAAGCGTTCGAAAACCAAGACACAGCTTCCAATTGGCTGCAGGAAGCTCCTGCAGTCAATCGGAAGCTGCAGAAGCCACGACAGATGTTCGAGCTCCAAAGAACATTCACAAACCGGAATACTCACTTCCAGGTTTGCTGCGTTCGGGAGCCAAAACGTTCGAGTCACAAGGTGTTCAAGAACGAAGATACAAGTGTAGTGTTCAGATAAGAATAGGACCTTGGACAGCACCAAGAAGGCCTTGCTGGCTTCTTTGCAGGAAGGTATTGTCTCAGTAGGGACACGGGTGGCGCTGTGGTCTAAAGAGCCTAGGGCTAAACAGAGCCTAGGGCTTGCTGATCAGAAGGTCGGCGGTTCGAATCCCCACAATGGGGTGAGGTCCCATTGCTCGGTTCCTGTTCCTGCTCCCATTGCTCGGTTCCTGCTCCTGCCAACCTAGCAGTTTGAAAGCGCAAGTAGATAAATAGGTACCGCTCCGGCGGGAAGGTAAACGGCGTTTCCGTGCACTGCTCTGGTTCACCAGAAGTGGCTTAGTCATGCTGGCCACATGACCCGGAAGCTGTCTGCGGACAAACGCCAGCTCCCTCGGCCTATAGAGCAAGATGAGCACGCAACCCCAGAGTTGTCTGCAACTGGACCTAACGGTCAGAGGTACTCTTACCTTTACCTTTATTGTCTCAGTAGGGAGAAAGAGACATCTGAAACCTTGGAGTGTGGTAGACTCCACCCTCTTGTAGAAACTGGCAAGGTGGCTAAGTGACCCTCCCCTGATTTTTCAGGCTTTGACTTCTGTGCAGTTATGGAGACTGAGGTACTAAAGGGGATGGATGCTCTGAGTCAGAGCATGTGCCGGCAATGCGTCTTCTGGCTGAGGGCCCCTCACGAAAGCTAATGACAGATAATCACAAGGAAGCAGCCTGGACTTTCAAACTACCACCACACACTGCAAGGTTCCTTAGTTGTGGGTCATGACAGATGGAAGGAACAGAGGTTACCAACAGGGAATTTTTGAAGGGTTTTTGAAAATACATGGATGGTCCGTACTTTTATCTTCTTCATCATGTTATGTCCCTCCCATCTAAAAATCACAGTGCATGGCACTTCCAGTGCTGAGTGCTCAACGTTCTTTATGCGGCAGCATAATCTACCACAGCTAAGAGGCAAAGTGACGCCACAATTCCCAGCTGTACCACAGCAAAAACACACACTAAAATTGGTATTTTTGTTCCAAACTAAACATCCCCCAGACCAGGCATTATTCACCTTATTTTTGCTTAGCCAACTTCTTTTTCCCCCTTGCTCTGCTCCTGAAAACAATAAATCCGGATAATGAGAAAACATCTTAAGCGCCTGGGTTGGTTTGCTCTGCCAATTCACAACTGTTTCTCCTGCTAACAACTCACAATAACTTCCCGTTTATTTGATTTTATCCACATCATTGTGACAACCCGGGAGACAACTAAGACAATTGCTTCAATTATTTTTATTTCCTTCTTCCAGCATAGGGAAGTCTGTTCTTGGTGCCAAAGAGGCCTTGGATACTGTTTGAGCAAGCGTTTCTCTTAAGAAGGATACACAGGGACCAGATTCATCCTGGTGTAGCTCCTGGGGCTGCGTTTGATGATGCTTGGAAGGGAGAACATTTGTTGCTGATGATGGGAGGTGGGGAAACCCAGGTTGCCAAATATTTCCTATGCATTGTATCCAATGCTAGACCTACTCAGAGTAGACAAGAATAACTTAGGTCTATTGATTTCTGTGGGTCTACTCTGACTAGAATTTATCTGGATAAAATCCCTTCTTTTGACCCTATTGGGTTTCATTGTCCATTTCAATGGTGCAGTACATTCTTCCATCTTCACGCTCACTGCCTTCAGCCCTATCCTTTTTAAAAATTGCATATCTATCCACATATTTTTCCAAGGAGCTCTGGATTGGCATACATGGTTCTCCCCACCTTCATTTAATCCCCACAACAGTCATGTGGGGTAGGTTAGGCTGAGAGGCAGTGACTGGTCCAAGGTCACCAAACCACACTGGCTCTTTATTTGCCCACGTAGCTCATTCTAACCCGATTGGCTGTGGTGAGCCATATGATCATGAGTGACCGTCGCAACATTCTGTCACATATAGTGCAGTGATACCATGAACAAACGTCATGTAGGGAGCCGCAGCCAATAGGATTACAAGACAGGGTGGGGAAAGAGAGCCAAGGACTACAAAGGTGAAGGAGCTGGTGGGTGCCAAAAACAGCCACCAAATCATGCAAATGTTTTCAGGAATGCCAAAAATAGTGCCAGACAAGAGATACTTAATGCCATTGGTGGGGAACATGTTATTGGACTCCAACTTGCATCAGCCCCAAGCAATAACCAGGAATTATGGGAGTTGTAGTCCAACTACATCTGGAGGATCACAGGCTCCCTACACTGCTTTACACAACCTCAAAAATATAGTCTGATAGCCAACTAACCGTGTCTACTCAGAAGGCAGTCCCACTGAATTCAGTGGAGCTTACTTCCAGGAAGAGGGGTAAGGATTGCAGTCTTAGTCATACTTGGGTGAGACCCATGAACTCAAGTTATTTAACACTATTGAACTCAAAGTGTCTAACTATGAATATTACTAACATTGTATATGCTTGGGTGGAACATCAGATATCACCCACAAAATGGGGCAAGTGGTTTCTGCTCAGCGATAATAAATGGATTAATTTGTTCCTATTAACAAAAGACTTTTCACAGTAGAATTTTTTGGAATCCAAATCTCCCTCACCCCCCCCCCCCAAGTTCTACTTTTGCACAGAAATGCTGCTTCTAAGAACATTTAAATGAAAGCAGGCTTTTCTGTTTCCTTGCTACAATTTAGGACTTTTTTTAAGAGAGAGAAAGTCCTGAATAGGAGCTTGCTTGGGAAATCTAATAAATGATCCAATTAGAAAGAAAGCATGAGGTCAGGGACAGCCAACAGTGAGAGAGAAATCATATCAATGGCTTTCTTTTACTAAAAGGAAGTTTTTTAAAAAAAGAGTTTGGGATTAAAAATTGTGGCCGAATTTTAAATGGTTAATAAAGTTTTAGGGGTTTTTTTAACAGCACTAGCAACTCACAATGTTAACTATATCTTGTTAGCAGATACAGTACAGTAGGTGTCGTGCTGGAGCAGAAAGCTTAAGTGGGGAACTCCTCAGATAATAATAAAGAAGAAGAAGAAGAATATAAACAACAATAGGCAACAATAGGCAACAATAGGCACAGTGGTGCCTCGCAAGATGAAATTAATTCGTTCTGCGAGTTTTTTCGTCTTGCGAATTTTTCGTCTTGCGAAGCACGGTTTCAAAAGAAGTTTTGGAAAAGCTTCAAAAATCACCAAAGTCTTCAAAAACCTCAAAAAGGCTACCACACCGCGTGCAACTGCACCTCTTCAAGCAATGCACCCTGGGTATTAACGGTTTTAAGAAAAAGGAAGCAAACTTGCAAGACGTTTTCGTCTTGCAAAGCAAGCCCATAGGGAAATTCGTCTTGCGAAGCAACTCAAAAAACAAAAAACCCTTTCGTCTTGCAAGGCATTCGTCTTGCGAGGTACCACTGATTTCTGAGCGTTCTAAGAGCCTCAGTGGTCCCCCCAGCTCCACACTACCCACACTGGCTGGCAGCTACTCTTGAGGTTTGAGAGAGGAGCTTTTCCCAGCCCTAAACAGAGATGCCAAGGATTGAACCTCAGACATTCTGCATGCAAAGCAGATCCTTTGCCATCAAGCTACAGCTCCTCCCCATATAAGTTAAAATATAACAAATAGGAGCACTGGAAGGTACTTATAAGGAATCAGACAATTGCTCCATCTAATACAGTATTATCCTTCCCAGACCTATCTAGAGATGCCTGGGATCAGAGAAGGATTCCTCTGCATTTAAAGTAGGTGCTCATCCACTGAGTTATCATGCTGTTCCTTAATAAAAGATTAGAGTAGTGCTAGGGAACCTCAGGCCCAGCTCCAGGTATCTCTATCTGGCCTTGCTATTTTATTGCTGTACCACTGCTTTGAGACCTACATGGCCTCGCCCACCACTGGCATGTGACCCCATAGGCTCCCCCACAGGGGAATGGGGCTCTCAGGCTGAAAGAAAGCTCCTCTGGAGTAGAGTGGCTGATTTGCCCCTGCTCTAGGTACATGGGATGACATGTACAGCAGAGAAGAGGGAGTAGATTGGAGCTGCCTCAGTGGTGTAAGGAAGAAAATGCCTATTGCCTACAGATGTTGTCTGACTGCCCGCAGAGTTTCTCAAACTCGGGTCCCTGGCTGTTGTTGGACTACAACTCCCATCATCCCTAGCTAGCAGGACCAGTGGTCAGGGATGGTGGGAGTTGTAGTCCAACAACAGCAGGGGACCCAAGTTTGAGAAACACTGTGTCTCACCAAACCCATTTAACCCCACCCTTTTTTAGCCCCACAAACCAAGTCCTTTTTGTTGTTGTTTAGTTGTTTAGTCGTGTCCGACTCTTCGTGACCCCATGGGTGGGAGAGCTATTTCTCAGTCATACCACTTCAGGCTGAGGTGGAACAAAAACCCCTTGTGTGTAGAAGCTGAGCATGAACATGAACAAGGCTAGGCTAGACTATGGTTACCAGACGTCCCCGTTTCCCAGGGACAGCCCCCGGATTTACAAATATGTCCCCGTACAAATTCTGTCCCCGGAATGTCCCCGGATTTAGATTTTAAGTGTAGTAGATTTATTAGTAGGGAATGAATGTTGCGTGATTGGTTCAACGGCACAAGACACATCATATGGGGACTTCCAGTGAGGCAAAATGGCAGGCGCCATAGCAGCGAGCAGCTCCTGGAGCCTGCCAGAGCCAACTGCGCTACCAGGCTGGCTCTGGGCTGTTGAGATTGCCACTGCTGCTGGCACCACTGCTGAAGGGGAAACCGGGACGCCTGGTGTGTCAACTGGGGGAACTGCTGACACACACATACACCGCGATCCAAATGGAGCTGGGAATGAGAGCGCCCAGCCACCCGGCCAACTGCCCAGCAGTGCTCAGGGGCCAGGAAAACCCCGGAACCAACACAGGGAGAAGGAGGAGAGGAGAAGTAGAAGGAAGAAATGGAAAGAGGAAGGAGAAAAAAGATAGGAGCCCCAATGTCAGGGGCTCAGGAGCAGAAGCACAGGGGAGAGAGGAAATGGAGAGCGAAGGGGAGGAATCCGAGGGCAGCGTAGGGGAGTATGACAGTGACCCGAGAGATTCCATGAGCTTCTCCAGCGAATCAGAAGATTCCCAGAAGGGGGTGCCGATGGTCAGGGCAAGGGGGGTCCCAGGGGGGACGCACCAGAAGCAAGGGGCCAGCGGAGACTCCCAAAGCAGCAGCAGGGGATCAGGACCAGCTTCCCCACCAGAGCGTAGTGGGGGGGAAGAGTCACATGTGTCAGGACCAGCGTCTCCTCCAGCGGGGAGAGAAGATGAGTCAGGGCTGACCACGCCCCCATCGGAAAGTGGGGAAACGGAGGGGAGGTCAGTTCCAGCTAGCCTCCACGAAGGGGGGAGCAGTGACAGCAGCAGTGTAACGGTCAGAAGGAAAGTGGCAGGCTGGGCGCGCGCGCCAAGTTCAAATGTACAGGCGCGCGGGACAGCAGGAAACCCGGATTGGGAACCAGGTCCTAAAGCCCGCCGGAGGGAGGGGGAAGATTCAGGGGACTCAGCGTCAGAAGAGTCTAGGAAGGGCGAGACCCCGACGGACAGGCGGACCCAGAGGAGGAAAGAACAAAGGAAGAGGTGGAGCAAGGCTAGAGTCTTAAACTGGTGTCAGGGGGGAGGAGATTCAGACGGAGCTTCAGCGGTCTAGAGTTTGAGACGTAGGGTTGCACGCTGCGGCTGTGAAAGTGAAACTGAACTTCAATAAAGACTTTTATACTTAACAACGAAGCGGCGTTGGTCCTTTGTGAGCTGGGACCTCGGGCAGCTCTGACACCCAACCTTGCCACGCCACTACCGCCACCACTGTGAAGGAGAGGTAGGAGAGCACCGGTAGGGCAAGGACACGTGGCTGAGCCCAGGCCCGACCTGAGCCTACTCCACAGCGGCTAGTGCTCCAAGAGAGCAGGCCAGGGCCCAGAGGAAGGCCACACGACAGAGGAGACCACAGAGAAAATATTATTTCTTACTTTTTTTTAAAAAAAAAACTTTTTTTCTCTTTTTTTTAAAAAAAAGTGTCCCCGGATTCCTTGAAAAAAATCTGGTAGCCTTAGGCTAGACCCTTCCCCCAGGCCCCTAGTTTTCTATGTGTGTGCATTTTTTCACAAGTTTGTTTTGTACAGAGGAGCCAACTGAAGCAGGCCAGGGCAGCCTTGCCACCACACCTGCTCTTTGGACCAAGCAAGCCCCCAAACTCAGCCCAAACACAGACTCCAAAGACAAGCACAGAAAGCTGCCTCATGCTGAGACCTTTGGGTCCATCTAGCTCAGTATGGTCTCCTCTGATTGGCAATGACTCCATTTTCAGATAGGAGACATTCCCAGACCTATCCGGAGGTGCCAGGATTGAACCTGGGACACACCCCCCCGAATGTAAGCAGATCCTCTACCACTGATCTGCAGCTCTTCCACATTCATGGAAGCATCAGCAATTTAGTTGGTAGCAGGGAAATCCTGCAATGTCAGCAGCAGGCATGGTTTTAGAATGCCTTATTGTCAGGAGCTGGAGTCAGGAGTAGGTCAGCAATAAAACACCTGGTGTCAGTGAAGTTAAATCTTTATTCAAAGAAACCAAAGCAGCTCAGGCCTAGTGATCAAGGCAACCATTTCCGGTAGGTCTTGAACTAATGAGGCAGTTACGAGGACTGAAGAGCCCCACCTTTCCACCGCTCTATAAGACTCTCTCCTGGGTCCTTCCTGAGCAGCCTAAGGCGCCTTCATCTTGTCTCTCTTTGCTCCACCCTCTTCACTTCACTGCGTGTTCTAGGAGACCAGGGGGCGGTGAACTGGTCGCAGCAGGAGGGGAAGACACCCTGGCTTCTTCAGCAGCCTGCTTCCCATCCTCTCCAGAGGCTCCTCCTCTCAGTCTGCTCCCTCTTCTCCCTCTGCCCTGGCATCGTCATCCCAGCACACACACCCCTGGCTCTGAGCCTTCTTCCCCTGGGGGTTCCATTGGGGGTTTCTCAGCTGGTGCCTCTGTGGCGTTTGCCCTCCCAGGTGTGTGACATCATACTGGGCTCATAAGGAAAGGGTTAACTAATTGTAAAATGACTAACCAATAAGAACCCAAGGGGAGGAGTTAGAGTTGTGAAGAAGTCAGTCTGGAGTTAGAGAAGAGAGAGAGAGGATAAGTCTGTGGGTTGGACTAGTCTGATGTGAGAGAATCTGTTAAGAGGAGTCAGTCAAACAGTTGATATAATCAGTCAGAAGGTATTAGGAAGGTATAGGCCGGTAAAGAAACTAAAGTTAAGAAACTGACAAGAATACAGTGGTACCTCAGGTTAAGTACTTAATTCGTTCCAGAGGTCCGTACTTAACCTGAAACTGTTCTTAACCTGAAGCACCACTTTAGCTAATGGAGCCTCCTGCTGCTGCTGCACCTCCAGAGCACAATTTCTGTTCTCATCCTGAAGCAAAGTTCTTAACCTGAAACACTATTTCTGGGTTAGCAGAGTCTGTAACCTGAAGCGTATGTAACCTGAAGCGTATGTAACCCGAGGTACAACTGTATTATCTGAGAAACCATAAACTTGTTAACGCTTATAAAATAAACTTGTTTATTTGGTTCAATTTTAATAACTGTCTGGACTCAGTGTGTACCCAAGAGTAATGGGTTGGTGGCAGCGGAGAAGCGAGCACAGTGGTGGCACAGGGATCAATAGACCGTCAAACATTTGGGGACCCCGTGTGATCACCACAGCCTCCCACCACTCTTCTGCATCAAGCCAGTCCATGACCCTTATACAAAACCAGAGGTCTTTCCTAGTTCCTATTGCAGGTGATACCAGGGATTGAACCCGCAACCCCTAGAATGCAAAGCAGGTTCTCTGCCACTGAGCCATGGCTCCTCCCACCCAGCCAGTGCTTTCTGCCAGCCATGAAGAGTCCTGCCCTTCCAATGTACACCCCTGCCCTCTGTTTAACCAAACTCAGCCCATGCCCTCCCCTCCCCAGCCCCGCTGTCCGAAGTCCCCACAGGAAGGTCAGCAATTTCATTGTGCTAACAGGCATTGTGGAGAGTTCTTCTTCCTATTTAAATTCTTTGTGTGCAGGGTTAGGTCCCCCCCTTCCTTTTTCTAAAGGCTGAAAAACCACCACCACAGCATGATAAGACAATAGCTAAATGTACCCTGATTGCAGTAATTGCATCCATCCCTGTGTCGGAAAGTCTTGTATTGTATTTCTAATACGCACTGATAAGTGCATTCACAACATGATTAACGGCCTCGAGACAAGAATGGCTATTATGTTTAACAGAGTGATTAACGAGTGACAGAGCCGCAAACTGTATGCTGGGGTAAATTGGCTCCTTTTAAAATTACATGCAGCCCTTTTTTCCCTCCCCTTTAATATATTGTTCTGTTGGGGGGGGGGGAGAGGGAGAAAGACAGACATGTAATCATTTGCTATGCATATGCATTGCAGAGCTTGGTTGATGAGGAACATGGTGTTTTCTGTCTTTTTAATCGCCTAATCGCAATTAAGCCAGCACTCATTTTCCTCTTAATTACGCTGGAATCGGTACAAGAGACCATCCTGATTCTTTCTTTTTTTCCCAGTTGCTAAGAAGTAACCCTTAACATAGTGTTCCCCTACGTTTGATATCCGCCCCCTTCATGAAATTAGAGGCAATGTCCTACCCCAACTGTGAAAATAAGGACTATATATTTTCAGGTTGGGCAACCTTGTAAGTATGGCTCCTGGACACTCTGTCCTCCCTTTGGCCAGTTAGGTAAGGCTCAGAGATGGGAGCATGATTTCTAGGGGATGGTGAAAAGAGCATAAGAAGAGCCATGTTGGATTTGTTTATTTATTTTATATATCACCCGTCATCTGAAGATCACAGAACGATTCACAGCAGGCCTCTTTTTTTCAGCCGGAACTCAGTTCTGGCCACTTCAGTGGGCACCAATGCCATTCTAAGAGATGTTCATGGTGAGTTCCAGCAGAAGAGCAGCATCTTGCCGCACAGGTGGTGCTAACAATTAGGCTGCACCTGCTGCTGTTGCTGCTATTACTATATAAGAACTTGGTTTCCGCTTTTTCCTTGCCAGAGCAATTTCAGAGCTCTGTGTCCCGCAGAGCATAGCCCAGATGTCGGCAACCTAAGGCCCAAGGGCTGGAAGCAGTCCATGAGGGTTGCTTAACAGGCCCATGAGCCGCCCCTGAACCGAGCAGCCTGTTAGGTGAGTCCCTGCGCATGGCGCTAAACTGCCACGGCACGGCGACTCTTTTCCACAGTTCCGGAAATCGCTACTGAGCATGCCCAGACGCCGGAAATCGCTTCTGTGCAGGTGTGATTTTCAGCATCTGGACATGCGCATAAGCGATTTCCAGTGCCGCAGACATGCGCAGATGCAATATCCGACGTCGCGCTGCACCAGTCCAGCCCATGGAGGATCTCCACGGCAGTGATCTGGCCCATGCCCTGTAAGCCTTGCTGACCTTTGGCCTGACCCCTGTCCTCCACCCATCCTAAGCCTTTCCTTGTCTTTTGCCCTGGTTGGGCCCGGCCTTGCTGTGCAAAAAAATTGCTTCCTTCGTGAGGGACCGATGTTCTCCAAAGTGGTGGGAGCAACAAGTTGCGATGAAGATCATGGACTCATTGTCTGTATCAGGGCTGAGATTGTGTTTCTTAAGACAATTAAGAGAGATCAAGATTAATTATGCAACTGCTTTTCTCTTCCACAATGGAAGGGGAGAGTAATGAGATGGAATGACGAGAAGAATGTCTTCCAGGAAGGTTGCATTAACAATGTCCCTGAATCTGGGCACATAGTGTATATTGATAAAGTGATGGAAAGACCTACGGTACTTGTTCCTCCTAATACAGGTCCAGATGTGTTAGTATACACACACACATATACACTATATTTCACACCTTCTACTATTGCATAGATGAAAACAGGGAAACTGGGTTGTATCCAATGTAATGCTATGTTAAAGGCACTTAGTAGTATATTTGTTCTGGTGGCAAAATGTTTTGCACCAACGGAACATTGTCAGATGAGAGAATGCACAAGCAAGTTGCTGGCAACTTCCTTGCACAACAGACTGTGGATTCTGTTGCACAATGAGTTTCAGCTAGTGCAACTGTTGTGTTGGATTCCTCTGTTGTGCAACGTTAAAACTCACCCATTACTAGCACGAGACAGAAAATGCTCACTACTACTCACTGAGCAGCTGACTAACGGAGCTTGCTCAATACTCACCCCAAGCCATGAGATGTTAAATGTGAGAGTTTATCACAGCTGTTTACCGCTGAATCAGAGCAAACATCAATTGGGTTTTCTCCGATTTAGCACTAAAAAGCAGTGGGGGGGGGTTGGGGGGGGAGTGGTAGGGCAAAGGCAAAACTGCTTTGATCCATGCCCAGGAAGAATGGGACAGGCAGAAAACTGCTCAGACCCATGCTTTCTAGGCAAGTGGGACAAGTGGAAGTGGGAAAAGAAAAATAGAAAGAAGAGTGAACTGGTGTGCCTGAGCCTAGTTACCCAGGGGAAGGCAAGACTGGTTAGCTGAAGCCCTGACCAGGAGCACTCATGAAGGGGCCATAGGTATAAGGCAGCATTTTGTTACAGGACCCACCTGTATGCCTATTCCTAACCTAAGGTTTGCTGCTTGCAATACCTTTGCAAGAGAATTATTTACACCTGCCATCCCCTGCATTCATTTCTTCTACAATAACAAAGTCCTGTACTAGCTTCTGAAGCAGGTATGTTAGTAAACAGACCTTATCCAAGGATGGAAGAGAATTTTGATTGGCCCGTGTTGCAAAGTGAACCAACTTAACACACAGCTCCCAGAGTGACGTACAGATCAGAATACTGTTAACAGATTGCCCCCTTCTCTGAATTTTGCCATCTGTACAAACATTGGATGATTGACAGGTGGGTCGCCCCGCCCACCTGCCAAAGTTTCAATTGAAACCACAGCTAAAGCAACGGTCTAAATGCAAACGGTTTTCTGATCCTGGAGCAAAAGGGTGTTCCTTTTAAGCTCCTGACTGTTCCTTTGTAGTTGTGTGGGCGACTACATGCCTGGAATCACATATGGTGTAAGGTGTGAGTGTGGTTTCTGAGAAATGGCCCCCCCACAGGCCTAAGTGGGAGCCTTGCCGGCCAAATTTGGCCCACGGGCCAGCAGTTCCCAACCCTTGAGCTAACAGAAGCAGCAGCACACAGAACAAAAGGAGAAAAAAAGAGACCTCTAATTGCAGAGGGAAAATACTCACAGACGTAAACAAATTGCATAATCTACGAAGCAAGTAAGTAAGAACAGTAATTCCCTAATATTCCCTTCAAATTTAAACTAAGCTTTTACGAGCCCATTTGCTGATGACAATTTCCAAGGCAGGCGCCGCTGCGCAAATTCCCTGCATGCCAGTTTGCATACAAATTGATTATTATTAGCAATAACAATTAATCCAAATGTATACAGAATGTAGCATTCAAATCGGCACCCTGGCTTTATAATAACATTCACCGTACTGAAAACCACACTCTGGGGGTGAGGGAGGGATTTAAAAGTCTACATCAGCATTACACGATTGCCTCGGCTGTATCATTTGTTTTTGCTTTGTTTCGTTTTCGTTGTGTTAGTTTATACATCTCATTTGCAATGCCGTTGCCCATTCATTGTGCGCTTACCTCTCCTTCCCCACACAGCTCCATGCGGCCAGATTTAGGTTCAGCTGAGATGACGCACTCAACGTCAGCATTCAATCTGGCTCTCAGAGCTGAACTGGGGGACAAGAGGCAGTGTTGGCCACCAAAGTGGATGGCTTCAAAAGATTATTACACAAAAACCATGGAGCATAAAGGCCTATCAGTAGCTACTAGCCCTGAGGGCTATGTTTTGGGGCCATTGGCTGTATGCATCTCAGTCATTTCCTGGAAACCAAAGGAAGGGAGAGTGCTGTTGGTTTCCCATGGGCATCTGGTTACAGTGGTACCTCGGGTTAAGTACTTAATTCATTCTGGAGGTCCGTTCTTAATCTGAAACTGTTCTTAACCTGAAGCACCACTTTAGCTAATGGGGCCTCCTGCTGCTGCCGCGCCACCACCGCCTCGTGATTTCTGTTATCATCCTGAAGCAAAGTTCTTAACCTGAAGCACTATTTCTGGGTTAGCGGAGTCTGTAACCTGAAGCGTATGTAACCTGAAGCGTATGTAACCCGAGGTACCACTGTATTATAATTGTTATTTATTACATTTGTTTGCCACCTTTCCTCCAAAGAACTCAGGGTGGTAAGTAAAAATGTAGAATAAACACAGGAAACACTGGCCTGCAAGCGCTCCACTTGGAGAACAGCCTTTACCAAAGGTGCCCTGGGCTTTGAAGACGCTTGTATGCAGGACAAAAGGGAGAAATGTGCTAAGAGGAAGGCACGCTTGACAAATCCACACCGTGATCAGCTCCCGCCTGGAAACCTATGTCCCCATTGCGTGGCAAGATCCCAGACCCTCCCGGGAAGCGGAATAAAGACACATGAAACAGTATTTTAGGTTAATGGGTGAAAATGGCCACAACTTTATGGGTTACAGAATGTGAATGGTATTAGCTTAGGCATTGGAAACCACACGACTATACAGTGGTACCTCGGGTTACATACGCTTCAGGTTACATACGCTTCAGGTTACAGACTCCGCTCACCCAGAAATAGTACCTCGGGTTAAGAACTTTGCTTCAGGATGAGAACAGAAATTGTGCTCAGGCAGTGCTGCGGCAGCGGGAGGCCCCATTAGCTAAAGTGGTGCTTCAGGTTAAGAACAGTTTCAGGTTAAGAACAGACCTCCGGAACAAATTAAGTACGTAACCAGAGGTATCTGACTCCTGCCTGTCCGTAGGAAGTCCTGGAAGGGTTAACCACCAGTAGGGGGAGCCCTGCTGATGCACATCAACTAGGAACTCCCCCAGGGTCGCCCCTAGAGGTCGTGCCATGGCCCTAGCCCCCCCCCCATCTGGGGCTTCGGACAGAGACCACGCCCCCCGGATTCCTTTAATGGAATACCCTTAAATTAGGAGGGGTAGGTGATGGCCACTATTTCCCCTCACCTGCAACTGAATACTCCAATGCCTAACCGCCAAACCTTACAAAGTTGTGACAATTTGCTACGAGGTAGGCGAAAACCAAATGGCCAGTGCCAATTTGCCAAGTGAAAAAAAAATCCTACCAGGCCCCTTCAACAGGTGACCAACCGAGGTCCATAGCAAGGTCAAGGGATAAAGAGCCTAACCTTAAGGAAGGAGAGGGAGAACTGACCGAGCAGGGAGGAAAAGGGGGCAAGTCCTCGGCTGCAGGCAGTTTGAATAGCCCACGCCATGCCCCTGGACTGTCCAGATTGGGCGGCCTAGGGATGAGGTGGCCGATGACCCTCCAATGGCGCAGGGGCTACGCCCCGTGCACATGTGGAGGGCTTGCTCCTAGCCCGCAACGTCATTTCCCCAGGAACAGGAAATGGCTCTGTGGAAGGACATGTGGATCCAGAATTGGCCTCCACAGTCACTTACGGACTCACTGTTAAAACCATGTTTATGGAAGGCAATCTTACTCGGCTACAAGTGATCGCCAAAGAAAAAGAAAAGAAGAAAGAAGAAGGTGGTATGCATAGTCCATTTTGTCCTCACAAGGCAGAATTGTTGTTGGCAATGGGAGACAAAGAGACAATGGAGTTCGCCTCTGGGGTGAAGTCAAACCACTGGAGTATCACAGTGCCTGCTGTGGTGGCAGAGACCAGTAATCCGTAACTGCTGCCTCCTGTGTTGTTTTTGCTGTGTTAGCAGCCTGGGCAGTGTGTCTGGAGGTCCTGGGCTACCCAGACGACAAGAACCCCATATCTGACTCACTGAGGTGATCCAAAGGAAATCCACTCTGGTTTTGTGTAGGGTTTACAAGGCAGAATAGAGCAGCACTATTACTTCAGCGTAGAATTGCATTAGCTGTTTTGTTTTGTTTTGTTTTTGCTGCTGCTGTTGCTACATCACACTGCTAAGTTTAGCTCACTGAAGTGCTATTAGAAAAGTTTGCTTCTTTACTTACAAGTAAATGCACCCATCAGCGGATTTGGGTGGGAGCCAGGGCAGATAGGGGTTGGATTCCGACAAGATATGGAGGGCTACTGGCGTCTCACCCCTGATATAAATTCATTCTCAGAGTGTGCATTCTTATGTAACCAAAATGACAGCATGCGCACACAAGACGGATGTATTGGCAGACCTGGAGGAAATCCAAATTTTGCAGACATATATAACCCTAAAGGGGAGGGAAACAGATCAACGAGGTTGAGCATTGTCAGTAGTTACAGGATGTTGGCTGACTGCTGCAGAGGTGCAGCACAAAAGAGGGAAAGTTATGTAATGTCCCGAAAGAGGAAATGGCTGGCTGGCTGGCTGGCTGGCTGGCACCCTGAGCAGCAGCACTCACGCTGCAACATTTTGCTGCAGGTGTCACTTGTGATTGATGACTCAATCTCTCCCTGAGAAAGGATCAAAGTTGCCAACCCTACTCCGGATTTTCTCCACTGGCCCCGAACAGGAAAGCACAAAGTGACTGCAGTTGTACAGTTTATGATCGTGTTGGGGCAGAAAGAGGGAAGGAGGACAGCTTTATGCTCTCGCCTAGCAAAGGCAGGCTCTGGAGGAAGTAGCAGAGAGGGCTTCAGACAGAGCAACAGCTGCCCCCTTGCTTGAGGTAGTGTGGTGTAGTGGTTAAGAGCGGTAGACTTGTAAATCTGGTGAACCGGGTTCGCTTCCCCGCTCCTCCACATGCAGCTGCTGGGTGACCTTGGGCTAGTCACACAACAAACACAGAGTGTTTGTTGTGGGGGAGGAAGGGAAAGGAGAATGTTAGCCGCTTTGAGACTCCTTAGGGTAGTGATAAAGCGGGATATCAAATCCAAACTACTCTTCTTCTTCTTCTTCTTCTTCTTCTTCTTCTTCTTCTTCTTCTTGGGATTTCCAGGCTCTCAGCAGAGGAAGGTTTCTCCTATCACCTGCTACTGCAGCCTTTTAACTGGAGATGACAGAGATCAGGGGAGCCAACTTGAATTGTGGGGGGCAGGTAAGACACGGTGCACAAGACGCAACATGCTAACACAACCATTTGAATGGCAATGGCTATCAATTGGGGGGGAACAGCCCCCTCAAATATTTTATGGGGAGGAGAGAAAGACACTCAACCCCAGGAGTGAACTCAGGGCCATCAGTAAGAAAAGCAGGCACTTCACCGCTAGGGCAGCAGTGAGGAACTTCTGCCTAAATAGACCCACCAGGGATCCTAATTTGGGTTGTGGGGCCATTGTTCCCAAACCACGCCCAGTGGCCTAACAGCTGAGGCCATATGTGGGGCAGGTAAAATGGTGGCTGGGAGACCAGGGAGAAGATAGTTCCCCATTGGGGTTGAGAGGAACTGCTTTGAAGTCATCGCCTGATGCCATAATGACATCAGGTAATTGACAGGTGGGCAGCCGTACCCACCTGTCAAAGTTGGTTCAGTGGGGAAGGGAAGGATCCGGCCCTTGCATTCAGCTGTGGTCCCTCTGCCTTTCGGTACCAGGCAGGCCTGCTCAGAAAGGGGCTGCTCAGAAGGGGAGAAGCAAACAGGAACAGAAGCTTTGAAGAGATGCCAAAATGCTGAGGCCAAAAATAGGCACACCACCGTCTCTCCACAGCAGTCGCTAACTCAGGAGGGAGTTGACAAGTAGGATCTCTTCCCACGCTTCTTAACGAACTGCCATGATCTTTGATGTCTTTTGTTTCTCAAACACAGAGGCAGTGTGGCATGCGATGCTGGAGAGCTTTAGACTTGACTTGGGGGCGCTGGCATTTGAAAGGCCTGCTTAGAACATGAAACCCCTTGAGTGACTTTGGAGACCTCCTTCTCAGCCTAAGCTGCCCCATTAGAGCAGAAGAACAAAGGAAGACACCTGCAGGATCAGGCCAAAGGCCCATCTACTCCAGCATCCTGTTCTCACAAGCAGAACCCAGGCACCACAGAGTTATCCCTTCTTGCAACCTTCCTGGTATCTAAGATCAGAACTGGAGGCCTTCCAAGGTGAAGTAAATGGCCATCATCTCCCAGGAGACCAAGTGCTTCTGAGAGGTTCCAACTCCCTGCCTCCTAGGAAGAACATCACAGTGGAGTGGGGATGGAGTTTGTGTATGTGCATATGAACTAGTATGTCCCATTCAACAGCTAGAGAAGTAACAGCTTCAGGGAGCTTCTTTCTTACTCCCCGGGCAGACTTCTCACTCACCGAAGAAGAGTTGCTGTGCCCATTAGGCCTTTCCCTCAGAGAATTCTGGGCCCTGTTGTTTCCCCTTCACAGAGTTAAAATTCCCAGCAAACTACAGTGCCCAGAATCCTTTGAGTGAAAGAATGTGCCCCAAATGTGCCTTGACAACACAGTGTGCACCCAGCCTAAGCTGCCTTGAGTTCTGTATTGACAGGCAAGCTGAAACAAGTGAATAATTGAAGCCCAAGCACTGGAGCTGGCATTATACCAGCAGAGGTGTGAGGATCTTAATAGCATTTCCATGCGGTTGCAATTCCCCGAGCACCAGTCCTTATGTAGCCAAAACAGTAACACCCACCCGCGAGGGAGCTATCAGCAGATTCAGGGGGGAACTCGAAGTTTTGCAGAAATGCAATCTGTCTTTAGGAGGGGGAAACCTCGACTAGTGAGGACAGAGCAGGTTGACTGGCTTTGAGGAAACAGAATGGAGTATCCTTGGTTAAGGCTGGCATGTTGACGTGGCACTGCAACACTTGGTCTGATTTAATTTTATTCTCTTAGGCCGCATTTTCATGAGACCTATTTTCATACACGCCACATCCACATGCATGCACTCATGCTGTCAGAAGCAGGTGAGCTATAAACAGACAACAGTGCTTGGGGTACAGCTTTTCCCTCTGGATAATGTTGGTTCCAAGTCTCCCTTCCCTCTCCCCTTCTTTTGAAATGGAGAGGGAAGGGAACCACGTATGCCGCCTTGAGCTCCTTGGGGGAAAGGTGGGAAATAAATGTAATAGCAAATAAGAAATAAATAAGATTTCCCCACAGTTAACAAACAAAAGCCCAACCATCAGCCTGCCACGCAGTTTGAAATCTAGCTATTATTATTACAACGACCTCAACTGCATAAAGACAATTCTATACAATAAAACCCACAAAAACTGATTATTCAAAAACGGCAGATACTATAACTTGCTGTTGAAATGGAATACTCAGGATGAAACGGTGAAATCTGCTATGATTAAATGGGCACAAGATGTTGGACATAACATTATGATGGCTGACTGGGAGCAGTTATGACCACAGGTATGAAGTTTATGGCATGTAATGCCTTAAGAGAGAATATTATGAAAATGATATACTGGTGGTACATGACCCCAGTCAAGCTTGCAAAAATCTATCATTTGCCCGATAATAAGTGTTGGAAATGTAAAGAAACTGAAGGTACATTCTTTCACCTTTGGTGGACGTGCCCAAGGATTAAGGCTTTCTGGGAGATGATATATAATGAAATGAAAAAGGTATTTAAATATACCTTCCTGAAGAAACCAGAGGCCTTTCTCCTGGGCATTGTCGGCCAATTGGTGCCAAAGAAGGATAGAACTTTCTTTATGTATGCTACAACAGCAGCGAGAATACTTATTGCAAAGTATTGGAAGACACAAGATTTACCCACCCTGGAAGAATGGCAGATGAAGGTGATGGACTATATGGAACTGGCGGAAATGACTGGCAGAATCCGAGACCAGGGAGGAGAGTCGGTGGAAGAAGATTGGAAGAAATTTAAAGACTATTTACAGAAATATTGTAAAATTAATGAATGTTAGAATGATGTTGGGATCAAGTTAAGTGGTTTTAGCAGCAATGTTATTAAGGTTTATGTAAAAATGGATTGTTAATAGATGGGAACTTGAAGTAATAATATACTAAGATTAAGGATTAAGATAAGAACAAAAAGGGAAAGGATTTGCTGAATTAATTAACTGATCTGGGATGCAAAAAAGGGAGGTGTGAGGAGGTCCGGGAAACAAGTGAACGAAAGACAAGATATGGAAAGACTGATTTGTTTTTAATTGTTATTCTATTTTTTCTGTTTTTTGTATTTTATTTCCTCTTTTTTATTATTATTTTTTGTATTATTGTAATTTTGTTTGAAATTTTAATAAATATTATTTTTTTAAAAAAACACAAAAACGGCAGGCAGATACATCTAAAGCAAAACTAAAACCCTACAGAACGGGTGCTTGTGGCAAAAACCCATTTATCCAGCTGGGGAAACTTGTCTGAACAAAAACATCTTCAATTGTTTCCAGAAAGTGCTGACTCTGGGCACCTGTCACCTCTCAACAGAAATGTTATTCCATAACTCTTGATGTCGAATCCACTGCTAATATAAACCGATGAGAGTTGACTCTTTTTCAATATAAAAATAATACAGCAATTCACCAGTCAGCTTGAATGTGTGTTTTTCTTTCTTCCCTATTTTTATTATGATCTTTTCCTCCTCCCCACCCCCTTCTCCCAGCTCAGCCAATCTGCACGATGCCCTGGAGGAACATTCAGCAAAGAAATTCCCACTAGCAGAAACGCAACACACACAAACAAAATGAAAACGAAATGTAAACAAAAGAAAAACAAACGCAAGGCACACATTCTCTTTGTTGACGTAAACAGCATTTACATTGTCGTGCTCTTTGCACAATATGCATCTAAGGTACTGAATGTTCAATCTCTAGTCTTTCCTGTTGTATTTAAAGTGGCTAAATCAGCTTTCACCAACCCAGGTATCATCCAGATCTTTTGGACCACAATTCCCATCAGTCCCATGAAGACAATACTGAGCTAGATGGACTGGGGCTTGGATTAGATATAAGGCAGCTTCCTGGCATCCTGGGACTAAGGATCATAGCCCTGTGGTACAGCATTTGCTTTTTATGCAGAAGGTCCCAGGGTCAATTCTCAGCACCTTCAAATAGGGCTGGAAATGTCCTTTCTCTGAAATCCTGAAAAGTCATTGCCAGTCAGTGCAGACAATACTAAGCTAAGTAGATGGATGCCCTGATTCAGTATAAGTCAGCTTCTCAGGTTCTGAGTAATTTACTAACCATTCATCCAAAAAGAACTTTCTAAGACAGTGGCCACCTCATTCTGTCTCACAGTAGGGCTGGTCCCTGGCCTCAGTTAGCAAAATGTCTTGGACTGGCCCTGAATAAGTGTTAAGCTCTGTTCCAAGGAGGGTGGATTATATCAGCTATGACTCCTTGGTCACTTCACATTTGTTACAAACTGTTCCTACCGTTACAGGTCCTTCTGCTGCTAACCAATTGCCATCCATTAAAGCCAAGGTGAGCTTTGTTTCTCCAAACGAGTACAAACGATGGCATTTCAAACTCCTTGACAAAAATGCCCAGTGCCCAGGAGGCATCAGAATTGCCGCAGGCACAAATCGCTCCTCTGTGTGATGGAGTGGGGGGAGAGGCACTTATTTCAGGTTCCTGTTTCAAGCTGATACTTCACACATAAGCTGAGCAAAGGGGGAAATGTACAGTCTTCCATCAAGAATAGAATCCGCTTTGCAAGACTTCTGAGGCAGAAACAATGCAATCATCCCACAGCAGATGTCCATTCAGTTTCCTGAAAAGACCTTCTCTGACATACTCCAAAAAAAGTGGCTGATTTTCATGCAATGTCAACAGCATCTGAGGTATTGAGGACACTCAAATATGCCATGACATGCACACCTGAGGGGGAGGTGTTCAATGCTAGGCCTACTCAGAGTAGGCTTACTGAAATCATAAACATGACTGCCTTAACTCTGAGCAGGACTAGTTGAATACAACCCACAGTTGCCAATCATAGCAAAATGTGGCTGTAGAATCCTGAGTAGGTATAAGAAAATTTTTCATTTTTTGTTTCTCTCTGTTTCTCATTTTCCCCCGAACGTTAAGTTCAATCCTCAATATTTCTGCATCACTTTTGATTTTTATATTAAAAAATACTCTTCAAAATTCATTGGATAATTTATCCTAATATAAACATTTTATACACGTTAAACCACAGAGCCTAGGACTTGCTGATCAGAAGGTCGGCAGTTCAAATCCCTGCAACGGGGTGAGCTCCTGTTGCTCGGTCCCAGCTCCTGCCCACCTAGCAGTTCGAAAGAACGTCAAAGTGCAAGTAGATAAATAGGCAGGAAGGTAAACGGCATTTCCGTGCACTGCTCTGGTTCGCCAAAAGTGGCTCAGTCATGCTGACCACATGACCCGGAAGCTGTATGCCGGCTCCCTTGGCCAATAAAGCGAGATGAGCACCGCAACCCCAGAGTCGGTCACAACTGGACCTAATGGTCAGGGGTCCCTTTACCCTTACCTTCCCCATAATATAATGCATTTTAATGTTGCTTTCACTAATATATGCATTTTAGAGAAAGTAGGAATTCAGTTCACTAGTTGTGAAAGATGGAAGGTCCATCTATGGCAGAGTAGGGATGGGTGAACCTGTCAATTTCAATTTCTAATTTCCAGTCTTAAGTTCAGTTCTCCACATTTGCACATCAGTTTGCAATTTATGTACTTTGAAAGTTCTCATGAAAATTTATCAGTCTGTTTCTCCTAATATATACATGCTTGTATACAGTTTTTACTAATGTAACACATTTTAATGCCACACACACACACCTCTTTTTGTACACATGACCTGGCTGGAGAATTGCAATGCAAAATTCAGAGAAGTGTGGTTTTTGAAGGATGGCTGTGTTTTGATTTGTGTATTGTTTTGGGCAGTGTAAAATACATAACTTTGCATTAAGTGCAAACTGAACTGAATTTCCGTCCCACTCCTTTAGAGGGTGACGTCTAAACCTCCAGATGCTGTTCACTCCAGCTCCCATCAGCCGTGCAACTAACACAAAAAGGAGCACTAAACTTGTAATATATTCTGCTATATTTCTGGAAGCAGTGCATATGTCATGTGAAAGCTCAAATATAATGTGGAAATTAACCAGGAAACATTTGGAAAACAGAATAAACTGCAGTGTGAATGCAGCCCAAGGATGCATCTAGACACAGGAAAAAACACTATAAAACATCAGAAATCAGATCGTTATAATAAAAGAAAATAATCTCTATGGAAAAGCACGTTAAAAAAATTTCTGCTCTCTGGCGCCATCTGGTGTTGCATGCTTATAGCACATATAGATTGCTGTTTCTTTACTAATGTAGCTGAGTCCCAAGTCACTGAATGAGGAACAGTTTTGCTTGTGAGCCAGCCCGATTGAGTTGTATTCATCCAAGTAGACCTACTGAAATTAATGAACCTAAGTCAGTCATGTCCATTAACTTCAATAGGTCTACTCTGAGTACAGCTTAGCTGAATAATGCCCATTGATTTTATCAGAGCTCAACTCCAGCTACGAAGACTTCAGATTGCCTCCAAACACATCCATAAAGATTGACACTTTTACCCATGACTGCTTCTCTTCCATGTTGTGAGCTGCTTGAAGCCTTCTTACAGTTAGTAACAGAATATAGAAGAAATATTAACTCTCCCAGGTGGAAGGTCTTATATGCCGAGTTTTAATCTAGAGTGGATTTTTACAGCCACTTTTACAAAGAGGGTTTATAGTGGAAACGTTGACGGAAGCTTAATTAATAACACAAACAACAAGATTAGATTCTCGCCAAATGTAACCCTAGGCAGTTGTTATGTATACTGGGTGAAGCACAGTAAAGGATATATATCCAGAATCTCTGCTGCTCATCTCCCAAGCATAATGGTTACTGCAGCAAGAATAAAGGTTGCTAGCCAAGTTGCCATAAGCCATCACATGTGGTAGGCACATATACCAGTGTTTCCCAAACCTGGGTCTCCAGCTGTTTTTGGACTACAACTCCCATCATCCCTAGCTATCAAAAACAATGGTCAGGGATGATGGGATAAAGGGTCTGGAAACCAACCCTTATGAGGAACAGTTGAGAGAGCTGGGTATGTATAGTCTGGAGAAGACAAGACAGAAGGGTGGTAAGATAGCTGTCTTCAAGTATCTGAAGGCCTGTCACTTGGAAGGGTAAGATCCAAACCCATGGATTCAAATGACAAGAAAGGAAATTCAGGCTGAACTAGGGTTGCCATATTTCAAAAAGTGAAAACACGGGCACAATTTTTTTTAAGCTTTATTCTTAGCTGTCCAAAGATGTTGAGCTTTTTTTTTTTTTTTTTTTTACCAAAATCTACACTTCCGACATCTGTTTTCCCGAACAATTTCTGCCTGGACACTGCTTTCGACTGCTGTATTCCGGCTATGTCCAGGAAATTCCAGATATATGGAAGCCCTAGGCTAAACATTGGAAGAACTTTCTGACTCTAAGAGCTGTTTGGCAGTGACAAACAGACTCAGAAGATGATGGACTCTCCTTCATCCAAGGTTTTTAAACAGTGGTTGGATGGCCATCTCTCAGGGATTCTTGATTGTGATTGCAGCGGCTTGGACTAGACGACCCTTGGGGTCGATTCGATGATCTTAGGACTCTCCTTTTCACAGCCTCCTTCTCACTCATGCCTCTCTCTGCTTCCTGCCTGACGCCCTGGAAGGCTCTGGACCCTCAACCTGACCTAGAGCAATCCAGGGCAGTCTCATCCCAAAGCAAATGAGTCCTGGATCCTTCAGAATAGGCTGGATTTTTTCCCTGGGATTTGGGCCGTAGTCAAATATTCATTCTTTAGTTATTCGTTATTTAGTTCTTTCATAAATAAATAAATAAAAACCCGGAAGCTGTTTACAAAAAGATAAAACAAGAAAATCAAGGCAAAAAATTACAACAGCACATACAAAAGTTAAAATACTATAACAGATTTAAATTATCTCAATTTCCTAAGCATCTGGGTAAAGGTAAAAGTAAAGGGACCTCTGACTGATAAGTCCAGTTGCGAACGACTCTGGGGTTGCGGCGCTCATCTCGCTTTACTGGCTGAGGGAGCTGGTGTACAGCTTCCGGGTCATGTGGCCAGCATGAACCAGAGCAGCACACGGAAATGCTATTTACCTTCCCGCCGGAGTGGTACCTATTTATCTACTTGCACTTTGACGTGCTTTCAAACTACTAGGTGGGCAGGAGCAGGGACCGAGCAACGGGAGCTCACCGCGTCATGGGGATTTGAACTGCCGACCTTCTGATCAGCACGCCCTAGGCTCTGTGGTTTAGACCACAGCACCACCCGCGTCCCTTAAGCATCTGGGTAGGCTTGTCTAAATATGGAAGTTTTTAGCAGGCAGTGAAAAGCATACAGTGAAGACGCCTCTTTGATTTCAATAGGCAGGGAGTTCCAAAAATGTTGGTGCTGCCACACTAAATGATCAAGTTCTTACAAATACAGAACAGGCGCCTGTAGCAGTGCCAGTCCCTCCAGTCAAAGCAGTTCAGTGCGCACATGCGGGGTAAGGCTGTCCTGTAGGTAAACTGGCCCCAAGTTGCTAAGGCTTTGTCTTTTAATAAAAAGGTAAAGGTACCCCTGCCCGTATGGGCCAGTCTTGACAGACTCTAGGGTTGTGCGCCCATCTCACTCAAGAGGCCGGGGGCCAGCGCTGTCCGGAGACACTTCCGGGTCACGTGGCCAGCGTGACATCGCTGCTCTGGCGAGCCAGAGCCGCACACGGAAACGCCGTTTACCTTCCCGCTAGTAAGCGGTCCCTATTTATCTACTTGCACCCGGGGGTGCTTTCGAACTGCTAGGTTGGCAGGCGCTGGGACCGAGCAATGGGAGCGCACCCCGCCGCGGGGGTTTTGTCTTTTAATAGTAACACCTTAAACCTGGCCCAGTAGCAAACTGCCAACCAGTGCAGATCTCTGAGCAAAGGTGTCACTCCTGTCAGCAATTGTGCTGCAGCATTTGGCACTATCTGCAGCTTCCGGATCAAGCATGCAGGGAGCCCCACATACAGCGCATTGCTGTTATCCAGTCTTGAAGTGACCAGGGCATGGACTGCTGTGGCCAGGCTCTCCCGGTCTAGGAATGGCCCCAGCTGTCAAACTAGTCACAGTTGGTACAAAGGACTTCTAGCTGCAGAGGCTACCTGAGCCTCCTGTGACAGCGCTGGGTCCAGAGGCAGCCCAAACTGTGAACCTGCTTCTTCAGGGCCAGCACAACCTCATCCAGGTCAGGGAATGGGCCAATTTCTCGGACATGGGAGCGGTTCTATATGCCTCTGTCTTGCCAGGATTCAAGCTCAGCTTGTTCTCCCTCATCCATCTCACCACTGCGTCCGGAGAACATTTGAAAGCTACAGTTCTGCTCCATCAACATGCTGGAGATGGAATATAACCCCGCGCACCAGATAACGACAAGAATTTCTTCCTAGATATTATATTGAAACTATTAATTGTCTGGGAGGCATCAGCCCATCTTTTTTAAAAACAGAGAGCCAAGGTCACAACAGGGAAAGCAGATAACAACCCTGAGCCTCCGCCTCTGCTATTTCATTTCCCTTAAGAAGATCCCCGTGAAAGCAAACTCACCGAGCCAAGACCATTTCAAAGTTCTAATAGCTTCGAGAGACCTGAACGCCCAAACCTATTTGCCACTTGCAAATAAATCAGTACATTTAGATGAAGCTCCTATTTACCAGTAATATGACCCTTTGTCTCCTAAATTTGCACTTCTCCCCAGCCGCTCATTTCTTAAGCGACACAAACTCACAACCTCTTTATTTATCGCCTGGCTCCCCTCCCCTCCCCGCCCTGCGCCTTGCTCTCCCATCTAAAATAAGGGCTTTAAAAGAAGCTATTGAGATATAAGCTCATAAAGAATCCCTGGCTACCAGCTCATGTCAAGAAAGTGTTGTCAGTGACACAAAGAAAGATTACACTTGGGTTCCATTTATATAATCTGCAACGCATGCTTCCTGCGCGCCAGTGTATGTCCCTGGGCATTACTGAGAAAATAGGATTCCTGACCTGGATATACATTTTGAAAACAGTGATTGAAAGCTAAAATAAATGGAATGTCAATGTTTAGGAACCAAGAAACTGTTCCAATTGCTGCAGTGAACAACGGTGGGAGATGGGCTAGGAGCAGGGAATGGATTAGCTTTTGTGCTTTTTCTCTCTGCAATAACTCAAAGCTACTACTCGGCTGAAAACTGTTCACCTTGGGGGGGTTTTTGTTCCAAAACACTTCTGGTCACTATAATTTCAACACGTGCTGCTACTGTACACTGATCAATAGTGATGGATGTGACCCACCTCCCTGACTAACACCATATAACGAGCTAGATTCCCCCCCCCAAAAAAAAGCGAATAACAAGCCTATAAGGTAGACCAGCACACTTCTGTCCAGAAATTCTTGTCATTAGCCGGGCACGAGGTTTTATTCCATCTCCAGCACCCTTAACCAGTTTTGTCAAGGGTGCCCACCTTCCACATCCATGTGGTGTATGGTTAGCCTTCAGCAAGAAGCACCAAGGGCAGGGATTTCTCAGAAAAAGCCAAATTTTTCCAAGAGAGCTCAAGCAAACCAAGGCCTGGGGTTGCACTCAGGTACCAGCTCTCCACCCCCACTTTACAAAGTTAAGACTTCTGGGGACATAAGGAGCCTTACAAGTCCCATACTTAACCAGTGCCCCACTGGGGTGCATGGGAGTTGCAGTTTCCTATGCTTTCCAGGGACACGGGTGGTGCTGTGGATTAAACCACAGAGCCTAGGACTTGCCGATCAGAAGGTCGGTGGTTTGAATCCCCACGACGGGGTGAGCTCCCGTTGCTCCTGCCAACCTAGCAGTTCGAAAGCACGTCAAAGTGCAAGTAGATAAATAGGTACCGCTCTGGCAGGAAGGTAAACGGCCTTTCCGTGAGCTGCTCTGGTTTGCCAGAAGCGGCTTAGTCATGCTGGCCACATGACCTGGAAGCTGTATGCCGGCTCCCTCGGCCAGTAAAGCGAGATGAGCGCCACAACTCCAGAATTGGCCATGACTGGACCTAATGGTCAGGGGTCCCTTTACCTTTACCTATGCTTTCCAGCTGAATGAATTGGACTGGGAAGCTTGAGAAGTGACAGATTTACCTAGGAAAGTTGCCCATGAGGATGCGAGGCAAGGGCTGGCAGGGAGAGAGGTTTTGATGGTAACAGTAGTAAACCTGTTATGATCTGGGCCTGAAATTTAGAGAGGTTTGGTTCATGAGATGTGGGAGTCCGAATTGGAGAAGTTCCTCTTCTGACAACCATTCCCAAATTTGGTATCAACTGTGTTCAGGGCTATGAACATGGGAAGGAGGAATAGTGGTCTATGGTTCAAGGAGTAAACAAAGGAACAGAAGACCCTGGATTCCTCTTCCATTTCATTTATCCAGCTTCACACTTCAGCTGTCTTGAATGCTACTTTATGGCTCCATTTGCTGTACCGGCTGCAAAGGAATGCTCTCCCCACTGCCCACAAGACCCAGAAGAGGTATAGCATCCAGCCCTATTCCTCTGCTATTGCCTCTGTTTTGTGGAGATTGCAGCCATGGCTGGGTCTCAAACTCTATAACAACAACAACAACAACAACAACAACAACAACAACAACAACAACAACAATAATTTATTATTTGTAGCCCGCGCATCTGGCTAGGATTCCCCAGCCACTCTGGGTGGCTTCCATAGAAACCAAAAATACACTAAAATATCACACATTAAAAACTTCCCTAAAGAGGGCTGCCTTCAGATGTCTTCTGAATGTCAGGTAGTTATTTATCGCTTTGACATCTGATGGGAGGGCGTTCCACAGGGCGGGCGCCACTACCGAGAAGGCCCTCTGCCTGGTTCCCTGTAGCTTTGCTTCTCGCAATGAGGGAACCGCCAGAAGGCCCTCGGCGCTGGATCTCAGTGTCTGGGCAGAACGATGGGGGTGGAGACGCTCCTTCAGGTATACTGGACCGAGGCTTTAAAGGGCTTTAAAGGTCAACACCAGCACTTTGAATTGTGCTCGGAAACGTACTCTATCTCTCGCCTCCGTTTTGCTAAGTGGTAGAACTGGTTGGTGGGTTCGCAAGCATCCTTTTCTCACCTTAGTGGCCGCTGTTCATTGGCCTCACTTTCCCTTTCCCACTTTGCACAGTGATTGGCTGCAGAGACTCATGTGATTTGGCCAGCTGCGTGATAATGTTACATAGGGCATGATGTCACAGATGAACCAGACAGAGGGCCTTCTCGGTAGTGGCACCCACCCTATGGAACACCCTTCCTTCAGATGTGAAGGAAATAAGCGGCTATCCTATCTTTAAAAGACATCTGAAGGCAGCCCTGTTCAGGGAAGTTTTTAATATTTAACGCTGTACTGTTTTTAACACTTGATTGGGAGCCGCCCAGAGTGGCTGGGGAGACTCAGCCAGATGGGTGGGGTATAAATAATAAATTATTATTATTATTATTATTATTATTATTATTGTTATTATTATTATTATTTATCACCTAGTGGTTGAACAATAAAACTGCTGGCGCATTTGCAATGCTAAGTATGTTGAGATTCCTGCATTGCATGGGGTTGGACTAGATGGCCCTTGGGGTCCTTTTCAATTCTATGATTCTACCACAGCCAACCAGATTTAGTAGCAGTGGGGAAACCGGCAGCAAGGGAAATCAGAGAGGTTCGCAACCATGCAGAAGTTCAGCTGCAACTATGTATTTTTTATCAAGATGCTTAGAGGGTTGGAGCAGGGTATTGGGAGAGCAGGGTTCAAAACCCCACTAAATATTGAAACTCACTGGGTGACCTTGAAACTCTCAGTCTAACCTACCTCACTGGGTTGTTCTGAGGATAACACGTGGAGGGGTAGAAATAGGCATACCACCTTGATTTCCTTGGACAAAATGTGGGATATAAACGAAATAAATAAATACGACTAATTTGGCCACATCAGATGTGCCCATTTCAAAGCACATATTTCAAAAAATATCCATTTCAGCCATGGAGATACACACATACCCTCTCTCTCATAACACTGGAAATTCGGGACAGATGAATGTTGGAATATTCAGGACTGACAAAAGAAAGTACTTCTTTTGCATACAGTGCATAGTGAAACTATGGGGTTTGCTTCTGCAAGAAGCAGTGACGAACCCCAATTACGATAGCCTTAAAAATGGATTCTTACTTTCTTATGTCCATAGTTCTGAGCATTGTTCATCACTTGGCTAAAACTAAAAGCAGACTTAGCTGTGGCCACAAAGGAGGTGTCCCGACTATGTGGTAATGCAGATTACATTGGATTTATTTTCTTTTGCTTAGGCTAAACAAAACAATCACCTGTTCCCCATTAGGCAGAAAGTGGAAAATCGGCCCCCCAAATTGGATAGGCAGGGCCTCTCGACACGCAACGCAAGCCGGCTGTGTTTTCTGGCGATCTAAATTAAGCGGCGGTGAAATTGGGCCACGGCTCCCGTGGCGCCCTGAGCTCCATGATGCTGGTTTTTATTTATTGCCAAAGACACATCAAGTGCAGAGCGTAAGGGGGGGAAGAGAAAAGAAAATAAACTACACAGCAGTTTACTTAAGCAAAGCCGCGAGCTTATCAAGGAGCCCTTCAGAGCTAAATGTGGAAAGAAATGGTTGAGTAAACCAAATGAATGAGAGGAAGGAGTGGTGAAGAATGTATAAATGTCACAAGAGAATGGGGAGGGAGCAGGCAAATTACCCTACTTTTACAAATTGAAGCATCTTATCTACAGAATTTCACGGGGCTGACAGGGAAGCGCTTCTGAAAGTGTGTGTGCCGGGGCAAACTCATGTTCCAGGAGGGGAGCTGAAATGTTTTTGTTTCCCCCCTTAAATCAAGCCACCAGTCTGGAAACACCTACATTGCTATGGTCCGGAGGGTACGATCCAAAGCATTTTTGCTAGACTTAAGAGCATCTGACTGGGGCAGAGGACCTTCTTTCCTGTTGAGAGGCACATTCCCTTTGGCATAATCTGTCAGGAGGCACATCCAGGTGAGGGGCAGTGCCAGAGCAAAAAAAAAAATAGTGGGTCTGGCATCACCTTCAGTCTCTTTCTCTTTCTCTCTCTGCTACCCTCCTCTCTGCAGCAGCAACAGCAACAGGACCTCCTCTCTCTGCCACCACACTTCCATCTCTTCTTTCTTTCTTTCTTTCTTTCTTTCTTTCTTTCTTCTCTCTCCTGGACACCCCCTTTCCCTCTTTGCCACCTGAATGAAATGAGGCCAAGGGCATCATGAAATTACACTGGTGGCTGCTTTGTCTACCTCACTCAACACCATCCACTTCAACAGATCGCAGACTATCAGGGTCTCCGATATAGGACCTTTTAACTAGTCATGTCATGCCAGGGATAACACCTGGGACCTTAAAAAAAACAAGAAGGGCCCTACTGGATCAGGCCAAGAGCCCATATGCTCCAGCATGCTTTTCTCACAAACATGCCTTATGGGAAACCTGCAAGCAGAACCTGAGAACAGGAACACTCTTTCCTCCCTTAAGGTAAAGGTAAAGGGACCCCTGACCATTAGGTCCAGTCATGGCTGACTCTGGGGTTGTGGTGCTCATCTCGCTTTATTGGCAGAGGGAGCTGGCGTACAGCTTCCAGGTCATGTGGCCAGCATGACTAAGCCACTTCTGGCGAACCAGAGCAGTGCACGGAAACACCATTTACCTTCCCGCTGGAGTGGTTCCTATTTATCTACTTGCACTTTGATGTGCTTTCGAACTGCTAGGTTGGCAGGATTCTCCTCCCTTAGTTTCCAGCAATACCAGGATACCACCTTCATCTAAGGATCACAGGGAGGTTTACAATATAAAAACACAAAACTACATAGCATCGTAACAAACAAGAACAAGAACCCCTCCATTCATACTTTGAAAAGCCATCAGTTGTTTCATTAGCCAAAGGCCTAGATGGATGTTTTCATCTGGCATCTAAAGATATGTCATGAAGGCACCAAGCAAGCCTCCCTGGGGAGGGCATTCCACAAGTGGGGAGCCAACACAGAGCCCTCTGCGCTGAGTCCTCCAGTGAGAACCCTGAGATGAAGGAGAAAGAAGCCGATAGGATGCAAGTAAAAAAAGAAGGAAAGTGAGGGTTGGCTCAGAGCAGGTTGAGGTCTGATGGCCCCATCCACCCAAATGGACCAGTCTTGTGACATAAATGCTTTCTCCCTCACTCCAATGAGCTAAACAAATATGAACCACATTTAGATAGCTTGTTTTTCAAGTCTCATACAGCATCCCATAATGTGAACAACCACCATGTATGCTTGGTTAGTATTTCTGATCCACACACACACACCCACACCCCAAGAGTGGGCACCAATTCAAGCGAAGCCTGGTTTCAGTTCTGCCCCCCAATCAGGCTCCTAGAAAATCTCACTGGCTGCTAAGATTTGGAAGAGAGAGAAAAGTATCCCTGATTATTTCCATCTTGCAGTTGGAAAGACTGAGGCTGACAGAACGACAACTAATTTGAGGCCACCAAGCTAGCAGTAGTGGCTGAAATGTAGCTTGAGTCAGGGATGTTGTGGCTCACAGCTCATGCTCTTGATTCCCCACACACACACGTGCACAAACACATTAGCAGGTGGACAGACATAAACATGTCACCTCAAACGACATTGAGCTAGCAGACTTCAGATACAGTTCGATTTTTAAAAGACCAGGCACCCTGCAGCGGTCCACCATATTTTCCTGGACTTCATAAATAATGAATTCAGATTGCAGGAATAACAGCAGCGTTAAATTTTATCATGTTCCAAAAGGGCACAAACAATGCCTTCAGCCTTGTCATTATTTCTCTACCATTAACTTGAACTAAATGCTCCATAAAACTTTATGGCAAGGGTTGAATTCTGGGTTTTAAAAAGCAACATATATGCCACTGTTCGTTTATAGAGTTCTTACCTCTCTTTCATTTCTTTCCTTTTTAATTTATTATTTTTTATTATTAAGATTCAGCAACATCATTTGACCTTTTTTGAAGAACTCAAGCCATATCATGGACACAAAAACATCTCCAGCTACTGCCTTTTTATTATTATTATTATTATTATTATTATTATTATTATTATTATTTATACCCCGCCCATCTGGCTGGGTTTCCCTAGCCACTCTGGGCGGCTTCCAACAAAAGATTAAAAATACATTAAAACATATTAAAAATACATTAAAACATCCATTTTTTTCATTACATTAATGCATTTATTCCTTATCCAATATACAGGAGTCTGCAAAATTCCTGCGACTTCTTATTGCTTGAAGATCTTCAGTGAAGCTCCCTCAGGTGGGGCACACAAAGAAGGACCTCTGATGGAAGCTGTAAGTTTCTTGGCTGGGAAAAGGCAGTCCTTTAAGTTTGTGCATGCTGCTGCCACACCTGAGATCAGGTGGGCCACCATAGGTTTAAATCACCTTGATACCACTTTAAGCAACCGAAGAATCCTGGGGGCTGTAGAACATTAAGAGTGCTGGGAATTGTTAAAGCTAAAGGTTAAAGCTAAAGCTAAAGGGACCCCTGACCATTAGGTCCAGACGTGACCGACTCTGGGGTTGCAGCTCTCATCTCGCTTTATTGGCCGAGGGAGCTGGCGTACAGCTTCCGGGTCATGTGGCCAGCATGACTAAGCCACTTCTGGCGAACCAGAGTAGCGCACAGAAACGCCATTTACCTTCCCGCCAGAGTGGTACCTGTTTATCTACTTGCACTTTGATGTGCTTCCGAACTGCTAGGTTGGCAGGAGCTCACCCCGTCACAGGGAGTCGAACCGCCAACCTTCTGATCGGCAAGTCCTAGGCTCTGTGGTTTAGCCCACAGTGCCACCTGCGTCCCTTGCTGGGAATTGTTACGATACCCCTATTCTCAGAGCTACAATTTTCAGAGTAGTTTAACAATAAATCCCTCATCTCAAGGAACTCTGGGAAGTGAATAGGGGTCTCCTAGCAACTCCCAGCACCCTATAGCTCCCAGGATTCTTTGAAGGAAGTCAATCGAAGCAGTTCGATTGTACTGTCCCACTGCTGTACACCGCCCTAAAGTTCCTGGGTGTGCTAAGAGCTGTTATGAGATCCTTACTGCACTCCAGGAGCTACGATTCCCAGAATTCTCTGTGAAGATGGATTGATTGGCTCCCAATGTGTTTCCGAGCACAATTCAAAGTGCTGACCTTTAAAGCCCTAAACAGCCTCAGTCCAGTATACCTGAAGGAACGTCTCCATCCCCACCGTTCAGCCCAGACACTGAAGTCCAGCGCCGAAGGCTTTCTGGCGGTTCCCTCGCTGCGAGAAGTGAGGTTACAGGGAACCAGGCAGAGGGCCTTCTTGGTAGTGGCGCCTGCCCTGTGGAACGCCCTCCCATCAGATGTCAAGGAGATAAACAACTACCTGACTTTTAGAAGGC
Source organism: Podarcis raffonei (assembly GCF_027172205.1). Lineage (NCBI taxonomy): Eukaryota > Metazoa > Chordata > Lepidosauria > Squamata > Lacertidae > Podarcis > Podarcis raffonei. The sequence goes on from NC_070617.1 coordinate 37,421,071, forward strand.
ATCTGAAGGCAGCCCTTTTTAGGGGAATTTTTAATGTCTGATGTTTTATTGTATTTTTAATATTCTGTTGGGAGCCACCCAGTGGCTGGGGAAACCCAGCCAGATGGGCGGGGTATAAATAATAAATTGTTGTTGTTGTTCTTGTTAAACCATGCTGGGAAGCGTAGCTCCTGGAAGGGAATAGGAGTCTCCTAAGAACTCTCAGGACTCTTACCAAACTACAACTCCCAGGATTCTCTGAGGGAAGCCAGGACAGTTCAGAGCAGTGTGATAATGGGTTTAAACACATGGTCTGAATGTGGCCAATGTGAGCAGCAGCAGAGAGTCAGGGGGCAGAGACAAGTTTTGTGCCCCACCCTCTAAAATTCAATCCCATCCCCCAAAATGCAATAGAGTGGGTGCAACAGTCCTCTTCTCTTTTGCAAGAGAATGCCCTAAAAAAAAACAAAACCAGGGCAAACTTTGGGGATTCCAAACATTGGCTGAATATTAAACATTTGATTATCCCTGCCTCCTTGCAGTCTGATCCTGTGCCGGCTTCCTCAGAAGTGGCTCCCATGTCACCATGTTCAATAGGATTTCTCCCAAGTTAAGAGGATTTCAGCCTCGAAGGTTCCCATAAGCACCAAGGCACACTCATTCCCTTAAGCGAGCCCTCATTCCTAGTGCAATAAAGTAACGCAGATGTTTACTCTAAATTAAAACTATATCTATCAAATCTGATACTTATGATAATAAAAAGCTTATTCCGCAACTTTAATTATTATGAAGAAGGGGCCCCCTGTGGCTTGTTCATTTCACAGAAATGGGGGAGGGGAGCTTGGAGAGAGAGAAGAAAGGAAACATTATCTGCTTTCTAATTATATCAGTTTTTCTAAACCAAAGGGAGGGGGAGCACATTTATTATACTCTGTCTAGGGAAGCTATGAATCATTTTGCTGTTCACTTAATGCATTTAATTTACATATCAGAACTACAAATAAGGGCAACGTGATTAGATCGCATTGCCTTTGGTTTTTTCCTAACTGGGGAAAATAGGCCATTTTGTTTAGCCATGGCAATTAAATTAATTTATTTTGCTATGACAGGGCTTTTGATAAGGTCATTTATCAACAAAGTGACTGTAGGAAACCTAATGGGACGTCTGCTTCCATCGGGAAACATGAAAACAAAACAAGACAGATAATTTCATTTCCATCAAATTCTTGGATTTTTTGTCCATGTGCCTACTCTAGTGAAGAGAGTGCTGTCTTGGATATGAACCCATTTTTGAAAGTTGTGTTTGAAAGGAAGGAAGGAAGGAAGGAAGGAAGGAAGGAAGGAAGGGCAACTAATTTAATATAAATTGTACACACACAATGCAGGCCTTTCCTGGTTCTTTAAAATAAATTGCAGCAGGTTTCGGAACTGTCTGGATTCCAGAACTTCTTGGCACACCCTCCAAGTGTCCCTATTTTCCAGGGACATTCCTGGATTTACAGAAGCTATCCCGGTTTCTGATTCAATTCCAGAATGCCCTACTTTCCCTTAGGGCGTCCCTATTTTCATCAGAAAGGACGCGGGTGGCGCTGTGGTGTAAACCACTGAGCCTTGGGCTTGCCAATCAGAAGGTCAGCAGTTCGAATCCCCGCAATGGGGTGAGCTCCCGTTGTTTGGTCCTAGCTCCTGCCAACCTAGCAGTTCGAAAGCATGCCAAAAAGTGCAAGTAGATAAATAGGTACCACTCCAGTGGGAAGGTAAATGGCGTTTCCATGCGCTGCTCTGGTTTCGCCAGAAGCAGCTTAGTCATGCTGGCCACATGACCCAGAAAAACTGTTGGCTCCCTCGGCCAGTAAAGCAAGATGAGCGCCGCAACCCCAGAGTCCTTCGCAACTGGACTTAACTGTCAGGGGTCCTTTACCTTTACCTTATTTTCATCAGAGAAATGTTGCAAGGTATGGAATAGGACATCTCTTTTTTTTTTTTTTTTTGGTATGAGCTTTCTTTTTTTTTTTAATAAAATTTTTATTGGTTTTTCAACATATAATATAAAACAATACAAAAGACAAACACAAACAAACAAACATATAAACATGTATAATTTCATAAGTTTTTCATGTACCCAATTTCAGCGACTTCCCCATGCCTCCCTTTTCTGCATCCCTGTTTTGAACTTTTTTTTTTCAGCAACCCCTGGTCCCAATTACTTATTTAGTTCCTTTCTGTAACCTCTTTCTTTCCTATCCAATCATTTATCGCTGCAAATCTGTTATGCTTTACCCATGACATTTTAACACTCAATAATTTTACAAAAAATTTTAAGATAAAGTTTAAATTTCTTCCAATCTTCTTCCGCCGTCTCTTTCCCTTGGTCACGGATTCTGCTTGTCATCTCTGCTAATCCCATATACTCGATCACCTTCGTCTGCCACTCTTCCAGTGTGGGTAATTCTTGTGTCTTCCAATACTTTGCTAGTAGAACTCTCGCTGCTGTTGTAGCATACATAAAGAACATCCTATCTTTCTTTGACACCAATTGGCCTACCATGCCCAGGAGAAAAGCCTCTGTTTTTTTGTGAAAGGTACACTTAAGCACCTTCTTAATTTCATTATATATCATTTCCCAGAAGACCTTAATCCTTGGGCACGTCCACCAAAGGTGATAGAAAGTGCCTTCAGTTTCATTACATTTCCAACATTTGTTATTGGGCAAATGGTAAATTTTTGCAAGCTTGACTGGGGTCATGTACCACCTATAAATCATTTTCATAATATTCTCTCTTAAGGCATTACATGCCGTAAATTTTATACCGGTGGTCCATAACTGTTCCCAGTCAGCAAACATAATGTCATGACCAATGTCCTGTGCCCATTTAATCATAGCTGATTTAACCATTTCATCCTGTGTATTCCATTTCAGCAGCAAGTTATACATTCTAGACAGGTTCTTCGTATTGGATTCTAACAGTTCTGTTTCTAACTTTGACTTCTCCACCTGGAAGCCGATTTTCCTATCCTGTTTGAAAACTTCATTTATCTGGTAATAATGTAGCCAATCTCTTACTTTAAACTTCATTTTCTCATAACTCTGTAATTTCACATTTCCACCTTCTTGTTCTACAATTTCCCAATATTTTGGCCATTTAGATTCCATATTAAGTTTTTTAACTTCCTTAGCCTCCATTGGTGACAACCACCTAGGGGTTTTATTTTCCAACAAATCTTTATAACGAATCCAAACATTATATAATGCTTTCCTAACAATATGGTTTTTGAAGCTTTTATGAATTTTTACCTTGTCATACCATATATATGCATGCCAACCAAATCTATTATTGAACCCTTCTAGGTCCAAAATGTCTGTATTCTCAAGAAGTAGCCAGTCTTTCAACCAGCAAAAAGCTGCTGCTTCATAGTAAAGTTTTAAGTCCGGCAGGGCAAACCCCCCTCTTTCTTTTGCATCAGTTAATATCTTAAATTTTATTCTGGGCTTTTTGCCCTGCCAGACAAATCTCGATATATCTTTCTGCCACTTCTTGAAACAGTCCATTCTGTCCACAATCTGCAATGTTTGAAACAAAAACAACATTCTTGGCAAAACATTCATCTTAATAACAGCAATTCTGCCTAACAAGGAAAGTCTCAAATTTGACCATATTTCCAAATCTTTCTTAATTTCTGTCCAGCATTTCTCATAGTTATCTTTAAATAAGTTCACATTCTTAGTTGTTAGATTAACCCCTAGATAGGAATAGGACATCTCAGGGCTTTTTTTCAGCCAAAACTCACCGGAACTCAGTTCCAGCACCACTCAGGTGGGAGCCATTGCTTGAACAAGGGAGGTGTTCATGGTGAGTTCCAGCACCTCTTTTTCCAGAAAAACAGCATTGTACCTATTTTCATCAGAGAACTATTGTAGAGTATGGCCTGGTTCCAGATTTAGCACACACAGAAACACGTCACACAACTTTGCCCATAACCTTTGTTACTGGACTGTACACCCTAACTTACCATATTTTTTCATGTATAAGACTATATTTTCCCCCCTATTATTTCAAGTTTAAAATTGGGGGTCGTCTTATACAGTGGTGCCCCGCAAGACGAATGCCTTGCAAGACAAAAAACTCGCTAGACGAAAGGGTTTTCCTTTTTTTGAGTCGTTCCGCAAGACAAATTTCCCTATGGGCTTGCTTCGCAAGACGAAACGTCTTGCAAGTTCTTGCAAGTTTGTTTCCTTTTTCTTAAAGCCACTAAGCCGCTAAGCCGTTAATAGCCGCTAAGAAGAAGAAGAAGAAGAAGAGTTTGGATTTGATATCCCGCCTTTCACTCCCTTTAAGGAGTCTCAAAGCGGCTAACATTCTCCTTTCCCTTCCTCCCCCACAACAAACACTCTGTGAGGTAAGTGGGGCTGAGAGACTTCAAAGAAGTGTGACTAACCCAAGGTCACCCAGCAGCTGCATGTGGAGGAGCAGAGACACGAACCCGGTTCCCCAGATTAAGTGACTACCGCTCTTAACCACTACACCACACTGGCCGCTAAGCCGCTAATAGCCGTGCTTCGCAAGACGAAAAAACCGCAAGACGAAGAGACTCGCGGAACAGATTAATTTCGTCTTGCGAGGCACCACTGTAAACGGATAGTGCATATAGGAGATTTCTTTATTTGGAGTCCCCAAAAATAGGGGTTGTGTTATAGACGGGGGCATGTTATACACAGAAAAATATGGTAACTCAGGGTCATCTTACCCATAGGCGCTAGGAGTGTGGGGCACCCGGGCGCTGGGCTCTCAGGGGCACCAGGCCAAGAGTCCAGGGCCCGAGAGTTGAGTCTGGGGAAGAGCCCACCCGCCCGTCAGAGCATCATGGCGGGCTCTTCTGCTGCGGGCAGCTCTGATCCACGAGTTCGGGGGCGACCGAGCCAGCGAGATGGTGAGGCGGCCGGCTGGCTCTGCCCTCCTGCGCGCCTGGGACTGGACAACTTGGGGGGGGCGCCAGGTGGATCTTTGCACCTTGGCGCTGCATATGCTTAAGACAGCCCTGCAGTAACTCATATGGCTGTTGTAAGGGAAAGGCAGTTACTCAACCCTGACCACTTCAGAGACATATACAGTTTTCAGGTTACGCTCCGCGGCGACCCAGAAGCAATGGAATTCGTTACTTCCGGGTTTCACCGCTCACGCATGCACAGATGCTCAAAATGACGTCACATGCATGCGCAGAAGTGGAGAATGACGACCTGCGCAGACGCACAGAAGTGGGTTGTGTTCACTTCAGGATGCAAACAGGGCTCCGGAACGGATCCCATTCGCATCCAGAGGTACCACTGTACTGGGTTGTATACAGTGCTGGTCCTACTCAAAGTAGACCCACTGACATCAATGACCATGGCTAACTTAGATACAACCCATCTGAATAAGAAAAGCACTTCCGAATCAAGCCAAATCTTATCCAACATCCTTTTCCCACAGTGGCCACCCAGATGTTTCTGGGAAGCCCAAATGAAGGAAAAGGGTGTAGCAGTACTCTCACAGGATACAAATATGGTAATTCCCACATTAAATAATGTGTGAGGGGATGCTGCTTTATAATTTAGGGTGAAAGATACCTCAGGGGAGGTGGACATGGAGTAAGAGTTCCATTCTAGGCCCCATCTGCACTATACATCTGAAGCAGTATCATACCACTTTAAACAGACATGGTTTTAAAAAAAGGAAGGTATCTTTTACCATATGTGGTGGGCTTGTAAAGAGTTAAAGGCTTTCTGTGAAATGATATATAGTAAGTTAAAGAAAATGTTTAAAAACACTTTTGTTAAAAAACCAGAAACCTTTTTACTGAGTATAGTAGATGAAGAGATACAAAAAAAAAAGAAAGATAAAAGACTGTATGCTACAACAGCGGCAAGAATCCTTTTAGCCCAAATATGGAAACATCAACAAGTACCAACAAAAGAAGAGTGGCAGGTGAAAATGATGGACTTTGCGGAACTGGCGAAGCTGACGGGGAAAATCCGAAACCAGCACGATCAAGTATTCCAAAAAGACTGGGGTAATTTATACAATATTTGAAAGATCATTGTAAGCAATTAACAACTTTAGTAGGGTTATCTGAAGGCTTCTAATGAGAAATTGATTACCTTTCTATATTTATTTAAATTTTGGGGTATTTAGTAAAGAGTTATATTAGAATTGGGAAATATATAAAATGCTGTAATATAAAGCTTAGATTTGAAAGCCAAGAGGTGGGAGGGAAGGAAGTCGACAGTCTCTAAAGAGCCAAAGAAGTAAAATGGATAATAATGATGTGATTATATATGTTTAAATGGAAAAGTAATAAAAATTATTTTTTAAAAAAATAAAATAAACAGAATTTATTAAGGTATTTAAAAAATATTAAACAGACATGGCTTCCATCAAAGAATCCTGGGAGTTGTGGTTGGTTGAGGTGCTGAGAGTTGTCAGGTAACCCCTATTGTTTCTCATATAGCTACAGTCTACAGAATGGTTACAGGTAGGTAGCCGTGTTTCTCTGCCATAGTCGAAACAAAATTTAAAAATTCCTTCCAGTAGCACCTTAAAGACCAACTAAGTTTGTTATTGGTATGAGCTTTCGTGTGCATGCACACTTCTGTTTCAGTGTATCTGAAGAAGTGTGCATGCACACGAAAGCTCATACCAGTAACAAAGTTAGTTGGTCTCGAAGGATTTTTTTTTATTTTGTTTAGTCAACAGAATGGTTTAACAATCCTAGAGAACGGTAGCTCTGCGGGGGGAATAAGGGTCGCTTATCAACTCCCAGCATCCTTTAAAAACTACAACTCCTAGAATTCTTTGGGGCATCCATGCCTGTTTAAAGTGGTATGTTACTGCTTTAAATGTGTGGCATGAATGTGGCCTGTAGGTGAGCCAGGCAAGTATAAAGAAGAGCTCTGCGAATGGTAGGAGAGGGTGAAGTTCAGAGTGTCCACAGGTCTTCCACTCTCTCTGCAACTTGCGTCATCAATAAAGCCACAGCACGTCCCAACAAATGAGTCCGTCTTCCTTTGACCACGTGCTGGCCTCAGTCTATGTGTCAGCTCTTCCACAAATGCAAGCTGTCAAACACTGCAAGCTGCCATCTGTCTAGAGATAGGCCCTCAAGATTTTTCTATTCCCGGGCAATTAATGCCAGTATAGCAGTCAGCAAGCGCTGAAGCAGCTCCTTAGATTTAAGAACCCCATTTTTCTCCACAAACAGGCCCCAAAGGGCTTATTGGGGGGTCCTTCACAGAGCCTGCATATATATGAATATATATTTTGCCACCACCAGCTAAGAAATGAATAGGCTGAATCAGCCTTCAGGACCAGACAAGCTGAAACAGCCCTGTCTGGCTTGTTATAGTACATTTTCACTATTTAATGCCTTGTTGATTTGCATCTTTTAGAGAAAAAAGGCAGAGGCTGGAGAGAGAGAAGGCATCATGTAGACTTTCCCAACTGTTTCAGCCATGCTGCTTCATGTTTGGCGTCCTTGGTGCCCCAGCAAATTCCGAAAAGATGATTTAAAAACAAAAGGCGCATTAGCTAATATTGTAAAAGTGAGTGTTTGCAAAGGCTCATTAAAAGCTAGGCGCTGACGCTAACATCGTAGCAGCGATTCTATTTCATTGCTAAACTACAGTAATTAAACCATAGCCACTCTGTGTTATTTAGCAAAGTAAATAATTACACTGTGCCCTAGAGGTTTAGAGCCCTGCTGCCGTCATGTCTGCAAACCACCTTTTGTGAGTTGTTCACACCTCTTCAAATTTTTAACTGTTTAATTTTTTTAATTAATTTTTTTATTGTAATACCACAATCCAAAGGTGCAGTAGTAGGGTATGGCATGGAAAGCCAGTGTAGTGGTTTGGGAGCCAGACTAGGACTTGGGAGACCAGGGTTCAAATTCCCACTCAGCCATGAATCCCACTGGGTGACCTTGGGCCAGTGACTCAGTCTCTGCCTATCCTATCACACAGGGTTGCTGCAAGGATAAAATATGTCAACCACCTTGAGCTCCTTGGAGCAAACGTGGGATATAAATGTAATAAATAAAGACATTCCACATCATACCATATACAAAACGAAGAATAACAAAATGACACAAAATACATAATAAAATAAAGAACGAAGTCTAAAGCATAAGAAGTAAAATCCCACATGACATAAAAGCAAACAATTTATTTGTGTTAATCTTTCCTGCAGTAGCCAAAGTCCGTAAGTTCTTACACGACAAAGGCAAGTGTAGATTGTTCAAGCTTTTGTGGCAATTAAAGACCTGCAGCTAATCTTGCACCAAAGAGTTGACCCATTGTATCATTGGGTGTTAATCCACTGAGTCCGTCTGTCTGGCCAGCAAAGACAATGAATGTTCCTTTGTTCTTCTCATGCAGCAGCGTGGTATTTTCCTTTCAGCCTGTTAATTTGCAACAGTTTCAACAACTTTTAATAAGTATAGGGAGTTATCTTATACCCTTCAAGTGAGACCATTGAAAAAGCTCAGTATGGTCAATACAGTTTGGTGGCAGCTGTCCAGGGTTTCAGACAGGAAGAAGAAGAAGAAGAGTTTGGATTTGATATCCCGCTTTATCACTACCCTAAGGAGTCTCAAAGCGGCTAACATTCTCCTTTCCCTTCCTCCCCCACAACAAACACTCTGTGAGGTGAGTGGGGCTGAGAGACTTCAGAGAGAAGTGTGACTAGCCCAAGGTCACCCAGCAGCTGCATGTGGAGGAGCAGAGAAGCAAACCTGGTTCACCAGATTACGAGTCCACTGCTCTTAACCAGTACACCACACTGGTTCCCAGCCCTCCCTGGAGATTCTGGGACCTTCTGCATGCCAAGCAGCTGCTCTGCTACTGAGCTACAGCCCTTCCCAAACAGCCCACTCTTCTTGGGATGGAAACCAGAGCAGCTTCCACGGCATCCATTAAAGTCAAACGACAACAATCAAATCAAATGACAGAACGTGATAAAAACAGAAGAGCAGCACTTAAACAGCAGGCATTTAAAAGAAGTACCGTAAAAAAACAAGACAGCTGCAAATCACAATGGGGGAAACAGGCACCCAAGCACAAAAGCAGGAGAGGAGAAAGAAAGAAAATGTTAGGCACACCTTGGCCCTGTCAAAGACACCCTGGAAAAGCCCAGGCCTGGACTTTGCATCTAAGAGCATGCAGTTCTTCACCCTCCCATACCAAATATGCATCTGTCAGGGGCTCAGGAGCAGAAGCACAGGGGAGAGAGGAAATGGAGAGCGAAGGGGAAGAATCCGAGGGGAGCGTAGGGGAGTATGACAGTGACCCGAGAGATTCCATGAGCTTCTCCAGCGAATCAGAAGATTCCCAGAAGGGGGCGCCGATGGTCAGGGCAAGGGGGGTCCCAGGGGGGACGCACCAGAAACAAGGGGCCAGCGGGGACTCCCAAAGCAGCAGCGGGGGATCAGGACCAGCTTCCCCACCAGAGCGTAGTGGGGGGGAAGAGTCACATGTGTCAGGACCAGCGTCTCCTCCAGCGGGGAGAGAAGATGAGTCAGGGCTGACCACGCCTCCATCGGAGAGTGGGGGAATGGAGGGGAGGTCAGTTCCAGCTAGCCTCCCCGAAGGGGGGAGCAGTGACAGCAGCAGTGAAACGGTCAGGAGGAAGGTTGCCGGCTGGGCGCGCGCGCCAAGTTCAAATGTACAGGCGCGCGGGACAGCAGGAAACCTGGATTGGGAACCAGGTCCTAAAGCCCGAAGGAGGGAGGGGGAAGAGTCAGGGGGACTCAGCGTCAGAAGAGTCTAGGAAGGGCGAGACCCCGACAGACAGGCGGAACCAGAGGAGGAAAGAGCAAAGGAAGAGGTGGAGGAAGGCTAGAGTCTTAAACTGGTGTCTGGGGGGAGGAGATTCAGACGGAGCTTCAGCGGTCTAGAATTTGAGACGTAGAGCTGCACGCTGCGGCTGTGAAAGTGAAACTGAACTTCAATAAAGACTTTCGTACTTAACAACGAAACGGCGTTGGTCCTTTGTGAGCTGGGACCTCGGGCAGCTCTGACAGCATCCATATAGAAAGGTTACTCTGAATGTCGGGACGTCCCCCATCTCCTCCATAGGTCCTGTTGTCAACATTTCCAACTGCACATTATTTCATAATCTATATTTTATATCTATCCATATTGTCCATTCTGGAGGAAATCAGCCCTGAGTGCTCACTGGAAGGACAGATCCTGAAGCTGAGGCTCCAATACTTTGGCCACCTCATGAGAAGAGAAGACTCCCTGGAAAATACCCTGATGTTGGGAAAGATGGAGGGCACAAGGAGAAGGGGACGACAGAGGACGAGATGGTTGGACAGTGTTCTTGAAGCTACCAGCATGAGTTTGAACAAACTGTGGGAGGCAGTGGAAGACAGGAGTGCCTGGCGTGCTCTGGTCCATGGGGTCACGAAGAGTCGGACACGACTAAACGACTAAACAACAACATATTGTCCACAGTATTTGTTACATTACAAGTGAGATTAAAATCCTGTTAATGTTTTCATCTGCTTACAGTGGTTGAATGCACATTTTTCTCATTGATGGTGGAGGGGGCTGAGGTTGGGGGATTGTCTCCTTTCCTGCTCTTCTAGATGTGGCAGCCTTTATGCCAAAACCCACAGTAGCCATTTTGTTTTTTGCCACACACACGGCAGCCATTTTCTGAAACACTTTCTCAACACCTCAAATATGCCTGATCCAAAAAGGTTGGCCACCCCGATCGAGAACTTCACCTCAGGCAGCAAAACGTCTTCGAATGACCAAGCTCCTTCAGAGTAGACTTCCACATATCACTTTTCACCGCCTGTGTCCTTTTTCCCTCCTTGCTTCCCTCCCTCCATCCCCACGGGCATTTAATTTACTCCAGCACAGCAGATGATTAGGTTATGCTTTATAGTGTGATGGCCATTGCAGAATGTCCACCACTGGGCTCTTTCGCAAGAGGCATTTAATTTTCCTGCCGTAAATCGCTGTAGATGAAAAGAAACGAAAAAGGGAGGGAGGGCGAATCTTTCTTCAGTGCTATTGTGAGCGGAGAAGTAAATATTGTCACTCTTTCGACATGGCTAATTAGTTACTTCCCAAATCATTTGACTGCTTGCGACACTTTAAATTGCTTTTTGGACCTCCTGCATCTATATATAATAGACACAATGGCTTGGAGCGCTGGAGCCACATTGGAAAATTGACAACGTTGCAACTTGATAAATCAGGCAACTGAAAGGGGGAAGAAAAAAGAGCAACCCTTAGTTTAGTTAATGGAAAAGTGTGGGGCGGCGAGCTCTTTTGGTACCAACCACCTTATTTATTCAAGTGGAAATATTTCAGCCAGGATGAACAATTCATTCTTCCCATCCCTCGCGGCTAATTTATTTAGTGCACTGGTGGAGAACCTCCAGCCCACAGGTCTAATTTGACCTGCTATACCATTTCCCATAAGCAATGCCAATGCCAGTGCTCACAGTCCGCTGAGGGGCCCACGGCTGACCCCTGGAGCCTCCCAGCCCTGCTCTCCCTCCCTCCCTGCTGTTTCGGCTTGTTCACCTGCCCAGGCTGAGCAGGCAAGCAGTGACAAGAGCGAGGAGGTAGTTCATCACCTTCAACTTGCCTTGTATGCTGGATTGGGGCCAGAGAGGGAGAAAGGAGGGGCACGTAAATGGACAGTGGGGATGGAAGTAGGGAGATGGCAGGTCCACTCAGGGATGGGACCCAGGAGTTTTCCAAAGTGTGGAGCTAGGACTAGTTGTTCCTTTCTGTGCCTTAAGCGGGTGCCAAGGCCTGACTACACACGCTCTCCTGGATGAGCCCCAGTCTGTGACATTGCCTGCTTAAAACTCTGGAATATTTTAAAAGTAGCAAACAATGAGTTTGCACTCTTAGCCAGCCAGGCCAGTGTTGGAGGGAGGTGCGAGTAGCTGTTCCAATCCTGCCAGCCCTAATAATAAAGAAATGTTCCCTAGCCAGTACCTGCTACTCAAGAAATACAGACTTCTCCTTTGTCTCTGCACCCAGGTCCCTGTGCAAGACGGCTGTGCAAATCCATTACATTGATGGCACTGTGGATCACCGTAACAGCAGGAGTCAGGCCGGCCCCGTAATGAGAATAGGCTTCCATTGATTGGCCTGGGGCTCCCTCTTAGACAATGTCATTTCAGCAGGTGCGTCTTTTAAATCTTGTGGCTTTTCTAGCAATGCTGTTCTGCCGGCAGCTAACCAGACCAAAACCTAGGACAGTTCTTATTTTATTTTTAAGACTGAAAGGTGATGAAATGTGACTATGGTGCCAACGTGGGGTGTGGGGATAGGCACCACTGTGCCCTCTAGATATTGTCAAACTGCAGCACCCACAAATTTGTTGGCCATCCCGGCTGCCATAGGCACCACATTGGCTAGCTCTGAGTTAAGGGTATTGCCTTAGGTCTGTGGAGACCCGGGTCCAAATTCAGAAGGCTAGTGTCAATAGAGTACGATCTGATCCAGCAGGGCTCTTCTTCTTTACCTTCCCCATCCCATCATTTTATTCTGTTGGCCTCAGTGTTCTATTGTACAGTGGTACCTTGGTTTACAGGGACACAGGTGGAACCTAGGGCTTGCTGATCAGAAGGTCAGCGGTTCGAATCCCAACGGGGAGCTCCTGTTGTTCGGTCCCAGCTCCTGCTCACCTAGCAGTTCGAAAGCACGTCAAGTGCAAGTAGATAAATAGGTACCGCTCCGGCGGGAAGGTAAATGGCGTTTCCATGCGCTGCTCTGGTTCGCCAGAAGCAGCTTAGTCATGCTGGCCACATGACCTGGAAGCTGTCTGCGGACAAACGCCGGCTCCCTCGACCTGTAAAGCGAGATGAGCGCTGCAACCCCAGAGTCGTCTGTGACTGGACCTAATGGTCAGGGGTACCTTTACCTTTACCTCGGTTTACAAACTTAATCTGTTCCGGAAGTCCGTACTTACACCAAAGCATTCTTAAACCAAGGCGTGCTTTCCCATAGCAGTGGGGGACTCAATTTACAAATGGAACACACCCAACAGGAAGCGGAACATGTTCTGCTTCCAAGGCAAAGTTCACAAACCAAAACACCTACTTCCGGGTTTACAGTGTTCTTCATCCAAGTTGTTCATAAACTAAGCTGTTCTTAAACCAAGGTACCACTGTACTAGCATAGAACATTATTGCAGAATTGTAGAGTTAGAAGGGACCCCCCAAAGGTCATCTAGTCCAACCCGTTGCACGGCAGGAATCTCAACTAGATCATCCCTGACAAATGGCCATCCAACCTCTGCTTAAAAACCTCCAAGGACGGAAAGTCCTCCACCTTCCAAGGGAGTCTGTCAAACTGTCAAGCAGCTCTTACTGTTGGAAAGTTCTTCCTGATGTTTACTTGGAATCTCCATTCATGATGCATGTGTAATATCTGAAAGATTGCCCCCTTCTCTACAAATGCTCTCAGATGTTAAGCTCAGCAGAGGAGGCCTTCTTGGTAGCTCCTCCAGCCCTCAGAAATTCTGGGGGGATTGGCCCGGGAGAGGGCATTCTCTGTGGCAGCTCCGAGGTGGTGGACTTCCCACAGAGGAATGTCCAGCACAGTTTCCATCACAGACTGAAGACGCACACCTCTTTACCGTGGTCTTTGGCACCTGAGATATATGCTTTCAGGACCCAACCTGTTCTTGTGACTGAAATTTGTTTTAAACTGTTTTTAATACTGAATTTCAGATTGTTGTAACCCACCCTGGGATCTGATGGCGAAGGACAAATAATGAACTGAAATAACAGTAACAATATCAGTGATGGTGATGATGATCAATCTTCAATGGACCAAATTCAGAAGACACCTGCAAGCACAAGGCAGCTTCCCCCCCACACACACACACATCTCCCCAAAATTTGCTCTGGGGGGTAAGGAGAACCCCCCTCCCCAAAACGCACGCAGGAAAGGGAGAGGGGAAATTGCTTTGTCTGGAAGGCAAAATGTCTTGCACCTACAAAACAACTGAATTAGTGTGATGTTGTAATTCCACCCAATATCATCATGGTCAGGCTTTGGAATAGTAAGGACCATAAGCCCTGAGCACAAGACAGGACATGAACCTGGAACAAAAGAGTAAGGCTGTCCAACTTGACAGTCCAGAGGAGAAATGATGTTTCTGGCTATGGGCAACCTCTGACCGTTTAGGAGTTGGCCTCCTTCTCCTGTCAGACCCAAGCCAAGCCAGCATGGCTGGTGGTCAGGAATGATGGTAGTTGTAGTCCAATGACATCTGGAAGTCCACAGAGCCTTCCATCTTTGGCACAGAGCCAATATGGAGCAAATTAAGCCACTATTCCTGACCCTTAAAGGGCCTTGGCAATTATCAGCCACTGATATACACCAGCATTCCCGGAAAGCCAACCTTTTTTTTTAATGAACAGAAATAAAAAGCTCTCATTAAGTAGAATCTGGCAGGGTTTTCAGCCAAGTACTGTAGAAGACCAGAGAGTTGAGTCAGCAGAGTGCCAACGAGGCAAGTAAAGGTGCTTTGCTCACCTGCTGGAGTTCTTTGATAAAGGTTAACCAACCTGTAAGGCTGAGGTGGAGCATACATTTTCATAACCCTTTTTAATATCATCACCATTTCCCATGGCAGAGCAAAGGGGCGACGTCTGGGTCAGCAATGCAGCAATTTGAAAGGGTGGCAGTGGAAACGGCAATGAAAATGAAAGCTTCCTTTGCCTTCTTAACTTGACCTTCCAGTTTTCCCTGGAACAATTTGCCAGCTGGTAGTTAAGAGAAGTACAGTCATCATAGATGATCTCCCTCCTTATAAAATATCAGATAGTATATAGATATGAAGATTCACAATATATGTGCTGGAATCCAGACCAACCTAGGAAGGTACCCTCCACCAGGTCAGATTTTCCTCCAAGATACATGCATGGCCGTCCACATGTGAAGGTTTCCACATTTCAAACATCTGGATAGCAGGGGCAAGATGGGAGGAGCTGAGCATCATTGGGGGCTGGTCCAATGACAACAGCCCCATGGCCATTTCATGAACACTTTGCCCCTTCTTGCAAGTAACTCGCAAAAGGAGCTTAAGAAGCACTGCTGTTGAGCAGGGATGGGAACCTGTGGCTCTCCAGATGTGGTTGAACTACCAGATGTGGTCGCTCTTCATTGGCTATTCTGACTGGGGCTGATGGGAGTTGGAGTCCAGTGACATTTGGGGGCCACAGGTTTCCCCATCTTTGCTGGAGAGTTACTAGGAGATCTAAAATTATCACCCAGGCAAGTTGGCAGGGACAATGTCATGGGCCAGGAGTCAGCTTCACCTGCTGAGCAGCAGCCTGAAAGAGCAGAAGGCGCAGAGGCTCCACCTGCTGCTGACCAGCCTTCTTGCTCCTGATGAGAACCAGCTGGCTCCAGCTTTCTTAAGCAGGGTTTCCAGTCTCGGTCAGTTGCTGGAAACAACATTTGTCCTTCTTGACCAGACCTTGCTGCTTCTTGAGCCCTTGGACCCTCGGCTTTCTTGACCCCTGATTTGTCTGACTGTGTGAAGTGAGATACTCCTGACCTTGGGACTGGACTGGACCTTGTATACAGACTAGTTTTCAAATGTTTGTAAAAGATTCTGACTCAAAGGGAAGGTTTTCCCACACTCTGGATCTTTTGAAAAGCAGCAGCTTCCCAGCCCTGCAAATTTGTCCCCTCCTCCCTCTCCTGCAATGTGTCATCTTCATTTGCATCTGTCACATTATTCACTAGGACACACTTGTTTACCGCCTAAGTGATGGAATCGAAGGAGTCGGTACAGCCAGGTGTGCTGAAAACAAAAATCAACATAATCAGGAGGCTTGGAAAATTGCTTTTAATTGTGTGTTTACACAGGCAATTCTCCAAAATTATTTGGGCCGGGAGGCTACAGATTCCATACTGTCAGATAACCCATATAAAAACCCTCATTTACCCAGAGATGGGGAATGGGTGAATATTTAACCACACTTTAAACCTAAATGTAATATTGCACTGGATAGCTTATTTAGGTAGGGAATGGATCCAGCTGGAAATTAAACATTTAGAACACCTCTAGAGGCATAGCTCCTGCAGCACCTGGAAGACCTAACAGAATAAATTTGTGAGTCTGCAAGTTGCCACAAGACCCCTTGTTGTTACAACATCTCAACTGTCTTGTAGGGCTGTTTACAGTCCCCTATCACCCGAACTAACATGAGCCAACCCAAGGAACCTGTCCCAGCCCTGATACAACCCCAAAACTACTTGGAGGCAGGGCTAATGTGAAATTAGGTTTTCCTCAACCTGACTCTGCCCCAGCCAGAATCCCCTCCACATAGGCTTGATTCAGCTCAGTTATTCAGGCTTTGCCCAAATCCAGGGCACTGACCTATGTCTGCACCTGCATGTCTTCATCCATGACTCGAGAGAAAGGGGAAGGTAGAGTTTTTCATCCTGAAAGCCACATTCCCTCTGGGCACATTGCCAGGGGTAGATGAGGCCGGGGGCACAGCAGTGAATGTAAATTTTACCTTTGTAAAAGGCTGATTGCTACATACACTCTTCCCTGTATTTCACCCAAACAGGCAAGGATCATCACCGGAGGCAGGGATGCATTCCAGTAGCATAAAGGGTGTGAAACAAGACAGGTAAGGGGTGTGGCCTGTGTAGAGGAGGTGTGGCTTACAGGGACCCAAGGGCCAGATAGAGAGTCCTGGAGGTCCACATTTGGCGCCCGGGCCTGAGGTCCCCATTCCTGCATTATAGTTCAGGGTCATCCAGTCAGCAGAGGATTTCAGTACAAACCAAAGTTCTACTTCATGAAGGATTTGCAGGATTTGCTGCCACAAGATGCAGTGACAGCTGCTAGCTTAGAAGGGTTTAGAATGGGATTTGACAACAGTTGCTTCTGGTTGCTAGTCCTCATGGCTACAGATAATCTCCAGGCTCACTGGGCAGTAGCTTCCGGGAACAACATCAGAAGTTGGCGCTTACCTTCCTGCACTGCTTGTGGGTTTCACAGAGACATCTGGCTGACCATCATTGGAATATACCCTTCTCTCCCCCTTCCTCTTCTGTTCTGGAAGTCTACGTCTCTGTGTGCCTGCCCTCAACCTGTTATGCTGAAGTCCTATACAGAAGTGAGCTCCATTGGGTTCAATGGGCTTTGCTCCCAGGTAGGCAAGTATAGCTGCCTTCTCTAACATGGTGCCTTCAAGATGCTTGGGACTAACAGCTCCCATCAACCCCAGCCAGCATGGCCTCAGGTCAGGAATGATGGGAGTTGCAGTCCCACAACTAGAGGGCGCCAGGTTGGGAGAAGGCTGGAGTATACAATTGCAGCATTAATCACTTTCCCCTTACCTACCCATGGCCAACTGAAGGCGTTTGATGAAAAAAGAATTGCTAATAAGAAATTTCATTTAATGGTCATCAGCCAAGAGCCAGCAGAGGTCTTGGGTCAGCATGAGACTCATTATGAACAGAGTGAGATTCTGTATCCTGTGTGGAATGAGTTATTGATTTTATCCAACCCATAAAGGGCATCTCATTCAGGAATACATATCACCACGCCTGGCATCCTATAGCCGAAAACCACAACCAGGCCTTGCATTGCTGAATCCTTGTTCTCCACCCAACCCCCAGCTTCTAGATATAATTTGCTAAAATCTTAAAACTTGTCCCAGCACACATTTTGTCACACTTGAATGGCATAAATATGAAATGATGGTGCAGGAACAGTAGTCAGCCTGGTCACATGTGTCCAAGAAATGCTGTTTCCAATGGCCAAGAATGGAGCTTTCCCAAGGAGATATTCCCACACATCCTGGAAGACTACTGACATCATCCAGCCTCACTTTGGGTCTGTTACTGGTGGCTATGGCTGATTTTAAAGAGATGCACCCAGAGGCAAAGCAGAAGAAATGGTCTAATTTGTAACAAGTCCACAAAACTCTTAACTGCAATTCTAATGGGTCAGTCATAATCGGCAAGGGAATCCATGGGTTGTGAGTTCAATGTTAGTCCTTCTCAGTGTAGACCCACTGAAATTTATGGAGATGACCAGCTTAGCTCTATCCATTTCAGTGGGTCTACTCTGAGCATAACTAGCTGGACAAAAAAGACCCACATGTCTTGACCTCTAGACAGAGCTAGAGGCAAAAGCTGGCAGAGCAATGAATGTAAATTTGACCTTTGTATAGCAATCTAAGTTTCAGTGCACACATGCTCCCCTCCAGAGAAACAAGAAGTGTGACTAGGGTACAAGGACCTATTCTAGACAGACAAAATTAACTGAAAGGGGGTGTAAATTGGGGTGGGTGAAGGGTGTGGCCTAGGAAAGGGATGCAGTCTGAGGAAAGTCCCAAGGGCCAAACAGAGAGGGCCAGAGGGCCAGGTGTGAGCCCTGGGCCTGTGGTTCCCTGTGCCTTCTTTAAGAATTCATGCTTCACATCTGGAAGGGTAAGACAGTCTCCAACTTCGTTGGGGCAAGCTGAGCACTTGTAGCTATCCAAGGTGCTGAGCTGTGCTTTGTGACTTCATGCTGAGGACAGATCACAAGAGGCTTGGTGTTCTAGTTTTCACAAAGCAGCATGCTGCTTTGCACGCTCTTGCTCTCTCTTCCTCTCTCTCATACACACAAACACTGCTTGGGCTACTTTAAAGTATAGCTGCAGAGCTTTCCACATTGTGTGTCGCGACACGTTAATGTGTTGGCTGCAGTGTGTAGGTGTGTCGCGTGAACACTCCCCATGCTCTTCCTGAGGTTAGAAAGGGGTTAATTTGATCTCTGGTTTGCTAGTAAAACAGAATCACTGTGTCACGAAATTATGCATGTCTAAAAAGTGTGTCCCCAACGTGAAAAGTTTGGAAAGCTCTGAGTGGCTGAGAGGAGAAACCACATACATTGCCCTGAGCTCCTGGGACCAAAGTGTGGGATAAAAGCAACGTAGAGTTGGAAGGGACCCCACAAGAGTCATCTAGTCCACCCCCCCTGCAATGCAGGAATTGTAAATAATAAAATCTTGTAAAACAAGGAAGGGGAGCCTATGGCCCGCTGAGCAAGAACCCTGCTAGATTAGGTCAGTAGCCAATCTAGTTACCGTATTTTTTTGCTCCATAAGACACACTTTTTTCCTCCTAAAAAGTAAGGGGAAATGTCTGTGCGTCTTATGGAGTGAATGTGTGGTCAATCGCTGGCTCCCTTGCTGGCCCCACCCCCTTGTCCAGGCCTCCATTGTTGAATGTTCTGCAGACGGAGGCTGATTGTTTCCCCAGCGACATGGGACTGGCTGATTAGATTATCTTTCTGGAAACTGTAGAAACAGCTCCCTTTCCTTTCCTAAAGAAGCTACAGAACTGTGAGTTGAACCACACAAAAACAGGATTTTTTCCCTTTGCAAAGTAAGCTCAACAACTTTGAGCTGATCCTCAAAAAAGGGGGCTTTTCCCCTTTCCTAAAGAAGCTGCAGAACTGTGAGCTGATCCCCCAAAAAACGGGGCTTTCCCCCTTTCCTCCTCTAAAAACTAGGTGTGTCTTATGGAGCGAAAAATACGGTAAGTATCCTGTGCTCACAGAATCCAACCAAATGCCTACAGAAGCACCCAAGCAGGACCTGAGCTTCACAACCCCCCTCCCCTCCTGTGGCCTCCAGCAACTGCCATTTAGAACCACACTGCCTCCAACAAAGGAAGCAGACCATAGCCTTCAGGGTGAGCCTCCATAAACGTGCCTAATCCTCTTTTACAACCATGCAAATTGGTGGCCGTTACTGCCTGTTTTGGGTGCTAATTTCATACCTCAACTAAGTGTTGTGTGAAGAACTCCCTTCCTTTGTCTGTCCCGAATCTCCCAATATTCACCGTCATTGGATGTCTCTGAGCTCTAATGTTGTGAGGGAGACAACCTTTCTCCATACTACATACACTGCCCTAGGGGTGATTGGGTGGGAATCCAGCAATGTCTGTAGTGCCACATATTCTTCACCTGTGCTCTAAACCATGAAACCCCTCAAATTTCCCATGGCTCAGAGAAAGCCACAAACCAGTTGATTAAATTGGTCTGTGATATTTATGCTCTCATCCCCCCCCCATACTGCTTGCACCTTAACTTCATTCAGAACAGGAAATCTCCTATTTGAATAATTTATATCCCTGAGGAAGAAGGGGGGGGGATTTGAAATTTTATTCTAGCTGTGGCTACCAGGTTCACTGAGGGGTGAAGTAAAAGCAGTGCTCTCTCTCTCTCACTCACACACACACAACATTTATTGTACTGGAAGCCTCTACTGTTCACATTGGCTTGGCTCCCAGTTCTGAGTGATTAGAATAAACCATAGAAATATTAATTAACAGTGCCAGGATTGCAGGACTAATAGTGTTTGTGTTAATGGGGTGTTAACAAATTGAAAGCTGCGGCATCACGCTCAGCTCGGGAGAAGCAGCCTCTCCACAGTACCTTGAATTGATGGAGGAAATCAAACATATGCTTTTACAGGCCGGGGAGAATGGGGCTGTTTTGGAAGAGGGCTAAAGCAAGCCAAACAAAGCTGCAAAGAAGCAACTTCCTGGCTCTCAAAGTATACAAAGGACCTGCAGTTGCTCTTTCAAGAGCTCCCCTGTCAAAAAATTTGCCTGCTATTTCCATTTTGTGAGGATTCAGATGAAACTATTCACCATTTGAGGGTAAGTTTTGCATCAGCCCTGCCAAACTAGTAGTTCGAAAGCACAAAGTGCATGTAGATAAATAGGTACTGCTCTGGCAGGAAGGTAAACGGCATTTCCATGCGCTGCTTCGGTTCACCAGAAGTGGCTTAGTAAGTAGATAAATAGGTCATTTACCTTCCCGCCGGAGTGGTACCTATTTATCTACTTGCACTTTGACATGCTTTCAAACTGCTAGGTTGGCAGGAGCTGGGACCGAGCAATGGGAGCTCACCCCGTCGCGGGGATTCGAACTGCTGACCTTCTGATCGGCAAGCCCTAGGCTCTGTGGTTTAACCCACAGCACCACCCACATCCCTACATTGATACAATAATAGCACATTATTTATGCATTTATACTGGACCATCCGCAAAACAAGCTAAGCAAATCCATATTCTGACCATTGCTACTTGGAACAGCCTAGTATGCCTTTGCAGCTGGAATCTTACTGTGGGGAGAGATGCACTTGACTGGTGGGGGGGTGTTATAGAACAGTGAGTCCTGGTTCCTGTAATTCTTAGAATTCAACCCAGCAGTTTTCCTGGTGGATCTACCATATCAGAGTCAGGAACAGTTCAGACCAAGGACACAAGGTCTCTCTCTACACAAAGTAGGCATGGTCAGGCAGCCATGAAAAGATTTTGCTAAGCCTTACTCCAAGTCACAAGTGGGGAACCAGTGCCCCTCCAGATGTTGCTGGACTCCAGCTCCATTCAGAACTGGCCAGGATGGCAAATTGTTCAGGGATCATAGGAGAGCTGCAATCTAGCAGTATCTGGAGGTCTGTTTCCACATTGCAGTTATAAGTACTTGTTGACACTAGAGTACTTGCAGCATAATCATTCTCTATTTAGACTAATTCTCTGCACCTTCAACTACATGAATAATCCTACAGTTCCTCATTGGAAGAGTCTGATCCTCCAGCCTCGGGCAGAGTCAGTGGCTAACCTTCTCCAGATGGCAGCCTGCAGAATCTTCTTCCTGTGACCAGATCCCATGCCGGCTTCAGGATCCCTAAGGCACTGAGCAGGAACCTTAGAGACCACCCCCTCCCTCTTGTCCCGGAATCCCTTTCCACGGAGTCTAAGGGTCCAACGCATGGCACCGCCTTAGCTTTCTGCTTCCTGTTTGCCTCTCCAGAAGAGCTGCCCACATCCTGGCCTCAGCTACCTGCCCATTCCACCAAGGTCGGAAACAGCCTGAAGCCCTGGAATCTGAGCTGGTGCAATTAAGATTTGCTGAGCCCTGCCAGTTGAAGCAGGTAGTTGAGAAGAGAGAAAGTGCACACGGGAGAAGGCGAGAAACTGACTGAATACAGGCAGCAGCATGAGCAGCAGAAAAGAGCCGTTTTCTTTCATTTGGTCCAAAAGATATGTGGAGAAAGTGGCTCATGCTGACATTGAGAAATGAAAGACGTGCGCTAAAAATACACTTGCGGTGCCGTCGCTTTCTTGCAAGGAGCGCCAATTGGATCCTTCTTTCAATGCGGGCTATTTTTTATTTTCTTTATTCATATTTTCCTTTCTTTTCTTAACCTGAAGCCTCCAAGGGTGTGACTACACTTAAAAACAATTAACGGACAAAGGAAATGGAAATGCACAAAGTGGCTCCTCTATGGCAAAAAATTAAAAATGGGGTGAGGGACCGGTGGCCCTCAGTATATTCTTGGTCTCCAACTCCCATCAGTCCTGGACAGACTGTCAGGAATAGAGAGTGGAGTTTGTGTTTTTATTATGCACTAGAATAATAAAGTACAAGATAATGCTGTAACATATACTTTATTAGGAACTTTGTGGTGATTTAAAAAAGCATGGTGATGAGTCTTGATTCCTAGTCATAATCTATTTATTTACTCTTTGGTGAAGTTGGTTGTTTGGAATTTCTTTTCCTAGTAAGTAACAGATAGTATTATAATGATGATATCTTGTTTTCTAAGTGTGTTTATATATCTATGGTTATCTATCAAGTTACGGTATATTTCTGCTTGAGACTTATGTACTCACGTCTATGTTAATAAAATACATTTTTAAAAAATAAATCGGAGGTTTCAAAATTTAGCAAATAATCCTGAGGCAAGAAATCCCTGTATAAATGATAATTGAGTCTGCTAAGTGGCTACAAAATGAAGACTGGGTTATTTATGTGTGGGGGAGTGGAATGGGGTACTTGGACCCCTGAACACAGTAACTCTTTAATGCAGCTCACATTTCTTCCTTCAGACTGTCTGTCCCAGGGTGGTTATGCCTGTCTCTGGGAGTTTTTGCGAGTGTCCAAAGGCAGTGTGTTCTGTTTCCATTGAGAAGTTAAACAGAGGAAAGAAATAACACTGTTAAGTTGCTTGGGCAAGGGGCAGAATGTCTCTAACACAGACGATCCAAGCCCCACCAGAATCTAATCAACCACTCTCAGCAGGAAGAAAGAAGTACCACTTAAATGATATGACAGGCTGACGTATAATCATGGCTGAAGGAGAATTACAGTTCAGTGCTGCCACATAAGGCTGGTTCATCGCTGCTGGAGTTTCCAGCAGAAGGGGGGGGGAGAAGAATAGCCAAAACACAAGAGTCAAATGATTTAAGTAGCTAAACCAGGGGTCAGCAAACTTTTCAGCAGGGAGGCAGTCCACTGTCCCTCAGACCTTGTGGGGGGCCAGACTATATGGCGGAGGGATGAATGATTTTCGCCCACCCACAAAGAGGCCTGAAGATGCTTCGCTTTAGCTGTCCCAGTTGTCGTCCCAGTAGCCGCAGTTGGGCTTTTCCAGCCAGTCAGGCGCCATGGCTGGGTTAGAGGCTGCATTGGCAGGTGAAGACAGAAGCAGCAGCCCCGGTGGAGGAGCCACAGATGGAAGCAGATGAACTGGGGCGTCGCCAGAGCTTTGGCCCACCACCTGCTGCTGCTTCCTGTGAAGAAGACAGAGCCACCCGCCAACCCACAAGCAGCGGCCGCGGCCACCACAATGACCAGCCTGAACACCATGGGAGGAACGAAGGAGGGAGGGAGGCAGGCAACGCAAAGAAAGCGCACGAGGAAGTGGCACGGAAAAGAGGCGCAGAGAAGAAAGGAAGGGTGGACTGAGGGAGAGGGAGGAGGAGCAGGGGGGAAATGCAGCAGCAGCCGGTGTCACACACACCCTTCACAGCGCCGCCCTCCTGAGGCAGGCAGGCAGGCGGGCGAGCCAACTCCCACCGCCGATGGCACTCGGCATGGGACAAGATTGCTCCGTCCCTCAGGAGAAAAGTGCTGCCGTGTGAGGAAGAGGGAAAGAAGACACGCTCTGGTGATCTGCGTGCGGGCGATCCAAGCAGCAATTCCAGGACCATCCGCAGGCCGGATCTAGAAAGCAATTGGGCCTGATCTGGCCCGCAGACCTTAGTTTGCCAACCCATGAGTTAAACCTTTGGTGGGTGTGTATGGGCTGTGCAATGGGTTCAGCCAAGGCCCAAGCCAGATGGGGTCTATTCAGAGGCATCAGTCAACTCGGGTTGAGACTCCAATTGCTACTGGTTAGGTCTGATGGTGCAGAGTGATCTGGACTATCAAGGAGATGGGCATCAGGCAGGATAACCTATGAAAAGGCCAAGGCCTCCCTAAGCAGTGGCTGAGTTTTCCCAGGAGCAGGTAGGAGCCCAACACTGCCTGACTCTCTTTCCTGCAGAGAGGCCACTTTCAAAGGAGCACCTTGCAGAATTGAACCCCCTGCTGTCAGTTGGTGGGCAGGGCTAAGGGACACAGTGCCTGATTAAATATGGGCTACTACACCTGAGCTAAATTTAAGGCTGGATCTGAGGCACTGTGGCAGTTCCCAAGCTGGCCCAGGGTGGATCAGCCTGGTTGAGCTATTAGGCTGGAATCATGAGGCAGATTGAGGGATAGATAGAGAGATGATAGAGATGGACCTTTAATTCTATACACGTAGAGTTAGATTAAATTGCAAGAAATTACTATGGTGGTTGTTATTTTAATTTATTACCTGCCCTTCATTGTAAGGTCCCAGGGTGGCTTACAACAATTTAAAATAAAACTTTTTTAAAAAACCAGCTTGAGACAAATCGCAATTGCAAGAATGGGGTGTCTTCTAAAATATATATCTCTTTGGTGTCAAAGGCCAGGTGTGAGCAGGTGCATCTTCAACATACAATGGCAGCAACATAAGGAAGATGCCCCATGACTCAAAGATTCCACGACTCAAAGAAATATTTAGAATAAAAATAAATATTTTAAGCCTCTTATAAGAACTGTATAAATAGAATATAAAATTAATATTAATCATTTATTATCTCAGCAGCAAAAAATCAAATTGAGCTCTCTCTTTTTTTGCTTCATATAACTGACAAAGGGGAAGTGTGTCTTTTCAAACTGCTCTTTTCCATCTCTTAATTTCGCTAACTCTGTACATTCAGTCTCCACAACAAACTACACACTGTGCCGAACTGTTCTCTTTCAGTTGCCCCTCTTTTTTGGCAGGAATAGAAGGAAATGAGTTTTTTTTTTAATAAAACAAAACGAAAACGAAAACTAATCTGAAACAATTTAGAACCTTGGAATCAACCAGAAACATATCCTGCAATTTCAGCTCCCGTTAACCTGCTCCTCCCGCAGCTTCTCTGACACAAGTGCATGTGTGTGCCTGGCCTCAGGGCAGCAAAACAACGCAATAGAGTAATTAAGAATGAAAACTGCTGGTAATTGTGCACCAGCCACACAGAGCCAGAACATGCAAACATAAAAACATGTAGTGTTGTTTACAAGGGCTCCAAATGGCAACGATCTACATCACTCACGCAAGGCTTCACAATCAAGCTGTGATCAGGAGGGGGCTTTATCTTCCCCCAGGCCTTTCGTTTACCTCCAGAAAAGAGGCATTGCAAAACAGAGCCCCTGCCTCCCTGGGGAACAAGTACCAGAGTCAGAGACACCCTGGCCTTGATCTAGCCCAGGTTTGTCATGAGTAAGCCGTAATGAAAAACCATGGAACAGTTATAGACACGGCTGGCCGAGCTCCCATGACTTTCAAGGGGGTCTTTGATCAAAACTAAACCTGATAAATGTGCTCAGAGTCTGCACCTCGAAACGGGGCTCACCAGCGGCATAATGTGGCAGTGGATCTTCATTTCCCTGCAGGAGTGTTCCTGTCCAGGGTTATAGCCGGCCAGTTGCTCATACCCTCCTCCGGGATACTGTTACTGGTAAGGAGTTCATGTGAAGCATTCCACTCTCCTGGCTCTTAGTTTTCTTTCTTTCTTTTTTCATCTGTCAGTCTACAGTCTGTGACTCCTGAAAATGCTCAGTCTCTATTGACATATTGAAGAGGATGGCCTTGCTCCGTTACACTTTTAAGCAATTGCACCTCTGCAAACCCCAGGACTCTCCTGAGCCTGCTGACACCGTCCTCTTCTTTCTCAGAGGCCAAGTTTTGATTTCATTGCCACTTGCACTCACTGCTTGAATTTGCTATTAGAGGGAATGGGTTTCCCATGTTATCAATTCTGAATATACCACTTAATCAGAAGGGGAAGAAATGGAGGCAATGAGAGATTTTACTTTCTTGGGCTCCATGATCATTGCAGATGGTGATAGCAGTCACGAAATTATAAGACACCTGCTTCTTGGGAGAAAAGCAATGACAAACCTAGACAGCATCTTAAAAAGTAGAGACATCACTTTACCAACAAAGGTCCGTATAGTTAAAGCTATGGTTTTCCCAGTAGTAATGTATGGAAGTGAGAGCTGGACCATCAAGAAGGCTGATCGCCGAAGAATTGATGCTTTTGAATTATGGTGCTGGAGGAAACTCTTGAGAGTCCCATGGACTGCTCACTGGAAGGACAGATCCTGAAGCTGAAGCTCCAATACTTTGGCCACCTCATGAGAAGAGAAGACTCCCTGGAAAAGACCCTGATGTTGGGAAAGATGGAGGGCACAAGGAGAAGGGGATGACAGAGGACGAGATGGTGGGACAGTGTTCTTGAAGCTACCAGCATGAGTTTGATCAAACTGCGGGAGGCAGTGGAAGACAGGAGTGCCTGGCATGCTCTGGTCCATGGGGTCATGAAGAGTCGGACACGACTAAACAACTAAACAACAACAAAATATATACAAAAATATAAATTTTTTTGTTGCAAAGCCATAAAAACAATATATAAAATTCAGCTTGTAAATATATAAAAATCATTAAACATATCAAAACACCACAAGCACACAATGCTTTCAAAATACGTAGGAAAGTTTATGCTGTGGAAGATACTTACAGGCATAATACGATGTTTGTTTTTAACCTGACTTAAGTGGGATTGAAGTCCGTGTGTAGGAAATAATACGGTCAAAATTCTAACTATATCATCGGGATGACCAGCAAAACAGAACCGAGAAAGAAATTGTGCATTTCATGAAAATTGTGCAAAACTGCTCAATTTGCATAATTTATACAGGTTGCAAAATTCAGCTCCTCTTGGCCCAGAATTTGGACTCCCTTGGTGCCAAGTGAACAACTGTGATTCTCTTAAAAATGCAGCATATAAATGGCCAGTGTCTCCATGTTCTCCTAATAGCCAAAGCTTAAGGGTGACACACAAACAATCAGCTAATATGCAGACCTTAAAAAACCTCCAATGTTTTACAGCTATTATCTCCTACTCAAAAACTTTTACCTGCTCTTGACAGCAACAGGTTTTTAATTATTTTTTTAAAGAGAGGAATTGCAGGGAAGGGTGCACCATCTCTGTCACCCTTCATGAGGCAGAGGGGGACATCTGAACTCCTGGAGGCTCCCCACACAATGCAGAGCACCTTGAAGGACCAACCAGCCCATGTTGCATGCACCCAACCCACCAGATGTACCCAGTGAATACGGCCAGGGCGGGTACTACACGAAGAAGGGCCTTCTCAGTGGTGGCATCCTACCACCGAAACCCCCTCCCTGTTTAGATCAGACTGCCCTTCACATTACTTTCATCCAGGCAACACCATCAGACTTGACCCCTTTCTTCCAACAGACCTTTGAAACATAACAGGAAAGGCACCATATGAATAATAATAATAATATATTATTTATACCCCGCCCATCTGGCTGAGTTTCCCCAGCCACTCTGGGTGGCTCCCAATCGAGTGTTAAAAACAATGCAGCATTAAATATTAAACACTTCCCTAAACAGGGCTGCCTTCAGATGTCTTTTAAAAATAGGATAGCTGCTTATTTCCTTGACATCTGATGGGAGGGCATTCCACAGGGCGGGCGCCACTACCGAGAAGGCCCTCTGTCTGGTTCCTTGTAACCACACTTCTTGCAATGAGGGAACCGCCAGAAGGCCCTCAGCGCTGGACCTCAGTGTCCCGGCTGAATGATGGGGGTGGAGACGCTCCTTCAGATATACAGGACCAAGGCCGTTTAGGGCTTTAAAGGTCAACACCAACACTTTGAATTGTGCTCAGAAACGTACTGGGAGCCAATGCAGATCTCTCAGGACCGGTGTTATATGGTTCTGGCGGCCGCTCCCAGTCACCAGTCTAGCTGCCGCATTCTGGATTAATTGCAGTTCCCGGGTCACCTTCAAAGGTAGCCGCTTTATGACACACACACTCACACACACACACACACACACACACACAAATCCAGGTTGGTATCCATATTGGATTCAAATTTATTTTTTAAATATGTTGCTGCTGCTGTAGGTTTAAATTGTGTGTGAGTGCAAAGCCCCCCAAAACAAGACAGGGACAGCTGAGGGGAATGGAATTGGGGAGGGGGGTCCTCCAAACAAATCTCAGCACCCTTAACAAACTACAACTCCCAGGATTCTTTGGGGAAAGCCGTGTCTGTTTAAAGTGGTAAGATGCTGCTTCAAATGTGTAGAGCAGAAATCATTTTCACTGGGTGCAATGGGGCTTGCTCCCAAGTAAGCCTCTATAGGATTGCAGCCAAAGGCAAAATGGGCTTGCGCTGCAAATGAAGTTGCTTTTGTTGACAGGAACAAAGCCTCATTTTATCCATCAACAGTTAATTTTGATTATCCATTTCTTTTATTTATTTATTTTGCAGTAAATGAGCACTTTCATGATCGCTTTCAAATCAAACCTTTAAAACTAAGACATAAGGGGTATTGTCAGGACAATGCCAAAAGGCCAACATTAATTTAGGCAGAGTTAATGCTGAGCTGTTTTAGAAAAATATTTGGCATCAAGGAACCCAAATAAATCAAAGCAACAGCTTTTAAATGCCTGCCAATCTTGATGGCAGCATCTTGCGACAATCAAGTGGGTTTTAATTCTGGCTAAAGGCCTAATAAACTGGCTGTTAGCTTTTATACATTAATGCATTGATTGTTAAGTAAGCATATCAACATATCCATAATGGAAGTCAAAACGGGAGTAAACTGCTTCCAACTGGCCGGATTACAAAATTATAAATCAATAAACAAAGCATCAGAGCTGCCATAGAACTCTGACTCCACCGTTTTTAATCTCATAGTAATTGAGAAACTCCCACTCCATTTTCAATACCAGAATTAATAAATAGAGAAGAAAGGGGCATAATTTAGATTGTAAGCTGCTTGGGGCAGGAGTTTGCCTTTTCCGTTCATGTTACCTTGTAATACTGAGATTGGAAAACTGGGCCAAAACGAACAAAACGAATTTCAATAGGAGCAAATATAAGATTCTACACTTAGAGAGGAATAATCAGATGCACAAATAGTGTATGGGGGGCACCTGGCTTGACAGCAGTACATGTGGAAAAGATCTGGGGATTTGAGCTCATAGGGTAATGTGGCCCTTGAACAGAAAGATGCTCACCATTCTTGGAGTCAGGGGCCATCCTGCTCTCTGCCAGGGTCCCGGATGGAATGGGGTGGTTGGCAAGTCTAATACCACTTCAGAAGAATTGCGCCCAAATTCAAGCAGGATTTGTCTGCCAGGAATATTTCAAGGTGATCCTTCTCCCAAACCATTCACCCAAGAACCTGCCACATCCATCTCATGATCACAGTTGCAACATTTATGCCAAGGGAGGAAATACTAAACCCCCCTCATTTTCATTTTGTCTCATTTCTTGAGTCAGAACACCTGTTATTAAGAACTCCTTCTGCAGTAATTTCAGCACTCACTTATTACTCGGAATAGATTACTCATTTGCAAGATATCAATTAAACCCAACTGAAGTGTGCAGCCCTATCACGGCAGCAGCTAACAGAGTGGAGCATTTGCATTTTCTCTCTCTCTCTCTCTCTCTCTCTCTCTCTCTCTCTGTGTGTGTGTGTGTGTGTGTGTGTGTCTTTCAGAAGTGACTCCTCTTTCAGTGGTACTGATGCAAAATCTCATCCCAAGTGATCAGTTCAGACTTCTGCCAAGGGCAACCTCTCTCTTCCCCCAGCAGGGGAATGCCAAACAAGAGGAAGAGGGAAAGAGAGAAGGAGGTATCAGAAAGAGAGAGAGGAGGCCTCACTCACTTTTGGGTATGGCCTCACCCACTGCTGGCTTTCCACACACCGTGATTACCCCTAAGGGAATGTAGCAATTGACAAGAAAGGTTAACCAATCATACAGTTGTGGTTAATGCATCAGACTAAGACTATGGAGATCCGGCGGGATCAAATCCCTGTTCCACCATGAATCTTGCAGGGTGAATTGAGGCAAGCTGGTACCAGGCGCAGGATATTTGTAGCCCAGCACAACAGACCTGGTAGTTGTTCCCCTTAGGCCACCCTGTGGCATTGGCTTTGAACTATAGCTGAAAGATGCTCTCCCTTCCCCAAAATTATGTTGCTGAAAAAGAATGCTTGGGGGGGAATCAGGAGTGGGTTTTTGTGTGGAAGGCTTGAACCTGGTACTGATCACCATCCCCTGGGCTGAGCATGTGCTCAGCGGCATCCCATTCCTTAACTCTTAGTCCTTCGTGCCAAGCCATTAATTTGCACCTGAACATTGTTCCTGGATCAAAAGTTGGCTCCCCATTTGAAGCTTGCTCACATCTGTTGCACAAGGCTCTCCTTCCACCTTACCCTCAGAACCCCTTTGTCCCTTCCCCACCTCCCGCAAAAGCCAGCAAGAACCGCACTCCCTTTCACAAGCCGCGCAGAGCATGTGTGCGGCTCTTGGGGGCTTTTCCCCCGAGGTGGGAGAAGGGCAGTCCATCAGTGACGGGATGCCCTTCTCCCTCCTCGGGGAAAAGCCTGCAAGTGCCGCACGCATGCTCCACGCGGTTCATGAAAGGGAGCGCTGAGCAGAGCCTGGGATGCATACAGGCTCTGTTCAGCGCTCCCTTTAAAGAATTTTTTTTTCTTGCATTCCCCCTCCAAAAACTAGGTGCGTCTTATGGTCAGGTGCGTCTTGTGGAGCAAAAAATACGGTATGTTAGGCTGAGAAAGCAAGACTGGCTTGACGTTAACTGGTGAGCTTCTTGGCAGAGAGGAGATTTGAACCTGAGACTTCCTGCTCCTTGCCAGGCACTCTTACCTAAGAGTAGCCAACACAATGCCTTCCAGAGGTTAATGGATTCCCACTCCCATCATCCCTAGCCAGCAGATGGGATAGGAATTGTAGTCAAGCAACTCATGGAAAGCACCATATTGGCTACCCTTGCTCAAACCCAGATTTTCGCAACCTAGTGCCCTCCAGAGGTTTTGGGCTACAACTCCCAGGTGCTGACCGGGGCAGATGGAAGTTGCAGCCTGGTTGGGAACGCTGCTCAAACCACTATGCCAAGCTCTGTAGAGATGGACCAGGGCTGTGAGTCAGCTCCATGTGCCTATTACACGTGAAAAACAATCCCCCTCGCATTCTGCAACTCCGGTAAAGCAACAACTCACAAAAAGCAATTCTCTTTAAACCAATATATAAAAGAACTGTTGAGTTCCCTGCGGAGACATGTAGTTAGTGACACATTAATGTTCCGGTGGAATGTTTCAAATTATTTCCCACCTCCATCTTCCCTGCTGAGTTTGTGTGTGTGTGTGTGTGAATGTGAGTGTGTATAATACTCATACACAAACACGCATACATATATGCACACATACATATTTTTAAAAGGCCTTAATTATGCAAGCTATCCTACCTTGAAATTAAGAAGCCTTGCTGCTGTTACACCAGTGCTGCTATTTGCATATGAAACTTCCAGCAGCCCCTCCTCTCAAACCTTCGCCCTTCCAACCCCATGTTGCATGGAGCTAATTAAAAAGTCAAATGGTAAACGCAAATCTTTTAGCAAATAATTAGGCCCCACACTTCCAAAACAAAACAGCAAAAAGAAAAAGAAAGCCCCCGTTTGCAACCAAATTCGAGCCTGGTGGAATGCAACTGGGGGCTGTTCCCAATGGATACGTGTTTTTATTGTTATTTTCAAAAGGAGAGGAGGGGGAACTTGGTATAATGGATACCCACCACGTCCAGTACTCAGCTGCAAATTTCCCCCTGATTGTAGGAAGGGCTTTTCTTAAGAAGAGTAGGGGTGGCTCAGAAACCCTAAAAACAGGGAGAAGGTTTTGTCCAAACAGTTTCCCATGCAACCACAGCCCAAGTTAATCTGCTTCACTTGAGCCCCTCCAACCTGGAGCAAGGCCACATCTGGACCTCACATGTAAAGCATTATCGTGCCACTTTAAACAGTCACAGTTTCCCCCCAAAGAATCCTGGGTACTGTAGTTTCTTAAGGGTGCCGAGAGTTTTTAGGAGACCCCTACTCTACTCCCAGAGCTACAGTTCCCAAAGTGTTAGTCTATCCCTCTTCCCAGAGAACTCTGGGAATTGTAGCCATGGGAGGGGTCTCCTAGCACTCAGCACCCTTAACCAACTGCAATTCCCAGGATCCTTTGGCCAGGTTGTCTGGTCGTGACACATGCTGTGGGCACTTCGGCAGTGTGGTTTCGCCAAGGAAGTCTAGTGCTCCTATCTGCCATAACTGCAGGTAAAGGCTTGATTACTGAACAAACTTCATCTGGGACTGCCCTTGTATCTGGTATGGGAGCTGAAACTATTGCAGAATTCAGTGGCCAGAATGCTCACAGGATCAGGCTACTGACAACATCTCACTCCTCTGCTGAGAGAGCTGCACTGGTTGACCGTTTCCTTCCAGGCCAGGTTTAAGATTCTTGGGTTAATTCACAAAACCCTAAGCAACTTGAGTTCAACATACCCAGCAGCTTTCTGTTCTCACAGTGGTCAATCAGAGGCTTCTGTGAGGCCTACAAGCAGAACATGAACTCAAGCGCCCTTGCCCACACAAGAAGCCCTCTTCCCACCGACTGAAGGGGTCACCGGGCTGCCTGGATGCTTCTACAAAACCCACAAGTGGAGCACAGAGGCTAACAAACAGCAACAGATTCTGGCGTTTGATGACACTATCGCACCAGTTTCAACTAGCATTTCCACTGGACTCATTTAGCTTTCCGATTGACAAGTGTGCTGTAATAAGTTTTGCTTCACGTAAGCACTGCAGGAAGCCTTTGGCGGAACTGTGTGCCTGAAGACAAGGAATCAAGCGCTCTCATCCAAATTTCCAAGCAGGCTGTTGAGTACCCTTGACTTCCTAAGCATCTTTCTCCTCTCCTTATGCACGTAACCACTATTATTTCTTCTGGATTTGCCAACCATAAAAGCTGTATTATACCCCGAAGTCAAGCAAACAACAGTATTAGGTGGTAGCCCATTAATAAATTCAGTCTCCTAGTGCTGGCACCAGATGCCTTTAGCTGCACAACTGGCAGGAGCACCATCCTAGCTTTTGACTCCAATGGGAGAGTGAGTGCCATTTTGCCACCATTTTGCATGCCCAGAATGATGCTACATCCAAGGTGTTCTGTGGGTGGGGAGGGATGGGATTGTGGGGAGGGGTGTTGCCAAGGGGCACTGAATTGGGGGGGCATGCTCCGTTCAACCCTTGTTAGGACAAAGCTACATGGAAAGAAATCACCATAGGACTGGTGAAGGGTGTGGCCTAGGAAGGGAAGGGCTGTGGCTGAGGGGGGTGGAGTCTGGGGAGAGTCCTGAGGGCTAGATGGAGAAGGCTAAGGACTGCATTTGGCCCTCAGGCCTGAGATTCCCTACCCTTCCCTTGGGGTGCCCAAACTTTTTTCAAAGAGAGCCAGATTTGATAAGGTGAACATCAAAGTTGTTGAGATTTTTTCTAGGATTGATGAGCTTTTTTTTACAATTTTACCTCAAAGTTGTTGAGATATACTGCCACGGGACGGGGGCCAGATTAAATTGACTGGGGTTAGGCCCCCCCAAACAGAATTTGGACATGTCTGAGCATGATGGCAGTCCTACAGAAGAACAACTGCCCTCTGTATAGCCAAGAGGAGAAGCAAAGGCTCACCTCCACCACGTCAAGCAGCAGCAGAGCAGCACATCATCAGCCTTTACCCAAATGAGCTGGAGGGATTCCTCTCATCCCCTTCTGCCCCTGCAACCAACCAACACGCTCTTACAACCTTAATTTTACAGACTATCCTACCCTGAAATTAAACTGTGTCCACCAGCAAAACCGACATTGCACCTGTCAAATCACAACAGATTGAAACAGTGTGCAGACTGCCAACTCTGCCCACCCAGGACTTCACAGAGACATTTAACTCTCTCCTTGTCGACCTGCAGACTCTTTTAAGGAGTCAAACGTCATTCCAGCATTATTGCAGTAATCCAAGTCAACAAACCACATTTTGACAGCAATCTATCAGAGGCAGAACATTCCTTACCATGGCTAAGGGCAGATGAATATACCTGTTTTAGTTTCTCTCACTTCCTCATTTTTCCAATCTTAAGTTTCTGCATCAGTTTTCAAATTTCTTTTTAAAAAATGTCCTCCCAAAGATTTTCAATACACATTTCTCCCAATAGACACATCTTTGTATGGTGTTTTGTCTAATGTAATGCACCCTTGAATGTTATTTTCACTAATATACGCATCTGCGTGCAAACATTCTCCTAAAATATGTAATTTTGTGCACTGCTTTGGGTGGGAGACTGCATCACAAAATTCAGAGGAATGCAGATTTTGAAAGCTAGCTACAACCCAGTTTGCTTCTTGATTCAGGAAGTGTGAATTACGTAGGCTTGCATCAAAATGCAAATCAAACCAAATTTCTCCCACCTCCCTAGCCTGAACCCATGATAGCCATCTTCAAATCTCTCAAGGGCTGTCAAATGGAAGATGAAGGTAACTTGTTTCCTCCTGCTCTGGAGGGTAAGACTCGAAGCAATGGCTTTAAGTTACAAGAAAGGAGATTCAGACTAAACATCAGGAAGAACTTTCTGACAGTTCAGAGCTGTTGGACAGTGGAACGGTCTCCCTTGGGAGGTTGTGGACTCTCCTTCGTTGGAGGTTTTTTTATTATTATTATTATTATTAAATATTTATTGACATTTTCAAGAAACACACAACAAACAAAAACAAGAAATAAACAAAAGAAAAAAAACACAAAAATACATAATATTCAAAACTAAACAGAAAAAATAGAAAAAACACATAAAGTTTCTGATACTTATTATTCTTAACCTTATTTCTCAGACCTCCTCACACCTCCCCTTCTTGTATTCCAATTTAAATTGTCAGTTCAGCAAGTCCTTAACTTATTTCTTTACCTTAACTTAAACATTTGTTCTAACATACTATCGTTTTACTTTACTTCTTTTTTCCATTTCCTCAATTTATTTTTAACAGCCTTATTTTCAATTAATTTAAAAAGAAAGAACCAATTTTACCTTATTAAAATCACACATCAATACTTATACCTCATTAATTATTCTTAAACCTTTTTCCTAAAGTCGACCAAAATTTCCCTTCCACGATTTACCCAGTTTCCTTACCACTAACAAAATATAAAAAGCAAATTATCCTTATGTACCCTTTGGATTCCCAACCTCCACCCACCCTTTTCCCGGTTCCAGTCCCCAACCAATATCCATCAGTCTTTATGTTATTTATTTAGCCTGGAGATCTCACGTCCGAGGCCCTTATATCTCTCTCAGTTCCTTTCTGTCGGTCTCTTTGATAGTCCTTGATGTTAAGCCCCAAATCTCGGAGGGGCTCCGGCCCAACAGAGTCCATGTTGCTTCCAGCCAGTCCTCCATACTTAAAAGCAAAGCCTATGGGGTGCTCCAACTCTTGTTTCAAATTTCTTTCAGATCCAGATGTCCCCAAAGCTCCAGCTTTCACCTTCAACAAATTTGTAATCCTCAGGTCTTCAGATCTCCTCCAAAGGGGATCTCTCCATTTTCCAGACTCCCATTCAGACCAGGCTTTCCACATCCAATTTTTATTGTCCTTTTTTATCATCATGTCAGGCCTCGTATTGTAACTCTCCTTTGACTCCTGCAAATCTCCTGCTCCTCCTTCATTTTCTTCAAAAACAACATATTGCTCCATCGTATCTACACTTTCAGTTTCATTTATTTGTTCAGTTGAATAGGCTTCCTGTTTCAAGTCCTTATCAGGCTCAAAACTGTTGTTTACTGTCCAGTGTAGTAGTGATACCTCTGTAGACAAAGCATTGTATTCATCTTGCAAGTTTCCCAAGAGAACGAGTGCTCTGTCCAATTCTGCTTGGATTTTACATACTCCAGCCATTTTTGTGATGTAATGTCCCTATTACCCCTCTAGGGGGATTTTAGTTCCTTAATGTTCCTTTCAGCTCAAAACCAAAAGTCCAGTTATTTTGTATCAGCCCTCCTTATTTTCAACAAGTTATACCAAATAAACCAGCAAAAACAGCAGAAACAATGTTCTCTTTTTCCAGCTGACAACTAGCTGACTAACAGCTCACTTGACAGCTGTCAAAATCTTCAATGCAACAGGCTTTCTCATAGGACGTTCCCGGGTCTCGGGGGGGGGGGTGAAATTTCAGCTCCCAAAATTCTTTTTATCCTCCAGTAAATCTTCTTATAGTGTCAAAACCGTGAAGTCAGGATCTTTCATTAAAAAACAAGAAACAAATTCTCTCGACCTTAGTGCCCAGTCCTTTGCTTTAAATTGTTTACAAAGGGGGGGGTGGACTTCCTTTTTAGCCCCTTCCCGCTCGTTCCAAATCCAAAATTAAAGGTTTTTTAAGGTTCCAATCTCCGTATTACTCACGGGTTGATGTTTTAGAGTCCAATCGGTCTTGGAAGAAGTTGGCGCTCTCTGTCAATGGCTTGCGGCTTCACTCCGTAGGCGAGGGAGTACTCTCAGCACCACGCCTCACCCTGCCTCCGTTCCGGAGCCTTTAAAAAAGCTCCGTCGCGGATTGGGGGGGCGCAAATGGTGCCCGCCGAGTCTCTGTGTTCACAGGCATCCGCGCCTGTGATTTTAAGGGTCTCCGCTTCGCCGCAGCGGCCAGACCCAGACGCTACGGAGCCGATTCCCTCCGAAGCTCGGAGGGAATCCGCCATTAAACAATGGCGCCAACCCGGAAGTCTCCTTCGTTGGAGGTTTTTAAACAGAGGTCCATCTGCCATGGATCCTTTAGCTGAGATTCCTGCATTGCAAGGCATTGGGTTAGATTACCCTTGGGGTTCCGTTCCAACTCTACAATTCTATAATCCCAACAGTAAGAAATAGTAAGAGAACAGGTCCTGGTGCCAGTTGTGAATCCACTTCCTGACCATGTGACTAGTCCCTCTTTCCAGTGGAATATCGGGCAGTCCTCCATGTTTTACTAATGACATCTGACTGTAAAATAATAATTTATTATTTATACCCCACCCATCTGGCTGGGTTTCCCCAGCCACTCTGGGCGGCTTCCAACACAATATTAAAATACAGTAATACATCAAGCATTAAAAGCTTCCCTAAACAGGGCCACCTTCAGATGTCGTCTAAAAGTCTGGTAGTTGTTGTTCTCTTTGACATCTGGTGGGAGCGCGTTCCACAGGACGGGCGCCACTACCAAGAAGGCCCTCTGCCTGGTTCCCTGTAACTTGGCTTCTCGCAGTGAGGGAACTGCCAGAAGGCCCTCGGCGCTGGACCTCAGTGTCCGAGCAGAATGATGGGGGTGGAGACGCTCCTTCAGGTATACTGGACCAAGGCCATTTAGGGCTTTAAAGGTCAAGACCAACACTTTGAATTGTGCTTGGAAACGTACTGGGAGCCAATGTAGGTCTTTCATGACCGTTGTTATGTGGTCTCGGCAGCCGCCCCCAGTCACCAGTCTAGCTGCCTCATTCTGGATTAGTTGTAGTTTCTGGGTCATCTTCAAAGGTAGCCCCACATAGAGCGCATTGCAGTAGTCCAAGGGGGGGAAACCAAAGCATACACTACTCTGGCAAGGCAGTCCGTGTATGTCTTTATCTGTCCACTCATGCACATTATCTGGGTGTGCATTTCAGTTTGGGCGCACCAGGGAACACCAGTGTGTCTCTCTGTGTGTGCGCTTTGCATTGCTAGAGAGTGGCAAGTCCTCCGTTCCCAGTCACAAAGGCTTCATTACGTCTTCCAACCACTCCTTCTCAGTGTAAGAAAACAGCTGTGCAGGAGCAAAGCTAAACAAAAACATTATAAACCTCCGTGGGGGAGGAGGGGAATGGTACTGACTCAACTTGGAGTGTGTGTTTGCACAAGGAGGAGGTTGGTCTTATGGAAGTCGAGCTGCATTGTAATTATTCAGACACCACCACTCAATAATCACAATGACCTGTCTCCACTGGAGATTTTATTGAATCGGCAGTCAGTCTGCTGAAATAGGAGCATAGAAAGGGGAAAGTCTATGAGCTTGCTGGTCAGTGGAAGCTTCCTGTGGCTACCTGTCTATTAGATTCCCAGCAGGAGACAGCCATATAATTTCATTGTTCCTAACCCAGAATGAATACGATTCTCAAGGCTGTTGAGATCTCGTCACCCTTCAGCTCCAAAACTCTATTTCTCAGCCTTCAACATTTCACAGGCTAAAGCGGGACTCCTTCTGACACCCTGTCCTCAAACCATAGACCCCTTCAGGACCAGCCTCAGGTGAGGTGCATCTTCATCACTCTCCCTTGTTAGTTCAGCCCTTAAAATGCCTTATCTTTCAATAGTGGAGCCCTTTCCAAACACAGACAAATAATTTGCAGGTGTCATGAGCCCTGTGGAGACTTCTTTGCAGGAGAGAAATAGGATGAGAGTCCGGAGACCAATTCGGGAGAGGAGCCTTGTGGTTTGGGAGGTGCTGATTTAGACGCCAGAGCGGGGTTAAGAGAAAAGCTCCGTGTCATAGAATCAATGGATCATAGAGTTGGAAGGGACCCCAAAGATCATCCAGCTCAACCCCCTGCAATGCAGGAATCTCAGCTAAAGAATCCATTGCAAATGGCCATCCAAACCCACTTTAAAAACCTTCAGTGCAAGGGAGTCCACAACCCAACGGGCACACCATGTGTTGAATGACCACTGACGTTGTGCCTTTTGCCATGAATAACAAAATGTGTCAGTGTTGCCTGGTTTGATCTGTGGCACTGGCACTTTTACAAATGCCACGTAATTTGTTCCACATATGCAAGGAATTGATCCTTTAGTGTGGCAGCACCTCTGCAAGCCCCTGTGCACTGATAACGGATAGACGCCTTTGCGGTGCTGTTTTCGGTGCCTATTAAAAAGCTTTACAGTGGTACCTCGGGTTAAGTACTTAATTCATTCCAGAGGTCCGTACTTAACCTGAAACTGTTCTTAACCTGAAGCACCACTTTAGCTAATGGAGCCTCCAGCTGCTGCCATGCCGCCGGAGCACAATTTCTGTTCTCATCCTGAAGCAAAGTTATTAACCAGAAGCAATATTTCTGGGTTAGCGGAGTCTGTAACGTGAAGCGTATGTAACCTGAGGTACCACTGTACTTAGGCAAGCCAGCTCAGACATACAATTGACTGCGTAGATTTGCCTTTAAAACTGCAGATTGTATCTATCTTTTGATAAATTTCATGTCTACTTGTGTTGGGGTTTTTTCAAAGTTAGATTTTATCAGTACTTTTTCTTATGTATATCTTAATGTTTTGTGTAAATGACAGGTTTTTGCTGATTAAGCAGTCTATACATCTTGCTAATTAGTTAAGAAACATAATTCAACTCCTTTAACCTTACATCAAAGACTTGGGTCCCCAGGTTCTTTCACCCTCCTCTAGACAAGTTCCCACTTCTCAAAGTTTTTTTTATTTGCTTACATGCCAAAATGCTTTCGAAGCAGTTTATGGCTACAAAATCAATTATAAAAAAAGCCACACATAATTAAAACACACAATTCCATCGAAACATTAAAAACATCCAAAATCAAAATATACAATAAAACAAGCTTGTTTAAA
Organism: Podarcis raffonei; assembly: GCF_027172205.1. Taxonomy (NCBI): domain Eukaryota; kingdom Metazoa; phylum Chordata; class Lepidosauria; order Squamata; family Lacertidae; genus Podarcis; species Podarcis raffonei. The sequence continues at coordinate 37,461,001 of NC_070617.1, forward strand.
AGCATAACCATTAAAGCAGTTAAAAGAGCAATTAAACTGATTAGAAGTTCTAGTATATCTTCAAGAGCCAGTAGGAAGCCAATACTGATGAGGTCTCTCATATTATTTCTTTTTTTAAAAAAAATAATTTTTATTGAATGATTTTATGTTACAAAAAACATTACAACCATACTACCACAAAATATAATTGAGAAATAAAAATTACATACAACAATATTTTGTTTGTTATTTACCGTCTTATTTCCTCCCAAACATTCCATACAAAACACACACCCGCACAAACACACAAATAATAATAATAATAATGAAAATAATGAAAATAAATATTTTTCCCCTTTTATCTTACAAAATCTTTTCTTCAATTTTGACTTTGCATATGTTTTATCTTACAATTGAATGTACACAAAACAATAAACCTTTCTATATAGATTTTCCAATACATTCAGAAAACATAATAAATCCTTAATTGTTGTCCACCTCCTTTTACTTCCTTTATCACTCGAACGCTAGCACAGAGTCAAAACTATTATTGTATTTTTGAACATATCTTCTATAACCATCCCATTTTTCTGCAAATTTTTGCTTTGAGTTTCCTCTGAGTTTGCTAGTCAATTCAGCCATCTCCACAAATTCCTGTAATTTAATTTGTCAATCTATTATTTTGGGAGGGGGGTCTCTCGTATTATTTCAGTGGCGTGGGCATTCCACAGCACTGGAAACCTTCTTAATAATGTGCTGCCTGTAAATGGACTCTAACCATTACACCACACAGCTCATGATGTCTTTTGCTTTCTCTCTCACACACACTGCAAGGCTGTCAATTTCCATGAACCTTCAACACAGCCCCCCAAAAAACATTATTACATTTTAAAAATTAATAATGAAGGAAGTTTTCCTGCGATTGGGACAGCTTTCATAGAGAGAATTACGTGGAATGAATGCCAGCCTGAACCAGGTTTGCTTCTCTTAAGCAACCTGCTCCCTCTCTCAGCCTGAAAAAGACCTCAGCAACCTGCATGCAGCAGACTTACAGATTCAAACAAGCACTTGGGAGACGTGGGGTTTGCCCAGAGCTGCCCAACAGAGCAATTTATTTCCCCTTCAAAATATCAGAGGCTTTTATGAGTCAAGAGAGCCTCCGTCTGACATCTCCAGGCAGGAGGGAGGCCACAAAACTTCCCCACACAAATCCTTCACTGAAGAGGGAACTTCTGTGATTCAAATCTCCTCTCTTCCTTCCAGCTGCATCGCTAGAAACGCAGACGTGTCGTTTTCATAGATGAGACACTTTGAACGTCAGGTGTATAAACTGAACCCATAAATTCAGCCAATCCTTACGAAAACTTTCAGCCTGAAATTGAGAGGGGGGCAGCCTGAAGAAGCTGAAAGCGTGATAATTTCAGAGAGGTGTTAAATCATCTGAAGGTTTCTGGGGGGGCTTGGTGAGGCTGTGGTGGCAGAAGTGCGAGGGTGAGCAACTGGATCCTGCTGGTGGGGAATATCCTCATCCCACCCCTACAGGGCAGCTTTGATGGGTGGGAGGGGCTGCCCACCTGTCGATCACCTGATGTCACCATGATCATACCTGAACTGTTTCCTTTGCCTGCGGGCCAAATTTGACATGCAGGCAAAAGCACAGTGCTTTACAGGCACCAACTGATGAACTGATAGTAAGGGCTTGCAAAGCACCAATGGTTCCTCTGGAGCTGTCCTTACTTGCCATGTGGCATCAGGCATGGGGCAGTTGAGGATAGTATGAGGAAACTGACCACATGGGCCAGAAGTTCCCCACTCCGGCCATAGCTGTTGGCATCCATCTGTCTCAGGAGACAATGGAAGAGTCAAACTCTTGGGGCTTTTAAGTTGATTTTAATAGCAACAAGGGTGATTAATTGCTTTCCCACCCTTGTGGGATGGGCTGGGTGGGCTGTTGCTGCTGGTATAGAGACATAAACTGTTCATGTCATAGGCTTAAATTGTTTTTTGCTCAAAAAGCACAAGAGCTGGGAGTGGCAGCCACTAACTAGGATTAGACCAGGAGTAGGGAATCTGCAACTCTCCAGATGTCCAGGGGTTCCAAATCTCATTATCTCTGCCCTGGGGCTGATGGGCATTGGAGGGCAACAGCATCTGAGAGGGCCACTGCTGGTCCATCACTGAATTAGACCAAGAGATGGCGGGCAGGTGTACCAATGCCTGCTAGCCATAATAGCCACATGGTGCCTCCACACATAGGGACAGTATACATCCAATAAGCAGGTGCTGAGGGGAAGCAAGAGGCCATGACCTCCATGACTTGCTTGTGAGTTTCCAGACAGTCTGGCTGTCCTCTGTTGGAAACAGGATACTGGGCTGGATGAGCCCTCAAATGATTGTATTGATAACATTCTTACGATTCCAGCGTCATGCCTCTTCTAGGCACCCACCGTTCCTCTCTACACAGGCCAGACTCCCTTTCTAAGAACACACAAAGTCTTAAACCCCAGTGGATCGAAGTGACTTAACTATTTGATTTGATTTTCAAAATTCAACAAAGAGGACTCTCATATAATCTCCTTATGCTCAGCACTGTGTTTTCGAGAACAGGCCTCGATGTTTCTCTTGCATTTTCATCCTGAAAATTGCCTTCTCTTCTTGCTTCTCCTTAAGTGGCCCCCAGGAACAAAAGGTTTCCATTCTGCTACTATAGCAATCTTTTATGTACTTTAAGTTGCTGGGCAACAGAGGCTGTGCCACCCACAGGTACTTGCCTTCAGATGGTCTCAGAAACAAAACAGGGACAAAGAAACGAGGAGGAAACAATAGCAGAATTTGCAATGGCTCCCTGTGACGCTATTAATGCGAGCAGGCTTCCAGCTAGCTACACATTCCAGTCCCAGTTGCCACTTATCTAGAGTCTCACCTGTTCATCTGCACTTATTTAAATTTGTTTTGCACCTAATCCTTGGGATCCCAGTCCTGAATAATTCAGAGTGGGATCTGCCTTAGGGGGGCAACTGTCAGGAGCCACAGTGTGCAAGGGAGGTACCCCATAGAATCACAAAATTTCAAAAAGGATGTGCTTTGCCAAGCCCACATTCCCAGACTGTTTGCACTCCTGTCTCAGCGATGTCTATGCTGACTTGGTCATGCCCACAGAATGAAAGATGGCAGGATCCCCAAGGGCATATTTTACGGGGAGCTGGCTTCAGGCACCCATCCATTGGCAGACCATCTCTGCATTGATGCCTACAGCCTTGACCCCACTGGGTCGGGATCTCTTGCAGTGCCTGAAGATAGGCAGTCAGGCCGTGCCTCGTAGCAGTGACCCGGGGAGGAATGACCACTTGGAGGAGCACAGAGAGAAGAAACGCCATGGTGCATCTGCAGCAGCACAACCAGATGCCTTCCTCCACCCCGGCTGCAACAAAACATGTCGGTCTCTACAGCCACAGCAGGGACTGCAACCTTACAACAGTTTGAATTCACTCCTAAAGGTGCACTCATCTCCATTGACACCTGAGACAGATGGATGGCAACAGCAGCAGCAAAATCATGTGAGTTTCCACTAGTGCTTTTGCCAGACACGTTTAGCTTTGCAACAGACAAGTGTGCCATAATAAGTTTTGCTTCAATCAAGCACTTTGGAGGAACTGTGTGCATGAAGACAGGGAATCAAGCGCTCTCATCCAGATCTCCAAGTTGACTGTTGAGTACCCTTAACTTCCTAAGCACCTTTCTCCTCTCCTTATGATCATAACAACAGATACTTTCTTCGGTTCTTGCTGGCCATAAAAGTCACAATATACTGTACCCCAAAGTCAGGCAAACAACAGTGCCCAATGGGAGTGAGTTAATAAATCCAGTTTCTGCCTCTGTTCTGCTCTTGCTATCTTTTTCAAACCCTTTTCAAAGATGCTTACTTTTCTAATCTTTCCCCTCCTCTCATCCACAGTATTATCCCTTATCACCGGGTTTTCATCTCAAGTTCTCCAATTTGCTCACGCAAATTGAGTGCTCATTAAGATATTTTAAATTAAGACTTTTCATGCAAAGCATGTCACATATTTCTCTCCCCCCATTTTTTTTAAAAAAACTAAATTCCTTATCACAATGTCTCAGGCAGTTTACATTATATTCTATTAGAAATCCATTTTGTCCAAGGTTGTTGCAATTCATAGATTAAAGCCTTTTCCTGGCTTTCTGTATTGTTCAGAATACGTTTATGAATTCACCTCTTTAGTAGTCAGACACATACTACATATGCTGGCATCCCAGTCTTTGATAATGTTGGTCGGCAGAGTATGCTTTTCCTTTCAAATGTGCATATAATTTCAAGGCTTCCTTGATAAGTGTGTGTTGTGGTTTGCAAACAGGGACGATTTGGGGTTCTGAAATCCCCATTGCAAGGTCAAAACTGAGAAAGCAAGAGCACATTCAGAGCCACAGTAGCCATTCTTTGACTAGGGGAAGAGCTGTAGCTCAGTGGCAGAACATCTGCTTTGCATACATAAGGTTCCAGGTTCAATCCCCAACATCTCCAGGTCAGGCTGGGCGTGTCCCCTGTCTGAAACCCTGGAAAGCTGCTTGCAGTCAGTTGGACCAGGGATCTAACTCAGTACAAAGCAACTTCCTGTCTTCCTATTGCATTTGATTCAGCCTGGCACTATGTAAAAAGGTAAAGGTAAAGGGACCCCTGACAATTAGGTCCAGTCGTGGCCGACTCTGGTGGTTGCAGCGCTCATCTCGCTTTATTGGCCGAAGGAGCCGGCGTACAGCTTCCAGTCATGTGGCCAGCATGACTAAGCCGCTTCTGGAGAACCAGAGCAATGCATGGAAACGCCGTTTACCTTCCCGCCGGAGCGGTACCTATTTATCTACTTGCACTTTGATGTGCTTTTCGAACTGCTAGGTTGGCAGGAGCAGGGACCGAGAATCGGGAGCTCACCCCATCGCAGGGATTAGAACCGCAGACCTTCTGATTGGTAAGTCCCAGGCTCTGTGGTTTAACCCACAGCGCCACCTGCGTCCCATTGGCACTATGTAAGGAGGCAGCAATTTCTGTCCCATTCTATGCACATTGCAGCCAGCCGTGTTTCTGTTCCACTGCAGTTCAGCTCGCACTACAACTGACATTATCCATCTTGCTACGTGCTGCAGCCAGAACTAATAGAATTAAGTATGTCCTCAATTATGATATTAATATCAGGGCATACCAGAGGAAACACCTAAGACAACATGGGAAAACAATGCAATTATGTAGGAATGTTCACTGACTAAGAAAACATCGACTTGCAATATTCACACACATGATCATCATTTCTGACCTCAGGCAGACGTGCAAATTGCAGTAATTTGCTCTCGTTTTCATTCCTGGTGAAATTCTCAAATCCCTAGGTGGTGCAGGAGGAGAGAGGAAATGGGCAGGGAGACTCTTCCAGCCACCACCCTCTTTGGCATGACTCGCCCTCACATATAGCTCATGCTCCTCTCAACTGTAACAAAATATTTAAAGCACAATAAAAACATCAAACATTAAAAACTTCCATATACAGGGCTGCCTTCAGGTGTCTTCTAAAAGTTGTATAGTTGTTTATCTCCTTGATACCTGGTGGGAGGGCATTCCACAGGGCAGGCGCCACTACCAAGAAGGCCCTCTGCCTGGTTCCCTGTAACTTGGCTTCTCTCAGCGAGGGAACCACCAGAAGACCCTCGGAGCTGGACCTCAGTGTCCAGGCTGAATGATTGGGGTGGAGACGCTCCTTCAGGTATACAGGACCAAGGCTGTTTAGGGCTTTAAAGGTCAGCAACAACACCTTGAATTGTGCTCGGAAACGTACCAGGAGTCAATGTAGATGGTCCTGGCAGCTGCTCCCAGTCACCAGTCTAGCTGCCACATTCTGGATTAGTTGTAGTTCCCAAGTCACCTTCAAAGGCAGCCCCACAAAAAGCACATTGCAATAGTCCAAGCAGGAGATAACCAGAACATACACAACTCTGGTGAGACGGTGCACAGGCAGGTAAGGTGTCAGCCATCGCAACTGCTGGAGCTCATACACAGCTGCCTTGACGCAGAACTAACCTGCGCTTCCATGGACAGCTGGGAGTCCAAAATGACTCCATTTTGGTAAACAATAATATAACATATATTTTATAATATAACAATAAATTATAAAATAAAAAATGTGTTTGTGCAGACCAGGGCCTGCCCTAAACTCTCCGAAGGAATGGTCACAGCCTGCTTACAACTATAGGCTTCACACACACACACACACACACACTCCCTGCCCCCAGCTCTTTGGATTAAGGGCAGATCAAACATCAGAAATGCTTTTATTTTGCCCTCCATGAAGATTGGGGGCAGGAAGCAATCCATCTCTGACACATTGCCTCTTCTTCCAAGCCAATTAGTTATCCTGACATACTCAGAGGCTTACCAGAAGTAGGATGCAGGTACCTGGCTTTTTGAACAGTAATTTTAGAAAGCTATGGGGTCAAGAACTTAAAAGCAGGTTCTTACATTGCAAAGAGGAGTAGCAGATTCACAGACTATACTGACCTACTATGAAGGCTTTGAGGAGATGGGAGAATGCCTTTCTTTTTGTTATGGGGTAACTAATTCTTATAAACAACCTTTTTCCAGCCACATTCGCTTCCGGGCAACCCTCTGTCACCAGTCTGGGCTGTAACAGCCATTATCCAAGTCCAAGGGTGTATTGCAGTCAAGGAAGGTGTGAAGCAGAGTGGGTGAAGCAGAGTTGTGTCCTGGGGAGAGGGAGGTGGCTGGGGAGATTCCCAAAGGCCAAGCAGAGAGGCCTGGAAGGCTACATATGGCCCCCAGACTTGTGGTTTCCCACCGCAGTACTAAACTAACAGCAAGGAAAGGTGGAACACCAAATGAAAAGGAAGATCAAAGTTAAATATTTACTTGTAGAGCAACAATATTTGCAAATCTGGAATGGATCTTCTGGAGTTTTCTATTTGCATACTTTAATTAATCTAAAAAATATATTAAAACTAATCTCACAAAGGAAAGGGTCAGGGTATTAATTAACTTGAGATTCATTGCTTTTGTATAATTTAGAAGTTCGACATGGAGCAGAAAATGGTGTTAATAAAAACTAAGTTACTGTGACAGGTATAATTTCACGGATTAGCCCAAACTTCCAACATTCTCACCAAGTTTAAGGCTAACCTCTCTGTTTTACACAGCCCTGCTTCAATTAAAATACTTTTTTTTCTCCTCCAGATGAAAATTACATTTCATTCTTCCTTTAACCTCAATATTTCTCTATTAATGTGATTTTTCTACCATGCAGTTCTTAAACGAAATGCAAGTCACAACCACAGTAATGGGGAAATCTAAACCTGTCGCTTAGTGTTGAGTAACCCTTCTGACTGTCCGGCTCAGGGACAAATTAACAACTCTTTTTGCACAAGCTTTCCCCATCTTCCATGTGACAGCCCTTCAGATATTTGAATAGGGCTCTCAGTCTCACTGCTCAGTCTTCTCCCTTTAGCCTCAACTGTTCCTCATAAGGCTTGCTTTCCATAGGGCTGCTGTTTTTAAAACATTATTCCATCCCATAGCTGTGGTTGGCAAATGACAAAGCAGAGGGGCAGAAGAATGATTTGAGTGGGATCAGAAATGGTGCCTTATATAGGTTTCCATCATCCCCAGAGTTGCAGCCCTCCAACATCAGAGAGGAAGGGTTGGGGAAGATATTCAGTCCAATGCCGCAGAAGACAGAATCAGGATTCAAAATGACCTTTCATCCAACAGGTAGGGATGGGGGCAGAAATTTGATTCTCTTTCCATTTAAAGGTGCATCTTTCCAAAACAGTATGTGAATCAAAACAAAGCCATCATTCGAAACTCACACTATTCTGGATTTTGCAATGCAGTTCTCCAGCCGAATAATACGGAGAAAAATGCAGATACCAAGATGAGAGTGTGTGTAATGATGCTTATCTCATAAAACATAGAACCACGGATTATGTCAGGGGGGTGCAAAAATGCAAAATGCATACAAAGACGTGTATATTAGTACAGTGGTACCTCTAGATACGGACGGAATCCGTTCCGGAGCCCCGTTCGCATCTAGAGGTAAATGTAACTAGCGACGGCACGTCTGCGCACGTCGCTTTTTGCCACTTCTGTGCATGCGCGTGACGTCATTTTGAGTGTCTGCGCATGCGCAAGCGGCGAAACCCAGAAGTAACGCGCTCCGTTACTTCTGGGTTGCTGCGGAGCGCAACTCAAACACGCTCAACTCAAAGAGTATTCAACCCAAGGTATGACTGTATAAATTTGTAGATGAATTTTCATGAGGACTTTTTAAGCTATTTTAAAAAATAATGCAAACTGATGTGGAAATGTAGAGCTCAGCTTAAAGTGGGGGAAAATGAGGGAAAGCAAGATTGAAGAAGTCATCTATCCCTACCCAGGGGATGCTATTAAAGAGTTAACTCCAACTTGACGGCGTGATTTACTGCCGGCTGACTTTTGGACAAGCAGCCAGGCCAGCTATTACATCCTTATCTTGTTGCTGGTGCATCATATCCTTGTGCCCAGCTCCTAGGCAGAACACCTTCTCTGCATATTTCAACAGTCTTGTCTCGGTCAGCTCCTTGCCCTACTGGACAGCTCCATGGGCAAGAAAAGGGAATCCAAGCTATGCTGCTGTGCTTCTATGACTGGGACAAACTACCCATGCGCTAGTCCATGAACATCTATGCCATAAGACATTTGTTAGCCTTTAAGACATCACCACAAGACTCTTTGTTACCCCCAGTCCTGGAACATTTTTCCAGCACTCGAAAGCTGTGCTCATGTTGGAAATACAAAAAGAAATTGATTCCTATTCAAGGGTAAAGATCAATAAAAGCATCTGAATTTCCCCCCACTGTCTTTTAACTAGAAATGGCAGCTGCATGCAGCTCAGCTTGGATTTCTTACCTGCTCTCTGCATTTGGATTGAGGTGCTCACATACAATGGTGGCGGTGGTCTGTGTCCTCCCATTGTCCACGTCTTGCTGAACTCCCCACTGGTCCGGATCACTGACTCGGATGTCTATTATCTTCACACCTGAAGCAGCCTTAATTCTACCAAGAAAAGAACAGGCACAGCGTTAGTTCTACATGACGCCTTTTGGGGGTAGGAGAAATCTCACAGAAGGCCCCAGTGGATGGTCCAGGAGCATATGTTCTTAATTTACGCACCCAGGAACACCGACTGGCCTGCAGCTGCACAAGGCGTGAACATAAATGTTGTAAGAATGCACACCCATTGTGTCTCTCAGTCTGACCTACCTCATGGGGCTGTTGTGAGCATAATTTGGAGAGGAAATGAAGACTATGTACGCCACCTTGAGCTCCTTGGAGGGACGTTGGGACATAAATGTAATTAATAAACAAATAACTGGAAAATGCACCCTGCAGTCACTAAGCAACTGAAACTAGGCTCATTCACTATGCGCATTCAGGAAGACAGGTACTGAAGGCATCCAATAGCCCGTGGCTTACAGGAGAGTCTTGCTCTGATCTTCTTAGGCCCTTAACTGGAACCAGTTAAGAACATGTGTGTGTTAATTTATGACCTCCAAAACTGAAAGAACCACATCTAAAAGAGAATGAATATTTGTTTCCTTCTGGAAGGAGCCTCTCACAATGCTGATCTCCTCTCTGGCTGGATTTAGCTTATCAAGGAAGCTTTCATTCATTTCTCATAGAAAGCTCCCCTTCCCCCAGTCCTTACCCTGCAGCCTCAATCGACACCTCGCCCTTCTTGTTACTCCACTGGCTCCATGGAAGCTTAGACTAACATTCAGCAAGATGCAAATCAGACCCTTGGTGGCTGTCCCTGGTTCCCTGGTTGGGCAAACTGCCAAGGAAGACAAACCGCTCATTGAGTCAAGAAGCAGGTTGTTTAAATATTTAATCAGAATTAAAATGGAGCAAGCTGTGCAATCCACAAGGAACTACAGATGCAACCACTTTGAAGGAGAATAGATAGACACCCTGGTTCATAGATTTGCCTCTTAATGAGGCTTCATATGACAGAGGGAGGGAGAAGCCTCCTGGTGACTGTAGTGGCTGCTGGTCCCCAAAGCACTTACATATAAACAGTTGTCCTTAGGGTTGACTGAGCAGATGATTAGTTGTCCCCAAAATGAATCAGATCCCCTCCTATGTTTCAGGCAAACGTGGAAAATGCCTCAAATGGTGGGATGATTTCAACCTTCAAAAGAGCATTCCTGGCACCATCTTTTTATCCCTTGGATCATAGGGAGGGATCAACTCCCATGCTCTTAAGCACAAACAGACCCAGTGGGCCTCTCTACCTTCTTTCAAAATGGGGGGTCACCAACTTTTTGGAGCCAGTGGGCACATCTGGAATTCTGAGAAAATACTGAGGGCACCAGTCACAAAATGGATGCTGTAGGGGTGTGGCACAGCACAAAATGGCTACCATGGGAGGTATGTAGGAGAGGCCAAGCAAATGCAGATAGGAACTAAACAGGAAAAGCTAACAGTCTTTCGTGCATTGTGGATTTTTGATGGGATATTTACTTTCACAGGCGCCATAGAAGGTACTGGCACTGATACCCATGAGAGCTTTGGAATTCCCTGTTCTAAAATGAAGATGTTTCTAATGTCATTTGCTATGCTGGTCCTGCCCTGGTCCAAGGGGGGGGGGCTCCAATTCATTTTGGGGGTGAGCACTCTTCTGCTCATCCCTCCCTAAAGCAGATATAGGCTGGCAGGGTGCCTGAGAGCAGAATCAAGGTGGGTAGCCACTTAAGGTGGGCTGTGGTATTTGTCCCAGTCCTGCTCGCATCTGCCTGGTACTTCACAGCATCCCAGCTGCATCTGCTGATGTAAGGCTGAAGTTACTTCATATGAAAAGGCATAAAGACTAAGGAATCAAGCAAACACTTTTTATGGTTTGTATTGTATGATAAAGGCTGTAAACCACTTATTATTAAATAATATAAATAAATAAGACCTGAGTGCTTTACTGCCTATCATGGGGGTGCTTATGTCACTATATGCCAATTTGGAATAGGGGTTTAATTTCTTTCAAACTTTCTTGTGGCGTCACCTCCAAATTCTCCTTTGGTCTCGGCGGCCGCTCCCAGTCACCAGTCTAGCTGCTGCATTCTGGATTAGTTGTAATTTCCGGGTCACCTTCAAAGGTAGCCCCACATAGAGCACATTGCAGTAGTCCAAGCGGGAGATAACTAGAGCATGCACCACTCTGGCAAGACAGTCTGCAGGCAGGTAGGGTCTCAGCCTGCATACCAGATGGAGTTGGTAGACAGCTGCCCTGGATACAGAATTGACCTGCGCCTCCATGGACAGCTGTGAGTCCAAATGGATTGGACTGATCTGCTCTTCTCCACAAGCCAGACTACCCTCTTATCTATTTAATCTATATATTTTTTTATTGGCACAACCCGTGATAAGCAGCTCTCACAGTTTTCTACAGCACCACAGCACTGCTGCCACAAATGGCCAGTGGGTGGTACTGCAGCTTCCCAGCACCACAGGCGTTCCAGTAGAATTCAACTTGCTCCTCTAAAGCTGCCATTGAGTAAAGATACTCAATGTGAGGAACTTGCCACACAACCTATATTGAACTTTAAGACCATCCACCTCTCTCTGTTTCCCTGCTTACAGGTACCAGCCCTCCCAAGCTGTCCACCCATTAGGTCATAGGGAGAGCGAAGGTCTCAAAAGAATTTGTTAAAACACACAATTTGCAGCAAAGTGCATAAGTCACATTGATTAGGTGGAAGCTAAACATGTTTACATATTTCCCGTTGCCACCCATTGTGTGATTTCAGAGCCCAGTCCTTCGTCCCTAACAGGCCGGATCCGATAAATGCTGACACTCCCATCTGCTCAAGCCAACTGCCACGTTTCCCAGCCCTTCAGCCAGGATGCAATGCAACACATGTCTTGTCCATCCAAGGACACTCGGTGATGCTATTTTTACTCAACTGAAGAGATTTGCTGACAATGCATCTCCTGTCAACTGGCTATTTGCTTCTGGCCTGCAGGGGTGCCGTCTCCTTACAGAAAACCTCCTGGGTTTTCAGCAGACATGCTTGGTTGTCTGATATACAGACGCAGATTTCATTCACTGTCTTCCCAGGTTAGCAGCATGCCAGTCCAGTAGTGGCTGGTGCCTTTTGGGACCGGGAGGGTGGAAGACAGGGAGCCCAACAGCAGGTGGCGCCAGAGCCAATAACGGGAAGACAATTTGTTTGAGTTTTGCCTCCTTTCCCTCCCTGCTGAGTTCTGAAAATGGCAACCCTGAGACTAAGGAAGAAGAAGATGACAGACAGTGCCACCCCCTTGGCTCAGTTGGACGTAAGATGCCTGGGGCGGGAGCTAGGAGCGAGTTAGTAATAACTCACACAGTGTCAGTGAAGATGACTCTTTATTCAAAAGGCCAGGCCTATTGAGCACAGCCACTCTTCTTGCCCCAATGACACAATGTGTTCTCACAGTTCTCTACGTCTCCTCCTCCCTCAGTCCTTTCCCAAGCAATCTGAGGCTCCTTCATCTTGTCTGTCTTTGCTCTGCCCTCTTCATACCTTCACTTCTGCCTCTGATTCTGGACTGCTCCCTACTGCAGCCTTTTCCTGCTCACTAAACTCTGTTACCTCTTCAGCTTCCACTTCCAACACCTCTTCCTCCTAGTCTTCTCCTTCATCTCCCTCTGACCACTCATTGTCATCCCACCATCCCATCCCTGGCCTCTGTGCCTTCTTCCCTCGGGGATTCCCCCACTGGTGTCTCCCACCACTCCTCTGAATCCAGCCAGCCCATGACAGAAGACAGACAGGTGGAGCGGAGCAGGACACCCTTTGCTCTTATGGACAAGCCTCCACTGGATAGTTCTCCACTGGATAGTCCCCAAAGCGCATGAACACACACATTGCAATCTTTCTGGACACCAGAATTTAAGCACTGAATCCGATACATTATCAAACTGGGAGGCTCCTCTTTTGTGCCACACCTGTGTTTTAGTCAAAGCAGAGTAATGCAGGGGAGAATCAGCGCCATCCAAACCTGTGAAACTGTTGGGCATAAGGACAACCCCCCTCAGGCAGCACAATCAGAAGGATTTGTGGACCCTTACCAAGCCACCCCTAACCTACCACTATTTATTGCTCTATGGGTGCTCATGTGCCTTTGTATCAATGCAGATAATTTGCAAGTGCAAATGTTCTGCAAATCCGTGTCCCCCCTCTCTCTTTTATGATGGTCTTTCCTATCATTTGGTGATGGTGATATGCAAGTGGCTTTCCACGATAAGGTCACTCCTTCACAGGAAACTGTCTGTGGAGCCTTGTGAAAGAGACCATGTCTCAGTGGAAGGCATTTGGGGGGGGAGGCATGGGGAAAGTGGGGGGAAATTGGCAGGGAGGGTTGTGGGGAAGGAACAGGGTAATGTATGATCCAGCTCAAACAAAGGTGGATCTGATGTGAAATGGGCCAGACCTTCGGAACTAGAGAGAATTCACATTTTGGACCTGCTACCTTGCAACATCACTAGCAAAAATTGCAATGATAACATGGAGGGATCCTCTTTTCATACCTGCAACAAGGAGATCAGAAGCTTCCATTTATGGTTTTAAACAAGCCACAGTTCTACCTGATGCCCAAACTTGGAAAATTGTGGTTTCTTCAAACTCTAGTTCAGTCTTCCCCAGTTTGGTTCCCTCGAGATCTTTGAAATTACAATCCCCACCAGCCCCAGCCATCATGGCAAATGCTCAAGGATGCAGAAAGTTGTGCTCTAACCAGGTTGGAGATTAGAAGTATTAGAAATGGCTGCTTCATTTGCTCTTCCTAACTAGAGTTTCATCAAACCGCAGTTCCCTGTGTTTGTATGTCACAGGTAACTCTGTTTTGTTGAAAATCAGGTACAGAAGCTTCCAGTTTTCCCTTCACATGCATGAAAGAGGATAGAGGAGAATATGCAAGCCAAAGACTCACCACAGCTCACTCACATTGTAGAAAAAAAACAGGTCCCCCTTTTGTCTGAACTGGGCTTGAGAGCATTTTGTGCTCTCCCCCTCCCTTCCCGTCCAACACCTCCACAAAGCTTTCCTTTTAAAACTGTACCTGAATCACACATCATCGCTCCTGTGAGCTTTTTTAATTTTTCCACTGCTGCTATTTTTATATAACCTTTTCCAGATGCATTGTCTAACCCCCTCCCTTCCTCCTTGTCAGCCATGCCAGGATGCAGCAGGTATGAAATCGCTTATTAGAGCATTGCACTCCGCACAAACAGCATGGCTTTGGCAAACAAAAGGAAAGGGAAACCAGAACGCTTGGCAGGAAAGGCAAGAGGTGGAAATTATGAAGCCAAAAGGGGACTTGAGCCCTCCTCTGAGGGCTTGAGCGAATTCCCCTGCAGACCATAGACGGTTCATAGAATTGTAGCATGCAGGGATCTTTTGTCCAAGGTGGGGCTCAAACCCATCATCATGAGATAAAGAGTCTCATGGATTTGGATTTGATATCCCGCTTTATCACTACCCGAAGGAGTCTCAAAGCGGCTCACATTCTCCTTTCCCTTCCTCCCCCACAACAAACACTCTGTGAGGTGAGTGAGGCTGAGAGACTTCAGAGAAGTGTGACTAGCCCAAGGTCACCCAGCAGCTGCATGTGGAGGAGCGGGGAAGCGAACCCGGTTCACCAGATTACAAGACTACTGCTCTTAACCATTACACCACACTGGCTCATGCGCTGCTGACTGAGCTATCCTAGAAACCAGTGCAGGGGCTGCACTTCCAAACCATCAGGCACTGGTCCTGCACAAGAGCATTCTCCTCTCCTGGTAGTCAAGAAGCATTATTGTCCCCAGCTGTGGAGGCAGAGCTTAGCCCCTTTACTTGCAACCTGAGGTGAAGGGCAAGATGCCCCCTGCCCACTTTCACATCTAACAATCTGACCAGGCTGGCTGCTGAATCTTGTTTCAACCACTGGCAATGGGGCATCGCCCTCTACTGTACCTGAGGAAGAAGACTACCTTAGGAGGTGCAGAGCAGCCTCATTTAAAGGCAATCGGTGGGATGCCGACATCTCCTAGTATCTACCGCCTAAGGCAGCTGTATCATTCTGCCTCATGGGAGGGCTGGCCCTGTAACCTGGGAGCAAACCCTGCCCTGGAGCCTGAGTTTTGCCCCTCCCAAGCCAGCCTCATGTACCCACAGCTTGGCACAGAGAGAGTGAAAAGGATTGGTCTGCACCTCCATGCACACCTGTGCTCCCCCATCTTCCTGCAGAACGGCACACAAAGACAAAGGACTCAGGATGGATCTACACACAGGGGAAAAACCGCTATAAATAAGTCGGAAATTAGATCATTATAATAAAAGAAACAGCGGGTGGCGCTGTGGGTAAGAGCCTCAGCGCCTAGGGCTTGCCGATCGAAAGGTCGGCGGTTCGAATCCCCGCGGCGGGGTGCGCTCCCGTTGCTCGGTCCCAGCGCCTGCCAACCTAGCAGTTCGAAAGCACCCCCAGGTGCAAGTAGATAAATAGGGACCGCTTACTGGCGGGAAGGTAAACGGCGTTCCCGTGTGCTGCGCTGGCTTGCCAGATGCAGCTTTGTCACGCTGGCCACGTGACCCGGAAGTGTCTCCGGACAGCGCTGGCCCCTGGCCTCTTAAGTGAGATGGGCGCACAACCCCAGAGTCTGTCAAGACTGGCCCGTACGGGCAGGGGTACCTTTACCTTTACCTTAATAAAAGAAAAGAAACGCTATGTAAAAAATGCATAGTTTTTTTTTTGCTCTCTGTCACCATCTGGTGTTGCATGTTTATAATGCATCCAAAGCATTGGGGTTTTTCTTTACTAATGTAGCTGAGTCCTGAGTTGCGGCTTACACAGCAATAGGGCTTTTTTCAGCCAGAACTCACCGGAACAGAGTTCCCGTACTTCTTTGGTGTGTTCCAGCACGTATTCCGTCACTTGGCACAGCACTCTGTGTTGAGTGATGCAGGCTGCGGCGGAGGGATGGTTTGGTGCAGTGCAATGGTGGGACGAGTGGGCAAAAAGAAGCTTTTTTAGGGGCAAGGTCCCTTAAAAAAACTAAACAAGTTCTGGCACCATTTTTTCTAGGAAAAAAAGCCTTGCATAGCAACATTCTAACATGCCAAGCCCATCCCCAGGGCAAATACACTGACAAAGTAGGGAAGAATGGGCAACAAAAATTACAGGCCATTCTTGGTAAATAAGGACAGTTGGGCCATATGCAATGAATCTCTTATAAACTCAAATTTTGGGGATTTCCCAGGAGCCAGCCCATTGCTGCAGTCTAGAATTCTAAATTCTACTTGCAAAAATTTTATAATGCTGAAGTTATGCTAAATCCCATTTTGAACTATCTCAGACTACACAAATTCATGGAGGACATAACTGTGAATGGCTACTAACAATGATGGTGACTTTATTAGCTCCAAGATCAATGGCAGAATGCCCTGACTATTAGTTGTTGCGGGTGGCGCTGTGGGTTAAACCACAGAGCCTAGGACTTGCCGATCAGAAGGATGGTGGTTCGAATCCCAGTGACGGAGTGAGCTCCCGTTGCTCGGTCCCTGCTCCTGCCAACCTAGCAGTTCGAAGCATGTCAAAGTGCAAGTAGATAAATAGGTACCGCTCCAGCAGGAAGGTAAATGGCGTTTCGGTGTGCTGCACTGGTTCGCCAGAAGCAGCTTAGTCATGCTGGCCACATGATCCGGAAGCTGTATGCCGGCTCCCTTGGCCAATAAAGCGAGATGAGCACCGCAACCCCAGAGTCGGTCACAAATGGACCTAATGGTCAGTAGTCCCTTTACCTTTACTGTGAGAACAGACTGCTGGACTAGGTAGATCCTTGATCTGATCCAGCAAGGCTCTTTGGTCTTTAGAATCAGAAGAAAATGTTAAAAACTATTCTGCCAAGCTTTGGGGATATGCTGATATAATTAAGAACCAAAACTGGAACATCTCCAGTGGAAATGAAAGTATTCTGGAGTTCAAGGTGGTTATCACCGATGGAAGCAAAGGCTCAGAAAAAGCTCAATATGGAGGCCAAGTGGCCTAAATATTGGGAAATTTTGGAGCAAGAAGGAGACAAATTGAAATTGCAGAGTTTTGAGAAATTAAAAGATAAAGTGCGAGACTGGCTTCACTATTATCAAATAAGAGAGGCTTATAATTTGGACAAAAAAATTGGCTTCCAGGTGGAAAAATCAAAATTGGAAACAGAACTGTTAGATCCCAAAACTAAGATACTTTCAAGAATGTATAACTTGCTGTTAAAATGGAATACGCAGGATGAAACGGTTAAATCTGCTATGATCAAATGGGCACAAGATGTTGGACATAACATTATGTTTGCTGACTGGGAACAGTTGTGGGCCACTGGTGTGAAATTTACGGCATGTAATGCCCTAAGAGAGAATATTATGAAAATGATATACAGGTGGTACATGACACCAGTCAAGCTTGCAAAAATATATCATTTGCCCGATAATAAATGTTGGAAATGTAAAGAAAATGAAGGTACATTCTTTCACCTTTGGTGGACGTGCCCAAAGATTAAGGCTTTCTGGGAGATGATCTATAATGAAATGAAAAAGGTATTTAAATATACCTTCCTGAAGAAACCAGAGGCCTTTCTCCTGGGCATAGTCGGCCAATTGGTGCCAAAGAAGGATAGAACTTTCTTTATGTATGCAACAACAGCAGCAAGAATACTTATTGCAAAGTATTGGAAGACACAAGATTTACCCACCCTGGAAGAGTGGCAGATGAAGGTGATGGACTATATGGAATTGGCGGAAATGACTGGTAGAATCCGAGACCAGCGAGAAGAGTCGGTGGAAGAAGATTGGAAGAAATTTAAAGACTATTTGCAGAAATATTGTAAAATTAATGAATGTTAAAATGATGTTGGATTGAAATTAAGTGGGATTAGCAACAAGGTTAATAAGAATATGTAAAAAATGGATTGATAATGGATGAAATTATATAGTTATAATATGCTAAGATAGAGTTAAGATAAATGAAAGAGGGTAAGGATTTGCTGAATTGATTATGTAAATGGGAATACAAAAAGGGGAGGTGTGAGGAGGTCAAGGAAATAAGCAAATGAGCTTAAAGATTTCAAAAAATGGATTTGTTTTTAATTTTTTTCTATCTATATGTTTTTTGTATTTTGTATTTTCTTTTTTTTTCTATGTATTTTTGTATTTTCTGTCTTTTTCCTTATTTCTTTCTTTTTTTGCTTTCTTTTTATTCTGTAAACTTCTGTTTTTCGTAAAACCTTAATAAATATTTTATTTAAAAAAATGAAAGTATTCTGGAGTTCATTTAACCTTTCTTGAAACTGCTCCAGAGCCCCCCAACTCAAGGGACTCCAGTGCTATCTGGAGAGCATCAGATTGTGGGGAGGCTAATCAAAACTATCACATTTCAGAAGATTCTTCAAGATGCCTTTCCAAGCACAACAGTGACATTCTCCTAAGGGACCCTCTTGGGCCCAGAATTGACAGGCAAGTTTATTGCACATATAATATTCAGAGTCGAGAAAATCTGTAGCTAAATTATAATTTAAACAAGGTTGAGAGATATCCTCATTCAGAATGATTTAGTCTTAATTGCTAATACAACAGAACCCTGGTGCTCAATGAAAAAGTTTCATCACGTCCTGGAACACAATTTAACTGCTCTGCCCAGGTATGAGAAAAGCTGTCACGCCACTGAGACTTCGAGAGAGAAAAACGTCTTCTGCATTATTAGACAGGCAATACCATCATGCGTCTTCTTGTGTCAAGCACTATCTCTGCTGTGAGGAAGTTACAGAAGAAAATCCGCACTCTGTATTCCGGTGTTGCATTTGTGAAAATGGATGCAAAAAAGGTTTCTTTTTTGGACAGTCTTTTTCCCCATCAGAGCCACTTTTCCTCAGGGATAATCCACTGAGGGCTACATTCCATCAGTGGGTAGGACCAAAGACAGTGGTGGGTGGAGCCACATCAAAAGTGGGTGGGGTCTCTCTCTCTCTCTCTCTCTCTCTCTCTCTCTCTCATCCCCTTCTCACACACATTATTTCTCTTACACCCAATCCCTTTTCTTTCACTCTTCCTCCCCACCCAGCAAAATGCCAGAAGTGAATTGTTCTCACCAGAAGTCCAAACTGGTTGCTTGTGGAGAGCTATAGAAATTACACTGAGGGCTAGTTAATGGACTATGCAGAACTAGATAAACTAACAGGAAGGATTTGAAACTGGCAGGACCATAAATTCATGGAAGACTGGAGTAAATTTACGGACTACTTGAAAAGTATTTGTGAAGATCAGACAACGTTTATAGGTTTGCAACAAGTTTTGTGAGGAGTATTATTGGAAGTATTGCAAAAATGGAGAAGGGGGAGGATGATTTGTTAAGAGATGTAAAGCAATATAAATGCATAAGAAGTGGTTAAAACGGTGGATCATCAGAGGTGCTGATGGAAGTCTAAAAATATTGTTTAAGTGATAAGTTTTGTGATACATTTTATAATTTATATGTTTATATATATATATATATATATATATATATATATATGTATGTGGAAATTACGCTGAGGGCCACAGGCTGTCCATGCCTGCTTGATCCTTTCTTAATCACTGATTGTTTGGCAAAAAGAGGGCATTCTATATATTTTTCCTGACTACAGCAGCAGGAGCAAGCAGGGTTCTAAATGAGGCATAGGCAACCTTGGCCCTCTAGATGTTTTGGGACTACAACTCCCATCATCCCTGACCACTGGTCCCGTTAGCTAGGGATGATGGGAGTTGTAGTCCCAAAACATCTGGAGGGCCGAGTTTGCCTATGCCTGCTCTAAATCATACAGAGGGCAAGGGAGCTGCGGATGCAGTGAAGGCTCCTGCCAATCCATCCATCCATCTCTTCCAATCCATTGAGGGTGACGAGGCTAGGCAAAGAGGAAGTGTTAAGGGGGTGCAGCCACCAAACAGAGGCCCACTCTCTCTGGGGTTTCTCATCCAGAGGTAGGGAGCATTTTTCAGCCTGAGAGCCAGACTTGGTTCTGAGAAACCCCTCCAGGGGTCACGTGTCAATGGTGGGCAGGAGCAGAGGCAAAAGTAGGAGCAACTTCTTAACGTAGATATTGCTTTCATACAGCAGGCTAGCTTCTACACAGCCTCCTCCATCCAGGCAAGTGATAGCAGGACTTGGGGTGAACTAATTCAGATTAATGAATTCACTGAATTAATTCAAAAATCTCTGAATCACACCTGGAAATAGTTCCTAGAAATTCTAGATGAACAGAATGGTGGGGGGGGGGGTATGGCAAAACTTTGGAGAAATTTTAATTGAGTTTGCTTTATATTTTTATTCCACCATACACACACACACACACACACACACACACACGGTTTTCATCGAACTTAACTGTGTTTGATAGTGGCCATTACAGTTACCATTTTTAGCTTTTTGAAAAAAAATATGATGCTCTTTAAACTTAATGATGACCATTTTTTTGGAGAAATAAATAAAGCAATTGTTCACGTTCCACTGTGGAGTGGGGTTAAGTATACTTTAGCAGAGCAGCTTGTAAAATCCTGAAGGCTGTGCTGGAGAGTAAGGAAGGAGGAGCAACAATGCCACAGATGAAGGAAAGCCAGAGGCCTGTCAAGAAGGATATAAAGGAAAATAAGAACTGGATGAGGAAAATTTGGTTTGAAATGGAGAATGAGGAATGGAGAGATCTCCCCATGTGGAGATCTGAAGACTCTTGGATTATAAATCTGATCAAGATGGAAGTTGGAGCTTTTGGAGCTTTTGGGACATTTGGACTTAAAAGGATTAAGAAACAAGATTTGAGCTCCACTTTTAAGTATGGAGATCTGGCTGGAAGAAAAATGGACATTACTGAGACAGAGCTTCTCCGAGTTCTGGTGTTTGATATAAAGGACTATCAAAAAAACCGGCAGAGAGGAATTGAGAAAGAATTGAGAGCCTCGGACGTGAGGTCGCCAGGCTGACTGCAGATGGACTGATGGACTTTTTGTTGGGGTTCGAAACTGGGAAAGGGGGTGGTGGGGCTTTGGGAATCCAAAGGGTGTATAACTATATTCTGTTTTAATTAATTTGGTTTTGCCACTAACATAAAAATGGGGATTTCGGGGAAGGGAATTGGGGCCGACCTTAGAAAAAGACCTTTAAGAATAAGTATTGACGTATAAAGATGGAGGTTTATAAGTTAAAATTGGTTAATTAAATTGATGGAGTGAACCTAGAAAAAGATTTTTAAAAATAAGTATTGATGTATAAAGATTGAGGTTTATAAGTTAAAATTGGTTAATTAAAATGAATTAGAGAAAATAAGGTAAAGTTTGGGGACAAGAACTTGCTGAGCTAAAAAATGGAATTGGAATACAAGAAGGGGAGGTGTGGGGAAGTCAAGGAAATTTGTTATTGAAAGTAAGAAATGTAAATTGTATGTGTGTTTAATTGTTTTTTTTCCTTTTTTCTTTGTTTTTTTTGAAAATTCCAATAAATATCTTTTAAAAAAAAAAATCCTGAAGGCTGAGGGCATTTGGAATGCAGAGGACCAAATTCAACTGGAACGGAATTATTTTCCCTTTTTTTTGAGGGGGTGAACTGGAACTAATTCCTTTTTAAGATGAACTTCCCAAGCACTGGGCAAGAGTCATTAGCTGAGTTCAGTAACACATTCCAGCCCGGAACAGCCATTTAATGGGTGCACAAAGCATAGCTAGTCATGGATGTGAGTTGGGAAGAGCCCCAGGGTCCAAACAGAAGTCCTGGAGGGCCCCATTTGGCCCCATGTCCTGAGACTCTCCACCCCTGCACTAACTGCTTGAGGGCAGTAATGAGTTCGAGTGATGCTCCACCAATCTCAGTCCCCAGCTCCCACCTGCCTGCTTTCTTATTTATAAACAGCAGAGGGCTGCCTCTCCCTTAATCTCAGTGATCCCCTTGCAGAACTCAGCGGGGAGGAGGATGGCATGGGTAGGCAAACTAAGACATGGGGGCCAGATCTGGCTCAATCGCCGGCCCGCGGATTTTTACATGAGTAGAATGAGTCCTTTTATTTAAAATGCATCTCTGGGTTATTTGTGGGGCCTGCCTGGTGTTTTTACATGAGTAGAAAGTGTGCTTTTATTTAAAATGCACCTCTGGGTTATTTGTGCAGCATAGGAATTCATTCATCTTCTTTCTTTATTTTCAAAATATAGTCCCGCCCCCCACAAGGTCTGAGGGACAGTGGACCGGCCCCCTGTTGAAAAAGTTTGCTGACCCCTGGAGGATGGGAACAAAATTAGTATTAGTTGGCTCTGTCTGTCATTGGCTCTGACACCATCTACTGTTGGTCTTCCTGACTTTCCCCCCTGCCAGTCCCAAAGGGCACCACCAGCCACTTCTTGAGGGTTTGAACGAAGGCCCAGATATGGCTAAAGTGGTCATCTTCCCAGTGGCTCCTCCAGCTGCTGTGAGTCATCATCAAGGACACTACGAACGTGAATGTAGTCAAGTAGAACTACATTCTAGTTCCAGTGTGATAGGTTGTTAGCTGAGGCTGTTACGTTTCTGCTGACAGCTTGCATTTGGTTGCAAAGTCTTGTTTTTAAATTGGATTTGATACCATTGTGTTTCC
This sequence comes from Podarcis raffonei, assembly GCF_027172205.1. Taxonomy (NCBI): domain Eukaryota; kingdom Metazoa; phylum Chordata; class Lepidosauria; order Squamata; family Lacertidae; genus Podarcis; species Podarcis raffonei. Next base: position 37,483,677 of record NC_070617.1, read on the forward strand.
TTCAGTTGCAATTATATATATTAATTATTCGTGGCCTAGGGCTGAAGGAGGGAAACAGAAGCAGAAACTAGTGAGTTTAATCAACTGGTTAACGCTAATGGGATTACAGCAGAATCCTATTTGAGTTTACTTAAAAGTAAGTCATGGGGAACTAGGTAGCTGCCTCATACGGAGTCTGACACCATTGCTCCAGCTAGCTCAGTACTACCGACACTGGCTGGCAGCAGCTCACCAGGATTTCAGACAGGAGGCTCTCCCAACCTTCCCTGGAGATACCAAGGACTGAACCTGGGACTTTCTGCACAGAAAGTACAAACTTATTAGTGCATTGTAGCCTTTCCCCACTGTGTACATCTCAGTATGTTCAATGGGGCTTACTCCCAAGAAAGCACACGTAAGCTTGTGGTCCAAACCAACTAAATCTGGATACATTTTGATACCTGGATGGGAGGGTGTGATTCAGTTGAAAATGCATACTCTTTGTTTATATTATCACCGAGCTGAAGGAGGTCTTGGAAGCCATCCAGTTAAGCCCATGATTGATGAAGGGAACACCTGCACTGACTGCCCATTGACTGCTGAGTCCTTGTATTAATCTGCACAGCGCTTAACCACATAGGTCCAGGGTACCTTAAAGAGCACCTCAACTCTCCTGTCCCACCTTGATCACCGAGATCATCTGCAGGAGCTTTCTTGGTTATCCCCCCAAGATGGTGAGACTCATTTGACATAGACACAAAACCAAGCCTTGAGTGTCAACTACCAGTCCTTTCAAATGCTCTGCCAACAGGGATTCAGCAAGCATGTTCTAACTTAACCTTTAAACTACTGTATGTGCTAAAACAAACAAACACTATGCTACCAGGTTTATGCAGGCAATTAAGAAAGCAACACCTGTAACAGTTAGCTAGTGATCTGTGATTCAACATTTTTACATGTCTTTTATTGTATATGTCTATAGATAGACAATTGGGGCACAGGTGGTGCTGTGGTCTAAACCACAGAGCCTAGGACTTGCTGATCAAAAGGTTGGTGGTTCGAATCCCCACGATGGGGATGAGCTCCCGTTGCTTGGTCCCAGCTCCTGCCAACCTAGCAGTTCGAAAGCACGCCAAAAAGTGCAAGCAGATTAATAGGTACCACTCCGGCGGGAAGGTAAACGGCATTTCCATGCGCTGCTGTGGTTTTGGTGTTCCGTTGCACCAGAAGCGGCTTAGTCATGCTGGCCACATGACCTGGAAAAACTGTCTGCTGGCTCCCTCGGCCTGTAAAGTGAGATGAGCGCCACAACCCCAGAGTCGTTCATTCCTGGACTTAACTGTCAGGGGTCCCTTTACCTTTACTTTTATAGATAGACAAACAGACAGATGATAGATAGATGATAGATAGATGATAGATGATAGATAGATAGATAGATAGATAGATAGATGGATAGATAGATGATAGATAGATAGATGATAGATAGATAGATAGATAGATAGATGATAGATAGATAGATAGATGATAGATAGATAGATGATAGATGATAGATAGATGATAGATAGATAGATAGATAGATATAGATAGATAGATGATAGATGATAGATAGATGATAGATAGATAGATAGATGATAGATAGATAGATAGATAGATAGATGATAGATTAGATAGATAGTTGATATATTAGATAGATAGATAGATAGATAGATAGTTGATATATTAGATAGATAGATAGATAGATAGATAGATAGATAGATGATAGATAGATAGATAGATTAGATAGATAGATGATAGATGATAGATGATAGATAGATAGATAGATAGATAGATAGATAGTTGATAGATATAGATAGATAGATGATAGATAGATAGATAGATAGATAGATAGATAGATAGATGATAGATAGATGATAGATAGATAGATAGATAGATAGATGATAGATAGATAGATAGAGATGATAGATAGTTAGATAGATGATAGATAGATGATAGATAGATAGATAGATAGATGATAGATAGATGATAGATAGATAGATAGATAGATAGATATAGATGATAGATAGATAGATAGATAGATAGATGATAGATAGATAGATAGATGATAGATAGATGATAGATAGATAGATAGATAGATAGATAGATAGATAGATGATAGATAGATGATAGATAGATAGATAGATGATAGATGATAGATAGATAGATAGATAGATAGATAGATAGATAGATAGATAGATAGATATAGATGATAGATAGATAGATAGATAGATAGATAGATAGATGATAGATAGATAGATAGATGATAGATATAGATGATAGATAGACAGATAGATAGATAGATGATAGATGATAGATGATAGATAGATAGATAGATAGATGATAGATAGATGATAGATAGATAGATAGATAGATGATAGATAGATAGATAGAGATAGATGATAGATAGATAGATAGATAGATAGATGATAGATAGATAGATAGATAGATAGATAGATAGATAGATTTGGGGGTATTGGGTGTAAGGGGAGGGATAATACCTCTGTTGGGCGACACAGTATGCTCCTTTGGGGTAGTTTATCCACCTTTGGTCCCCACCCTTCACTTCCCACACATTCCTAGAAAATGTCAGCATGAGTCAGTGGCCACCCCCCAGGAAACAACTTTGACTGACCAACTAAACCAGATGAGGGAAGCCAATGGGTCTCAAACCCTCGGTGAGTTGGGGACTTCCCCTGCGGGTGAATTGAGCAGACGAAACCAATACTGGGTCCAACGGTCAAGAAGGCAGTTTCTGCAAATGCTGTAGAGGGAAGTGAGGGGCAGATGAGAACCCGGGAAAGTAGCCCATTTAGGAGATGGAAAGACCTGGTCCTAAACCTCTGCTGCCTTGCAGGATATCATCAGGAGAAGAAAAGGCTCAGGAGAAAACGGAGTAATCTCTACACAAATCTGGAGTGGAGTCCCTAAGACGACTGGATGGCACCTTGTAAGCCTCCTTCTGGCAACTCCTGCAGGCACGCTCTACTTTCCCTTGGACCACATCAGCCAAGCCAAGAAGGGGGTCTTGTTGTCTGGGTAGTCCAGGACCTCCAGACACTGCCCAGACCTGTGTCCCAAGGAGGTCACTTCAGTGCTGATAACACAACGGTTTGACTTCACCCTCGGAGGCACGTTACATTGTCTCTCAAGACAGACGAATGCCAACAACAGACCCGCTTTCATCTTTTTTATGAAATAATGGGAGAGAGGTATTTTTAGAAAAGAAGGAAGGAAGTGCTCCAAAAGTTCATCCAAAATCTGGCCTTCAGTACCTTCAGCACTTTAGATCTGAACCTTCCCGCTGGGGCTGCAGAGAACAAATCTTTGCCCTCCTTTACATGGCAGCCCTCCAGATATTTGCAAAGTGTAGAAATTACCAAGCTAGGCACTCTTCTGCACGGCACAGCAAAACTACAGGCCATAATCATCCCAAAAAGCTGAGGCCCAGGTTTTCCCCATCCAGTTAAGCAGGTGAGCTATGTCTTACCAGAGCGGGGTGAAATTGCAACAGTGGAAGCGGCAGCTTCAGATGGCAGTATAAAATAGAAATGCAGATTGTTCCGCCTCGGATTTATTACACTTTTAACATCTAAATCAGGAGGATTCTGTCCTATAGATTGAGACGGATCTGAAGTAATTTAATGGGAAGTTGGTCGTTGAAACACATAATCACATTTCTAGAACAATGTAATTACACTGAGTGTAATGTGATTTCCTGCCAGCGAGTTTTAAAAAGTGCGGCATCCACCATATCCTTTGCTCTTGCATCGAACATGACAACCCCAGCAAAATTAGCTCTAGGAAGCCCAATGCAGCATTCAATTAAAGAAAGAGACATTAGGACTTCAGGAGAGGCAGGGTAAAATGGGCGACATATCAGAAAACACTTCGGCTGTGTGCTGACAATGCAGCGGCATTCGCAACAAGAGAAGGAGCCAAGAAATTATGGCTGAGATATTTTATACATTTAAGGGTGATCAGTCAAGGGCTAGCATTAAGCCTTTGCACCAAAGGCATTGCTATGACCTTCAGTCATTCTGCATCAGGGGTAGGCAACCAAAGGCCCATAAGCCACAAGCGGCCCACGGGGGTCATTTAGCCGGCCCACAAGCCGCCCCTGAACTGAGTCACCCACTCAGCGAGTCCCCGCGCACAGCACTAAACTAAAAAAAAAAACTCCTTAATAAATTTTCCACTTTAACAATCCAATCAAACGATATTAAATATTCCAAATTGTACATATTATTAAATAATCAAACAGTCCAAATATTACGCCAAATTATTTTTAAAAATTGGAGGTATCTTCCCATGTTCTGAGGTTGGGGGGCTCTGATCATCTCATACTTCTACTGCTTTCATAATTTTCACGATAGTTCCCGTAAATCATTCCGATGTTAATCCTCATTACTTTTCACAGCCTCTGTGTTTATCAAACTGGCGCAGCACGGCACGACTCACTTCCGTGGTGCCAGAAATCACGTCTGCGCATGCTCAGACGCCGAAAATTACATCTGTGCAGATGCAGACGCCAGAAATTGCGGCTGCGCACACTCATGCGCTCACGTGATCCAGCCCACAGAGGGATCTCCGCTGGAGTGAACCGGCCCAGGAGAGGTAAATCTTGCTGACTCCTGTTCTGCATGGTGCAAACAAAGCGTCATCTCCAATCAACTGAGTGCAAAGAAAATGCTATCTTCTACCATTACTCAGCAAGATTAAAACAAACTCCCTCTGGCAGCAGCAAAGCAAAATCCCACAATTTAGAAATCAATATAATTAAAACCCTTCTGACCCAACAGAAAACCTTGAAAATGATTCCCAACAGCCATCAAAATCTGAGATTTAGGAGGTCACCAGGAAAGAAAAGTAAACCTGAAAAGAGGGTCCTATGAAGATTATGCCCCATCTGTAGGTTAAGAACATGTAAGGAGTCTCTCTCTATCAAACCAAAGGACCACCCATTCAAGCATTCTGTTTCCCACAGTGGTTAACCAAATGCCTAGAGGAGCTCACGAACAGAACACCAGCACAAAGACTCTCCCTTGCTGTTGCTTTCCAGTGACTGGCATTCAGAGCTGCTTCAGAGCTATAACTTCCAAAGTGGTTCATCAATCACCCTTCCCAGAGATCTCTGGAAAATTTGGCTCTGAGGGAAACAGGGGTCTCCTAACCAGGGCTTTTTTCAGCAGGAACCTGCCAGAACTCAGTTCCGGCACCGATCAGGTGGGCACCATTGCCATTATAGAGGAATAAGGGAGGCATTCATGGCGAGTTCCAGCACCTCCTTTTCTAGAAAAACAGCACCGATCCCAACAACTCCAGCACCCTTAACAAACTAAAGCTCCCAAGATTCTTCAGGGGGACAGCCATGACTGCGTAAATTGGTATGATACATGTTATGTACTGAAGTTCTCACCCTGGGCCAGCAGAGGGATACTGTAGATAGTTCAGGTCCACATATGCAAATAAGGGATCGAAAGTGATGTTCAGTGATTGGATAGTTACAGAAAGTTGTTACAGTTACGTTGTGCTCTATATAAGCAGGCTGGCTGAACCCTTCAGTTCAGTTCTGTTCTGGCCTCTGAATAAACAAGAGCTGTTTAGAGAATCGCTGTGTCGTCTGATATGTTCACCCACAACTTAACATACAGATTTAAATATATAGTACGGATGTCGCCTGAAAGAGGAGGAGCTTGTGAATGGAAGGAGATGGAGAGGATAGGCCCAAAGGGTACTCCTGATCTTCCAGGCTCTGTCAGGCAATGAGGCAGCAGTTGAGTCAGCACTGCCTTTTTTATTCATTTTAATTGGAATAGAGCTGTAATCGGCTTTCTGAATAATTTCAGTGTCTCATGAAGCTAAGCATGTCAGAAACTTAAAGCGGTTTTGCAGGTAATCCGCCTGCAGAACAAACCCACCAAATTCATCTGTCAAATCATTTCCCTGCCTATGAGTTCATTCATATCTCCTGCAGAATGCAAGTGGTCTCAGGCGACACATATCACTATGCTTTCGTTAGAAGGCAGAAAGTGATGAGGTGAGATGGGGGGCAAAAGGGGACAGTGAAATACAGTCAAGCCAGGTGTCCCCCATCTTATATTTGTGCATCTGGTTCTTCCAGCCTATGTGTAGAACCTTACAATTGTCCCTATTGAAATTCATATTGTTAGTCTAGGCCCAGTTCTCCAATCTGTCAAGATAATCTTGAATCTCAATTCTGTCTTCTGTGGCATTAGCTACCCCTCGCAGTTCAGTATCACCTGCAAATTGGATGAACATCCCCTCAATTCCTTCATCCGAGATGTTTATAAAACCCTTGAACAACAACAGGCCCAGAAGACAACCCTGCAACACCCCACTTGTCCCCTTTTCCCACAAAGATGAGGAACTAATAATAATAATAATAATAATAATAATAATAATAATAATAATAATTTTATTATTTATACCCTGCCTGTTAAGTTGTGGGCGAACATGTCAGACGACACAGCGATTCTTCCAAAGCAGCTCTTTATTTGTAAGCTGGAACAGAACTGAACTGAGGAGCTCAGCCAGCCTGCTTATATAGAGCTCCACTAGAATGCAACAGTAACCATTTTCTGTAACTAGCCAATCACTGAACGTCACTTTCGATCCTTCATTTGCCTACAAACTATCCAATCACTGAACGTCACTTTCGATCCTTCATTTGCATAACTATCTACAGTATCCCCCTGCTGGCCCAGGGTGAGAACTTCAGTACATAACACTGCCCATCTGACTTAGTTGCCCCAGCCACTCTGGGTGGTTCTTTAGTAAGCACTTTTTGTGTTTGGTCAGTGAACCAGAGACAAATTCACCCAAGAGTTACCTCGTTCAACCCACATTTTATCAGCTTCTCCGCTAGAATATAATGGGGGACTTTGTCAAAAGCCTTACTGAAATCAAGATACACTACATCCACAGCATTCCTCTGATTCACCAAGCTTGTAACTCTATTTTTTAAAAAATCAGATTTGTCTGGAATGATTTGTTTTTTTAGAAATCCATGCTGGGTGTTAGTAATCACATCATCCTTTCCTAAGTGCTCATAAACTGACCATTTAATTATCGACATCAAGCTGGCAGGTCAGTAGTTACCTGGGTCTTCTTTTTCCCCTTTTTGAAGATGGGGACCATATTGGAGGTGCCAGGGATTGGACCTGGGACCTTCTGCCCACAAAACAAGTCCACAGAGCTATGGCCCTTCCCCAGCCCACTAAGCAACTAAGAAGGAGTCTTGCTCACCTCCCTTGCACCTGGTCATCCCAGGAATCTTCCCCTTTGTCAGTCCAGACCTGAAAAACCCTCTCTCTCTCTCTCTCTCTCTCTGATACATCATTAATCTCAACTTGGTAATCAGAAGCTGCAGAGTGAGAACAAAAGAGGTGTCATCCATCAAACAGAAGGCATCAGATATTTTGATCTTGGATCATTCCTCCTGATACACAACAACTGACGTTTAGGTGAGTGAGGGCTCTGCAAGAGCATGGCAGTGGTGAATCGCTGTGTCGTGTTAGAGAAGCAGTGAATGGGCCAGTGGCAATAAGGCAAAGGTGGAACAGTCTGGGGGCCACATTCCCTTCTAGGCTCCGTTTCAGAGGCCACAGCCTGGGTTGGGCAGGGCCAGAGGCAAAAGAATTTTACACCTTTGTACAGAAGGCTGGTTTCTACACATACAGACACACTATTCTGCATCCAGCACTCAAGAGGCATTTCAGCTAAGTTTTACTCAAGAGTATCATAGCTTCCAAGTGCACCGGGGGAAAAAGACATCCCCTTTTTCCGCACAGGATCTTGTGCACAGCCTTGCCCTACCCAGAAGCATTTCTTGCGTGGGAACACATCAGTGCGCAACAGTCAGAACTCACATATGCACACAGCTTTTACCTGAAGCCCAGGTTAAAGCACTGCTTCCCAGTTTTCTATCAATGCAACTCTTTTGCAGGAAGACGCCAACTTCCCCACCCAAAAAGGACTATTGTGATTTCCTCTCTGTGCTCCTATTATTCAGCTGCAAGAATTCCTCTTAAACCAAGAGCAGCATGGAAGTGGAGGGGAGGAAATCACCTCAATAGAATATTTACAATGTGAACAGAAAAGCACAGTGGGAGGAATCAGTTTAAATAGTCCTTCAGTCAACTGCTTGTTAACTCATTTTAGAAACTGTGTGTGTGTGTGTGTGTGTGTGTGTGTGTGTGTGTGTGTACAGACACATACATGCATACGTGCACACACACTTTTTAACCTGCTGCTAAAAAAGTGCTCAGAGCCCTGTTGGATGCCACACTTTTGGCAAGTCCACACAATGTAATAAGTGAACAAGCTGCATGTAAAATGTTGGAAGGCCACCTTGATGGAATGCACAACAGAGACAAGCTGCCTTGGTGCACCTTGCTGAAAAGGTTGAAACTTCACCTTCAAATCAGATTACTCCCAACCAAGACAGATTGCATCATCAGGTGGGAGTAAATGGAAAACAACAATGCAAGTTCTTGGGTTTCATTTTTATTTTATTATTCCTGCCCTCCCAGGGACAACAACATCCTGACAAGGGGGGAAGCCAACCTGGCCACACAACTCCATCTGCTCCAACGCTTGCTTTCTGTTAAGTTGTGGGTGAACATATCAGACGACACAGCGATTCTTCAAACAACTCTTGTTTATTCACAGGCCAGAACAGAACTGGGCTGAAGGGTTCAGCCAGCCTGCTTATATAGTGCTCCACTACAACGCAACAGTAATGACTTTCTGTAACTAACCAATCACTGAACGTCACTTTCAATCCCTTATTTGCATATGTGGACCTGAGTGAAAACTATCTACAGTATCCCCCTGCTGGCCCAGGGTGAGAACTTCAGTATATAACACTTTCCTCTGCCCTCATCTTTCCATTTTTCCTTTTGCAATGTGCTTATGAGATTTCAAACCTGCAAGCAGGGTCTGTATTATATTTGAATATCTGCCCAGTGCTTAAAATTTAGGTGCTTTGTAGGTGTTTAGCGGGTGGCGCTGTGGGTAAAAGCCTCAGCGCCTAGGGCTTGCCGATCGAAAGGTCGGCGGTTCGAATCCCTGCGGCGGGGTGCGCTCCCGTTGTTCGGTCCCAGCGCCTGCCAACCTAGCAGTTTGAAAGCACTCCCGGGTGCAAGTAGATAAATAGGGACCGCTTACTAGCGGGAAGGTAAACGGCGTTTCCGTGTGCGGCTCTGGCTCGCCAGATGCAGCTTGTCACGCTGGCCACGTGACCCAGAAGTGTCTGCGGACAGCGCTGGCCCCCGGCCTCTTGAGTGAGATGGGCGCACAACCCTAGAGTCTGTCAAGACTGGCCCATACGGGCAGGGGTACCTTTACCTTTACCTTAGGTGTTTAGTAATAAATACTATTAATTTTAAGCTCACATGCCACTGCATCAGAAACATCTTTAACACTGCAGTTGTGTTTAGAATGGCAGCATGGAGACCTCTAGATGTTCTTTAGAAACAATTAGGGTACCTCCTCCCCCATCTCACATGCAAACACACACAAAATCCAAGCCTGTACAACAAGGAACACTTTACACATAACCTCAGCTCCCAAATGATTGCACATTATCTTCGATTGATTTCCTTAGGCACGCCACAGTGTTTAGCTCCTGGTCTCTAAGTCACTGGCTGCCATCTCTTATCTCAGAGCTCTATTGTTAAGCTAAACTAATCTATGCCTCCAAGCTCTTAAAGAAGTTTTATCTCAGCAATCCTAAATGCAAGAGATGGCTTACAGCGTTGCTCAATATAACCATTCCACTTCTCTTTCCTGCACCACAGGTATGCCTTGGAGCTGTCTTTGGACCTGTCACATTGACAGCAAGCCTGACTTTTTCTCCCGTTCGAGGCCTGAGCCCATGACACAGCCGCTACCCTAGGCTGGGCTTGACCAACAAGGATAGCATCTCCCAACCTGGTGGATTTGACCTCTGTCCTATTTTGCACTTTACGGTAAGGAGTTATGCATGGCCACATTCTAAAAAGACAGAAGAACTGACCAACAACAGGAAAGAAACATCTAGGGACCTGCTGGAACACTTGAGTCATAGACAGCACATGTGAAAGATTTCAGAGGGGTAGACATGCAACAGACACTTTCTTTACCTAGTCTTTTGATTCTATCCCACCTTTTCCCCCAGATCAGGACAGAAAAGCAGATTACAGAAATTAAAACAACACAGATAAATGTGCTGAAAAATATAGAAAAGATAATCATTAAAAAGTCTAATAGATTCAAAACAATAAAGACAGCAAATCTGTTTCAAAATCAGATAATAATAAAAATTACTGCGCTATTAAAGCCCTTTCCTGGGTGGTGGGGGGGGGGGAACAGTCAGTTCCCAAAGGTCTGTCAGAATAAAACAAGTCTTCACCTGCCATGGGAAGGACAACAAGGAGGGAGCCAGTCTAACTTCTCTAAGAAGGGATTTCCCAAGTCTGGGAGCAGCCACCAAGAAGACCCTTTCCTGCATCCCCACCTGAGAGGGTGGCAGGACTGAGAGAAGGGCCTCTCCCAAGGATTTCAGAGCCTAGCCAGGTTTATACGGGAGAAGATGGTCTTTCAGATAGCCTGGGTCTAAGGCCATCCCTAAGGAAAAAACGAAGAGGTAGGTGTTATATACTGAAGTTCTCATCCTGGGCCAGCAGGGGGATACTGTAGATAGTTTTCAGTCAGGTCCACATATGCAAATAAGGGATTGAAAGTGACATTCAGTGGTTGGATAGTTACAGAAAATGGTTACGGTTGCGTTCTAGTGGAGCTCTATATAAGCAGACTGGCTGAACCCTTCAGTTCAGTTCTGTTCTGGCCTGTGAATAAACAAGAGCTGTTTGAAGAATCGCTGTGTCGTCTGATATGTTCACTCACAACTTAACAGTAGGGACAGGGCCGGATTTAGGTTTGATGAAGCCCTAAGCTACTGAAGGTAATGGGGCCCTTTATACGTCCAGCTGTCGTTTGTCAACAACAAATTGTCGCTGTTTTTTGTGTTGAATATATGCTATATGGTAATTTATGGACCTAATAGGTATCTAAAGCCATTTGCACATGCAGAATGTAGGCACCATATATAGAGAAATGAGCAAACCAGTGATATTTTAGGGAGCAGGCTAGCAGGCGGGGCCCATTACTTACATCATAGGAGCCTACACAACACAAAACACTGTTGCTGTTTGTAGGTTCTATTTTATTTGTTTTTTATCTTATATTTTGGAAATGTACATCCAGTTTCTTTTTCCTTTTTAAAAAAATTGGGCCCCCAAGAGAGTGAGGCACTAAGCTATAGCTTGTTTAGCTTATACAGTGGTACCTTGGGTTACATACGCTTCAGGTTACATATGCTTCAGGTTACAGACTCCGCTAACCCAGAAATAGTGCTTCAGGTTAAGAACTTTGCTTCAGGATGAGAACAGAAATCATGCTCCGGCGGCACAGCAGCAGGAGGTCCCATTAGCTAAAGTGGTGCTTCAGGTTAAGAACAGTTTCAGGTTAAGTACGGACCTCTGGAATGAATTAAGTACTTAACCTGAGGTAACACTGTACGTAAATCCGGCACTGGGTGGGGAGACAAAAAGCAGTAGAAAAATTAACCAAGAGGTTTGCTTGGGATGCATGTGTGAATTCTCTTGGACTGCGCAAGTGCTCTTATAGGCTATGAGCTAGAGAGTGTCTGATTAATTGATTTGATTTATTATATTGCTATACACTTTTCATTCAAATGAATCCCAAAGCATAGAACATAACAGGACATTGCAAATACTGCTAGGTACGCTTGCACAGGATTGTAGCTTGAGCCACTTTACCATCAACGACCCTTAATTAGCTATCTGAGCTTAGAACTCATCCAAAACAAAAGTCTCTTTGACTGCGGCGAGGCTGCTTTGGGCATGTCATCCGCATGCTGACAATAGTCTTGCTAACCTCAATTTATCAAGAAGCTTCAAAAGCTTCACGTTATTGTGACATCATCTTATTTTTAAAAAACTATACCTTTCTAACGAGGTTGAGTCACCATTATCGAACTCTCGTTTCCTGACAGTAAATAGCTGTGTGTCATCTAAATGACTTCAAAAGGAGGTGGCCTAAATATTCACCCAGATACATTTGCCTCCAGAAATGAATTTGGTGACTTTTTAAATGCCTTGTCTATATATTTTTGTATTTTCTAGGTAAGCCACTTAGAAGCATTTTTAATGGAACAGGGCATTAGTACTTTAAAAAGAAAAGAATTAAAACTCTTGACTCTTTTGGCTACTCACAGAACCGCATAAATCTGGTAGAAAAGATGGAAATTCAATAAAGTGGAGCATATCATTGCAATCTTACTGCTCAGTTATGCTGCAAGATCAAACTGACTTTGCTACATTTCTCAACTTTATGCAGCCCTGAAGTTCAGCCTAGGGAAAGAGCACGCCAGTGAGTAAGTCAGAGTTCTTTTTGTTGCATTAAGGCAGCTGTCTAGTTCAGCCTGATGCCCACCAGGTGTGTGGGGCAACCCCCATCAGCCCCAGCCAATCATCATCATCATCATCTGTATACCCTGCCTTTTTCCTGACTCTGGTTTCTCTTCAGATCATATAAATCTTTCGCCTTTTAATAATAATAATTTATTTATACCCCACCCATCTGGCTGAGTTTCCCCAGCCACTCTGGGCGGCTCCCAATCAAATGTTAAAAACAGTACAGCTTTAAATATTAAAAACTTCCCTGAACAGGGCTGACTTCAGATGTCTTTTAAAGATAGGATAGCTGCTTATTTCCTTCACATCTGAAGGGAGGGCGTTCCACAATTAAACACTGACAGAAATAAAACTCGTGTGTGTGTGTAATAACTCTGGGTGGCTTCCAACAAAATATTAAAATACAATAACCTATTAAATAGCTTCCCTAAACAGGGCTGCCTTCAGATGTCTTCTAAAAGTCTGGTAGTTGTTTTTCTCTGTGACATCTGCTGGAAGGACGTTCCACAGGGCAGGTGCCACTACCGAGAAGGTCCTCTGCCTGGTTCCCTGTAACTTGGTTTCTCGTAGTGAGGGAACTGCCAGAAGGCCCTCAATGCTGGACCTCAGTGTCCGGGCAGAACAATGGGGGTGGAGACGCTCCTTCAGGTATACTGGACCAAGGCTGTTTAGAGCTTTAAAGGTCAGCACCAACACTTTGAATTGCGCTTGGAAACGTACTGGGAGCCAGTGTAGGTCTTTCAAGACCGGCGTTATGTGGTCTCGGTGGCCGCTCCCAGTCACCAGTCTAGCTGCCGCATTCTGGATTAGTTGTAGTTTCCAGGTCACCTTTAAAGGTAGCCCCACATAGAGCGTGTTGCAGTAGTCCAAGTGAGAGATAACCAGAGCATGCACCACTCTGGCAAGACAGTCTGCGGGCAGATAGGGAGCTGATAAACAGCTGCCCTGGACACAGAATTGACCTGCACCTACATGGACAGCTGTGAGTCCAGAATGACTCCCAGGCTGCGCACCTGTTCCTTCATAGGCACAGTTACCCCATTCAGGACCAGGGAGTCCTCCACACCTGCCCACACACACCCCCACACACCTGCGCGTGCACACCCATAGCTACGGCACTGTAAATACAATCCAATGTATTTTCACTATCCCTGGCAAGCGTATCCAGGACTGCAGCCCGAAAGATTCATCCACTAATGAGAAAAGAGGAAGAAACAGCCAATCAGGGACATGTCGGTGAGATTTATAGTCTAAGGACCACGGCTGTGATGTTGTCAGCATCTCCCGGGGGGACAATGTCGACGTGGCATCCTTCCCCTCATACCTGGTGGTCTTAATGTATCATGGCAGCCTTGAATTCTCAGCCCTCCATCAAGATAGCGAGAGATAGTCTCTGGAGGGAGGTGGAAATATCTGCCGCATCTCCCTAGCCGCACACTATAGCAAGTTTCCATGACAGATTGTGTCCGTTGCTTAGTCTCGCCGGTCCAGTGTCAGTCATGCTCAATAAGAGCGTGGAAATTGGATTTGTCAACCGGTGATCCCTCAGTGATCAATAATTACCTGCAATTAAGCTCCAGTTTAAGTGCTGCGACGAGGAGGAGGAGGGCATGTCTGGCATGAGGAACGGAGAATGGAACAGATTCAACATGTGAGAGTCTTGTGCTTTTGAAAATAACTAGATTTGTAAATGGGGGATGGACAAATCTGTGCCTCTCCCAGTCAAGAAACGACAAGAAGAAGTCCTTCTGGGAGTCAGTGTAGTGCAGTGGTCAGAGTGCAGGACTAGGACCTGGGAGACCAGGGTTCAAATCGCCACTCAACCATGAAGCTCACTGGGTGACCTTGGGCCAGTCACTGCCTCTCAGCCAAAATAGTAGCCAACAGCACAATCCTAAATTTATTTACAGTGGTACCTCGGGTTAAGAACTTAATTCGTTCTGGAGATCCGTTCTTAACCTGAAGCTGTTCTTAACCTGAAGCACTACTTTAGCTAATGGGACCTCATACTGCCGCCGCACCGCCGGAGCATGATTTCTGCTCTCATCCTGAAGCAAAGTTCTTAACCCGAGATATTATTTCTGGGTTAGCAGAGTCTGTAACCTGAAGCGTCTGTAACCTGAAGCGTCTGTAACCCGAGGTACCACTGTAATCAGAAGTGAGTACTTAGGATTGTAGCTGTACAGTGACAACTTATTCATATCTATCTACTCAGAAGTAGACCCCATGGAGTTAAATGGAGCTTACTCCTGGGTAGGGGTGAACATATTTATTTTTAAGTAAATTTTGCATTCTGCCCTTTTTCCACACTCAGGGTTGTCTCCAACTAAGTGCTACTTAAAGTAGATCCATTGAAATTGATAAATCTATCTTAAGTCATGCCCAGTGCTTTTTTTTCATGTAAAATGGGTGCTGGTACTCAAGGTGAAGTTGTTACAGTATGTGCCACACTTTTTAACAACAAAAAAGAAGTGCCGGTACTGTGTACCCTTGAGTGCCCCCTGGAAGAAGAAGAAAACACTGGTCATGTCCACCACAGAGTAGACCCAGTGAAGTTAATGAATTTGCAGGGGGTGAACTAGATGGCCCTCGTGGTCATCTAGTCCCTTCTAATTCCATGATTCTATGAATGCAGGCCCAATAATTTCAATAGGTCTACTCTGAGTAAGACTAGCATGGGATACAACCCTAAGCTGCAATTTGCACTTAAGTAAGATTTAATTTTATCAGAATATACATGTTTAAATTTGACTACTTCATTTTTTTCACACTTCTGTCCTAAAATGTGCACTTTTTTTTTACACAAGCCTGGTTTATGCAAAGTTTGGAGGGTGAAATCTGAAAAATTACATTCCGATATATGTAGCAGTCTAAGATATGTGAAACAGGGCCCATTAAATTCTGCACCACCCTCAGTCCCAACTGAATGAACATTATTGCAGCCTGTCTGTCTTCTGCCCTGTGTAAAACATTCAAACACTTATTCCACTCCCATATTCCACACACGCACCTCAGAAACGTTTGCTTTATTCTGTGGCAAAATCTGCTTTCCTCGTTGCACATTGTAAAACATAAAAAGGCATTTCAATTAATTAAACATATTAATGTGTAGGAAGAAATCCCTGAGGGTGTTAAGTAGTTGCCAGTGCACTCTCTCTCTCTCTCTCAAACACACACACACACACACACACACACACACACAAATATTTCTGCATCAGCTGTGCCCTTCATTGTCTTCTCCCTGCATTTCTTGTTGAAGAGGCAAATTCAACAATCTCACTCAAAGCCTATTATAAAAACAGCCTTCCGTGCTCAATAATGTCTCTTTAAATAATAAAAAGGCTCTACAGTGTGTGTAAACTTACCTATGGGCTATATTGTAAATCCGTATGCAAACAGAAATGAGATACTGAAACCGAAGCAGAGAAAGAAGAATCTGAACAAGGAAGGGTTTGACGCTGAGCAAAAAGGCTTCTGTTTCCTTGCCGGAAAAGTTTTATGGCCTTCGGCTATTGTCAGGGGCACGGGGCAAACTTTTGAGGATGGGGCATGGAAAGCAATATCATGGAAGGGGTGTCTCTAGCTATCCCACCTCTGGGCCTTCAGAACTCTTGCAAGTTGCTGCAGGAAAGGGATTACAGTGGTACCTTGGGTTACATACGCTTCAGGTTACATACGCTTCAGGTTACACACTCCACTAAGCCAAAAATAGTGCTTCAGGTTAAGAACTTTGCTTCAGGATAAGAACAGAAATTGGGCTCCGGCAGCGCGGCAGCAGCAGGAGGCCCCCATTAGCTAAAGTAGTGCTTCAGGTTAAGAACAGTTTCAGGCAGTGGCGTAGCGTGGGGGGTGCAGGGGGGGCCGGCCACACCAGGCGCAACATCTGGGGGGGCGCTCACACTCGCAGCTCTCTGCCCCTACGTGGCTCGCTCACTCTCCACGGGTTAAAGGTAAAGGTAAAGGTACCCCTGCCCGTACGGGCCAGTCTTGCCAGACTCTAGGGTTGTGCGCCCATGTCACTCAAGAGGCCGGGGGGCCAGCGCTGTCCGCAGACACTTCCAGGTCACGTGGCCAGCGTGACAAGCTGCATCTGGCGAGCCAGCGCAGCACACGGGACGCCGTTTACCTTCCCGCTAGTAAGCGGTCCCTATTTATCTACTTGCACCCGGGGGTGCTTTCGAACTGCTAGGTTGGCAGGCGCTGGGACCGAGCAACGGGAGCGCACCCCACCGCGGGGATTCGAATCACCGACCTTTCGATCAGCAAGTCCTAGGCGCTGAGGCTTTAACCCACAGCGCCACCCGCGTCCCTTTCTCCACGGGTTAGGGGGCGCAAATTACTTGCCTTGCCCCGGGTGCTGACAACCCACGCTATGCCACTGGTTTCAGGTTAAGTACAGACCTCCGAAACAAATTAAGTATTTAACCCGAGGTACCACTGTATAGACAATATCTTGGAAGCCGTGTTTCCACCTACCCTCCCTCTTCCTTTGGAGCCTTAAATGTTGCTATTGTGATGTTCTTTTAATTATATTACTGTGAAATTGTTTTTGCTCTGCTTGATGTTGAGAGGCATTCCTGTTTTCTTTGCTGCTTTGGGAATGATTCATTTTATGGGAAGGCACAGCATGCAAATAAAATTCTGAATGAATGAATGGTGACCCGGAACAAAGCTATGTCATAACGCAGGACTGTATCCAATGCTCTCCAACCACTAGCACAATCGCTCTTGCACTAGAGGGAGTGTGAGTTTTAACTTTGTGCAAGAGAGAGATCTAACACAAAAGCTGCAGCGGCAGAAACTTGTCGCACAACGGATTAAGCAATCCATCCGTCAACAAAGTGACCAGCCATCTCACACAACAACGTTCCCCTTGGCACAGCAACATTTCCCTAGCAGAACGGGTCTACGTACTGCAAAGTGACTTTAACCTAACGCTACAACTCAAAGTGTTGTTCTGAGAGGTACTGCTGGGAAAGGTCTTGTCATTATTTTAAAATTTATATAGCACCCTTCATCAGAAGATCACAGGGTGTTTTACAGTATAAAACTGTAGAAGGTGACTTGTAGAAGCAAGTTGGTAGTTCAACACACCTCAACCAGTGTGATGTATCAGCAGAGTGTATGGAGTCCCAAAGACTTCTTGCTCCCGCAGAACAGATTCTTTCAGAGTCCCCGGTTAAGGGGGGAACTCCTCTGCCGCACAGCTCAAAGCAACAAAGTGTTTATGATCTCCAGACACAAGACCAAAGCTGAACACTGCTATGAACTATATACAGATCTTCTGGTCTCTGCAGCAAAGATACAGTGGTACCTCAGGTTAAAAACTTAATTCGTTCTGGAGGTCCGTTCTTAACCTGAAACTGTTCTTAACCTGAGGTACCACTTTAACTAATGGGGCCTCCCGCGCAATTTCTGTTCTCATCCTGAAGCAAAGTTCTTAACCCGAGGTACTACTTCTGGGTTAGCGGAGTCTGTAACCTGAAGCATCTGTAGCCCGAGGTAGCACTGTACATAGACACAGAGAGAACCACTAACACTATCACCATGCTAGTTAACTCTGCTGTGTAAAACCCACAGCCTCTTCCCTAGATATTATTACTCCCGTCTCTACAATTAGCCATATTTTCTGAACCAATGGGAGGGTGAAGGACTCAGTAAGTCATACACTCAATCTCCCTCTTGTTGCCAAGGTAACCCAGTACCCCTGGCACCCAGATGTGGGAGATGTGCTCCTCAAGACACAAGACCAAGCACGCGGCAGCTAAAAAAGCCAATGCAATTCTGGGCTGCATCAATAGGAGTATAGCATCTAGATCAAGGGAAGTAATAGTGCCACTGTATTCTGCTCTTGTCAGACCTCACCTGGAGTACTGTGTCCAGTTCTGGGCACCACAGTTCAAGAAGGACACTGACAAACTGGAACGTGTCCAGAGGAGGGCAACCAAAATGGTCAAAGGCCTGGAAACGATGCCTTATGAGGAACGGCTAAGGGAGCTGGGCATGTTTAGCCTGGAGAAGAGGAGGTTAAGGGGTGATATGATAGCCATGTTCAAATATATAAAAGGATGTCACATAGAGGAGGGAGAAAGGTTGTTTTCTGCTGCTCCAGAGAAGCGGACACAGAGCAATGGATCCAAACTACAAGAAAGAAGCTTCCACCTAAACATTAGGAAGAACTTCCTGACAGTAAGAGCTGTTCGACAGTGGAATTTGCTGCCAAGGAGTGTGGTGGAGTCTCCTTCTTTGGAGGTCTTTAAGCTGAAGCTTGACAACCATATGTCAGGAGTGCTCTGATGGCGTTTCCTGCTTGGCAGGGGGTTGGACTCGATGGCCCTTGTGGTCTCTTCCAACTCTATGATTCTATGATTCTATGTGTAAGTCAACCCACCATCCACGTTACACCAACACAAACTACATAGCACAACAATAAGAACTGCTGATTAAACTGCTCAGGACTGTAATACCCGAAGGACTGCCTCTCTCCATATAAACCTACCTTGATCCTGAGATCACCTTTTGTTGACCTTCTTTGTGTGCCTCCTCCACAAGAGGTCCGGAGGGTGGCAACACGAGAACAGGCCTTTTCTGCAGTGGCTCCCCATTTGTGGAATGCTGTCCCTAGGGAGGTTTTCCCGCTACCTTCATCATACACCTTTAGGCACCAGGCCTTTTAACATGTGTTGGGGAGGGTGTTGTTATTGGTTTGTTCTTGTTTTTATTCTTGTTATGTATTTTGTGTTTTTATCTTGTGATTTTATCTTGTGAACCACCCTGAGACCTGTGGGTATAGGGTGGTAGACAAATTTAATAAACAACAACAACTACTACAGCAAAAGGCTATCGAAATGGTCAGGGAGATGGAACAACTGCCCTTTTAGGAGGAATGCTTGCAACATTTGGGGCATTTTATTTACTTTAGAAAAAGAAGACAAGTTAAAAATGGGTGTATGTAGAAGATTATGTGTGGGGTAGAGAAAGCGCTCAGAGGTACACGCCTATGAAATTAAGGTTCCTTATCCCTTGCGTACCAGAGAGCCAATGCAGTTTAGTGACTTGCTCTTTAACTTTTCAGTCCCTAGATGCCTCTGAATTACTAACTCCCATCATCCCCAGACAGTTTAGCCAATGGCCAGAGATGATGGGAGTTACAGTCCAGTGACATCTGAGAACTCAGGGTTAAAGTGTGTGGCTTTGGTGGGTAGATTAGGACCAAGGAGATCTGGATTTAAGCCACTCCTTTACCTTGCTAGTTGACCCAGGGCTAGTCATGATCTCTCTTCTTAAGCCACCTCACAGGACTTGAAGGAGAGTCAGGAGCCCCAACCTGAGGTCCTGAGAGGAAGGGTGGCATAAAATTTTAAATGGTGATATTAATATTCTTAAGAGTTTGAAAGAATTTGCATTTCAGAGGTGGGAAACCTTTTTCAGGCTGAGGCCTACATTCTGTTTTGAACAGACTTCTAGAAGGCATATTATTACAGTGGTACCTCGGGTTACATACGCTTCGGGTTACATACGCTTCGGGTTACATACGCTTCAGGTTACAGACTCCGCTAACCCAGAAATATTGCCTCAGGTTAAGAACTTTGCTTCAGGATGAGAACAGAAATTGTGCTCTGGCGGCGCAGCAGCAGCAGGAGGAGGCCCCATTAGCTAAAGTGGTGCTTCAGGTTAAGAACAGTTTCAGGTTAAGAACAGACCTCCAGAACGAATTAAGTTCTTAACCCGAGGTACCACTGTATTATTATTATTATTATTATTATTATTATTATTATTATTATTATTATTATTTTGCCCTTCATCCATAGATGGTGGGTGTGTCGAGAGGCTCAGTGGGCAAAGCATTGAATGCAAATATCACCTTTGCACTAGGCTAGTTTCTACACACACACACACACACACACACACACACACACACACACCTCTCTATATCCTCCATCTAAACAAGCAAGAGACCCAGTCCAACCAGGCAAAATCAGACAAGGAGGATGTGAAGCTGGGCTGGTGAGAGTCAGCCTGGGGAGAGGGGCTCTGACTCAGGAGGAGGTAAGGCCTGGCGACAGCCCCAGGGCCACACAGAGAGGGCAGGCGGACCCCATTTGACCCCAGGTCCTGAGGCTCTCCCACCCATGCTATCGCTAAACCAGTCTGTCGCTCTGTCTGCTCTAGACAGAAACAGAATATTATTTGAAAAGAAGAAGAAGAAAAGAGTCCAACATTCATTAGCTTCAGTAAATAAGGTCATTTTGCACAAAGTGGATCTGTGCATTTTAATTTCCTCCTCTTAAAAAAAAAAAAAGGACAAATAACCCTGGGAATAGATGTCTCATCTCCTGGCAATTTTAAACTTTTAATAAGTGTGGTTAAGCTTCGAACTGAACTAGCTGGAGAGAGAAGTTGTGTGTGTGTGTGTGTGTGTGTGTGTGTGTGTGTGAGAGAGAGAGAGAGAGAGAGAGAGAGAGAGAATGTACATGGTTTGAAATATAGAGATGGTGCGATGATGCTCCTGCAGATACTAGATTACTACTGCACATTTTATGGAGCGCCATAAAACATTTTACGATGTCTTGCAGAGACCATAAGGCAACATCCTTGTCATAAAAAACACTTTCAGACCAATTCAGATATACCGAGTAAACAGGGGGGCCATTGCTGAGCTTTGATGGAAAGTCCAAGATCAGCATCGCTCTGACTTCTCCAGAAAGGGCAGAGGTTGTGTGCTGTCTCTCTCTGTGCAGGAGACAAATATGCGGGAGATGGAGGTGGGACAATATCTAAACCAGGAGCAGCAAACTGTTTTCAGACCGAGGGCCACATTCCCTTCCAGATGACCTTCTGAGGGCCATGTGCCAGTGATAGGTGGGGTCAGGGGCACGAGTGGGTGGGGCCACCCAGCAAACTTCACAGCCAGCTGAAAATTTGAACCTGGTCTCCCAGGTCCTAGTTCAGGGGTCAGTAAACATTTTCAGCAGGGGGCCTGTCCACTGTCCCTCAGACCTTGTGGGGGGCCGGACTATTTTTTTTGGGGGGGGAGGAATGAACGAATTTCTTTTTTTATTATTAAATAAATATTTATTAAGATTTTACAAAACAAAAGATTCATCATTTCAACATGTATCGTTTCCATACATAAAGCTCATATAGAAAACACATACAACAGAAAAACAAAGATATATAACAAAAAGAAAAAGAAAAATAGGAAAAAAGAGAGAAAGAAAAAAAAAACCCACTTTCTTAAATTTATGAAGTTCCATGCCCCTCTGTCTTGACCTCCTCACATCCCCCTTTTTTGTGTTCCTCTTTATTCCAATCAAATTCAGCAAATTCAAAACCTTGTTTTAACCATACTTAATTTTATATTCTTCTAATTATTATGTCCCAATTTTCCATTATTTTAATCCATACCTCATCTTATATACTATGACATAATAATGTTCTGTTCATAGCCCCCTATCCTTTTTAACATTCTTCTTTTCATTCACATTTAACCGAGTCACACAAACCCTGTTACCTTCACTTCCCACATCATATTAACACTCAACAATTTTACAATATTTTTGTAAATAGACTTTAAACTTTTTCCAATCCTGTTCAATCAAGTCTTCTCCCTGATCACGGATTCTGCCAGTCATTTCAGCCATCTCCATGTAGTCGATCACTTGCATCTGCCATTCCTCCACGGTGGGTAGATCTTGTGTCTTCCAATACTTGGCTAGAAGTATTCTTGCTGCTGTTGTTGCATACATAAAAAGTGTTCTATCTTTCTTTGGCACCCATTGGCCAACTATGCCCAAAAGAAAGGCCTCTGGTTTCTTAGGAAAGGTAAGTTTAAATACCTTCTTCAGTTCATTATATATCATTTCCCAGTAAGCCTTGACCCTTGGGCATGTCCACCAAAGGTGAAAGAATGTTCCCTCAGCTTCTTTACATTTCCAACACTTGTTGTCAGGCAGGTGATAAATTTTTGCAAGCTTAACTGGGGTCATGTACCACCTGTAAATCATTTTCATAATATTCTCCTTTAAGGCAATGCATGCCGTAAACTTCATGCCGGTGGTCCACAACTGCTCCCAGTCAGCAAACATAATGTTATGACCTATATCCTGCGCCCATTTAATCATTGCTGATTTAACCGTTTCATCCTGCGTATTCCATTTCAACAGCAAGTTATACATCTTTGACAAAATCTTAGTTTTTGGTTCTAACAGTTCTGTTTCCAATTTTGATTTCTCCACCTGGAAGCCAATTTTTTTGTCCAAAATGTAGGCCTCTCTTATTTGATGAAGCCAATCTCGCACTTTGTCTTTTAATTTCTCAAAACTCTGCAGTTTCAATCTGTCACCTTCTTGTTCCAAAATTTCCCAATATTTTGGCCATTTGGCCTCCATATTGAGCTTTTTCTGAGACTTAGCTTCCATAGGTGACAACCACCTTGGGGTTTTGCTTTCCAGCAAATCTTTATATCTTGTCCAGACATTAAACAGAGATTTCCTGACAATATGGTTTTTAAATGCCTTATGAGCTTTAACCTTGTCATACCACAGATATGCATGCCACCCAAAAACATTATTGAAACCTTCTAAATCCAAAATGTCCGTGTTCTCAAGAAGCAGCCAGTCTTTTAACCAGCAGAATGCTGCTGATTCATAGTACAATTTAAGGTCTGGCAGGGCAAATCCACCTCTTTCTTTTACATCAGTTAAAATTTTAAACTTTATTCTGGGTTTCTTGCCCTGCCAGACAAATCTAGAAATATCTCTCTGCCACTTCTTGAAACAATCCATCTTGTCCAAAATTTGCAAAGATTGAAACAGAAATAACATTTTTGGCAACACATTCATCTTTATAGCTGCTATTCGACCCAACAAGGAAAGCTTCAAATTAGACCAAATTTCTAAGTCTTTTTTAACTTCTGACCAACATTTCTCATAATTATCTTTAAATAAATTCAAATTTTTCGCAGTCATATTTATCCCTAGGTATTTCACTTTCTTAACCACAATTAAACCTGCTTCATTCTGAAACCTGTCCTTTTCCATTGGAGTTAAATTCTTCTCTAATACTTTAGTTTTTGACTTGTTTAATCTAAATCCTGCCACTTGACCAAATTCTTTAATCAATTCCAAAGCTCTTTTCATACTAGATTCCGGCTCCTGTAGAGTCAACACTGCAGTAAAGTCCCCTCCTGAGGCCATTCCTTCCGGCCTAGTTTGTTCTATATCTTCCACTTGTGCCACAGGAATCGTGGGAACAGATGATCTGCGTAGCTGAGAGGTCAAAGTAGTTTGCACTGTTTTTGCTTTAGCTGATCTTGTCCTTCCACTCATACCCCTTCTTATCTATGCGTCAAGGTCAGTCTCACAGTCTGTCTTTCTCATGGAAATCCCCAAATCCACAGATGGAAAATTCCCCCAGTAGGTTGCCAAACTAAGTTGTTCCACTAGAGGGACACTGTATTCAAGAGTATTCAAAAATGTCGCAGTTCATAAAAGTTACAAAGTGCCCTCTAGAAATTAAACAATATCCAGTTGCAGAAAGACCTTCAGACTCCTCTTAAATCCCTTAGATTTCCACAGAGTTACTCTTTAACAAATTGGCTTGTCCCAGCAAGATGCGAGATACTAAGTGACAGTTCCTAAGCAGCCTTCAAATTCCAGCCCTGGCAGCTCAGTAACCAGAGATTCAATATTTTCCAGTCCAAAAGTTCAAAGAATAGGTAGGAAAAAGCAGGTTTTTCACCTTCTCCACCCCACAATAAATTGAGGAGAGGTCTTAAACTTAATGTGAGAGTTTGGAACTTATTAACTCCAAGTCCGGGGCTTGGGTTGTTTTAAAAGTCTTTGCTTTGATCTTACAACAAAACCCGGGAGACGGACTTCCTGGTTGCGTCTCCCGCTTGTATGCCAGATTCATGAATTTTAGCTTCTTAATCCTAATTCATCCCCCTACTCACGGGTTGAAGTTTGTAGCCGAATGGTTCCCAGGAAAAGGGTCAGCGCTCACCGACAGCAGCTTAGCGGCTTCACTCCGCAAAAAGAGCGATCGACTCACAGCACCGCGCCACCCCCGACACGGTCCGGAGCCCCTTACGGGGTCCCTTCACGCAACAGGGGAGCGCTACTGGTGCCCGCCGAGTCCCACGACCACAGGCTATCTCCACCTGTGGGTTTCCGACGAGGGTCTCCGCTTTGCCGTAGCGGACGACCCGTTTCTGCGGAGCTTCCCCTTCACTAACAAAAGGGGACCGCCATTGCCGTTCGCGCCGCCCCCGGAAGTCTATCGGCATGAACGAATTTCTGTGCCCCACAAATAACCCAGGAATGCATTTTAAATAAAAGGACACATTCCACTCATGTAAAAACACACTGATTCCCGGACTGTCTGTGGGCCGGATTTAGAAGGCGATTGAGCCGGATCCGGCCCCGGGGCCTTAGTTTGCCTACCCATGTCCTAGTCTGACCCTTTAACCTTGACACCACACTGGCTTAGTAGCAGTAGTATTCAGAGATTTTTTTAAAAATAAAACCCACTAAAAAGCCTTCAAATGTGTTAGCTTTTTCTTGCAGGGAAGGCGCACGTAACCTTCAATCATTTCACTCGCCCTTTTCCAGTTCATTTTCTAACTCCCCGTCCATCTCCTTTGCTAGATGGGGGAGAACAAGAACATCTGCTGCCACCTCTTGAGTTTGGGTCACAGTCCTCTAAACCTGCAGTAGACCCTCAACTTGCAATTTTCACTTACGCCATTTCAGCTTTGCACAGAAAATAAATAAATAAAATGGAGAGCTGGGAGGGAGGGACAGTTGGAAGAGGCCAGGTGAGACCTCACGAAGGCCCCATGAGATCTTGCGCAACCTCTCCAGAGCCCAGTAAAGCAGGGATGGTCATGCGGGGGGAGTTCCAGTGGTCTTCCTGAAGTTTCACAAATTTCCCTTTTTCGCGTGAACTCCCACGTAAGTTGCGGGGCTACCGTACTTGCTTCTGTGGAGGTAAAACTCCCTTGAAATCTATGATGAAGTAAACAACCTGGACTGCTTAGCTTGAGTGATGTGGGGAGTGGTGGGGGGGATAGAGGGAGGGGTAGCTCAGCCTGACACAGTTTGAGACTTCCCTGAGACTGCTGCACACAGCACTGGACTCCCTCGGCTCATCTGATTTGTTTAAACAGGGAGTGTGACTTACAACCTGCCTGGGCTAATGAAGACCCGTAGAGGGAATTAGTCAATGCAATCGCAAGCAAGGAACACACACGGGAAAGGAAAAACTCAATAAGGCTGTCAGGTGGGAAATCGCCCCAGGTGAAGAATCCATTAAAAGTTCCAAAGCAGGCCTCCTGCGAGGTGGTGTGATGCCCCAGCAGCCTTGGCTGGGTGGTTTTTGCCATCTATTCTCATTTGTCAAGGCAAGGGGGACTTTTCAGGTTTGTGGTACCCACCCCACCCCCACCTCTTCAGAACTTTGGGCTTTCCAATTTGTCTGCCGAGGACTTGCAAGAATGTAAGATGAGCCTTGATGCAGCCTAATTAGGCTCATCGGGCAATCCTGCTTGGACCACGGAGCTATTTTTTGCCATGGCAAGCCCAGCTGGCATTATATATGACATCAAGTATGGTGCAGGTAAAGACATGTGGCAGGACCAAAGGGAGCTGGTGTCATAGTCCTGTGCTACACAGCCATGAGCAGAGACCACTGGAGTGAGAGGCCAGCCAACCAGCAGGGTCTCAGAGGGTGGTTGCCTGGAGGCAGAGTCCGTAAGCAAAGTCAGGTCCAGTCCTAAGGTCAGGCGTATAGCAGTTCACGTGGCCAGACAGTCCAGGGGTCAGGGAATCCAATGATCCAAGTTCAAGAGGAGAAAGAAGCAGCAAGTTCAGGCCAGGAACAACAAATGTTTCCAGCAACTGACTGGGGTTG
Organism: Podarcis raffonei; assembly: GCF_027172205.1. Lineage (NCBI taxonomy): Eukaryota > Metazoa > Chordata > Lepidosauria > Squamata > Lacertidae > Podarcis > Podarcis raffonei. The sequence goes on from NC_070617.1 coordinate 37,510,106, forward strand.
GAAGCCCTGCTTAAGAAGGCTGGAGCCAGCAGGTATTCATCAGTACCTCCTCCTTTGAGTCCTTGATCCAGTGCTTTACCAACTGCACTGGCTCCTGGTGGAGTACAGGGTCAGGTTTAAGGTGCTGGTTTTGACCTTTAAAGCCCTATGCAGCCTAGGACCCACATACCTACAGGACCGCCTCTCCTGGTATGTCCCACGGAGGACCTTAAGGTCCACAAACGACAACACTTTAGAGACCCCAAGTCCAAGGATGGGAAAATCCTGGTTCCCCAGGCAGATGCGACCTCCAGGTACCCACAGTGAGAGTTGGGGAAGGGCAGCTACAAGGTTTGCAAAGGACCACAGGGTTTGCATTGGAGATGCTGACACCTTCTTTTCTAAAACAAGATATTTGCCATGGGTAGCAATCTGGAGGGAAAGCCAAGCACTGACTGGGCAGGCACAGAGGATCAGTTGAAACATCAGTTCACACAGACTGAGCAACCACCACAAAGCCAGAGGTTTTACAGTCATACCTCGGGTTACAGATGCTTCAGGTTGTGTATTTTCGGGTTATGGACTGCCGAAACCCAGAAATACCAGAACAGGTTATTTCCAGGTTTCGGCGGTCGCGCATGTGCAGAAGCGCTAGATCGCACTTTGCATATGCGCAGAAGCGCCAAATCACGACCCACAAGTGCGCCGCTGCGGGTTGCAAACGTGCATCCCACACAGATCACATTCACAACCCGAGCATCCACTGTATAGGGCCAGATGGAACCCCATTGGCTTTTTTGAAAAAATTGCATGACCTCTGCTGGAACAGTTACTGCAGCATCGCCCTCTGTCCATCAGGGACACAAAAATGCAGCAGTCCCACAGATCCCTCCTGAAAGACAGCTGCCATGTCCCTGGTCTGAGACCCCCGTACAGGCACATTGCAGGAACTTAAGAGCATACACGCAAGTATCACACTGAGAGCAGAAGGTTCATAATGGAAATGCCAACAGCTTCTATTGTAATTATTGCAATACTCTAATTGGAAAACAAGAGGGGAGGGGTGTGCAAGGATGGGTGAAATGTTCACAGCCTTTGGAAAGAGGCTCAGGCAGCCTGTGACTTGACATGAACTTCTCCCCTCTGGCAACAACGGAACAAGATCTTCCATGATTATGAATTTTTTAATTTTTCAAAGTAGTTTTACAAGCTGGTGCTCAGTTCAGTATCTTCCTCTCACAAAGTTTCGACACTCACGCTTAACACACCGTCTTGTTCCGAGACTGGTGGAGATATCAGAAGCTTTTTCAGCCAGATGCTGCACAGGGCAGGTTCTGGGCAGCACCCTAAGAGGTGTGAGGGATGGGGAATCCATCCAGGTCATGATCTTTTGCACGGCAATGTGGGGTTCAAGGGCTCTTGCTTTCCAGAACAGTTAGTCCCACGGTGACACATGCCTCTGTTACATCCCATTCGGACTACTGTAACACACAGTATGTGGGGCTGCCTCTGAAAAGCTGCAGCCAGATTGTTGACCTGGGATGGTTACAGAGAGCAGAAGTCTCCTTTGCTAGAACAGCTTCACTGGTTACCAGTCTGTTTCTGGGCACAATTCAAAGTGCTGGTAATGACCTCTAAAGCCCTACAAGGTTTAGGTCCAGGCCAGGGCAGTCCTCTCTGCCTTCATTTTTTCTCTTCCACTGCCTTCAACACACCAGGCCTTCTAAGAAATGTCTCCATTCACCTCAGGCAGGGGGGAAGGAGGGGGGGAGAATGACTGGCGTGGGACACTATTTTCTGTTTTGTCTCAAGTGGCAAAATGTCTTGGGCTGACCCAGATAGAGACCCTGACCGAAGGTGAGCTTCATGGCTAAGTGACAAAAAACTATTGAGAAAATAATAGTTAATACGTGTAAATAATAATAATAATAATACAGTACTTTTCTCCGAGAACAGGGCATCTCTGAAGAATTCCTTTTCCTGCAGCCCAGTTAACAGTGTATTTGTTCTTTGTTTTAAAAACCCCGCAACACATTCAATAAAGAATTAATTTCTACAGGAAAAAAAATCCCCACCATGCCATCCATGTCTCTAAAGACCTCTGGTTATTAAAGGAAAACCTAAAGAGAGAGAGTCAACATTTTATGTTCTCTGTAATACATTCTGCGCTCCTTCGCTACAAATGCATTTATCCTTTCGGCGCATGGGTACATGTTTGTGGATATTGATTCCTAATCTTCTCTGGCGATCACTCGTGGCCGAGTAAGATTGCCTTCCATGAACACGGTCTTAACAGAGAGTCCGTAAGTGACTGTGGAGGCCAATTATCACTCCTCCCGCCGGCCAGAGTGATTATTGCAAGACAACACCACTGTCGTATGGCACACCTCATAATAATTCAGAGTAATCTGCAACACCGAAGAGGAGAATGCAGAGATAACACTATTTTGTGATCTGATGCCAGAGGGTTAATTGCCTATTTCCGCACAGAGAGAACGGTGCTAATTAGATTCCGGAGGTAAATGCAGAGATGTAACAGATAGGATAGGCTTGCACAACTTTTGACCCAGCAAAGTTGAAGGCTCCCTGCCAAGTGTGGACAGGAAGCCCACGAGAAGCCTTGCAACAGGGGTTACACTCTGCCCTTCAAGTGTCTCTGCATGGCCCTCAAAACTCTCCACAAACAGGCACCCTTTCCCATGCTGGCCTTGCATCACACACTTCTTGAGAGTTTCTGCCTGGCTGGAATGTGTCTTCAACTCTGAGAAGGCCTCTTTGCTGCCTTGGATGGAGGATAGAGAAGACTGTGTATAAACCATCCTACCATACAAAGGTAAATTTTGCATTTGCTGTTCTGCTCACTCTTGCCTCTGGTCATGCCTGCCACTGACGTGTGGCCCTGGCAGGTTGCCCAAAAGGGAATAGAGCCCTTGAGCTGAAGAGGGTTCCCCAGCCCTTGTCTTGCTGCCTGCCTGGGATTACAAAAATAGGGGGGTCTCTCCACACCTCCCAGCGTTTCACAGGTGACACTTGGAATACCAGAGATCACTACCCAAGTCCCCTTTAGCTGTTTCTTATTTCTGAACCTTGGTGTTTTCTCAACATGTATTTAAACAGAGAGCAGACAGCTGTCTGTCAAGGATGCTAGTTTGGTGTTGGAGCACTTCCAGCCCACAGGCCAGATCTGGCCCTCCAGGTCTGCCCATTTGGCCCGCGAGCCCATTTCAGACAAACCGCATCCATTTGCTCTACACCTGGCATCAGATGTGAGGCTTAGCCAAAAGAGGCCTTGTAGTGAAAAATAAAATTAATAAAAGGGGTAGCAGAACCAACAGTAACCACCCACACCCCCAGAGCTGCTAAAGCCACTTGGGAAAGGGTTGTGGCTCAATGGTGGAGTGTGTCCTTGGCGTGCAGAAGGTCCCAGGTACAATCCTCAGGATCACTAGGTAGGACTGGGAATGTCTTCTGTCTGAAACTCTGGAGAGCCACTGCCAAGTCAGTGTGGACAATAAGGAGCTAGAGGTGGCAATGCTCTGACTCACCATGAAGCAGCTTCCGGTGTTCTTAAGAAGGGCTGTAGCTCAGCAGTAGAGCAGAAGGTCCCAGCTTCAATATCTGGCAGCTAAGCCTAGGAAGGATGCCTTTTCTGAAATCCTGGAAAGCTGTTGCCGGTCAGTGTAGACAACACAGCGCTAGAAGAAGTGTTGTTTCTATGTTCCCCCCTGCCCCACAAATAAGTTTTTACAGTGGTACCTCAGGTTAAGTACTTAATTCGTTCCGGAGGTCTGTTCTTAACCTGAAACAGTTCTTAACCTGAAGCACCACTTTAGCTAATGGGGCCTCCCGCTACTGTCGCGCCACCGGAGCACTATTTCTGTTCTCATCCTGAAGCAAAGTTCTTAACCCGAGGTAATATTTCTGGGTTAGCGGAGTCTGTAACCTGAAGCGTATGTAACCTGAAGCATATGTAACCCGAGGTACCACTGTATTTAGAAAACTGCCCCTCCATTTTTGCTACGGGAAAATGGAATGGTGAATGTGGAGGAGGTGTTTTGTCCCAGCCTTGTGCACCCCTCCCCACACTCAGAAAACCCTCTTTAGCACTAAATTGGAACAAATGCCAATCCATGGAAAACCCAACTGCCTTTTGCTCTAATTCAGCGCTGAACCCAGGGGAAAGCAGCAGGGCAAACAGTAGTCTGGATGAGCCCTCTGTCTGTTCTAAAACATTTCCTCTCCTTTCCTTTTTTTTGCCTCCTAAAACCCACAATATTCATTAAGAATCCCTTTAGTCGCACAACAGTGAACCTCTCCCCTTCTCCCTCCCCCTTTCAGAGTTGGTCCCTTCCATCTCCTAATGGAGTTAAACACTCTTTGCACATCCCAGGCAAGATAATAAATTATCCTCTAAGCACATAAAGCCATTATTCAGATGGTTTTATGCAACTCTGCCAGCCAATACAAAAAGGAACAATCCCCGCATAACAGTCTCCTGAAAAATAACCCTGTTACACCCCCCACAACATCACCGTGGACCCCGCCCCAAAAGACCCCATTTGCATTTTTATAGTTTCCATTTTTCCCTCTCATACTGTATGCATGTCACATTATATATTTATAACTGCTGAATGGACCCGGCAAAGGAGAGTTCACAAACCATGTCTGCCTGTTCATTAACATTACAAATATTTGACTATTATTCCCTACACTTTGGAGAAGTCTAATGGCCTTCGTGTATCATAACGTACTCACAGCCTTGCCTGCTTGGGTTTGCTGGTTTTCTCTTGCCTGTATTTTTCTTCTGTGGGTGGGTTTATTAATTCTATGGATTAAAAAAAAAATACACAGCCCTTACAATCAAACATTAATGTCCTGTTTTGAGTGGCAGCCTCAGTGGTGGCGCATCTACCGCCATGGATAGCTCGATCAATGGAGCATGAGATTCTTAATCTCAGAGTCATGGGTTTGAGCCACACACTGGGCAAAAGTTTCCTGCATTGCAGGGGGTTGGACTAGATGACCCTCGTGGTCCCTTCCAATTCTATGATTCCATGAGGCACGACTTCAATGGACAGCTCTTTGCTTGGCCCAGGCTGGAGCCTGTAAGGTAAAGGTAAAGGGACCCCTGACCATTAGGTCCAGTCGTGGCCAACTCTGGGGTTGTGGCACTCATCTCGCTTTATTGGCCGAGGGAGCCGGCGTACAGCTTCCGGGTCATGTGGCCAGCATGACTAAGCTGCTCCTGGTGAACCAGAGCAGTGCACGGAAACGCCGTTTACCTTCCCGCCGGAGCGGTATCTATTTATCTACTTGGACTTTGATGTGCTTTCGAACGGCTAGGTCGGCAGAAGCAAGGACTGAGCAACGGGAGCTCACCCCCGTTGTGGGGATACGAACCGCCGACCTTCTGATCAGCAAGTCCTAGGCTCAGTGGTTTCACCCACAGCGCCACCTGCGTTCCTTGGAGCCTGTAAGAGCAAGGCCCAAATGGCATTTCAGTCGGCACCAGTCATCCTCAAGCTGAGCTGTCCAGAGGAGCAGCACCTCTCTCTCATTGGTCTTATGAACTTAAGAACATAAGAGTTTGCGGGATCAGGCTAATGGCCCATCTGCTCCAGCATCCACAGGCAGGACCGAAACACAAGAGTCCTCTGCCCTCCTGCACTTTTCCAGCAACTGGTATTCGAAAAGATTGCTGCCTCAAACTGTGCAGAGCATACCCAAGAATTAGTAACCATCAATAGCCCTCTCTCCTCCTCCATCCTCCTCTGTTAAAGGCATCTAGGTTGGTGCCATCACTGCCTCCTGTGGGAACAAGTTGCCTTCTTTAACTAAGCCACTTCCGCCCTTCGAAGGAGGTGGTTGTGGGCTTCACAGCCCAGCCCCGCGCGATTGGGGGGATTCCCGGCTGTGTCATTCCCTGGCCAGCCAATCAGCTGGCTCAGGGGGCGTGGCCTGCCCTATTTAAGGCAGGACGCGGCCGGGGATCTCCCTCTTTTCCCGCCTGCCAGCTGTTCCTGCTTTTCCCACCCTCCCGCCCTATAAGGTTTTCGTTCCTTGACCTTGCTATGGACCTTGGTTGGTTGCTGTTGAGGGGCCTGGTAGGAATTTTTTCCACTTGGCAAATTGGCACCAGCCACTTGGTTTTTCACCTACCTTGTAGCAAATCGTCACAGCTTTCTGGGTATTGGCGGTTAGGCATTGGTATAGTTCTGTAGATGGAAGAGGGGAGGAAGCACCATCACCTGCCCCACATATTGAAGGGTAGTCCGATAAAGGATTCCGGGGGGCGTGGCCCTGTCCGAAGCCTAGGGAGGTGAGGGCCTAAGGCACGCCCCCTATTGGTGACCCCGGGAGAGTTCCTAGTTGATGTGCATCAGCAGGACTCACCCAATGGTGGTTAATCCTTCCCGAACTTCAAGCGGATGGGCTGAAGTCAGATATAGTTGGTTAGGACCAATGCCTAAGCCAATACCGCTCATCACCTGTAACCAATAAAGTTGTGGCCTTATTTAGCCCATTAACCTTAATAATTGTGTCACGTGTCATTATTTCCGTCTGGGGGTGGGCGGGAACTCACCACGCAATGAGACTGAGTGGGGAAGTAATTTATTTTATCTGTCTTAAATCTTCCAAGAGTGGTTAGCTCTGCCTTCAGTAGGAGGAGTCTCTTCATTGAAAGCAGGCATAAGCAAACTCGGCCCTCCAGATGTTTTGGGACTACAACTCCCATCATCCCTAGCTAACAGGACCAGTGGTCAGAGATGATGGGAGTTGTAGTCCAAAAACATCTGGAGTTTGCCTGTGCCTGATTTAAAGGGACCCAACCTTACTTACAACAAAGGTCCGTATAGTTAAAGCCATGGTTTTCCCAGTAGTGATGTAGGGAAGTGAGAGCTGGACCATAAAGAAGGCTTCGCCGAAGAATTGATGCTTTTGAATTATGGTGCTGGAGGAGACTCTTGAGAGTCCCATGGACTGCAAGAAGATCAAACGCATCCATTCTTCAGGAAATCAGCCCTGAGTGCTCACTGGAAGGACAGATCCTGAAGCTGAGGCTCCAATACTTTGGCCACTTCATGAGAGGAGAAGACTCCCTGGAAAAGACCCTGATGTTGGGTAAGATGGAGGGCACAAGGAGAAGGGGACGGCAGAGGACGAGATGGTTGGATAGTGTTCTCGAAGCTACAAACATGAGTCTGACCAAACTGCGGGAGGCAGTGGAAGACAGGAGTGCCTGGCGTGCTCTGGTCCATGGGGTCACGAAGAGTCAGACACGACTAAATGACTAAACAACAACAACAACCTTACTCGGGCACAGCAGCAGTGACTGAGGTTCCACGTGGGGTTCTGGAGTGAAGCTCTTTGATTCAGGTGAGGCATCCTGGCATCTGAAGACCAGAGAGGTCCAAGTACCACCGGCTCCTCCAGCAGAAGTGCTTCCTGGTTAAGTGCTTCTGAGGGCAATTCTGCCTCCCACTCTGAATCCACAATCCTTCCCCCTTATTGAGACCCCAGCAACAGGGTTTCAGAGGTACACTGCCCTGAACATGGAGGTTCTAGCTAATATCCATTGGATCTCTCGCAGAACTACAATTCTCAGTTAACGATCAATCTGTCTTGCTGGGGAACTCTGAGAATCACCACTCTGTGATGGGAATAAGGGTTCCCTAACTACTCATGACTCCCTTAATAACTACAGTTCCCTACATAAGGAAAACTGAGCAGCTGGAATCTGAAACAGGGAGCATTCCATGCTGCAACATTTTGTTGCAGACTCTGATAGTTTATAGTGATAGACGAGGGGAGGTTGAAATGGGGTTTAGCACTTCCTAGCTAACTTTGGGACTGAATTTCTTTCCCCCTCCCCACCCCACCCACCTTGCACAATGGTGCACGTCTGCACTGGTGAATTAAGACATAATTCTTGCTGCCCACTTTGTAGCATACAAAAGCAATAAACGTCTGCTGAGATTGATTAAGGGCCTCTGCTTTGCTTTGGCCATTAATCAATCTTAAAAGCCATTTATCGAGAAACTGCTACAAAGCCATAGACGATTCCTATTATACAAAAAGGGAGAGGGGTGGAATCACTAGAAAAGAGAGAAATGAATGCCCAAAAATATTTTTTGTAAAAAATTAGAAAGCTTTTATAGCTAGAGAATGATTGAACGTTTCAAGTTACCTCCTTACAGTACATACAAAGCACCAAAAAGTTCCATCTGAAATGGTTTGCTGGGATCATAACAGACAAATGCATTTAGTTTTATTCCCCTTTCTTAAAGCACTTGCATGAGTTTCCAAGGCCATCCTGCAGGACAACAGCATCATAAATGAGTTTCCTACTTCTAGGAGAAGGGCATGGATGCCTAGACCCTGACTCCACCCCCCACAGGTTTCAACAACTGGAAGATCCACATTCTTTCAACTCTAATATTCACAGTCCTATGAATTAGAAACTTTCCTCATTGGCTGTTTGGCAGAGCAATACTATACACAAGACGCTGGCATAAAGCAACCCAGTGTAAACTAAACCAGCGTAATATTGCACCAGACCCAAATCCCGTTGCTAGACCATAGGACCAAACTAAATGGGCTTAGGATGCAGTCTAAGTCCAATGCAACTTGCATATGTTGGAGCCAGTATGGTATAGTGGTTAAGAGCAGTGAACTCGTAATCTGCTAAACCAGGTTTGATTCCCTGCTCCTCCACGTGCAGCTGCTGGGTGACCTTGGGCTAGTCACACTTCTCTGAAGTCTCTCAGCCTCACTCACCTCACAGAGTGTTTGTTGTGGGGGAGGAAGGGAAAGGAGAATGTTAGCTGCTTTGAGACTCCTTCGGGTAGTGATAAAGCAGGATATCAAATCCAAACCCCCCCCCCTGCTGCCACACCCACAAAATGGCCCTTTTTTCAGCTCAGCTCAGCTGAGATGAGCAAGCTACGCCGATATAGCTTCATCTGAGCCAGTGACTTACTGCCGGCTGAGCCTGGCTGAGCTGGAAATCAGCTGGCTGAGTAAGAGATCCACTGCACCCCAAACTGTTCATACCTGTGGATTTACACTCACTCCCAGTGGCTCTCCAGGGTTGCAGGCAGTGGTATCTCCAAGGCCAACCTGGAGATGCTTGGGATCAAAACTAGGACCTTCTGCATGCTCTGCCACTGAACTATGGGCCTTCCCTTACTAGGAAACTGCCTATTGGTCTATCTAGTTCTTTACTGGCTACACCAGGCATGTCCAGAGTCCATTTCGGGGGCCGAATCCGGCCCACCGGTCGGTTTAATCTGGCCCCTGTGGCAGTTTATTTCCTGGGGTAAAATCGACTTCTTAATGACTCCAATCTTTAAAAAAGCTCAACAACTTCAGTCCTTAAGTAAAGGTAAAGGGACCCCTGACCATTAGGTCCAGTCGTGACCGACTCTGGGGCTGCAGTGCTCATCTCGCTCTACAGGCCGAGGGAGCCGGCGTTTGTCCGCAGACAGCTTCCAGGTCATGTGGCCAGCATGACTAACCCGCTTCTGGGGAACCAGAGCAGTGCACGGAAACGCCGTTTACCTTCCCGCCAGAGTGGTACCTATTTATCTACTTGCACTTTTTGACGTGCATTCGAACTGCTAGGTTGGCAGGAGCAGGGACCGAGCAACGGGAGCTCACCCCGTCATGGGGATTTAAACCGCCGACCTTCTGATCAGCAAGTCCTAGGCTCAGTGGTTTAACCCACAGCGCAACCCGCGTCCCGGCCTTCAGTCCTTAAAAAAGGTCAACTCATGCATGTTCACTTCATCAAATCTGGCCCTCTTTGAAAAAAGTTTGGACACCCCAGGGCTACACTGACCAGCAGAGGCTCTCCAGCATTCCAGGCAGACGTCTTTCCCAGCTTTACATGCAGGTGCTGGAACGTGGGACCCTTGGAACGGAAAGCCAGAGCCCTACCACTGAGCTACAGCCCTTCCCCTAAGTGCATGAGGGTGGGTCAGGATTGTTCCTGTTGGTCCCCTCCTGAGTGCATTCAGCAGAAGACGTGAAAAGGGCTGCGAGTCAGCCAAAGAATGTCGTTATTTATTTTTTCTTCTGCCCGCTTTTCATTGTACTTGCAGCGGCTTTCAGCAAAAACACATAAAAATACATCAAACACTCATAAAGGCACAGTTTAAAACAACACCATTAAAAGCTAAAATACAGCAGTGAAAAACATAGCCTGTTTAAAGTGGGCGGGGGGGAGAAAGAAAACTAAAACAAACCCGCAGTAGCGGCAAAAAGGCTTCAGTCAGTGAAACGCTGAAAGGCTGCGGAAACAAATAGGTTCGAGGGGAGGCCTCACAGTTCTCAAATTAGGAAGAACGTTTCAAAGCTGCAACACCACCACTGGCAGTGCCCAGACCCTTATGGCCAAGGATGCCAACATGACACCTGCAGGTACCAGTATGGCATCTACGACACCTGAGAAAGATCCCGGTAAGTATCCCCCGAAAAATCCACAATGCACAGGGAAATATTTCTTCTTCTTACTCAGTTCCCACTTGCACTTGCTCGGCCTCTCCTACACTGAAACCACTGTGTGGCAGCCATTTTGTGACAGGCACCCACAGCAGAACTCTAGACGAGGTTGAAATGCTCTCCCGTGGTCACCAATTGGGATGGCTTTAAAAGAATAATAAATAGATTCATGGAAGATGGGTCATCGGTGGCCATGTTGGCTCCATTCTCCCTTCAATGTTGGAGGCAGTAGGCCTCTGAATGCCAGTTGCTAAAAGCCAGTTGCTAGAGTGCTATTGTGCTCCTGCCTTGCTTTCAAGTTCCCCATAGGCATCTGCTTGGCCATGGTGAAAACAGGATGCTGAGCTAGATGGATCTTTGGCCTGATCTAGCAGATGCTTCTTATGGCACCTGCTTGCTGAATGTCTAAGAATGAGATCTAAGAGGCTGGTGTCTAAGGCAGGCCAATACAGTGGTACCTCGGGTTAAGAACTTAATTCATTCCGGAGGTCCGTTCTTAACCTGAAACTGTTCTTAACCTGAGGTACTACTTTAGCTAATGGGGCCTCCCGCTACTGCTGTGCCGTGGCCGCGCAATTTCTGTTCTCATCCTGAAGCAAAGTTCTTAACCCGAGGTACTATTTCTGGGTTAGCAGAGTCTGTAACCTGAAACGTCTGTAACCTGAAGCATCTGTAACCTGAGGTACCACTGTAAAGGTAAAGGGACCCCTGACCATTAGGTCCAGTCGTGGCCGACTCTGGGGTTGCGGTGCTCATCTCGCTTTATTGGCCAAGGGAGCTGGCATACAGCTTCCGGGTCATGTGGCCAGCATGACGAAGCCGCTTCTGGCGAACCAGAGCAGCGCACGGAAACGCCGTTTACCTTCCCTATTTATCTACTTGCACTTTGACGTGCTTTCGAACTGCTAGGTGGGCAGGAGCAGGGACCGAGTAATGGGAGCTCACCCCGTCGCGGGGATTTGAACCACCAACCTTCTGATCGGCAATCCTAGGCTCTGTGGTTTAACCCACAGCGCCACTCGTGTCCCTTCGAGGTACCACTGTACAGAGTCCTAATTACAAAGCTGGGCATTGTAAGCATGACTGGGTGCTCCTCTTTCGCTGTTCGGGGGCCCATGTTGGTGCTCTGGCAGAGGTGTGCTTCCCCATGTTCCTCCCGCCGTTACAGGTTGTGCAGCGCCCCTTGGAACTGGCAGGGTGGAAGGTAAGGAGGCCAACCATAGGTGAAGCCAGAGCCAATGACAGACAGAGCAAAAGGCTTCTCACTTTGTCTCTCTCTTCCTCCCTTGTGAGTTCTACAAGGGCAACATTGGCACTAGGGAGGAGGAAGCTGTCAGGCTATCAGTACCAGCCCTGGATTTCTTGTAAGAAGGGAGGCAGGTGGGTGCTTGGAAATGGTGCTGAAAAATCAGGAGGCAAGTCAGGAAAAGAGGGCAGTGCCAAGTTGTGGGGGAGGTGACCATCCGATGGAAGGAGGGAGGAAGGAAGGTGCCAACTTGAATAAAGTATGGGGGTAACCCCCTCAATTTTTTAAGGAGGGCAAAGGGACCATGGCCCCATAGATTTGGGTCCTATGCACAGACTACAGCCCTGACCTTCAAGGCAACGCTGCAAAATGGGGCAAAATGAGCCCCTATACAAATATGTAGATTGTGGCTATTTGCACCAGAGTGAGAGAGAAAACTGAATGCCATTTTGATCTATAACCCTGTGTTGCCTGAAATGGAACACATTACACTCTGCTGACACACAGACATGATTAAAAGCAATCAGTTATACTTGGGAAAATAGGGAAAAAAGAATACCCTGTCTCCCAAGGCAAACATACTCCTGCATATATATCTGACTGAAAGACAGAAAAATTCTATATATAAAACACCTCCTGGGTCTTTATGGACATTACTAATCGACTGAAAAAATAAGGAGAGCCCGTGAGGAAACTTGTATAAATTAGATGTCGGAGCTGCCGTGATCTTTATTTCCTGTTGTGTAATTCTGTGCTAAATGTGTAAACTGCGCGGTGAATAAATTCTCCCTATAAGAGTGGATGACATTTAAAAACCTTGTGGAAGATGCTTAGTTATCCAGAGCTGTAGCCCACCCAGTCCAAAGGCCTCTTGGCAAAGGGCAGCAATCTCACCCGCCTTTGGGGCAATTTTTGGTTGTGCACAAAGACAAGCAAGTTTGGGTGAGCGCACAAATGCCAATTTTTATTTTTATAACCTCAAATACGGGACAAATTGAGGGCCAAACGAGACAGGGGACTCTGTGCCCCCAAAAGCCCTCTTATACTCCTTCCTAGCCAGGAGAGCCAGAGGCACAGAAGTTTTTTCCCTGAGAAGCTGTAATGCCGCAGGCTCACCACACGGGGCAGTGGACAGCAGCTCCTGACTCTTAAATGAGGAGCTGCAGTAACGTGGCTCACCACATGGGGTCAGTGGTCAGCAGTTCCAAACACACTGTCCCCACTACTCATTCGTTTGCCTTCTCCAGGCCCAAACACACATGGCCATAGCAGGGAGGCACAAGGCAAGCAGAGGGCACTGCTCTGTTTCCTCCCTCTTGCCACACTGCTTGCCTGCTTGGAGAGTGGAAGTGAAGAGAGAGTGTCAGCAAAATACAGGAGTAGGAAGCCCCAGGGATCAGCAGTGGGCTCCTTGCAGGATGTGAACCTTGACTAGTGGGTGTCCAGTGCCTGACACAAGCCCTAGGCTCCATTTCCTTGGAGGGGGTAGAGCAGAAAGCAGAGGATAAAATGGATGGCAATGAAGCTGTATGGGAACAGTAAAATAAGAAGAAGAAGAGAAGAATAAGAAGAAGAAGAGAAGAGTTTGGATTTGATATCCCGCTTTATCACTACCCGAAGGAGTCTCAAAGCGGCTAACATTCTCCTTTCCCTTCCTCCCCCACAACAAACACTCTGTGAGGTGAGTGGGGCTGAGAGACTTCAGAGAGAAGTGTGACTGGCCCAAGGTCACCCAGCAGCTGCATGTGGAGGAGTGGGGAATCGAACCCGGTTCCCCAGATTACGAGACTGTTGCTCTTAACCACTATACCACACTGGCAGGTGGTAGCATAAGGTGGTAGCATAAGGAAAGGGCTCCCATAACGTCTTGGCTGCAAGCCTTACTAGACAGAGAACATCATCATGAAAGATGAGCATTGGCTGCTGTCACACAGGACCCTGGTCTCCTGCCCCCCCCCCCCATTTCTCTAATCCAGTCTGTCACATTATGTTAGGCGAGACCCCTATTCCCATAGCAGAGCTACAATGCCATGGGAAGAGGGATTGGTTACTAAACCACTCCAATAACTGCAGCTCTGTGGAGGGAGCAGTGGAGGGTCTCCCAAGAACTCTCCACACCCTTTACAAACCACAGTTCCCAGGATTCCTTGGGGCAAGCCATGACTGTTTCAGTGATATAAGAGTGCTTTAAATGTGGATGCGCTGAGAGTTGCTAGGAGACCCCTATTCTTCATAAAGAGCTATGATTTCAAGAGTGGTTTAACAATAAATTCTCCTTCTCAGGAAACTCTGGGAAGTGTAGCTCTGGGAGGGGAATTCTTAAGGGGAAGCCATGACTCTTTTGAGTTATATGATACAGCTTTAAATGTATTGTTCAGATGGGCCTGAATTAGGACTGGTGGACTATTCTTATTGTTCATATGAGCTGTTATTGTTTCATTCTTTATTCTTTCTTAAAGGTAAAGGTACCCCTGCCCATACGGGCCAGTCTTGACAGACTCTAGGGTTGTGCGCCCATCTCACTCAAGAGGCCGGGGGCCAGCGCTGTCCGGAGACACTTCCGGGTCATGTGGCCAGCGTGACATAGCTGCATCTGGCGAGCCAGCGCAGCACATGGAAACGCCGTTTACCTTCCCGCCAGTAAGCGGTCCCTATTTATCTACTTGCACCCGGGGGTGCTTTCGAACTGCTAGGTTGGCAGGCGCTGGGACCGAACAACGGGAGCGCACCCCGCCGCGGGGATTCGAACCGCCGACCTTTCGATCGGCAAGCCCTAGGCGCTGAGGCTTTTACCCACAGCGCCACCCGCGTCCCCCTTACCTTTCTTACCTTTCTTACCTTTACGTTCTTTCTTACCTTTGCAAAAAAATAATAATAATGCTTAACATAGTAACAATAATAATCACAGCCATACCCAGGGTCTCTTGCACCCTTGGCAGGGAGGTATATCAGCACACACCCCTGAAAAACACACTTCTCACTGCAGTAGTGCCAGTGTGTCACCATACACACATACGTCATGCACCCATAGTCTCCAGCAGTCTACCACCATCCCTCTTTGCCATTTCTCCAACTGGCCAGCTACCAACTCTTGTCTAAACTTAGGACCTTACACAGATAACTAGAGACAGATTTCTGGGGGGGGGGTTGCATCCCTCTGAGCCTGCGCCCCCAGCAAGGGTTGGGTGCACCTCTGATAGTAATATATTCTTTTGTAGGGGGGTGTTTAACTGTACATTCCCTTGGTCTCCTCTTTCAGTGGAGAGGCGATCCAAGGATGAAATAAATAAAATTCCATCGCTCTTGCTGCCTTTTGAGATCCATGTTAAAAGTAGGCACAGCATGTCTCTCTTGAAGTTGCCAGTTATAACTCCTTCCTTTTCTGGTGTCTTAATGCTCTTCTCAGCATGCAACACTTTCCAATTACCTCTCGGCCTTTTATTCCCCAGAAGTTAAGCGCCAGCTTCTTTCTGAGATTACACAGCTCTGATCTGAGATGCTGACAGTTAAGGGTACAGCAAAAAAAAAGAAGACGATGTAAATGATACAGGCTGGATTTTCTTTAAGAAAGTTAAAATGTTCTCAGGTTCAGAATGCTTGGCACATTCCTTGATGAGCAAGTAAAGCTATCTGGCCTGAATCACAATAGTGGTTCCCTGTCTCGTTAGTGCAGGTGTTAATTAACTTAGCCATAGGAGAATATCCACATTACTAGCCACACTGCTGTTGTGGCTGGTCTCTGCACTTTATTTGTTCATTAGATTCCATTTATGAATCACTTCCCATAAAATGTCTCAGAAGGGATTTCACAGTAAAAGACACTGACCATAAAAACAATTAAGATGATTCCATATATAAAAACAATTGTGCTTGGGGCAGCCCAGTCAGGTGGGTGAGGTACAAATAATTAATTGTTATTATAAAATTATATTATTATATACAAAAAAAAACCAATTTCAAGTACAATCTAGATACAGACTGGGGTAAAGATCTCAAACAAACAAAAGAAGTCCTGCTGGACTCGACCCATCTCGACCAGCATCCTGTGGCCAATCAGATGCCTCAGAGGGGAGGCCACAAAGAGAGCACAAGAGAAAGTCTCTCCCCTCCTTCAGTTTCCAGCAAAGGTGGTCAGAAGCATTGCAGCCTCCAACTGTGGAAGCAGAGCATAGCCCTCAGGGCTAGTACCTCAACTTAAAAGGCTTGTTGGAAGAGAGACGCCTTTGAGAGGTCTGAAAAGATAACAGAGGCAGCATCTATCTGATGTGCAATGGGAGGGGCTTCCAAATGGCCAGCACCACCACACTTAAAAGCCCAATTCCTGTATCAGAAGGACAGACCTCCAAGAAGCTGGTACCTGCAGGAAGCCCTCTTCTGCAGAGTGCAGTGATCAACAGTATACACAAGGGGTGAGACAACATTTCAAGACATCTTGGTCCCAAGCTGTGTAGGGCTTTGTGCACCAGAACCAACACCTTGAAGTTAGCTCGGTAAATAATTGGCAGCCATGTAAGCTTTAAAACTAGGGTGCAAAACCTGCAAGAGCATAAGAACAGCCTGAACAGCCTGCTGGACCAAGCTTCCTGCTCTCACAGATGCCTGTGAGTGGGAAACCTGCAAGGTAGGACCTGAGAACTGTGGCCCTCTCCCCTCCCGTGTCTTCCAGCAATTAGCATTCAGAAGCATCACTGCCTCCAACTGTGGAGGCAGATCACAGCCGTCATGGTCAGTAACCCTCAGCAGTCTTCTCCTCCATGAATTTGGCATACAGTCTATCTATGTGGACCCCTGTGTGCATACACATTACACATCCACAGTTAGCTTTCAGGAAGATGACGAAGACACTGTGCTAAAAACCTACAGCAGAAGCAGAGTCTTCTCCATCCAGCATGTAATACACCTGGATTTTGCTGCAGAAATGAATTAGGGCTCAACAGCCTACCTTCTGACCAGCTCTGTGTTTGATGATACAAAGGATGAGCCAGCCAAACCAAGTGGGTTCTGCTCTGGTGATTTATGACAGCACATACATATCTTTTGAGGGGAGAAAAACATTTTAAAAAACCACAACACTTACCTTAGTGTAAACTGATCTGCTAGAGACCCGCTGGCAAGGGATACATGAAACATGACAAGGTCACCTTCCTTGACAGGACTGAGTGGTAAAGAGAGCACAAGGTTATTGTCAAGATTCAGCAAAGACTTCTTTAGCCGGTCTTGCGTTGGGTAAAGAATAACACTGCCAATCCTCTCCATTGATGCCAAAGGCATCTGTGCTTCCTCTTGCCCTTCCAGATGATGAAAGCTTTCAAGTTTCTGGTTCTCTGAAGAGCATTCGCCTTCCTCTGCATACACCCAATAGAAAAGCTCCACAGTGATCCCTTCCAAAGAGTCCGCCATCGGTTGATACTCTGGGGCCAATGGTGGCGGCAGAGATGTAAATGCAGAGTTGAACCAGCTTGGCGAGAACTCCAGCTCTGCAACGCACAATCCCAGCTGGCCTTTCAACCGACAACTGCCAACAGCTACTCTATCCTCCTGGAAGGCCATCATCCTCACGCAGGGCAGGATCTCCGATGGTTCATAGTCTTCCCAGTCTCTGCCAGCAATGTAGAACAAAGCCTGGACTTTGGGCCTAATGGGATAGATGGAGCTGTCAATAACACGTGATCTTAGCTTCCAGTTAAAAGCGACCTCGTTGGCAAAACTGAACAGAGTGGATGTCAGCAGGAGGTTCGGAGGCACCGTTTGCTCCACAGTAAATGGGCCGTATGTCACATTTAACACCGGCAAGCTGGTGGCTTTGTAGACAAGAAAAGACTCCACCCGAGACTGCAAGCTTGCATTCCTCATGATATCCTGGTTGGTTTCTTTTAGGAAAAAGGAAACGTCGGTGTTGGAGATGTGGTAACTCACAGGGAGGTACACCGGCAAGCTCGTGAATCGTTGCATGCTGTCCACCACACCTCCTCGGCATTCCACCACTGCAAGCAACAGAAAATAAATTGTGGGAAATGTAACTTAGAGGCCCTGTTCATTGTTCCCATTCAGCCCCTGTTCAAAGCAAATTATCTGCCATGCATTGTAGAGCTTTTAAAGAACACCAGGGAAGGTTGCTTCTTATGGCCAAATACCATTTTATGACTCAATGAAGGCCTATAGGTCAAAATGGTGGCCCTGTGTTGATTTCTCACTCATTTGCCTTTCTCCACCCACCCCCCCAACCCCAGAACCAACCAGAGTACGGCTCTGAAGGGTGAGTGTCCTCTTGGAGATGATCTTGTCCTAAAGCAGTTACTCTTACAGAAGGCCCCGATAGAAAGCGGGGCTCCAGATCTCTGCCCGAAAGGAGGAGCCTCCAGGCCTCCTGTGAAGGAAGAGGTAACCCTGGGGCTCTATATCAGGGGCAGCTGACCCTCCTTGGGTCAACTGGATCTTGCTGCTGACCCTCCTTGGGTCAACTTTGAGAGGAAGGTGGAACCACTCACCTGCCAATCCCCTGATATCGCAATGATGGCAGGTGAACTGCTTTCCTTTGTTTTTGTGGCCTGAAATCAAACAGCATGAAGCAAAAGCACAGGGTTTGGTAGTATGCCATCAATCAGCTAATTCGTAGCGCCGGCAAACTCTGCTTTCAGCAGGGAGTCAGGTCTTACCTGCCCCACACTTGGCAGGGTGGGGTCTAAACCAAGTCAACCCAACCACATATAGGTTTAGGCAGCCTTGAGGAGCAAATGTCAAGGCCTGGAGCGCCAGGTAACATATACCGTATTTTTGGCTCTATAAGACTCACTTTTTCCCTCCTGAAAAGTAAGGGGAAATGTGTGTGCGTCTTATGGATCGAATGCAGGCTGCGCAGCTATCCCAGAAGCCAGAACAGCACGAGGGATTGCTGCTTTCACTGTGCAGCGAACCCTCTTGCTGTTCTGGTTTCTGAGATTCAGAATATTTTTTTTCTTGTTTTCCTCCTCCAAAAAGTATTGTGTTCTGGTGCGTCTTATAGAGCGAAAAATACGGTAGATTCTGTATGTAAGTAGACTTCTTTCTGATGTCCACTGAACGAGTGAACCTCAGAGGAGCATGGTGGGAGGGAAGAGATGACTGCATGGTCCTGGGGCCTCCTCAGCACATGGAGAGGTTTCTGTAACATCTCCACCCCCTTAGGATTCAACACACACACACACACACACACACACACACACACACACAGGTTCCTATTGAGAAAGTTAATGGTAGCTCTTAAACACAAAGGAAACAAAACTCCCAGTGGAGTAAAAAATCTGCCTTGGATAGTGAAACACCAATTGATGCTAAACCGGGACGATTTGAACCAGAAATGTTAAGAAGCCAGCTAGATGGATGGAGGGAGGGAGGGAGGGAGAGTGCATATTGTGGAGAAACAACAGAAGCCCACCAACAGATTAAGATCAAACATGGTACTGTCTGCCTCAAAACCTCAAGGTACCAATTTAATACTCATCATTATTGGGGAGAGCAGACATGCAATACTGTGACACCACCCCAAAACAATTAAGACTTTGATGGCACCTGTTACTAGCAAGGATGACTCAGACAATGCCAGCAGACTTTGCAGTGAAAAAGGAAAAAGTGAAATTTGCAGGCCCCTTTCAAAAAGGCTTTCATTTTTATGTCATTAAAACTGCATTCCTCAACTTCCCGTGCCAAATCACTCATGAGATCTGTCATCCTGGCTCCGATCTCATCCTCTCTCTTTATAAAAAGCTGTTCTGTTTATTTTCAGCCACTTGACATTACCTACATCTTAATTAAACCCTTCTGCATTTTGATCAAAGCCTATTCACACCTATCCTCTGTACCTCAGTTTCTACACTTCTGGGAACAAATACATCATTTTCTTGAAGGGCTGGCCCCTAACAATAGGCAGAGTGGGGCAGGTGCCTCAGGCAGCAGATGTTAGGGGCCTTACAGCAGTTCCCCCTCTCATTCTCCCCAAGTCCCCTGAATTAGCCAGCTCACTGCACCTCCTAAGCTAGTCTGCTGCCCTCAGCAGCAGTGGTGGTGGTTGACTCATCACCAGTGACGGAAAGAAGATTCAACTGCTAGTTCAGATGAATTCTGCATATGAAACAGGGACTGCCATCTCCACAAGCCCTAACCCCCGGGATAGTTCAGTTGGTAGAGCATGAGACTCTTAATCTCAGAGTTGTGCGTTCAAGCCCAATATTAGGCAAAAGACCCCTGCACTGACTCCCTTGGTCCCTTCCAACTTTACAATTCTACAATCTACGATCTAAACTTGGGTCCAACGTACCTTAAGCGCCGCCTGACTAAGCTCCACCTCAATCACCGGGGTCCTCTAAGGAAGCCTTTCTGGATGTTCCCCATGTGGCCCCTGAGGTTCGGTCACACTTTACTAGGAATCAGCCCTTCAGTGTGACAGGCAAGAAAGAACGAACGGTCCAGTGGAGATTGAGTGTGCCATGAAATGCTGAATGACTGGCTGTTGTGAATAAAAGTGAAAACCAGGGTCCCATCTGTGCATTAATTTGCAAAGCCCTGAATAATTTAAGCCCAGGGTATATTAGGGGCCACCAACACCTTTATAAGGGACGCGAGTGGTGCTGTGGTCTAAACCACAGAGCCTAGGGCTTGCCGAACAGAACGTGGGCAGTTCAAATCCCCACGACGGGGTGAGCTCCCGTTCTTTGGTCCTAGCTCCTGCCAACCTAGCAGTTCAAAAGCATGTCAAAGTGCAAGTAGATAAATAGGTACCGCTCCGGCGGGAAGGTAAACGGCGTTTCTGTGCACTGCTCTGGTTTGCCAGAAGCGGCTTAGTCATGCTGGCCACACTACCCGGAAGCTGTACACCGGCTCCCTTGGCGAGATGAGCGCCACAACCCCAGAGTCAGCCATGACTGGACCTAATGGTCAGGGGTCCCTTTACTTTTACACCTTTATAAGCTCTTCCCAGGGAACCGCTCTTCCCAGGGAATTCTGGGAATTGTGGCTTTGTGGGGGAGCGGGGAATAGTGTTCTCCTACAACTTTCAGCACCCTTAACAAACTACAGTTCCCAGACGTTTCGGAGGAAGCCATGGCTGTTTAAACTGGCATGATACTGCTTTAAATGTATAGTGCAGATGAGCTGTTGTTGGGAGGGAGGGAGGCATGGAGTGGCTGAAATGGTGAACTCCACGCTACAAAATTTTGCTACGGGTCTCTCTTGTACTTCGCCTTCTTGCTGATCTCCTTCCCAACTGGCTCAAATGCATCTTAGTTACAATAGCCATCTCAGAAAGCAACCTGGATGTGCCTGCAAAGTCCCTCTGCCAGACGCGAGGGCCATTTCAGCAGACTCCATTACCAGGTGGCTATTTATAGAGGCCCTTGAAAAGGAATGACACACCACAGCAGAATCTGAAAAATGGAAGTTTCCACCAGGTGAAGCTGAACTTGATGCCTAGGAAAGCTGAGAAGACTCAAAGGAGAGCGAGAAGGAGGTAAAAGGAAGTGCTTTTGTCTGCCACCTAGGAAATGAAATAGCTTATCACATCTGGCAGGTTCCCTATTATATTATAATTGAGGTGTGGAAATCAGCCTAAAATTTGTTCTAGCTGACTCCCATCTTCACTGCTACAGCCTTTTCCTCTTAACCTGTTGAGATTTCTATTCCACCTTAAGGAGCAGACATGGAATTGTTGCGTGTCACATGTCTGTTTACATACCAGCACAGCTTGCTGGGAACTTCTGTTGTGTGTATAGCTTTTGCTTTTCTCTCTGTGTCTCTGAGAAGACAAAGAGAGGGACAACATGTTTCTTTGTCCTGGTTTATGATTAATAAATCTGTAGTTGTAGTATGCTTCCACAAGCCTCACGCCTATCCTGTGTGCCCAGTTCTCTCTGCTGAAATAGTATGCCCTGGCTTTGAAGCCCAGGTTGCTGATTTACACTGGACCAGAGGCCGATGGGTCTTCGCAGCGAGACGGCTGGAAGGAGATGGCCCAGCTGGGCCTAGCCAGCTGGCCTTGTGGCCCTCTGCATACCTACAGAACCTTCCCTTGTCACACCTCAGCATTCCTTACTTCTTTAGGTTGCTCAGATCCCTTCGCTAGTTCTGCACCCCCTTTCACATCCCGCACAAACACTAATCTGAAGGAGATTCAAGACAGACCTAAGCAAGGAGACTGCTGTCTGCAAACCACCAACTTTGCATTATCTTCAGTTATCTGATGTCTAGTGGATCAGACATTTTAGCTGATCAAAATATTGTTATTTAAAAAAAATGCAAAACCAAATCATCTACTAAACCAGCTTTCCACAAACTGGAGCCCTCCTAATGTTGGTGGACTGCAATTCCCTTCATTTCTTACCTTTGCCCATGCTGGCTGGGCTTAGAATCATAGAATTCACAGCTAAAGCATCCATGACAGATGGCCACCCAACTTCTGCTTAAAAACCTCCAAGGAAAGAGAGTCCACAACCTCCAGAGGGAGACCATTCCACTGTTGAACAGATTACTGTCAGAAAGTTCTTCTTAACTTTTAGTTGGAATGTTAATCCTACACTCCAAAGTAAGAGAAAACAAGCTTGCTCCATCTTCCATGGGATAGCCCTTGAGATATTTGAAGATAGCTATCATATCTCATCTCAGTCACCTCTTTTCCAGGCTTAACATACCCAGTTTCCTCAACTGTTCCTCCTAAGGCTCGGTTTTCAGACCCTTGAGCATCTTGGTCACCCTCCTCTGCACACGTTCCAGCTTGACCACATGCTTCTTAAATTGTGGTGCCCAGAACTGAACACAGTATTCCAGGTGTGGTCTGACCAAGGCAGAATAGTGGTCCTATTATTTCCCTTGATCTGCATACTAGACGTCTGTTGATGCAGTCTAGAATAGCATTACCTTTTATGCTGCTGAATCACACTGCTAAACATGTTAAGCTTGTGGCCTACTAAAACCCTGTAGATCAGGCATTGACAAACTCTGGCCCTCCAGATGTTTGGGACTACAATTCCCATCATCCCTAGCTAACAGGACCAGTGGTCAGGGATGATGGGGATTGTAGTCCCAAACATCTGGAGGGCCAGAGTTTGCCTATGCCTGCTCTAGATCCTTTTCACATGCAATGCTGGCAAGCCAAATGTCTCCCATCTTATATTTGTGCTTGATGAGAGTTGGAGTCCAAGAACATCTGGAAGATATCATTTTTGAGAAGCCTGCACTAAACATTGCAGCCCTACTGACATAAGATTATTTAAATGTCCAAGAACATACATAGGAAATAGAAAAGTTGTCTTATACCACATCAGACTATTGATAAATCCCACTCAGTATTGTCTTCATTGACTATGCAAGGAGACTCTCCAGGGTTCCAGACAGGGCTCTGTTGTCAGCCCTATGTGGGGAAGCTGGGGGTTGAACCTGGGACCTCTTGCATGCAAAGCGGATGCTCGACCACCAAGCCATGGCCCTTCCACAATAAAGCCACATTCCAGTTTCCACACAGAGATGGGGTCAGCAGAGTTTTGACAGCTTCTGTTCATTAAAAGGTGCAGATAAGAAATAAGAGCTGACTTTCACTGAAACTTTAAGAATTCACTTCCCAGAACAGAAGCTTGATTTGCACATCTTTTCCTTGATGTGAGACAAGCCTCCCACAGGACTCTACCACCTTAGACCTCACACTAGGAAGAGATGGTATCTTGCCAGAAAGCATGCTCCACTCAAAATTATGTTGTGTGTGAAATAATTCATGTCAAGAGAGGAGGCTTCTGGCTCCCCCCCCCCAAAAAAATTGTCCCTCCAGTCATGATATCTGAGGTGGTTTGACTGTGTGATAAGACTGTACCACCATAGAGGCCAAATCCAGATGTCCCCTCCGATTATCAAAAACATAGACTCTGCCCTGCTGGGTCAGTCAAAAAGGTCCAAACAACTACAATCCAAGAAACCCATGAATGGGATGTAAAAGACAACGGTTCTCCTAGGTCATTTCTTGCGTGCAACTTGAACATGGAGGCTATATATAACTGTCATGGCTTGAAGGCTGCCTCAAAGGCCTTGGATAAAATTAAACAAATAAACAAATATCTGTCCTCAGTGGCACGCAGACAGCTAATTGGCACACCACAGTCCTTGCTCAAATCTTGGTGGAAGTTCTGCTGAAGAATAAGAGGGTTCACCTTTCTGCATGCAGACTGTAGCCCAGTGGTGGAACACCTGTTTGCACACAGGTGTACCATGTTCAATCCCTGACATTGCCAAGTGTTTTTAAAAAGAGGAGGAGCGATAAGGAAGTCTTTGCTTGCCAGGCCTCTCCATCTGGAGTCCTCCCCAAGCTATACCCCTCACTGGTCTTGCTTTGCTGGCCCCTTGGGGGCCTGTCTGGAAAGTGTCCTTGAACTCTCATCATGCCTCTTGCTTCCCTGAATGGAGGACAGCGAGGGGTGTGTGGCTGGTTTAGAAACCAATAAACACACAGGACGTAACCGGCTGTACTTTTGAATAAATAAGGTTCATTGTATCAAATTTAAGATTTCAACGGAAGTCTCATAAAGTTCAATGAAAAAAGCAGAAGACCCAATGGATCAGTTCATTCTCTAGTCAGTTCATGCATAAGGTCCATACACGTAAAAGTGTCTATTCCACCTGTCCCATAATCCACATGAAGGGTTGTTACAGTTCCACAGAATCCTTTCACAGAGTCTAAGACAAGGTTTTCCAGAATATTAGCCTTGTTTCGCCATCCTAGGCTTCATCTTAGATCCACTATCCTTTAATATTACATATGAGCCTGTACTACTGATGAAGCATGGATGGTGAAACAAGGCTAGTATTCCGGAAATCCTTGTCTTAGAGACTGTGAAAGGAACTGGAATAGACACTTTTACATGTATGGACCTTATGCATGAACTGAAATCTTCAATTTGATACAATGAACAGTATACCTTATTTATTCAAAAGCACACCCAGTTATGTCCTGTGTGTTTATTGAGTATGTTTCACGTAACCATAGGTTTGTTGTTGTTTTATGTTTAGAAACCAGCCTGGAACACAAAGGCAAATTGTGCATTTGTTGCCCCACCCACTTTTACTTCTAGCTCCACCCACCACCAGCATGTGGCCTCTGGAAGGTCATGCAGAAGGACGTTCAGCCCTCGGGCTAAGAAAAGGTTACGCACGACCAAGAGATCCACTGCCAGGCTCCACAGCAGAGACAATACTAAGCTAGATAGACAGGTGGTCCTATCCAGGACAAGGCAGCGTCTAATATTGCTAGAATTCCATCCCCCCTCTGAAAAATATGCAAGTGTTGATGCTGTGCTGTGCATTGCCTTTGCCTTCTCACACTACTCGGGAACTTCACCTCTTTTGAGTGCAGATTTAAAATATTGTACACAAAACATATCTTCCTCTCCCAGTTTCATTTCTTTCCCCCCAAGTAACTGCAATTCAGAGCAACCTTTGGGCACAGGGTGTGAGGTGGAAGAGCCCAGCCCTCCATAAGTCATGGGGAACACAATTTACCCGGAGAGCTTGTATGGCAAGCCATAAAGCTCAAGTGATAGGCTGCACTTGATCCCAGTCTCCCTGCAACTCAATGCAAGATCTGCATTTAGCAGCATTTTCATGAGGCCACAGGGACATCTAAAAAAGCCATCATTCTTCCCTGAAAGAGATAAGCACTTCCTCACCACCACTTTTCTGTCCCTTCCAAGATTCAGGACCACTGGCATGAATCTGAGTGTAGAAGTGGTGAAAAATAAGGTGTGGATTCAGCTCTGGGAGCCTGACGCAACGCCTAGCAAATTACCTGTTGCACTAATGGCGCTTGCGTTGAGATCCAGAGCGAAGATGAAGAGCCATCAGCTGGTTCCCTTGAAATGCAATCAAACAAAAGACCAGCAGCGGAAAAGAGAGCAGGGAGAATATGTAACACAGCATGGAAAGGGCTGTTTTGGAGAGGGACATTATCTTATTTTTATCATTTATTAAATTTCTATACCACCCTTCATCCGAGGATCGCAGGGCGGCTTACAATATAAAAACACATAAATACATAACAACAACAAAGAAAAACAATACCATCACCACCCCACAGTTTAAAAGGTTGCAGATTGTTTAATTAGCCAAAGTATAAGGTAAAGGGACCCCTGACCATTAGGTCCAGTCGAGACCGACTCTGGGGTTGCGGCGCTCATCTCACTTTATTGGCCAAGGGAGCCGGCATACAGCTTCCAGGTCATGTGGCCAACATGACTAAGCGAACCAGAGCAGCTCACGGAAACGCCGTTTACCTTCCCGCCGGAGCAGTACCTATTTATCTACTTGCACTTTGAGGTGCTTCCGAACTGCTAGGTTGGCAGGAGCAGGAACCGAGCAATGGGAGCTCACCCGTCACAGGGATTCAAACCGCCGACCTTCTGATCGGCAAGTCCTAGGCTCTGTGGTTTAACCCACAGTGCCACCCGCGTCTCAGCCAAAGTATAGAAGTGTATAAAATCATGCATGGCATGCAGAAAGCAGGCAGAGAAATATTTTTTCTCCCTTTCTCTTTTTTTTTAAAAAAGATATTTATTGAAATTTTCCACTTTAATACAAAAAACAAACAAACAAAAAACAAAAAAGTTAAAAACACATAAAGTTTACAATCCTTATTTTTCTATAACATATTTCCCTGACTTCCCCCACACCTCCCCTTCTTATATTCCAATTCAAATTGTTAGTTCAACAAGTTCTTATCCCCAATTTTTAACCTTTTTCTGTTTAGTTCATTTTAAAAAAGCCAATTTTACCTTATAAACATCAATATTTATACATCAATTCTCATTCTTAAAACTTTTTTCTAAAGTCGACCCAAATTCCCTTCCACGACTTCCTCAATTTTCATACAAATAGCAAAACAAAATAAAAGCAAAAACAGATTGTAATTATGCACCCTTTGGATCCCCAAACTCCACCCCCCCCTTTCCTGGTTTCAATCCCCAACAAATGTCCATCAGTCTTGATCTACTATCAGCCTGGAGATCTCACATCCGAGGCTCTTAATTCTCTCTCAATTCCTCTCTGCTGGTTTTTTTGATAGCCCTTAATATTAAACACCAGATCTCGGAGGAGCTCTAGCCAAATGGGATCCATATTTCTTCCAGCCAGACCTCCATACTTAAAAGTGGAGCCCGAATCTTGTTTCTTACTCCTTTCAAGTCCAAATGTCCCCAAAGCTCCAACTTCCACCTTAATCAGATTTGTAATCCTTGGATCTTCAGATCTCCACATAAGGAGATCTCTCCATTCTTCAATCTCCAATTCAAACCAGATTTTCAACATCAAGTTCTTATTTTCCTCGAAGATATTCTGCAGATTTTTCCTTGGGGTTTACTCCTGATGCCTTTCTCACAAATGAGTATAGCCGCAAGGCAGCGGAGGTTTAGGTTCAGAGTTCTCCTAGATGGGCTACCTTCCCATGTGGACAAGTCCCACCAGCCACTCAGTGTCCACCAATGGCATCTACAGAGTCAGACAGGTCTCTTCATGCTGGCCAGTCATCCATACAAGTAGGCATTTAAGCATGGCCACCTTCAGATAGCAAGAAAGCCTTCCTGCTTTAAAATACCGCTTGTAAATCTTATTAAAGTAATCCCTTCCCTGAACTCAGATTATTGCCTTCACCTTTATGGTGGAATAAAAAATTAATTTCCCCCACCATAATAAGTGCACGATAAGAAGGCATCACTCGAAACTTAACTAGAAGATTATAATTAACTCTCTTTGAATAAAGCTAAATTTAAACTCGGGCCAACCATTTGTTCCCTTACACCCCTCTTCAGCAAGTCAATGAACAGGCAAGGCTGGATTAGCAGTCCCTTGCCAGCTCTGCCATTGTTAGCGGAAATGCGCTTCCCGCTCAGAGAAGCGGAGCAGAGCTGTAATCCAACACCCAGAAGGATTCAGGATTAACGTCTTCTTTTTGCGTCTGCCGCTCACCGAGGTTTAAGACCCAGAAGGTAAGGCAGATACATAGCTAATATTAGGCCACATTTGCAGATGCTGAGCACGCTGAATTCTCCAAACATAAATGGTCTCCACGGATAATTGGCACCGAGTCTTAAGTCACCACAGCGTGACTTTATGCCTATGTGCACCGGCGCCTAGGGAGAAACTTTCATAGCCAGGAGCCATCGCTCAGTGGTAGAGTCGGCTCTGCGTGCAGAAGGTCCCAGGTTCAGTCCCTGGCAATCTCCCAGCAGGGCTGGGAAACCCCTTACTGAAACTCTGGAGAGACATTGTCAGTCAGTGAACAAACTAGATGGGCCAATGGTATGAGGCAGGGTGCTATTTTTCCACAAGCACCCTAAAACTTATGACTGTGCCAAACCCAGGTGCCATGTTCTCTGTGTCAATCTGTCAACTGGCCACAGGAGGCAGCTGCTAGCCTGCTCTCTGCTGCACCATATAGAGGAGTACTGTGGACGTTGGCAAAGCAGGGACAAGAGATCATAAGGAGCCAGTGGGTTTTGATCCAGCCCAATATGTAGCATGTTAGCCTGGTTCCTCAACCCAAGCAATTTCTCTTTGGGGTAAAGGCTCAGCCAGTACCCATGCCTAGTATTAATAGTAGGGAGAGTACACAAATAATTTTTTGCTCAGAGGAAACCTATTGAAATTAATAAAGTTAGGTAAGTCAACACCTCGAACTACACCTCCACGCGAATGAGGCAGGACTCAATTTATCAAGCTATCTCTGCTTGCCTGGCTCTTCTTGAAGCGCCCAACACAGGCCCTGTTAATAAATAAAATAAAAACTGTTTGGGCCCTGTTAATAAATAAAATAAAATTTATGGAGTTCAGAAATGGAATTTTCAGAAAATATTGACGCCAAGTTTCCCTGAGTGATTTGCTTCTAATTTCCATTTTGCTCCTTAATCTCAAAGAGAATTAAGCTTTTTTTCCTCTTTGCAGCTTTGCTAAAATAAAATAAGGAGATGGGAAAGCCACATTTTATACAATTTTTATAAACATTCCAGGTTACCTAAAGAAACCAGCACATAAACAGACCTATATAAAAGTGCATAAAACTATATAAAACACATATCTGTGGACATGCATATAAAATTATACTGCAGAAATATAGTCAGCATGGGACTTGGCTCTTTTTATGTGTATTATATATATAAGTAAAAAAAATCTTCGAATACTTTGCACATAATTAGTGTAAAAAAAAATGACATTGTAGATGTGGCTCAGGCATAAGCAGGAGCTCAGCGTGAAGGGCCGCTGGTGGAAGCCAAGCTTGATCAGGTCAGAACTGCCAGAATCCATTTAAAAGAGATTCCTCCTCCAACCCAAATGAACATATGGAACTGTCTTGTAATGGAGGCAAGCCACTGGTCCACGTAATCCATGGCAGGCAACATGCAGCCCTTGTCTTAATTGTAGCAGCCTTGGCCTGACTTCAAAAGCCCCCTCCAAGTGGTCTGTCCAGCTATTGGCTCCAAACTCACCTATGGTCAGCATGCAGTCCCAAATAGCTTACCCCTCAAGGGAGTGCAGCTCTCAGCAGAAATAAGGGCTCCTTATTTAACCCATTGGTATTAGTGGGTCTCAGACAAAACACTCTCATCACTTACTCGCTGAAGTTCTTTTACTTGGAGACCTTAGGATCGAGCACAGGGATTTCTGCATGCACAGCAAGTGCTTTGCCACCAACATCTGGTTCCACATACAGCGAGAGCAGGGTTATCTTTTATAGCATGCAGATCTGAGAGGTAAATGGATTAAAGAGCTCCTGGGTAGTCCAACTAGATGGTGAATGTCTCAAGGTAGCCAACAATAAGATGCAGCCTAGCCCAGCCTGGAATTCCTTGTCTAAGCCAAATAAATGGTTTCTGGGAAATAGTAACTACGTTGTGAAGCCAGACTCCTCAGAGATCTCTGATCATACAAGCCACCAGGAGAAACTGCATAATGGTGGAATGACCTAAGAAAAACAGTACTATTTGGGATGATTATGGGGGCAACTTTGGCGAGGGTGGTTCCTTGCCTCCTCGACTTTCTAATGATTGTAAGCACATTACGTCACAGCAAGCTATACTGTATTGCATTTCCAGTGGTGAAATCTCTGACACTGCTTGGTTGAGCTGTGGGAATAACACAGAATCCCAAACTTAAAGGGAATCCAACTGTCAGAATGTCTGCAGTTTGGTTTCTGTGAGGAAAGATAAAGTTGTCAGTGTGGCTGGGTTGAAAACTTCACACAGTCCCCTAGAGTCAAGGGAAGCTTTGTGAGGGCTAGAAAGAGATCCAAGGGAATAGATATGCTAAGGGGCAGGGAACCTAGCAGAGAAGTTGCTGACAGAGGGGTGCAGAGCTGGCAGTAGATTCCAGAAAAGTACCTGGGAAAGGCAAGTGAGAGGAAGTAGGTGTGAGATATAAGACAGGAAACTGGGGCCAGAAAGGTCCAAGAGAAAGTGGAAGCTGCCAGATTTCACAGATTAGTTTAGCAAATCAAGTTTCTGGCTTTAGGTTTCGGGGGGGGATTGTTGTTGTTTTAAAACAACAACAACACAGTAATCATTCTGGTTAGTTCTTCTGGCCTTGAACAATAGCAAGCAGGAAAATGCTCTGCCAATCACACTTAAGCAATGTTAGTAAAACAGCCCAAAAGGTCACAAAATCATCAGCTAAACACACTATTACAAGTTCATTTACAAAGGAAATATTGAAAGCTTAAGTAGCTCATCCTATTAACTTACAGTCATACCTCGGGTTGAAGTAGCTTTGGGGTGAAGAATTTCGGGTTGCGCTCTGTGGCGACCCAGAAGTTACGGAGTGCATTACCTCCAGGTTTCGCCACTCGCGCATACGCAGACGCTCAAAATGACGTCACACGCAGACTCGCAGTCGCGTGTTACGTTCGCTTCAGGATGCAAATAGGGCTCTGGAACGGATCCCGTTCGCATCCAGAGGTACCACTGTATTTAAGAACCACGATCGTACCAGTTTGCACACAGAGAAAGACGACCAAGCCCCCATAAAAGGCACAGACTTTTGATCCTTATACAGCTGTGCTGGGCAAAACTCAGCAGCAGGGTCTGATCAGTGGGTAAGCAACCAGGAAGGACCCCCACCCCCTTTATCTTGGATTCCATGATGGAAGAAAGACAGGATATAAATGGAACAAAATAAGTTGGTATCTAACCAATCAGTTAACCAGCACCCCAACTTGTGATGCTGGGCTGTCTTCAGGGCCTGTTGTTGTTCAAGGGTTTTATAAACAACTTGGATGAAGGAATTGAGGGGATGCTCATCCAATTTGCAGATGAAACCAAACTGGGGAGGGGTAGCCAATGCCACAGAAGACAGAATCACAATTCAGAATGGCCTTAACACATTGGAGAACGGGGCTCAAACTATGAGAACGAATTTTAAGAGGGACAAATGTCAGGTTCTAAACGTAGGCAGGAATAACTAGCTGCACCAATACAAGATGGGAGACAGTTGGCTTGCCAGTAGTACATGTGAACAGGATCCCAAGGTCTTAGTAGACCATGAGCTTAAGATGAGTCAACAGTGTGATACAGCAGCAAAAAAGCTAATGCTATTCTAGACTGCATCAAAAGAAGCATAGTGTCCAGATCTAGGGAAATAGTAGTCCCGCTCTATTCTGCCTTGATCAAACCATACCTAGAATAATGTGTCCAGTTCTGAGTGCCACAATTTAATAAAAATATTGAAAATCTGGAACGTGTGAAGAGCAGGGCAACCAAGATGATCAAGGGTCTGGACTAAACATCAGGAAGAACTTTCTGACAGTAAGAGCTGTCTGACAGTGGAATGCAATGTTCGATTAAACCCCGTGGAGGCCCCGAGGCAGTCAAAATCTCGGGGGGACCCTTGCAAATTATCTCCTAATACATTTTTGTAATTGTCTTTCAAGATCAAATTAATATTATTTTGATCCGTTGTCACATGGGGCCCTAAAAGGCATGGGGCCCATAGGCTGGTGCCTGCTCTGGCTATTAGGTAATCCAGCACCGGTGGAATGGTGTCACTTGGAAGGTTGTGAACTCTCCTTCCTTGGAGCTTTTCAAGCAGAGGTTGGATGGTCATCTCTCATGGATGCTTTAGTTGAGATTAGCACATTGCAGGGGGTTGGACTAGATGGCCTTTGGGATCCCTTCCGACTCTACATTTCTATGATTCTATAATTCTAGGAAGACTAGGGTGCTGTCTTTGAAAAACATAACAGAGGAAGCTTATACCAAGTCAGACCACTGGTCCATGTAGTTCAGTATTGTCTACACTGACTGCTAGCAGCGCTCCAGGGAATCATTCTGGATTCACAGCTGTCCATGGAGGCGCAGGTCAATTCTGTGTCCAGGGCAGCTGTTTATCAGCTCCATCTGGTACGCAGGCTGAGACCCTACCTGCCTGTGGACTGTCTCGCCAGAGTGGTGCATGCTCTGGCTATCTCCCAATTGGACTACTGCAATGCGCTCTATGTGGGGCTACCTTTGAAGGTGACCCGGAAACTACAACTAATCCAGAATGTGGCAGCTAGACTGGTGACTGGGAGCAGCCGCCGACACCATATAACACTGGTCTTGAAAGACCTACACTGGCTCCCAGTATGTTTCCGAGCACAATTCAAAGTGTTGCTGCTGACCTTTAAAGCCCTACACAGCTTCGGTCCAGTATACCTGAAGGAGTGTCTCCACCCTCATCATTCTACCCAGACACTGAGGTCCAGCGCCGAGGGCCTTCTGGCGGCTCTCTCGCTGCAAGAAGCCAATTTACAGGGAACAAGGCAGAGGGCCTTCTCGGTAGTGGCACCCACCCTGTGGAATACCCTCCCACCAGATGTCAAAGAGAAAAACAACTACCAGACTTTTAGAAGACATCTGAAGGCAGCCCTGTTTAGGAGAGCTTCTAATGTTTAATAGGTTATTGTATTTTAATATTCTGTTGGAATTATTATTATTATTATTATTATTATTATTATTATTATTATTTCAGGCAGGGGTCTATCTCAGGGGTCTACCTAGAGATGCCAGGGATTGGACCTGGGACAATCAGGTGTGCAAAGCAGATGCTCTACCACACAGTAACGTTGGAAACCACTTTATACCAGATCAGATCATTGGTCCTCCTACCTCAGTAACACAACTATATATGAGCACCAGGAAGTCTCATTTTTTATTTTTATTTTTTTTTAAAAAAAATCACCTTTCTAACTTTTGCAGACTGAGTTGCAGAGTTGATCTCCTAAGCTCTGCCCAGTGAGCTACTCTGGCAGTCAGGGGTCCTCAAGATTTCAGAGACGGCTAAAATCTCCCAACTACATGCACAGAACCGTTAACCAACTTTTGGAATACTTTGTATTCAGTGTTGTGAACGTGCAAGCTACGCTAAGCAAGGAGAGTGACAGCAGAAAAGCAAGGATTTATGTTAGCCGGGGCCTATCTGTCACAGAGATAGGAATGCCGAGAGAGTCCTTTTATTAAAATCAGTCTCCTGCTACAGATATTGATCTAAGCAGCTAAGGTTGAATAGCACAGCATGCCACCATCTCTCAAAAAGTTAGTCACTGGCGCAACTGTAAGACATCGGATGCAGCAAGCCAACTCTATGATGCCCATCAGAAAGTAGCACCCCAAACTCCCAGTTATTCAGCAAGTAGTCTGGAGTTTCAACAAAGGAAGACAGATGAGACGGAGGTCCTTCAGCACCATGGACAGAGACTTAAAAAGTAGTCCTGGTGGATCAGATTAGGATTTGGGGATTAGTGAGTTTAATTTGCTTCACAATTTAATGCAAGCACACCTTTTTCCACATCCAATGCCACTAGGCAAAGCAAAGCAAAGCTATCATGGAATTTACAGTTCTCTGAATTTTGCAATTCAGCTGTCCAACCAAAAGATGCAATAAAATAAAAAAAGATTTGAATCAGGAATCATTTACCTTGGGTCTGCTCATAAAAAAGCAAGTCTGGAAGGAGAGACTAGGGAACCTGCTTGTTTCCAGGAACTCTCTTTTTTATGAGACTTTTGTGAGTGAGCCAAGAGTCTGTTTGGACCCTGGGTGAGAACCTTGAGGCTGACAGGGAGTGTGTGTCAGAAGGAAAATGAACTGAGATAGATGATAGATAGATGATAGATAGATAGATGATAGATAGATAGATGATAGATAGATAGATAGATGATGATAGATGATAGATAGATAAATGATGATAGATGATAGATAGATGATAGATAGATAGATGATAGATAGATAGATAGATAGATGATAGATGATGATAGATAGATAGATGATAGATAGATAGATAGATAGATAGATGATGATAGATGATACATAGATAAATGATGATAGATGATAGATAGATGATAGATAGATAGATAGATAGATGATAGATAGATAGATAGATAGATGATAGATAGATAGATAGATGATAGATGGATAGATAGATAGATGATAGATAGATAGATAGATAGATAGATAGATAGATAGATAGATAGATAGATGATAGATAGATAGATGATAGATAGATAGATGATAGATAGATGATAGATAGATGATAGATAGATAGATAGATAGATAGATAGATAGATAGATGATAGATAGATAGATATAGATAGATGATAGATAGATGATAGATGGTTGGTTGGTTGATAAATAGATAGATAGATAGATTTGTAGATTTTTTTATTAATGTAACATTTTTATATGTAACTGTGTGTTTGTGTAACATTTTGTTTAAGTTGCCTGTTGCTGCTTCGGGTTTTTTGTACACCACTTAGAGTGTTGTTGTTTTTAATGTATTAAGCGGTATATGAATTAAATAATCCATCAAATAATCTGTCCATGTCCAGAAGCCAGAATAAAGTGCTGTCTGAATGAAGCCCCAGCAAATTCCACCTACAAAACCTGTTCAGACCTTTTCCAGGATGGTCCTCTCAACCATTCAGTGAAAACTGGAAGCTGAGAATGGCATTGGCCTATCATTCCACACACACCCAAACAACAACCCTGCAAAGTAGGTTAGGCTGGGAGAGCACAAGTGAACCATTTAGCAAGTTTCATGGCTGAGGAAGGATTTGAACCCAAGTCTGAGGACTTTAAACATGTAGCATTAAAGGCAGCATCAGAACCACTGTCCCATTATCATCCTTGGTTTGCGTCCAGCAGCATTCCTCCTCAGAGCAGACCCACTGAAATGTATGAACATGACTAACGTTGGCCCATTACTTTCTATGAGTCTCCTCTGAGTTGGACTAGCATTGAATAAAAGGCATCATGTATAATAGTGCTTAAAATGTATGGAGCAGATTGGGGTGGAGCAGAAGGAATCAGGTGGTCCTGACCATGCAAAAACTCCAATACATGTGTGCTTGCTTTAGAACCTGCCTGCTTCCTGTGTCAAGCACCACACTCCTGCTTCTGAGCTGCTAGGGCTGATCCCTGAAAGGGGGCTCTTCCCTGCATCCCACAGGTGTGCAGAGTGAGGAAAAAGGTAGGAGCCAATCCCTACCTGCCACAATTTACATTCAAAGTCTGTACTGGTTTCACCAGTCAAAAAGGGGGGAGGAATCATCAAACTTCCCCATCCTCCACGAAAAAGAAAAGAAAAACCTTGTGCACAATATTCTGATACTGCATATCTGGGTCTCGTGGGCCTCATTCCAATGAAAGAGAAATTTGAAAGCTGCATCAGTTCCTTCCAAAGGACAACTCCATGTGCCTAGTTTTGTGGGCAGCCTCCCCTGGCTGGCACCTGAGCGCCTCCATTACATTGAAGTACCTCCAGCTTCATTTTGAAACAAAAACAGCCTCCGGCCATTTCATGCAAGAGATGCTGCATAAACCATCTTTGCCTGCCTAGGGTGTCGCTCAGCACTCCCCACCGCAAAGCCAAACAAAAAAACCACACACACACACACACTTCCCAAATCCCTTGCTTACTTAAATACACTGCATTATCTGGACACCCCAGCCTAATGTTTCCTCCCCAATCCCCGAAACCAATGGGATACTTTTTTTCAGCATTCCTCACATGTGTTTGACATCTTTTCCAAATGCATGGCAGATGCTGTCGGAAAAGGACCAGTTATCTTCCCCAGCAATGATCAAAGGCTGAGACATGCCATTCAGATACGCCACAAACAGCTCCCCTCCAGTTAGGAAGCAGCTATTTCTCTGCTTGGCGTCACACTTTTCTGGAGGGGGTTCAGGTTTGTTTGGTTGTTTTTTTTCCCTTTTCTTTTTAAAAATCAGGGC
Organism: Podarcis raffonei; assembly: GCF_027172205.1. NCBI lineage: Eukaryota > Metazoa > Chordata > Lepidosauria > Squamata > Lacertidae > Podarcis > Podarcis raffonei. The sequence goes on from NC_070617.1 coordinate 37,546,089, forward strand.
TCCAATACTTCTTTGCTGTTTTGAAACCCTTGGAACACCCCTGCTGCTGCTCCAAACAAGACTGATCCTGGAGAAAATTGTCAAAAATGCTGGCGCGTGCAGAAGTGAAACTTTGCAAGTGTCTGTCACAGGACTGATGCAGGATGACAGTTATGTTACTGGCCGATGATCACTCACTTACGATGGAAGAGAAAGAAAAGGGCTCTGACTTGTGAACTAGCACTCTGCCTTTGTTGATGAAGTCATATTGGAGATGGAGGGGGTTGTGTTTTCGTGGAAAACAGAACAGAATAGGGCTGGTTCACGCATTCAGACTGAATGTGTGAGACTTTATTCCATTAAAAAAAAAATGCCCTCAATGCAACCTGGAAATTCTGTTTCTGGCAGGAGTGAGGAAGCTGTGGAACTCCAAGAGAAGTTGGACTCCAACTCCCATCAGCCCCAGCCAGCTTGGCCAATGGACAGGGAGGATGGGAGTTGGAGTCCAGTAACATCTGGAAGGCCCTTATTTCTGGAAAGGCTCAGGGATGGTGCACCACATGGATGGAGCTGAATGTAGCCCCCCAGGCCTCTCTATCTGGCCCTCAGGACTCTCCCAAGGTCACATCCCCATACCATCTCTGCTCCACACACGCCTCATGTTTTCCCTGCCTGGAAAGTGTCCATGAACTCTGAAAATGACACTTGCTTGCCTAGATCTAGAGGAGCATGTGCACATATGTAGAAACTAGCCTGCTGCACAGAGGTATAGTTTCCATCCGCTTCTCTGGCCTTTTGCACCTCTGGCCCTGCCCACCACCAGCATGTCCCCCCCAGAAGGTTGCTCAGAAAGGAGTGTAGTACCTGGGGGCTGAAAGGAGTTCCCACCCTGAGTGTTAAGGGGAGGAACAACAGTTCAGAGATGGAACACCTGCTTTGAATGCAGAAGGTCCCAGGTTTAATCCCAGCATGGTGTAGTGGTTAAGAGCAGTAGACTCGTAATCTGGTGAACCGGGTTCGCTTCCCCGCTCCGCCACATGCAGCTGCTGGGTGACTTTGGCCTAGTCACACTTCTCTGAAGTCTCTCAGCCCCACTCACCTCACAGAGTGTTTGTTGTGGGGCAGGAAGGGAAAGGAGATTGTTAGATGCTTTGAGACTCCTGGAAGGAAAGGTGGAATATAAATGTAGCAAACAAACAAAAAAACACTCCCAATTCTCTTTTTAAACGCTCTCCAGGGTAAATAAGCATAAAGACCCTAAAGATGCCATCTGCCAAGCCAGGGCTGGCAGGTTTTGATTTCAGGAGGTTGGACTAGATGACCCTTATAGTCCCTTCCAATTCTACAGCCCTATATTCTACGATTCAGTCAAGGGATGCGTGGCTTCATTGCTGAATGCATGCAAAACGAAGTTTGTTCTGTTCCAATTGCTACAGAGTTGTTGCTGCTTAAGAAGCAACGAAGCCACATTTAAATTATACAGATATTTGTACACACTCTTCTCAATATATGCATCTTGTCTACATGCATGAAACAGACATTTCCCCTGCATATTTCCCCCTAAAATACAAGGACCCAGTGTGGTGTAGCATGTCAGACTAGAACCAAAGAGACCCAAGATCAAATTCCTGTTCAGGTAAGTAGCTAGGGGCAGCCACCATATCTCAACTTAACCTACTTTGCAGGGTAGTTCTGGAAACAAAAGGGGGAATGGAGGAGCCTTGTATACTACTTTGACCTCTTTGAAGGAAAGGTAAAGGGACCCCTGACCATTAGGTCCAGTCGTGACCAACTCTGGGGTTGCGGCGCTCATCTTGCTTTACTGGCCGAGGGAGCCAGCGTACAGCTTCCCGGTCATGTGGCCAGCATGACTAAGCCGCTTCTGGTGAACCAGAGCAGCGCATGGAAATGCCATTTACCTTCCCGCTGGAGCGGTACCTATTTATCTGCTTGCACTTTTGACATGCTTTCGAACTGCTAGGTTGGCAGGAGCAGGGACCGAGCAACGGGAGCTCACCCCGTCGCGGGGATTCGAACCACCGACCTCCTGATCGGCAAGTCCTAGGCTCTGTGGTTTAACCCACAGCACCACCTGCATCCCTTTTGAAGGAAAGGAGGGGTATAATTGCATAGCGCGCGCACACACACATACAATGTGCATTGCAAAATTCAGAGCAGTTTGCAATCTGTCTGTCAATTGCATTTTGATCTGCTTATAAATTCTGGAGCTACATGTTTGTCTGGTGCGCTTTGAAACATGGACAAAACCAAATTCTCCTCCATCCCTTCTTTCAGCCCCTTCACAGACCTCCTCTGAACCCTTTCAGCCAAGGTGTCCAAGTCGATACTGTTACGACGCAAGATAACTGTGTCCCCCCCTCTCCATCCCAAGCGTTACGGAGTTGTCTTTGCCATTGCAAAGAACACACATTTCTATTATCCTTTCCACATTAGCCAAATGAAGATCAATGTACCTATAAAGCTCAATGACATGTTAATGCAAACCTTAAAAAAGATAAAATGCCTTTTATCTCAGTCTTAGGAAAACCTAATAAAGAATTAACAGTCCATGAAGCCATGGAATTTCACTCAAGGCTTTGCTTTATGTTAGGATTCCCACCCCATTAATTTCTGACAGACAGGTTTTTCCTCAGACTTTGGAAGAGGCCAGCTACTGTCTCGCATGCTCAGAAGGCCAATAAGTCATCAGCAACAGCAATATCGGTGCTGGTCAGAGGTAAGTCCAGGCACAGTCTTCCAACCACCTCACAGCTGGTCAACAACAGGAAAAGGATGCTTCAGAAATCCTCCCCATACAATCTAAGGATGCTGGAAGAAATGGATGCTTGTGAATTCCTGCGTGAACATACCTGATCCACATCACTCAAACGAAGGTGCAAATTGGAATTTTGCTTAAAACCAGATTATGCACTTCCTCAAGTGTTGTAATGCTGTCCAAGGCTGCAATCCCACACTGACTTATCTGGGGGGAAGGCCCATTAAATTCAGTGGGACTTAATAAATAGGATTTAAAAAATAAATGCAGTAGAACACCTGAGTAAGTCTATCAAAATGTGCATTAAAATATGCATATTAAAAGCACATCTTTTATTGATGCTTGATTTGTCTTGGATATTTTGTTAATTTTATCCATTTTGGTTGTACTGCGCCTTGCTAATTTTTTATGAAAGTGCAGGTTATAAAGAAATACATATTATGAAAATAAATTCTAAAATACACATTTGAGGTATTACTGTTATTTAATTGCAGATTAAATGTGGAAACAGGAAGGGTTGCATCCAAGTAGATTCTACGCAGAGAAAAACGATGGAAAGGGATGGGCTGAGGTTAGGCATTTCCAGTCATTTCAGTGGGTGGGCCTGCCCTCATAGAATCAGAGAATTACAGAGTTGGAAGGGACCCTAAGGGTCATCTAGTACGACAATGCCTGATTTACTCTGAGTAAAACTTAGTTGGATCAGCAGCAGAGCTAGCCACTTGGGCACTCGGATTGGTGCACATGCTGGGCACCCAGGGGGTGCAGGGCAATCCACGCAGGGGGTTTGATCCGGCACAGCGGCGCAGCCAGGGGTGCGATCCGGCATGGCTGCAATCACACCCGGCCGGGATTTTGTCACACACCCCTTCAGAGATGACACCTGGGGCAGGCCACCCCCACTGCCCCACCCTTACTACGCCCCTGTGTTGGATACACTGCACTGGGGGGGGGGGGAGAGCAAATCCAAAACAGACTAAAGGCAGACTGATTTGCCTATCCCTAATTTAAAACTTCTGCCTAGATTTGGGTATTCCAGATTACTGGGTCTGTTTTCCAAAAGGAAATGAATGCATTAGGAACAGGGGTCAGCAAACCTTTTCAGGAGGGGACAGGTCCACTGTCTCTCAGACCTTGTGGGGGGCCAGACCCACCGCCTTCCGAAAGCACCCCCCCTCCCAAAAGGCCTCCCCCACTATGCCACTCACGCCGCAGCTGCCCACGCTGCCTCGTCTTCGGCAGTGTCGGCATCTTCTGTCTCAGTGGGGCACAGAGCTCATGCCACTGGCCTGGGTGGCAGAGGCAGCCTTTGCACAGCTGCCGCTTCCTCCTGCTTGGTGGGAAGGAAGAGGAGGCGCCCAAAGGCGTCCACGGCTTCTGATTGGCTGCAGGAGCTTCCTGCCAGCATCACTGCCTGCCCAGAGGCACCTGTGGCTTTTGATCAGAAGCTGTGCCACGTTGCGGAAGTCAGTCTTCGTGCGGCGAGACCACCTGTTTAGCGCGGGGACTGAACAAGCGGGTGGCAGGGTCTACAAGGTTCGCAGGCCAGATTAACGAGCCCGGTGGGCCATATTCGGCCCGCGGGCCTTAGTTTGATGACCTCGGCATTAGGAATCTTCCATCATTCCATATGGTATTGTTTGGAGTTACCGTATTTTTCCATGTATAAGACTAGGTTTTTTAAACAAAAAATTGGGTTTGAAATTGGGGCTCGTCTTATACACGGGTAGTGCTGAGGGGGTGTTTTCTTAATTTGGAGTCCCTCAAAATAGGGGGCATCTTATACATGAAGGAGTCTTATACACGGAAAAATACGGTATATACAGTGTGTTGTTTATCTGCAGGCACCTCCATCAATTGAAACAAACAGACAACCTGGGAAGACCCGGGGAGTGATTGCTCTGGAGCAACCAGAGAGGGTCACTAAATTGGGGAAAGAGATGGCTGAGAAATTGGGTGGCCGGGGAGGGGGGACCCGTATAAAATATTTATAGCCGCAAATCAATCAATCAGTCAATTTCTACTCCACCCTTCCTCCACAGCAGCAAATGCATCAATAGTATAAATATATATATTTCAAAAATTAAATGTCATTCTAAAAGCAGTTAAAAACATTCCAAAAACACTTTAAAATATTCTGCCCACCAGTGATCTCAGAGTTGCCTGGAACAGTGTATTTGAGCCATTAAATGCTTGGGTAAAACATACCGTATTTTTCGCTCTATAACACGCACCCGACCATAACACGCACATAGTTTTTAGAGGAGAAAGACAAGAAAAAAAATATTCTAAACAAAACAGTGGATGTATGATTTTTGTGGTTCATGCTGTGGCCACAGACATGTGATCTGACGGTGAGTTTGGGGTAGCCCAATGCAAAAATCCTGAGGATCCATGCGGATCCATGCTTTGTAACCACATTTTTGCACCACTGCGGCCCCAGGCAACAGTGGGTGCATGATTTTTTTGGTGCAAGCTGTAGCCATGGACATGCTATGTGATCTGATGGTGAATTTGGGGTGACCCAGTGCAAAAATCCTGAGGATCCATGTGGATCCGTGCTTTGTAACCAGGCTCTCTGTCCTTCTCTTCTCCCCACTCGGTGGCTCTTCTCCCGCTTTGCTGTTTCAAAGCGAGCCACGGAGGAGGGAAGGAAGGGGAACCATGGATCCTCTGCACACGACTGCAGCAGATCCCCCCACCATCCGTAGGCATTCGCTCCATAACACGCACAGAAATTTCCCCTTACTTTCTAGGAGGAAAAAAGTGAGTGTTATGGAGCAAAAAATACGGTATTTTCAAAAAAAATAAGAAAGTCAATATTGAGGGAGACAGATACACATCTTGGGGGCAGGCATTCCAGAAATGGGGAACCACCACTGAAAATGCCCCATCGGGATGGTCCTACAACAACTGGTCAGCCCCCAGTGGCAGCACCCCAAACAAGGTCAAGGTGACCGATAGTGGGGAAGGTGCTATTGTAGGTCTATAGCAGGCTTCCTCGAACTTGGCCCCCTGATGTTTTGAGACTACAGTTCCCATCATCCCTGACCACTGGTCCTGCTAGCTAGGGATCATGGGAGTTGTAGGCCAAAAACATCTGGAGGGCCGAGGTTGAGGAAGCCTGGTCTATAGACTAAGTAACTGACCACTTGCTGTCCCTTAATGGTAATTCAGACTCTGCCAGCAGGGCAGGTGAGAACCTTCGCTCTCACTAATGGTGGGGCAGGGGAATGTTTTAAGGATTAGGTGAATCTTTTGAGGATCAGACTTTCTGAAAAGCTACAGCACAGCACACGGGATTGTTCAAAATCAATGCAAGGAGCGCCAAGCCACATCAATCCCTGGTAATTGCTTCAGTGCATAAATTTGCAGAAAAAGTGATGTGTAGGGCGGGAAGAGAAAACATATTGATTTTATCATATCTTTCCTCAGCGTGCAATATATAAAAAAAATTCAATGCTTCCATGGATTCCCCCCTTTCCCCCCCCCCAAAAAATGCACACCTTATGAACAATTTGGTACAGAAGTGAATGTTGCATTAACATTTATAATTGATGTTACACTAGCACTGTTAAGAGATCCACAAACCATGCATAGAATCTACTTTTCACAGGGATGCAGTCAAATATTACTGTGGGAGGACTCAATTCCAGAGTTTACTGACAGTGTTTTTCTTACATATATAAATCCCCTAGCAACCCAGGCTCTAGCAGACAGTGGAAGCTGGGATTTTTTAAGGTTTCTAACAAGGTCAGATACTCTAATCCCATGGAAATAACAGAGGAATGCAGTCTCAGTAAGGAGGACGAAAATCAGTCTGCAGCTTGCCCATTTATTCGTCTGCAAAGTACAAGGCACAGGAAGTGGTTAGAGTGCTGGACTAGGACCTGAGAGACCATGGTTCAAATCCTCCACTTGGCCGTGAAGCTCCCTGGGTGGCCTTGCTCTCTCTCAGCCTAGCCCACCTTACAAGACGATTGCAAGGATAAAATGGGAAGGGGGGAGAACCATGAATGACACATTGAGCTGTTTAGAGGAAAGGTGAGATTTATTTCTTTTTATTAAATTTTTCAAGAAATAGAAATTAAACAAAGAAAAACAAAGAACAATACAGTGGTACCTCAGGTTAAGTACTCAATTCGTTCCGGAGGTCCATTCTTAACCTGAAACTGTTCTTAACCTGAAGCACCACTTTAGCTAATGGGGCCTCCTGCTGCCGCCGCGCCACGGGAGCACAATTTCTGTTCTCATCCTGAAGCAAAGTTCTTAACCTGAAGCACTATTTCTGGGTTAGCGGAGTCTGTAACCTAAAGCGTATGTAACCTGAAGCGTATGTAACCTGAGGTACCACTGTACATAACACTGTAAACACACTTATATACATATTTTCCAAAATGAAAACTAATTTAAAAAAAAAGGAAAAATAAAATATATTACCAAATTCTTGCTTCAAATACTGCAATATAAAAATCTTAGTTAAAATATTATAAAAGACTTCCATCGCATTCACCACGTCTCTTAGTTGTCTTGCTCGCATTTAAATCTGTTCTTCAATAATTTCCCTTTGATTCTTTCATAATCAATCAAATCTTTATGTCCTCTGTATTCTTCACAAGCTTAGTCTAGACACAACCAAACTTTCGTATCTGAGCCCTGCTTGTATAAATAATCATTTAAACATTTCCATTGTTTCTGAATTAAATTTTTTGACTTATGCCTTATTAAATCCGTCAATTTTGCTAACTCCAGGTGAGTTTTAAATGTAACAATAAATACATAAAACTCTCACTATCTTCTTGTATCTGAGCAACTGAAATCAGGCATCCCAAGAGCACATCTTTGAAACCTACATCCACTATGTTCCACCTAAAACAAAATAAACAGAATAAAACTACTACTTTCTATCCATATCCAGGATCCCAGGCTTTGGACCCCTCTTTTGATGTATGGGGTTGTATTTTCAGGGTCCTGGGGGCAATTGGAGTCAGCGAAGATCACTCTGCTAAAGACCCCCAACAGGGGAGCCTCATGAGACAGCGATACCTCCATTCGCTACTCCCAAGAAGTAGCTTTGCCACCATTTCCTGACTCCCAAAGTCTTCTAGCCCAGGGGCGTCCAACTCCCAAGAGACTGCGATCTACTCCCAGAATAAGAAACTGGCAATGATCTACCCTTTGTGGGGGGGACACCCAGGTTGTTGAGCATTTTTTAGGGGGGAGGTCAAAGTTGTGGAGCTTTTTTGGAGGGGGAGGCAAAAGTCACTCACCAAACGATCACTCAGCAAACAAACAAATAAATAAATAATTATTTTTTTATACCTGCCCTTCTCAGTTCAGACCGGGCTCAGGGCGGCTAACAACAAATTTAAAACACTTAATTGATGCCAAAAAAAAACAGCATAAAATACAGTATAAAAAATGAATAACAATAAATTCAGAATTCAAAAATCAATTTAGGGGGAAATCCATCCAATAAACATTAGAAGGCTGGCTGGCTAAATTAGTCTTATTTGGGCCAGCGAGGAAACCAAGAGAGAATTAGCTGTGGGATCCCAGAGCGGGTAATCTTCATAAAAAGGGGAGTGGGAGAGAAGAAAGGGGAATAAAAGATCAAGCTAAGTTCAAATTGAAAGCCAGGTAGAATAGCTCTGTCTTACAGGCCCTGCAGAAGGAAGTTAAATCCTGCAGGGCCCTCCGTCTTCCATTTTTGCGATCGTGCGCCAATGAAGGATGGAGCGAGGAGGTGGAGCCAGATGTTCTTTTTCCCCATGGAGAAGAGAGAGACCACGATCGACCGCTAGCACCTGGGGATCGACCTGTTGATCGCGGTTGACTGGTTGGACATCCCTGTCCTAGCCAATTCCTCCCACAGGCTTCAGGGGGCATTCTGGCTTTGCTAGAGTGCACACCTGCATAATGGGATGCGGCCCCTTCCAAGCAGGCCTCTCAAGGAAGGCAGGGTTTCGTACACAACTCTCACTCCACCATAGGTTCCATGATGAAAGGAAAGCGCTATATCAATGTAATAAAACATAGCTAAAAAATTAAAGTCTTGGTTACAGCTTGAGCAATATCATACAGGTCCCTACTCCTCGTGGAGCCTAACATCTGGCCTAATTTTGCAGCCCCATTTGTCCTGGCTCTCACTCGTAGACTCAGCATTGAAACTTTCACTCAGTTGTTCTTGTGGGAAGATCTGCAGCCAAATCACAAAAGCATGATTGCTATAGAGTCACAAACAGAACACTACGATGTCATATTCTTTAATTTTTTGTGGTGGGAGGAGGAATAATAGAAATTCACTCTTCTTCTTCCTGTCACAGCACACTCTTCTTCTGACCTACAATGGGGTAGGATGTCTGTAAGCTCTCCTCCAGAGAACACACTCCATTCTGGACTTTTTAACTTTTAAGAATTATTGCCTGACTGATTTTCATCACTGTGTTTGTTGAATCCTGGCAAGATTTTGATGTGAGTAAACCTCATATTTTCTTGTTTACTTAAACAGCCTGAGAGTGATTTGTTTGTTAAGAGTGAAACATTAAAAATGAGATGATCCAAGTCGGACTAAGCAACCATGGATATCATAATTGTTCTAGAAGGTTATGCAACTTTGTCCTAAAAGCTTCTAAAGATAAGTTGTGCATGGAGGGTGATTTTTTTACCTCTGCTGAAATAGTATTTGCATACTTACACAAGTGAGAAAAAGAGAAAGAATAATTAATAAATAAAACATCCTCTCCTACTCATCTAAATCTATCCAACAGTTGTGAAAGGCTTTGTTTCAGAATCCACCACAGGGCCCCATCACAGATCAGGTTACATAGTCTACAATTCATAGCACAGCTCTGGGATATGTGATTAATCGTAAGCTAAGATGTGGTCCCAACACTTGCTCCCCTGGCCTCCCCTTTCAAAGAGTGGAGCAGGCACAGTCATTTTCATTGTTGTCTTCCCAAGCCACAGAGCTGGACTTGCAAGTGGGCACTTCTGCAAATAAGTTGGGTCTGCTTGCACCCATCAGACTGTCACCAAGTCCTTGGTGTGGGAGATGGATTGAGGATTAAATCTGCAGATTTAGATCTAAACCTCCTTTCTGAAATGTGTGGGAGAAATATATAAGTATTCTGGCTGTGGAGCCTTTTTAGCAAAAATAAAACTTGGTAAGTTTTGCAGCTTAGGAATTAGGCAATTACATCTTTCTATCCCTTTCGTGGTCTGCTGACCTTCCCCTTCTTCATCTCCATTGCAGAGAATAAGCCACATGTTTTTAGTAAAACAAATGAAAAAAGGTTTTACTTACATTTCAATGCAGACAGCATATACAGCAAAAGTAATATGCAGAAAAATACTAAGCTACAGTAAAATAAAAGCTGGTAGACTTAGCTAACATGGTTGAAAGCAAGAGCTTTAGCCATGCACATCTGGTCAGCTTGGAGGCATGGTAGAAACAGAGTGTCTCCTCACAGACAGAAGGAAGTATAAAGTATTTTTCCCCTTTGTTACAGAGTTCTTGCCCAGAGGAGGAAAAAGAAGTGACAGCACACAGAAGGTCCTCTCTAGGAAGTTCAAGAACTCTCTGTGTACTCGGCCTGTGCTTATCTAGCAAAACATGCATTTGCGATTTGGCTGCAACCCTCACATTTGGTGATTGCGGCAGAGTCAACACAGTCAGTTCACTGTCCAGCCTAGCGCTTAGGTACCTCCCTGGCAGTGAGGAGCACTTCAGTGACAGGGATTCAATGGATTTAAATGGGGCTCACTCCAACAGGCATGTGGAGCCTTCTTCGGCCTGAGGACCACGTTCCCTAATAGGTAACCCCACAAGGCTGCATGCCAGTGGTGGGCAGGGCCAGGGGCAAAAGTGGGTGCAAGTCACCTTTGCCCAGTCATCTGTAATCCACCCAAGAAAAACATTTCTGACACCCACCCAAATTTCTCCAACCAGGGAAACAAGCGGCATCGTCACCGTTCCAAGGACACATTCCAGCCAGGCAAGGGCACTTGAAGACCGTAGGGAGCAAGTCTAGGAAGGAAGGCTGTCACCTAGGGAGAGTCTCAAGGGCCATATACAGAGGACTGAGAGGCCACGCATGGTTTCTCCACCCTCAGGTGTGTGGGGCTGTAACTATGCGAAAGGGCCTGCCACGTTCCAACAGCTCGTGCTTCCTGCCAAGCTGATGCCCTCAGCCCACCCTTGGTTACAGAAAGCAGCTTCTTCTCTGTGGAGTACATGGCTGTCAGAATTTCTCTCTGACTGAGGTCAAAGCAGCCAAAGGTCTTCAAGCTTTTCACACCTCACTGCATCTGGACCACCCTTCTTCTGCCGCCATCTGTTCATTTTTAGATTTCTTTAAAAGAGTCCCCACCCCCACCCCTTTGGTTTGGCAAGAAGAAACCCTGTCTTGTTAGGGTCACTGAGCAGGGAACAGCATATCTGAACTTGCTACTCTCATACGCTTTTTTCCCCCTTTGACACATGTTGCATTTCCCAAATGTAAGCTCCTTGGGGGAAAGGACTGTCTTTTTCATGCATATATGATCTATGTATATATAAACATATATACATATACATATACATATGTGTGTGTGCATAAATCATGCATACATACACACAGAGGGAGGGAGAGAGTCAGGGATGGGAACTGGAGTGCAGAAACATCTGGGAAGTCACATATTCCACAGCCTGCTTTATGTAATTCTATGGTACAGCTGCATTTAGAAGACTGGGCACCGTTCTGGTCACGAAACAAGACATTTGCAGGGAAAGTATGAAAGGAGAAACCAAAAGGATCAAGGGATTGGGGGCACCTTCTTGTGAAAAGAAAGGCAAAAGGATGCGGGGATTTTTAGATGGGGGAGGAGATGGCTTAAGTCAGGAGTGAGGAACCTTTGGCCTGCCAGGTGTTGCTGAACTACAACTCCCATCATCTCTGATCATTGGTCATGCTTTTTGGGGCTCCTGGGAGTTGTAACTAAATGGGATATCCATGTGCAGTGGCAGTCTACCCCTGAGTACCAGAGGAATGGAGGTAGAGCATAGCCTTATACAGTGGTACCTCAGGTTAAGAACTTAATTCGTTCCAGAGGTCCATTCTTAACCGGAAACTGTTCTTAACCTGAAGTACTACTTTAGCTAATGGGGCCTCCTGCTGCCGCTGCGCTGCTGCCACACAATTTCTGTTCTCATCCTGAGGTAAAGTTCTTAACCCGAGATACTACTTCCAGGTTAGCGGAGTCTGTAACTTGAAGCGTTTGTAACCCAAAGCGTTTGTAACCTAAGGTACCACTGTACTATATGAGCTTGTCTAATCCTCTTCTAAAGACAGCTAAGCTGGTGACTATGACTGCCTTTTATGCGAACAAGTTTAACGATACACTGCAAATAAGTAACTCTTTCATTTTTTCTGCTTTAAATCATGATCTATGTATGATCCAAATCAGTTCAGTTCCCTTTCAATTCCCTGCACACACAATAAAGGTAAAGGTAAAGGGACCCCTGAGCATTGGGTCCAGTCGTGGCCGACTCTGGGGTTGCAGCGCTCATCTCGCGTTATTGGCCGAGGGAGCCGGCGTACAGCTTCCGGGTTATGTGGCCAGCATGACTAAGCCGCTTCTGGCGAACCAGAGCAGTGCACAGAAACACCGTTTACCTTCCCGCCGGAGTGGTACCTATTTATCTACTTGCACTTTGACGTGCTTTCGAACTGCTAGGTTGGCAGGAGCAGGGACCAAGCAACGGGAGCTCACCCCATCGTGGGGATTCTGATCAGCAAGTCCTAGGCTCTGTGGTTTAACCCACAGCGTCACCCGCATTCCCGCACACACAATACCCCACTCCAAATCATCTCTAGATAGTCATTTTTAATTACCCCCAGGAAATTAGCCAAAATCTCATGTCCTTCCCCAATTCAGTTTCCCTCAAATTCACTGCCCAACAAGAAACATCACCATGCCTTAAATACCCAAGCAAATTGGCATTGGGAGCAAATGCCATAGTTTTACTATCTGCTGTGTGAAGGAGGAGGACCTTCTAGCTACCAGTTTGGAAATGTTCAGAGGCCTGTTCTCACTTCTAAAAGAATAAGAAGAAAGGCATGTGTGTCCATGCATGCGCAAACACATTGGTGGTGGTAGAAAAGAAGAAAGAGATGACTGCATCCATTGAAAATGCATTTTCCACACCATCTCCAGGGAATTTTAGACAAACACCCAGGAGCAAATATTTATCTGCACAAGTGTACAAATGAATCCTCTTTCTCTCTTCCAAAAAAGGAAGAAGAAAAAAACCCTCTTTCTCCAAACCCAGCCTTCAGCGACAGATGTGCGAGACAGGCGCTCAAACACAGAAGGGCAAACGAAACAAAGGACTGGAAACCTGTCAATCAAAACTGCTAAAGCAAGACTACAGGTGTGCTGCTTTGACCTGGGCAGTGACCCCCAGTCATAACACGGGACTTGATTGGCTGTCATCAAGCCACTTTGAAGGACAAGGACATGGCCACCAATATCCTCGCAGCTCAGGCAGAAGAGACAAGCCTGTCGACTAAGGTCTGGCCATTCACTCCCAAGTTCATGGAGAAAATCCAGACTAGGAACATCTGATGCAGAAAATGGGCAAAGAAAAAAATGACTTCTCAAAGCCAAGTTGTAAGATCCATGTTTTTCTCCTTTGATGAAAATGCCTCCTTAGGACAATGTAAAAGTAGCTCTCCAATTTATTAAATCTAATACATCCAACCAGCCAACATATTTTTTTAAAAGTGGTTTCTAATGTTCGCAATGGGATGCAGGTGGCGCTGTGGGTTAAACCACAGAGCCTAAGACTTGCCAATCAGAAGGTCAGCGGTTCGAATCCCTGCGACGGGATGAGCTCCGTTGCTCAGTCCATGCTCCTGCCAACCTAGCAGTTCGAAGCACATCAAAGTGCAAGTAGATAAATAGGCACCGCTCCAGCGGGAAGGTAAATGGCGTTTCCGTGCGCTGCTCTGGTTCGCCAGAAGCGGCTTAGTCATGCTGGTCACATGACCCGGAAGCTGTACGCCGGCTGCCTCAGCCAATAAAGTGAGATAAGCGCCGCAACCCCAGAGTCGGTCATGACTGGACCTAATGGTCAGGGGTCCCCCTAATGTTTGCAATGTAATCATTTCTAGGCAACTCCTGAAAACGTCTCCCACACATTGTGGAAGGAAGGGGCACCACAGGAAGGTCTTGGTTCACAGACCAGACCATGTCCAAGGTCTTCTTAATCACTAATAAAGCCCTGAACAACTCAGAACAAGATGGCCTGCCCCAGTCGTGGCTCCCATCCAGCCCACAACAGGCTCTTTTCTTTTGTGCAGTGGTTCTCAGTTTTTTCCCTCTGGACCACACTTTCACAATAAAGTTTGCTTGCACCACATCAATTTTTTTTATTGATAAGAAAAACACCAAAACACGAAATGAAACAATTCCTAGCAGTGCTTGATTTATAACATAGAACAAAACTACAGGCAACTGATTTTGGTGCATCGGATTGACACACGCATGGCACCAAACTTGGATGTAGCCCCAAATTGTCATGAAGACATCATGAGAAGGGGTGGAACAGGGTCAGAACGGGCCAGAGTGGACTTATGCCCACTCAACTGATGCCCACAGGGGTCTGGAACATAACCCACACACAAAACAAGGATTACCTGCACTTTATAATATGATTGTGGGGAATCCGGGGGGAAAAAGCATAAAACATTGCAGCTACACAAGAACATGAATCATTCCCAAAATATTATTATAAACAAGCCTCTTACATATGTACTTTAAGTCTATATACAAACTCAATGAGAGGTGTGAGCCTGCCTTTGCTGAGTAATCTCATTTATATTAGGTCTAATCTGACACAAACAAAAGCCTTTTTCTTTTCCGAAGTTTCATATTTGCCAGCGCTGAAACAATCTGTTGTGGAGAACTGCAGAAAAATAGACAATGCTATTGACTAGCCATATTCTGCAAATTAAAATAAAAAATAAAAATTGATACCATACTATACTATACTGAAATGTTGAAACGTTTCTTTGATTGTCCTAGACTCTTCCTGCCACACTTGCCATCCATTCCTGCCACACCCTTTCAGAACCACCGCTTTAGAGTAAGGAAGACATCTTCACTGAGGCAGAAAAAAGATACAGGGCTCAGCAACAGGTGATGGGTCCCCGGCAGCTGCTACGCTCAGACTAGATGACGGGAAAAGCGAGGGCAGCCAGGCGAGAAGCAGGGCTCCAAGCTGAACGAGTCCAAAATCAGGGCAATATGTTCAGCAAAGCATGGAACCAACAGGTTGGCAGGCCCACCCTCCAAGCATTTGAAGATGGACAAGGCATGGTTGCTCATGAGACTCCCGTGCCTCATGACACTGCTGAGCACACAGGAGCTCACTGAGTCAGGGCTGATGGGTGTTTTCCCATCAGGACCACTGGGTCCTGGACAACCGGCTGTGCATTCCCCTTCCACAGCTAGTTCTCCTCAGAAGTTGGTTGATGTCCTCCCCAGATTCCTTTGCTGTAATCTTCTCCCTAGGAGAATAAAGGGGAGCTGGAAGTTCGGCTTCTTCAGCTGGAGCAAGGGAATCCTGAAAGGGGAGGAAGAGCAGTGGACTCATAATCTGGGGAACCGGGTTCGCTTCCCCACTCCTCCACATGCAGCTACTGGGTGACCTTGGGCTAGTCACACTTCTTTGAAGTCTCTCAGCCCCACTCACCTCACAGAGTGTTTGTTGTGGGGGAGGAAGGAAAAGGAGATTGTTAGCCACTTTGAGACTCCTGGAAGGAAAGGTGGAATATAAATGTAGCAAACAAACAAAAAAACACTCCCAATTCTCTTTTTAAACGCTCTCCAGGGTAAATAAACATAAAGACCCTAAAGATGCCATCTGCCAAGCCAGGGCTGGCAGGTTTTGCTTTCAGGAGGTTGGACTAGATGACCCTTATAGCCCCTTCCAATTCTACAGTCCTATATTCTATGATTCAGTCAAGGGAAGCGTGGAGAATGTTAGCCGCTTTGAGACTCCTTTGGGTAGTAATGAAGCGGGATATCAAATCCAAACTCCTCTTCTTCTTCTTCTTCTTCTTCTTCTTCTTCTTCTTCTTCTTCTTCTTCTGTTTCCCCCATGCCATCATCCTCTTCCCCCTTCTCATTCATCTCAGGATGCCACAGGAATGCCTTGGGACTCAAGGAGTCGCTGTATAGTCTTGCAAAAATCACTTAGCTCATCTGGGGGAACTTTACTCAAGGTACCACACCATACAAAATATCAAAGGGCATTACAGAGTTGTGTCCGTGTGTGTGTGTGTGTGCTTTTTGCATTTGCATTTGCACTGTAATACAAATAGCACCTAAAAAAAGAAGGAAGATCCCTGTCTCAAGGAACTTGAAATCTACATTTTGGTGATGTAAGAAAACAAGAGAGTAGGGATAACATTCAATAAAGGTAAAGGTAAAGGGACCCCTGACCATTAGGTCCAATCGTGACCGACTCTGGGGTTGCGCACTCATCTCGCTCTATAGGCCGAGGGAGCCAGCGTTTGTCCGCAGACAGCTTCCGGGTCATGTGGGCAGCGTGACTAAGCCACTTCTGGAGAACCAAAGCAGCGCACGGAAACTCTGTTTACTTTCCCGCCGGAGCGGTACCTATTTATCTACTTGCACTTTGACATGCTTTTGAACTGCTAGGTTGGCAGGAGCAGGGACCGAGCAACGGGAGCTCACCCCATCGCGGGGATTCAAACCACCGACCTTCTGATCGGCAAGCCCTAGGCTCTGTGGTTTAACCCACAGCGCCACTCGCAAAAGATAACCAGCCTTTCCCCTTCTTTTTGTTGCTTAGTCATTTAGTTGTGTCTGACTCTTTGTGACCCCATGGACCAGAGCACTCCAGGCACTCCTAGCCAGGCACGCCAGGCACTCCCCCTCTTTTACCATCAGATTATTCCAGCTTTCCTCAAGTTGGTCTGAAAGGAGGTGAATTGTAATCAGTTACATTTAAAGCTCTCTGGAGCATGGCCCCAAGCTATTCTGCAGCAGCTGCCAACATCCCAAGTGCTTTTAGTTACCCTCAGGGAAACTTCTCTGAGACTTTCTGATGCGCTACCAACACAAGAATTTTTTTGCCATTTCTCTGCGAGAGAGCAAGGATGTGCCCTGTGGCACTCAGATTGCATGCAAATAGGCTTCTTTGCAGGTTTAATTGAAGGCATTGTCAATGCGAAGAGGACATGATTATGGGCAGTTAGGATCCATTTCGAGCACACCTGTCAACCAATCAAAGCAGTTCCAATCAACTGACAAGCCTGATCCTTAATCAGTTAGCTAGTGCAACATCTCACCTCAACCTATGCTCTAAGTGTATTGAAAGGAGGGAAGTCTCAACTAGCAGGAAAAGAGTGAGAGATTTAAAGGTGCCTTGAACTTTTGTTGGAAACTATTTTCACTACACACAAAAGGGGGCTCTCAATATCTCTCAAGATCCTCACTATTTTATGCTGGTCATACCACTTCACTTCTGTTTGGCACCCATTTTTGTTTTTCTTGTGTAACCCATCTTGGTTACACAATGGCATCATGATGCCAAACGCAAGTGAGGGCAAGAAGCGCTGCCCTCACTCCAAACTGACTTCCTGGTGCCACACTTCCATGCAAGCATATGGCTTTTAATGTACCCCATTGCATATGTCAGTCCATTCAAGGATTCCAGTCATAGGGCAGGATACATGATGTGCAATTTCACATCCATTAAATTGGCCAATGTGCATTGCAAATTGGTTGTGCTCTTCCTAACATTAAGAATTAAACCTGTATCACCCTACAGCACTCACAGGCACTTTACACAGTTTAGGTCTTATCAAACTTGCTACTTTGTAGTCACATACACCTTGCTTTACATTAAAGCCAAAGGATGTCTTTAATAATACAGTACGATTCAGGGTCGCATGCTGGATGATCGTACAGCCCATCTCTGAATTCATTTTTCTAACTCCACTGTCAGAGGAGTTGGATGGTTTTAAGATGAGTAAGAGGGGATATTTTATTTATCAATTAGCCGTCCTCGTCTTACATTTGTAAGAATGCAAATACTTATTCCAGCAGAGTTAAAAAATCACTATCCATGCACAGCTTATCTTTATAATCTTTTAGAGACAATGTTTTATAACAATTATGATATCCAAGGATGCATAGATAGATTTGGATCACTTTTCACCCTTCTATGAGTGCCTCTTAGCAAAGAAATCACTCTTAGACTGTTTAACAAGAAAAATATATGGTTTACTCACATCAAAAGGCTTGCCAGGATTCAACAAAGGCAGCGATGCAAATCAGGCAGGCAATAATCCTTAAAAGTTACAAAGGTCCATAGTCCAGTTCAAAATGGAGTGCGCTCTCTGAAAGAGAGCTTATAAACAACCTACTCCATTGTGTGTAAGAAGCAGAGTGTGCTGTGACAGGAAGAAGATTAAGTTTCCTATTGTTCCCCCTCCTACCTCAAAAGTTTAGAGGATATGACATCATACAGTACCCGGCTTCTGATTTTGGCAATCATGCATTTGTGATTCGGCTGCAGGTTTTCGCACAAGAGGCATTATGCATCTGAAGAACAGCTGTTGGAAATGGGAGGAAGGAAGGCTGCTGTGGCGCTCAGGTCCTGATTGGGGGATTCTAGTGGGCATCTCGTTGGCCATTGTGTGAACGAGATGCTGGCCTGATCCATCAGGGCTCTTCTTATGCATACTGAAACTGACAAATTCACCCATCCCTAAAGGAGAGGGTAAGGAAGGGTAGGGGAGGATGCATGTTGGCCCCATTCCTGATGTTCCATCTCTTCCCACCTGGGGAACAGGGCACTTTCTCAAAATCTCAAATGTGCCCACTGACCCCTAAAGACTGGCGACCCCCTACTCTGCACACTCTTAGCCTCACATATTGGGGCTCAGCACCGTAAGAGGACTTGGGTGGTGTAATAATAAAATTTAAGGTCTTATATATATAATAAATGTACCAACCAAGTACGTACATCAGCACAGGAAGACCGACCGGAAACCATTTTGACTCCCAAACTGACCAAATGTTTTCTCTGCAAGGAGGGAGGGAGGGAGGTAACCGTCCCATTGTCTCAGGAATTGGGTAATCACCGTCTCAAAGGAATGGCCAGACTACCAGGAAAGGCAATCAGATAAGGCATTATCAGATAACCTGGCAGACAGGAAAAACAACAACATACAAATTTCTGTTGTAGACCGCCTTTTCTGTGATGTAGGTATGATGTTTGTGGGGGCTGGTCTTGAGCTCCAGGGCAGGGAATTTAAAATGTCTATATAAGGACAGGCACACCTTTGTTCTGCATCCTCCTCCGTCCTCCTGTGTGTGAGGGGAGCACCCTGTTGCAACAGCTTTAATAAAGATCAGGCTTACTAGCTGCTTTGTTTCTCGATATTCTCTAGTTGGCCTCTGTTATTTTCTCCTACCGATAGGGAACCTATGTAAGGACTCTATACAGGCTCTTGGATACCCCATAAGGGAAAAGGGGCAGATTTTGTTTACAACAGTGGCAGAAGAAAGAGTTATACAGCCTCTAAACATCACCATCCTCGTTCCTCTACACAAACTGGCAGCCTTGCCCAGCTGCCTTCCTTTCTTCTTTTAACGCCCATGTAACAACTTATTTGGCCTTAAATCTGTGGATGTGGGTTTGAAAAAGCTGGCAGGTACAGGGAGGGGAGGCAGAAACACTAGGTTCCCATTATCTCCATAGCAACAACACAACAACAACAACAAGAGCTAACCTTCTCCAAACAAAGCTGAAGTGAACCTCTTCAGATCAAATCCCGATTTGACTCTGTGTCCTGCCAAGAGGATTTGAAATCTATCTCCTTCACTAGGTTGATTATTGCCAGTTTCTGCTCTGCAGCTGTCTCCATCCTTTACGGGCAGCATTAAATCGGACTCATTACCTGAATGCTGTGCGACGCACCAGCAGCACTTTACCTGCGTGAGAGAGAGCAGGCCTGGCAGGATTAGCCCTCCATGGGCCTTCTGCGGAGCCCCATTATTACCTTCAAAATGGTTCCTGGGTAATTTGAGGCTTTTAACAATAGCAAAAGAAAAGCAAACAACTGGAAGCAAACTGCTAGAATCCAACTGCAGCACTTAGCAAAAGTAAGTTCCTATTTTAAAAAGAAGTGGCTGCTTCTCTGAATATTACCCCCAACAACTTCCTTACGCTCCCTTAGAAACATTACACTTAACTGGGCCATGAAGTCATCTCCTCTATGGTTTCTTCCGCATTATACATTTAAAGCACTTTAAAGAGTCCTGGGAAGAAGAGAGACTCTCACCCATGAGGCGGTTGCGGCGCCACGGTGGCCGCTGAAGCGCCGCCCTTCTGCGTCCCTCCCCATTCCCTCCTCTTCCTCCTCCCTCAGGCCGCCTCCTCAGCTGCTGCCGCCTCCGGCTTCTCTTGGCAGTGCAGCAGAATTCTCACAAGAGAGGGGCTGCCCGCCCGCCCGCCGCCACCCGTCTTTTTTTTTTTATTATTATTATTATTATTATTACAACAATTCATTGTAATTGGTGGGGGCTACTTTGCTTTATTGTCCTGTTCTGAGCTGATATTTTATCAACTGGTACCACTATATACAAAAGGGGTTCTTCAATTTTGTTCATTGCTCATTTTTAAGTTTTTAACTTTCAGTTGTCATAGGGAAGAGGGATTTATCATTAAGCCAATCTGGGAATTCCTAGGGGAGTTTGGGTATTCTAACAAGTCTCAGCGCCCTTAGCAAACTACAGTTCCCGGGGTTCTTGCAGGTGGAGCCATGGCTGTTTAAAGTAGTATGATATTGCTTTAAATGTATGGTACAGATGGAACCAAAGGAAGCATAAATCTGACTGTTGTTATCAAGAAGCGACAGAGCTCACGACTGGCGTTTCTTCCTAAGTGTCTTTTTCCCTGCAGAAAGGTGAGGGGATTTCCATGACAACTATTCAATTAAATGTGGAAAATGAAGGTTATTCACACAGCCTACCCAAAGAGAAGGCGTCACACACAGAGATATGAACCAAAAAGGGGAGGAGTGAGAGGCTAAACGGAGCCAGTTAATAATAAAGGTAAAAGCTAAATTATTACACATGAACTGTCCGCTTTGGAGGCAAGTTTCAAAGAGCAGGAAAAGCAGTCTGAAGCAAGACAAAGCGTACACAGCAAAGAGTGAGAAATTAATAAAAATGTAGCGTTATTTGGGCTTCTGAGCTTTTCAAATGTAGGGCCCGCTACTGGTCTAAACGTGCATTTAGGAAGACTCCATTACAGTGGTACCTCGGGTTAAGAACTTAATTCGTTCTGGAGGTCCACTCTTAACCTGAAACTGTTCTTAACCTGAGGTACCACTTTAGCTAATGGGGCCTCCCGCTGCCGCTGCCAGAGCACCAACATGGGCCCCCAAACAGCGCAAGAGGAGCACCCAATCACACTTACAATGTCCAGCTTTGTAATTGGGACTCTGTACAGTGGTACCTCAAAGGGACCCGGGTGGCGCTGTGGGTTAAACCACAGAGCCTAGGACTTGCCGTTCAGAAGGTCGGCAGTTCAAATCCCCGCGACGGGGTGAGCTCCCGTTGCTCAGTCCCTGCTCCTGCCAACCTAGCAGTTCGAAAGCAGGTCAAAGTGCAAGTAGATAAATAGGTACCACTCTGGCGGGAAGGTAAACGGCCTCCGGTGGGAAGGTAAATGGTGGTGGGGCCTCCCACTGCCACCACGCGATTAAGCACTATTAGGTACTAGGAGAGTCTGTAACCTGAAGCGTCTGTAACCTAAGGTACCACTGGTGATAAAGCTGCTACGACTGTTTTATTGTGTGCCTCCTCCATGACAGGTCCAGAGGGTGGCAGCACAAGAGCAGGCCTCTTCTGCAGTGGCTCCCCGTTTGTGGAATGCGAATTTCCCCAGGGAGGCTCACCTGGCGCCTTCATTACGTATCTTTAGGCACCCGGTGAAAACGTTCCTCTATAAACTGTAGACTTTTAGAAGGGGTGAGGGGGCTACGTGGTGGAATGACTGTGACTATCATGAAGGGACCCTGCACTTCTGAATTTGCCACCACGCTACTGGATATTGAGACATTTTACTGATTTTATTGATTTGAAGATTTCTATACCTCTTTTCACAATTTGTGTCAAAGCAGTACAGTGGACGCGTGGGTTGCGAACGTGATCCGTTCAGGATGCACATTCGCACCCCGCAGCAGCGTGGCTGCACTTGCGCGGGTTGCAATTCAGCACACATGCGCAAAGCACGATTTAGCGCTTCTGCACATGCGCGACCGCCGAAACCCAGAAGTAACCCGTTCTGGTACTTTCAGGTTTCGGCGGTCCACAACCTGAAAAAACGCAACCTGAAGCGTCTGTAAGCCAAGGTATGACGGTACACAGATATAGGACCCCCACCCTATGCTCTTAAGTGTGACTTAGCTGATTTTAATATTGCATTTTAAATGCTTGTAATCCACCCCTGGGACCTCAACTTGAAGGGCAGGTAAGAAGGGCAGGTAAGAACATGAATAAAGAATAATAAAGAACAATCACCCTAAAATAGCCCAAAGGGGGCTGAGCATGCTCAGTAGCCTCAGAATGCTGAATTATTGTTGGGGGAAAGGAAAGTGGGGGACCCAGCAAAGATAGGAAACTGTTTTGGATAGAGTCAGGTTACACCACAGATCTTCAGCCAGTGGATCACCTGGTCACACATGGTGGGCTGAAGCACAGCTGTTGCCACCATGTTGGATTCCAGGTTAGGCTAAGCAGACTGAAGGAGCATGTGTATCTGGACTAGGACACGTTCTATGGACAAGATGCCCATTTTATAAACTTCCACAAGTGCTTCAATGTGGCCAGAGAAAGGCAAGAGCCATTTTTCAGTAAGAGACAGAGTTCCTGGCCAACCACACGCTCGTGCCTTCCTTCTGCCAGAATGCTGGAATGGTTTTCGTTTAGTAATAATGCTGAGGTAACAACAACACTATGCATATTGCTCTTTGAATTTCCATTTTAGGATTAATTAATGTGTGAGTCCCAAATTGCAGCTTGGGAGTCACTTGGTGGGTCCCGGTGGGTCTCGGAGCTGGACCAGCTGAAGACTGCTGTACACCACCTCAAGCTCCTTGAAGGAAACGTGAGATATAAATAAATGTTAAAATGATTTTTTTAAAAAAGGTTATTGATGAGCATTTGCCTTCTCCACTCCATTCACAGTGTTATAAAATTGTGTCATGACATTGCCCTCCCCCTTAGTAGCTTTTTCTCAAAACAAAACAAAAAGTTTGGACTCCAACTCCCACGAGCCCCAGCTAGCATGGCCAATGGTCAGGGATCATGGAAGTTGTAGTCCAGCTGTATCATGCTCTGAACCCACTCCACTCACCCCAGTCATTCTTGTTGCCCCCTTCTACACCTTTTTCCAGCTCTGCCATAAGCACTCCAGGTTTAAATGCTTTCATTATTTTTTTTTAATATGAAGTGCCTTTGCCAACAAAAGCAAAACAAAACCTGCCTGCAAAGTTCCAGCCTGCCTCACATCAACGAGATAAAGATATTAGCAAATGTGCATTTGAAGTAAGGGAAAATAACTAACGAATCCTTAACAATATTGCAAATAGCTTGGCGGGCAGCTCTCGCGCTGTTAAATTAATCCTTCGTGTCCTTGTTCTCTTTCTTTCTCTCTTTTCTCCTTACTGGAGTCATTTAATAAGGCAAGAACTCGATTCTTTCCTCCGCCTTCGTGTGCCCCATTGCCATGGCGACATTTGTGAATCAGATATCAATAAAAATACCCTTCCAGTGTGGCACCACATGCCTCACTGTTCTGTCGCCAACACAGCTTTAAAAAAATTACAGGAATCCACAAGAGCTCAGCAATTAGCAATTCCTTTGCTATAAAAGTTTCTTCTCCTTTATCTGATAAAAAGGTGATGGATCTCAGGAAGTTTCCACCATGCGGTCCCAAACTTTAACACAATAATGGCACCACTATTCCCCTGCCCCCTCCCTGCACATCTGGCTTAGAGGAGACAACTGGCAAGAGAATCAAGACCTGGGAGACCTCAGCCTTCCTCTCCCCTGGCATCCATAATGTTAGTGTCACAGGCAGGGACCCTGGGAAATACCATTCCTCCCATGGCACCGAAGTAGGATTCCAACATCTCCAGGGAGTAGTGGCCAAACTGCTAGGGAAAGGTTCTTCTCCAGCTCAGATGACAATCTGAGCCTTCCAAAGAAAAGCTTCATTGCCAGCTATTGAATGCCTCCAAAACGCCTGTAATTCTTTGTTTTCACTCTTCATCCTCCTTCAAAAGATGCAATGCAAGATGGGCTAATGAGTCTTCTTCAGCAAATAACTCCATGCATAAGGTGCCACAGTAGATGAGACCTTGCGCCACCTAGACATCCACATCTAACCACAGATGGAATTAGGATGATGTAGTAGTGGCCAAAGGGTCAATCTACCATTACGGATACCACCCCCTGGTTAAAATCCCCCACTGAGCCTTAAAGTGCAATGAGTGACCTTGCACCAGTCACTTTATCTCACACTGGCCTACCCTACAGGATTGCTGTTTCTGTGAGGACAACAGGTAGTTAGGGTGGTTGGAGAACCATGCACATCACTCTGACCTCCTTGGAAGAACGGTGGGATGCAAAATGCAATTTACAACAAAAGTTTTCACATAGTTCATTGCATGCCTTAGCTTCTCTTGGTGTCCAGTTGTCCAGCAGCCCTGAATCAAAGAACTGAAGAGTTGGAAGGGATCCAAAGGGTCATCTAGTCCAACCAAGCTAAATAATCTCTGGAAAAGGAAGCAGGAAGAGGCTGCCGAAAGGCCAATTAAGAGCTCCTGCTTGGGTGCTCTCTGCCTAGGCCTCAAACTTACCTGCTAATGCTTTTAATTCTTGGAGGGGCGGGAAACCTTTTGGGCCCTGCAAGCCAGATCTTTCTCAGACATAGTTTGGCAGGTGTGCAAGGCCACCCAGCTGTCCATTCTGTCAGATGACTGGGTACTTTGAAGTCCCAAAGTCAGGACTTCAAAGCATCGCACAGGTTTTGCGAAGAGCCCAGCACAATGTTTTAAAGTGCCAGAGGCTCCAGGGAACTTGCTAGCACAGCTGATCCAGCAGGCGTTGGCTCTACTGGAGGGCTAGAGCTGCTTTCTGTGTGAGTGAGTTCCCCACAGGTGGTGGTAGAGCCAAGTCTGCTTTCTCTTTCCAACGAGCAATCAAGAGCACTCTTTAAGGCTCCCATTTCTACACTGGAAGCCTTACACATGTGTAGGGAAGATGAGCATAATATAGAGACATGGCCTTCTCAATCATGGCACCAGCAATGTAGGACAGCCTCCCAAAGGAGGCCCACCAGAGTCCATGTCTGCTCAGGGACAGATGGCCATCCAACCTCCATTGAAAAACTTGCAATGAAGGAGAATCTGCCACACTCTGTGGTAGCTTTCTCCATTGATGAAAAAGTGTTACCACACACAAGTTATTGCTAATGTCTAGTCAGAATCCCCTTTCTTGTCATTTGGATCCATTGCTTTGGGTCCTGCCCTCTGAAGCAGCAGATGACAAGCTTGTTCCAACTTCCATGTGAAGATATTTGAAGATGTCTATCTTCTCACCTCTCAGTTTTCTCTTCTCCAGGCTCTAAGACATAACAGTCCCTTTGGCTTCCTTCCTCCATATAAAGAAGAAAGATTTATGCATTCATGGGGTTATTATTGAGACCTCTTTGTCTTTATTTCCATTTGTTCAGTACTAGAGGTGCCACTGAGGCCAATGACTCTCTCGGGATTAATAAATTAAGCAATTACAGATGGAAGGTGGGGAGAGACATAGAAGCACAACAGACTCTGTTTCTATTGAATGGAAATGAGCATTTTTTTAAAAAAAAAACACCTCAAGGTAAAGCTCCCCCAAGGGAACCAATGGCCCATATGATCACCATGATTAGCAGGCATGCAACTGAGGCACAAATTATATACTCCTCAAAGGTTGACAGTTCACTTAGAGTAGGAGTTGTTGTTTAACGGTAAGTGACTTCACTGCACATTAATGGGCCTGGCTCCTCTTGTGAAGGTTGGGCTTGTTGTGGACAACAGCTGGGAAATGGGAGTTGGGTGCAAAGCATAGCATCAGTGCTATGCTATGCTATGCTATGCTATGCTATGCTATGCTATGCTAGCACTGACATCATCCGAGTTCAGATGCTGCATCAGCAACAGCCAGACAGCTCCGTCTTGGCTGAAAGCTATGCCTTTATGGAAAGGTGTGTGGAAAGGCTCAAATAGAGTGCAGGACAGAGTCAGGGTCGGGGTCAGGATGGTCACAAGGCAAGGCGATGCAAGGCAGTGCTCAGGCTGTGCTTTGGGGAACATAGCTCTGCTCCAGCAAGGAACAGGCTTAATTAAACTTTCATAGCAGTTGCACCAAGAGGAAGCTAATTGCCAGCACCACCCATGCTGCAAGATGCTGCTCCACTTAAAGGGGCCTCTATAGTGGTCCTCTCAGGGTCTTCTACAGTGGAGTCCTTGGAGTCAGAGAATGGCCATGCCACATCCTTTACTCAGAGGTAGGGAGCAGGCACTGGCCCCACAAGTTGACCTGGAAGCAGAACCTCTGGGGCTGGTCCCACACACCCTTCCCCTTCAGGTTCAGAGTACACACCCCCACCCTCTGATGAACACATGACTCCTCCTGGTGCTTCTTCAGTTCAAGGGACACAGCCTGTGTGGCACAGAGGATCAGTGTGTCTGGCTACTAACCAGAAGGTTGAAGCCCACCCAGGGATAGCAGTGAGTAGGATTTCTGTATTGCAGAGGGGTAAACTAGATGACTCTCTGAGTCCTTTCCAACTCTACAATTCTATGATTCTATACTCTGCCAGAGCAGGGGAGACTCTGGCTGTACTGGGACAACTGTCATGAAGTCCACAAAGTCAGAAGGTGGCAATGCAACATCCTTGGTCCAGAAAGGCACTGGTAGCACAGACTCAGGTTGAAGGCCACTTCTGGGTGTGATCCTGCATGGAATCCCCCCCCCCCGGAGGTCCTGGGCTGCCCAGACACCAAGACCTCCCCCCTCACTGGTGTGGTCCAAAGAGCAAAATGCTTGGCACCAGCTTGGCTGCAGGAGCTGCCAGAAGGAGGCGTACAACGAGCCATGCAACCATCTTAGGGACTCCACTCCTTAACCTTTTCTTCTCCCAAAGATGGAGGCAGCAGAGGTTTAGGATCAGAGTCTTCCTTCTAGATGGGCTACGTTCCCAGGTTGATGAGCCCCATCTGTCCCTCATTTCACTCTACAGCACGTGTAGAAACCACCTTCTTAACTGCTGGACCCACTAATGGTCTCCATCCACTGGAGCCTGTCTTTGCATGCAGGGCAAGTCCCTAATTCACTGACCCATAGGCTACCCTCATCTGGTTTTGCCAGCCAGTTGAAGCCATTTCCCAGGTGGTGGCTGCTGTTGCATGCTCACAGCTTCTATGAGCCACAGGTGAGCATGACCTAATCCTATTACTGTCGTCTCTGCATTTACTGTAGAGCAGGGAAGAGGAGGCCCATTCCCTTCTGGGCAACCTTCCAGAGGCAACATGGCAGCGTTGGGTGGGGCCAGAGGCAAAAGTGGGTAGGGCAATGAAGGTGAATTTCAGATATGCACAGAAGCCTCATTCCTGCGCACTCTCTCCTCCGTCCAGAGCCCCCAGGTTGCCCCAGGCCTGAGATACCCCCCACCTCTGCCTAATGTCCCTCTGCCTAAAAAATCCACAATCAGTAGTTTGAACGACTACAGACCAGTTGCACTGACTCCAATCATCATGAAGTGTTTTGAGAAACTGATGCGCCGTCATATTATTTCCTGTCTTCCATCAACTTTTGACAACTACCAGTTTGCATACAGGGCAAATAGATCCACAGAGGACGCTATCACCACTACTCTCCATGCTGCTCTGTCCCATCTGGAGCAGCCGGGGAGTTATGTGAGGCTGCTGTTTGTGGACTTTAGCTCAGCTTTTAACACTATCCTCCCCCATAGACTGGTGTCCAAGCTAGAGGCGATTGGACTCTCCAACTCCACCTGTCTCTGGGTTTTGGATTTTTTGTCAGAACGTTCTCAGAGGGTTAGAGTAGGGTCACATATGTCCACAGCCCTTAGCCTTAACACCGGCTCACCACAGGGTTGTGTGTTGAGTCCCCTGCTCTATGCTCTCTATACGTATGACTGTACAGCCACCTATTCCAGCAACAAAATCATCAAGTTTGCTGATGACACTACGGTGGTAGGGCTCATTTCAGGAGGGGATGAGTCCGCCTATCGGGACGAGGTGGAGCGGCTCTGTGTTTGGTGTGGAGAGAACAATCTGGCTCTTAATACGGCTAAGACCAAGGAATTAGTGGTGGATTACAGGAAAAAAAAGGCGGACATTCAGCCCTTGTATATCAATGGGGAACGGGTGGAGAGGGTGGCGGAATTCAGGTTTTTGGGAGTAACTATCGATCAGGGCATGACTTGGAGCGCAAATACCACTGCTCTGGTGAAGAAGGCCCAGCAGAGAATTTATTTCCTCAGACTTTTAAAGAAGAACAATCTGAGTGAGAGACTGCTGGTGTCCTTCTACCGAAGCTCCATAGAGAGCATTCTTACATACTGTATTTGTGCTTGGTTCTCCAGTTGTACAGCTAGGGAGAGGAAGGTGCTCCAGAAGGTCATAACCACAGCACAAAGGATTATTGGTCAACCTCTCCCATCTTTGGAAGAATTGTACGGTTCCCGTTGTCTTAGGAAAGCAAACAACATCCTGCAGGATTCATCTCACCCGGGATACAGTCTGTTTGCACTACTGCCTTCTGGCAGGAGATATAGAAACATCAAGTCAAGGACAAATAGACTGAAAAACAGTTTTTACCCGAGAGCTGTGGCCCTTTTGAATGCTGTAACTCGATAGTGTGACCTGGGAGATTGATGGGTGTGGGTGTGGCTGGAATGTGGTTTGTTGGTTGTTGTTGTTGTTTTGCTTTTGTTGTTTTTAAGGGATGGCATCCAATTTCGTTGCACTTGTGCAATGTTGCACGTGTGTAATGACAATAAAGAATCTATCTATCTATCTATCTATCACCTCCATCCCTGCTTGAGAGCAAACAAACACTGCAAATGTTATTATGGGAGGGGGTGGATATTTTTTTCTCTCTTTGCCCGAGGGATTAAGAAACCACGGGGCCGTGCCAAGGCCCTTCCAAACGAATGGGGTGAAATAAAGATCGGGAAGCCAATACATGGGGAATATGCTGGTTTTGAAACCAGCTGCATGAAAAGAAAAGAACCTTTTAGAATCACATGGCTGATCCTAAGGGGGACAATTACTAGGAGATAAAAAGGAACGGCTGCTGAGCCCGGGGAAGATAGCTTTACAAGCTTTTTACAATTCATTAAGAAAAGCCTTCTGTGGCTTTGACAGTCACCTTGAATAGTGTTTGCGAAAGACAAGGGGAGGAAAAGTCCGTTAAGAGAGGAGGAGGAGGAGGGACATCAGCAAGTACTGAGGAACCGCTTTACAAACTGCCCTCTGGTAACTCTTTTTTTTCTTGTTAAGGCTGCTGAGATAACTCTGATCTAATAAGAAGGCCTCCCGGCATGTGTGACATGAAAACCACCCAATAATCAATGAAGCTGAGGAAAAGAGGATTACAAGACCTTCTGTTGCCACTATCATCCAGCAAGCCTAGTTTCCTGTGGTCACATTGATCATTCCTCAAACATGCGGTTGTGCGCCAGCAAGCAAGTACAAGCTCTTGACAACTTAAGAAGAGACCTAGGCTGTATCAGGCCAAGGGCCACTTCCACCTCCTTCTCCACCAAGATTCCCACTGTGGGCAGTCAGAAGACGCCAGGAAGCCCACCACCGCCTCAAAGGCAGCATCCTTCCCTGTCTGTTCTCCAACCCACCCCAACCGGGCAAATGGTATTCGGTGGCACACTTTGCTTAAAGAGCTGAAGGCTCCAATTTTGGACTCACAGCTGTCCATGGAGGCGCAGGTTAATTCTGTGTCCAGGGCAGCTGTCTACCAGCTCCACCTGGTACGCAGGCTGAGACCCCACCTGCCTGCAGACTGTCTTGTCAGAGTGGTGCATGCTCTAGTTATCTCCCGCTTGGACTACTGTAATGCGCTCTATGTGAGGCTACCTTTGAAGGTGACTTGGAAACTGCAATTAATCCAGAATGCGGCAGCCAGACTCGTGACTGGGAGCGGCCGCCAAAACCATATAACACCGGTCCTGGAAGATCTTCATTGGCTCCTAGTACATTTCCGAGCACAATTCAAAGTGTTTTTTTTTTTTTTTTTTAAATGAATATTTATTGAATTTTCCAATTTTATATAAACACAAAAAGAAAAAGGAAAAGAAAAATATTAAAAACAATTCGGTTTCAATAACAGTTTTTCATTCACATGTTTCTTTGACTTCCTCATACCTCCCCTTCTTGTTCTCTAGTTCAATTTATTAATTCAGCAAATCCTAATCTCTTAACATTCCTTTTAAAATAAAACCTTATTTTCCATTCAACTTTTTTAAATTTAATAACATAAACAATTATAATCCCCATTATCTTTATCATAACAGCTAGAGACCACCAAAGTTCAAACCAACATCTTTTCAAAGTTCATTAATTTTATAATATTTCTGTAGATAATCCTTGAATTTCTTCCAATCTTCTTCTGCTGCCTTTTCTCCCTGGTCGCGGATCCTGCCGGTCATTTCTGCCAGTCCCATACAGTCAATCAACTTCATCTGCCATTCTTCCAGAGTGGGTAGATCTTGAGTCTTCCAGTGCTTTGCTATAAGTATTCTTGCTGCTGTTGTAGCATACATAAAAAAAGTTCTGTCCTTCTTTGGCACCAAATGGCCGACTATGCCCAAGAGAAAAGCCTCTGGTTTTTTCAGGAAGGTATACTTAAGTACCTTTTTCATTTCATTATAAATCATTTCCCAGAAGGCCTTAATCTTTGGGCACGTCCACCAAAGGTGAAAGAATGTACCTTCAACATCCTTACATTTCCAGCATTTATTATCGGGCAAGTGATATATTTTTGCGAGCTTGACTGGGGTTATGTACCACCTGTATATCATTTTCATAATATTCTCTCTTAAGGCATTACATGCCGTAAATTTCAAAACCATATAACACCGGTCCTGGAAGATCTTCATTGGCTCCTAGTACATTTCCGAGCACAATTCAAAGTGTTGGTGCTGACCTTTAAAGCTCTAAACAGCCTCGGTCCTGAAGGAGCATCTCCACCCCCATCATCCAGCCTGGACACTGAGGTCCAGCGCTGAGGGCCTTCTGGCGGTTACCTCATTGTGAGAAGTGAGGTTACAGGGAACCACGCAGAGGGCCTTCTCAGTAGTGGTGCCTGCCCTGTGGAATGCCCTCCCAGCAGATGTCAAGGCAATAAACAACTATTTTACTTTTAAAAGACAATTGAAGGCAGCCCTGTTTAGGGAAGTTTTCAATGTCTGATGCTGTATTGTTTTTAATATTCAGTTGGAAGCCGCCCAGAGTGGCTGGGGAAACCCAGCCAGATGGGCGGGGTATAAATAATAAATTATTATTATCATATCTAAAAGACACCAATATGCCAGTTACCCATGGAAGGATCCACCGGTTTAGTATCTCAGCCAAAAGGACCAGAACAGTTGGGTGTACAAGAAGGAACTGAGTAGTAAATGTGCGGCACCTACAAAATGACAAGGAGGATGAGCTTATGAGGGAATGTGGAGATGGAGGTACGGCAA
Organism: Podarcis raffonei; assembly: GCF_027172205.1. Taxonomy (NCBI): domain Eukaryota; kingdom Metazoa; phylum Chordata; class Lepidosauria; order Squamata; family Lacertidae; genus Podarcis; species Podarcis raffonei. Next base: position 37,577,711 of record NC_070617.1, read on the forward strand.
GGGACTCATTCTCTGTGGCAGGGTTGCATTCTCCAGTTTGAACCCTGAATAAAGCACGCATAGCTGTCAAGTGTCCCTTATTTGAAGGGACAGTCCCTTATTCCAGCGCCATGTCCCGCTGTTGTCCCTTATTGATGGATGTCCCTTAGATGTCCCTTTAAATGATGTCCCTTAAATTTCAAAGGAAGCAGCTCCTCTCCCTCCCTCCCTGCCGGCCAGGAAGGAGGGAGGCTCCAACTGTGTTGCTTGGCTGTGTTGCTCACCCAATAAGAAGTCTAAGAACGACTGGGAGCTTGCATGCCTTGTGCCGATCAAATTGGCCGCGTTCCCTGGGGACTCGCCTTTGCTCAGCGCTTCCCGGTGGAGAGGTGACGGTGGTTTTCCCTGAGGCTTCGTTTGGCTGCTGGCTGGGCTTTCTGCCTTTGGCTCAGAGGGGCTCAGAAGTTGAAGATACCTGTGCTGAGTGCTTGGGTCGGAATCGGATGGATACGTCATCAACGGCCCACTCACCCTTGCCGGCGAAAAGGTCTGTCTGGAGCGGGGGCACATGGTGGGGGAAAAGGAAAGGAGATCTCATGGGAGGGAGGGCTTTTGAATTTGTTTTGGAGGCTCCTTCTATTGACTTATGGGGGAAAGAAAGGAGCTGGTTGACTAAAATGGTGGGTGATTGGCAATCTCGTGGCGAGGGGGGTAGGTTGTGTGTGTGTGGCTAGTTAATGCAAGCTGAGGGGGTTTGTGAATGCTGGACACCATTTTGTTGCATGTGCTGCTGCAAACTTTGCAGTGCAAAGCCAGGCCGGGGAGCCATCTTAAGTTGAGGCTGCATAGGCCTTGTGGTGCATGTGATTCAGATTCTATTCAGTTGAACCTCTGGTTACAAAGTTGGTTGGACAGTGTTCTCAAAGCTACCAGCATGAGTTTGACCAGACTGCAGGAGGACAGGAAGACTGGAGTGCCTGGAACAGGTGAGGTTGCAGGTCCCTTATTTTGGCTGCTGATCCCTTATTTTCAAATCTGTAAGTTGACAGCTATGAAAGTACTACTGGCTGCCCTCCCTTCAAGGAAGTAGCCTGGACCTCATCCTCAGAGTCCCACCACCACCACCCACTGCACGGTCCCTGCACCATGGCACAACGGGTGGAACCTTGGACCTTCTGCCTGCAGAGCAGGTGCTCCCCAACTGAGCATGGGCTCTTCGCTTATTTACATGAACGCAGACCCCACAGGTGAGTGTTGGCTGTTTCCTTAGCTTTGTTTCTCATCCAGACCATCGAATGCCGTTCCCCCTCCCTGCAGCTCTTGCATTCAAACAAAGGGCTAAGAGAACTTTAAAGTGGTGTATCCCGCACCCAAACTGCGCATTAAGCTACTCCATGCTAAACAGCCATGGGGAGTTACACAGCATCCACAGCAGAGACGTTTTCCCAACAGAACCAATAATAAAGCCAAAAGGCTTTTAGGATATATCAATATGAAAAGACGACTCTTTGTGAAAGGCTGAAATCACACAGAAAAGGAACACTAAAGGGTGTCTTTCAAATGCCGCTCATCCTCAAATGCAGAAAGAATTGTACCACTGCGGGAGATGACGCTTCAGATCTGTGTATGTTTACATCAGTTTTTACAGAGTTCTTCTTTTACTAAAGTACAATGAAGGATATATATATATATATATATATATATATATATATATCTGGATCATGTACAATGCTTGAGTAAAAGAGACAGCAATACAATGAGGCAGGAATCTGACTCGCAGGCTCACACACTTGGAAGCGTGACTTGAATGTTTTCGAGTCTTCTCTCATACGAGGGGAAATTATATAAAGATGCTTTTATTGTATGAACATATGCAGCTGCTTTGCACTGAGTCGGGCTGTTGTTCTGCCTTGTCCAGGACAGTGTAATCTGAGCAGCAGTGGCAGCAGTGAGCTGTTTGAATCTGTGAGCCTTAATTTTAAGAGCCTTTTAACTGGAGGTGCTGAGGGGGCAAAACCAGGGACCCTCCGGGTGCAAAGTGCGTGGTCCACCGCTAAGCTACAGCCCTTGTTCTTGTAAAGAAAAAGCAAAGACCAGCTGGCCAAGACATTGCCACAACCTGGACTTTCAGCAGCAACTTTGATGCCAACAGCGGAAGAGGGATCTGCAGAATCAAGAAATGCCAGTAGCACAACCTATAGATGTGCTGGATCTTGACCCGAAGCCACTGAGCTCAACTCTAGCAAGCAGTCAGGAGGGACTGTGCCTCAGTAGAACAGCACCTCCTTCGCAAGCTGCGCCCCATATTCAATCTGCATCTCCTGGTAGGGCTCGGAGTGTCCCCTGGAGAGCTGGTGTCAGTCAGCATAGACAATATGAATGGATGCTTTAGTTGAGATTCCTGCATTGCAAGGAGTTGGGCTAGATGACCCTCAGGGTCCCTTTCAACTGTACAGTTCTATGATTCTATGAATTTAGGTGGATTCTTAGCCTGACTTGGGATGAGGCAGCTTCCTGTGTAGGAATCCTCAAGGCAACCAAGTTCAAACCCATTGATATACATACACATCTATGCTTTCATGCTGCAATGCAAGAAATGGGATAGGGTAGATTCCAAGTCCCACCTGACCAGCAGCTCAGTAATGGATCGCAGATCCCTTCGCAGCTTAGAAAAGGAAAGCTAAGATGCTTCACCCAGTGCCGTATAACAGGAGCCATGCCAAGCATTAAATCTTATCGTTCCAGATTAATATTATTAGAGAGCAGTGCTTCCACATTTGTATGTTACAAGCTAAAATATTACAGATGCCATGACTTTCCAAACATGGCTAAGCACAAAAAGGTTAACAGTGCAAACCCAGAGGCGGAGCTATCTACTCTGGCAGCCAGAGCAGCGCACATGCTGTGCACCCGGGGGCGGGGCTAGCCACCCATGGGGGTGGGACTAGCTGCCCACGGCAAGCAGCAAGCGTCCCGAGGGGGCGGAGCAGCGATGTCACCCCATCTCAGGGATGACACCCAGGGTGGACCGCACCCACCGCACCCCCCTTCTTCCAACTTATGCATGTCTACTCAGAAGTAAGACTCATCATGTTCAGTGGAACTCCCTGGAAGGCGTTTCAGATGCAGCCTAAAACCCTTGCATCAAGGACAGTTGTGTGTGTTGCAGGGGGAGATATTTGTCTATATCTAGATTTATAGAACCCTAACCCAGACTAGCAGTAGGAAGACTGTCCCCCCGCTCCTTTTGACAGCCCCAGATTTCTCCTGGTGGTCCCACCCTTGGGTGATCCAGGACTGCCTGGCCCCAGTCTGGACAAATCTCAGTACAGCCCAGAACAGAAAGGAGGAAGAGAAAGCAAGTGTTGTGTGGATGCTCACTCAGAAGTTCCATTGAGTTCAGTGAGACTAACTGCTAGGGATGTGGGAGAGATACAATTCAGTTTGCATTTAAAGGCAATATGCAAACAACATGCCCAGTAACGTGTACAAAAATACATATGCTCAGCTAACATGCAGGTATAAATGCACGCGTTAGTGTGGGGAAAACATACCAAGATAAATCATATTAAGAGGAAACAGTTTGCTTTAAAAAATGTCTATCTTAGGGAATATTGCATTCAAAAGTGTGCATGTGGAATTCCATGAGGACTTTTTCTTAAGTATGTATCACAAACAGGTGTGGAAATATGGGGAACTGAATTTAAGACTGGAAAAATGATAAACTGAGAGAAAGCAAAACTGGCAGATTCCCTCAACCTCCGTCTTGCCACTGAGCTATGAGCCCTCAGCTTGGAAATTCCACATCAAATCCGGCAATTTGGGGGGCAGACAAAAAGTTGTTTTCCCCTTGCCATAGCCAATACAGCTTAAAGCCAATCGGATTGCCATGGAAGAAGGAGCAAGGGCAAGTGAGCTTCACTCTGCCCTGCGTATTAGCTCTCTAATTGCTATCTACCTTTTGACTGCAAACTGCAAAATCTTTATTACTGATGTTGGTGGCAAACTCAGAGCAGTCAGCTGGAAATCTGGTTCCCAGAGGGAGACCGAGGAACTGCCAGTTAAAGGGAGGGAGGGAGTGGGGGGATCTTTTTTTCTCTTTTCTCGTTCTTTTTTTTCCTTCTTCACTTGTAACAATCTGATCTGAACATCTCTGAGAGACAAACAAACAGTGACCTCCATGGCGCTATTTTTAGACAGGCTCAGGGAACAGCCACACTTCTTTGAATCGTTCTGTTTGGCTCAAGCAAGTTCTTTGTGAAGTGCTTTTCAATGCCAAAACCAAGAAGAGATGACCTGTGAAAGGCGAGAGAGTGAGAATTTCTACGTCTCCGGTGCCATGGGAAGAGGATGGGGAAAACGTGGGCCAGGCACATGGCGGAATTGGGACTGGAGGGCAGGAATCAAAGCATAAGAAATAGGACAAAGCACAGCTGCCACCTGTATGGACTGAGTCAATTATCCTGCTGAAGCTTTGTAGCATTTTGCACCCTCCAAGCACCCACAGGCTCAATTTGAACCAAGAAAGAAGGTTGTTCACACCTGTGTGATTCACCTGTTGACTGCCGCATCAAGCCTCAGCAGAAGAACATAAGAAGAGTCTGCTGGATCAAGTCAATGAGCCACCTAGTCCAGCATCCTGCTCACAGTGACCAACTAGATAGCTGTGGCACCTGAACACACCAGCGCTCTCCCAATTGCAATTCCCAGCAACTGGCATTCAGAACCATTTCTGCCTCCATCCATCCAACTGCAGAGGCAGTGCGTAGCCATCCTGGCTAGCAGCCATCAACAGCCCTCTCCTCCTCCATGAAATTGCCTAATCCTCTTTCAAAGCCACCCAGGTTGGTGGCCATCACTGCCACATGGGTGCTGTAGTCCAAATTGCATGCCTGAGCAAGACCAAAGGGAGTCAAATTTGTTAATGAAATTCAATACAGTGGTACCTCTGGTTAAGAACTTAATTCATTCTGGAGGTCTGTTCTTAACCTGAAACTGTTCTTAACCTGAAGTACCACTTTAGCTAATGGGACCTCCCACTGCTGCCACACAGCTGCCGTGCGATTTCTGTTCTCATCCTGAAGCAAAGTTCTTGACCTGAGGTCAAGGGTTAGCAGAGTCTGTAACCTGAAGCATCTGTAACCTGAAGCGTCTGTAACCCGAGGTACCACTGTACACAGGAACACAAGACACCGATGCACTGAGTCAGGCGACTCAGCGTTGCCTACACTGACTGGTTTTATCAACTGAATAAAGATTACCTTTGCATATGAGCAAACAATAGTCCAGAAAACAAAACTAAAAAGCATTTTTCTTTTATTATTTTTTGAGTCACCCATGTGGGTTGTGGCAGGCATTTCAAAGGTATTATTCCCTCTTGTGAGAAATAGAGCCTCTTAAAATGGTGTTTGCCTTCTGCAGCGTGTGAGCTGTTGTCCTGTCTACTGGGGCACCTTTTAATGACATAGGAAGCTGCTTCATATTGAGTCACACCACTAGCCCACGTAGCTCAGTGCGGCCTACAATGACGGGCAGCAGCTCTTCAAAGTTTCAGCAGCAATTGGGCACTCACTAACTTAAGCAAACAGACATGGGTGGTGGGTGAAAGACAGGCAGAGCAGGCAAGAGTACCCCATTCCCTTCATCTTGTGGGTTGAAGCACCCTGGTGACTGCAGCAGGGAAGCCTCACAGACTTGTGGAGATCCAAATGTCCATGAGGTTTCCTTGAAGCAGTCACCAGGCTGCTTCATCTCACAAGGAGCTCCACAAGTACATGAGGCTTCCCTGTTGCAGAGTCCTCAAGGTCCTCCATCATGCAAGGAGATCCACAAGTATGTGAGATTTCCCTGCTGCAGAGTACCAAGGTGCATCTATCCCACGAGGAGCTCCACAAGTACATGAGGCTTCCAAGCTGCAGAGTCACCCTTGAACTCACAGAGGGGGACAGGGGCAGAGCTAGCACACTCAAGCCAGTACTTCACCAACACCACCCTACCTGTTTGCTGAGTCAAGGGAGCGAACACCTGAACAGAGCCCGTGTACACCAAATTCCATGCCGATATCGCTCTTTTCATCTGAGTTAGCATTCTCCAAACAAGCTTAATGGAAAGCCAAACAGAGCAGCTGACCCAGACCCTCATTTCACTCAGCCAAAAGAGACTGACGGCCTCACGTCAGTCAAAAGAAGTCTTTTACCTGCTTCTGCCTGCCTGGAACAAGATTGACGGTGGGTGCCCTTAGCCACAGTCCGAGTCTCCAGCTGGGAAAAAAGAATATTTTTGCAGACGGTAATAAAAAAGAACGAGAGAGAGAGCCTGAAGAGTTTGTGATGGGGTTACTCACCCCCAGAGCCCCCTAATGTGTTAATTGCTACGCCATTCGCCACAGCAGCTGCTGCAATGCCAAACTGAAACATCCACCCACGAAAGGGAACAATTTGACAAACAGGAGCTGTCCTGGGGAAGGAAGGAAAGAGACCGTCTGAGGAAAGCTGAACACAAGACCAGGCCTCCTAGTGGGTAAATGCAGAGAGAAAGTCTCAGAAACAAGTGAAGTTTGAGATTCAGGTAGGTAGCCGTGTTGGTCTGACGCAGTCAAAATATATATAAAAATTGTCCAGGAGCACCTTAGAGACCAACTACAGTGGTGCCCCGCAAAACAAATGCCTCACAAGACGAAAAACTCGCTAGACGAAAGGATTTTCCGTTTTTTGAGTCGTTCCGCAAGACGAATTTCCCTATGGGCTTGCTTTGCAAGACGAAATGTCTTGCGAGTTATTGCGAGTTTGTTTCCTTTTTCTTAAAGCCGCTAAGCCGTTAATAGCCGCTAAGCCGCTAAGCTGCTAAGCCGTTAATAGCCGCTAAGCCGCTAATAGCCGTGCTTCGCAAGACGAAAAAACCGCAAGACGAAGAGACTCGTGGAACCGATTAATTTCGTCTTGCGAGGCACCACTGTAAGTTTGTTCTTGGTATAAGCTTTTGTGTGCAACGATTTTTTTATTTTTACATATATTTTGAAGTGAAGTTTGGTCAATGATTTAAGACAGGCCTCATCTGCACTATGCATCAAAAACATTATCCTGCCACACTAAACAGTCATGGCTTCCCCAAAAGACTCCTGGGAAGGCTAGTTTGTTAAGGGTGCCAAGAGCTGTTAAGGTAAAGGTAAAGGGACCCCTGACCATTAAGTCCAGTCGTGGCCGACTCTGGGGCTGTGGTGCTCATCTCGCTTTATTGGCTGAGGGAGCCGGTGTACAGCTTCCTGAGGCCCCTATTCCCATGGGAGTGCTACAACTCCCAGAGGGGCTTGAGAATCAATTCCTCTTCCCAGGGAACTACAGTCATACCTCAGGATAAATATGCTTCAAGATAAGTATTTTCGGGTTGCACTCCGCGGCAACCCAGAAGTAACGGAGCACGTTACTTCCAGGTTTCGCCGCTCGCACATGCGCAGACGGTCAAAATGACGTCACGCGCATGCGTGGAAGTGGGGAAACGTGGCCCGCGCACGCCCAGACGCACAGTCACGTCTTACGTTCTATTCAGGATGCGAATGGGGCTCCGGAACGGATCCTGTTCGCATCCCGAGGTACCACTGTATGGGAATTGTTGCTCCATGAGGGGAATAGGACCCCAATAACAACTCTTCAAAAATTGCCTCGAGCCCTGTGGAGAAATCTTGGCAGGACTGGTGGGAGGGGGAATGGGAAGAGAGCAGCTATCTGGAGAGTCTGGGTCCTGGGGAGGGGCTCAGCAGGTTGGGAGACCCCAGTCGAGACCCTGGGGAAGAAAGCAGCTCACCTCAGGGCTGCCCTGGGTGACACGTCACAGCAGACAGAGTTTTTCTTCAGAGCTGCCTACCAAGAGCCATCCCTCCCCAGGGGGGTGTCTGGGGCTAGAGGAGACTTGAAGCTGGCTCCATCGATGCCACCTCCATTGCCAAAGAATAGGGTTGAGTGACTGCATCCGCATGAACAGGCTTAGCAAACCCGACCTCCTTGGAGAAGAAAGAGGAGAATCAGGTATGCTGCTTTCAGCTCCTTGGAGGATAGACAGAAAGACAGAAACAGTGGCAACATTAGAGGAACACAAAAGTGTCTCCATTTTCATCCGTGGAATTTTACTGAAAGTTCTCCATTTGAAATACCTCATACACACCCCTCACATATCTACAGACCTACAATTCCCAGAATCCCTTGGGGAAAGGGACTGGGCTATATTTAAACCAGTCTATTTCTGTACTGTAGATGTACTTGGAAACAAAACAAAACAAAAACCATATTCCTGTTGAATGCAGGCAAGCAGTGATCAGGCACTTATCCAGTTCCACATACCAGCAAACTGTCTCGATCAGAGCAGTCGCGCACAAGGGCTGCATGCGGCCCTCCATACCTTTTGTGCGGCCCTCCGCAACATTTAACACCCCCCAGTCCTCATGCTGCCTTTCCAAAGCCAGGTAAGCAAGGTGCCAATCTTTGGGAAGGAGGTGCAAGGCTCTGGCAGGGTCCTAGAGCCCTTCTTTCTCCTTTCCAAAGCCTAGCTAGTGCTTTCCCAGCTCTGGAAAGGAGGCGGGAGGCTCAAGGACCCTGCCAGAGCTTTGCACCTCCTTCCCAAAATCTGGATTTGCTGGCTTGGGGAAGGCAGTATGAGGGCTGGAGTATGGGTCTCGCTCTCCCCACCCCACGCCCACACACATGAAGACGGTGTGTGACCCACGGGTCCTATGTTGAAGTACTCTCGCGACCCACTTGGTATGAAAGGTTGGGCCACCCTGGTCTAGATCAGAGGCACAACCTTCAGAGGTTTTGGGACTCCAGCTCCCATCAGTCCCTGTCAACCTGGTCAGGGGCCAAAGGTGATGGGTTTCTGGGCCCCACATCAGCCACCTTTTGGTAGATCTGCTCTGCTGAAGGCTCAGGGGAAAGAGCAGGATTCAGACAGTGAAGGTGTAGAGCAAAAATTTAAAAATTGCCCAGAAGGTCTGAGCAGATGGGAGAGACGTCCAGCTCTTGAGCATGGGGCGGGTTTGGGGGAGGAGGGTTTCACAAGTCACGGACAATCCTGTAACAAGGAGAAATGAGTTAAGATACATCAGAGGGAATAAATAAAACCCAAATGACACATCATCATGTCTTTTCATTTTCATTGAGGCTTGCAAAAGCAACAATAGAAATATTTAACAAAATTCCTCCATACATATCATGGACTAAAGACAGCCTTCAAAATAATAACAATAATAATAATAAAATAATAACAAGTGGAAAATGTTTAAAAATCATTATTTTGAGATGCCTTTGAAGTGCATAGCTTGGTGCTACAGCAGAAAAGGGTAAGAGGCGATCACCTCACATAACAATGGGACCTCTGTGTTAATTATCCAGCTTAACTAGAGAGCCGCTATATATCTTCATAGCAGAGTGGTACATGACAGGAGAGATTTTTAAATCAAGAAAATTTTATGAGATCTTTCAGGAAAACTTCAGAGCTCTCTTTGTCCTCTACGGTGGTCCGCAATCACCTGTGCAACTACCTTGTAAAGTAGACAGGAACATATCGCAGAGAGCAGTCCTAACCCCTGTTCCACTGCATTGAAAGGTGTTAGGATGTGGCAAGTGTCTCCATTTGCCAGGCTCCGTTGGTCTGTGCCAGCGCAGACCCCATCTCTGCTCCTGCCAAAAGGCGGTCCGTTTAGTTGGTAGGCAAATATCCCCAGGCATGATTCTCCCACTTAAGGCCTGAACGGGAACAAGGGTAGGAAAACATTTGTGCGCCAAATGCCACTGAACTACAACTCCCATCCTCTCTAGCCATTGGCTGTGCTTGCTGGGACTGATGGGGGGGATGTAGCTCAACAACCTTTGGATGACGGCCATAGCTCAATGGTAGATAGATGGATGGATGGATGATAGATGATAGATAGATAGATGATAGATGATAGATAGATAGATTAGATAGATGATAGATAGATAGATAGATAGATAGATAGATAGATAGATGATAGATAGATAGATAGATGATAGATAGATAGATAGATAGATATAGATAGATGATAGATAGATAGATAAATAGATAGATGGATGATAGATAGATAGATAGATAGATAGATAGATAGATAGATAGATATAGATAAATAGATAGATATAGATAGATGATAGATGATAGATGATAGATAGATAGATAGATAGATAGATAGATAAATAGATAGATAGATTGATAGATAGATGATAGATAGATAGATAGATGATAGATATAAATGATTCATATAGATAGATGATAGAGATAGATAGATAGATAGATGATAGATAGATAGATGATAGAGAGTAAGTATATATATAACAACTTGGGACCAGTCTACCTCAGAGATCACCTTACTCTGTATGTGCCCACCTGACCACTTCAATCAGCAGAATGGGCACTTTTTACAGGTGCCACATAATACCAACTCCACATTTGATCATTTAGTGTAGCATCACCAACACTTTGGAACTCCCTGCCTATTTATATTAGCCAGATACCTTTACTGTATTCTTTACAGCAGCAGCAGCTGAAGACATTCTTATCTAGACAAGCCTACCCAAATGTTTAGAAAGTTTGCAATTTGTCCTAATTTGTTTTGGTCTATTCTATTGTGGTTTCAAACTTCTGTATGTTTTAAATTATGGTTGTAAATTTTTAGTGATAATTTTATTGTTCTGCCTTTTTTTGTAAAACCACTATGATTTCTTTTTCTACAATCAAGTGGTATAGGAACTTCATTAACTAACTAAATAAATAATGCACTTGAAACAAATTAAAATGGAATGGAATTAAAAATTGCCCAAAGTTCCATCATAAAAAGTACCTGGAAATTATAGGAACAGCTTGCAGATATGATTTAGTGATTTTTGAATTAACTCTGTGAATTTGCTAAGCATTCATTTCAAACACGCGCTGTGTGTGTGTGTGTGTGTGTGTGTGTGTGTAGTTCCAGCATGAAGTAGGACAGTCCAGGAACGGTTCTACCTCCCCATCATCTGCTCTGCAGACAAGCTGCCTTCGTCTCACAGCCTGTCATTGGAAAGACAGCACAAGGGTCTCCGAGCAGTACAACATGCCATTATCGGAGTGAGTGCCTATAGCTGGGAGCACACAGAGAAAGAACGCCTTGTGTGCCCATCGAACAGGTACAAGCTGGAAGGAAGAGAGACAAGGGAGATGCCAAAAGGAAATCAATGCAGTAAACCTAGAATCTAGGCCTCCCACTGGCTCCAAAAGGAGACATTTTTCAAGCCTGATTGTGGCAGCAGGATGCCTTAAGAGGGAGAGGGGGAAAGAGAGAGAGAGAGAATGAAAGAGTGTATGTACTCACAGTGCATGAGCGCATACATACAGGTGTGTGTGTGAATGTGTATGTTTGTTCACAATCGTGTGTGTATGTGTGTGTGTGGATCAGGTATGGAGAACCTTTGCTCCTCCAGATGTTGCTGGATTCAGCAACCCCAGCAAGCAAGGTTAATAGTCAAGGATGATGGGAGTTGTCACCCAGTAACATCTGGAGGGCCGAAGCAGAGGCAGTTTTAGGGCAATGTGGCCAGTTCCCCCACACTGGGCTCCAAGCCTGGCTTCAAGAAGATGGCATGAGGGCTCTGACAGGGTCCTAGAGTCCTCCCATCTCCTCCCCAGTGCCTCCCCAGTGCTTGTCCGGCTTTGGGAAGGTGGTGGGAGGGCTCTAGGACCCTGCCAGGGCCCTCTTACCTCCTTCCCAAAGCCTGGCATGGCATGAGGGCTGGGGAGAGGGGTACCAAATCTTGGCCTAGCTCAGGGCATCATAGTACTAAAGTCCTCCCCTCACCTGGTATAGATATACATACATACACATATACATGTGGACATGGGGGTGTGAACTATTTGTATTTGTGATGTGGGTGGTACATGAGGGACGGATGCTAGAATAGCCCCACCTACCACTGAAGCTGGGACATGGGTGGCGCTGTGGGTTAAACCACTGAGCCTAGGGCTTGCCAATCAGAAGGTCTGCGGTTCGAATCCCCACGACGGGGTGAGCTCCTGTTGCTCAGTCCCTGCTCCTGCCAACCTAGCAGTTCGAAAGCACATCAAAGTGCAAGTAGATAAATAGGTACCACTCCGGCAGGAAGGTAAACGGCGTTTCCGTGCGCTGCTCTGGTTCGCCAAAAGCTGCTTAGTCATCCTGGCCACATGACCCGGAAGCTGTCTGCGGACAAACACCGGCTCCCTTAGCCAGTAAAGTGAGATGAGCGCTGCAACTCCAGAGTTCTCCATGACTGGACCTAATGGTCAGGGGTCCCTTAACCTTTACCACTGAAGCTGGCCCCGCCCACTTAGGTCCCACCCACTTTCATTTCGGCCCCGCCCACTGCCAGCAGTGGAGAATTAGCCCTAAGGGAATGCAAGCTTCAGGTTTCAAAGCAAGTTCCCCCCTCCCTGACCTAGATCTATTGACAGATAAAAGCACAGCTGGAACCTGCATCCAAATGAAGCGACTTGAGCATTGTACAAACTATTGCCTCTTGCCTGTTGTTTTCCACAGGTAAAAACCAGGGCACAGCTGAGAGAGAGAGTCGCCCAGTTGTAATAACCTTCCGGGCAGATGCATTTCAAACTGTGCATTGACCTCTGCTCCTGATTAGCTTCAGGTGTCTCAAGTCACTCTTGCTAAACTACCAGAAGTTTTCATGCTATTTTTGACTATGCAACTGCAAAGGTGCACGCAGAGAAGAGCATAAAACTATTTGTGTTCATTATGAAAAGGACCCTTTTCGATAAGGACAGCGAGCACTGATCTAAGCCGTTCCATGTTTATTAGCACGATGACTCAGAACAATGCTTTAAAAAAGAAGATTTGAGGCAGCCGGGGGGGGGGGGAGCGAGCAGGGAAGCTGGCAAACAAGTTCCGCTTTGCATTTGCCAACCTCTTGGATTTCAGCTAGCAGATTATTACTCATTTTGATTTAACAAATTTATATACTGCATAATTATAAAGGGGGGAAAAAAGAAAAACCTTTCTAAGCAATTTTTACAAAAACTAAAGCATTATCCATTCAAATAAAGAGTTAAAGATGGGTACTTTAAAATATTCAAAACACAATCAATGGCAGCTAAAAAGAAATAAAAGACATGTGTCTGGATAGCCTGACCTAAACAAAGGCATGTTTTATGCAGGCGTTGAAAAGAGTAGAGAAGGAGTCTGTCTGGTGTCAATAAGCAGGGACTTCCAAAGTGTAAGTGAAGCCCATTCCCCAGGCATGGCCAAACTTGGCCCTCCAGATGTTTGGGGACTACAATTCCCATCATCCCTGACCACTGGTCCTGTTAGCTAATGATGATGGGAGTTGTAGTCCCAAAACTTCTAGAGGGCCAAGTTTGGCCATGCCTGCAAGCAAAAGCAGCAGCGAAACAGCAGATTCCTACCAAATGCTGATCTCCCTAATACACCATATGAAAAAATGCTAAACACTCCCAAGGATTAGCTAGTGTTTTAAAATATGTTGCTGAACTCCACCTCTCTTAATCCCTGGCCATTGTCACACTGGCTGGGAGTAATGGGAGATGTAGTTCAGAAGCAGCTGGGAGGCCATCAATACCCTAACACTGCTTCAGTCTTTCCTTGTGGTTGCACTTTTCTGCACAATACCCTTCTTAAGACTGGACCAGGAGTGGGGAACCTCAGAACCGAGTGAGGGCAATGCAGCCCTCCACACGCTTCTATCTGGGCCTTTGGGACTCGCCACAGGCCACGCCCCCTTCTCCACAGGCCACACCCCTTCTCCACAGGCCACACCCTCCCGACTGGAATGCAACCTTGAGCTCTCATAACATCTCCTGCTTGCCCTGATGGAGGAGAGAGGAAGATCTGCTAATACGCAGAAACTATTGTCCAAAGGTAAAATTGGCAGCCGTTGATCTGCCCAATCTTGCCTCTGGCTCCGCCCCACCAGTGCCACGTGGACCCTGGAAGGTTGCCCAGCAGGAAGAACAGCCCTCCGTCTGAATACAGCTCTCCATTCATGCTGCACACTGTGTTTCCAAATGAGACCACAGCACAGAGTCACCTGCGGAGGAGACCAAGGTGTTACTGGACTCCAAAACCCAGCCAGCATGGCCAGTGGTCAGGAATCACAGTACTGTAGAATGATGGAAGTTGTGGTCCAGCAACCTCTGGAGGGCAGCGCGCAGGCTGCCGGTGGTACAAAGGCCTTAGTATCCCACCTCTTAGAATAGCAGAGTTGCAAGGAACCCTGAGGCTCACCTAGTCCAAACCCCTGCGTTGCAGGAATCCTGCCCACAGCTGTCCGTGGCTGGGCTTGAACCACCAACCTTCTGGTTAACAGGCAGATGCACTGAACTATTGCACCACCTGACTCTATACTACTTTCAGACCCCTGCTTGATCTATCTCCCTGAACACGGAATCGGCTTTTTCTCAGGTTCTTGACCATGCCAGATCCCGGCAAAATCAGCAAGGCTGGATTTTATATATATCATCTTCCTGGGAGGATGGAAGAGAACAGGAGCAAGATTTTGAGAAAGTCCTCCCACCTGATGAGTCTCACGGGGGGAGAGGGTGATACAGAGAGTGGGTAGAGAAAGAGATTGTGCCATGTCTCACAGGCTGAATAACCAGAGGAGGCTGAGGACTCCATGGAGATGAATATGATGTGTGCGCACACACACACACACACCAGGCCACAGTGCTCTCCAAATGATAACGTGTAATAGAAGCTCACACGAGGCCCTGTCAGCTGTTCTGAGGGTGCTAAACTATGTGGGTGGTACACACTGAATGTTCCAGAGAAAGAGAGAGAAACATTTCCAGGGGGAGATAAATTTAATATGGATCATTATGATGGCTTTGTATTGTCTGTGACATTCAAGAGGAACTAAACTGCCCAAGTGGAATTATCCCAAATAGCTGACTGAAAAAACACACACAAAATACCAAACCCATCCCTTTGCAACTCTGTCTCTTCAGGCTAAGGGGAGGAAGGAAGTAAAGATGGTGTTGCCCATCTCCCCATTTCACTCTCACACATCCATGTGCGCGCGCGCACACACACACACACACACACCAGTCATGTTAAGAAAGTGTGGTCGGAATACAGATACCCACCTATTTTCCCCTTTCACAGCTGGCGGCTGGGTAGGGAAGGTAGCAATGTAAGCTGAGGAGGACGGGAACAGCGTTGAGGGAAAGGGTTAAATAAGCTTCCCTCAGCACCAGCACCAAGGTCCAAATCATGCCTGCACACACATGCGCGCACACACCATGGAAACCACTTTTGTCTGATACGGCCAACAGAAGCTGCCTGCAGAACAGGTATGGATTCTCTGACCAGTAAGAACACCTGTATGGAGTGGGAAGAGGAGCCTTCATCATGCTAACTGGGCTCCTCTTCCTCTTCTCTGCCTCCCACTTTCTGCAGCTCCACTTCAACAGACCCTCATCTGCAAGCAGGGATGACAATCACAACACAGCAAGGACCCAACACCTACCACCAAGAGGGACGTGGCCCCAGCAGAGGCACCCAGGCCAGTGCCAACCAGTGAGTGTGCTAAGCAGCTGCCCACCCCACCCCACCCAGCAGGGGCAGGGGCACAGCAGCTCCACCAGAGGTGCCAGCTCAGCCTGCCCACATTTTGGTGCAACCAGAAGTAGGGCCCGTCAAGCCTGCTGGGTGGGGAGGCCTCATGGAGCCCCAAAGGTGGCTGTTTTCTATCCCAGGAGTGCCCACAGACTCGTCAGCTGTGTCGTCTGATATGTTCACCCACAACTTAACAATTATGATAGTGGAAGGTGGTGGACTCTCCTTCCTTGAAGGCTTTTAAGCAGAAGTTGGATAGCCATCTGTCATGGCATCTCAAACAGGCAGCTTTTAAAATGCCTCCCTGTCCAGAAACATCACTTCAGACCACAGGGCAGGGCGTGTATGGAGAGACCCATTGTTAGATAATGGCAAAGATGGTCTCACCGCTTTCCTCTTCCCCACCTCCTCACTGTTGCCACTGCCTGTTTGCTCACCTCTCCCCTGGGCCCTAATCAATCCATGCAATCTCAGAGAGAGGGAGAAAACAAGGCACATGGGGAATCCTGCCCCATCTTGCTCCTCTGCCTGTGTCAAGCCTAAATTGCAGGAGGCTTGTGAATACTACAAGTGGAGAAGAAGGGGAGATAGAAAGGAGATCAGTGCCATGCTGTCCACATGGAACCAGAGAAATGCCCCTTGGGTGCCCAACCCCATCCACACCATCTGCTGATGAGTCTGTGGGCAGTCTTGGGATTGCCGATCGGAAGGTCGGCGGTTCGAATCTCCACAACAGGGTGAGCTCCTGGTGTTTGGTCCCAGCTCCTGCCAACCTAGCAGTTCAAAAGCACGTCAAAGTGCAAGTAGATAAAGGTACCACCGTTTCTGTGTGCTGCTCTGGTTTTGCCAGAAGCAGCTTAGTCATGCTGGCAACATGACCCAGAAAAACTGTCTGTGGACAAACGCCGGCTCCCTCGGCCAGTAAAGCAAGATGAGTGCCACAACCCCAGAGTTGTTCGCGACTGGACCTAACGGTCAGGGGTCCTTTACCTTTACCTTTTGTTCCACACTGAGAGAAAAGACGAGAGAAAGAAAACAGAGATCTAGTCAAAAGAGCTAAAGGCTTCCTGTAGGAAAAGCCAAAAGAAACAGAAGGATTTGCTCAAAAGGAAATCACAATGCATGAAAGGCGGCAGACAGTTCAGGAGACATCTAATCTCTAGCCTGAAGAGGCCACCTCCTGGTGTAAGAAGATAATCCAGTTCAGACCCTTAACTTCCCTGATTAGAGCTACCAGACTGTTAGAGGGATTTAGGTAGCAAAAAGATACCTGTGCATTAATACCACCAACTCATTTCTAATAGGCATCCAAGGAGGCAGTTGGACCATCTTGCCCAAGGTGGATTTCTAAAACAAAGCAGCCTTTCCTTTTGCAGAAGTGAGTGGAGAATTATAGCACGCAAGGCTTCCAACAAGCCAGCAGCAATCCTCAAGCAACAGAAACCTTGCTGCAGAAGCCTGGTGCTCCGGTCGAAACTGGTAAGCAATTAAACAAATACACAAAAATAATAATCCAGTTGTTTTCATCAACCTCTTATTAAAATAAAAAAAAAAACAGACTGCTTAAGGAAGGCCATTTTTAATGGTGTCACCTATCAAGAGAGCTGAGAATATGACCTGGATCCCACAGCCATGTAGCAGGGACAGATGGGAAAGAGGTGTTGCTGCCACTTCCCAAAAAATCTAAGCTTTCATTTTTTAAAAAGAAGCAAATTTCTGGACCTCATGGCAATGTATGAGCAATGTCCAGCAAAATCTTAGAAGCCAAAAGGGATGAATAAATGGTGTTCAGTTTATATGAACACATAAAGCCCTAAACAAAAACTAAATATCTGAAGGAGTGCCTCCTTCCTTAGCTGCCAATCTGAGTATGGAGATGGGAGGTTGAAGTCCTGCTGACAGTATGGCTGTCCTCAGAGGTTCGGGGGACATTGGCTCATGCAATAGCTTTCTCTGTGGCAGCCCCCAAAACACGGAATTCCCTCCCCACGGAGGTGCATCTGAAACCAACACTTTTAAACCTTTCACCTGTCGACTTGAGATAAAGCCATGTACCTTGGCCTTTGGAAAGAAGTATGGGTTGTCTTCTCTGCAAATGTAATTGCTAGTTGCTATATCTTCCTATATAAAGAACACTGTAAGAATGTCATCATGCTGCAGTTTACATGGCTGCCAATAAGCAGCCACACGAACTGTAGCTGGGTGGTGGAAGAGCAGGCAGGCAGGTGAGTGGGCAGGCAACCCAGGTGGACAGTGTGGGTTGTGGATGGCTGAGGTGACAGACTGAGCCAGCTCCCTAGCAGCTGTCCTGGTTTGCTGCTGCTGAACATCTCACACCCACACCTCCCCACTGGCCTAAGTAGCACTACAATTTCACATCCAAGAGTCATTTTGTACCGTACTTTTCCGTGTATAAGACCAATTTGTTACAAGTGGGGCTCATCTTATACATGGATAGTGCATGGGGTGGACATTTGATTGGTTGCTGCTGCGGCTGTCAGTGGCTATTGGGCGTGTTATTGGTAGCTGCGTCAAGGGTTGGTGTTGATTGGCTGTCGCTGTGGCAATTGGGTGGGCGATTGGTAGCTCATGCCGGCGAGGGGACAGACGAGAGGCAGATTTCGCGATGCGTGTCTGCAATCTTCCCTAAAAAACGCTCAACAACCCTGTGCAAACCCCCCCCCCCAAAAAAACCTCAATCCTCCCCCCCAAAAGCTCAACAACTCTGTGCCATCTCCCTCTATTTTCTTAAATTAGAGTCACCAAAAATAGCGGGCGTCTTATACACAGAGGCGTCTTATACACAAAAAAATATGGTACATGATTTTCTCCAGAAGCCTGCCGAGAGACCTGTACTTGACCCCCACCGAGACCAATCTTGCTTAAATGCCCCTTCCCAAGATTTGTTTTAAAAAACAGAGCAAAAGATCAGCTTGAGTCAGATGTGTATCTTTATGTTCTCCCCTCATTGGCTCAGTGCCCAGGTCAAATTAATTTACAATAAGCCTTAATTAAATCTGCACTTGTTTAAGAAAATTACTGAAGCAAAAAAAAAGTGCCAATTGCATTGTCTCCTAATGCTGTTCATCTTTCGAGGGCAGGAGGCAGAGAGTAACCACTACCTTCCCAGCTGGTCCATTCCACCCTTGAACAGCTCTTATGAGTTGAGGACCCACAACCCACATAGAGATAAATAAGACACAAGGACACATGTTTTTTAGGTTAATGGGCTAAATAAGGTCACAACTTTATTGGTTACAGCTTGTGAGTGGTATTGGCTTAGGCATTGGATCAAACGATCTATACATGACTCCACCCCGCTTGGCGGGGAGTCATTTGAGGGTTAACAACCAGTGGGAGGAGCTTGTTGATGCAAATACAACTGGAAGCTTCCCCTGAAGTCAACGGGGGTCGTGCCATGGCCCTAGCCACCAGCAGGGCATCAGACAGGATCCACGACCTCCGGATTCCTTTAACGGAATACCCAAACAAGGGGAGGAGTAGGTGATGGCCACAGCCTGCCCTCCAACACACTACACATATTCCAATGCCTAACCACCAACACCAGAAAGTTGTGACAATTTGCTACGAGGTAGGCGAAAAACCAAGAGGCTGGTGCAATTTTGCCAAATGGATAAAAATTCCTACCAGGTCCCCTGGGCAACCAAGGCAACCGACCAAAGTCCATAGCAAGGTCAGAAGCAAGAAATGACCTAAAGGGAGGAAGGGAGGGCGGGTGATCCGATGAAAACAGGAACAGAATGGGGCCCTGGTGCAGCCGCGGCCGCTTAAATGCGGCTAAACTACGCCCACACGCCGGCCCTATTGGCTGGCTGATGGGCTTGGCGCGGCGGCAGGAGAGAGCTGACGCAGGAGCTGGCTCCCGCTCACAACTCCTCCCCTCTGAAAAGAGGAGAGGTCTTACCATCAGAAAGTTCCTCCTGATGTCTAGTTGGAATCTCCTCTATTGTAACTTGAAGCCATTGGTTTGAGTCCCACCCTCCAGAGCAGGAGAAAAGCTCGTCAGGCACACCTCACTAGATCAAATGTTAAATCTCATCCTAGCCTACCTCACAGGGTTGATGTGAGGGTGAAATCCGGGGGGAGGGAACAAATGCATGCTGCCCTGTCCTTGGAGGAGGGGGGAAGGATAAATACTGAAATGAAAGATAATTGTTCCTGAAGCAGCATTTATGCATTGGGCTGGGAATGACTGGGAAACCTCTGTTATTAAAAGGAAGAAAAACTCTGGGCATCCAGGATGCCAGGATATCCTGCAGACCTCTTCCCCTTAGGCAAGCTTTTTCTTCATTTTGCATATCGAGTTCAGAGCCATCAAACAAAGCAATTATCTGGTCCAAGGTGACACATGATGAGAGACGGAGAGAGGGATGTGTACTCCCCCCGTCTTGAGTCTCACAACATTGCAAGCCAGAAAGTGAGGTAAAGGTAAAGGGATCCCTGACCATTAGGTCCAGTCGTGACCGACTCTGGGGTTGCGGTGCTCATCTCACTTTATTGGCTGAGGGAGCCGGTGTACAGCTTCCGGGTCATGTGGCCAGCAGGACTAAGCCGCTTCTGGGGAACCAGAGCAGTGCACGGAAACGCCGTTTACCTTCCCGTCAGAGCGGTACCTATTTATCTACTTGCACTTTGACGTGCTTTCGGACTGCTAGGTGGGCAGGAGCAGGGACCAAGCAATGGGAGCTCACCCCGTTGCGGGGATTCGAACCGCTGACCTTCTGATCGGCAAGTCCTAGGCTTTGTGGTTTAACCCACAGCACCACCCGCGTCCCCAGAAAGTGAAGGATGCTTGTCAAGAATGGCTGAGGAAAGGGCAGCAAAGGAGAAAGCAGACCAGGGGGACATTCCTGAAGTTGAAGTAAAGGGGAGGCTGGAAAACAGAGTGACAAGAGAAGTATGTGTCACTAGAACAGGTGGCACCTCCCAGGGCACTGGATCAAAAATCCCTCGAGGACGGACCGCAGTTCAGTGGTGGAGCATCTGCTTTGCATGCAGAAGGTCCCAGGTTCAACCCCAAATGGCATCTCCAGGTATGGCTGGGAAAGACTCCCCAACAGAAACCCCAGAAAGCTGCTGCCAGCCAGTGCAGGCAGTGCTGAGCTTGATGAAGTGATGACTCCGCGTAAGGCAGCTTCCTAAGTCCCTAAAACTCAAAGCAGCAGGAACAGCAAACTTGGTAAATCTATGCAGCAGGAGTGAGGAACCTGTGGACCTCTGTATATGGTGGGACTCCAGTTCCCATCTGCCCCTGCCAGCATGGTCAATGGTCAGGGATGATGAGAGTTGTAGTCCAAAAAGAAATGGAGGGCACCAGCTGCCCCAGCAAATCATAAATGCCACTTGCAACAATACTTCCAACCGGGAAAAATTAAATATTAAATATTTTAATATTAAATATTAAATATTTTCAAGCGGTTTGGATGGATTTCAGGGATGTTGTTAACAGCAGGTTTCCAGCATCACCTGGATGACCTTTGAAGTACCTCCCAACTCTATGTTTTTAAATAAAAAAAAGTCTGAATATCTTTGTCAGCCCTGTTAGCATAAGAGTGTGTGTGTGTAAGACAGGCAGACAGACACCTTCACAACCAGCCACCAAGTCACAAACACCCACGCTGCGTTTAGCATTAAGTGCACAAGAAAGATGGTTAAGAAACACCAGCGCACCCTTTCCAGAATTCTGCTCACAAGCAGCTAACAGATATTTAAGGAAAGGGGGGGGGCACACAGGAAACGAACATTTATGGCTATGCAGAAACTGCAATTCCACAGAAGCTATAGCTGGAACTCACCTAGCAACAAAGGACAGTCACCTCTGCAGCTATAAATGGGCAGTACGTTTCCGAGCACAAGTCAAAGTGTTGGTGCTGACCTTTAAAGCCCTAAACGGCCTCGGTCCAGTATATCTGAAGGAGCGTCTCCACCCCCATTGTTCTGCCCAGACACTGAGGTCCAACGCCAAGGGCCTTCTGGTGGTTCCCTCACTGAGAGGAGCCAAGTTACAGGGAACCAGGTAGAGGGCCTTCTTGGTAGTGGCACCCGCCCTGTGGAACACCCTCCCACCAGATGTTAAAGAGAACAACAACTACCAGACTTTTAGAAGACATCTGAAGGCAGCCCTGTTTAGGGAAGCTTTTATTTATATATATATATATTTTTTATAATAATATTTATTAAAGTTTTACAGTAAAAGAAAAGAAACAAAAAGAAAAAAAGAAAAAATAAGATACAAAAACCAGAAAAAAATAGAATAACAATTAAAAACAAATCAGTATTTCCATATCTTAACTTTCGTTCACTTGTTTCCCGGACCTCCTCACACCTCCCTTTTTTGCATCCCAAATCAATTAATTAATTCAGCAAATCCTTTCCCTCTTTGTTCTTATCCTAATCCTTTTTCTTAGTATATTTTTACTTCAAATTCCCATCTATTAACAATCCATTTTTACATAAACCTTAAAAACATTACTGCTAAAACCACTTAACTTCATTCCAACATCATTCTAACATTCATTAATTTTGCAATATTTCTGTAAATAGTCTTTAAATTTCTTCCAATCTTCTTCCACCAACTCTTCTCCCTGGTCTCGGATTCTTCCAGTCATCTCCGCCAGTTCCATATAGTCCATCACCTTCATCTGCCATTCTTCCAGTGTGGGTAGATCTTGTGTCTTCCAATACTTTGCAATAAGTAATCTCGCTGCTGTTGTAGCATACATAAAGAAAGTTCTATCCTTCTTTGGCACCAATTGGCCGACAATGCCCAGGAGAAAAGCCTCTGGTTTCTTCAGGAAGGTATATTTAAATACCTTTTTCATTTCATTATATATCATCTCCCAGAAAGCCTTAATCTTTGGGCACGTCCACCAAAGGTGAAAGAATGTACCTTCAGTTTCCTTACATTTCCAACACTTAAGGTAAAGGTAAAGGTACCCCTGCCCGTACGGGCCAGTCTTGACAGACTCTGGGGTTGTGCGCCCATCTCACTTAAGAGGCCAGGGTCCAGCGCTGTCTGGAGACACTTCCGGGTCACGTGGCCAGCGTGACAAAGCTGCATCTGGTGAGCCAGCACAGCACACGGAAACGCCGTTTACCTTCCCGCCAGTAAGCGGTCCCTATTTATCTACTTGCACCTGGGGGTGCTTTCGAACTGCTAGGTTGGCAGGCGCTGGGACCGAGCAACGGGAGCGCACCCCGCCGCGGGGATTCGAACCGCCGACCTTTCGATCGGCAAGCCCTAGGCGCTGAGGCTTTTACCCACAGCGCCACCCGCGTCCCCTTCCAACACTTATTATCGGGCAAATGGTAGATTTTTGCAAGCTTGACTGGTGTCCTGTACCACCTGTATATCATTTTCATAATATTCTCTCTTAAGGCATTACATGCCATGAACTTCATACCTGTGGTCCATAACTGTTCCCAGTCAGCCATCATAATATTATGTCCAACATCTTGTGCCCATTTAATCATAGCAGATTTCACTGTTTCATCCTGAGTATTCCATTTCAACAGCAAGTTATACATTCTTGACAGAATCTTAGTTTTGGGGTCTAACAGTTCTGTTTCCAATTTTGATTTTTCCACCTGGAAGCCAATTTTCTTGTCCACATTGAATACCTCCATTATTTGATAATAATGAAGCCAGTCTCGCACTTTATTTTTTAGTTTTTTCAAAACTCTGCAATTTCAGTTTGTCTCCTTCTTGTTCCAAA
Source organism: Podarcis raffonei (assembly GCF_027172205.1). NCBI lineage: Eukaryota > Metazoa > Chordata > Lepidosauria > Squamata > Lacertidae > Podarcis > Podarcis raffonei. The sequence continues at coordinate 37,601,024 of NC_070617.1, forward strand.
ATTTCCCAATATTTCGGCCATTTGGCCTCCATATTGAGCTTTTTCTGAGCCTTCGCTTCCATTGGTGACAACCACCTTGGGGTTTTGTTCTCAAGTAAATCCTTGTATCTTATCCAGACATTAAACAAAGCTTTCCTGACAATATGGTTTTTAAATGCTTTATGTGCTTTGACCTTATCATACCACAGATATGCATGCCACCCAAATGTTTAGGGAAGCTTTTAATGTTTAGCAGACCACTGTATTTTAATACTTCGTTGGAAGCCGCCCAGAGTGTCTGGCTGGGTAATAATAATAATAATAATAATAATAATAATAAAAAAACTCCATGGACAAAGACAACAGGCATATAAAAGTTATGACGCTGGAAGATGAGCCCCTCAGGTCGGAAGGCGTCCAACATGCTACTGGGGAAGAGCGGAGGGCAAGTACAAGTAGATCCAGAGCTGATGAAGCGGCTGGGCCAAAGCCGAAAGGACGCTCAGTTGCGGATATGCCTGGAAGCGAAAGGAAAGTCCAATGCTGTAAAGAAAAATATTGCATAGGAACCTGGAATGTAAGAACCATGAACCTAGGTAAGTTGGAGGTGGTCAAAAATGAGATGGCAAGAATAAATATTGACATCCTGGGCATCAGTGAACTAAAATGGACGGGAATGGGCGAATTCAGTTCGGATGACCATCACATCTACTACTGTGGGCAAGAAACCCGTAAAAGAAATGGAGTGGCCCTCATAGTCAACAAAAGAGTGGCGAAAGCTGTACAGGGATGCAATCTCAAAAATGATAGAATGATCTCGATACGAATCCAAGGCAGACCTTTTAACATCACAGTAATCCAAGTTTATGCACCAACCACTGGTGCTGAAGAAACTGAAATAGACCAATTCTATGAAGACTTACAAGACCTTATAGAAGTGACACCAAAGAAGGATGTTCTTCTCATTATAGGGGATTGGAATGCTAAAGTAGGGAATCAAGAGATAAAAGGAACAACTGGCAAGTTTGGCCTTGGAGATCAAAACGAAGCAGGGCAAAGGCTAATAGAGTTCTGTCAAGAGAACAAGCTGGTCATCACAAACACGCTTTTCCAACAACACAAGAGACGACTCTACACATGGACATCACCAGATGGGCAGTATCGAAATCAGATTGATTATATTCTCTGCAGCCAAAGATGGAGAAGCTCTATACAGTCAGCAAAAACAAGACCTGGAGCTGACTGTGGCTCAGATCATCAGCTTCTTATAGCAAAATTCAAGCTTAAACTGAAGAAAGTAGGAAAAACCACTGGGCCGGTAAGATACAATCTAAGTCAAATCCCTTATGAATACACAGTGGAAGTGAGGAACAGGTTTAAGGATTTAGATTTGCTGGACAGAGTGCCTGAAGAACTATGGATGGAGGCTCGTAACATTGTACAGGAGGCAGCAACGAAAACCATCCCAATGAAAAGGAAATGCAAGAAAGCAAAGTGGCTGTCCAACGAGGCCTTACAAATAGCGGAGGAGAGAAGGCAAGCAAAATGCGAGGGAGATAGTGAAAGATACAGGAAATTGAATGCAGATTTCCAAAGAATAGCAAGGAGAGACAAGAAGGCCTTCTTAAACGAGCAGTGCAAACAAATAGAGGAAAACAACAGAATGGGAAGAACCAGAGATCTGTTCAAGAAAATTGGAGATATGAAAGGAACATTTCGTACAAAGATTACCATAATAAAGGACAAAAGTGGTAAGGACCTAACAGAAGCAGAAGACATCAAGAAGAGGTGGCAAGAATACACAGAGGAATTATACCAGAAAGATATGGATGTCTCGTACACCCCAGGTAGTGTGGTTGCTGACCTTGAGCCAGACATCCTGGAAAGTGAAGTCAAATGGGCCTTAGAAAGCACTGCAAATAACAAGGCCAGTGGAAGTGATGGTATTCCAGCTGAACTATTTAAAATTTTAAAAGATGATGCTGTTAAGGTGCTACACTCAATATGCCAGCAAATTTGGAAAACTCAGCAGTGGCCAGAAGATTGGAGAAGATCAGTCTACATCCCAATCCCAAAGAAGGGCAGTGCCAAAGAATGCTCCAACTACCGCACAATTGCACTCATTTCACACGCTAGCAAGGTTATGCTTAAAATTCTACAAGGAAGGCTCAAACAGTATGTGGATCGAGAACTCCCAGAAGTGCAAGCTGGATTTAGAAGAGGCAGAGGAACCAGAGACCAAATTGCAAACATGCGCTGGATTATGGAGAAAGCTAGAGAGTTCCAGAAAGACATCTACTTCTGCTTCATTGACTATGCAAAAGCCTTTGACTGTGTCGACCACGGCAAACTATGGCAAGTTCTTAAAGAAATGGGAGTGCCTGATCACCTCATCTGTCTCCTGAGAAATCTCTATGTGGGACAAGAAGCTACAGTTAGAACTGGATATGGAACAACTGATTGGTTCAAAATTGGGAAAGGCGTACGACAAGGCTGTATTTTGTCTCCCTGCTTATTTAACTTATATGCAGAATTCATCATGCGAAAGGCTGGGCTGGATGAATCCCAAGCTGGAATTAAGATTGCCGGAAGAAATATCAACAACCTCAGATATGCAGATGACACAACCTTGATGGCAGAAAGTGAGGAGGAATTAAAGAACCTTTTATTGAGGGTGAAAGAGGAGAGTGCAAAATATGGTCTGAAGCTCAACATCAAAAAAACGAAGATCATGGCCACTGGTCCCATCACCTCCTGGCAAATAGAAGGGGAAGAAATGGAGGCAGTGAGAGATTTTACTTTCTTGGGCTCCATGATCACTGCAGATGGTGACAGCAGCCACGAAATTAAAAGACGCCTGCTTCTTGGGAGAAGGGCAATGACAGGCCTAAACAGCATCTTGAGAAGTAGAGACGTCACCTTGCCAACAAAGGTCCGTATAGTTAAAGCCATGGTTTTCCCAGTAGTGATGTATGGAAGTGAGAGCTGGACCATAAAGAAGGCTGATCGCCGAAGAATTGATGCTTTTGAATTATGGTGCTGGAGAAGACTCTTGAGAGTCCCATGGACTGCAAGAAGATCAAATGCATCCATTCTTAATGAAATCAGCCCTGAGTGCTCACTGGAAGGACAGATCGTGAAGCTGAGGCTCCAGTACTTTGGCCACCTCATGAGAAGAGAAGACTCCCTGGAGAAGACACTGATGCTGGGAAAGATGGAGGGCACAAGGAGAAGGGGGCGACAGAGGATGAGATGGTTGGATAGTGTTTTCGAGGTTACCAGCATGAGTTTGACCAAACTGCGGGAGGTAGTGGAGGACAGAGGTGCCTGGCGTGCTCTGGTCCATGGGGTCACGAAGAGTCGGACACGACTAAACGACTAAACAACAACAACAACAAAGTAGTAGTAGTAGTAGTAGTAGTAGTCCTGGGTGCCCAATCTATTTTTTTTATAAGATATTTATTAAAGTTTTCAATTTTTTATGCAAACAAAAAACAAACAAAAAGATTAAAAAAGACATATAGTTCATAATACATACTTTTCAATAACATATTTCTCTGACCTCCTCATACCTCCCCTTCTTGTATTCCATTTCAAATTATTTGTTCAGCAAATCCTTAACTTAAAGCATTACAGCTTATAATACCACCTTATTTTCTATCCAAACCTTTTTTTTTCATATTCCTTTATATCATTACAGCTAGAAACCACTCAATTTCAATCCAACATCATTCAACATTCCTTAATTTTACAATATTTCTGTAAGTAGTCCTTAAATTTTTTCCAATCTTCTTCCGCCGACTCTTCTCCCTGGTCACGGATTCTGCCAGTCATTTCTGCCAATCCCATACAGTCAATCAGTTTCATCTGCCATTCTTCCAGAGTGGGTAAATCTTGCGTCTTCCAATACTTTGCGATGAGTATTCTTGCTGGTGGGTGCCCAATCTATTGCAGGGATGAGGAAGCTGCAAGGTGTCACCAGACTACAATTCCTATCATCCTGGACTACTGGCCATACTGGCAGGGTGGGGAGCAAATCTGACCATTTCAGTGCCTTCTCTTTCCAACCATTAAGTTCAGCTCTTCACATTCCCATGAGTTTCTGGGTTGGTTGGTTGGTTGGTTGGTTGGTTGGTTGGTTGGTTGGTTGGTTTGTCTCCCATGAAAGTTGTGCTCATTTCTATACAGGCTGGGTTAAATACCTCCACTTAAAAGGCTTGTTAAGAAAAAAGAAACATCTTCAATAGGTGCCCTAAGGACAATAGAGATGGCACCTGTCTGATAAATAACAGGGGATCCACAGAGGAAGTGCCACCACCCTAAAGGCCCCGTTCCTACATCACATGGAACAAGACCTCCTGATGAAATGGCACATGGAGGAGGCCCATTCCTGCAGAGCACAGCAATTGGTTGGGTATATAAAAGGTGAGCAGGTGTTTCGGGTGTCCTGATCCCAAGTTGTATACATCTTTCTATACCTGTACGAGCATCTTGAACTTAGCCCGGTAGCTAATTGGAAGCCAGTGAATGATAGGAGTTGTAGTCCCACAACTTCTGAAGGACATGAAGCAAGCAAGTGGTTAAGTATAGTGGTTAAGAGTGTTGGACTAAGATCTGAGAGGTCTGGGTTCAAATCCCCACTCAGCCATGAAGCTCACCTTGGGCCAGTCGCTGCCTCTTAGCCTACCTCATAAGGTTGCTGTGGGGATTAAATGAGGGGGGGGGGAGAACTGTATACGCAACCTTGAGCTGCGAAAAAGGTGGGGTGTTCTTGTTATTGGCACCCATCTACCACAAAAGAAAATGGGCAGAGGAGGAGGAAGAAAACCAGCAGAGGGGGCCCTCCACAGAGACTGGATTTGCTGGCCCTCCCAAATTTGGGGGGCCTCTGAGGCAACTGCCTTGCCTCAGCTGAGTTATAGGCTGTCCAGGATTCTGGTTCATAGCACTGGCAATTGCATGATTGTACTGCCTCAGAGTACATGTGAGGGGTTTGCGTTATTACTCACTCAAACACACACACAGCAACACTCAGATGATCCTGACCTGGTTTCACTACACTTTTTTCTATATTTTATCCATTTCACTTCAGCACAGCATTGCACAGCTATTTTTTTCGGTGCGTTCAGAGACAACGTGTGCATGCAAGTTCTCCCAGGCGTGGAAAGTTAACCATCAGTTTCAAAGGCCTCTTAGCTGACCACATCTGCTAAAAAGTTCTGTCCTTGAGATGACCCTCAGCACAGGGCCAGCACCCTAGCAAAGCAGTCAGGCTACATTAAGGTAGTTCTGTAAGTGGAACACCTGGCATCTTTTTCTTCACAAAATACTGTATATAGGAGAGGGGGCAATCTGGATCGCGCTTTGGGAGAGGCAGGCTTAACCACACGCCCACAACATCTTTTCCAAGGCCATCACTCTGCCCCGCCAGGTGCAATTTATTCCCATTAGTGACCCCTAAGGGCATTGGCTGGTGCACCAAGTCACTGTCTACTTTGACCCTTAGCTGAGCAGAAGGGGCGGTGGAAATGTTGTTGGTGGCACAGCAGTACACCCTGGGAGCGAGTTCCCCCCCCTCCCCTCATTACCAGTTAACAGCAGATGCTCCGCTATTGTAAACAATCATTTGTAATTAAAGCAACTTGCCAGCAACCTGATTAGATTAACTAGTTTGAAATTAGTTTGCAATACCTTTCTTTCTTCCTTCCCCGTGCAACCCACACCCCGGGGGGGGGGGCTCCTGTACCGTAGCATTATAAGCATACGATGCTTACATTGGCATGGCTTCTTTAAAAAAAAAGTTTATAAGGATTAATTTGCATTCAAAGGGGGTTTCAATGAATCGACGGCTACAGCAAGCTGGAACTGGTTCAATTCCATTATAACACTTAGTGAGCAGCCCACACAGAATCAGTTTGGTGGGGGAAATGTACATGGAATAGGGAACATTCAGCTCCAGCAACCGTTTTTCAGGGCCTGTACATCTTCTCTAGGAAGGCGCTTGGCATTTCACGTTGGAGCAGGGCGGGTGAGCGCTCAGAGATGATGATGGCACAGAGTCCAGCTTGTGGACTCCCGGAGTGGGACGCCTCACACCCAGGATCCAAATGCAGTCCTCCAAGGCTCTCTGCCTGGCCTTTGGGAGCCTCCGCAGGGCTCACCCTTCTTCATCAGCTCAGCTTCACAGCTTCCTTGAGCATTTCCACCTTTTTGAACTCAGACCAGGCCTTTTACTTCATGGGATGGAGAGGGCTGAGCAGGGGTGTGTAGGAACAGGCTTCCTGTGAAAGAATTGGCATCTATTGATCCATTCACTTTTGGTTTCAGCGCATGGGAATAAATAATTTATTTATACCCCACCCATCTGTCTGAGTTTGCCCAGCCACTCTGGGCAGCTTCCAACAGAATATTAAAATACAATAACCTATTAAACATTAAAAGCTTCCCTAAACAGGGCTGCCTTCAGATGTCTTCTAAACGTCTGGTAGTTATTTTTCTCTTTGACATCTGGTGGGAGGGCGTTCCACAGAGCGGGCGCCACCACCGAGAAGGCCCTCTGCCTGGTTCCCTGTAACTTGGCTTCTCTCAGCGAGGGAACTGCAAGAAGGCCCTCAGCGCTGGACCTCAGTGTCCGGGCAGAAAGATGGGGGTGGAGACACTCCTTCAGGTATACTGGACCGAGGTCGTTTAGGGAAGTGCAGCCTTTCCTCCCCCTTCCATAGAAATGGCCCCAATATTTATTGTGCCCCCTCCCCAATGACAGTGTGACTTAATATGATGCCTGCCTGCTAAACCTACCCTCTGCCCAAGGACTGGACACCATATAGTCTGGGCCCGAAGAACTTTCCACAATTTGTATCACCCCTCTTCTCCAAAGGTATGACCAGCAGACAGGTGGGGAACCTCTCTCCTCACTGACCCTGCTTAAAACTCCAAGTGTTTTTGCCTGCTGGAAATGTGTCCTTGATAATGTCCCTTTCTTCCCCAGCTAGAGAATAGAGAAGGGTGTGTGAGTGTGTCTAAAAAACTAGCCTCCGGTAGAGGTTGAAAATTGTGTTAACTGTGTTAACTATTCTGCATACCTTTGCCTTTGGCATGTGGCCCTTGGAAAGTTACTTAGAAGAGAGTGCAGCCCTCAAGCTGAAAGAATTTCCCCACTCCTGGCCTACAGCCTCTGGGAGACTCTGCCCCTGTTTCCCAGTTATACAGTTCAATAAAGGTTCTTGCTGTATCGCTGTGTCTTGCCTTGTGGGAACCCACCTACACTTCAGCATCCATCTGCATTGGGAGACAATGGAGTGTGCATCTGCGGGTGAAATCAACTCCAAACCAATGCACTAACAGCACTGAAGTGACCTCTCCAGCTTGCAAGCCTGGGCAGTGTGCCTGGAGGTCCTGGGCTGCCCAGACAACAAGACCCCCCTCTTGGCCTCACTGATGTGGTCCAAAGGAAAGCAGAGCAAGATGTTTGGTGGACTTGGTGGAAGGAGGCATACAAGGTTCCACCCAACCATCTTAGGGACTCCACTCCAGATCTGTGTAGGGCTTACTCCTTATCCTTTTCTTTTCCTGAATATATCCTGCAAGGCAGCGGAGGTTTAGGATCAGAGTTTTCTTTCTCCTAGATGGGCTCCCTTCCTGGGTCAATGAGGCCCATCTACCCCTCACTTCCACAGCGTGTGCAGAAGTCACATTCTTGACCGTTGGAGCCACTCTTGGTCTTGTCTGCTCAATCCACTGGAGCCTGCCTTCACAAGCAGAGGAAGTCTCAAACTCACTGAGGGTTTGAGGCCCATCGGCTTCCCACACCTGGTTTAGCCAGCCAGTCAAAGCTGTTCCCAGGGTGCAGCCGCTGTCACAGGCTGAGGGCTTGTAGGAGCCTGTGAGGTGAGAACTGAGTTCAGGGTGGGGACCAAAGGTGGACAAACTACCCCAGAAGGGGCACGACGTGTCCCCACCAGAGGAACTACCACTCCCCTAAGACCCCATTGTGATGGCCTGGGACTCGGGCTCAGACATGGAACCAGAGGGGTCTCAGTCCGCACAGGACCCTTTGCCTCAGGCGGCATCTGGACCAAGTGTGGGGCCTGATTCTGAAGGGCCCCAGTCTGCACAGGTTCCCCTGCAACAAGCACCAGCTGGGCCGAGTCAGGGGCCTGAGCCTGCCCTGGCTCCAGATGGGAGGATGACCTCGTTGCCTTCAGCTGGGCAATCACTTACAGCTGCTCCACTACCAGTTGGATCAGGAGAGGCTGAGGCGGCCCCTGGGTCTAGTAACCCACTGACATCTCCCGAGCTGCAAAGACTAAGGTCTGAGAGAAGGAGAAACCTGAGTACTCACAGGAGGAGTGCTTGCCTTTGGGCGAGACAGGGAGGTGAGTCACCGGGGGATCAGGACCGGCCATTACTCCATCAGAGATAAAAGGCTGCCGGACCCTGCCCCAGGTTGCGGGAGCAACATTGCTGTTTGCTGGAACCTGCCTGTGACCCTGTGCCTGACCTAGCCTGGTTTCCTGCCTTGACCCTGTCGGACTGACTCTTCGCAGAACCCTTAGATTCGGGACTGGGACTGGACCTGGACCGCGTTGCTCGGGTTAACCCCCGGGTCCAGCACACCCATACATTCCCGGGAGACTCTACTCAACTACAAATGTAACTAATAAAATTCCTTCCTGGGTTATAGTCATCTCCACCATGTTTTAAATCTGGTGGCAGCAACTGTTAAGAGCTTTTTAAAAAGTGGGCTAGACAGACTCACACACACACACAGCACCAGGGCTGAATTCTGAGGCTGCCAACAAAGGAACAATCTCCACTCCGCCCACCAAATGGACAGATGGATCAGTAGGTGTGTGAGCTCTTTTTTTACAGGCTTCTTTACGGCATGACATTTTGGCAGCCAGGCGGGGTCGTGGGGTTGGCAAGTTTCTCCTGCTTTGCATCTTTCTTTCAAGTCGCCACCTGGCTCCCTCCCTCTCTGTCTGTCTCAAGGGGGATCCAGTCCCTGATACACTCAAACGGAAGAGGCTCTTGCAAGCCAGACGGTCCCAGGTACTGCAGCTGACACACTGAGGCAGGTGAACATGCAATTACCAGAAGGGGTGGCAGGGGAAGAGAGAAAAGGACCAACTGTAGCTAAGGAGAAATGAAGAAAAAAACCCAACCCTGTACCATTCAAACCCTTCTCAACAGCATTTATCCTCCTGAGCCTACCAATCATTTTTAGTCTATCTAAGCAGCAAGCCAGAAATTCTGACTGCTCTAGAATGTCACAAGAGAATAACTATGAGAAGTATGTCAGTCCAATAATTGGGCAGAGAGTAACCATTTTTCCCGTCTAATTGTTCAGTTCTGCATATCAATTTGCAATTTCATTGTATTTTTTTAAGTCTTCGTGAAAATCCATCAGCATTTTAGTGCTAATTTCTCCTAAGCTGCAAAACTGTGCATGCAATTTCCCCTATTGAATACATTTGTGCATCCAATTTCCCCTGATGAAAACATTTTGGCAAGCTCTAATATAATGTGGTTTTTGCATGCTAATTTCATTGATACATGCATCTGTATGCATGCTTTACCCTAGCATATGCATTTTGCGCACACTGGAGAACTGCAGAGCAAAAGCTCAGAGAAGTTCAGATTTCAAAGGGTGATGCATTTCAATTCATATATTGTTTCAGGAAGTGCAGCTGGAATAAAATTTCTTACCCACCCACTAAGTCGAGGTAATGAGATCTATGGTGCCGTGGTCCTGAATAAGAAACCTCGGAAACCTGAATAAGGTTTTCCAGACAGGTAACTGTGTTAGCCTGTTGCAGCAAAAATGACACAATCATGTGGCATATTAAAAGACTTACTATGCTATATTATGACATTTATTATGATATTATAGCATTAGTTTTCACCCTGCAGCTGCTGTTGAACTACAACTCTCATGAGTCGTAGCAAGCATGACCAGGGATTATGGGAGTTGTAGTTCAGCAGCAACTGAGGCTCAAAAATTCCCCACACCTGAGTTAGAGCAACATCAGCCCAGGTTTCCCACCAATTTCTTTAACAGATGTAGCAAATACACAAAAGCGAGCTTCTCTTGACACAGCGTTGGAGTTCTTTTTTGTAAGACTAAAGAGCTCATAATGCAGATTAGCTTTCTGGTCAAAAAAACAGTTGCACTAACATTATTTTAAAAACACACACAAACTAGGGACACTAAGTGAAAAAACACAGAGCATTCTTTTCAAAAGGGAGGGTTCTTTATATTAAATCCCCGTGACTATTCAAATAGGAGAATTTAAATACAGCTGGGAACTATGCACTCTGTTAATGCAAACACATTACAGCTGGGGAAAGACTTCACACACACACACACACACACATATATATATATATATACACAGAGAGAGAGAGAGAGAGAGAGAGAGAGAGAGAGAGAGAGAGACACCTCTGGTTACGTACTTAATTCGTTTCGGAGGTCTGTTCTTAACCTGAAACTGTTCTTAACCTGAAGCACCACTTTAGCTAATGGGGCCTCCCGCTGCTGCCGCGCTACCGGAGCACAATTTCTGTTCTCATCCTGAAGCAAAGTTCCTAACCCAAGGTACTATTTCTGGGTTAGTGGAGCCTGTAACCTGAAGCATATGTAACCTGAAGCGTATGTAACCCAAGGTACCACTGTGTGTGTGTGCGCGCGCGTGCACACACACACATATTTTTATATAGTACAGATTAGGAGAATACAACTTGGTGCTCTCCAAATGCTTTGGGACTGCAGCTCCCATCATCACTGCTCTCTGGTCATGTAGGGTGGGCTGATAGGGGCTGAATTTCAACACCCCCTGAAGGTATCACGTTGGCCACCCCGGTAAGGCAACCCAATGGGTTTACAAAAACAACTCAGCAGCTTAAAGTGCACTCATTTTACAGTTTTCTCTTTAATAGATACAAACATCTGACACTTCCTTATACCTAGGAATGAAGGTCACTTACGGAGCATCGCTGTTCCAATTCCTCATTAGTTTTTCCAACTTAAAATTCACTTCTCTACATTTCCACATCAGTTTACAATTTTTTACAAAAAAGTCCTCATGAAAATTCATCTGCATTTCAGTGCAACGTTCTCCCCATGTACACGTTTGTGTGCAATTCTGTCTATAATGTTTTTCTTTTCTTCATGTTCTTAACACCAAAACACAATTTTTTAATGCACACTTGACCCTAGTTTTGTACACATAACTTGAGAATTGCGCATTTTGGAACATGGCCATGTTTAGGTCCTCATGCTGTTTTGGAAACTGCAAATTAGGGAGATTCACTTTTAAATGTGAATTTAATTTCTGCCCCATCCCTATTTCTGGGTTCTCTCTTCATGCGTTTCTTTCACCCTCTGCTCCCCAATGTTGGAATCTTTCTGAGGTAGAAAGCAAAAGAGCCCTTTCCAATCCTCAACCTTCCACTCTGGCTAATTACCGGTACCTTTCTCTCTTCCTGAATCTTGCCGGGGGGGGGGGTAAGCAGGGGGTTCCAGCCCCTAAACCTTGGTTGCCTAAATTGACAGCCGTTCTCAAGATGAATGACGGATGCCAAGCTCCGCAAAAAGCAAACGGCCGGCTACAAATCCCCCCTTGCTTATGTTGTCCTTTTTGCAACTCTGGGAGATAATCTCTTTGGGAAAGATGTCACCGCAGACTCAACTCCCCCCCCCAGAAAAAAAAATGAGGCGCCTTAACATTTTAGCATCGCTGTACATTCCTATCATAAATAACATCAACTCCCTTCTTTCCAATCAGGGGGAAAGGAAGCTTAAATCACCCACTGATGGGTTTATTACCAAACCCGCAAGGCGATAAGGACCTGAGACCAGCCCCTTGCACTTAAAATGGGGCATAAATCTCAGCTTCGCAGCCGGTTTTGAAAGGTCTTCAAAACTAGCAGGGGGCTGGGAGGTGGGGAGGTGCTTTTGTTGACAGAGCTTCACTCCCCCCCCAAAAAGGGGGGGAAGGGAGCCAAATGACTACATTGCCTGATCCCAATCCAGTGCTTTAGCCTCTGTCTGCCTTTCTCAGACTGCCCTCAGCTGGTCCTCATCTACCTACCTTCTTAAGAACATAAGAAGAGCCCTGTGCTCCAGGTGGGAAACCTGCAAGTGTGACCTGAACACAAGAGCACTCTGCAGTTTCCAGCACCAGAGTCCAGTCCATGAATGAATGAACTTTATTACGGTCACAGACCAGGATAAAAAAACAAACAAAAACAACATATAAATAAAATAGTAGTTAGGATTTTTTTAAGAGATAATTGTTAGAGCAAATAAGGACAAAGAAACAAGCACAGGATAAAACATCTGAATAAAATGCAAGATTAAACACGGATAATGGATGGGTAAAAACTGATAATTAAAACAGATAAGAACTAAAAAACAATCAAAAACACGCAGTTAAAACAACTGTAAGAGCATCAGAACTAAAAGGCTCGCAGTTAAAATAACTATAAGAGGCTGGAGAGTAGAAGCCTCTGAAATAGAGGACACTCACAACATTAGAAACTGATGTGCAAATATGGTTAAAACAGACAATTAAAACAATGTACAACAATAAACTATCCCAGGGAGTTGACTCAGAGTTAGAGTCAAGTCCAGTGCAGTTCAGGTGGCTGTCAGGTTCCTCCTCCTTGGCCTCGGTGTTGTCCTTGTAGAACTCAACAATGAGTTTGGTCTCCCTGCCTTGCCCCCTACCAGTCTCAGCGGACAGCAGCCCCCACTGTTCAGAACCTTCCTAGAAATTCAGGAGATATCATTCTGCCAACCCCATAGAAACGTAATGTGCCAAGTTCTGCAATGCTTCTAGTCCAGGCATGGGTGACTAGGGGGTTCTCTCAGCCGGAAAAGGGTGTGCAAAAGGTACCACTCTATTATGCCTTGTTCAGACCACACCTGGTATACTGTGTCTAGTTTGGAGCACCACAATTTAAGAATGATATTGCAAGCTGGAACGTGGGCAGAGGAGGCCAACCAAGATGATCACTGTCTGGAAACCATGCCTTATGCTTGAGAGAGCTGGGTATGTTTAGCCTGGGAAAGAGGAGACTGAGAGAAGATATGATAGTTATCTTCAAATATCTAAAGGGCTGTCCCATGGAAGAGCAAACAAGCTCCTGCTCTGGAGGGAAGGACCCAAACCAATAGCTTCAAGTTACAGGAAAGAAGATTCCAACTGTTAAGTTGTGGGTGAACATATCAGACGACACAGTGATTCTTCAAACAGCTCTTGTTTATTCACAGGCCAGGACAGAACTGAACTGAAGGGTTCAGCCAGCCTGCTTATATAGAGCTCCAGTACCACGTAACTGTAACAATTTTCTAAAACTATCCAATCACTGAACGTCACTTTCAATCCCTTATTTGCATAACTACAGTATCCCCCTGCTGGCCCAGGGTGAGAACTTCAGTAACACCAACTAAGCATCAGGGAGAACTTTCTGACAATAAAGGCAATGTTTACAGTCATTGCTCCACCTACTTTTGCTTCTGGCCCCTCCCATTGGTGGCATATGGCCCCTGGAAAGCTGCCCAGAACAGAATGTGGCCCTCTGCTGCACAGCAACAGGAAACAAATCTTCTCTGCCATCTTTGCCAAAGCTGCTATCATGTCTCCTCTTAAGCTTTCCTTTTCCAGGCTGGACATAAACTTCATGAAGCCCTTTAGACACTTGAGAAACACTAGATATAAAACAAGCAGAAAGTGCCCAACTTTGCTTGGAAACTCACGAGAGAGAGAGAGAGATTTTTAATTTCATTTTTTAAAAATGCTGTTGGGTAAACAATAATATACAATCCTGCCCAATATGGTAATAGCAGTTTTTAAAAGCAAGCCTGCCATTTCGATCCGCAGTGGTGCTTGATTGTATACAAACAGAGGCAAAAGCCTGCTATCTTCAGTTCTAGGAACCACTAGGCCAAATTCGGTCACAGTACCTTTAAGAGGCATTTGAATGCAGAGCAAACAGGCAAACAAACAACTTTCCAAAATATATAGTCGCAGTCTAGATAGAAGGTGGATAGATAATGATATGGTATCATCATCATCATCATCAAGTTGCTGACCACAGAGGGCTGACGGGGACCGGGTGCAAGAAGCAAAACGGGGGGGAAAGACCAGGAGCAAAACCAGCCAAGCCAAGAATATTTTGAGAGTTGGAAGCAAAGAGAAAACAGAGCAAAAACCGGACAGCTTGTGACACTCATCTCTTCACCTGAGGTGGTGAGAGACGTAGGCTTAATCAACACTTTTTAAGTGACAGGCAAACTGAAGGTGCAGTGAGTAATCTGAGTTGATGCTGGATTTAACACTGTGCTTTTAATATATAAAAATCATAATATTCTGCAACGCACGCAGTATAATTATATTACGCTTGAAACAGCCCAGCCACTGAAACAAGAATAGCTCCCAACATTTTTTCCATCAGTCAGATTTGGAAGAGAAGCCTTTAAAAAGGGAATATGAGATCTGCAGCAGAACTGCAAACAAATCATCTCTTGCAGGAAAAAGCTCTCTTCTCCCTCTGCAGAAATAGAGGAGGAAATATATTTAGCTAAACGTGACGTGCACTAGGATCAGATCCAGCAACAAGCAGGTGATCCCCTGAATGTACAAAACAGCAACACGCTTCCACTGGTGTTTAGAGAGAATTATTCAGTCCAAGAGCATCAAACATATCTCAAAGTTCTTTCTCCAGGGAAAAAGCTCAACACAGCGAAAGAAAAGTCATGGGATGTATAGCTTCTGTCTGAAGATGCAAGAACCCTGTTCAAAATGCATCGGGAGCCTTTTTTGACTGAATAAACCTGAATATATAGTTTTGCCTCAACCAGAGAGATCAGTGATACCCTGCTAGAGACCAAGGAAGCTGTTTATCCTATTGTCCATCTATCTCAGTGTTGTCTACTCTGATGGGTAGCATCTCTTCAGGGTTTCAGACAGACTCTTTCCCATCACCAGCTATCTAGACAAGACCATTAAAAAAACACAGAGAGATTGAACCTGGTACCTGCATGCAAAACAGCTGCTCTACCACCAAGCTATTTCACTTCCTGTGGTCCCCAATTGCACTTCCCATGGTCCCCAATTACAGGCATGCCCTTCCCATGGTCTCCGAATACAGCCACTCATAAAACAAGGGCTATGAAGTTGGAAGTGTATCGTTTCAAGTTGGCTTGAGCCCTAGAGTCCCAAGCTCTGGAAGAAATGTGGGAGTGTGGACTGGAAGAGGCCAGAAGGCACCAGCAAGGACAAAAATATACCATATTTTTTGCTCTATAAGACGCATGAGACCACAAGACACACCTAGTTTTTGGAGGAGGAAAACAAGAAAAAAATATTCTGAATCTCAGAAGCCAGAACAGCAAGAGGGATCGCTGTGCAGTGAAAGCAGCAATCCCTCTTGCTGTTCTGGCTTCTGGGATAGCTGTGCAGCCTGCATTCGCTCCATAAGATGCACACACATTTCCCCTTACTTTTTAGGAGGGAAAAAGTGAGTCTTATAGAGCAAAAAATACGGTATCCCCTTCCTGACCTACCTCTCTCCAAGCTGGTTCCTTCACTTTACAAGGAGGGGGCAGATTTGCATGCCTGTCAATACAATAATATGTCATCGGTTTTTTTAAAAAACATGCTAAATAGCAGAGCTAGAGATATGAAACACAGGCAATTAGCCCCTTCATCCATTATTATCCCATAATTAGCTCTGCAAAGTCCCCAGCAGAAGATGCAGTAAAGGCCACATGCTTACATGTTCTTGACTATCACTGGGCTGCACCTTGGAGTGACGTCATGTCCAGATGTTGCGAATTAGGGCCAAATCAGAAGGGGACCGGGGTGCTTTGATGGAGAGCAGGGCGAGGCGTTGCCAGGGTGAGTATCTGGTCCACAAAGGCACCACCCTCATTGCATAGGCAGCAAGATTCTCAGAGAGAACGAGAGAAAAGTCTCTTCAAAGCCGTATCATCCCCAATCATAAAATGCACCAAATCCAATTTGGACACCATCGATTTTTTTATGTAACTATTTCAGAGCCCCAAGACCTGGAGAAGGGAATATTGATCAGCTAAAGAGTCAGATCTTGGCAAACAGCACTCCAAGACCAAGCTTGACAAATTGAAGATGATAATTAAAAATTGAAACACCATGGCAATGTGGACTTTTTCTACTATTTCTAGAGACCTTCAGCCAAAGACCTATCGGCTCAGCTTTAAAAAAAATAATAAAAAAGTGTAGGCAAAAGTCTCCCCCAGCGCCGCCACCACCTCTCCTGGCTCTCTGTCCCCCTGGGTTAAAGAAATGCAGGCCTGGGGGCTGAATGGCTAGGGCTATGCATCCCCCAACCCTATATCCAGTTTGGAGCCCGATCCAACCCAGGACTCTCCAGTGCCAACCAACCCGGGTCCAGGTTCTGAACCAAAGGAGATGCCTCGCCCAGTATTTAATTGTGCAATAAACATGCCATCAGAAGGAGAGGGGCGAGATGCACAGAGGCTACCTGCCAGTATTATCTTCTCGCCCTTGCCTCTCCTTGCTGCCCGGATCACCCTGCGTGGACCCAATTTGTGCTGCAGCGATCTGGGGCTGCCTCCTGGATGGAGCACAGTGTGTGTGTATATACAAATATAAAGGAACACAGGAAGCCGATTTATACCAAGTCAGAGCATTGGTCCATCGAGCTCAGTATCGTTTGACTGGCATTGGCTCTCCAGGATTTCAGACAGGTTCTTGCCCAGTCCTAGCTGTGGGCGGCGAGGGCAGAACCTGGGACCTTCTGCATGCAAGGCAGATGCTCCACCACTGAGCTACAGCCCTTCCCATTAGAACCCTCCTAATTTTGTGTGCTAAAATATCGCTGGTGGAAGTTAGCATTCAGTGCTTCACCCACTTTTCCCTCTGGCTAAGCATAACTTAGACTACAGGTAAAGGTAAAGGTAAAGGGACTCCTGACTGTTAAGTCTAGTCATGGCCAACTCTGGGGTTGCGGCGCTCATCTTGCTTTACTGGCCGAGGGAGCCGGCGTACAGCTTCCCGGTCATGTGGCCAGCATGACTAAGCCGCTTCTGGCGAACCAGAGCAGCGTATGGAAACACCGTTTACCTTCCCGCCAGAGCAGTACCTATTTATCTACTTGCACTTTGATGTGCTTTCGAACTGGTAGGTTGGCAGGAGCAGGGACTGAGCAACGGGAGCTCACCCCGTCGCGGGGATTCGAACCGCCGACCTTCTCATCGGCAAGTCCTAGGCTCTGTGGTTTAACCCACAGCGCCACCCGCGTCCCTCAGACTATAGGTATAAGGAGCAAAAAGTGGCCTTGCAGGCTTCTCTACAGGGCGCTCAGAGCTCTCCCCAGGCCACAACCTACCTGAACTACCCCTCTCACAGGCCCTGCTGTGCACCCTTCTTGAGTGCTGTTGCCTGGGCAGAATGCGTCCTTGAACTCTGATCATGCCTCATGCTGGCCAGGACGGAGAGGGGTGAGGGCGTGTGCGCGGAGACCAGCAGTAGGTGAAATTCACACTCATTCCTTCATCCACTTTTGTCTCTGTTTCTGCACGCACACCCGGGGGGGGGGGTGCCTCTCTGAAGGCTGCCCAGAGCCCCAGCTCTCACTGTAGGGCAGAAAATGGGGATTCTCCGCACCATTTCTACCAAAAGCTTTAAGGCATAAGGAAGAGCAGTGCATAAGTCAGGGTGCAGGGCACAGGTTCAACAGGTATGTCAGAGCTGGGAGAGAATGTGATACCCTCCAACATTTCTCCAATGAAAATAGAGATGTCCTACTCCATTATTATTATTATTATTATTATTATTATTATTATTATTATTATTATTATTATTATTATCCCACCCATCTGACTGAGTTGCCCCAGACTGGATCCAAACACATCAACAAAGCGTTTCAGGAAAACGAGTTGTAAATCTCAAAATGGGAAATCACGTTGGCGAAAGATGGAACTACACAGCGCCATCTGGTGTCACAGTATTATAATGTGTATAAAACATGGCTTCCATCCTATCCAAAAACATAACAAAACATTAAAAACTTCCCCATACAGGGCTGCCTTTGGGTATCTTCTAAAGGATGTATAGTTACCTATCTCCTTGACATCTGGTGGGATGGTGTTCCACAGGATGGGTGCAACTACTCAGAAGGTCCTCTGCCTGTGTGAGTGAAGATGCTGATCCAACAAGCAACACCCATCCCGAATATTCATTTTGAAGTGCAAGGGGCAGGCAGCTCTTTTCACAAGCAAGCGGTCTCTCCTTTGAATTGTCTGTCTTTGAAAGGCTTGTTCACACTGCCATTGATGGCATGTGTCCTCAGATCAGGATCAGACCTATTCAAGTCACCTCCCTAGGAGGGAGGGATTGCTCCCTGGTAGGAGGCAGGGCAGGAGTCAGCTTCACTGCATGAAGCTGGTTTTAGGCTTGGGACACCCAAGGGTGGGATGCTCTTCTGACAGCCTGCTCGGCCCCTTCCCCGGATCTGAACCTCCAGCCCCGAACCTCAGGGTCCAGGGGTCCTGATCGGCTCTCCAGCAGCATGCCAGGACCTGACCCAGGGTCATCCAGCTCCAACTCTCTGATCACCTCCCAGCCCCCTTCCAAATCCAGCCAACTTCTCCAAGACATCTCCATAGGACTCAAGGCTCCCAGAAGGAAGTGCAGTCCTCTGGCTGAAAAGCAGTCCCCACCCCTGGTGTCGGTAAAAGAACAGTCACACAACCCATCCAGCTTAGCTTTAGGGAATAGTCCTGTAAAGTCTGATAGAATGGGCATGTGCCAGTGTGTAAATGGTCTGTGAGATTAACCAGCAATGTCTTAAACGGCACAGGATAACAATACTTCAAGGACTGCCTCTCCTCATTTGAACCTACCCAGAACCTGTGATCATCAATTGAGGGCCATCTTCATGCGTTTTCTCCACAAGAGGCCTGGAGAGTGGTAACATGAGAACGGGACTTTTCTGCAGTGGCTCTCTATTTGTGGAATGCACTCCCCAGGGAGGCTCGCCTGGTGCCTTCATTGTACACCTTTAGGCAAAAAAAATTCTTCAACCAGGCCTTTGGCTGATAAAACAATCTATGACTATTTAAACGTATTTGTGGGAGGGGGTTTATTGGGATTTTTTTTTGTTTTGTTATTACGTTGTGTATTTTGTGTTTTCTTTTTGCATTTTTATGTTGCAAACTGCCCTGTGATCTTCGGATGAAGGGCAGTAAGTAAATTTATAAATAAATAAAAACAAACAAGCAAAGCTCATTGTCAATGTGCAACACCCACTCCACTTTTCTGGCACTCCCTAGCAACAGTTTCCACTAGAGCAGAATTCCTGGTCCATATATGCTCATCCGTGGGGCACTGCTACAAACCGTTTTGCCCCACTGCAGGCTCTGGAGTCTCCCACCAGGTCTACCCCACTGCTGCAACAAGCCTCTTCCGAAACCAGTTGGAAAGCAAACAGACTCCATTAAAACATCACCACCACCTGGGATGGCAACCACAGTGCTGGTTTTCCAGAGCCCCAAGGGAATAGCCAAACAGAAAAGCAGCAGGAAAATGTCCTTTTTGTTGAGCTAAATCTGCAGCACAAAACCATTTTGAAAGTACATTTCCATAAGCATAGCTGCTAAGAGATGTACACCCACAAGCTATCTTCACCATGGTAGCTACCCACACCAGAGAAGATGGGGATGTCAGAGAAAAGATTGCTATAATGAGCTGGCAGGTGGTATGTGTGTGTGTAGTATAGCTCGAAATGAAGTGGATCTGTTTGCTTTCAAACTGGGGAACTCAGCAAAGGTATGGCGGTGAACTGGGTTTGCCCATTCATTGACAGCTTAGCCTACCTCACAGGGTGGCTGTGAGGACAAAGAGGCATGGTCCTTGTTTGTAGCTTTGTTCTCCTTGGAAAAAAGTCTATCTGTCTCAGATACTGTTTTATTTTATTTGTTTATTACATTTCTATCTCACCTTTCCTCCGAGGTGTCATATTAGTTTCTTTTTTAAAAAAAAATAATATTTATTGGAATTTTCAAAAAATAAAGAAAAAACATAAAAAAATTAAAAAACACATAAAATTTACATTTCTTACTGTCAATGACCAATTTCCTTGACTTCCCCACACCTCCCCTTCTTGTATTCCAATTCCAATTTTTAGCTCAGCAAGTTCTTGTCCCCAAACTTTACCTTATTTTCTCTAATTCATTTTAGTTAACCAATTTTAACTTATAAACCTCAATCTTTATACATCAATACTTATTCTTAAAAATCTTTTTCTATGGTTCGCCCCATCATTTTAGTTAACCAATTTTAACTTATAAACTTCAATCTTTATACGTCAATACTTATTCTTAAAAGTCTTTTTCTAAGGTCGGCCCCAATTCCCTTCCCTGAAATCCCCATTTTTATGTTAATGTCAAAACCAAATTAAATAAAACAGAATATAGTTATACACCCTTTGGATTCCCAAAGCCCCACCACCCCCTTTCCCGGTTTCGAACCCCAACAAAAGTCCATCAGTCCATCTGCAGTCAGCCTGGCGACGTCACGTACGAGGCTCTCAATTCTCTCTCAATTCCTCTCTGCCGGTTTTTTTGATAGTCTCTCTCTCTCTCTCTCTCTCTCTCACACACACACACACACACACCTTATCCTCACCACAACAACCCTGTGAGGTAGGTCAGGCTGAGGGTGAGTCACTGGCCCAAGGTCACCCAGTGAGCTTCATGGCTGAGTGGGGATTTGAACCCTGGTGTCCCAGGTCGTACTCTGACCACCACACCACACTGTTAAGAGGGAGAACACAGAGTCCCTTTCTTCAAGGAGAAGAGAGATACACTCAGGGACTGACCCTCTTCATTCTCACAACCACCTTGTGAGATCTGCTAGCTCAGACCCAAAGCTCCTTCTGGCCAGGTATCTTGCTTTTCACAGCAGCCAAATCAAAGCCCGCTTGAGGCTATCCTTGGCAGTCTCCTCTCTGAGACCCCCTGGTAGCAACAAGCAGTCACTATGCATTGGTCGGCACGTATCATGGCCACAAACTGAGAACTTTCAGAGTCATTGTTCTCTAGAAGCAGGAAGAGTCTGCCCACTCCCAAGTAGGGCAACCCACCTCAGATCATGTACTAAAATTCAGGGACGGGCAGCTGCCCTTAAGTCACATGATCACTAGCCATGGTCCAAAACTCACACCAAGAACCTCTGGACCAAAACCTTCAGGGTCCTGAACCAGCACTCCTCCAAATCAGGACCTCCTAACTGCCTTACTTGGTGTCCTCTCAGCTGAGCAGCCAACTACCTAGGACAGCAACATCCCTGATGGGTCAGGACCCTAGAACAGCCTCTCAAACTTGGGTTCCCTAGATGTTGTTGGACTACAACTCCCATCATTCCTAGCCACCACAGCCAGTGGTCAGGGATTATGGGAGCTGTAGTTCAAGAACATCTGGGGACCCAAGGTTGAGAAAGGCTGGTCTAGAGCAATGCTATTTTAGAGAAACTGTGGGGGATTAAAATTTTACTAGCTTACAGACGAAGACATCCAGTGTTCATGGGGGAAGGGGCAGACTCAGAAGGGTCACCCATTTACGGAAGATGATGCCAGGGCACTGAGCTTTGGCAACATGCCAACTCCTGGCCTGAACAAGCTAGATGCCTCCTGGGAAGAATACCTTTGCCATTTGCTCACAGCATCAGTAAAGACCAACAATGGGGACCTCGGGACCTCCAGACCAGCTCCCTTCATCTCTGAAATCTGGAAGGCTTCCCAACCCAGAGGCTGGCCTCCACTTCATACATTTGCCTCATTTTCCTTTCAACTCTTGGGACAAAATAGTTTGATGCCCCCTAAGACTTTGGGAGGGGGGGACTGAGTCCTTGCGTGTGTTTCCCTGCTTCAGTCTTCTTACAATCCCCTCCCTTCTCCCATCACCCCCAATCACATCTATTTGGTTGGCCTGTGTCTCAACAAGGACCAGGCTACTACGGGTTTTGTTTCACTACATTTCCCAGCAAGAGCTGATAAAACACCAGCCCAAGCACTCCACTGGGAGGAAGAAAAATGTAATTTGCGACTCGGGACCTGTGAATTTGCCAGGAGGATTTGTGATTAGAAAAAGTTTCCCCATGTGACGCTCTCGTTCTCACTCATTCACTCTTTTCACACACAGGGAGATACATGGTTGGTTTTGTCAGATAAGCAGAAATTGATATTTTTTATAAGCTGGGGGATGAAAATGGGAAGAAATTGCAGAAAGTTCCTTTTCCCAGAAGTAGGAAATCTGACCTCTTCCTTTGAGGAAGGGCCATAGCTCAGGGGTAAGAGCTTCTGTCCTGCATGCAGAAGGTTCCAGGTTTAATCCCAGGTGGGGCTGGGAAACTCACTGGCTGAATTCCTGAAGAGCCAGTTAGTATTTCCTTGTGGATCTAAACTGGGTCACTGTCTTATCACACAATTATGGTTAACCCAGTAAATTTTGCTAGGTAAGTTCTCTAAAATTGTTGGCAGAGGGGAGGAACATGCTGAACTAGTTTCAAGCACATACCAGCCATAGGAAAAAAATGGATTACCACCAAATCTATATCCCCAACTGCCCACAAAGAGAGTGCAAGGCTGTTGAAAGAGCTAGACTTTATTGCATTTGTACAGATCTGATCTCCTGCCAACCTAGCAGTTTGAAAGCACGTCAAAGTGCAAGTAGATAAATAGGTACCGCTGCTCTGGTTTCGCCAGAAGCGGCTTAGTCATGCTGGCCACATGACGCGGAAGCTGTACGCCTGCTCCCTCGACCAATAAAGCAAGATGAGCGCCACAACCCCAGAGTCGGTCACGACTGGACCTAATGGTCAGGGGTCCCTTTACCTTTACTTTACAGATCTGACAGGATAGAGAGGTTTTCCTGGTCACCATTTGCAGATTTCTTTAACGTCATGCAGTATCATCATAGCTTTCTTCTACAATCCTAACAAGCACTTGTCAACAAGAGGCTTCGTATCTCTAAAAGTTAGCTGCAGTCAAGTCCCATTAATTTCAAATGTTAGTTCACACGTGATTCTTCTGATGACCTGCATGTGTGAAGGAATGGTCATAGTTAGCATGTTCACCGACACATTGCGTTGGATCCAAGTTAAGTCAGGCCCCATCTGCACTATACACAGTAAAGCAGTAATGTACTACTTTAAACAGTTGTGGGGAAGAATCCTGTGAACTGCAGCTCGTCAAGGGTCCTGACAGTAGTTAAAGAAGGTAAAGGGACCCCTGACCATTAGGTCCAGTTGTGCCCGTCTCTGGGGTTGCGGCACTCATCTCGCTTTATTGGCCGAGGGAGCCGGCATACAGCTTCCGGGTCATGTGGTCAGCATGACTAAGCTTCTTCTGGCAAACCAGAGCAGTGCACAGAAACGCCATTTACCTTCCTGCCGGAGCGGTACCTATTTATCTACTTGCACTTTTGATGTACTTTCAAACTGCTAGGTTGGCAGGAGCAGGGACCGAGGAACAGGAGCTTACCCCGTCTTGGGGATTCGAACCACCAACCTTCTGATCGGCAAGTCCTAGGCTCTGTGATTTAACCCACAGCGCCACCCGCGTCCCCCGACAGTAGTTAGGAGACCCCCTATTCACCTCACAGAGTTGCAATTCCCAGTCATTGACAGTGGCAGACTTTGGCAATTTTCAGTAATATGGCGCCCTGAGCAAAGCCAAAATTCGGCACCCCAAAAATGGACCTTCTCAATTATGGATCTTCTCAATTTTGTGCCCCCTCAACTCAGTGCCCTGTGCTGAGGAACCACCCTCACTGCCCTAAATCCAGCAACAGTCCTTGGGAAGAGGGATTGATCACTCTGAGCACTGTAGCTCTTTGAAGGCAACAAGGGCCTCCTAATTTCTCTCCAAACCCTTAACAAACCACAGATCTCAGCATCCTTTGGGGGAAGCCGTGATTAACATTTCCTGTTGGTTCCACTGCAGCCTAACTAAGCTGAACTTAGTATTTACGTGAGAAGAGGTTTAGCTCACATATTTAGATGTCAGTCAGAAAGTGTGCAGTAAGCAATGTGTGTACATGTGTGAGCACTCTGCACATACATCCTGTGTACATATGTAAACCAACCATTGCTGTGACCCATGTGGGCTGGATTGTGCTCTCAGCTGCTCTGCTTTATCAATACATAGCTTCTGGAACCGCAAACAGGTACCACTTGCTTTTAAAAAAAAGAAAAATCTTCAGTGACCACGATAGCTAGATGCTTCCTTCAATTCAACAATGTTTGATCCATTCTAAAACAGAAGGAAACCACTGAAGTGGGGATTACTTAGGTTTGTCCAGGAGGCATGTGCATAAAAACTGATGCAACACTTTCAGAACAAGCAAGCATGGATCTGTGCCTCAACTGAGGAGTCTGACGTGAGGCAGGCAGCTTGCTAATAGAAAGCCTGCAGGTTTCTTAAAAAGAGGAGCAGAGAGTCCCAAACTCAGTGTGAAGCAACACAGAAATAAATCACAGTCGCACCAAGATCCGAAGGGGAGGAAAAAGAGGAGGCAAGACTCAGTCTCCTCAAAAGGCTGCCAGCTAAGTTCGCCTCTCCCATCTTTTCTTTAGTCGTCGCTGTGTGTGTTTTTAACAATGCTGTTTAGGAAGCAGAGAAGCCCATTAGGCCTCAAACAACTTGATTGTGTTCAAGGAAGGCAGAAGGATGGCTCTCTCGCCACCCAACTTGGCTTCCGAGATTTTCATCACGTTAAAGAGATGGGGGACTGACTGTCAACATAGATCAGCAAACGTTTCGCCTCAGTAATTCTTTACAGGGGGAAAAGCAGCGACAACCACCTCCCGGCCAGCACACTCTGCTCAGGGAGGCGACGCAATTCCACAGAGATCTCAGGAAAGCAGGCTGAAAAGGCAATGAGTTGGGTGGGGGGAGATATACCCAGTATCAGGCACAAAACACAGCCTCTTGATCAACTTTGTGCTTTGCCACAGAAAAAGGAGAGGAGGAGAGAGAAGAGGGGAAGCAGCATTCATTAACTTTTTTTTACAAATGCTTCGATCCAGAGTTACTGCACTGGAGAGAGAGAGTACAAAACTGAAGTAACAGGAAGGGGGGGTGCAATACTATAATAACCCCTAAATCCCTTAATTTAATAAGGGGGGGTCCAGTCTGAGGAGGTTTCCCACTGCATCTCTGATTGAGTTACCAGCTCTGTTTTCTTTTCCTTGATCACACGTATATTTTATTTATTGTAATTAAAAGAATTCACATGCATCTCAAAGTGACTTACAAACCTTTGAAGTACAGTGGTACCTCGGGTTACATACGCTTCAGGTTACAGACGCTTCAGGTTACAGACTCCCCTAACCCAGAAACAGTACCTCCGGTTAAGAACTTTGCTTCAGGATGAGAACAGAAATCGTGCTCCGGTGGCACGGCGGCAGCTGGAGGCCCCATTAGCTAAAGTGGTGCTTCAGGTTAAGAACAGTTTCAGGTTAAGAACGGACCTCCGGAACGAATTAAGTACTTAACCTGAGGTACCACTGTACACATTTTATTTTCAAACACAGATGGAAACACTGGGAAAGAAAAACCTTGGAGCAGTGGTTCTCAAACTTTTTTCCTTGGGCCACACTTTCAGAATAAATATTTGCTCGTGCCACACTGAATATTTTATTGATAAGAAATACATTGGGACACAAAAAGAAGCAACACCTAGAAGTGCTTGATTTATAACATAGAACACAACTACTTTGTAATATGATCATGGGACATCCAGAAAGTAAAAAAAAAAAATGAAGCTACATAAGACCAAGAATCATTCCCAAAATATAATTATGAATGAGCCCCTTACCTATGTACCTTAAGTCTGTATACAAACTCAATGAGAGGCGTGAGCTTGCTTTTGCCAGGTAACCTCCTTTATTTTAGGTCTGATTTGAGACAAACAAACTCTCATCTCCTCATCAACACAAAGAATCCTTTCTCTTTTCTGACCTTTCGTATTTGTCAAGAGTTTAAAATCCTTGTTCACAACAATATGTGGTGGAGAACTGTAGATGACCAGGCAATGCTCTTGAAGAAAAGCATGGATACTGGTTCTGCCTGTATACCCAAAAGAAATTGTTTTGATCCTATACTACACCACCCTGAAATGTTTACATGTTTCCTTGGTGGTCCTTGAATCTTCCTGCCACGCTTGCCCTGCCCTCCTGCCACGCCAGTGTGGCGCACCACACCCTTTGAGAACCACTGCCTTAGAGCCATGCTCACAGGGCAAAGGCCTCACAACCATCTTCCCCCCAAAAGCTCAGGGCAAGATCCATGGTTCTCCCACACTTACTCACATTGGCCCTGCAAGGTGAGCTTCAAAGAGAGACTGGCCCAGTGCCAGTCCAGGTGGCAGCCTGGCTCTCCCTCCCACACTCTTAACCGCTACCCCAAGTCAGAAGCACACCTGGAAGCAGCACACCTACAGGAGCCTCCTTTGAAGACCAGCTTCCTTATGTTTGTTTATTCAACAAAATCTATATATGCTTGATTGGTCTGACTCACTCTAAGGCAGCTTCCTATGTTCTCTGCCCAGTGCTGATTACACAAAGATGTGCAAAGCATCACTACTTTTTTTGAGAGAGGAAAGGGCCATAGCTCAGCTGCAGGGACTTTCTGCATGCTAGGCAATCTCCAAGTTAGGAAGGAATCGTGTCTGCTGCCAGTCAGTGTGGACAGTACTGAACTAGATGAACCAAATGGCCTAACTCAAAAGAAGGCAGATTCCAATGTTCCTATAGAGCAGGGTCCGGGGGCAGGCTTTCTCTGTGGTAGCTTCCCGCCAACAGAATGACCTCCCCTCTGAGGTGTGCCTCACCACAACTTTGCTTTTCTTCCACCAACCGGAGATGGGCCTCTTTGTCCAGGATTTCATGGCGAATTGACACAGACACTCTCATTTTCCTACTCATATTGAAATACAGTCATACCTCAGGTTGAAGTAGCTTCAAGTTAAGCATTTTCGGGTTGTGCCCCACGGCAACCCAGAAGTAACGGAACGCATTACTTCCAGGTTTCACCACTCGCGCATGCACAGATGGTTAAAACGACATCACACGCATGCGCAGAAGTGGAGAATTGCGACCCATGCAGATGCAGGTTGCGTTTGCTTCAAGATGCGAACGGGGCTCCGGAACAGATCTCGTTCACAGCCAGAGGTACCACTGTACTGCCCCTCAATGAGGCCAAACTTAGATTCACAAAATGTTTAGGGGTATGCGTACCCCTGCATCCCCCCAGAAAAAAGCACTGATATTTTGATCAAAATAAATGATAATAATAAAATGTCCAGTAGCACCTTAGAGACCAACTAAGGGAGATATTTTGATGTGTGTTTTTGGGTTGTTTGCTTTCCGTCCAGGAACCTTTGGGTAAAGAGTAGATTATGCAGAGAGAGGGCGGGGGGAAGAGAAGGGAGATGAACTAATCTGGAAGATGTTTCAGACACAGAGTGCCTTGTGGTTCCCAGAGATTTTGTGAACCTTTACAATAAATGCAATGGAAGTCCTCCTTCCATTGCCACAGGCTCAATATCATCTTTGCCCTCAATGCATACACACACAAAATACTCACACAGCATCAAAGTCACAGGCATGCACACACATACCCTCCCAAGGACCAAAACCACAATGATCAAAGCCTGCACACAAGCAACACTAAAAGCCATTCATCTCTTTTGGACCCCAGGATGAAAAGATACAAACAGGTGCAGCCCTGAAGCTACAGAAGAGCAAAACAAGGTTTCGCCTCCCCAGTGGGCAAGATCAACGGTCTATCAAGCTGAGAGTTTTCCAGGCTTCTGATAGTGGCTCAGTGTGGGCTGGGGGGGTTCCTAAATTCTTTTTTAAAAAAAAGGATGTGCAATGCTTTTACACTCTCTCAGAATTTGGCTGTAAGAGGCAATAAGTCATTGCTCTCAGAGGTACCTGTTGCCCTATTTTTTGTTAACGACAAAGGTGTGCTTCTGTTGTAAGAACACTTCTCCAGAAGATAAAAGTGCCTTATACTAACTACTCTGACTGGCAGAAGCTCTCCATGGTGCCAGGCAGATGGCCTTCCCAATCACCTGATATTCAAGCCTTTATTTAAAAACAAAAAAAGATATTACATGACAGGGATTGAACCTGTGACCTTCTGCATGCAAAGCACATGCTCTGCTGTTGAGCTATCTGCCTGCTGCATCATGTAATGTTGTGGCAAAGCAGGGAGACAAGGACACACTAATCCCCAATTAAATCAAACCAATAATCCCAGATCCCTTGCAGACAACCAGCTTATTGAGCATTTGTTTGCACGTTTGCAGGGAGGTTAGGCAATGTCGCCTATTTATTGAACATTCATTTTGATTTGTTAGCAGGGAGGTTAGCTTGATGTTGCATCAAGCTAAAGTTATCCCACACTGTTCCTTCACCACTTCGTTTATTGCAAAAAAAAGCTGTTGGGGAGCAGGTTCCAAACCAACTATGATTCTGGAGCCTGATTTTGCCACACTTTCACTGAATACCACCAGAAAATAGCTATAGTCTTCAAGCGCCCCTTGCGTAGACAAAGCCAGCTCAATTCCTATATCAAAGTCCATGCAGCTCCAATCCTCTCTTTTAGAAATAGCCTTCGCTAATAAAATCAGGGTGTAAAAACTGTTGGTAACTGTTTGACTATACAAAGTAAATGAAAAGTAATAATGATTTTTTTAAAAAGCAGTGATGATTGGATATGTCAATATCAGATTCCCTGAATTTCTTTATTTTCTAATCTTCAGTTCAGTTCTTCACATTTTCTACGTCAGTTTGGAATCTTTTTCTTTCAAGTCCTCATTAAAAACTTGATTGATTAGTGTAAATTCATCCTAATATATGCATTTTTGTATGCAGATTTGTATACATAATTTTGCAAAGAAATTACCCCTAATAAATCCACATTTCCATTATTTTCAACAATATACACATTTATAGGCACACTTTTATGGATTTTGTACACATTACTTAGCTGGAGAAGTGCGCTGAAAAAGAAGGGTGAGTTTTTATTGTTTCAGAAAGTGCAAATTGAATTTTTCTTCTTCTAGACACAAACTAAATCAGATTTCTCCTCCATTCTTGTTTGAAAAGACCAAAACAAAACCCAAAAATAGCCTCCCTGCTCTGCAAAGAAACTCAGCAAAACACAAAAACTCTCAGATGCCAAACTCAAATAACAGTCATTGCGTTGAAAGATGTCATTGTAAACTCCAGTCCTCTGGGAATCATCACCCACAACCTACTGAACACAGTGGTGAAGCTGTGCATTACAACTGAGAGACTTGGAGACATGTATACACAAGCAAACCTGAACAATCACTTTGTGGGTGGAGGGGTTTGCAGAGAAAGGGTCATGAACAGGGAATGCACACTTCTGCCCTCGTGCCCTGCCATTCCTGTTGCAAGCCTAGAGAGGGCCCAGTTCAGAGAAAGCAGCAGCAGAGGTGACCCGACATGCTGCCTTGGGGTAAAGAGAAAGGAGACAGTATATTTTCCTTGCTGGGAAGTCTTCATATTTCTTTACCCCCACCCCAGAGAAGTTCCCAGACAGCAGCGCATTCTAGCCATTCTGCAGCACAGTTCAGAGACCTCGCTGAGCACTTAGGATTGTGGGTTACTAATCTGAGCCTTTGGCTTAACCGCAACGCTCACCCCATCCCTGAGTCCATTTGCAGCTTGGATGTGCATTTACTAGGAAACCTGCTCTGCTCCGATCCACAGGACACACATCCAAGAAAATGGGCACAGGATTTCCGCTGTAACGGAACAGAAGCATTGAAAGAATAAACCTGTAGCTGCACTTGTGGGCTGCGGCTCAGTGGTACAGCATCTAGGTCCCACATGGGGTGAGAATGGCCCCTGCCTGAAACCCCAAAGTATTGTCCAGAACAAGACTGGACTGGATGGCCAATGGTCTGACTCCATATAAGGTAACTTCCTGTCATCAGAAAAAAACTTTTGGGCAGTAAGAACTGTTCAACCTTGGAAGATGGTGGACCATCTATGGATAGATCTCTCATAGATGCTTTAGTTGAGATTGCATAGCAAGTTGCATTGCATAGCAAGTAGTTGCATTGCATAGCAAGGGGTTGGACTAGAGGACCCTACGATTCTATGATTATTTCATATTCACCTCTGGTTGCTTCTCACTTCCTTTAAATTTGGGTTGCAAAGCCAAGAGACTGCCATCGGCCTTTGGTTATGTCACCCCGAGTGGCTGGGGCAATCCAGCCAGATGGTTGGGGTACAAATAATAAAATTGTTGCTGCTGTTACTTTGTGAACATTCATGTTCATAACATCAGAGAATCACAGAATTGGAGAGTTGGGTATATCTACATGCACACATGCAAAAATAAAGATGGATGGACGTGTGCCTCTTCAGACATTCTTCATGGGTAAGAAAAGGTAACACATCTCCAAGACCTGCCAATAAGACTAGGAAACGAGTCCTACTGAACTCAACGGAGTTTTCTTCTGAGTAAACATGTTTGGGATAAGGCTGTCAATCAGGCATGTAGGCCAGAGTCAGCTTGCATAGTTCAGGATATTGTCTCCCAGGGTCAGCTGTCCCCAGCTGCAAAAAGGGGAACAGGCGTCGCAAATCAAGACCTGCAAGGGTTACTCCACTGAAACCAGGAGAGATTTGCTTCTGAGCAAACAGGTTCAAGACCAGTGCCTTATAAAAAAAATGTCACTGGAAAAGATGGTGAACATCAAAATAGTCTGACTATTCCTTCCTTGCCCTCACTCTATTCTCAGTGTGGTTTTTTCTTCTTCTTCTTTAATCAAATCAGTGTGATTTAAAAGGGGAAATTTATAACAAGGTTGCCACCTTTCACAGGAAGTTACCTAATGCCAAGTCAGAATCCTGGTCCATCTAGTTCAGCATCGTCTACACTGGCGGGCAGCAACTCTCCCAGGGTTTTGGACAGGGTCTCTCACAGCCCTGTCTGGAGATTCCATTGATTGAACCTGGGACCTTCCATCATGCAAAGCCACAAGCCCTAGACTGGAGCATTTCTCGAAGCCCAGGCTCAAACCAGGGACCTTTAGATCTTCAGTCTAACCCTCTCCCAGCTGAGCTATTTTGGCAGATGACGCCTTATCCCCTGCACTTTTAAGAGCAGCCTGTCAGGGAGGACGAAACTCTAGTCTGAAGCAGAACTCAGTGCACCTAGGCTAGCTTTATTTCCAAAAACAGTAGCCAGAGATGGGGAGAGCTTCACCTGTTGAATTTCTGCTTTGTCATGTACGGGGGAGGTGGGAGTGGCATCCTTAATTGCCAGAGATATGAGATGAAGCTAAGGCAGCAATTTTCACACGTGTGGGTGGGAAGGAAGAGACAGACAGACATGACAACTGGGGAGCTAGCTGAGCATTGAAGTGATGGAGGTTCTGCATTCACCTTTCCGCTCTGCCCACTGCCCTTAGGCAAGAGCGCTTCTCATGGCCTCAGTCCACCATGTGTGATAGGGGGATAATAAAATCGACCCAACTTACAGGGGTTGTAAGCAAGATAAGCATCAACAACTAAGGCTCTTGAGATCTAGCTGAGATTCCTGCATCACTGGGGGCTGGACTAGATGACCCCCAGGATCCCTTCCAACTCTACAATCCTAGCATTCTATTATAGTGGCATCGCATTCTGTAGAGAGCGGGATGTATCCAAGGCTAGTCATACTAAATCCATAGAAATTAATGGACATGACTAACTTGGGTCCATTCATTTCACTGGGACTACTTTGAGCAGAACTTAATTGGCTGGGGCCCCACTGTCTATTTCTGTATCACAAGGCTCTGACCTAGTCGCGACTTTCAGACCTATCCTACGTGAGAGAAAAAGAGCATCTTTAGCATGTGCAGAGTACATGCCCTCCTCTCACCAAAGGCAGCCTATTATATACCCAAGGACTTAGTTTGCTGGTTTGTGGGGAGTTTTTGGCATGCATCTCGCCTTTAAAAAGAAAAACACATACACATCGTCCAGTTCACTCCAAGGCATTATAAAATAAAACTTTGAAAGCCACACACAATTACTCTGGAAGGCAAAAAAATACACTCCATATTTGCAAAAGTGCATTTTGCAGGTGGGGAGAAGATGAGTAATGACTCCAAAAGGCCGGCAGACACACAGGCACACACACACACACACACACACGCCCACCAACACACCCCTTTCTCTTGCGTTCAGCTTTGCCTGCAAATGAAAAAAAGACTTCTGAAAAAAGAATTTAAAAAGAACTTTCAGGTTAAGAGTCAAACTTTTTGCGTCTTACCTGCGCCGAGAAGGGCCCCGAGCGCCAAGAGCAGAAAAAGGCCTTTGGAAAGCGTCGCTCCGTGCCCGGGAGAAGACATGATGAGGCTTCGAAAAGGCAGGCAAGCAGTTGAGAGAAAAAGCTGCGCGAAGGCAAAACTCCTCCAAAAAAAACCCCCACCGCCACACCGGCAGGTCTTCCTGGTTGCGGGGCGGGGACCAATAAATATTTTATTTTATTTAAACCGTATTTCAGATTTGGGCTCTTTTTCAACCTGCAGGCATTTCTGGAGTCCGCCTTCCAACCTGCTTGCAGTCCATATAATCCAAAAACTACCTGTGCTTTTTAAAAAAGGGGGGGGGAATAAGGAGGGATTTGCTCAGCGGCTCCGAATCGAACCCAAGAAAGCGATTCGAGAGAGCGCTTTCCCCCCTTCACTCCTCGCTAAAAGAAGAAAAGTGGGGGGCGGGGGAGGAGACGTGGAAGGTGAAATTAAATCCCAAATGAAGCTTTCCCTTTAAAGAAATAAATAAAAGCGTGAAAGAAGCAGCAGCAGCAAAAAGAGAGAGATAAAAATAGACTTCGATCTTTTGCTTCGAAGAATCGGGGTCCCGGTCAGGTGCGCTCCTCCGCTTGCACCCCTAAAATTCAAGCTGTGCCCCCTCCAGATCGCCTCCAAACATTTGGGGTTTCTTCTGCTGCTGCCGCCGCCGCCTCCTCTTCCTCCGCCCTCCCCACCCCCCAAAAAAAACACAACACCGCCCGGCAAGAGCTTCTCCTTCCGACTCCGGAGCAGCCCCTTCTTGGCTGCAGCGGCGGCGGCGGCGATCCGGATTGCCAGGCGCGCCGGGTCTTTAGCGCAGCTCGGCGCCGGCTGCCTTGCGGGGACTTTGCCCGATGCAACTGGTCGGCTGGCTCCTCCATGCCTCTCCCATTTTCCAGGCACAGGCGCCCCCACTCCACCCCCAATTCCTCACCCCCTTTAAAAATGCAATTAAATTAGATTTAGGGGGGTGGGAATAAATGCCGGGGAGAGGCGCTCACAGCTTGGCTGCTGACTGATTCAAACTCCTCTCTCTCTCTCTCTCTTTTTCTCTCTCTCCTAAAAAGCCAGAGATGAGTGGGATGGCATGGAAAGGGGGGGGAGGAGGGGAAAGAGCTGCGATTGACAAACTATCTTAGCCAATCTCCTTGCCTGGGGGAGGACAGCCTGGAGGGATGGGGGAGAGAGAGAGAGAGAGAGATGAAGGTTTCCCCTCCCCCCTTCCCTAAACCGGTCTCAAATTTATTTTATTTTATTTTATTTCGGGGGGGGCGCCTTTCTGGATGACAGAGATGAAAACAAAACGGAGTCGGAGAGGAAATCGCAGGCAGAGAAGGGCTGCCGCTCCGGGTTTGCTCTGCGTCGTGTGAACGCGTGACGCGGTTCGTTCGTTGGCAAATAGAGCGAGCGCCGGCTGCTTGACTTCCAGAGAACGGAACAGGCGGCCGCGGCTGATCGGCGCCGCAGGAGGAGGCCGGGTCAGGCCTGCTCCGCTGGAATCAATAAGAGAAAGTCTGGCTGAGCTCCATTCGCTTCAGCGGGTCTACTCTGAGTAGAATTTGGGTGCAAACTTGAAAGAAAAGAGTGGGAGCTTTGCAAAGGACAGCTCTGAGCCCTTGCGCTGTTTTGCTCAGGAGTGAGCTTGCAGTGGGCACAGTGAGACAAAGTAAAGCCTTCAGATGGGAGCAGCATGAGTGTGGGGTTGTGTGTATGGGAAGTTGGAGAGCAGGCCATAAAGGAGGCAGGCTGGAGATGGAGATAAGCACTGAGCCTGAGTATCAGAGTCTGCAAAAGCCCTCTGTTGGATCCCCACCATCTCCCATCTCCCGGTGGGGCTGGGAGTGCCTTGAGGCCAAGGACCCTGGCACAGTTCCACTGTGTTGTAGGCTTATTCCCAGGGAAGGGTGCAGCTGCAGATCATAGTCAAAGCTCCTTCTCTATGCACACGTCACTTTGGGAATGTACGGTAAGTCTCATTGAACACAGTAGGGTTTACTCCCAAGTAAGCAGGCATGGAAGTGTAACAGCAATTCTGCATCTTTAGATCGTGCCGCACAGGTGTCATCCCCTACAAAAAGCCTTGCAAGTTGAGCAACTTGCAACTCCTGACCCAACCGGCTCTACCAATAGACAGATTGAGGCAACTGCTTCAGGTAAAAGATGATTGGGAGCAGCCACCCCAGCTATTCTCTACTGGACAGCACAGCTGTGTGTTAAGTTGTGGGCGAACATAGCAGACGACACAGCAATTTCTCCAGAGCAGCTCTTTATTTGTAAGCTGGACAGAACTGAACAGCAAACAGCTCAGCTGACCTGCTTTTATAGGCAGCCGGCTGTCAACAATGTAGCAACAACAACCCAGGGTTTCCCCGCTTAAAATAACTGACGTGGACCTGAGTGAAAACTACATACACAATACTCCTGGTGGCCAGGGTGAGAACTTCAATACATAACACCGTGCATCCCCAGGAGGCCTCATTTCCATGAGAGTTCCTGTTCATTTCCTATTTATTTTGCATGCATTTTGTACCCTTTATCCACTGCTTTTCTTCTAGACCACACAGCCTAGGGCTTGCTGATCAGAAGGTTGGCGGTTCAAATCCCTGCGACGGGGTGAGCTCCCATTACTCTGTCCCAGCTCCTGCCAACCTAGCAGTTTGAAAGCACGGCAAAGTGCAAGTAGATAAATAGGTAGCGCTCTGGCGGGAAGGTAAACGGCGTTTCCGTGCCCTGCTCTGGTTCGCCAGAAGCGGCTTAGTCATGCTGGCCACATGACCCAGAAGCTGTCTGCAGACAAACGCCGGCTCCCTTGGCCAGTAAAGCGAGATGAGCGCCACAACCCCAGAGTTGTCCGTGACTGGACCTAACGGTCAGGGGTCCCTTTACCTTTATCTTTACCTTTTTACTTACCATGAAGTTGTTACAGTAAGTGCCACATTTTAAAGCAGTACTTTTCTTCTAGAAAAAAATGGTGCCGGTACTTCATACCCTTGTGTACCTCCAGAAAAAAAGTACTACTCTTAGCTAAGTGATTTGGACCACCTCAAGGACCACCTCTCCCCACAGGAACCTACCAAGACCCTGAGATCATCCTCTAAGGCCTTTTCTGCAGTGGCTCCCTTGTTTGTGGAATGCTCTCCCCAGGGAGGCTAGTTGACATCAGGCAAAAACCTCCCTGTAGAACCAGGCCTTTGGCTATTAAACAAACAATGGAAACCAGTTTGTAGGAGGGGGCTATTGGCTTTTTTTTTGTTTGTTAGATGGTTGTTGTTTAATTTCGTTATGTGTTTTGTGTTTCCATTTTGTAATTCTATGCTGTAAACAAAGCGGCATATAAATTTAATAAATAAATAAGTGTGTGTGTGTTACACTCCCAACTACATGTGTATGAGATCACAGCCTTAGTCACGTTTTGGAGTGGGGGGGTGGAATTTAGGGCGGGGGCTAGGGCATCTATCAGCAATGGGCCCTGCTATGTCCCTAGCAGCTGCCCTGGCCCTGAGCAAAGGTCCCAGGTAGGGATGTTATATAGAGAGATGGGGTGCAAGGCCCTAGCAGAGAGGCTTGAAAGTACGGCTTTTGTCCAGGATCCAGGAGTCGACAGGAAGCCAGTGTCAGGATTTAAGTTGGGGCATTGCATGGCTGGAATTGCACGAGAGGTGAATGATCTTGGCTGCATAATGCTGGAGAGAGGGTAGGCAGGCAGGTGTAATTATTGCATCTGCCGGGCTGCTTTTAAAGAGAGATGGCCAAGCAACAGCCGTGGTTTTCTTTTTCTTTCTTTCCCTGATACTGCTATTCCCGGAAATGCACAAAGCGTCTTTGTGTATGAAC
The DNA here is from genome assembly GCF_027172205.1 of Podarcis raffonei. Taxonomy (NCBI): domain Eukaryota; kingdom Metazoa; phylum Chordata; class Lepidosauria; order Squamata; family Lacertidae; genus Podarcis; species Podarcis raffonei. Next base: position 37,637,235 of record NC_070617.1, read on the forward strand.
CCTGTTAGGTAAAACCCATCTGTTTCAAAGCCTGTTTCTTGGGGCTACCAGAGTGAGAGCTCCATCCACCAGCCACTCTCCCCTACATGTATCTTTAATATGATGAGCAGCCTGTCACTTTGCTGTGCCCCCCACCCACCCCAAACCCCAGATCTCAAAGGCCTGGGTAGCGCACAGGACATTGGATGCAGTTCAGAACCCAGGGGGCCAAGACTGTTTGACACAGGATGCGCAGTGAAGTCGTATCCCATGGCAGATGGTTATCTCTACATTTTTAAATATGGTTATCTCTACATTTTTAAATAAATAACATGTCTACTTCTCCTGTCACAATTACATTTCCAGACCATAAAAGACAATGCAGTACAAAATGAAAATGTGGAGTAGTTGTTTTTGTTTTTTAATTTGCAAATATAACAAGAAAAAATGTTTTATAAAACATTTGCAGATGACATTAATAAGAATATTGAATCAATCCCATTAATACAGGCACTCTGGTGGCCCAAATAGGTACCTAAACGAGATCAACAATTATAAGTCATTAGCGGCGAGTGCCCAGGAATTTGTGGAAACCAAAAAATATTGTGAGTTTTAAGTGGATAACGTAATTCGCGTTTTTGGACCTGTTACGCCAAAAGTCAGGTGAAGTCGCAACAAAATCACACTTTGGTCCAACAAGTTGAGTTTATATAAACAGAAATACAGCTAAGAATCGAAACACACCTGAAGTAATGAATAGTCAAAATAAACTTTCAGAAACCTTTAAAATGTGCATCACACCACAGCATACGCCAAGGTGAATGGAAAGATTTTTGAAAGGGTAATTTAGTGGCAAATTCAGAAATGCTGGACCTCAGCATGTCAGCTTTCATCAATACAGACAGGTATTATATACCCAGAAAGAGTAGCAGCCCCTACCGCAATCCCAATTTATTAGGTTCAACAGACAGTATGTAGAATACTGAGCTGGCAAAGGGCTGTGTAGCAGTCGGCAGGACGACTGCTGCTGTCACCGCCATTGGTGTGGAACTTTTTTAGGTCCAGCAGCCACATTTCCTTCTGGGGGGACCACATGCCAATGTGGGGTGGGGGCCTGTGGCAAAAGCGGGTGGGTCAACAAATATACCGGTAAATGTTACCTTTGCACGCAGAGTCCCAAAGAAAGACGTGCTCTCCTTCCCAGCATGTTTGCACTCATGTCTCAGTGACGTCTATTCTGGCTTGGTCATGTCCACAGAATCGAAGGCAGCAGGATCACCAAGGATGTGGTCTATGGGGAAGTGGCTTCAGGCACCAAGCTTGTTGGTAGACCAACTCTGTGTTACAAAGATGACTGCAAATGTGACGCGAAGGCTGACAGCAGCAACGCTGCCGTGTGGGAATCCCTTGAAGACGACTGCAGTGCCTGGAGACAGGCAGTCAGGTTGTGTATCCATAGCACAGAGAAAAGAAACACCATGGTACATCTGCAGCGACACAACCTTCATCTGCTCCAGCTCCAACGAAACATGTCTCTCCCATGTCTCTACAGCCACAACAGGCTCTACAACCTTCTAACAGTTTGACTTCACCCGCAAAGGCACACACTCCTCCACTGTCTCTCAAGACAGAGGGATGCCAAGCAGACAAGGTGTGAACAGGGAACCAGGGAAGTATGGTTAGTATGGGAGGCAGGCAGTTCCTTGGCACTAGGATGGCACGAAGGCCCTGGCTCAGGTTGCACCAGTGCTGTGGGATCTAACAGCGGTCCAGCATTGGGTTGCTGGTCCCTTAGTCACCAGCACCAGGCTCAGAACCGGGGAACTGGCTCAGCCTGTGACATTGTAGCCTCCAGCTCGGTGGGTCGGATGTGTCTTGCTGGACTTCAGGCTCAGACCAGCTCTGTAGAACTCAGTGGGTTCAGCTTGGGAAACATACAGTGGTACCTTGGTTTACAGATGCTTCAGGTTACAGACTCCGTTAACCCAGAAATAGTACCTCGGGTTAAGAACTTTGCTTCAGGATGAGAACAGAAATCACGCGGCGACAGCGGGAGGCCCCATTAGCTAAAGTGGTACCACAGGTTAAGAACAGTTTCAGGTTTCAGAACACACCTCCAGAACAAATTAAGTTCTTAACCTGAGGTACCACTGTATTGCACTCTAACGAAGCATTTTCAGCCCGCTGAAATGCAACCAGTCCTTACAAATTCAAATGATTTTGTCAAAAAAACCCCAACAACTTACTATTCAAAGTGCTGCATAAAGTACAAAGCTCATCAAAGAAGAAAGAGGTATCCAATCTCTCTTATTGTTTTCCTGATTCTCTGACTTCTTCTGTGCTAATCTGTCATAATCCGTGGTTAAACCTGAGAGCCTCGTTATCACCTCATACTATTGGTAACTGAACAAGGAAGGTCCATCAGATACTCTGGTGCTCCAGCAGATGACGTCATTGTTCCTGCTAAAAAAAAAAACTCCTCCTCCACAATACCATTGGTGGTAGCAGCCTATGGGATTGTGTCACTTCAGTTTACAAAGGCTCATTGGAGGCTCATATTCTTTTGGTGCTCCTCCATGTAAAACATGGAACTAAACTAAGACAACAGGGAAAGGGCTTTCTTCCTTTCTCCACTATGTGAGAGTTTTCTTTATGCAGGTGGCTTTTATTGTGGATTCAAAAACTACAACAGGTGGATATATATGGGCACACATGCACTCCTGCGTCCAAAGTAAATACCATTTTGAAATCCCAGTTTCAGGAAAACAAGACACAGCAGCAGCAAGTATAAAATCAAAACAAACCACTTCAAAGCAGAGACCAATAGATCGAAACGCTATTATAATGACCCAGTTAGGGAAGGGGGGGGCCTTTTACAGAGCTAAATGACTTCAAGAAAACCACTGCGTAGTACAAAGTTTAAAGGACCTGGGAAAATAGGAAGGGTCTTGAAAAGGGGTTAAGGAAGGTGCCAGGTGAACTGATCTGGCGAGAACCTCTCTTTTCTAGCTCAGTTGGGCCACTTCACCATCTTTGTCTTAAGAGACATAAAGGCCCCAATCGCTCCCTGGCCCTGTTTGGATCACAAACGTTTTTTCAGTGACTCGAAGATGTCACTGAACTCTGAAAACGCCTCTTGAATGTCTGGAGAGAGGATATTAGGTGGGGGAATGTGTGTGTGTACGGGTAAAATCTGCAGCCATTGCTCCACCCAATTTTGCCTCTGGCACAACCCACCACTGGTTATGTGGCCCCCACAAAAGTGACCCAACGGGGAATGTGGCCCTCAAACAGAAAAAGGCTTCCCCCTCCTCCCCATGGCCTAAGTTCATATATCATGGCAGTCACAGTTTTCTGCATTGTCATCCTAGCAGAAGTGTCCCCACCAGGCCTAATGGGACCAAGCCTTCTGTGTGAGCCCTCTGTTGCCACTCCCAACCTCCCATTTCTACAACCCATCTCTGCCTCTTCCCAAGATTGCCCTCATGCCAGTCTAGGCTGCAGACACTGGGTGTTGTCTCCTTCCTTTCTCAGTTGCCCTTGGCAACAGGGCCTGGGCGGTCCTGCTGTCCAGATGAAGGCCTGGCCCACACCTGCAGCAAGATAAGGCAGCTATCCTGGGGGGAATCAAACTTCATCAGAGAGGAGGGTGGGGTGTTTTGTAGTGCTCCCCTCATTTAAACAAAACACAATCTCCATGCCATGCAAGTAAGAAAAATGGCTGCAACGTCAGGAAAGAGTATCCTGAAGCAGTCTGCTCCATGATGTACTGCTTTCTATTTGCAAGGGGATGCGGGTGGTGCTGTGGTCTAAACACTGAGCCTCTTGGACTTGCTGATCGGAAGGTTGGCAGTTCAAATCCCCAAGATGGAGTGAGCTCCCGTTGCTCTGTCCCAGCTCCTGCCAACCTAGCAGTTTGAAAGCAGGCCAGTGCAAGTAGATAAATAGGTACCGCTGTGGCGGGAAGGTAAACAGTGTTTCCATGCGCTCTGGTTTCCATCACGGTGTTCCGTTGCGCCAGAAGCGGTTTAGTCATGCTGGCTACATGACCCGGAAAGCTGTCTGTGGACAAACGCTGGTTCCCTTGGTCTGAAAGCGAGATGAGCGCCGTAACCCCATAGTCACCTTTGATTGGACTTAACTGTCCTGGGGTCCTTTACCTTTATACTTTCTATTTGCAGGGGGCTTGGTTGTTTTCATAGAACTGGGCTGCATACACACCATTTTAGCAGGTAATACCCTTGCTGCTGCTGCTGCTGCGTAAAGGAAGGTATTTTTCTTTACTTTGTCTGGAATTTCCTGTCCTATTATTGCTAACAAGAATGCTTCTGGTTTCTTGGGAAAGGTGCATTTGAGCATCTTCTTTAATCCTTCATAAATCATTCCCCATAATTTTTTTGAGATTGCCACCACATATGGATTAACGAGCCCTCATTGTCTAAACATTTTCAGCATAAGTAGGATCCTCTTTTGTACATTTTAACCAGTTTACTGGGCGTTAAATACCGTCTGAAAATCATTTTTGGATGCTTTCTCTAATTGTACAACATGCTGAAAAATTTATCGTGTTGTTCCACAGTTTTTCCCATGCTGATAGTTCTATACTGTATCTGAATTCAGACACCCAGTGAATAATTGCCTCCTTCACCAACTCATCCTTTGTCTCCCATTCCAATAAAATGCTGTAGATTTTAGATAACAATTTGTTGTTCTTCCCACAAATTATTTTCCCAAATTCTGATTATTCTTCTGCAAACCCTTTCTCTTTGTCTTTCCTGAATCACTCATTTATTTGAAAATGCTGGAACCAATTTGTCACAAATTCTGTAGTTTCTTCCCTTTTTTTAGCCTTATCAAATCGCCTTGGAATTCCAGAAGACCTTTGTAGGTTCCCCACTTGGGAACGGCAAACTTTTTACCGCATCTAAACTTTTGTTTGATGGTCTCAGGGGAGGGGAACAAATCTGCCATCTTCACCTCTCAGTCAACAGCCTTCAAAATGCCAGCAGGGTCTACTGTTCCTGATTCCCAGTCTAATCTCTTCATTCATAAAACCCCCAATTATGTCCAACTGGGACAAATGGGAGGGGTGGCAAAACAGACAAAATAATGGTTAGATTTAGAGATTATGCAGAGAGAGACCACCGCTTACAGCCCAGTTGGGATACAGCTCCAGACGTCGGGCATTAAAAGATTTTATTTTTATTTCTGTATGTGTGCGCTGTTAGGCCTCTCAGGCCTCCAGACCACCTGCTCACCCAAGAAATTAAAAATTGGGACAGACCTGTACTTGGAGAGACAATGGATTAGATCCTTGGTCTAATCTCCAGCAAGGCTGGGACCCAGAAGTAGAAAACTCAGCTGTAATCAGACATCCTTCGAAGAAAGCAAATGACCTCTTTGGCATGTCTCTGATCGCTTGGTAAACAATTCCTCCTGCCCCCATTTTGCAAAAGAGAAGGAAGGAAGGAACTTTGTTAATTAAAGATGTCAGGGATCTTTTGCTGGAGTGGTAATGCCTTCAAAATACTAGATATATTATTTATTCATCCATTTGTTATTTGATTCCATTTAAGAATTGCTTCCCATGATATCTCTCAAAACGATTTCACAGCAAAAACACTGACAATAAGAACAATTTAAAAACAACTCCATATGCAAAACAGCTCCAAATGTAAAAACAATTAAAATCCTGTATGTCAAAAAGATTGCAAACCATTTCACATGTCAAAATGATTACAAATCCAGTAGAGATATAGGCTGGGATAATGAACTCTACTTAAGTAAAGCTTGTTGGAAAAGGAGCATCTTGAGCAGGCTGCAAAAAAAGAGAAAAGAAATGGAGACAGTTACGTTACATTATGGGAGGGAGTTCCAAAGTTGTGTGTTATGAATGTGTTTCTTTGTAACCTGGTGGTAGTTGCCTATGTGAAACTGGAAACAGAAGATGAGGTGGGTGTGTTTCAGTTCATCTATAAAGAAGGCTGATCGCCGAAGAATTGATGCTTCTGAATTATGGTGCTGGAGGAGACTCTTGAGAGTCCCATGGACTGCAAGAAGATCAAACCTCTCCATTCTGAAGGAAATCAGCCCAGAGTGCTCACTGGAAGGAGAGATCGTGAAGCTGAGGCTCCAATACTTTGGTTACCTCATGAGAAGAGAAGACTCCCTGGAAAAGACCCTGATGTTGGGAAAGATGGAGGGCACAAGGAGAAGGGGACAACAGAGGACGAGATGGTTGGATAGTGTTCTCGAAGCTACCAGCATGAGTTTGACCAAACTGCGGGAGGCAGTGGAAGACAGGAGTGCCTGGTGTGCTCTGGTCCAGGGGGTCATGAAGAGGCGGACACGACTAAACGACTAAACAACAACATTCTGTTCATTGCACAACAGAGAGGAGCTTTTGAAACACGTTCTTGCCTGCAGGAGACAAGAGCCAAGCTGAGTCCCCTATGGAGGCAAAATCCAGCACCTTCGTGTTTTGTCTCGTGGGTCAAAGACTGAATAAACCCTGGTGAGGAAGAGGGAGAGAAATTTCTTGCAGCAACTGGAGAGGGGAGATGGCATGTTCATGAGAGGGTAAAATGACTCCCACACTTACCCCCCGGCCTCTCAGCAGCCTGTATGATGGCACTAATGCTACGTGCATGGTCAGGGGTGCCATCTCAGGCCCTCAGGATTGTGGGTGCCCGCCACCGCAACACGGACGTGCAACGTCACACGCACATACCTGCACATAGTGTGTGTGACATCACACCCACTACATGCAGGCATGTGCATGTGACGTCGCTTGTCCGTGTTGCAATAGCCACTGGCGGTCCCTCTTCCTCCTCTCAGCAGCCAGCGAGGGCCCCTTTTCCATGGGGAGGGGCTTGCACTTGGAGGCAGAGAAATCTGCCTCAATGTCCGAGCCCCCCTGGAGAAGGGTGCCTCACTTGCTGGCTGCGGAGGGCGGAGCTGAACTGCTTCTGTCTCGGAGGCAGCACCACTGCTGCCGGCCGGCTTTTCTCATTGACTTAGTGGGTGCCCAAGCTGGCTCCTGTGGGCCTGGGTGGGCACTCCTGGAGCAAAGAGGTTCTGTGGAGGATGTGAGCACCTGTGGTCAAATAATGACGGTCAGCAAGACCCAGTGGTTTGTGGTAGCTTCCTTCTGAGAAATCGCAGTGATGGGTAAAGTTGGGCTTGTACAGGATTATCCTCCTAGCTTTCCCATCTTCACAGGTGAGCCCACGTGGAATCTTCCATCATGCTTCGGATGTTCTGGACCACAACTTCAGTCACCTCGGACCACTGGCCATACCGAAAAAGGCTGATAGGAGCTTGTAATCCAAATCCTCTTTTCAATTGGGAAAGGCAGGCTCAGCGTGTCAAGCTAGGATTCTGGAGGCCAAGGTTCAAATAATATACCAGCAGCTGATCTGCAGGGTTTCAGCCAGGGGCACTCCCAGCCCTACCCGAAGGGGTCAGAGTTTGAGCCTGGGATCAAATGCTTTGCCATTGAGGGACAACCCCTTCCCACTCAGGCCATTCAGCTCTGTGGGTGAAATTGGGACAGTGGTTATTCTTCAGCTGAACCCTACCTCACGGGGTTCCTGTGAGGAGAAAATAAGTGTGAAACAATCAAAGGTGGTGCCTTACAAGGGCACCGACTTCCGCCCTTCAGTTTATGGGTGCCCAACGGCGCCTGTGATGTAACTTGATGTTAGTGCACCACAGCAGCACTTCCAAGGCCTTGTGGGGCCTCAGAGGTCACGCCAGAGCTCTCGCAAGGCCTCCAGCTCAACTTTCGGTTTCTACCAGAACTCGTGTTGGAGGTCTGGCAGGGCCTTGGGCATCGCTTCCAAGGCAGTGCAGGGCCTCGGAGGTCACGTCCAAGCAGTGGCGCAGCTTCATGCTCCGGCACCGGGGGGTGGAGAGCAGGTGGGGGCAGGGCTGGTGTGCATCCCGGGGGCATGGCACACACACCCCGCTGCAATGGCACCCCACCGGGATCATGCTGCCGGGGGCGGTGCGCTCCCCCCACACTCCTCTTCCTCCTGTACTGCTTCGAAGGCCCCGCAAGATCTCTGACGTGACTTCCGGTAGAAACTGGAAGTTGTGTCGAAGGCTTCGCAGGGCCTCGGACATCGCCTGGGAAGTCGTGTCAGAGCCCCACGGTGTGTGTGCTGAGGCCCCACCCAGAAAAATGGGGGAGGGCTGAGTGCCTGGGGTTGGCACCAGTGGTGCCTTAAGATCCTTGGAGGAAAGGAAGGAAGGAAGGAAGGAAGGAAGGAAGGAAGGAAGGAAGGAAAGAAGGAAGGAAGGAAGGAAGGAAAGAAGGAAGGAAGGAGAACACAGAGTGTCCCAAGAACATTCCATTTAGTTTCAAGATGAGCAGGTGACAGCAAAGGTTGCAAGGTTTTTAGCTGGAGCAATTAGAATAAGATCCACTATTTGACTATGGATTCAAAACCCAAAATGTATTCTATATAACTGACTTTTAATTTTTATGTTTGTATATCATATTTTTGTTTTATTGCTATGGCCAATGGCTGATGCAAATAAAGATTAATTCATTCATTCTCCATTTAGTTCAGCGGGACTTGCTGCTAGAGATGCAGGATAAATTCAATTCAGTTCTCATTTAAAGCAGAATAGATCAAATTTTCACTTTCCAAGACAACTGGAAAACTGAAAATCCATACTTATCCAATGCATCTCTCTAGCCAAGCAATGTTTAAAAGAAATGCATGTATTAGTTGAAAGTGTGCATAAAGATGCATATATTTGTGAAAGTAGCATACAAAAATAAATTATAAAAGTTGCTTGCAAAAAGGTGTACCTTAGTCAAAACCTCATGCAAAAATGTGCTTATTAGGGGGGATTCACACTGAAATGCTTAAGAGTTTTCACAAAGTATTTTTAAATATATATATTTTTAAAAAAAATCCCAAATGTGGAGAACTTAATTTGAGATAGAAAAAATGAGAACATAATGTAAGTCCCTAAAAAGAGCCTGCCGGACCAGGCCAATGGCCCATCTAGTCCAGCAGCCCATTCTCACCTGAGGGCAACAGCACTGTGCCAACCTGCGATTCCTAGCAAGTGGCACTCAGAGGCCTCCTGCCCTTGCCCAGAGCACTGAGAAATGGAGAGAACAGAAAAGGATGGGTCTCAGCATCCCTGCTAAGTGGGTTTAGGAGTTCAGCCAGGCAGCCTGTTCCAAGGCTCCATAAAGCAGATGACATGCAACATACCCTGGTTTGCATTCAAGTGTTTATGCCATTCACACATTACGTTTTTAAATCTTACGTGCACATTAAGAAATAAAAACCATGTGTGAATAAGCCTGCAGCAAATGTCAGCAAATGTGATCACTGAAGCCCATTTCTTCATTGACAATATTTCCCATGTCACAAGAATGGGGAAATCATCCTTGCCAACTGCCAAAAGGTAAACCAATATATGTGCTTTTTCTGCACGTATTGTTACAATCATTTTATTAAATTAGTTAGACTTTTCTTCATAAGGTTCTCCGCATGAGAAAAAAGGCAATTCTTCTTTTTTGCAAAATCCATCCCCTGCATTTCCGTTATATTGGCATTTGTTTTAGCCGTCTCCCCAAAAAGTGCAACTTGTTGACAAAACAATAACAAGACTGCCCCCTAGTGTCCATTATTTCAACTACGCCAGGAAAAACAAATCCCCACTGAGGCAAGAAAACTGGGCAGAAGAAACACATAATTTATGGGTGAACCAATGTTGAACGACAGCCGCTTGTCAGAACGCTGACATGGGTGAGGTGAATAACGTCCCCTGTCTTGACCGCTCACTTAAATGAATTTTAATTTCAATGAAAAACAACAACAAATCATAGCATTTGAGGGAATGAGGATTTAACAGGCCAGCTGACAACAAGGACACGGAAGAAGAACAGATACTCCGAGGGTGCTCTGCTATCGTGGCTAAGCAAAACAACTCGCCATTTTTCATCAGAGCTGTTGGCAGTGCTGGAGAAGAGAAACTGCTCCCATTTTCAGCACTCCTTCCCCAAAACGCTTGCCTGCTGCCCTCACTTGCCTTCAGTGGCCAAATCATGGAGACACCTCCAACTCATAGTTTTACCATTGCCCTCACTGACCGTGTTGCAGCCCAGCAATAGGGAATCTGTGGCTTGCAGGTCTAATGAGGCTTCCCAGGCCTCTGTTATCAGAAATGGATTTAGGGGAATGCAGCCAGTTCAGTCTCATTGGACAGAGTACCTCGGGGGATGCTGCAAATGATGATGATTTTATTATTTATACCCCGCCATCTGTCTGTGTCTATAGCTGGACCATAAAGAAGGCTGATTGCCAAATAATTGATGCTTTTGAATTATGGCGCTGGAGGAGACTCTTGAGAGTCCCATGGACTGTAAGAAGAGCAAACCTCTCCATTCTGAAGGAAATCAGCCCTGAGTGCTCACTGGAAGGACAGATCCTGAAGCTGAGGCTCCAATACTTTGGCCACCTCATGAGAAGAGAAGACTCCCTGGAAAAGACCCTGATTTTGGGAAAGATGGAGGGCACAAGGAGAAGGGGACGACAGAGGACGAGATGGTTGGATGGTGTTCTCGAAGCTACCAGCATGAGTTTGACCAAACTGCAGGAAGCAGTGGAAGACAGGAGTGCCTGGCGTGCTCTGGTCCAGGGCGTCACGAAGAGTCGGACAAGACTAAACGACTAAACAACAACAACATCTGTCTGTGTTTCCCCAGCCACTGTGGGCTCCTTATAGCATATATAAAACACAGTGAACCACAAACAGAGTTCAGGGTACGTGGGCAAGACGAGAGGTTCATAACCAAATGCAAGCTCCAAGATGTCCAGGCAGCTGACACATCTCTCTGCCCAACCTTTTGAAGACTCTCTGCTTTATACCAAGTCAGACCATTGGTTCAACACTGTCAACAGTGACTTGCAGAGGTTTTGCCAAAACAAAACAAGATATTACATGACAGGGATTGAACCTGTGGCCTTCTGCATGCAAGGCACTATCCTTCCCCAGAAACCAGTTTCCCCATCCACAAGCCAGGAACTGAAGTTGCTGTTAAAGAGTGAATTCCACCCCAGGAAGGACAAGGAGAGCACCAGAAGTTGTGCTGGCATCGTTAGCACTCGTCGGATGTTGTCAATGACACCATTGCCTGACTTGCTTCAAACGTCTGAAAGGCTGTTGTATGGAAGATGGAACGAACCTCTCCCTGTTGTTCCTGAGAGCAGGACTAGAACCAATGGGATAAAACTGCCAGGAGCCAGATTTCAACTAAAGCTTAGGAAAAACTTCCAAAGAAGGAGAAGAGGCATTCCTCAGTAGAACAGGCTGCCTCAGGAGGCAGGATTTAAGCAGAGGCTGGATGGCCTATTCTCAGGGATGCTGTTGATTCCTGCATTGAGTAGAGGGGTTGGGCTCAATGACCTCTACAGATCTCCCAACTCTTAAATACTATGGTTCCTTTTTTCAAGGGCCATGTCAGGGATGCCCAACATGGCCCACACACACCCCAGGCGTCATGGATAATGCAGTCTCAGCCAACCTGGCTAATGGTCATGGGAGTTGTGGTCCAACACATCTGGAAGGCACTTTGGCTACCACTGTGTATGACTGGAGTCGGGGGGGGAGAATCCCACAACTGGGCCCTGTTTTTGTGCACAGTTTCCTGTCCATCTACATACATCCATGCACCTAAATTTGCTTCTCTGTGTGCGTAGACCCTGCATCTTGTTGCAACGCTCTCTGCAATATCCTAAATCCGTAGCTTCAACTGTTCTGATCGTCACTTGATTCGTTATTAGCCTCAACCCTTTTTATTTTATTTTACTTTGCAAAAGAAATGGGCTGTTGAACGATGTGTATCATAGCTAATTAAACTTACTTTTTGCTCATTAAAGCTGAGTTAGCTGCTAAATGCGCCGTGACGTTATTCTAGTACAGTGAGTACAAAAGATGAAAAAGGACAAGGTGATTTTGATTATTATCGCAGCGAGTTCTCTTTAATTAATCTTACGTTTCCTTACGGAAATGTAAAAACCTCAGAGTCCGCCCCCCCGCCCCCGTTTCCTATAATACGTCTCATTCCCCCCGAACAAGTTCCACTTGAAATACATCACCCGCAATTGGATAACATTACATCTTCCCCCTTAAGAAAAGTGAAATCAGCATTCGTGTGTCTCAAAAGCAGTGGTGGGATGTAAAGGCTTAAAAAAATTATGGCAATCACAGGAGCAGTTAACCAGGCAAACGTGATTACCCCCACAGCTACACACAGACAAAAATTGACTTAGAAGAATGGGATGGCAGCAGTGGCAAGCATGTACACAGGAGGGAGAAACTTGAGAAACACAGTCACAATAAGCCTTGTAGAGATCCCATGAGGACTGGGGCACAATCAAGCTTTTCTCTCTCTTTTCCTTTTCTACTCCAGCAGTTTTCTCATAATCACATTAGCAGCCAAGCAAAAAAAAAAAAAAACTTTTAAAAACCTGGTTTTATTTTTAGATGGGTCCTGAAGAGTCTGGCAACAGTATGTATGTATGTATGTATGTATGTATGTATGTATGTATAAAATCGTTTTGGTTCATGTTTCATGTTTCTGGATTTTGTACCTAAAGGAACGCCTCTCCTGGTATGTCCCATGGAGGACCTTACAGTCTTCAAATAAAAACATCTTGGAGATCCCGGGCCACAGGGAGGCTAGTCTGGCCTTGACCAGAGCCAGGGCTTTTTCGGCCGTGGCCCCGATCTGGTGGAACTAGGGCCCTGCGAGACTTGACATCTTTCCGCAGGGCCTGCAAGACGGAGCTGTTCCACCAGGCCTTTGATGACGATGGCGACAACAGCAACAACAATTTATTATTTCTACCCCGCCCATCTGGCTGGGATTCCCCAGCCACTCTGGGTCTTCCAACAGACGGTTAAAAATACATTAAAACATCAGTCATTAAAAACTTCCCTAAACACTCCGATTAAGAGTGGCTCTCTAGATCTCAAGCAGAATCCTTTCAATACCTGATATCAGACATCCTTTTTAATTGGAGGTGTTGAAAACTGACTGCATCACAGGGGATGAGAAAAGGGTTCTCCAGTATCAATGAGGCCGAGGCAGGTGGAGAAGCTGGAAACCTAAAGCAGGGGTCAGCAAACTTTTTCAGCCGGGGTCCAGTCCACTGTCCCTCAGACCTTGGGGGGGGCGGACTATATTGGGGGGGGGTTAACAAATTCTTATGCCCCACAAATAACCCAGAGATGCACTTTAAATAAAAGGACACATTCTACTCATGTAAAAACACGCTGATTCCTGGACTGTACATTGGCTGGATTGAGAAGGCGATTGGGTCGGATCCAGCCCCCGGGCCTTAGTTTGCCTACCCATGCCCTAAAGCAACTGCAGCCTCACAGTGAAAGGCAGGAGGGATCCAACTTAACAGACAGCCGACAAGTTATGTTGATGTCGCATACGATGTGAAGAGGGAGGCAAGTGAAAGTGGTTTAGAGAAACCAGCCTGCTAGGCTGAAAGGTGAGGTGTGACAGGCCAGGACTGGTGGTTCCTCACCCCCGACCCCTAGCTTCTCTGCCCCATTTGCTCTGTGGGTGATTTGATGCCTTGCCAGAGCATTTGCTGTGTGTACTGAGAGCGCCTAGAACTCTGTATTATTGATTGGTTGCATTTGCCTCCCATGTCCTTTAACGCCCACAACAACCTTGTGAGGTAGGAGAGGCTGAGAGGAAGGGACTGGAGCAAAGTCACCCAGTGAGTCTTATGACCAGGTGGGGATTTGACCCTTGATCTCCCAGGTCCTAGTCCTGCACTCTAACCGCTAGACCACGCTGGCCAAAAAAGCACCATCCATTCCGCCGCTACCCCAACAGTCACTCAGTGTTCCCTGCCTGTTGAGTATGCACTGTCCTTTACTGAGATGTTTGGGGTTTCCTCCCTACCTTAGGATCCCACCCCCCAAGTTTCCCATACTTCTCCAACTCTTGAAGTTCCTCCAAACCTCCTGTTGCCTCTTGGCCCCTCTCCTTTGGTTCTTTTGAAAATGGCAGCCATTTTGTGTTATGCTGCATTCATTTTGTGACTGGAGGTCCCCAAAAGTTGGCAATTTGTGCACAACACCATACTGGCATCTCCATCAAGAAGACAAATGACCCAGTTCATTGGGCTGGATGCACCTAGAAGGTGAGCAGGTGTGGACTGCAGTTCTAATGGCACTTAAGTAAGTCCTGTAAGTAAGTCCTATTGACCTTACTCTTTGGTTCTCTTTGGTCTAGTTTGCTGTGCACTCCTGATGGGGCAACCTGGAGTCAACTGTCCCATGTAGAGAACCAGCAAAACTGCCAGTCCTTATCACTTTCATATGTTTTTACCCATAATTATGTTCCTTCATTATTTGGCTACTCCTTTAAAAAACTTCTCACAATGATATCTAAATCCATATTTTAATGTGTATTTAAATGTGCACCTATTCTTAAGATACATAATGAGTGTTGCCTCTCAAAACGTGGATTAAAATGCATGTTTGTTATTATTTAGCTTAGATTGCAGAGAACAGCCTTCCAACATTTGGAGAAAGTGCAAAACCTGGTGGGTTGCTAAATTCAGTCTGCACATTACTCCGAGGTGTGGATCAGATCATCTCATGTAGGGACTTGCAAAGATTTCATTCCTCAAGCATCACTAGTCATATAACATATATTTGCACCACAGATGATACTGCTATATATATGGAGGGGGGGCAGAAAACATGACTATAGAGAGCTACAAGCAATCTCAAGGAGATCTAATGACCAGTCTGGGTAGACAGCAGCAGCCCAGAAGGTACTTTGCTAAGAAGCTGCCATCCGCAGTTCAGTGGTTCACCGCACAGTGAACTGTGCACAAATCCCAGCACCTCCAGACAGCACCAAGCTTTCCTCCCACACCGCCTGGCGACCAGAATCCATAAAGCGACAGCGTTAACCAGGAGAGCTGCAGGTGGAATCAAACTACAGAATTTTGTTGCAACTACTTGGTGAGGAAGATGTTTCGCATACAACGCCTCATTGAGCAGCAACAGCCTGGAAGAAGGAAGCTGGCAACGCTTCATTTGTGCGATGAGAGATCTCAGCAGGTGGACAGGAAAGTGCGGGTGGATGGAGAACTTCTTCCAGGAAGCTGAGCAAAGGGCTGGTCCCGTCAATCCTGAGTGGAAGAATTTAGAAGAGTCAAGACAGAGAAAACCTCCTGTCACACAGCAGCAGGCAAGTGAGAGGAAGCACCAACACTGGTCAAAAGCAGCCAAGGTGAAACTTCTTCAAGAATAAACTCATGGGTAACACATCTGTGGCTGTCCCAGCCTTGCCCAACCTGATGGTTTTCATATCTTGGAGCCTAGTAGTGGAGAAGCACAGGTCTGGTGGCTGAATGGAGTCCTCCTAGCCTTTCTCTCTGGCCCTTCAGCACTCTCCCCAGGCCACCCCACCCACTCCATCCACCCTCCCCACTGGTCTTGCTTTGCACCCTCCATTATTGCTTTTGCTGGCTGGAAAAACACTTTTCAACTCTGACAACGCCTCTTTGCCTTGGGTGAAGGAAGGAGAGAGGTGTGTGAAGGCTTGGGCTGTAAAATGTTCCTGCTCCTGTTGTGGTCCAGCATCTGGGGGGCACCAGATTGGGGGCCTCAGAAGTTGCCAAGGGCCACCAAAAAAGGCCTCAAGGGCCACATGCAGCCCTCAGGCCAGGAATTGGAACACCCTGCCATAGATATAATTCAGTAATATTGCATCTGGCTACAGGTCTTTGAAATTTCTAGGCTTCTCGAACTGCTAGAAGTGGCATAGGTCTGGACAAAAACACAGCTCATTATTTCCACATGGTATTTCTTGCCAACGGAAGGAACTCGACTTGCCCTAACCAAAATTGCCCTCTGAGAGCAGGGAAGCCCCGCCTTGTGCTGTGCAATTAATTCTAATATTCCCGTTGTCAGAGCATAATTGCAGTTTCTCTGCTCAGGTAAAGGGGACTCTAACAAGGCACCCAGATCCATTCCAGATGTTCTCTCGCTCATTATTAAGAATTAGCTGGGAGCCATTAGCACGCAGAGCCATCCGTGAGGATGCTCAGATGCCATCTGGAAGAGTTCATTGCCACAGCATGTGAGGCAGATGGGAGGTTGTTTGGGAAACTTGAACTGTAGGATTTTCTTCGTTTAAAAGAAACAAAAAAAGAATGAAAGCGGGAAAGTGTATTAATTATGATTTCATGAGCCTCTACTGCTGTGCTGGGGGAATGAAAATTTATCACAGTTTGAAAGAGGTCAATGACAACTACCAGAGGGTGTGATGTCCTGGTAGAAATTAGAAGAGGAATTTGATTCAGTTCTCACTGACAGCCAAAGTTATCTAAATCCGCACTTTCTTCAGCAACTAGCCACCCTTTGAAATCTGCACTGCCCTGAATTTTGCAATGCAACTCTCCAGCTCAAGTAGTGTGTAAAAATGCATCTACTCATGTAAAGCGTGCATTCAATGCACATACAGTGGTACCTCAGGTGCAGACGCTTCAGGTTACAGACTCCGCTAACCCAGAAATAGTACCTCGGGTTAAGAACTTTGCTTCAGGATGAGAACAGAAATCACGTGGCAGCAGCAGGAGGCCCCTTTAGCTAAAGTGGTACCTCAGGTTAAGAACAGTTTCAGGTTAAGAACAGACCTCCAGAACGAATTAAGTTATTAACCCAAGGTACCACTGTATTAGTGAAAATGACACAGCAAATATGCATTACATTGTGGAGAAATGCTTTGCAAAGATGTTTGTATTAGGCAGAACAGCATGCACAGATGGGTATATTAGGAGAACTTTTCACTAAAATGCAAAAGAATGAACTGGTGTGGAAATGTGGAGCACCAAGCTTAAGACTGGGCAAAATGAGACACTGAGAGGAGCCAGAATTGGCATATCCCTCCATCCTAGACTGTATCTTCAACAACATGAATGAAACTGGGTCTGCAAGTCAAACTGAAGGAACACTGCCTGCACGAGGAAAGAGGAAGGGCTGCGGAGAGGTTGCCCTGCTTTAGATGTCTTCACAGTGAGTTGTGGAGGGGCAGAGGGAGGGGACACTAGTGGCACAGTTCATGAAGAATTGGCAGCTGCTCTGGGGTCAAGTAGAAGCGGAGGGGCAGGCATTGAGAATAATGGGGCTTTTGAATTCGTGACAAAGGAATGGGATCAGGCTAATAGCTGTTCTCCAAATGACCTGCTGTTCCTTTTTTTTTCTTCTGCCCCATCTCCATCTAAAGCCTGCATAGTTCTCAGCCTCTCCCATTATTCTCTCCTTTCCACCCAAAGAAAGAGGCCAGTTTAGTTTTTCTTCACAAAAAGGTCACAACCAAGCTGGCTGGGCACCGGTCCAGGTTAACCGTCTCAAGCCAGAGTCTAGGAATTGGTTCACATTTATTACATTTTTATCCCTCTCTTCTTTCAAAGAGGTTTTGTGACAGTATACTTGCCTGCACAGTTTTACAACGATCCTGTAAAGTAAGGTCCAACTGAAAGACTGTTGTCCAAAGGCACCCAGCAAGCTCTGTGGCTGAGGAGGGATTTGAACTTGGATCTGTCAGAGATCAGGAGTTGGATTCTTCATCAGGTGACAGAGTCAAGGGTTCTGAGGGGCACCCTGTACCAGCCCCAGAGACACAGCTATAGCAGTGAACCTGTGGATCCACCACCTACAGCCAGAATGAAGGTGTGGCACTGTCTGACTCTGAGGTCCCCACTGTGGAAGACCCTGGAAGACCTGAGTTTCTCCTGCTCTGTCACAGCTGGAAGTTACCGGAGAAGTCTGGAACCCTTTAAGCATCTTGCAACACCAGTGATGTTAATAGTTAGACTGCAGCTGATGTTATCTCTTATGAAAAGGTTCAGTTTATGCTTGTTATTTGCTGGAGCAATTTCAGCCCTGTGCATTCCCCAAAGATGAGCCTGGCCCTGCCAGAATGCAGAGCAGGACAGGACCACTCCCAGTCTATTTCCAATACTGCTGCTCCATGTAATGATGACCTAGAAATCCACTTGCTGGCCATGGAATGTTCTGTTGGAGAACCCAGCGCAAAGAAGTTCCATGTTCATCCATGACCTTCAGGATTTGCTTGGCTCCACTCATAAGCCACCAGTTTGTTATTGACCCAACTCCTGCTGGTTGTGTTTCTCCACTTCCTGGTAGTACCAGCCTAGGACTGGAATGGACCAGAGAAAAAGAGAAGCTCCTTACCAAGTTCAAGAGGACATGAGAAGACACCAATGACGACCCTGAGACCACCATACTAGGAAATACTCTGCTTGAGGTCATAGTTTGTCAGGAGCAGGTGCCGGGAGCAGGTCAGCAATAACTCACATGGCATCAGTGAACTCTTTATTCAAAGAAGCAAGAAAGCTCAGGAGGCCAGGCCTAGTGAGCACAGCAACTCTTCCCGGCAGATCTTGTCCCAATGAGACAGTTGTGAGGACTGAAGGTCTCCACCTTCCCACAACTTCCTAAGGCTCCTTCTCCCCCAGGTCCTTCCCAAGCAGTCTGGGACTTTGTCGCCTTGTCTGGCTGTGCTCCACCCTCTTCATATCTCTTCTGGTTCTGGGAGACCAGCAGGGAGGGAAGCTGGTTGCAGCAGGAGGGGGAGCCCCCTGGCTTCTGCATCAGCCTGATTCATCTCTTTTGGCCGCCCTCCTAAACAGCCTCTGCTTCTTCCTCTAATCCTGAACTGCTCTCTGCCACAGACTCTCCCATCTCACTAAACCCTGTTACTACTTCAGCTTCCGACACCTCCTCCTCCCAGCCTGCTCCCTCTTCTCCCTCTGACCATGCACTGTCATCCCACCACCAGTCCCCTGGCTCTGAGCCTTCTTCCCTTGGGGGTTCCCAAGCTGGTGCCCCCACCACTCCTCTGCATCCAGCCAGCCCATGACACAGGTTCATGAGACCACCAGCACTTTAGTCCAGCTAAGATCAGACCCAGGAGCAAAGGCAGCAGCAGGCCTGAGTGAAAGTGCAGAGCCAGATTTTTGGTTTTTCAAGTTAAGAAGGGAGCTGAGAAAGTCATTCTGTTGCGAATTTTGACGGGACATTGTGCTCTTTGGAGTAAAGGTAAAGGAACCCTGGACAGTGAAGCCCAGTTGACCATGGGCTGCTACTGCTGCACAGAGGACCAGAATACAGAGAAATGTCTTCACCATCCAGCCACAGAGGTACCTATTTATCTATTTGCGCTGGTATGCTTTTGAACTGCTAGTTTGGCAGAAGCTGTGTCAGAGCGACAGACAGACCCACGTCACTTCGGAGTAATTTATGTATGGTTGGAAAGAGGCGGGTGGCGCTGTGGTCTAAACAACTGAGCCTCTTGGGCTTGCCGATCAGAAGGTTGGTGGTTCGAATCCCCGCGACGGGGTGAGCTCCCGTTGCTCAGTTCCAGTTCCTGCCAACCTAGCTGTTCAAAAACATGCCAAAAAGTTCAAGTAGATAAATAGGTACCACTCTGGCGGGAAGCTAAACGGCATTTCCGTGTGCTGCTCTGGTTTCACCAGAAGCAGCTTAGTCATGCTGGTCACATGTCCCAGAAAAACTGTCTACGAACAAACGCCGGATCCCTCGGCCTGTAAAGTGAGATGAGCGCTGCAACCCCAGAGTCGTCTGCAACTGGACTTAACTGTCAGGGGTCCTTTACCTTTACCTTTGGGGGGAGGAGAGATTTACACTGGTCTTCGTGAAGTTTCTAAGGTGGAGGAAATAGCTGGCTGTAATATGGGGTTGTTTGCCACACATGGATGAAAGAGAGCCTCTCTTTCAAAAGAAATTAATGAGCTGGGCATTGCGCATTTGTCTCTGGGGCTGCCCTTCAAGATAAAAACCTTTTGGGCTCAGTTTTAGAGACTGTAGATGTCTTGGAGTGATATGGGCCTTTACGCTCGATTGCACGTGAGGTGTAATAATGTTACAATCAGTAGATGGTGGCAACAGAGCCTGATCTTGTAACCGTTATTAAACGAGGAGGAAGAAAAGGAAATATGTAGAGATCCACCATACATTTGAAGCACATGATTTCTCCCAAAGAATCCTGGGAGATGTAGTTCTTTAAGGGTGCTGGGAATTGTAGCTCTGTGAGGCAGAAACTATAGTGCTCGGGCATTTGTTCCAATTCAGAAGGGAAAAGCGGGTTTTCCCAGGGAAAGTGGCAGGATAAACAAAAACCGCTCAGATCTGTGCATAGGACAAGCAGAAAACTCTCAAACCTTTGCTTTATGGGCACGGAAAAAGTGGAAATATGGACAAGCCCTAAGTTGTACAAAAATGCACATACTGGGGTAGAGTGTCCACAGAAATGGAGGAAGGATAGCAGCTAACAGATTGAGGTTGAATCCTGACAAGACAGAAGCACTGTTTTCGGGGGACAGAAGGCAGGCAGGTGTGGAGGACTCCTTGGTCCTGAATGGGGTAACTGTGCCCCGGAAAGACCAGGTGTGCAGCCTGGGAGTCATTTTGGACTCACAGCTGTCCATGGAGACGCAGTCAATTCTGTGTCCAGGGCAGCTGTCTACCAGCTCCATCTGGTACGCAGCCTGAGACCCTCCCTGCCTGCAGACTGTCTCTCCAGAGTGGTGCATGCTCTGGTTATCTCTCGCTTGGACTACTGCAACACGCTCTATGTGGGGCTACCTTTGAAGGTGACCCGGAAACTACAACTAATTCAGAATGAGGCAGCTAGACTGGTGACTGGGAGCGGCCGCCGAGACCAGGTAACACCGATCTCAAAAAATCTACATTGGCTCCCAGTAAGTTTCCGAGCACAATTCAAAGTGTTGGTGCTGACCTTTAAAGCCCTAAACGGCCTCGGTCCAGTATACCTGAAGGAGCGTCTCCACCCCCATCATTCTGCCCGGACACTGAGGTCCAGCACCAAGGGCCTTCTGGTGGTTCCATCGCTGCGAGAAGCCAAGTTACAAGGAACCAGGCAGATGGCCTTTTCGGTAGTGGCACCCGCCCTGTGGAACGCCCTCCCACCAGATGTCAAAGAGAAAAACAACTACCAGACTTTTAGAAGACATCTGAAGGCAGCCCTGTTTAGGGAAGCTTTTAATGTTTGATGTATTATAGTATTTTAATATTTTTTTTGGAAGCCCCCCAGAGTGGCTGGGGAAACCTAGCCAGATGGGCAGGGTATAAATAATAAATATTTATTTATTTAGTAAAAAATGCATTAATTAAAGAAAATTGGTTGGAAAAATGTGTGCGGTAGGACAAATTCACACGAAAATGCTGGTGAATTTAGCGAGCCAAAAAAATTAAAAATAAATCCAAAACCAATGTGAGAATGTAGAGAGCTGAGTTTAAGATTGGCAAAATGAGAAACTGAGGAAAAGCTGAGTGGGATCTGTCATTAGATTAGCTGAGATCCCTGCATTGCAGGGGGTTGGACTAGATGACCCCCAGGGTCCCTTCCAGCTCTGCAGTTCTATGATTCTACCAGGGCAGGGCACTTCCATCAACAAAACTGGCTTTTTCTTGCCTCTTCTGCTCGCTTGACATTTTGGGAGAAATAGTCTTGTCAGAGCATCCTGGCGACAGATAGATGCACACAAATGCTAACCCTCCAGCACGGAAGTGTCCTCATTAGGCGGAACGGTTCTCTCCGCTGAGACCTGAATTACTGATGAGGCAGTTGCTGGATTTTGGAGAGTTGCAGATGTGGATTCCTCCCTCTGTGATCTCCCCGTGGGCTCTCCAGCTCCTCAGCGCCCTTCGCCTCGGGTGGCAGGCATCATCTTTAATCTCCAGCCTGTTATGGGAACAGACTTGTTGACATCCGTCCCCCTCACAACTGGAAAGGAGAGACTAATTAGAGCTCGTGAGGAGATATGACACCACATTACGAGGATTTTGCTGAGGGGGGAAGAAAGGGAGAGAGAGAGAGATGGGAGGAATAGAAAAAGCAGCATATGAACCGTCCTGGGTGTGGTTATTCATCTCTCCAACGCGACAAGCCATTTATCTCTCTCTTTCTGCTTAGGAACAAGAATCCCTGAGAGGAAATTTTGTAAGAGCACCGAGGGAGCACATTAAGGGGAGGATAGCACAAAGCTCATCCATCTGTCAAAGCGAGGGGGTTTGTCAGACGGTGACGCTCGCGACTGAAGGGAATCAAAGTGGCGCTGAATTGGAAAACGGCACACAGGTGGCATTCAGTTGGATTTCCCAGGTTTAAATTTAAAATTGTTGAGGTAGAAAGAGCAATGCATGGGGACCAGCCCCTGACTGGGAGTGTTCGGTCCCAGGCCTCAGATATTCGAATTCATAATATGGAAGGAAATTATGACCTGGCATTTTTCTTCTTTGTGGTTAAACCAGAGAAGCTGGGGGTGACTGGGCTTAGGATCTGTGCCCATTCCCATAATTATTTAGTGATTCCTTTATCTACTATATTTCTTTGTCACTTTTCACACAGAGAAGAGTGTCTCAAGGTGTCTTCCAGCATAAAAAGCGTTGATCTTGTTGTTGAGTCGTTTAGTCATGTTCAACTCTTCATGACCCCATGGACCAGAGCACGCCAGGCACTCCTGTCTTCCACTGCCTCCCGCAGTTTGGTCAAACTCATGTTGGTAGCTTCGACCAACCATCTCGTCCTCTGTCATCCCCTTCTCCTTGTGCCCTCAATCTTTCCCAACATCAGGGTCTTTTCCAGGGAGTCTTCTCTTCTCATGAGGTGGCCAAAGTCTTGGAGCCTCAGCTTCAGGATCTGTCCTTCCAGTGAGCACTCAGGGCTGATTTCCTTCCGAATGGAGAGGTTTGATCTTCTTGCAGTCCATGGGACTCTCAAGAGTCTCCTCCAGCACCATAATTCAAAAGCATCAATTCTTCGGCCTTCTTTATGGTCCAGCTCTCACTTCCATACATCATTACTGGGAAAACCATAGCTTTAACTATACGGGCCTTTGTCGCCAAGGTGATGCCTCTGCTTTTTAAGATGCTGTCTAGGTTTGTCATTGCTTTTCTCCCAAGAAGCAGGTGTCTTTAAAATGCATTAAAACACTTTAAAACAACAACAACAACCAATATAAGACATAATACCTGGATGTGCTCATCCTAGATAAAATATCCAATTCTTCCCACCCCACCAAAAGATGACCAGGAGGCCTGAGGAAACAGAAATGTTTTAACCTGGCAACTAAAGCAAACAATGAAGGCATTGGGTGCACTTCCCTGGAGAGAGCATTCCACAGACAGGGAGTCACCACTGGAAAGGCCTGTTTTCATCTTGACACCACCTGCATGGGAGTTGTTAACCCAAAAATCTGGAGGGCACGAGGTTGGCAAAGACTGCTCTACGTCATTATTCCTGCAGCTGCTGCTCTTGCGATGAGCTGTCTGTTTTACCACAAAGAAGATCCATTGTGAAGTCCGCTGCTGGGTGTGACAATATACTGGCCATTAATGGTCTTATTCTTAAGAATGTTCAAGCTTCTCACACTGGATCTGTGTACTTAGCTATGCCTCAAAACAGAATCATGCCCGGCTTGTGGACTTCCCAGAGTCATTTCAAGAGTCACTGTGAGAACAGGATGCTGGACTAAGTGGGCCTTTGGCCTGATCCAGGAGGGCTCTTCTTAAGTTCTTAAATTCTAAAAGCTGCCTAGGTGGTTTGAACAATAATGCTGAATTCCCCACTCTTTATTATCACAGTTTTGCCACTGTGCCATAAGCAAGCCACCATAATCTTTGTCTCAGACACACACACCTGTCTCGATTGAGGGATAAATCCCAGCTGGTGTCAAGAGTGGAAAGCTTGTCAGTCTCAAACCCGTCAACTGTCCTGATTTAATCGAGACACCCCAGATTTTAGCCCTGCGGCTCTCGCCCTTGACTGTGGCAGCCGCAGCAGGTACCTCCAAATTCCTCAGGCATCTGAGCAAGAAGAGAGGAGTGTGCAGCCGTGCAAAAGGTGTGCGGCTGTGACATGTGCCCCATCCTTGCTGGGAGGCAGGCGGCTATGTGGGTGCCCATAGTCCCTGAGTGGCAGCACTGGTACTGGCTAGAGGGCGGCTACCTCTGTCCAGTGTTGGAGCAGAAGGCAGTGGACTCTAGCTCTGGCTCCTGCCACACCTCCTCTCTGTCTCCCGACTGGCTATGTTCCTCACAGGCAGCCGACTTTAAAGAGAGAGTGTGCGCTCTCAGCCTCCAGTAAACCTGTCCTGCTGGGGCGAGATCCTGGCCTTGTAGTGGGTGTCAGGAGTTCAGCCTACACTTTATTTATTTATTTATTTATTTATTTATTTATTTATTTATTTATTTATGGCTATTAGCCCATAAACCAGCCTACACTTGAGTAGGACCCTGGCAAAGACACATGCCCGACTGGCATGTTCTCTCCCTCTTGCATCTTGCGTGACAGACCTCAGCAACTCAGCATTTTGGCTAATCTACTTTATTTACATATAAACACACACGGAACACTGCAACATTGCTCCCTCTCTCTCTAGCATCAGACAGCAAAGAGAAAAAGAAGAAAGGACAATAGTCCCACTTCACGGAAGACAGCAACACAAACATCCCGTCTCCATCACTTCCCACTCTGTGGAGTCAAAACATATACCGTCATGTGATAGACAAAAATCCCATGACTGCAATCATGGAGCAGGAATTCTAACAGGTGGCTGGGCAGGATGACTCTCAGGAACCCTTCCAACTCTGCAGTTCTTTGAGTCTATGATTCTCTTAGCAAAGGATCATCACGTGACTCGGCCCAGAAAGACTAGCATCCCAATTTTCCTTTGTGGCATGCTGAGGGGTACATGCACTTTTTGTCGTTGTCGGAAACAGATGTCAAGAAGTTCTTGGGTCAAGTCAGGAGCTAATAATGCCTGAGCCTGAACTTAATTCCTTGGTGATTTCATCGACTGCCATGTCATTAACTCCTTCCGTGATCAATGCCATCGCTGCAGGGAGGTATTAGATAAAGAGGGAGAAGTGTCAGATCTCCCTGTGCCACGTTAGGAATCCTGTGGATTGTTACTGGGGTGTATTTTAAAAGAGGCATTCACACAGGCGAGCAGAATGATCAAGGGAGAGCTACCATATGAGCAAGGGTTACAGCATCTGAGGCTTTTGAGTTTAGGAAAAAAGACAAGAAAGGGAGGAGATGCTGAGGGTGTACAACGTTACGCACAATGGAGAGAAAGCGAATCGTTTCTACCTCTTGTGTTAGTACTGTGGGCTAGATATTGAAGCCGAATGTCAGGAGTTTCAGGACAGATCATAAGAAGTACTCCACACAGCACACAGTTAAAAATGTGGAATTTCTTCCTGTAAGAACTAGTAAGATGGCTGCCAACTTAAGACAGCTTAAAACGGGAATTGGGGAAATTCATGGAGGAGAAGGCTATTAATGGCTGGCTACTAGCCATGATGCCCATGACCTGGTTCCACTGTTGCAGGCCATACTACGAGGGAGGCCATACTACGCTGTTGTACTCATTTCCTGCCTCCTGTGGGCTTGCCAAAGGACCCCACTTGGCCACAGTGAAAACAGGATGCTGGAGAAGATGGCATTTGGTCTGATCCAGCTGCAGATCCCTTCCTATGTTCTTATCACTGTCCAAACTTCTCGTTTGGCTTGCACACACACTCTCTCTTTCATACCTTTGCTCTGAACACGCACATACACACACTCCATTTAAAAGCTCACAAATACTTGATCAAATCAAAACAATCGTGATCCTGCCCATTCAGTGCATCAAACATGTTAAAGCTTAAATAAAAAGCAAAGACAGGGATGACGACATACCCACAGTGTTTTATGAGGAAAGGGAGAAGAAAGTTTGTGGTGGTAGAATTTTAATGTTCTCCTTCACTATTCACACCGCCATTTAATAAAAGCAAAGAAGAGCAGTTCCACCCGTGGATAAATTTCTGGACACACTGCGTGTTTTTGGGGTTTTTTTGTCCCCTTTTCTTTCTTTTTCCTATTGTTCGCTGATTGGCAAAATTTGCAAGAAGAGCTCTATAAAGGATATTTTTGGTAACCCACATTCAGGAGTTCATTGCCATTAGATCAAGCTAATTGCCTGCCTTGTATTCCACTTGGCAACTTGTTAAACTAATTGAACAATAGAAGAATATAATGAACTATTATAATGAAGTTTATAATTAGCTGCCTGGAAAGGAACCCAGCATGAAAATATTTAAGATGCAAAAATATTACAGCATATTTAAGAGGGGGGGGAATGGGAAAGGGGGGGCACAGATAATTGTTTCAACTTGAATTGGAACCAGATCCTTACTTGGGCTTGTCAAGGAGCTCAGTAATGCTGAGCATATCTCTACATCCCTGATCAGGGATTCATTTTTGGTATTGATGGAGCAGATGGAGGCCGGTCAGCTGAGGTGAATTCCTGGTAAGGATGAAAGGAGAGAGGGGCATTATGGGAAAAGTTATGTGTCTGTGTATATATATATACAATTTTAAAAAGTTCAAGTGTGTAAGAAGAGTACTGCTGGATCAGACCAGAGGCTCTTCTAACCCAGAATTCTGTACTCACAGTGACCTACCCCAGAGCTGGCCTTAGGAGGAGGTGAGCTAGGCGGTCACTTGGGGCAAAGAGCTGAGTGGGCACCAAGCTGAGCTCAGCGACTCTGTGTTTTTAATGTACTGTCTGCAGTGAGCAAGGGTGGCAAAAGTCAAGTGTCTGCAACCATTCATTCACATTCACACACACACACACACACACACTGCCTCAAGGTTCTACGGGTTATTTGGATACTAACTGCAAAGATGACCCTCCTTCTTGAAGTATTTTCTTTTTTGATTCCCACTTCGATGTCAGTTGCGCTGGGTAAACTGTGGAACACAGCTTTACTTTGAGGAAACATTGCCAAACACTTAGCACTTCAAATACAGTACTATTGTTGCTGTTGCTGGCATCTGTCTGTCTCAAGAGACAATACAGTGTGACTCTGAAGGTAAAGTCACACCACTGGAGAATTACAGCGCTTGCTGCGGCTGCAGAAACTGGTAACTCGTCACTGCTGTGTTCTATGTTGTTTCTGCTGTGTTAAAAAGGTAAAGTTAAGCCCAGTTAAGCCCAGTCGCAGATGACTCTGGGTGGCAGCAACTGTTAAGAGCTTTTTAAAAAGTGGGCTAGACAGACTCACACACACACACAGCACCAGGGCTGAATTCTGAGGCTGCCAACAAAGGAACAATCTCCACTCCGCCCACCAAATGGACAGATGGATCAGTAGGTGTGTGAGCTCTTTTTTTACACGCTTCTTTACGGCATGACATTTTGGCAGCCAGGCGGGGTCGTGGGGTTGGCAAGTTTCTCCTCCTTTGCATCTTTCTTTCAAGTTGCCACCTGGCTCACTCCCTCTCTGTCTGTCTCAAGGGGGATCCAGTCCCTGATACACTCAAACGGAAGAGGCTCTTGCAAGCCAGACGGTCCCAGGTACTGCAGCTGACACACTGAGGCAGGTGAACATGCAATTACCAGAAGGGGTGGCGGGGAGAGAGAGAAAAGGACCAACTGTAGCTAAGGAGAAATGAAGAAGAAAAACCCAACCCTGTACCATTCAGACCCTTCTCAACAGCATTTATCCTCCTGAGCCAACCAATCATTAAGCAGCAAGCCAGAAATTCTGACTGCTCTAGAATGTCAAAAGAGAATAACTATGTGAAGTAAAGGTAAAGGAACCCCTGACCATTAGGTCCAGTCGCGGACGACTCTGGGGTTGCGGCGCTCATCTTGCTTTACTGGCCGAGGGAGCCGGCGTACAGCTTCCGGGTCATGTGGCCAGCATGACTAAGCCACTTCTGGCAAAACCAGAGCAGTGCACAGAAACGCCGTTTACCTTCCCGCTGGAGCGGTACCTATTTGTCTACTTGCAGTTTTTGGCGTACTTTTGAACTGATAGGTTGGCAGGAACTGGGACCAAGCAACGGGAGCTCACCCCATTGCGGGGATTCAAACAGCTGACCTTCTGACAGGCAAGCCCAAGAGGCTCAGTGGTTTAGACCACAGCGCCACCCATGTCCTGCTGTGTTAACACCTGTTAGCAGCACCCAAGTGACCTTCCAGGCAGTGTTTATGGAGGTCCTGGGCTGCCCAGATGACAAGACCCCCATCCAGGCCTTGCTGATATGATCCAAAGGAAAGGAGAGCAATACGTTTGGCACCAGCTTGGCTGTAAGAGTTGCTGGAAGGAGGCGTACAGGGCACCATCCAACTGTTGTAGGGACTGCAGATTTGTGTAGGGTTTACTCCTTAGCCTTTTCTTCTCCTGAAGATGTCCCTCAAAGTGGTGGGTAATATAATAAAGTACACTATATACTATAAACTATAAACACTATATAAATAACAATAAAATAAAATGAAGCTGTAAGAGGTCAGCTGGATACCTTCATATTTATGACTTATCTTTATTATTTTTAAGCATAAAAATAATGGATATTCTAAAATAAAGAATGCTCACCAAAAAAACAAACAAACCAGGAACTGCTATGAAACAACAAATATTAGAAGTCAAACCTGCGATAGTTCTGCACAGCCACAGCCACACTGTGGTTTGTGGTTTGTGCAAACTGCAGAACACTGGCTGAGAGATCAAGCTTTTGAGCAATGCCATTCTCAGCAGGTAGGACAAGTAGTGATGTAAGCCTCTCCTCCATCATGGTAGATCACAAGGACATTTTGATGAACTTCAGTTCTGAGAAGCTACACTCACCACAGGCAACTTGTAAGTGGATGTGTCAGGAGAATTCGCAGTGTTACACAGACATGAGAGAAGACTCTTGGGTATCGTGGATGTACTTCAGGGCATCTCATGGGGAGACTTTCCCAGGAGGCAGGATGCAATGGAGACATCCCAACTCAACACAACAATCTGCACCATCTGTGTCAGTGATTACCATCAGACAGGCCTCTATGCAGGTCCAAACAGAGGGTGGCCTGTGTCCCTTCTAGTAACTTGTACAAGAATCCCTATGTATTCCTGTGTGAATCAAGCAGTTCAAGTCACTCTTCTCTTGAAACACAAGCTGTGTTTACAATCATTCCTGCCTGAATATTTATTCTGGACTACTGCACTCCTCATCGTGAGTCTGACCCTCACATTCAAACTGCCTCTTCTTGCAGCGCTTACATGGGGAGTCCTTGAAAGTGGCTTCAACATCAAGGGCTTCCATGAGTCCTTTGGCTGTGATAACTGCCTCTGGGCAGATGCTTTCCTGTTTTGTTTTTCCTCAACCACAACTGGCTTCTAAATATCTGGGATCAAAACGTAGGGTCCCGAATCGGAGGCTATGATGCCTACTAAGCATTCATAAGTCTCAACACCTTCCTTACCAGAACTGATAGCACAAGGGTAGCCAGCATGGTGCCTTCAAGGACTACAGTTCCCATCACCCCTGGCCACTGGGCAGGCTGATGGAGAAAGATGGAATTTGGAGTCCAGCAGTCGGGGGAGGGGGCACCACATTGCCTATCCTTGTCTTAGTGCTTTAGGTATAATTCAAGGTGTACTTTTAAACCAGTTCTTTGATCCTAAGGGATGATAAACAGCGTTGCCACACTGATGGAACAGCTCACAAAATCTTGACAAACCAATCTATCAATCCCATGCCAAATATGATCTCCCCCTTTTTTTCTTTCTACCTTCAGGGGCTAGAAATGAGAGGCATAAACGTTTTGCTCCAAAAGCACGAATACGTAATGGAATTTGGATTGCTACAAGAACAGGAGGGGAAAGCGGAGAGGGAAGAAAAAATGTCCAATAAAATAAAAATTAAACCTACTGCTCTGCCTCCCTAGTCAGATTTAAATGACACTTAGTTCTGGCATTACGTCTCTCTGCCCTACAAAGCTGAAAGAAGTAAATTGAAAACTGGGAGAAGAGATAGAAGCAGTGGCCTTTGAGGTGTTTAATTTACAGGGTCAAGCAGGTAACCTAATAGAATTGTCACATTGGATTCAGAAATGTTACCAAAACTCAGAATCTTTGCATTTCTATGCTGGAGTAATAAGGCATTACAGCAGCCTTGCCCAACCTGGGGCCCACCAGATGTTTTGGACTGCAACTCACATACAGTCATACCTCATGTTACGTCCGCTTCATGTTACATTCTTTCAGGCTACCGGGAAGGGTTACTTCCGGGTTTCACCGCTCGCGCATGTGCAGACGTGCAAAGTGACGTCACGCACATGCGCAGAAGCGGCGAATTGCAACCCGCGCTTGCTGAGGGTTGCGTTCTCTTCATGTTGCGAACGGGCCTCCGGAACGGATCCCATTCGCAACGAGAGGTACCACTGTATTTTCCTGAGCTTTGACCCTGGTTGCCTGGGCTGATGGGAGTTGGAGTCTGACGAAATCTGGAAAGGTATCCCTTGGTTTATCATCTATTTCAGGGCCAGGGAAGCCGTTGCCCTTCGGATGTTGTTAGACTCCAGCTCCTATCAGCCCAAGCAACCCGGGTCAAAGGTCACACACAAAATGTCTTGTCGCTTATTCCTTTCGATCTGGGCACTGCTAAACTACAGCTCCCATCAGCTCTAAGAGGCTTTGGAGACCCCCTGCTCCACTCACAGAGCTGCAGACTGATTTAAGCATCAATCCCTCTTAGAATTGAAGCCCTGTGAGGGGCAGAGGGAGTCTCCTATCAACTCTCAGCACCCTTTACAAACCATAGTTCCCATGATTCTTTGGGGAAAACCATAACTGTTTAAAGTGGTGCCATAGTGCTTTAAATTGCTTGGCAGGGGGTTGGACTCGATGGCCCTTGTGGTCTCTTCCAGCTCTATGATTCTGTGAAATGTACGATATGAACATGGCCAGAATACAATGTGGAACATAGAATACAAGAGGAATATAAAGTTAGGTGGCAAACGGAGGGAAGAGCCCCCCTTTCATATGCTCTCCCCCATTTCGCCACCGCTGTTCTGAAAGAAGCTGGAGTCCCCCAGCCACTGCGGAAGCCTCTGTCTTACGGGTTTATAAATAATGCCTTAACCCGTCTCCCTGGAAATTCAATCAGACCCACAAGCCTTGAAAGCTCCAGACTCACGACGAAAGCCTTTTAATATTTGGATGGCATGGGAATCGACTAGTCTCCCCTTAAATCTAATCACAGGTTACGACAGGCAGAGCTGAGAATACGGCAGCCATCAATACAGATTTTGAAACTGTATGTGGCAATCAATACATTTCATCATCTAGCAGACGGTGGAATTTGATTTGTCTTCTCCCCCTTCCCCTTTTTTTTTCTTAACTCAGTTTTTAAATCAAACTGTCATCTTACAGTTGCTAAAGGGTAGAGACAGGGATGCCATTTTATTTATTTAGTTAGCTAGCTAGTTAGTTAGCTGGTTAGTTAGTGAATAAACGCAGCAAGTTGAGACACTTGTTGACTCGCCAAAATACCTAGGTATGCCAACAGAAATTATTTTTGAATTAAATGGGGAGGCATCAGGCCTGTTTACCCAACTAAAAGAAATTCTAAGTTTAATAAAATACCTTTAGCCCCTAGCAAAGACTTAGGCCCCATCCGCACTATACATTTAAAGCACTATGATACCACTTTAAACTGCCATGCCTTCCCTCAAAGAATCCTGGGAAATGGCGCTATGGATGCCTTTAGGAGACTCCCTATTCCCCTCACAAAGCTACAGTGCTCAGGGAACTCTGAGGGGAAAGTCTCTTTTAAGGAGATACCTGCTGTCTACTATTTTTATAAATCGTTAAGTTATACAAGCTGCATCGCCCTATCGCTTGCTAACGTCCTTTTAACTAGAGATGCCAGGATTCGAACCTGGGGCCCTCAGCAGACAAAGCCACTTGAGCTATGGCCCCTTCCCTTTCCTCTCGGAATGGAGGGTGCCACGTATAACAAAGCTGGGTCTTGTCACACCTTTTCTTATGCAAAAATATATTTTAAAAAAACTTTATCTCTCCATACTTGCTGTTCCCCAAGGAGCTGGAACGTATGAACAGGAACTATCAAAACAGTTTCCCCACTGAAGCTCAGTGGGAGAGTACAAGATTTCCATGCAAAGGGTCCCGGGTTCAGTTTCCACGCATCTCCACGTGGGGTTGCTATTATTATTTATTAAATTTCTATACTGAGGAGGAGGAGGAGTTTGGATTTGATATCCCGCTTTATCACTACCCTAGGGAGTCTCAAAGCAGCTAACATTCTCCTTTCCCTTCCTCCCCACAACAAACACTCTGTGAGGTGAGTGGGGCTGAGAGACTTCAGAGAAGTGTGACTAGCCCAAGGTCACCCAGCAGCTGCATGTGGAGGAGCAGGGAATCAAAGCCGGTTCACCAGATTACGAATCTACCGCTCTTAACCACTACACCACACTGGCTCTCCATCCAAGGATCTGCCCTTCATCCAAGGATCACAATATAAAAACACAAAAATACACGCCGTAGTAGCAAACGAAAACAACAAGCCCACCAAACGCCACCAGCCTTGGGGTCCCTTCCAACTCTATTATTCTATGAATTAATTAAATTTATCTCTCACCCACCATCCAAAGATCCCAGGATAGTTCACAATAGAAAAATGCAAAATAAGAATGCAAACTACTTAATAATGTCTTTATGTCTACAGCCCTGGAGAGACCCTGCCAAACACTGTAGACAATACTGATCTAGATAAAGACCTGACTTGGTAAAAAGCAGCTTCCTGTGTCCCTGTTTAATTGCCCTTTATTGAGAACATGAGGACTAGAATCTTACTTTATTTTTTAGGCAACAGACCATGCCTCAGCAGGAGAGCCCCTGCTTTGCACACAAATGGTTTCAGGTTGAATCCTGGACGTGCCCAGCTAAGGCTGAGAAACAGCCCTGCTTAAAACCATGAGAGGTGCTACAGGTCAGTATAGACAACACTGAGCTAGATTAGTCTGTGTCTTGTAGCCTTATGAGGCTTTGCCCTCG
The DNA here is from genome assembly GCF_027172205.1 of Podarcis raffonei. NCBI lineage: Eukaryota > Metazoa > Chordata > Lepidosauria > Squamata > Lacertidae > Podarcis > Podarcis raffonei. The sequence goes on from NC_070617.1 coordinate 37,670,190, forward strand.
GGTGGGAAAAATATTGCGCCCAGGAAAGGGAAGTGGGAGTCAACAGACACTCAAGGAATAGTTTCGGAGAAAAAGCTTTTATTTCTACCATCCATGAACTGGTAGAAGGAGCAAGTGCGATAGTTCACAAAACATGCACGGGTTCACAGTCATGTGCACAGAGTTTATATTCCCCTTCCAGTTCCCTCCCCTTTCTCCTCCCTCAGGAGTCCTGCCCATAAGTTCCCCTGAGCATGAACAGAAAGCTGTCTTGGGACTATTGGACTCTTGGCACCCTTCCCAGGAAAGGGGGAGGTGAGAAGCCAAAGGGGGGGTCGAGGAGCCGTGTGATTCAGCGTATCCAAAGATGTTGCAACTAGAGTGAGATAAAAGTCAGTTCTCAGGCCTGCTCTAACAGAGTCTATTCATTAGCTTTTTGAAGCCTTCTTGTACTGATAAAAGTAACAGTTTGCCTATGCACATCATCTTGTGAGAAAAGCAGAGAAGAGCAGAGAAAAGCTGTTTTGGATTTTTAGAAGACAAAAGGAATTTTGGACAGTTTTAAGGCCTGGTTGGGGGGGGACTTTGGGCCTAGGTGGGGTCACCTGTCCCCACCTTCCTTCAGTCTGACTCAGTATAAGGCAGCTTCCAATGTTCTGTGCCAACCCACCCATTTCTCCCTAGTGGAACTAAATAATGCCTTTTGTCCACACTTTGGAAGACGATATCCATCTAACACGTTTACGGTCTTTCTGAGCTGCCTTCCAACATTCTCTCCGCTAGATGATAATTCCCCCACGTCCCGGATGCATTTAAAGTTTGCTTGCAGGCCTCCTCCTCTTCCGTGTCCCTGCTACACCCCAGCAGAGCCGTGAAATCGCTCCATGATGGAGACAGAACCTTCAGAGCCAACGAAGCACAAAATAGATTTGGAGTTCTCAAACACTCGGGTCACTTAAAGACTCTCCCTGTCTGTTTGTGCTGGGCAGATTAAACTGGTCCCAGAAGCTCACTTTGGGCTCACTGCAGCCTTCTATTAATTCACAAAATGTCATATATCAAACTATATCTTGCAGTAAACACAGAGCACATGAATCTTGTGCCCGCCTGTTGCTTTATACATGTCCAGAAGGCAGAACTTGCATCCTTCCTTACAAACAAGGTTGGAGTCAAACACACCGCCAGGCGAAAACATTCCTCTTTACCCAGGGCTTCAGAAATTAAATAATCTATGGCCTGTTATTATGATTATTTTTATTGTTATGCTGCGTGTTGTGTTTTTATTATTATGCTGCATAAATTTCGTTTTTAATGTTGTATGCTGCCCTGGGATCTTTGGATAAACCGAGGCATAGAAATGGAATAAATGAAATAATAAAATAATAAATAAGTATCGCCCCAGGGCTGGTGGGAAGCAGGGGAAGGTACGCCACACCTCAGGGCTCCAAGGCGAGTATTTTTAATTCAAAGAGGTAGGCAAGCTTATTTATTGGCAGAAAAGTAAACTGTATTGGTCTGATGCAACCAAAGGCTGGCAGCACCTTTATCAAAATGTTGATACCGTTTTAAAACAAATGCACATAAGATTATGTGGCTTGTTAGGCTTGCCTAAGAAGCAGGAGGGCAGGGAATTACAGGTGCTGAAAACAGTAGACTGGAAGGTCTAACATCAACAGGCAAGGCGTTCCAGAGAAGAGGAAGTAATAACGCCTCGTCTACACTTGTACACCTAAAGTGGGACTACATCACTTTAAACAGTCATGGCTCCCCCTCCGCAAAGAATCCTGGGAGCTGTAGTTTGTTAAAGTGGATGAGAGTCATTAGGAGACCCCACCCTCCACATTCCCCTCACAGAACTACAATTCCCAGAGTTCCCTGAGAAGACAGGTTGGCTGTTAAAGCACTCCTAACATCTCTCAGCATCCTTAACAAATTATAGTCCCCAGGATTTTTTGGTGGGTAGGGGAAGTATTCCGTCCTGAGACTTCTCTCTCAATCTGGATAGCATTCAACAAAACTCCACAAAGCTCTCACGCATGGATTCATTGAAGATCACAAGGGACATGTTATGTACTGAGTTGAATAGGATCCAAAAGGCAGCAGTCTGATTGGTCCTAGAACAATAGGATCCAAAAGGCAGCAGTCTGATTGGTCCTAGAACAATGCAGCAGTATGATTGGTTGGCAGGAACTACCCAATCATGCTCCAGATAGAAGTGAATCCACAACCTGATTGGCTTACAGTAGAATTCCGGAATTAGCCAAGCATGTGCAGCCCATTGTGTAAATAATGTATATAAAGCAGATACTTTGAGGGGACATTCATTCATTCCTCCTCACCACTATGAGCTGAATAAAGAGCATGAAATCACTTTGCGACTCTGAGTATATTTCAGGACATGTGAGAACCTGTGTGTATTGCTCTTCTAAACAGCGAGAAGGTGTCTCTGTCCTGTTGTTGCTCTGGCTCCCCCTACTGTTTGCCTCCCAGCCTTCCTCCCTACCAGTCACCAGTGCTACCTTTCAGCCTCTTCCCTCTCCTGCCAGATAATTCCTTCTCTTCTTCCCTCCCCCTAAACTCTCACCACCTCCCACCATTCCGTTCTTCCTTCAGCTCCTCCTCTCACCCTGAGCTTCAGCAACCGCAAGCGATCTCCTCCTCTCACCCCTCCAAACGCAACTCCCAATCGTGGTTTATTACAGCTCCACCCCACGATTAAAAATAAAGATAAAATGAAGGACTAATATGCTAGGTATACAATGAAAAGGTGGGTAGTTCTGTTAATTCTGCCTTCTCTAAAGGCCAAACTTTAGAAATGCCTCCGACTAGCCGTTGTTCTCTGTGAGTCGGAGAGGGAGACTTTGTCTGAGCATCAGGAGTAATGATGAGAAATTGCACAGACATCTGTTGCTTAACGACATTCGTATGTGGATAGGCAAAAAATGTTCCATCAGAGGTTCACCACTGGGCTGGCTAACATAATTCCTAGAGGCTGCATTGCGTATCCAGCTTCTTCCATCTGCACACAGAGTGTGCCTAGTGAGTTGCTTCTACTGCTGTTGACGGTCTCATGATTGGAATCTAAACGAGGCCCCCAAGTCCCAGAAAGGCAGAAATCTGAAAGGCTTCCAAATCTCAGTAGCCACTGTGTCGTGCCAGAGCACGACTCCAGCGCTGTGCAAATCTGCATACAATTTCATTTCCTTTTTCTTTCTTTTTAGCTACAATAAATCTAAGTTTCTATAGCTTCCTCATTGTTCTATCTTAAAAAGGTAGGAGAGTGGAGCCCCCTATCACATTGAAATCACTATTCTGAAGCCCCCACATCTTTGCAACAAAGGAAAGTAAGGAGGCCAGCAAACAGGTTACTGTAAGGGGGCCCTTGCTGCTGTCAAAGGGTGCTTGGCTGACTTAGGTTAGGGGTGGGGAAACTGTGGCCCTCAATATGTGTTTGGACTACAACTCCCATCAGCTCCAGCCAGCATGGTCAATGGTTAGGGAGGATGAGAAGAGCAGGTCAACATCTGAATGGCCAGAGATTCCCCTTTCCTGGCTTACAATCTTACTGCAACTAACAGGTCCCATCCCATTCACACAACACACAGTTATGATCAATGGTATGCACAGTATATTCCATTATTCCATACGAGCAAAGAATGTGGAGCTGGACACAGGAGTTAGCTTTAGAATCATGTGTGTGTGTGTGTGTGTGTGTGTGTGTGTGTGTGTTAAACAAGCTCCTAATCCCTAATGTTGAGAACCTATACTTGGAAGTGCAGCGGTTAGGATAGCTACACCACAAACTTTGCATCTGCCTTACGCCAGTTAAAGCATCACAGCTTCAAAGAATGCTGGGAATTGTAGTGTGGCAAGTGGACTGGCAATCTAGTAAGACTACTATGGAACTACAGTTCCCAAGGTTGACTGGGAAAAGAAAATCACTATTAACTTTGTAGCATGGAGATAGTCGTGGCGGGACCAGTGGAGAATGGTGGCACCTAGATCTGGTGGGGTGCCTGGTTGCAGCCAAGGGGGTCGCATGGGTAACCCTGCCCTCCCTGTGGAGGGAGGATGCCCCTAGGAGGGTCCTGCAAGCATCAAGGTGTCCGAGAATATGAACAGAAGAACGTTGGACAGCAGAGAGAGGAACACGGTAGAAACTTGCTTGGAGCCAGATTGTCACACTTGCTTCTCTTCAATCACTTATGTGGGAACCCCAGTTAGAGGAGAAGCAGTTGAGGAAATCTCAGCACCATCTTTCCTCTCACTGCTTTCCCTTGAAAATTATCCCCCTCCTTCCACAACTTTGCCACTGCATATCAGAGGTCCAAAATTCTTCCAGACGTATAATTCCAGCCTCAAATTTCAGTCTTGTACCACTTGTGTAAGCACAACCTGCTGTAGAGCCAGCGTGGTGTAGTGGTTAAGAGCGGTGGACTCGTAATCTGGTGAACCGGGTTCGCTTCCCCGCTCCTCCACATGCAGCTGCTGGGTGACCTTGGGCCAGTCACACTTCTCTGAAGTCTCTCAGCCCCACTCACCTCACAGAGTGTTTGTTGTGGGGGAGGAAGGGAAAGGAGATTGTTAGCCGCTTTGAGACTCCTTAAGGGAAGTGAAAGGCAGGATATCAAGTCCAGACTCTTCTTCTTCTTCTATATCGAAAGCAAGGCTGCTCAGGGTGAGAACTAATGGTAATGGTTCTACACAAAACAGTAGTATGGCTAAAAGCAAATTTTAGATCCCACGTCTAAAGGAAGACACCTGCTGGAGAGAGTTGTATATTAGCACTCCAAGGTTGTTGCTCCAATCATTTTGAACAAATTCACAGTTCTGGCCCGCACAGAGCCTATTGCAGTAGTAGTCAGTGTTGGCCAGTGCCTACTGAGATGGTAGTGCAGAAGGCAGGGAGCCCAAACAGTAGGTGCCAGAGCCAATGACAAGCAGAGTGCACTAATTCTAATTTTGTCCCCATTCTCCTTCCTGCAGAGTTCTACCAGTGCAACTTGAGACTAAGGAGGAGGAAGATGATAGGCAGTACCACCACCTGGACTGCTTGTAAGAAGGCAGGCAGGTAGGGTCTAGCTGAGAGTAGACTAAGCTTGGTGGAGCAGTACCACCTTTGCCCTAATGCACCAGCCTCCGTTGCCTCAGGGACCACCCAAAGACAGGCCTTGCAGGGGACCCCAAGAACATCACAACTGGGGGATAAGAGGATGTCTTATAATAAAATACCAGGGTCAAAAGTGACTTCAGCTACGACCCCAGACTCCATAGAGTTTTGGAGGACAGAGGAGAGGATGGAAATGGCCTTTCCGGAAGCAGAGCAGAAAGAAATATCATAATGGGCCAGCCATAATGGGCCAGCCACAGACCTGGAAGTCACTGAGGCAGTGGCTAAATCTCTATGCTCATCAGAACCCTCTGCACCAGGCCAACACCAGATCCTCCAAGTGTCCCTGTTTTCCAGGAACAGTCCCGGATTTACAGAAGCTGTCCTGGTTTCTGATTTGATCCTGCAATGTCCCGCTTTTCCTGAGGACGTCCTTATTTTCATCGGAGAAATGTTGAAGGGTATGGAGTTGTGCAACCCCTTGAGCCAAGGAGATAAGTAACTTTAGAATACATCTAAAGGCAGCCTTGTATATGGAAGATTGTTTAATATTTAATGTTTTAGTATGTTTTTATATGTGCTGGAAGCAGCCCAGAGTGGCTGGGGCAACCCAGTCAGATGGGTGGGGTATAAAGATGATGATGATGGAATAAAGGTAAAGGTAAAGGGACCCCTGACCATTAGGTCCAGTCGTGACCAATCTGGGATTGCGGCACTCATCTTGCTTTATTGGCTGAGGGAGCGCTGGCATACAGCTTCCGGGTCATGTGGCCAGCATGACTAAGCCGCTTCTGGCGAAACCAGAGCAGTGCACAGAAGCGCTGTTTACCTTCTCGTCAGAGCGGTACCTATTTATCTACTTGTACTTTGACGTGCTTTCGAACTGCTAGGTTGGCAGGAGCAGGGACTGAGCAACGGGAGCTCACCCCGTCTTGGGGATTTGAACCGCTGACCTTCTGATCAGCAAGCCCTAGGCTCTGTGGTTTAACCCACAGCGCCACCTGCATCACAATGATGGAGTAGGTCATCCCTATTTTCAATGGAGAAATGTTGCAGGGTATGCGACACCAAAGATTAAATTCTTCCATGGCTGTGTGCACATGATATGCCAGATGTGCTCATACACTAATGTTTTACAGAAAATGTGGATGATGGTAAGGAGGAGAGAGTATGGGGTGGAAGCCCTGCTCCCTCAGCTGCCATGGCTCACAGGGATGTGGGGTAGGGTGGGGTGATAAAAACTGCAGGTTCGAGACTGAATAAAAATACTGGACTGGATCTGCAGCTTCTTCCTGCCTCTGCCTCTTTCTCTTGGCTCTGCCTCTGTGAGCTCCACTCACCAACTTTTGCTCACACCTGCTGAGTGATCTCTCATTCTCCAGGACAGAAAGATGTGCACTAACTCATTACCTGGTAAAGATAATGAAAATTGACTGTATTTTTGTACATACCTGGTTATTGCTACAGAAAAGAAAAAGATTGTAACATTTTAAAGTAAAGTTTAGTTAATTTAAAAATTTAAGTTTAGTTAAGTGGTAGTTTATTTAATGAATAAAAATAATGCCCTTTATGACTATGAGTTTGTATTCAAAAGTCGTTTGCCTTTAAAAACCTCTCTGGGTGCATATCCAATTTAAATGTGCTACATGTGTCTATGTATTCTTCCGCAATTCTCAGTTCACCTGTGGATATTTGAAGCACCATCATCTATCATTTTTGTATTTGTGCATTAAAAGACTAGGCTGCCACACTACACAGGAAACACGAACAAGAGATTAAATCCCATCTGCTACCACCGATTCTTTTTTAAAAAGAGGGAGGGGATCTGCCAGGCATTTGTTAGAAAACAAGACTTTAAAAAGAAACCCACTTTGGATAAATCTTAGTATACTTCCTCAGTTAACTGGCGTCCCTCTGAACCAGCTGGCATTAATTAATGTACTATTCCGTATTTGCTTATTAATAAAGATTACAGTGGTACCTCGGGTTAAGAACTTAATTCGTTCTGGAGGTCCGTTCTTAACCTGAAACTGTTCTTAACCTGAGGTACCACTTTAGCTAATGGGCCTCCCGCTGCTGCCATGCCGCCAGAGCACGATTTCAGTTCTCATCCTGAAGCAAAGTTCTTAACCCGAGGTACTTTTTCTGGGTTAGCTGAGTCTGTAACCTGAAGCGTCTGTAACCTGAGGTACCACTTTATAGTGCTTTGTGAATGCCAGCCATTTTGCATGAATTAAAGAATATATGATGAGGTTTTAATGAATACATGTACAGGGTACCTCGGGTTACAGATGCTTCAGGTTACAGACACTTCAGGTTACAAACTCCACTAACCCAGAAATAGTACCTCGGGTTAAGAACTTTGCTTCAGGATGAGAACAGAAATTGTGTGGCAGCAGCAGGAGGCCCCATTAGCTAAAGTGCTACCTCAGGTTAAGAACAGTTTCAGGTTAAGAACGGACCTCCAGAACGAATTAAATTCTTAACCCGAGGTACCACTGTACACAGTTAAGTTTAAGAATGCTGGAGAAGGAATTGGGGGCCCAAGGCTTTGGAGGAACTTTAACCATGCCCAGGTTTGTGGAGGGGTGCTGGTGAGATTTCACTAGTACCATTGATGCCCCAGGCAGGAATACCATTTGCATGGACCAGTGGTCTACTCAGCAGCTCTCTCTTTTTAGAATATTTTATTGATTTTATAATAAAATGGCATTGATCAACTTCCAACAAAACCTGCAGAGCGTTACATGCATAAATTAGAAAGAAAATATAGAAGGGACATTGTCAAAACTGAATCTACCCCTCTTTTTCTGAGCAGTGAACTGCCCACAACTGCCATCACATGCAAAGTTATCTCACCTCATCTAGTCCACAACCCTACATGGACTTATGGTGTCACTATTTGCAATATTAGGGCTTTTCCAGACTGGTGGTTTTTGTGGGCGTGCTGTGCAACAAAAAGAATGCACGAGTGCTGGATTTATGCGGGAGCGCCTGCAAATCATTCCATTTTATTAGTTGTTCTGTGATACTGCTGCAGTGTTACTGGGGTCTAGAGAGGCAACAACAGCAGGACAAAAAGAAAAGCAACCCCAGAATATGTATGTTCTGAAAAGTTACAGGATTTCAGGAGGAAATTATAGGACATGCACTGATTGGAAATAAAGCCACATGCCTGCCCCAAGACTTTTGCAGGTGCCAGCGTTATTGAAAGCAGAATCATGTATAACCACCCTGACAAATCATCCTGAATCCACAATGAAAAGCACCTTGCTCAGTTGCATAGCTGTCAACTTACAGATTTGAAAATAAGGGACCAGCAGACCTCCGGAGGCGGCGCCATCAGCAATGGCGGAATCCCTCTAATCTGGAGGGACAGAGCTCCATAGAAATCGGGTCTTGCCGCTGCGGCGAAGCGGGGACCCTTCTGAAAATCACAGGCGGTGAAGCCTGTGAGCGTGGGACTCGGCGGGCACCTTTAGCGGCCCCCCCCAAACTGCAAAGGAGCCCAGTAACGAGCTCCGGAGCGCGACGGGGCTGTTTGGCGCGGTGCGGAGAGTCGACTGCTTCTTCTATGGAGTGAAGCCGCACAGCTGCTGCCGGAGAGCGCCGACCTTTTTCCTGTGACAATTCGGCTATTAAACGACTACCCGTGAGTAGGACAAGCTTAAAATTGGGATTAAAGGGGAGAGAGTATTGAATTTGGTACCGAAGCGGGAAGGTGTAAACAGGAAGTCCGCCTTTCGCTTTTTGTAAACAGATCAAAGCAAAGACTGTTTTAACTAAATACCTTCAAAATTGCTTTGGAAAAGACTCAAATCTTAACAACAAGAAGGAAAATTCCCTCCCTGAGTTGCAGGAGAGGGGAGGGAGAAGGGGAAGTGAGTTTTGCCTGCAAAAATAGGAGAGAAAAGGAATAAAGACCACCGCTTGATGCCTGGGAACGGACTGCCAAGGGACAAATAGAACTGCTGTACTGTGAACTGTGCTGTTTAAAGATAATGCAACATTTTGACAGTTAGCTTTGTAAGAGAGTCCTGACTTGAAACTGTTGCTTTTCTTGCAAAAGGGGGTTAAGTGAAAGTTGGAAAAGTTACTTTATTGTTACAAGTTTGGACTGTTGCTGTGTCCCCCTAGAGGAACTTTGAAACTGTTACAACTGACTTGGGAATTTTCCACTCTAAACTGGCCAGGGGAATTTCCCACTGCAAAACAAGTTTCAACCGTGGGATTGACCTTGATCCTTAGATAAAGTGTTATGGCAAACCTGACTCAAGAGAAAACAACAAGACGAACTAGGCAGCAGCAGCGTAGACCATCAGCATCTGGCCCTTCTGCACCCATTGGGGAAGATCCATCCCAGGCTGGGTCTAAAGGAATGGATGAGGGTTTAACTTCAGCCTTGGACAAAATATTTGAATCTTTGGAAAATCTAAATAAACAAGTTGCTGAAGCATCAAGTAAAATTGATCAGAACACTTCAAGCATTAATAATTTGGGACAGAAGGTGAGTACCAACACAGAATCTATTGAAAAACTGCTGCAGGAATCTGCTTCGACTCGAAAGATAGCCGAGGAAGCAAAGGAAAAAGTTTTGGCTATTGAGGAAAAATTACCGCCGATATCTAGGCAGCTTGAGGACCATAAGTCAGTGTTGTCTATGACTGAACTGAAAGAAAAGCAGACAAATCTAAGGATCAGGGCTGTACCTGAACTTGAGAAAGACAATCTGAGTGATTTTCTTACGCAGGAATTTGCAGGCTTTTGGAACCTGGATTTGGAGAAGTTAGATTTCAAGATAGTGAGTGCTTTTAGACTTGGAAGAGGGGGGAGAAAGAACAGGGTGAGAGACTGTTTGATTACCCTCCGATCAAAAGAGGAGAGAGACAGAATACTGAGCCTGCACTTCCAGACGACCTTGGAAATAAACGACACAAGAGTGGAGATTTTCAAGGACATCCCGAAATATCTTTTGGACCTTAGGTCCAATTATGGAGATTTAGTGGCCCTGCTGAGAGGAAGTAGAATCATCTTTAGGTAGGAATTCCCCCAAGGCCTATCCTTTACCTTCAGAGGGAGAAAGTATAAAATAAGATCAGTGGAAGACAAAGAAAAATTTCTGAGAGAACACGCAGAAAACCTGCAAAAAGAAGCTGAAGAAGAGCTGAGAGCTCTGAAACTAGGATTACAGGATATCGTACCACCACCTTCGGGATTGGACAAGTTAGAGAAAGTGATACCACCGTCAGAAAAAGAACAATTATTAGGAGCAGTTGGAGGAAAGTAAAGTAACACACTATGTCTCTGCAACTATTAAGCTGCAGAGTGGTTTTAATTCCCCTGAGAAAAGGAAAAAAGTTTTTCATATACTGAAAAAGGAACAATTGGACTTAATTTGCTTACAGGAAACACATGTGATAAGACTACACAGGAAAATACTGATTAATAAAAGACTGGGCCAAGAGTTTATTTCATCAGACAAGGTCAAGAAGAGAGGAGTGGTGATCTATGCAAAAGAGAGCCTATCACCGAAATTTGTTTTTAAAGATGAACAAGGAAGATATGTGGCAATTGAAATTCAAACACAAGGAGAAAAGTTACTGGTAATAGGAGTCTATGCACCAAACGAGGGGAAATCTGAATTTTTTAAGAAGTTGCATGAGACATTGTTGGACTATATGGATTACAACATGATTATGATGGGAGACATGAACGGAGTGGTATCTACAAACATGGACAAGTCGCAGAGACAGGTAATTACAAACGATGGTAGACTACCGAAAACCTTTTTTGAGATGACGGACAATATGGACCTGATTGATATTTGGAGAATAAAGAATCCCTTGGGCAGAGAGGGAACATTCTTTTCTGAAGCCCAAACGACATGGACAAGAATTGACCAAATTTGGATATCTAGAGGCCTGGCACCTAAGACTCGAAAAGTGGAAATTTGCCCTAAAATTTGCTCCGACCATAATGCTGTGAAGATGGAGATGAGAGTAACACCAACCGGTTCCTTTAGATGGAGGATGAATGACACCTTGTTTAGAGATCAAGAGGTCACCAAGAAGGCCCAAAAAACCTTGAGAGATTATTTTGAGATAAATTTGAATACTACCATGGAAAAAAGAGTAATCTGGGACGCAAGTAAAGCAGTTATGAGGGGGTTTCTGATTCAACAGAATGCAATAAAGAAGAGAACTCAAAAAGACAAAATCTTGGAAAAAATAAAAGAGGGAGAGAAGAAACTGAGAGCGAAACCAAAGTCACAAGAGATTCTGAGAGATATAAAGTTATACCAAGTACAATACATGAAGATGGTGAATCAGGAAATTGAATGGAAAATTAAACAAATGAGACAAAGGACATTTGAATCAGCTAATAAATGTGGAAAATTACTAGCTTGGCAAATGAAAAAAAGACAAAAGCTTAATACCATTACAAACTTGGAAGTGGAAGGAAAGAACATCCAGAATCCAGCGGAAATTAGAAAATGCTTCCAGAAGTATTTTAAACAGTTATATACACAAGAGCCACAGAAAGAATTCGATATAGACCAATTCCTTAAAAAAAATGGACTACAAAAAACCTCTCAAGAAAATAAACTAATGCTAAATTACAAAATAACAGAACACGAGGTGGAAGGTGCCATCCAGAATATGCAGTTGGGCAAATCTCCAGGGCCGGACGGTTTAACCACAAAATATTACAGAGTTTTGAAAGATTGGTTAGTTCAACCACTAGAAGAGGTTTGCAATGAAATTTTGGAGGGGGAAAAAGTGCCGGAGTCGTGGAAGGAAGCCTACATTACACTTATACCAAAAACTGAGTCTGAAAAGACACAACTTAAGAACTACCGCCCCATATCCCTGCTTAATGTGGATTACAAAATATTTGCTGATATTTTGGCTAAAAGACTAAAAAAAGTACTAGTGGAAGAGATACATAAGGACCAAGCTGGCTTTCTCCCAGGTAGACACTTATCTGACAATACGAGGAATATCATTAATATTTTGGAGAAATTGCAAGTGAACATTAATACTAAAGCAGTTTTAATCTTTGTGGACGCGGAGAAAGCCTTTGATAACATTTCTTGGGGTTTTATGAAGAAAAACCTTCAGGGGATGGGGGTTGGACAAGGGTTTGAAAATGGTATAAGTGCAATTTATTCAGAACAAAAGGCTAAACTAATAGTTAACAATGTGGTATCAGAGGAATTTAAGATAGAGCAAGGTACACGACAAGGCTGCCCAATTTCCCCGCTGCTTTTTATTTCGGTCCTGGAGGTTCTGCTAAATATGATTAGAAGGGACCGTATGATTAAAGGTATACAGGTCGGAGCCAAACAGTACAAATTGATCGACTACATGGAGATGGCTGAAATGACTGGCAGAATCCGTGACCAGGGAGAAGATTTGATTGAACAGGACTGGAAAAAGCTTAAGGACTATTTACAGAAATATTGTAAAATCTTGGAGTGTTAATATGTTGTGGGAAGTGAAAGTGACAGGGTTTGTATGACTTGGTTAAAGGTAAATTAAAAGAAGAATGTTAAAAAGGAGAAGGGGTTATGAACAGAACATTATTATGTCATTAGTATATAAGATGAGATATGGATTAAAACAAATGGAAAATCGGGACATAATAATTAGAAGAATGTAAAATTAAGTATGGTTTAATAAGGGTTTGAATTTGCTGAATTGGATTAGAATAAAGAGGAACACAAAAAAGGGGGATGCGAGGAGGTCAAGACAGAGGGGTATGGAACTCCATAATTTTAAGAATAAGGGTTTTTTTTTCTTTATTTTTCTTTTTTCTTCTTTTTTTTTTTGCTATATAATTTTGTTTTTCTGTTGTACTTGTTTTTCATGTGAACTTTATGTATGGAAAGGACACATTTTGAAATGATGAATTCTTTGTTTTGTAAAATCTTAATAAAAATTTATTAAAAAAAAAAAAAAACAGTACAAATTGAAAGCTTTTGCAGATGACTTAGTATTGACGTTACAGGAGCCAGAACCCAGTACCAACAGAGTATTAGAACTGATTCATGAATTTGGTCAAGTGGCGGGATTTAAGCTGAACAAGTCAAAAACTAAAGTTTTGGAGAAAAATCTAACACCATTAGAGAAAGAGAGGTTTCAGAAGGAGACAGGTTTAATATTAGTGAAGAAAGTAAAATACCTGGGGGTATATATGACTGCTAAGAGTTTAAATCTATTTAAAGACAATTATGAGAAATGCTGGTCAGAAGTGAAAAAAGATTTAGAAATTTGGTCAAATTTGAAGCTTTCCTTGTTGGGTCGAATTGCTGCTATAAAGATGAATGTATTGCCAAGAATGTTATTTTTGTTTCAATCATTGCAAGTTTTGGACAAGATGGACTGTTTCAAGAAGTGGCAAAGAGACATTTCTAGATTTGTCTGGCAGGGCAAGAAACCTAGAATAAAATATTAACTGATGCAAAGGAAAGAGGTGGATTTGCCCTGCCAGACCTCAAACTTTATTATGAATCAGCAGCATTCTGCTGGCTGAAAGAATGGCTGCTTCTTGAAAACACAGACATTTTGGACTTAGAAGGTTTTAATAATGTTTTTGGGGGGCATGCATATTTATGGTACGACTGGGAAGTAAGTAACTGGGAAGTAAGAAATTGAAATTTAATACAGTATATGAAACTGAAGATTTTTCTTTCTTTTTTGTCTTTGTATCTTTTTAATCTGTTTTATCTACTGTTTTTGCATTTTGTATTCTGTATTTTTATCTTTTGTATCTTTTTTTTCCTAAATTTTATGTTTCTTCTTCTTTCTTTTTCTATTATGTAAAACTTCAATAAATATTTATTTTTAAAAAAAAAATAAGGGGCCGGCAGCCTTGAAAATAAGGGACCAGCAGCCAAAATAAGGGACCTGCAGCCTCACCTCTTCCAGGCACTCCAGTCTTCCTGTCCTCCTGCAGTCTGGTCAAACTCATGCTGGTAGCTTCGAGAACACTGTCCAACCAACTTTGTAGCCAGAGGTTCAACTGAATAGAATCTGATTCACATGCACCACAAAGCCTATGCAGCCTCAACTTGAAGGTAGCTCCCTGGCTTGGCTTTGCACTGCAAAATTTGCAGCAGCACGTGCAACAAAATGGTATCCAGCATTCAAAAAACCCCTCAGCTTGCATTAACTAGCCACACACAAGGCATGCAAGCTCCACCCCCCAGTCGTTCTTAGACTTCTTATTGGGTGAGCAACACAGCCAAGCAACACAGTTGGAGCCTCCCTCCTCCCTGGCCGGCAGGGAGGGAGGGAGGGAGAGGAGCTGCTTCCTTTGAAATTTAAGGGACATCATTTAAGGGACATTTAAGGGACCTCTATCAATAAAGGACAGCAGCGGGACATGGCGCTGGAATAAGGGACCGTCCCTTCAAATAAGGGACACTTGACAGCTATGCTCGGTTGGTTACAGTGTGGTGCTGATAATGTCAAAGTTGCAGATTTGATCTCTGTAAGGGACAGCAGTCCAGTTTATTGTGCCCCCTCACTTTTGCCCCCCTTCTCGAGGCTCTGTGATGAAACCTCTTTTCCTTCTGCAAGGGCGATACATTGCCTGCTTCCAGGGGCCTCTGAATGTAAGGTGGGCCTAGAATGGAGAGAATCGTCTACATGGAGGACAGAGAAGGGTGCTTTGTATGTGGAGAAACTGGCCTACTGTACAGGGGCAACATTTGCTTGTTTGTTGCTCCACCCACTTTTGCTTGTCTCTGGCCCCACCCACCACTGGCACATGGCCCTCAGAAGGCTATCCAGAAGGGAATGTGGCCCCCAGGCTACAAAAACACCCCCCCTGCCTGGACTAGGAGAAGAAGCAGCGTGGAGAAGCTGAAGAGGAGGGAAGAAGGGAAGAGACTGGAGAGTGGAGGCTCTGAGAGACTGAAAAGTCCTGTGACAGAAACTGTTATTAAACTGGCGACAGTTAACCGACATTATTCGTTGAGTCATCAAACCTCCAGTTGCCAGGGAACTAGCAGGAGTTTCAAGTTGGGTCATTGCAAAGTGTTGTTTAATTTTCCCATTAATTGTTATATAACTGTTCCTGAACTGGCTTGCAGCTTTTAACTTTTACAAGGTAAAGAAATACTGTTTTATTAGACTCCCGAGCGACTGGAGGGGTAGATTGCTAATTTATCTCTTCAGGGATTCCCCTACACACCTGTCTTTTGTAGCCCTGAATCCCCAAAAGTCCAATTCTCCCCTCAAAATAATGTCTATTTCCCACAGGGTCTCCTAACTCTTACAACCATACCTCAACAATATATCCAACAGGTTGTAGGACAGCACCCTTGGCCCCAAATTTCTAGTGCCTGATTTTGACTGAAGAGGAAAGTAATTTCCCTGCATTTTCAGCTCTGAACTTTAACATTTGCTTGGACAGTTGGTTATTCTGTACCTGCGGCCATTTCTGTGCCAACAAAATATTCAAGATGCCAACTTTTGTTCTGATGGAAAGAGTAGTCCAAAAGTAATCTTAAAAGGTAATATTAAAAAGAGGTTTGGGGTTTTTGGAATGCTGCTACTATCACCACTGAGAATGCTCAACATCTACCTATTTCTATTGCTTTTAAATGGTGTTTCATATGTTGTACACCAGTATCTTTAATGATATGGCAGTATATTAAATGCTTCTATAAATGAACAAACTTACTCCACGGGCCAATGGGAAGGCAAGTTGCAGTCCAAATGCAACAGGTTGGGAACGGCAGGGAGATTCAGCCATGTGCGAAATCTTTGCCTCTCTTACGCACATTAAATATATATATAAGAGAAGTCATTTTTAAAGTCTGTCCAATACTGCTCTTCTCCCTCTTTCATTACACTGGGCCTTACGCTGCTGCTTTTCAGGGAGGCAGGTATACACACTATACCATTAAAACACATTTTCCCCATCAAAGAATTCTGGACCCCGTAATTAGTTAAGGATTGGTGAGAATTTTAACTCTCTGCTGATTATTCTTTGGGGGGGGGGGCGTGTTTTCAATCTGGTTTAAAAGGTGTAGTGTGTACACAGCTTGAAGCTGAATGTTAGGAGATTTAGGACCGACAAGAGAAGTACAGTACTTTGTCATACAGTGCATAATTGAAACTACGGAATTTGCTTCCACGGGAGGCAGTGATAGCTTGGACAGCTTGAAAAGGAAATTAGACAAAGTCACAGAGAACAAGGCTATCACTGGAAGGGTCGTAGCTCAGGGGCACAGCATCCACGTTGCATGCAGAAGGTCCCGGGTTCAATTCTCGGCTTCTCTAGGTAGAGCTGGGAGAGACTCCCTGCCTGAAACCCTGGAGAGAAGCTGCCAGTCTGTGTGGGGAACACCAAGCTTGATGGACTAGTGATCTGACAGTTTCCTATGTTCCTGCGCATGAATGTCAGACGCAGATCAAAACTTTCTCCACAGGCCTTACTTGTCTCTGTGCTCCTTCAGTTGTGAAAAACATTTGGTCACAAGCTTTGCAAGATATTTTGGGTTTTGTTTATTTGGGAGAGACTTCTTGCAAAACAAATCAAAAACCTATCTTTTTAGAGAACAGAACTATCCAAAATGTTTTTTGTGGGGAGCAGATTTTTGGCACACCAGAAAGGCAATCATCTCATTTTATAATTACCAACAACGCCCAAGAGTTCTCAGTATATCAATAGGACGCATGTATATTTATAAACCGAATAGAGGTGTTTATTAGGGGACTCTTTTTTCTGTTTAAAAAAAAGGAGGAAAAAGAGGAGAAGGCTTATTCAGGAAGAAAAGCACACACAAGTTGCCAAGCAACATGGACAAACTATTTATAAAACTCCACTCCACTTTTTTTAATTAAAAAAAGATGAGGCTAAAATTTCCAGGCATGTGTGGGCTTTGAAGAGAGATGACAAGTGCTCCTTAATTACTATTCCAAGGTGAAAATAAAAAAAAAACATATAGCAGCAGTAAGAAGTAAGAAAAAAGGATTGTGCTGACATACCGGAATGCCTTCAGTTTCCAGAATGAGGCTGGGAACATGTCGGGCAGAGAGTGCGACACGGATCGCTTCCCTGATTTGTTTCACCAAATCTGGGCTGAACTCTTGGTTGGTGGCCATCTCTAGTAAAAGGATCACCCTTTCTTCGCCATCTTTGTTGTACAGTGGTACCTTGGCTTAAGAACTTAATTCGTTCTGGAGGTCTGTTCTTAACCTGAAACTGTTCTTAACCTGAAGCACCACTTTAGCTAATGAGGCCTCCCGCTGCCGCCGCGCCGCTGGAGCACAATTTCTGTTCTCATCCTGAAGCAAAGTTCTTAACCCGAGGTACTATTTCTGGGTTGTTGTTTAGTCGTTTAGTTGTGTCCGACTCTTCGTGACCCCCTGGACCAGAGCACGCCAGGCACTCCTGTCTTCCACTGCCTCCCGCAGTTTGGTCAAACTCATGCTGGTAGCTTCGAGAACACTGTCCAACCATCTCGTCCTCTGTCGTCCCCTTCTCCTTGTGCCCTCCATCTTTCCCAACATCAGGGTATTTTCCAGGGAGTCTTCTCTTCTCATGAGGTGGCCAAAGTATTGGAGCCTCAGCTTCAGGATCTGTCCTTCCAGGGAGCACTCAGGGCCAGACCATATTCTGGGTTAGCGGAGTCTGTAACCTGAAGCATCTGTAACCCGAGCTACCACTGTACTGAGGGACGCAGAGGCTGTCCGAAACCTCCTCAAAAGCTTCCACTGAAGAGACAAAGGAAATGTTGGCTTAGACTTATTCGTGCCCCCACCCCAAGGCAGGGAACAGTAAACATGTGCCCATTATCAAGCCAGGCCATGGCTTGCAGGGGCAGCTGGCACTCTGTAAGCCTGGTAGGGCAGAAGGCAGAGAGCCCAACACTAGATGGCGCCAGAGCCAATGGCAGGCACAGCCAGCTTGGTCTAGTTTTGTCCCCATTTTCCTCCGTACAGAGGAAACGGATGGTCTCAGCACTCTTAACTAACTGCAGTTCCCAGGATTCTTTGGGGGAAGAAGCCCTGACTGTTTAAAGCGGGATAGTACCACTTTAAATGTATAGTGCGGATGAGGCTTTTATATTCTTAATTGGTGTGGAGCAGAGAGTATGGTTAGGCCTGAAGAGATAATAAATAATAATAATAATGATAAACTTTTATTTGTATCCCGCCCTCCCCGGCCAAGGCCCGGCTCAGGGCGGCTAACATCAAATATTAATTATTGTTTGATTTAATTATTGTTTGATTTTATATCACCTCTTAAAAACAAGTCAGGATAAAATAAAAATCTGAATTAGATGGCTTTCCGCAGGATTTGGGTTATGCTCATCCCACTGAAAAGTCTGATTAGACCTGAAGAGATCCCACTCAGACTTAAAGATTACTAGGTGGCCACTCACTATCTCTCAGCCTAAGTTACCTCACAAGTTTGTTAAGAGGAGAAAATATTGTGGGACAAAGGGAGAAAGGAAATCATGTATGAGCTCCTTGGAGGAAAACGTTGATTATTTTATGAAACAAGACTAAAATAAGATGTATCCACAGTAAGAAGTAATTCCAGTCACTTAAGCTGTGGTTCCCAGCTTAGACCCCAACTACTTATGCAAACCACACAATGAACTTGACTGGTTGGGCAGAATACAAATATAATTTGCTGGTCATATGAAATCCAGTCGTAGAACACAGGGCATTTACCGTATTGGCCTGAATATAAGCCACACTTTCCCCCCAAATTCCGAACATGAAAAGTTAAAGAGCGGCTTATATTCGCGACCTTATACAGTATGCAGCCAGGAGCGCAGGGCAAACAGCACCAGGAGCGCGACGAAGCAGTGCCTGCCCCGCGCATAGTTCCCTGTCCTCTCCCCCAAGACTGGGAAGGGAGAGAGGGAGGGAGGGGAAAGGCTGCCAGCAACACAGCGCCCCCCCCCCCCGCCCAGTATGCAGCCAGGAGCAGTAAGGAAGAAAGCAGTATTTGGGTATTTTTTCTTTCTTTCTTTTCACCCCTCTAATTTTAAAGGTGCAGCTTATATTCGGGTGCAGCTTATATTCGCACCAATTCGTGCTTAATATTATTTTTAAGTGGTTTACATAAAATGCTGCCTTTATTAATAATAGCAATAAAGGCAGACTTTAAAAACAGAATCAGATTCATAAAGTAAATTATAAAGCAACTAAATGCCGGGGGCCCACTAGGGGGCGCATAGGAAGATGGCTGACAATAACATCTCTCCGACCCACAGGAGGTAATTTGGAGGCTATGATGGGAGTAAATTAGCTTCCCTAACCCACTCAGGAGGGTGAGTGGGACTGCCTTGCCTGCTGTGCCCAATACCACCCCCGAATTTTTGAGGGGGATGGGGGCATTAGGCATAAAACCCTCCTGTGGGATCTCGGCACTCCTGGACGCTGTCTCTGACCTGCGCCACTAGCTGCAAGAACTTCAAAGGAAACAATTTGGCACGAAGGAATGCACATACTTCATGAAATGAGGAGGAGTGAGTGAAGACTGCAACAGAAGAGGTCTCTGGAAAAGCAAGATTTAAATTATGAGAAGATACGTCAAGATACAGTATGGCAAATGACTGATGGGGGAGGGGGGGAAACGTTTTTGTTTTTTTTTTACTAAGTGATTAACTCCAAGAATCCCTCCCTTCAAGAGTCAAAAGCCAGAAATGAGGTTTTAAGGACTTAAGCTGTGAATCTAAGGCTGTGTGGAGATAAACTTTCGAACCAACGCATGTTTTTAGAAGACTGTGGAATGTATGAGGGCTTTGTTTCTGACGCAGTTAAAAATGTCGTCGACGCCATCTTGGGAAGCTCTGTCGGAGGAATAAGCCTGGGAGGAGGAAGAGAGTGTGTTTACATCGTGGGAGAGACCCCTCAAAGAGGCTTTAGGTACGACAGAGCTATAAATTTACGAGGGAAAAAGTGATCTTATCTCCGAAGGTGACGATTTATGGGAACCAACTGGAATGGAGGATTTACGACGGGAAATCTACGCAGGAGTATTATCGGTGTTTATCGGCTTAAGACCATCAGAAGAGACCATAAAGGACAAAGAGAAAATATTTGATTAAGAGTGATGTGGAAACAGCAAGATATGAATATATGTTTGGACTGTTTGAACATCTATTTGGACTTATTTGGACTGATTTGGACATTAATGCAGAAGGAATGATTAGATCAGAATTCTTCCTCGGATCTGGAAGTATGGGAACCCCCAACAAAATTTAAAAAATTCGGCTCTGTAATTTGGAATTTATGTGATGTGATTTGATTTGATTGGCCAGTTAATAAAATTTATATATATATATATATATATATATATATATATATATATATATATATATATAAAGCAACTAAATGCCAAGCCATACAAGCAGGAATTGGAAGTAGGAGCTTCTTTGATGCTTAACCTGCTTCCTCTTAAAGAATCTCAGAGTATCTCAGATGAGATTCCCACTGGGCAGCTGAATAGCTTTAGAGGTTGAAAGAGGCATTACTGGAATCCACATCCCATCAGCATAGCAAGTGATTGTGATAGGAAACTGATATTATCTTTTCTCAGTTGCCATTTCTCCTAATCACCTCCCCTCTCCAAAGAAAAGGAGGGGGAGCCACACAGAGAGACCATTCCAAGAAAATAAAGGGGGGGATGATGTTGAAGGAGAAAGGAAGGATGTTAAAGTTCAGCTGCTGCCCACATTGGAGGACCAGGCCTGCAGCCAAACAGTCCTATGGTTCACTCAACTGCTGATTTTTCTGCCCTCCCTCTTGCCTTGCCTTCGTTACTGCAGACCCTCCACTGACTTCACGGACCAGGCTGGCAACCTCCTTTGTGCTCACGCAAGAGTTATGATGGTGAAGCACCCTCAAAGGAATCCATTGACAGGGCATCACCAGAGACAACCAGGCACCTGTGGGCGCTGGGACTCTTGCAAAGAGCAAACTGTCTTGGGACTGGGCACGCCAGATGGTTCGAGGCAACCCTCGAAATGAGGATTTGCTACACAAACTCCACGTTTGCTGAAAAAGATGTCAACCACAACACGTCTCTGCGTTTTCATTCCATGTGGTTTAAAAGAAAAAAAATGTGGTTCATAAAAGGACTCAGTGTTGCTGAATGGTGGCTGCTACCCATTGAGACTGGTAGAGCAGAAACAGAGACATCACCTTGCCAACAAAGGTCCGTATAGTTAAAGCTATGGTTTTCCCAGTAGTGATGTATGAAAGTGAGAGCTGGACCATAAAGAAGGCTGATCGCCGAAGAATTGATGCTTTTGAATTATGGTGCGGGAGGAGACACTTGAGAGTCCCATGGTCTGCAAGAAGATCAAACCTCTCCATTCTGAAGGAAATCAGCCCTGAGTGCTCACTGGAAGGACAGATCCTGAAGCTGAGACTCCAATACTTTGGCCACCTCATGAGAAGAGAAGACTCCCTGGAAAAGACCCTGGTGTTGGGAAAGATGGAGGGCACAAGGAGATGGGGACGACAGAGAACGAGATGGTGGGACAGTGTTTTCGAAGCTACCAGCATGAGTTTGACCAAACTGCAGGAGGCAGTGGAAGACAGGAGTGCCTGGTGTGCTCTGGTCCATGGGGTCACAAAGAGTCGGACACGACTAAACGACTAAACAACAAGGGCAGAAGCAGGGAGACTAACAGCAGGTGGCGCCAGAGGCAATGGCAGGCAAAGGCAACTAGTTCTAGATTTGTCCCCGCCTTCCTTCTCCTCCCTGCTGACTTTTCCACAGGCAACACTGAGCCCAAGGAGGAGGCAGCTGTCAGGCAGTGCCAGCCCTCTGAACTGAATGTAGCTAAGAAAGCAGGCAGGTGGGGGCGCTGAAAGCAGACTAGCCTAGTGGGGCAGTGCCCCATTCACCGTAATGGAGCAAGCCTCCTTTGATGTTGTTAAGAGCCTCTTTTGGGAGTGTCAACTAAAGGGACAACATAAGGCTATTTAATTTTGGACCTTAAAACCACGAGCATTTGGACCAGATTTTTCCTATTCCTGTCCGCCAGGCTCTCTGAGCAACAGTCAGGTTGGTTTCCTGAAGCAGAACAAATGAAGAACTAGTTTTATTCAACGGTAATTTGTTGTGGTGTTTAATCCTCATTTTATCTTTCAATGTGACCTCAACATATTTGTATGTTGTTACTGTGACCTGCCCTGGGATCATTTTATAAAGAAGAGCAGGGTGTAAACTTCACAATAAATTACTAAGCCTCTCTCGTCTACCAAAAACACGAGTTTTCTTAAGCAATTTTTCAAATTATCCTGTGCAGCACAGTGGCTTTCAAACCCAGTTCCGGGAGGCTTTGGAAACGTATCTCAGGTGTTCCTTCGTGAGATAATCTACAATGGCATCCCCAGGTAAAAGGCTTAGGTAGCAAATGATGAGAAAGAATGTCTGTCTAAGATATTAACGAGCCTTCCCCAACCTGGCTGGGGCTGATGAGAGTTCGGAGCCTGCTTTAGATGCCAAAGCAACTTGCTTGGCATTGGATTGGGTACCATGCAACTTGACTTGGGGGAGAAGGAGGTATTTGCTGTTTTGCCTTGGGCACCAGTATGGGCCAGCCCTGGATCAAAGGAAAGGTTGTGCCACCTGACGAAGACCACAGGATGCTGAAACAGAAGAGAGGGGGAGAAAAGAGTGGGGGGAAGTTTCTGAAATTTCCTGGCCCAGCCTCAGAAACGTCAGCCAGCCAGCAGAGCAAGACTGACACTGTGCCACCATATTCCCAGCCAACAAGTGCACAGCATGCCATTCTGCTATCTGCCACTAAGCATTCCTCACATATGGTCACGCCAAAGTGATGGGCATACCTGCAGCCAAGCATGACAATGCCTCCTGTCTTGGGGTTGATCTTGCAATAGTCGCCATGAGCCCAGACACCTGTCCAGAAAAACCCACATGGAGGGCAACCAGGTCAATTATCAACAATCCAGGTCCGGATGGCACACAAATCTGTTTTCACATTCACAAGAACAGTGGAAATTGATGGAACAGATTTTTCAAAAACCCACAATACAGTACAGTGGTACCTCGGGTTAATTCGTTCTGGAGGTCCGTTCTTAACCTGAAACTGTCCTTAACCTAAGGTACCGCTTTAGCTAATGGGGCCTCCTGCTCCTGGCGTGATTTCTGTTCTCATCCTGAAACAAAGTTCTTAACCTGAGGGTTAGCAGAGTCTGTAACCTGAAGCGTCTGTAACCTGAAGTGTCTGTAACCTGAGGTACCACTGTACAATGTTTTGGGTATAGCGTATGTATAGGGCAGTATATAAAATCAATTTTAAAAATGTTTACAAGAACACAGAAAACTAGAAGAGTTGTAGGGGAATTCAGGGATTCAAGTCACTCTCCTTTTAACTTATTATGTTTACTGAATAACCCAGTGGTTCTCAAACCTTTTTCTCTGGACCACACTTTCAGAATATTTGCTCAGGCCACACTGAATTTTTTATTGATAAGAATACATACATTGGACACAAAAAGAAGCAACTCCTAACAGTGCTTGATTTATAACATAGAACACAGCTACTTTGTAATATGATCATGGGACATCCAGAAAGTAAAAAACAATGCAGCTGCATAAGAACAGAAGTCATTCCCAAAATATAATTATAAACGAGCCTCTTACATATGTACCTTAAGTCTGTATACAACCTCAATGAGAGGCGAGAGCTTGCTTTTGCCAGGTAATCTCCTTAGTTTTAGGTCTAATTTAAGACAGACAAACTCTCATCTCCTCATCAACACAAATAAGCCTTTGTATTTTCTGATCTTTCACATCTGTCAAGAGCTGAAAATCCCTGTTCCTGCCACACCCTTTGAGAACCACTGGAATAACCTTTCAGACCAGGGGTCAGGAACCTTTGGCCCTCCATACGTTCATGAAATCATAAGAGCTGGGGGAGATGGCAGGCTTGGGGGAGCCATCTCAAGTGCTCTCCCAGGCCACCCACCATCGAACAGGACCCAGGGGTGTGGTATCGCACCAGGGAGCCCCAAAACAGGCCGCCTGAAGGGATAGAAAGTCCACCCCAACTCCTGGAACAAACAAGGAGACGGACGAAGAGGTTTGTCAAACCCGGGTCTAGGGAGGCTACTGCCACAGACTGAACCACCACCCCACCCCGTCCAAATTCAATCGTTCTGCAATTCGTGCTGCCTTGTTTTGTTTTACTTAGTTCGGTTTGGTCCTCTTCTATAGGAAAAAAAATAAAATTTGAGGGGTTTGTTTTGGTGGGCGAGCACAGAGGAGGATGAAAATGGGGGCGCCCACAGAGGAGCCCCATCCCAAGAAGGTTTTCTCCAAGGACCTGTATCTTTATTTAGGTTTTTTCCCTTGGGGTGTGTTATGTACTGAGTTGAATAGGATCCAAACTGCAGCAGTCTGATTGGTCCTAGAACAATAGGATCCAAAATGCAGCAGTCTGATTGGTCCTAGAACAATGCAGCAGTGTGATTGGTTGGCAGGAACCACCCAATCATGCTCCAGATAGAAGTGAATCCACAACCTGATTGGCTTACAGTAGAATTCCGGAATTAGCCAATCATGTGCAGCCCATTGTGTAAATAATGTATATAAAGCAGATGCTTTGAGGGGACATTCATTCATTCCTCCTCACCACTATGAGCTGAATAAAGAGCATGAAATCACTTTGCGACTCTGAGTATATTTCAGGGTGGTTGGGGGCAAACCCCTCCTTCTTCTTCTAACTGTATCTCCCCCGTTTCTTTCTGGTCTCCTTTCACTGTCATATTGGGGTTACCTCCCCCTCCCTTTATTTTTACCTCTGCCACCGCCAGTGCCTGAATCGCCCACCCCCAGGGCCCCCACCACACCGGGGAAACAAGAGAAAGCCAGGCTGGTTGTGTTGCGAAATAAATCAAAACTCCAAGCCAGGGAAAAATACACTCCAACTGGCTGAACAATACCTTCAAATTTTTGTCACTAATATATAATATATAATTTATACATTATATTAATATATACGTACTAATATAATATATAATATATACATTATACTAATATATACGTACTAATATAATATATATAATGTGTAGTATATAATAATGATATATTAGACGTGCTCTATATAATATATAGGCAGAGGGCGCTCTGTTCTCGCAGCCGCCGACGCCAATGCCACCTCGCTCATGATTTCCAGCGCCGGGGACTCGGAGGCACGTGGCCTCTGGCGGCGGGCGAGGAGCAAGCTCGCCGTGTGCACAGAGGAGCGCCACTCTTCACTTTCGCGTCTCTATAGTGCGCACCTTCTCCTTCCCGCTCCGCGTAAACATAAACAGGACCAGTTCCGTTCCAGAGCGGAAGTGACGATGAGAGGAGGCGGAAGCCTCCCAATCATGAGGATTTTTGTTGTCGTTCTAGCTGTTTAAATCCCTAATAGACCCAGCCGGGGGGAGAACAGTCTCTGAGGAAGGCGACGGCGCGAAACGTGAAGGCCGGGACTCTCGCAGAAGAAAGGGGCGCGGAAGGCTACATACCCCCCTCACGAAATCAGCTCTATGGTATTAGCCGTGGCGCAGGTGATGACGTATTTCCGCTGCGCCTTGACCGAACCAACATGGCGGCGGCCTTGCGTGGCTGGTGGCCGCGGAGCTGCTTCGCTTTCTTCTAAGTATCTGCGGGAAGGAACCCGCTTCCCTCACTTCGCTCCGCCGAGCGGCCCCTGCAGTGAAATAGTAAATCCTCAGTAGATACTTTAAGCGAAATTTGATATGGACACCCAGTTAAGTGCAACAGCACCCAGTTTGTATTCACTGTTCAAATCTCTCTTCTAACTGTTGCTATTGTGTTTTTAGCTGCTCGTTCAGTTTGCTCATACCCAGAAGTAGCTTGTCTGTATTGTTTTATTTGGATTATTTTGCTTGCATTGCACCGTGAGGGTGGACTGGACGTGTATTAAATAAAGAAATAAATATCTGCATCTTCAAAGGTACCAGGTATATATACCAGAGTCTCAATCTGGTAGTTTTAATCTATCCTATAGTTTCTGACATGGCACATCAGAGGTTGTCATGTTTCAGCAACGTCCACACGACCCACAGCTCCGTCGGGTTCAATTTGTGTATAATCATCAGTTCTTCGAACAGGCAGGGATCAAAGGGCCTGGATTTCAAAGGTCTTAAAGCCTGGGTGGTGCATCGAGATGATCCGCATTTTGGCCAAGCACATTCCAACAAAGACATCGTCAGTTGGTGAAGGGCCATTAGAATATTGTTCTCTATATGATCCCAAAAACTCTTTTAGGCATTTTCTCCTATCTCAGATGTTACAGTAAAATGGGCCTCTCTCTGGAATGTCTGACTTAGGCGGGTAAAAGATAAGAGCAAAGTTGAATGGGTGTTATTGTAACCCCAGACAGCGGGAGGCTGAAAACGAGGAGACAAACTGGAAAGGAGGAGACAAAATGAAAAGGAGGAGGGCAACACAAGAAACAAAGCCCCATCTTATTGCTATTAGTGTAAATCACATGTTTTGCATGTGAACATGTGTCTATGCTTCTAAGGGGTATAAAAGTGGGCGCGCACCCTTACTGAGGTGTGCAGGTTGCGAGCTTATCGCCCTGTACCTTTGTTCTGCATATACGCACTTCAAATAAAATCCTGCAAGGACGTTTTGCTGCTTTGTGTGAATCTGTGCTCCAGGGACCCAATAGCAGATATGGAAAAGGTCCAACATTGGGGACAGCTGAGTGTCCTGCAGTCAGTTGCAGCTGCTGCACCATCAGCCATGACATGACAAAGCCCCCGCCACCAGCATTGTGTGGATAGAAGGATGCCAGATACAATGACTGGGATAAAATTCTTAGTGTTGGTGTCCCTGATTGGCCAGGCTTTGCTGATGACATCCCCAGCAAAAAGATCTTTGTCAGGGTCCAAGATGCTCAAGGAACTCTACAATGCTGCACGTGTTCACAAATATGTCATTGTCACCCTTCAACACAAAGCGGGTGTGGGGGAGTCCTCTGCCACCCAATGAAGGAAATGCCGCTCCTTCCGAGAACGGAAGCAACCATCCCTCTGGGAAAGGCTGAGAACGGAGGGCAGCCAGGCAGCACCACAAGTAACAAAAGAAAACGGCTGGCAGGCAGAAATCCAACAGGTCCACGTCGGGAAAGGCTCTCGGCTTGCCCTGCAACCCCTTTCCCCAGGAAAGTGGGCCCTTCACGGACCCCCTTGGGGAAACGCAATAGGCACTTTCGGGGATGCCTCCAGGCCAGGATCACCACAACAACGATGGAGTCTGCCCACGCGGCGCTCTGGCTGCAGCAGCCTCAGGGTTGGGGCGGGGTATCCCCATCAGTTCAGCTTATTGCCTATAGCCAAGGCCTTCTTCCCAATGGGCACTTCACACAAAGCAAGACATTCTTCTAGAATCACACAATGTAAATAAAATCACACAGCATAAAAATTTGAAAGTACTGTACAGTGCATTCCTTCTCCCAAATGCTCTGGGGCTCTAACCCAAATGCAGAGGGTGTCTTAAGGGGAAGGGAGAGGAAGATGATCATATTGCACCCTTCTGCTAATCATCTTGATGCGGGAGGCTGAAAGGGAAATGGTTGAGAGAGATGCGGGGTAGAGGTAACTCCCTACAGCAGTGGGGATTGATGGGAGTTGTAGTACAAAACATCTGGAGGGCACCAGCTTGACAAAAGCTGCCGTACAGTATAGGGGCTGTGTTCGATTCTGGAAGTGGAGAGCAAAAGCCAAAGAGTACTGGCCAGTCTCTGTAGACCAATAAAAATAAAATTCAAGGGAAGCGTAGATTTTCTGTTGCAAAATAAACAATGCGAATCACATAAACATTCCTAGTTAACATTTATTATAAACACCAGGTGGGCTGTAGAGACTTTTCACAAACTGCAGAATACATGAGAGGCAGGGTGCAGTAGGAGAGGTAAGTCAACAGAAGCTTTATCACAACTATGACAAGTGCTATTCAGTTTTCTTCTGAGCTTCTCTGAAACCATGAGGTCTAAAAACTTGCTTTGTGATAAATGGAACTAATAATCCAGGTTGGTGAATAGAACATATTTCACCAAACCAAAAATACTCTATTAAACTTGCTAGCTAGATGTCCAGAGTAGTCCCAAAAGTTACAGTGATACGATTTGCTGGTGTGGGAAATGCACTAGACGCTGAAGACAAAATTGTTGAGCTATTGTTTGCAGGCTTTGGGGTGACAATTATCAGGCACAAATACAGAACAAAGAGCGCACATGCATTTACACCCACATACGTAGGCTTTTGGGTGTCCATATTTGCAGGTTTCAAACTTTCCACACACTGAGACAGGAGGATATATTGGCTGCTGATAGATGGTTAAAGATTTTATTCCCTTAATTCTTACAAAAAATTAGAGGCTAAACTGAAAATCAGACGACATACTGTTGGTACATTCTCTTTAAGCCAATGGTCCCATCAAATATATTGTCTCTATTTTGGGGAAAGGGGGTGGGCAGTATTTGGCCACTAATGCTGATCTTGGATTTTGGAAGCAGAAAGGCTTGTGGATGGGGGACTCTTGTCTATTCAGAACCTTTCGGAGGGAGAGGGAACCTCTGCCTTTGGACAGTTCTGTGTCTGGACCTCAGAACATTTTCAAATAAATCAATTCCGCCGTGCTGCCCCCCGCCCAAGGGTACCAGGTCTTCAGTGTTCCACAGGAAAGTGATGCTCCCTGCATCCAGGATGAGCCGAATGGTCAAACTTCTGAGGTCAGGCCAAAGATGCAGATGTGTGATATAAAGGCATCCCTGCCCCGGCATGACCTTAGCTGCGACTGCCTGCCCTTACAACCTCAGCTTCCCACAGCAGGTAGACATAGCTCTTGAGAATCCACATCCCTCACCCCTGAAGCTTCTTAAAAAGCACAATCTGTGCTCCCCACGAAACAATTACTCTGACATGTTGTAATTTAAAAGGATTTGTGAAGCTGAATTCCATTTCGCATGTTGCATTTGGAATTCCACCGTCAGCGGTACTGGCTGGCTCTGAAGAATATCTGCCCCGTCTGGAGAGTCCTTCTTTTTCCCCTTTCCTGGAAAAAGCAGGGAGAAATATGTACTGTTGCTTCTTTTAAGCCTCCTACCCACTGGGTGGGTGTACTTATAACTGACCCCCTGAAGGACCTTTTCCCTCAACCCGTGTAGCCTTTCAGGGTTTGTTGGTTTGTTTTTAACCGACTGTTATTCATACCTCTAAGGGGCTGAGCTGATGGGGGGAAATGGGAAAGGATGTCAGTCAGTGGTAGAGCAAATATTTTGCAGCCTGCAGGTCTGAGAGCAACCCTGTCTCCAGTCAGTGTCCTGAGCTAGTTGGGCCAATGGGTGTGAGTCAACTTCCTATGTACCCATTCAGTAGTTTTTAAATTCATAACTCCAAGAGGTTTTGAGCTGAAGGAAAAGGTGAAGGTGCAGGTTATCAGATTGTTTGGAATTGACATTGGGAGTCATTAAAGATACAGAGACAGACTTCTTGGAGCTTTATCCCCTGAGCTAAACCACGCCCAATCTTTAAGGTTTTGATTAATCTATAACTTTCAATGCCATTTCACATGTTTACATTAACATGGTCATTGCCACATACAGCCCCTGCTTACTGTTGGAACCAGCCTTCTCACACTGGGTATTCTCCAGCTCTTTTGCAGCACAACTCCCATCTGCTCCAGCCAGCACAGAGGTGCTGGGCGGAGCTGTGGTCCAAAACAGGTAGAAGACACCAGGCTGTTGAAGACTTTGAACACAAAATCATATTGGTAAAGTGCCTCTGGTGGAGCTGAAGTGAAACACAGCTGCAGCTATTTCTTCACCTTCCAGGTTTATTTTTTGCTGCCAAAATATTTTGTTGCTGTTTGGGGTGCATGTAGGCAGAATCCCTCATGCATGAATTGATACCACGCTTCCCTGCCACATGACTTTATGAAAACAACATTTTCAAGTTCAGCAGTCAAAATTCTTTTTTCCCCCACCCAAACATCTGCAAACAAATTGTCTGCCTTTCACAAACCATTCAAGGAAATGCCTCTACAGTATATGAAAACATATTTCCCCTTCATTTCTCCCACCCAGGCACCCTGACAAACGGATAAGTCAGAATGTTTATTACAAAGTCAACTCTGCCCTGGCTTAACAACTCTCCACATGATGCTGAAAGGCATTACCTGTCTCCCAGGTAAACATCATAATCCACATCATGGAAAACTGGAAGCGACAAGCACCACCTTATATATTATGTTTACTTATATGGGCTAGTAACGCAATATATGACACCAGTTGGAAGGCAACGACAGCCATTTCCTGTAGTTGGAACAAATCGGGTGGTGCGCTCAGATCCTTACAAGTGTTTAAATGAAGGGCTAAAATGTGCACTTACACCACAATCCAACACAGAACTAAGTCCCATTGAGTTCCTGGGCCTCAAGCCCAGGGAAAGTGCAGACGCCTTTAGTGTGTGATGTAACAGACAGCAGAGTCTGTCCTACCGTAAGGGGGCTGCAACTGATTCTGGGTGCAATTAAAATGGAAAATGGATCTGCCCATGTCTAACCAACAGGGGCACAATCTCCTCATAGATTTTCTTGCAGCCAGTCTTCCTTGTTATGGCCTGAGATCTCCAGGAAAGGTCAAATCAGTTCCTCAACGTAACAGTGTGTAAGATAGTCATACCAGTCCACTCTGACAAGGAAGGGAGGGTCACAGCTCAGTGGAAGAGCACCTGCCTTGTGAGCCAAAGGTCACAGGTTCAGTCCCCACTGGCCTCTCCAGGGAGGGCTGGAAAAGACTCCTTGTCTGAAATCCTGGAGAGCTGCTGCCAGTCAGTGTAGACAATACTGGGGTAGATGGGCAAATGGTTCTGACTTGGCAGCTTCCTCTGTTCTGAAGAAGTCTAACAGAATGACATAGAATCGTGACCTCTTGGTGATTTTCCATTACCCTTTAAAAAAGAACTAGTGGTTCCTGGTCCCCATAAGAGAAGCAAAATGCTTGCAAAAGTGCAGGTACAGGGAGAGATGCCAGAGAACTCCAATGGGAATGGAAATGGGAGCATACATTTACTTGCCTAACCCCATCTTGGCTGCTTTGGTCGGTGTGGAAGTGGCACTTTTACAAGCACCATAGGATACTCATTCAATAAGAGAATGGTATTTTGGTGCGGCAACACAGCTACACTTTGGAACTCCCTGCTTATTGGCCTCAGGCCTTTTTGGTGTTGCTTAAAATATTTTTGCTTAGGGATGCCTATCGAAATATACATATCTTTTACCTTTTTATTGCTTTTAATTATCTTTTGAATTTTTAAAATACTGTTCTTTTATTGATGATTTTTATGTTTTGCTGTTATATTTTGTAAGTGCTTAGAAATTTTATAAGCATTATAGAAATTTTGTTAAACAAAATTAACTTCCAATGTTTGCTTATTCGTCTCATGTCTGGAACACAAATCAATTGTGCGAATAGTCACTATTCTTGTGGCTTCCAGTTCACAAGGAGCACGTTTCTGATTACGTTGCTTCTTGCTCCCCATCCGTATTGTGTTTCCTTTGCACTGGAATTAATAGGGTGGAATAGACAATGCAATAATGTAATTTACATAATTAATTACGTGAGCTATACAATTTCACCACAGCAGATGGAGAGACAAGTGGAATAGTTTTGGGCAGAAAACAAACGGTAGTGGACTGGAACCAGTGCTGTATGGGGCAGAATTGATAACGATGTTTTCTTACATCCCTAGGCTATGTACCCATTATACCTTTAAAGAATATTCAAAGCGCATTCTTTCTCTGAAAGAATTATGAGCAATGAAGTTTACCCCAAGCAGAGCTACAGTTCCCGGTGACCCTTAACAAACTACCGTTCCCAGAAGGAAGGAAATGTCTTTCAAATGTACTTTAAATATATGGTGGGTACACAGCCCTAGTTACAGGCAGTTAGGTATGCAAAACACCACTGTTTTGCATAACTGTCATCTTAGTGAAGATTTTAACTTTGCAGTTTGCCCAGGCTTCATGCAGATTTCTAGCACCCAAAGACACCCAAAATAACCATAATATGAAGGGGCTCTCCTGGGATTACCTTTGACAGGTGTGGTGGCCTTCTTTGTCGCTGCGCTCTCGGCAGCTGCAGCTTTGGCTTTTTTGTCCTTTTTTGCACCCTTTTTACTATCCTACAGAAAAGAAGTTTGTGCTTTTTAGGGAGGCTAGAAACACACGTGTGCAAAAAAAAAAAAAGGCAGTGCAGAAATGTCATACCGATTAAATACTTTGGAGCCACACCTTTCAAACCACACGCCTGTACTTTCAGTCTGATCAGCCAAGTTATTTTAAAAAGTGGGTAATTTTTTCCGTACCAGATTATTACAGACTAAGAGTTCTTCCAGGAACAGTCTGTACTGCCAGATGGAGGCCTGACCTACACATTTTGAGACTCCGTGACACAACCTCAGGTCATTATCATTATTACATTTATTAATTACCTTCTAAACCATAGGTAGGCAAACTAAGGGCCGGATCTGGCCCAATCGCCTTCTCAATCCGGCCCGTGGACGGTCCGGGAATCAACATGTTTTCACATGAGTAGAATGTGCCCTTTTATTTAAAATGCATCTCTGGGTTATTTGTGGGGCCTGCCTGGTGTTTTTACATGAGTAGAATGTGTGCTATTATTTAAAATGCATCTCTGGGTTATTTGTGGGGCCTGCCTGGTGTTTTTACATGAGTAGAATGTGTGCTATTATTTAAAATGCATCTCTGGGTTATTTGTGGGGCCTGCCTGGTGTTTTTACATGAGTAGAATGTGTGCTTTTATTTAAAATGCATCTCTGGGTTATTTGTGGGGCCTGCCTGGTGTTTTTACATGAGTAGAATGTGTGCTTTTATTTAAAATGCATCTCTGGTTTATTTGTGGGGCATAGGAATTCATTCATTCCCCCCCCAAAAAAAATAGTCTGCCCCCCCCACAAGGTCTGAGGGACAGTAATGTAAAGAAAAAGAAGGAACATTTTATCATATGTGGTGGGATTGTAAGAAGGTGAAGGGCTTCTGGGAAATGATATACAATGAGATGAAAAAGATGTTGAAATATACGTTTGTTAAGAAACCAGAGGCTTTTCTTTTAGGTATACTAGGAAATGAAATAAATAGAAAGGATTGTAAACTTTTTCAATATGCAGTAACAGCAGCGAGAATACTACTGGCCCAAAAATGGAAACAGGAATAATTGCCGACGCTTGAAGAATGGAGAATGAAATTGATGGATTATGCAGAACTGGATAAACTAACAGGAAAGATCAGATATATACGAGATCAAAAGTTCATCGAAGACTGGGGAAAATTTACAGATTATCTGAAATGTGTATGTGATGAGCAAATAACGCTAGTGGGATTTCAAGAAGCTCTGTGAATGTTAGAGGACTATTGTATTGATGAAAACTAAGAGGTGAAGGTTTATAAAATGCAATATAAAATTAAGAAATGCATTTTTAAAAATTTGAATAATGGATGATTGTCAGAGAGGTTGATGGAAGTCAAAAAGGGAAAATATGTGAAAAATTTAGATTGGATATTATAAATGTATGTTGGAAAATTTAATAAAAAATGTTTTTTTTAAAAAGAGGTCTGAGGGACAGTGGACCGGTCCCCTGCTGAAAAAGTTTGCTGACCCCTGTTCTAAACCACCATTCTCAAGGCAATATGAACATACCATTGCCCACAAGAAGCCCAGCGGATGGGCTGCCCCATATTTGTGGGTAGGCGGGATGACCTCCCACACAGGTCAGCAGATAGCCCTTGCTCCATGCAGTAGGCCTCATGCCCCCAGGGTGCTACAAAGGGGCCACACAAAAGGCCTCATGACTCCTGAGCTCTCAATCACTACAACCCTCTGGCTGCTTTTATCCTGACTTGGCTGTGGGGAGATTAGATGATGTTGGCTGCTGAATGAGCATTCTTCCTGGTTTGTTTGCAGGGAGGCTAGAGGACGTTGCATCAGGAAAATGTTACCCCTATACTTTCCAGTTTCGCTTTTCCCGTTGCTTTCCTTATTGCAGATAGTCTTCCTGGGCGAAGTGACGGAGTGGGAGCTCCCTCCAGGCACATCTGGGCACGTGGACCATTTGGATCCCTTCCAACTGGAATCCAGGCCCCATCATGGGACTGAAAGCACCTTGGTCATGTTGGTTGATGACAGGGAAAGCTTTTTTCAGGATCGGTGTTGGGATGGGGGCCAACCTAACCTCCCATTCTGACTCTAAGCACAGGCTTAACAGCCGTTTCTGTCCTATTTCAGGCAATGTTGGTGAAATAAATAGGAGCACCAAGGCCCAGTTCTGCCCACTGGGGGCTTTCTCAGGAAAGCAACCTTTCTGACCTGGTGGCTGCATTTAACACAGATTCAGTTGCCAAATACCTTTTCTTTCGGAGACGGGGGCTTACTAGTTGACTCCGTTATCAGAATGCCAAAGTCGCACACGGTCTCCACGAGAGGCTCTCCCGCCAGAAGGCTTTCCAGATTGACATGGCCTGAGCCCAGGACCTTCACGATGGGAGGGTCACTTCGTAGCTCAGGAGAAGGAGACTTCTTTTTCTTCCCACCCTACGTGGATGTGGCAGCAAATCAGATAAAGTCATTCTGGGTTATTAATAATCTTATTCAAAGATTTTCAGAATATACGGCTAACAACCACAGTAACAAACTCTAACAATAAACACAACCGCAATGCAGCTGTTGCAATAATGTACATTGTAAACTCAAGCAGGTCAATTTAAAGAGTCTACAAAAATTGCCGTGGGCAAGAGAAGGAGTTACAGTCAGCTAACATTTTATTTATTTAAATATTTGTTCCTTGTTTATTTGTGATTCACCGATACTGGATCCTAATTCCAGACCCTCCAGATGTCCGTATTTTCCAGGGACAGTCCCGGATTTACAAAAGCCATCCTGGTTTCTGATTTGATCCCAGAATGTCCCGCTTTCCCTTAGGATGTCCTTATTTTCATCAAAGAAATTATGCGATCCCAGAACCAAGGAGGTAAGTAACTATACAACCTTTAGAAGACATCTGAAGTATAGGGACGTTTCTTTAATGTTTAATGTTTCATTATGTTATTATATATGTTGGAAGGTGCCTGGAGGGGCAGGGGCAACCCAGTCAGATGAGTGGGATATAAATATTATTATTATTATTATTATTATTATTATTATTATTATTATTGAATAGGATGTCCCTGTTTTTGGTGGAGAAATGTTAGAGGGCATGCAATTCCAAGACCACCATCTTGGAAATTTTACTATGTTTTAAACAGTGCTATCCTGGCAGTTCTATTGCAAATGCAACATAATCTGCTAAATACATTTAAAAAAATAAAAATATGGTGACTTGTTATTGCTTTTGTTGTCGTCAGTTGAGAACAGCAGAAAATCCAAAACCATCGCTGGCTCCGCTGTTGGGCAATGTGAGGCAGGCACCAAAGGAAGCTAATTATGGCTTTCACGAAAGGCAGAAAGTTTTTTAAAATTTATTACTGTTATTTTTGTTTTACCTGCCAGAGAAGGAAAGAGGCACTTCTGGGGTTTTCTGCCTTGGATGCCAAAATAACTTGGCAAGTTTTGGGTACTCTCTGGGGTGGGGGCGGGGAGACACCATCTGCTGCCTCACCTAAAGGATCCAAAATGCTTCAGGCTAGCCCTACAAACAAATGCAAAACAGATTTCGCCAATCTAAAGCCTTCCAGATATTTTGGACTACAGCAGCAAAAGCAGAGTCACCTTTTGGAAACATGTTCAAGTGACATATAAAAATGGGAAGGAAGAGAGGTCTACACAGGAAGAGAATTTTGAAGGGCAGGCTTTTGCGTCCTAAAAATGAAGGCTGTGGGGAGCTAATTGTTTTCCTTGTGAGATCTTTTTCTGTTACCTCACAAAGTGGCCAAGCCAGACCTTGGCTTATTGTGAGGAGCAGGGAGCTTGGACACACTTTGCACCTCCCTTGGCATGAGTGCAATAAACAAACCAGGGCCCTTATTTTTATTTAAATTCATACCCCACCCCTCTTCCTCCCAACGGAGCCCAGGGGACTGTGCCAGACTGCCCAACTTTGCACGTTACAGCCAAACCAGGGGCTACGGTTTCATTCTACCAAACAAGCTGCCATGACCACCAGCCAACCTGAAGCCAGAGTTTGTTGCCAGCTTATGAATTGTGGCCTATTAAGGTGCAACAAACCACTATCCCTTTTTTGGACAAGGCTTCCTGGGTTGCTTAACCCAGTGGTTCTCAAACTTTTTTTAATCTGGGCCATACTTTCAGATTAAACGTTTGCTCGCACATCACCAATTTTTTTATTGATAAGAAATGCATTGGAAAATTAAAAAGAAACAACTCCTAGCAGTGCTGTATTTTTAACACAGAACACAACTACTTTGCAGTATGATCATGGAACATCCAGAAAGTATTAAACAATGCAGCTACATACTCTACAAATAAAACAAAAATATTTTGATACTGCACCGCACCACGCTGAAATGTTTCCTGGGTTGTCCTTGAATCTTCCTGCCACCCTTGCCATCCTCTCCTGCCACACATTTTGAGAATAACCCCATTCCCCCCCCCCAATTTTGTGTTTACATACATAAAATGCTTTATGCATGGTTTGCAAACTGACATTTCTGTTTCCGGCATTGCTTAACTGGCTTCACACACTTCTGACTGGAGCAACAGTCGGGCACAACTCTCAACCCTCATTACCTTTCCAGCATCCTTTGCTTTCCCCTTCTCCTCTTTGCCTTTGTCCTTTTTCCTTTTCTCTGCCTTCTTCTCCTTCTCCTTCTCCTTCTCCTTCTCCTTCTCCTTCTCCTTCCCTTTCCCCTTTCCCTTCCCTTTCTCTGCCTTCCCCTTATCTTTGCCTTTTTTGGTTGGGCTTTCATTTGGAGTGAGAACGACGGGCCACGAAACAACCTGGTGAAGCAAGAGAGTTTATTAGGGCAACGAAAGGCCAGATTATTAGAGAACTTTCAAAACGCAAAAGCAAAGGGGCGTTTTCATGTCATTGTAACATTTAATATAACATTGCAACATTTCATGTCATCCGCTAACATTTAAAAAGCAAAAATCCAGAACAGATATGTTAACATGGATTTTTAGTATATTCCCATCTTGGCTGTGAGTCCTAAAAGACTTCCTCCCTGCCCTGCAAGCTTTTTTTCCCCTGGCCCGGGAGGGCAGGGTCTGGACTGACTCCAGCTACAAAAGCTGAGGCAGCTGCAGAGGTCAAAATCACTTCCCATGGGGCATCATGAAGCAATTAACAACATAATAAGACATGTGAAAACAATTGCATATACAAATGTAAATATAAAAGACAGTTTGAATATTTGCGCATATATTTGCATCTGTATCTGTACAGAATCTGCCTTCGAATACGTAACCTTTTCCTCCACAACTGTTACTGTGGTTCCGGCGAGAAGATAGGCCTTCAGAGCAACCATATCTCTAGTGACATGCTCCTTCGTGTGGTCACAGTCTATTACCTCAGCCCAGGGCTTTCGAGGGGTGGAATAAACATTTCCTAAGGGGGAGAAACGAAGGGTTTTTGAGGAAAGCACATCTTCAGAACAGGACACCTCAAAGGTCCTCATGCACATTCCCTCATGCACCACCTTTGAGGGGCCGGGGTGGGGGGCGGGCAGATACGAGGGACAAAATGCAGGTAGAGCAATGGATTCTTCCCTTACTGTTGTATGGAAGCATACAGTCTAGCAATGCAGATTTCTGTTTTTTGCAGATACCTGCCCAATGTACCCCTCTAGCCCTTCATCAAGGCAAGCAAACGACATTATCACATTTCCAAGGACACATTCTAGTCAGGCAAAAGCATCTGAGAAGAATACACAGAATCTCTCTAGTTTGCAATGCCCTGGTCTTCAAACCCCAGAGGCCCACCCCTGCCCTGCCCCATTGCTTATA
Organism: Podarcis raffonei; assembly: GCF_027172205.1. NCBI lineage: Eukaryota > Metazoa > Chordata > Lepidosauria > Squamata > Lacertidae > Podarcis > Podarcis raffonei. The sequence goes on from NC_070617.1 coordinate 37,708,289, forward strand.
ACACGACTGGGGTTTTGCATCAAACCAGACGGATAGATTTAAAAGCAACCCCTTCTTGCCTCAGTGTCTGACTTGCAATTCAGCATGTTAAACACAAATGCCAAAACTCTTGTGCTAGATCAGGTGACAGTTCAGGATAAGAAAGTCCTTTGTTAATAATCAACCAGCATGCTCTGCTAACAGCAATGCTCTCAGTGTCCCAAGAGATAAAGCAGTAGCAACACCATTTAAGAAGTGGATAGCCGTTTTCTCACTAGGCCAATAATCATTCCCAAATTTGGTTGGAGATAATCACCTTCAGGTAACAGAAAATCAAGGACAACAATGATTCTCTTTAACTGGGCCAAAGATGTGGTTCCGTTAAAGATAACAGCCTGCATACTTTGCAATCGCAGCAAGTTTTCATTAAGCAGAATTAATATCTCTGTGCTGTTTCCCTGCAAAGAAGGGTCCAAGCAAAGAGAGAAAGGCTTTATTGATTTAAACCAACTTCCAACAACTTGGTGTCCTGGACTACAATGTCCATTATCCATGAGTGATTTAAATGCCGTTATTGTAGGTGTAACAATAACAGATTTGACAGAAAAAGAGAGGTGGGGGCATGAAGTGGGGTCGCACTTGTGCTTTGTCTTGTCCCTTAGCACAGGGGTGCAGGAACCTACAGTCCTCCGGGTGTGGTTGGACTCCAGCTCCCATCATCTCCAGTCAGTATGGCAAACCATCAGGGATAATGGAACATGTAGTCCATCAACATCTATAGGGCCACAGGTTTTCCCCTCCTTTCCACAGCAGGTGAAGAAAACCTGGACTTAATTTGAAGAGACTGGCATATGTGTAGTTGCATTTATGGTGCATTTAAACCTGGTGACATTTTAAAGGCTGTCCGTTACTCATCCACAGACTTTGGGAAAGAGCTTAGAAACAAAGGGGACTGCATAACAACTTTCTGCCAATGAAGAGTCATGCCCCACTTTGCAGTCATGACTTCTGAAACTAGGAAGCCAAGCAACTTCCTAGTAGAAGGCTAGCAATAGGCATTATTTAGAAACTATAGCTAAATATCAGCAGCTAGATAGCTCAAATCTACTACAGTCTTGCAAAGTGCACTCATAGGACATTAGAGCTGAGCTATTTAATAATTACAGTGGTGCCTCGCAAGACGAAATTAATTCGTTCTGCGAGTCTTTTCGTCTTGCGATGTTTTTCGTCTTGCGAAGCACGGTCCGTCGCAACCGCACCTCTTCAAGCGGCTTTAAGAAAAAAGGGAACAAACTCGCAAGACGTTTTCGTCTTCCAAAGCAAGCCCATAGGGAAAATCGTCTTGCGAAGCAACGCAAAAACCGAAAAACCCTTTCGTCTTGCGCGTTTTTCGTCTTGCAAGGCACCACTGTACCCTGGTTAATTTTTGCATGAGTTTTAAAGCTTGCAGAAGCCCTCTGCTGTGCCCAAAGGCTCCGCTAATCTCAGCTAGAAGGCTGAGCTAAGCACATGGGGAACTCCCTGCAGCTAGGTTTCTTGGAGTTATCTGTGTGGGGCTGGTAACACATGCAGAATGCAAGTTCACCTGTGGTCCAATTTACGGTACTCCGTCAGGCCCTGTGGAGCTACTCACCAGGCTCAGTAGGAGATTTGATTGGAGAGTCCACAGGTGTGGGCTCATTGCTTCCCCCTCCTTCCACTCCTCCTTGGGCATTTTCAACATTCATTGTAGTTGATACCGGTACTGCTAAGACACACTGCCATTATAATATATAAGAAGAATCACGTGAAAATTTCATAGCTGGGAAACATGCAGACACCTAGAACAGCTGCATTCCATGGATCAAAAAGGGGGGGGGGACGAAGCATAGGTGGCACTAAAGCTGCTTTCCCCAAACTGGTCCCCTCCAGATTTTGTTTACTACAAATCCCATCAGCTTCAACTGGCACACTTGATGGGAGTTGTAGTCCGAAAGATCTGGACAACAGAAGGTTGGGGAAGGCTGTCCTAATGTATACTATTGAATAAAACAAGTTATTTACAACCCACCAACCAGTTACAGAATCAAGAATACATAATATTAAAAGGTAGATATATCTTTAGTTTAAAAATTGGAGTTCTCCCAAAAGATTATCAACAGAAACTCTGATCAACCTGGAAAAGACTGCATAATGGTGTATATCAGAGTTTCTCTGACCCCCCTGAAAAACTGCATTTACAAGTGACTCTGCTTCTGTGCTATAAGGGAAGAATCTACTATTGATGGGAAGCTTGTTGTGGGCAACTACTGCAGGGGGAATAGAGTGGAATATCCTGAAAAGGGGCTTGTCTGGCTGGTTGGAATCCTGAACAGAAAAAAATCAACTTTGCAAGGTTTATTGCAGCTGACACTTGATTCTGCTATCCTTGCCATTCAGCTTTAAAGGGTAAAGGTAAAGGACCCTGACCGTTAAGTCCAGTCGCAGACGACTCTGGAGTTGCAGCGCTCATCTCGCTTTACAGGCCGAGGGAGCTGGCGTTTGTCCGCAGACAGTTTTTCCGGGTCATGTGGCCAGTAAGACTAAGCCATTTCTGGCGAATCAGAGCAGCGCACAGAAACGCTGTTTACCTTCCCACCGGAGTGGTACCTATTTATCTACTTGCACTTTTTGGCGTGCTTTCGAACTGCTAGGTTTACAAGAGCTGGGACCAAGTAACGGGAGCTCACCCCATCGCAGGGATTCAAACCGACAACCTTCTGATCGGCAAGCCCAAGAGGCTCAGTGGTTTAGACCACAGCGCCACCTGTGTCCCTGCCATTCAGCTTTAAAGAGGGCAAAAAGCATTATTATAATTTTCTGCGGTGTCTCCTCCTGGCACGATGGAATTGCCGCCTCCTTTGCATTACTGAAATGCATCCATCCCAAATTCCACCTCATTTCGCAGTTGATGGTTCTACACAAGAGCTGCAAGCAAGGTTCATTCCTCACTGGACTGTTGTGCCCTTATGCAAATACTCCCATGTGGAGGACTTAAGCTGCCTCTATAGGGTAAGGCTTGTTCACACTACCAAAGGTATACTATAGTAACTGTCATGGCTTCCCCCACATTGGGAACTGTAGCTTGCGCCTTCATTTCATATCTTTAGGCGCCAGGCCTTTGGCTAATTAAACAATCTATGGCCTTTTAAGCTGTGTATATGTCTTAGGGGGTATTGTTTTCGTTTGTTATCATGCTATGCAATTTTGTGTTTCTACATTGTAAAGCACCCTATGATCATTGGCTGAAGGGTAATTTTTTTTATTTATTAAGAATTGTTTTAATAATAATAATAATAATAATAATAATAATAGTTCCCTATTTCCCTTTGCAGAACTACAGTTCCCAGGGCTCACTGGAGAAAGCGCAGAACTGTGGAAACCAGTATAATCAGTGGCATTCATACAACCCCATTTCAAGAACGTCTACCTTGTCTGTTTCTTTCTCCTCAGTTTTCTCATCTTTGGCAAATTCATACGTCACGTAGTAATTGTAGGTGATTATTGGAGCCTCGGGTCCAGTCTCCGGTTCCTCTGGGCCAACAGGATTAGGGACACCCCTGACTTTGCCAACGACCACGACCATTTTAGTGTAGCACTTTAAGAGCTCTGCAAAAGCAGGAGACGAAACATCCGTTTGAATGCAGATCGCAGGATAGACAGACACACCCAGGCAGGATGTAACATCTGCCCCCAAACAGCTTAGCAAAGCAGGACTGGTCAAACCGTGGGGGCAAAGGAAGGTGCGCTGTTTCAGCTGTGCAAAGGTCTCATGGGTTTGGGAGTAGAGAGCACTGAATTGTGGGTGGGTACAAGCGGGAGCTGCAACAAAATGCTGCAATGTAGAATGCTCCTGCTCAGGGTTCAGCTACACCTTCTCCCAGGACACTCCATTCCATTCCACTTCCTCTGGCTTTCCATGTTTTCACCCAACAATCAGCATTCTGTGTTTTCACAGAATGTTTAGCATTCGCACGGGTGTTTTGGGGTTAAAACGGAGGCAATTCAGCACAGCACCTCAAAACACGGGATTGCAACCTCGCACGATTATTAGAGCCCAAAAAACCCACATTTTTGGACTCCATGATATCACACAAGGTGGCAGTCCTGAACGCTTTGCACCAAAATGTGTGTTTTGAGACTCTGTGATCTCACGGCGGAGGAGGAAGGGGATTCTAAGATAAAAGCAATGGAGGGTATTGTCCCAGCATAGCATTTTAACTTCCTCTAGCTTTGCTTCAGCATGAATCCTATTCTATTACGGAAGAGGCCTAAAAGTCTACACCACCAGGGGTCACCCAAGAGCCACAATATTACAGGGTCTGGGGAGAAACTGAATATTGAGGCTCCAGAAAAACATACACAGGCTTGGGTTCAAGTGTCCAGCTGCACTGCAAAGCTAGGTTTGGCATTCTGAGTATGAGTCAGTTCTTTTACTTGCCCCGACTATCACACATTGGATGTTTTGGCTGCTGGAACTAAGATAGCCCTGCCTGGCCACTTGTCAGGGATGTGGAAATTCCATCAATGAACTGCTCTTTGACTAAGGCAGCCTCACCCGGATTGCTAGACAGCTCTAAGAAGTCGTGTCTCTCATCAGGTGTGATGATCACATCGTCAAGCGTGCAGAGTTTTGGCAGGCTATCGATGACAAACCCCCTGTAGCCAGGCAGCAGGGCGAGTGGGTTTCCCTGAAGCACCAGAACCCGCAGTTTCTTCATCGTCAAAAGCTTCAAGAGGAGGCTCAGCAAGTTGGTGAAATTGTTGTAGCTCAAGTCGAGGGAGACGAGTTTCGGCCTAAGGCAAAATAAGGGAAGGGAATGGGAATAGTAAGAGCTAATGGGAAGAGGGACAGGTAAGATGGATGTTGCTGGCTGGGTCTGGTGGGAGTTGGAGTCCTACAGGATCTGGGGACGACCACATTGGGCACCTCGAGATTAAAGGCAGCTGAACTGAACTCAGTGAGAAGCGCACACACACGAACATAGTGCCCCACATTCTCTGTGTGTCCCACCTGGCAAGGGGTGAACCCGTCAATTTTAGTCTCTCTCCATTTCTCATTTTTCCAACCTTAAATTCAGTTCTCCCCATTTCAATATCAGTTTGCAATTTTTTAAAAAAAAATCAGTAATTTTTTCATAATGCAGTATGATTGTATCTTACACATATTTTAACTGGCACGATCTCAACCATATGCGATTGAAGGCAGGCTGGATGAAAGGGCACAGGTTTAATCCAGGGAGCTTTTGTGTGCTCATGCAAGATCTTGCAGGGCAATCCAAGTTCCTGCCAGATCTCTCACAAGCACCCCATGGCTTCCAGAGCTGGAAGGTCTGGTTGGGGTTACCCAGCATGGAAAATGCTTTTATGCTCTCTGCCTTCATCACTGAGCATGGCCTACACTCAGTGCAACAGGCTCTGGGGGTGCAAGCCATGGAGTGGTACAAGGAGTTTGGATATACGAAATTTTCATGTGTACTGAACCCCTGCACAAGATGCGATAGAACTGTACATCCGTTTGCATGCAATTTTATCTAATACACGCATTTATGCAAGGCAATTTCCCCTAAAACAATGCATGTACAGTCATACCTTGGAAGTCGAACGGAATCCATTCCGGAAGTCCGATTGACTTCCGAAACATTCAAAAACCAAAGCGCGGCTTCTGATTGGCTGCAGGAAGGTCTTGCAGCCAAACGGAAGCTGTAGAAGCCCCATCAGACGTTTGGCTTCCAAAAATCGTTCAGAAACCAGAACACTTACTTCTGGGTTTCGATCATTCGGGAGCCAATTTGTTCAGGAGCCAAGGTGTTAGAGATCTAGGGTATGACTGTAAATGCTATTTTCAACTAATGCATGCATGTACACTTTACGCTGGGACGCGGGTGGCGCTGTGGTCTAAACCACAGAGCCTAGGCCTATAGAGTGAGGTGAGCGCTGCAACCCCAGAGTTGTCCGTGACTGGACAACTAACAGTCAGGGGTCCCTTTACCTTTACACTTTAGGCTAGTTATGCATTTAATAAAAACAACATTACTTGGTTGGGAAACGGGATCCAAAAAGTGCAAATTTCAAAGAGTAACCGTGTCTTGCTTGGTGTCTTGTTTCAGAACGTGGGAATTAGGTGTGTTCACTTTTAACTGAGAACTAAATCGAATTCCTCCCTCCTTCTCAGCCACACCTGATTGTGACCAAGAATGTGAGGAAGGTCCTTCCCCATCTGCCCCTCAAGGGAGACTGAACTTAGTGGCAGAAGATGGGGTGGGGGATCAATGTGTTTCCCACACTCTTAACATATTCCTGCCTAAGGATGGAAAGACCTGTCACTTTCAGTTCTTCCAGTTTCTCATTTCTCCAATCCTAAATTCAGTTTCCCACAATTTGCAGCAATCAGCCAAAAAAACAACTTAAAAAAAGATCCTCATAAAAATTAACCAGCATTTTAGTGTAAATTTCTCATAATAAACACATCTTTATAAGCAATTTTGACTAATGTACACATTTTTGCAAGCAATTTCCCCCAATATAATGATTTTTGTATGTATTTTCCTACTAACACTATCATTTTTATGCATTTTCAACCAGTATATACATTTTTATAAACATTTGGTCCATCACAACATTTGGATAAGTGCAAATTTCAAAGGATGGCTGTCTTTTAGTTTGCATAGTGTTTCAGAAAGTGCAATTTTTTATAGATTTCACTCAGTGGTTCTCAAAGGGTGTGGTGAGTCACACTAGTGTGACAGGAGAGGATGGCAAGGGTGGCGAGAAGATTCAAGAAAAATCAAAGAAACATCCAAACATTTCAGTGTAGTGTAGTATCATAAAAAAATTGTTATTTGCAGAATATGGATAGATATATTTTCAAAATGAGAACATGAACATCAAGTGATACAGAGGATAATCCTAGTTTTGATCCAAAATCGCTGTTTGAACAGAGTGCTGGAGAAGACATGTTTACAATTATATTTTAGGAATGATTTATGTTCTTATGCAGCTGCATTTTTGAATACTTTCTGTATCTCCCATGATCATATTATGAAATAGTTGTGTTCTGTGTTTTAAATCCAGCTCTGCTAGGAGTTGTTCCTTTTTGTTTTCCAATGTATTTCTTATCTGTGAAAAATTTGGTGTGGCATGAACTTTTCCCCCCCTGAAAATGAGACCCAGAGAAAAAAGTTTGAGAACCACTGTTTTAGCTTCAAATGCGCACTGAACTAAATTTCTCCTCCATTCCCCTTCCTGCCTCCTTAAAAGTTTCCTATTACCAGTAAGTGTCTGTGAGGTACTGTTCTTCGGACGAGCCGAGCTGGCAGTTGTGGCCGAGGCCGAGATGCTGGAGTTCAGGAGGCGGGTGGGCACACAAGTCCTTCAGACCATCCACTTCGTTGCCACAAAGTTCTAGGACCTGCCAAGTGGAGGGCAGAGTAAGAGGAAGGAAATAACCTTCGGGTAACAAAGAGGGTGAGAGTGCTGGATACACATCCAAATCGTTTAATGGGACTCCTCAGATAGGAGAAAAAATAGGAATTTTACCTCCAGGGAAAGCACAAACCCAAACACCACAAGCCTTCTGCTTCTTTCTTTCACACAGAGAAGCTTCCAGAAGCTTCGAGAACCATCTTGAATTAATTAGAATAGGAAAGATCTCTACATATCCAATCAATACTTTCTGTACCAAGAAATGCAATCTGACTCTTTCTGACCCAGAAAGAGCCTGTGGCTGGATCAGACCAAAGGCCTATGTATTCCAGCAGTCTGTTTCTCACAGGGGCCAATCCTGTGTTCCAGTGGGAAGCTCAGCAGCCCTCCCCTCAGCCGGTCCTCCCACCGACTAGCTGACATTCTCAGCTCCATGTATCTTCCATTCCACTAACCTCTCCCACGTCTCCCACCCTTATCTACCTTCCCTCCCACCTGCAGGTACCTTTAGGGTTGGAGGGAGGTTGCTGGAGTTGATCTTGCTGATGTGATTTGCACTCAGGATTAGCTCTTCCAGGTTGGGGAACTTTAACAAATCAGCATCAATTTCAGTCACCTAGGAAAAGAGTAAAACACAAACAACACTCAGGGAGACAAAGGTGGTCACAAGCAGGAAACAAGTGATCCATTGGAAAGCTCTAGCACAGTAAATGCAGCCAGGGGACTTAAGAAAATGAATTAACCCTACCCAGCAAACAACAATCACACTCAATTTCTTGTTTTAAAATTGTCAGAACTGCGTAAAACTTGCACTCAAAAATGCAGTGCCATGGTAATTCAAATACAGAAGGCAGTTACGTCCCACCTGAGAACTCTGACATACACAGCTGTCCCATTCAGGGATCAAACTTGTGACCTTGGTGTTGTCAGCACCACGCTCTAACCAACTGAGCTATCCACAGAAGGGGGAGCACTCAAGCTCTGAGTCAAAGTGGCACAAACAAGGCATCGGCATCAGAGCGGAATATAATCACTAGGCTGTTCCCTGGGCTACAGGGCATCCTTCAACATGGCTTGGGTGCTACCCACACAGAACTATGCAAGCCCTGAAAATCAGCCATAGCTGTCAACTTACAGATTTGAAAATAAGGGACCGGCAGCCTTGAAAATAAGGGGCCAGCAGCCTTGAAAATAAGGGATCAGCAGCCAAAATAAGGGACCTGCAGCCTCACCTCTTCCAGGCACTCCAGTCTTCCTGTCCTCCTGCAGTCTGGTCAAACTCATGCTGGTAGCTTTGAGAACACTGTCCAACCAACTTTGTAACGAGAGGTTCAACTGAAGAGAATCTGAATCACATGCACCACAAGGCCTATGCAGCCTCAACTTAAGATGGCTACCCGGCCTGCTTTGCACTGCAAAGTTTGCAGCAGCACGTGCAACAAAATGGCGTCCAGCATTCAAAAAACCCCTCAGCCATTAACTAGCCACACACAAGGCATGCAAGCTCCACCCCCCAGTCGTTCTTAGACTTCTTATAGGGTGAGCAACACAGCCAAGCAACACAGTTGGAGCCTCCCTCCTCCCTGGCCGGCAGGGAGGGAGGGAGAGGAGCTGCTTCCTTTGAAATTAAAGGGACATCATTTAAGGGACATTTAAGGGACATCCATCAATAAGGGACAGCATGCGCTGGAATAAGGGACTGTCCCTTCAAATAAGGGACGCTTGCCAGCTATGAAATCAGCTGATCCCTGAGGCTTGTTTAGGGCCACACATTGATCTATGCAAGTGCCAACAATGAGATGACTGTCAACACCTGCACAGCTCTGGGGGGAAAAACCCACTCCCTCCATCATCAGCTGACTGTTGGCACTTGCAAAGCGACAGACACAAGGCTTTGTTGGTGCTGCCCCCACAGGTAAGAGGGCTTAGCTTGGTGACACTGGCCTTACAGGTCAAATGGGGAGGGCTGGTGTGCCCCACTTGACCTGGGAGGGGAGCCGAGGTTCCCTAATCCTTGCGCTATGGTCTTAACCACCCAAGAGTCTTGGCCACCCACATTTTTGTTCACAATCCTGAGCGATTTGAAGTAGGAGAAGATTAAGCTGTCCTGGATGTCCCTTGGAGCCTGCACTGCCAGCTCCCTCAGCTGCTGGTCCTCAGGGCTGCAGTCAGCAGGCAGGGCCCACGGAGAGCCCAGGCTTCTCAGGTAGTCGGTGAGCGATTCCACACTTTCCTCCTCTGGTGGCAGGAACCCATCGCGAGGGGAAGCTCTGGCCTTCGGCAAGGCCCATCTGGGGGAAACTGTGGCCTTCCTTGGTGGGAAACGGGACTTATTCTGCGGAGGACAGAAAGGAGGGATGAATAAGCTTCTGCGGGGGCCACTGCAGAGAAGGAGACAAGACACCCACAGGATGAGAGTCTATGGGAGCTGCTCCCCATCTGTTGCTCATGATGGATGACCTGATAACTGAGGAGGGTCTTGGCAGACCACTTAAAAGATCTTCCCACCAGCTGTAGCAATTGTACTGAGCATGATTTTTAATTTTGTGTGTGTGTATGTTGAGGGACGTGGGTGGCGCTGTGGGTTAAACCACAGAGCCTAGGACTTGCCGATCGGAAGGTCGGCGGTTCGAATCCCCGTTATGGGGTGAGCTCCCGTTGCTCGGTCCCTGCTCCTGCCAACCTAGCAGTTCGAAAGCACGTCAAAGTGCAAGTAGATAAATAGGTACCGCTCTGGCGGGAAGGTAAACGGCGTTTCTGTGTGCTGCTCTGGTTCGCCAGAAGCGCCTGAGTCATGCTGGCCACATGACCCGGAAGCTGTTCGCCGGCTCCCTTGGCCAATAAAGCGAGATGAGCGCCACAACTCCAGAATTGGCCATGACTGGACCTAATGGTCAGGGGTCCCTTTACCTTTTATATCTATATGTATGTATGTGTGTCTGTGTGTGTATTGCTTATGTTATTTCTTATATTGTATTTCATTGTACAGTGGTACTCAGGTTACATACGCTTCAGGTTACATACGCTTCAGGTTACACACTCCGCTACCCCAGAAATAGTGCTTCAGGTTAAGAACTTTGCTTCAGGATGAGAACAGAAATTGTGCTCCGGCGGCATGGCAGCAGCAGGAGGCCCCATTAGTGCTTCAGGTTAAGAACAGTTTCAGGTTAACTACGGACCTCCGGAACAGGTTAAGAACAGGTGGTGCTTCAGGTTAAGAACAGTTTCAGGTTAACTACGGACCTCCGGAACGAATTAAATACTTAACCCGAGTTACCACTGTTCTGAAATTTGCATTCCCTTCCATTCCCACCGCAATACACTCTCCCCGCCATTGACACCCCGCACCTGGGCCAGCCCCACGTGGAGGTGCCATGGGGCAGCTAGCTGTTTGCTGGGCGGGAGGGGCAGAGAGCACGAGGATCCCCTCCCCTTGCTCCCCCTCCCCAGCCCCCCCCTCCATCTCCCGCCGCCCTCCCCGCCTCCCCCCAGCTCACCCAGCTCCCGATCCCGCAGGGAAACTGGTCCAGGCACAGCCGGCGGAGGTGCTCCCAGAAGGCGGCGGAGGCGGCGCCGGGACCCGCCATGGCCGAGCATCCCTCCCTCTCCGGCGTCCCCCGTTGCCAGGCGACGGGCTGGGTTGCCCGGCGACGCCGAGGCTCCCTGGGCTTGCTTGCGGGTGGACGGGCCGAGGGCTGCGCTGCGCGGGATCCTTGCCTGGAATCACGTCTTTGTAGACGCTGCAAGCAACGGGTGCCTCGCGCACTTCTCCGGGCGCGCAAGATGCGCCGCACGTTTGGAATGTTGCTTTATTGGGTGTTTAAATGTTGCAAAGCTGCCCTGGAATTTTGCTGACAGGCTGGGTAGGAATCCCGCGAAAAAGTTAGAAACTCACAGGCAACAGGCAGAGGTGTAATAACATTTAATGGTTGAAATGTAAGTTGGAAGGACAGGAACAAAGAGGTGAGAAAGGTAGCCTTATAGGCAGCCAAACAAAATAAAGGGAAATACAGTGGAACCTCAGTTTTTGAATGTAATCCGTTTTGGAAGACGATTCGACTTCTGAAACGTTCGAAAACTGAAGCATTTACTTCCAGGTTTTCAGCGTTCGGGTTCCGAAATGTTCGTCAACAGAGACATTTGAGAACCAAGGTTCCACTGTAGATAATCAGGCCCAAGAAATCAGACCAGGCAGAGATCAAGGCATGAATGTAACAGAAGAAAACAATGTCTTGCAGCAGATTAGCAGCACAGGAAAGAAACCAGACTAATAAAAATGTAAACAAGATAGTGTCAGCGAGCCAGCCAGCAATAAATCACACGGAGTGGGTGAAGTTAACTCTTTATTAGAAGAAATAAGGCCTGCTCAGGGGTGCCAGGCCTAATGAGCACCTTTTCTCTGTGTCCAGCCATTCCATGACACACAGTAAGAGGGAAACAATAAGTGCTGTGGCTGCATTGCCTTTACTTGATTGAGCCTAAGTTTATCTTTTTGGAGAGTTCCTCAACGTGGCCCAGCATGTCTGGATTCCTTTGGGGGCAGAAATTGGTTTCCAAATTAACCTCACGACAGCAGCTTATTCTTAAATCTTCATTATCTGACTGCTCATATCTACATTGGCTTGCATGTGTGTATGTAATCGTGGGAATCTTGAGACAAAACCCTTTATCTCTTCCGTTTCCTATTCTTTTTAGAGCAGAAGAAGAAGAAGAAAGCACTCAAAAAGGCCCTCTGAAACAAAAATGCACATTTATGGCAATGCATTCAAGGCTATCTCATCTTCCTTCTATTGGTCAGACTCTCCTCCACCCCCAAATCTGGCAAATTGAGCAGATTGTTTCCATGTCGTGGAAACAGATTTGCTTCCATGAGGTCTACAGCTTTGCATTCCGCTTCAGTAAAGAATCTTAAGAAGTTGCTGCTCCAATCCAGTGGCTCTTAGGCTGTGAAACGGGGCCTTTCAGCAATCCCTGGTGTACGCCAGACCACACTGAAAATAATAAGGGAAAATGCTGGCGGCCAACTGGGTTTGCTCATAAAATAGTCACACACAGAAAATTCAACAGGTAAAGGTTAAACCACAGAGCCTAGGACTTGCCGATCAAAAGGTTGGTGGTTTGAATCCCCGTGACAGGGTGAGCTTCCGTTGCTCGGTCCCTGCTTCTGCCAACCTAGCAGTTCGAAAGCACATCAAAGCACAAGTAGATAAATAGGTACCACTCCAGCGGGAAGGTAAACGGCGTTTCCTTGTGCTGCTCTGGTTCGCCAGAAGCGACTTAGTCATGCTGGCCACATGACCCGGAAGCTGTACGTCGGCTCCCTCGGCCAATAAAGCGAGATGAGCACCGCAACCCCAGAGTCGGTCACAACTGAACCTAATGGTCAGGGGTCCCTTTACCTTTAAAGCCTTTGTAGACAAGAAAATTAAATAACAGAGATAAATTTATGCTGCTTTTCTACGTGGCCATTTGCTGTAAATGGTGAAGGAGAGATGGTGAGAAGTTTGTAATCCTCCAAGCTACAGGTTTCTTTCACATCGTCATCACATACTGAAAAGAAAATTCACTTTTCAGTTACAAAACAATAAACTGTGGGCTGATGGTTTTGCTGTTTTATGGTTTCTTTTGCTTTCCGGGACGGTAATTTGATTGTAATTTGGTGCACGTCCCCTTGAATGCACAGGTGGAAAAGCAAGAAAGGGATGTCATCAATAAATGGTGATCCACAAGGATAGCCCTCACAGAGCTACAGTTCCTAGAATGGTTTAGCAATCAGTTCCTCTTCCAAGGGATCTCTGGAAATTGTAGCTCTGTGAGTGAAACAGGGCCCTCCTAACACTCTCAGCATTCTTAACAAACTACAACTCCCAGGATTTTGCTGCACTGAAAGTGTGGTGTGAATGTGGCCTAAGTCCAGGGTTGGGCCTCTTGTTGGAATCAAGAAATGAGGCTTTGATTGGCACCTTGCTTTGCAGTGCAATGCTCAACCCTGGGGAAATGTGTGTGTGTGTGTGTGTGTGTGAGAGAGAGAGAGAGAGAGAGAGAGAGAGAGAGAGAGAGAGAGAGAGAATTTTGAGTCAAATGTCACCACCTGCTTACTACCTAAGAGGTTGTGGCACCAGAATGGTTTCCTGCTGTCTCTGTCCCGTGGCAAAGGAAGGAGAATTGGCACCTGCGGTGGGGTGTCGGGGGCAGGACAAACTGCCTAGCAGCACATGCGCGTGCACCACTACATAATGCGCACGAGCCATATGTATGGCAGCGGGATCCTCTGCGGCTGCAGCAGTGGTGGAGGGTTAGGGTATGCCATACGGCGCTCAACCGCTGCTGCGCATGCGCCACCAGGCGATTTGCCAATGGCGCCACTCAAGTGCTGTATGGACGGCGGAGGAGGGTGAAGCTGCGAGCGGAGGATCCTCCGCACGCAGCTGCGGCGGCATGATGGCAGCAGCTCATGCCACCGTGCCTGGGGGCAGTGGGGCAAGCCCCCCGCGGGGTGCCTTCTTGTCACCCCTCCTCAGAGATGGCACCTGGGGCAACCCGCCCCTCTTGCCCCCCTTCTGCCATTATCTCTGTCTCATAGAATCATAGAGTTGGAAGAGACCACAAGGGCCATCGAGTCCAACCCCCGGCCAAGCAGGAAATTCCCATATCTGCCACCATTCCCATATCTGCCACCATCTCAGCTGGCTGTTTGGGGGGGGATCTCTGGGCATCCGAACCCTGGACTTACACCCCAAAGTCCAGATTCAGTGCCCCTGTCCTGGAATCAGGGCTTCATGAAGAATAGTTAGGTACTGGTAGCTGCCAGGATGACAGTGGCAGGAGGCTGGAAGACATCCTCTGGTTTTTCTATAGGTAGTTGGTACAGTGGTGTGTGGTGAATACAGCTTCTCTGATGGAAAAGCTGACTCACAATGGCAAAAACACAGGCCAAACCTGATGCAGTTGCAAATGTACGGTTCCCATGTCTTCCACCACCACATAGTTGTTTATCACCTATTGTTTTCTCCTGCTCTGAAGTATAGGACCCAAAGCAATGGCTTCCAGGTACGAAAAAGGAGATTCCGACTAAACGTCAGGAAGAGCGTTCCGGAGGTAACAACTGTTCAGCAGTGAAACAGTCTCCCTTGGGAGGTTGTGGGCTCTTCTTCCTTGGAGGTTTTAAGTACAGTGGTACCTTGGTTTAAGAACAGCTTAGTTTATGGATGAAGAACGCTGCAAACCCAGAAGTACGGTAGGTGTTTTGGTTTGTGAACTTTGCTTTGGAAGCAGAACATGTTCCGCTTCCTGTTGAGTGTGTTCCATTTGTAAATTGAGTCCCCCGCTGCTATGGGAAAGCACGCCTTGGTTTAAGAACGCTTCAGTATAAGAACGGACTTCCGGAAGGGATTAAGTTCGTAAACCAAGGTACCACTGTAGATGTTTGATGGCCACGTTGCCGTTTATGATCTAGTTGAGATTAGATGGCACTCAGAGTCCCTTCCAACTCTACAAATCTGTGATTCCATGATTCTACAGAAATTGAAATTGAGATTAAAAAAGAAGAAGCTAGGATAGCATTTAGGAATCAAGCTGAAATTGGAATCATGGTTAACAATTTGACGATTATACTGAGTTGTGGGAGGATACTAGGATGAAAATGAGCTTCGCTTTTCCCCTGTAGGTGCTACTTCGCATGTCTTCTCCAGCGCTCTGATTTAATTTTGCCCAGAAATGGAAATGGTGGTTTCTTCCTCTCAGAATTGGTTCCTTGAAATCGTAGGGCTGGGGTGGGGGTTCAGGGATAAGGGCATTTTAGGCTCTGACGGAAGGGGGCATTTTGGTGCTTATCTGCTGTGGGGAGAGTCCAGATGCCACCCTCACATTCCAGCTCATTATGGGGAGGGGGAACCCCTAAGGATGTGGAGTAGGCTGGTACCTTCCTCCTGGCCTCTGAACTTTCTCATATTATCAGGACATCTGGCCTCAAAGCCGTCATGATTCCTCACATTATCAGCACATCAAAGCCTGTCACTTCCTTCAGCATTACTGACATGCCACTGATTCAAGGTGAGGAATAAGAAGAAAGTATTCTCCGAACTTGGTGTGTTGCCAGTTGGAAACTTTTGGTGAGTGGAAAAGCATGAGCTAAATTTGAATTTAGGAGCCCCCCCTCCATAACCCCCAGTGCATGGCATGAACTTAGAATGAATTACTTTGTTTGAATGAACTACTAGTAATACTGAATGTGTGTGAAAATCTCTGAACTATACCTGACAGCAGTCCCCAGCATTGATGGATGACCCAAATGTGAATTGAATTTATTGGGGGGGGGGGAAGCACTGCACATATTTACACCTGGAAGTCTTCAGTGGAGAGGGTGCAGAATATCACATTCCAGAAGTGTCTCTCATTAGCTTCAGGAAGTCTGAGTCCAAAGCAGCATTCAATCCTGGCTCCCCATCTCCCAGTGCCGCCTCAGCTGCTGCCAGCCAGAGCCATAGAGTTCTGACCTGCCCAGCAGCTCGTGGAGGGCTGCCTTTGCTCTTCTCCTTCTTTCCAGCACACCTTTCTCCAAAAACTCAAGCCTCCTGTAAAACAACACTTTCCCCCCTCTGGGCACAGTCTGCCTACTCACCTGTTTTCGTACCCATGGAAGCTGGAATTCTACATCTTTCTCTACCCTTTGATAACCTTGAGAATCTCTGTTTTGCACTGGTCCCATCACCTCCTGGCAAATAGAAGGGGAAGAAATGGAGGCAGTGAGAGATTTTACTTTCTTGAGCTCCATGATCACTGCAGATGGTGACAGCGGTCACAAAATTAAAAGACGCCTGTTTCTTGGGAGAAAAGCAATGACAAAATCTAGACAGCCTCTTAAAAAGCAGAGATATCACCTTGCCGACAAAGGTCCGTATAGTTAAAGCTATGGTTTTCCCTGTAGTGATGTATGGAATTGAGAGCTGGACCATAAAGAAGGCTGATCGCCGAAGAATTGATGCTTTTGAATTATGGTGCTGGAGGAGACTCTTGAGAGTCCCATGGACTGCAAGAAGATCAAACCTATCCATTCTTAAGGAAATCAGGCCTCAGTGCTCACTGGAAGGACAGATTCTGAAGCTGAGGCTCCAATACTTTGGCCACCTCATGAGAAGAGAAGACTCCCTGGAAAAGACCCTGATGTTGGGAAAGATTGAGGGCACAAGGAGAAGGGGACAAGATGGTTGGATAGTGTTCTTGAAGCTACTAACATGAGTTTGACCAAACTGCGGGAGGCAGTGGAAGACAGGAGTGCCTGGCGTGCTCTGGTCCATTGGGTCACGAAGAGTCGGACACGACTAAACAACAACAAAATGACTTTGATGTGCTCATGACCAGCAATCCACACCTTTGTCTGCCAATGGCCTTTCCCAGGCTAGCTATGTGAGCTGGCTGGGCTTGTGATCCTAAACTTTAATGCAAAAGTGGCTAATGACACGGATTTCCATTTTAAAACAATCTAAGTCAAGATGCATTGGGAGAAACAGAGTCTGTTTTGGGAGAGCCAGCATGGCCCCAGTTGCGAACAAGCAGGGTCCTCAGGGCTGGCGACAAAGATGTTTTTATTTGAAGACAGTAAGGTCCTATGTGGGACATACCAGGAGAGGCGGTCCTGTAGGTACGAGGGTCCTAGGCCACATAATCGATCACAAGACTTGGTGCATGCAACCATTTGAATGCCCATCAACTCTGGGGGTAGTGGCCCCTTCAAATATTTTTTGGGGGGGCTGAAGGGACCTCAGCCCCCAGGAGTTGGTTCCTATGGTGGCAAGCCGTGTGTGTGTGTGTGTGTGTTGCAATGAGGAGGAAGTTGGCCACGATGGGGGTGAGAGGCACTGAGAGGGCCTGGTGGGTTCCCTGCCCAAGTTCTCTCTAAAACTTGCAGCTGCCACTGGAGATACTGAGGCCAGATGCCCAGCGAGGCCACAGCTTGCCTGGGCAGGGATGGCCATCCTTTCAACACCCACCTGCTCAAATCAGAAAAGCACCACTCTAAACCAAACAGGAAAGTTAGAAAAAGGAAACTAGCGATTACAAACGCAATAGAAAATGATCCTAATCAGCTTTGACTTCCCTGGTCACTGTAGCAGCAGGTCGCTTGCAGGGAAAGGCCCTGGTCTTCTTTCAAGAGAAAGGAATCCTCTCAGCCCCCACGTAAGATCTTCCACACTTTTGGTGGTGCTGAGTCAAAACTCCCATCTCTTCGACATGTATAAATTGGACACTATGGCTGATCCAGAAAGACACAGAAGCTCGACACTCAACAGCAAAATTGGAGAGGATTTCTCAATCAGTCATGCAAAGTCACAAAGGTGAGCATAGTATATTTTTTCTTACTTAGACATCATAGATGTATGCATGTATGCCATATTATTATTAATCATAATAATACAAAAAATAAGATATGGAGAGGGATGAAGAAGGCAGCATTGCAGTGTAAATGTCCGAATTTGAAATGAAGCAATGGATGGCGACAAAATATTTCAGTAAATGTGGATGTTTTTATTTTATTTTATTGAAATGTAAGGGGTCACGGAAGTTGTTCCATTATATTACATGTCAAGAATGATAACTGTATAAGGGGGAATGAGGAGGCAATCAGCACCAACAGCTCTAAAAGAGCTTCATCAAAGGGAAAAATTGTTGATGACCTGATTTTCTGGCAAATATGGCTTCTTCATTTGATCACAGGGGGATAGGGAGCAAAGCTCTCCAAGTGTGCTGCCTTTAAGGAACTCTTCCCACATCAACTCGCCTTTCCCAGAAGGCCAAGCACGCTTTGGAGGATGGTGGGTGCTGGGGGGGGACGAAGCCCTGCAGCCCTTAAGCTAGCCAGCTGCCCACAGATGTGTTGGGGGACCCTGTCCTGTGGCCAGGAGCAATCTGTCCAGTCATCTTCTGAGAGTGACGCTTTCATCTCAGGCAGAAACATGTTTTCTCTGGCCCTGCAATGTTGAATTGGGGGTGGGAGAGGCGATCTTAGCCTCAGGTAGCAAAATGTCTTGGACCAGGCTTATTATTCATTTATTTATTTCATAAAATTTATATACTGCTTGACTTCAAAAAAATAACAAAAAACCACACCCTTCTAAACAGTTTACAAAAAGAATAAAACAATCAGGAAAAAAAGTTTAAAGGAGCTATTTAAAAGAATTGGAAACTAATTAAAATCAACAATAAGCTCAAAACATACCAGTATGTCAACATGTCTGGTTAGGCTTATCTAAGCAAAAAGGTGAGGGTGAAGGTTTTTGCCCGGTGTCAATAAACAGGGAGTTCCAATGTTTCTGCCACACTAAAAATTGTCCTGGCTGAAGGAGAGTGCTGGGCAACTACAGATGAGCAAATCTGCCCCTTTTGGCTTCTCTCTGTTTCTCATCTTTCAAGTTCAGTTCATAATTCCACATCCGTTTTGAATTTGATGCACACAAAAAAGGTCCTCATGAAAATCCACCACCAGGAACCTATGCTTGTCTCAGTTTCTCCTTATATATGCATTCCTGCAAAGCCATTTCCCCCTAGCGTAATGCATTTGTGTGTGTTTTCACTCACACATGCATTTTATGCACATGTTGTCCCAGTAAATGCAATTTAATAAATGTAATAATGTGCTGTATTAATAAAAACAACAGCAATAATTTTTGCACACAAGCATTGCAAAATTCACAGAAGGGCTGGATTTCAGTTTGCATATTGTTTTGTTGAGAGCAAATTGGGTAGATCTACCTTCCTGTGCGGGACGCGGGTGGTGCTGTGGGTTAAACCACAGAGCCTAGGACTTGCCAATCAGAAGGTCGGCGGTTCGAATCCCCGTGACGGGGTGAGCTCCTGTTGTTCGGTCCCTGCTCCTGCCAACCTAGCAGTTCAAAAGCATGTCAAAGTGCAAGTAGATAAATAGGTACCGCTCTGGTGGGAAGGTAAACGGCGTTTCCGTGCGCTGCTCTGGTTCACCAGAAGTGGATTAGTCATGCTGGCCACATGACCGGGAAGCTGTACGCCGGCACCCTTGGCCAATAAAGCAAGATGAGCGCCACAACCCCAGAGTTGTCCACGACTGGACCTAATGGTCAGGGGTCCCTTTACCTTTACTTTACCTTCCTGTGCACGCCACTTTGATGACTTTATGATGTGAAACATTTGTAAAACAAACAACTAGGGTGATAATATTAATACTAGCATACATACTCCCCTCTTGAGTCCATTGATGAACTTCTGCTCCATCCTCAGGGTCCCCATCCCAGAGCCCAGTCTGGAAATCACTGATGTCGAACACACAGGGAAGGGCAAACCCTATGCTGCCTAACTCTGCTCTTTGTTTATTTCCTCCTTTGCCCCCCTGAACAGGAATCCATGCCTTGGCCTTTGTCCTCTGCTGGGCCCTGGCACTCGCAGCTCCCCATGGAAAGCAGAAACGGTGGGACAAAGATTGTTGTGGGGGGTTGGGACACCAGGCAAAAGAACTTTTCGATGCCTATGTAAGTATGCCGAATGGATTTTTATTATTAATTAAATGTCTATACTGCCCTTCATCCGAGGATCACAGGGCAGTTTGCAATATCAAATGCTAGGAGCGTTTAGCTCAGGAGAAAGGAGCCTCAGGCCCTCCAGGGATCTCCATCAGGCCCTTGGGACTCTCCCTAGGCCACGTGGCCTTCCCAGGCCCCACTCTGACTCCCCAACAAGCTCTCCCTCCAGCCCCCAGTGTGGCCACGCATTTCTACTCCTACAACACGTGCAGCAGCAACGCCATACCCCCCCATGTTTCTCTGATGAAAATAGGGACATCCTAAGGAAAAGCGAGTGGCGCTGTGGTCTAAACCACTGAGCCTCTTGGGCTTGCTGATCAGAAGCTTTGCGGTTCGAATCCCCGCAACGGGCAAGTAGATAAATAGGTACCCCTCCGTGCTTTCGAACTGCTAGGTGGGCAGGGGCAGGGACTGAACAACGGGAGTTCACCCTGTTGCAGGGATTCGAACCGCCAACCTTCTGATTGGCAAGCCCTAGGCTCTGTGGTTTAGACCACTACACCACCCGCGTCCCACTTTGGCCCAAAAAGGTTTCCCAGCCCTGGCAGGAGACGTCATTGTTAACAAGGCGCTGTCTTTGTTTCAACTTCCACAGAAGAATGATTCCAGGCCAATTGCGCTTCACCCCAACATCCGTCTCAACTTCACAGGATTGCCCAACTGCACTTTCTCAGAACCGCCAAAGACCGAGGAAGGCTGTGCCGCCATAACGGCGTTCCTTGGACTGCTGGAGCAGTTTAACAGAAGCCACGATCCCATCCTGAAGATCGCTGGCTGGGGGATTCCGACAATGATCACACAGCTAGCTGAATGCCGCCATTGTTTTGAGCTGCAAAACGGCAGATGCCCCAATGAAAATATTTCTTACACCAAAAATGCCTCTTTTACTAATCGGAAAATGATATATTACTATGCTTTCCAAGAGTACCAGAGTTGCATGCTAAATTTCACTAGTAAAATACAGTTTGTTTGAGAGAAAGATTTTGTAGAGGGGCGGCTGCACAATGATGAGATCAGCTGGTCACATTTTTGTATACAGAAGACATTTCCCCTGGAGAAACTAAGCCTCCTATGAGTTAAGTGTCCCTGAGCTCAGTGGGGCTGACCTCTGAGTAAGGATTTAATTGCAAGGGAATCAAAACGTCATTTCAAAACACGAATAAAATGGGAAGGAGACAATTCCTTACTGTGGAAAGTCGATTCCTGCCAATAAATGTGGCTTTTTAATTTGATTTATCAACCCAAGAAATTCAACTGCAGTATGTCTAAATGTTTTTAATGCATATATTTATTCTATTTTTTAAAAAAATCTATTTATTTTTATATTGACATTTGTGTGTGTGTAATTTATAAAGAGTAATTATACTAAAGAGAGGTTTATACAATAATATATATTTTATTGATCTCAGGACAAAACTGAGGGGGGTGCTTTTAAATATTTAAATATATATTTAAAGTATTTGGAAGATCATCTGTTATATGTATTTCTGTATTTATTTATGTATTTGTAAGCCACCTTTTAAGATTCACAACAAAATAAAATCATGCTATTTAAAGTTAAATTGTATGTTTAACATTTTATAGGTTAGCATTCAGAGGTTTCTGCACTGCCTGTTATGCACATGCACACTTTCCAAATGCACCGGGAACTCACCTGGGACCTTAAAGCACCTGTTCAGCACCTAAGAGTTCCTACCCTCCAACATTTCTCCAATGAAAGTAGGGACATTCCCATTCTATAATGATAATTTTACTATTTATACCCCACATATCTTACCGGGTGTCCCCAGCCACTCTAGGCATTTCCCAACATATATAAAAACATAATACTGTGGTACCTCGGGTTAAGTACTTAATTCGTTCCGGAGGTCTGTTCTTAACCTGAAACTGTTCTTAACCTGAAACACCACTTTAGCTAGTGGGGCCTTCTGCTGCCGTTGCACCACCTGAGCACGATTTCTGTTCTCATCCTGAAGCAAAGTTCTTAACCCGAGGTACTATTTCTGGGTTAGCGGAGTCTGTAACCTGAAGCATCTGTAACCCGAGGTACCACTGTAAAACATTTAACATTTGTGGGGGCCCTTTCCTATACAGGGCTGCCTTCAGACAGCTTGGGGGTGGGCTAATTCCATACCCTCCAACATTTCTCTAATGAAAATAGGGACATCCCAAGGGACATGGGTGGCGCTGTGAGTTAAACCACAGAGCCTAGGGCTTGCTGATTAGAAAGTCAGCAGTTCCAATCCCTGTGACGGGGTGAGCTCCCGTTGTTCGGTCCCAGCTCCTGCCCACCTAGAAGTTCGAAAGCAAAAAGTACAAGTAGATAAATAGGTACCGCTCCAGCAGGAAGGTAAACGGCATTTCCGTGCGCTGCTCTGGTTCGCCAGAAGCGGCTTAGCCATGCTGGCCACATGACCCGGAAGCTGTACGCCGGCTCCCTCGGCCAATAAAGAGAGATGAGCGCTGCAACCCCAGAGTCGGCCACGACTGGACCTAATGGTCAGGGATCCCTTTAAGGAAAAGTGGGAGATTCTGGGATCAACTCAGAATCTGGGACAGCTTCTCTAAATCAGGGACTTCCCTGGAAAATAGGGACACTTGGAGGGTGTCTGAGAGTTTGGAGGGTTCTCATTGCACAGAGAAGCTGGGGAGTCCCTGGCCTCTTTCTGTCTGGGCCTCGGGGTCCCCCCAGCCACCCTCCTCCCAGGCCCTGCTCTACAACCCCCTGTGAGTGTTTCTGCCTGTCTGAAAGGTGTCCCCGAAACTTGATGATGCCTCTTGCTTCCCTGGATGGAGAACAGCATCTCTGGGGCTGTGCAGTACAAAGGCAAATATGCATTACTTGCTGCACCTCTGGGCTTGTCCACCCTTCACATGTGGCCCCTGGAAGGGACTGTGGAACTCAGGCTGCAGTCCACACTTCCCTGGGAATAAGTCCCATGGAATTCACAGGGACTTTTCTCAGAGTAAACATTGTGCTGTGGATCTCATTTGCTGCACAGACTTTCTCAGTAACTTCTTCCAAGCATGGAAATGTGCTGGCGCCACTGCATACACCCAGAAAAGAGATGAGGATTATTGAAGTGACACCAGCAATGCAGGATACATGCAGGTGGACCCTGCAGCATGTTTACTTGGAAGTAAGCTCCAGCATGTTCAATCAGTGCACCCATGAGGTTGCCATTTTGCAGCATCTGAATGAAATGGATGTAGCTATGGATTCTAACAGTAACATTCTTTTAACACCATCAGGAATGTTACATCGTTTTAATATTAAAATGGCAGGTGGGAGACCTTGCCTAAGGAGTTGGGATATGTTTAGCCTGGAAAAGAGGAGACTGAGAGGAGATACGATGGCCATCTTCAAAGGGCTGTCACATGGAAGAGGGAACAAGCTTGTTTTCTCCTCCTCTGGAGGGTAGGACTCGAAACAATGGCTGCAAGTTGCAAAATAGAAGATTCCAATAGGAAGAACTTTCAAATGGTAGGAGCTGTTTGACAGTGAATCAAATGTTTATTTTCTTTAGACCCTGCAAACCTGGCTTTGGATAGTCTCACCATCTGAACTTTTTGTTTCTGATGCATTAAGGTGTTTTTTTATTGGTATTAATATTTTATTGAAAGAATTTCAATTATAAAGAAATAAAAGTGTTATAGGAAAAAATAAGAAAACAAAATGTAGAAAGAAACAAGACAAAAATAGAACGTAACATGCACATTGAGTTTGAGGGGAGTTAACAGGACCCAGAATGACTGCAAAGGTTCCTTAATAGTCACTGGTAAAGTTGCCAGGAACATCTTCTGTTCGGAAAATTACTGGTACATTTACATATAGGTTTCACTAAATCTCTTGCAAAGGTCAAGTTTCATTCTTATTTTACAACTTCTTGAATCTCAGCATAAATCTTGACTTAGGTATCTCCAGAATGGCACTATTTTGTGGGAGTCAAGTGCATAATGGAACTTGTTTTCTGCTTTTGAATCCTGCTTTTTCTGTGTATTGAAGTGTTCTGTTGCCCTAATAGTGTAACAAATCCTCTACCACACACACACACACACACACACACACACAGAACTCCGTGTGGTTTGGATATTGATGGGGGAAATGCAATGAAAAGCGTGGGATGATCTAATAGATTAACAGGAAGTTGTGTAAACACCCTGGAAGCAAATCATTTTTTATTTTTTTTAAAATATTTATTAAATTTTCCAATTTTTTAAACAAACAAACAAAAACAGAACAAACAAAAACATTAAAAAAAGGCATATAGTTCATAAAATGTACTTTTCCATAACAAATTTCTCAGACCTCCCCATACTTCTCCTCTTTGTATTCCAATTAAAATTATTTGTTCAGCAAATCCTTCATTTAAAGCATTACAGCTTATATTATTACCTTATTTTTCAAACCCTTTTTTCCCATCTATATTCATTTATAACCTTACAGCTAGAAACCACTCAGTTTCAATCCAACACCATCAGCATTCCTTAATTTTACAATATTTCTGTAAATAGTCCTTAAATTTTTTCCAATCTTCTTCTGCCGACTCTTCTCCCTGGTCACGGATTCTGCTCGTCATTTCTGCCAGTCCCATACAGTCGATCAGTTTCATCTGCCATTCTTCCAGAGTGGGTAGATCTTGCGTCTTCCAATACTTTGCGATGAGTATTCTTGCTGCTGTTGTAGCGTACATAAAGAAAATTCTATCCTTCTTTGGCACCAATTGGCCGACCATGCCCAAAAGAAAGGCCTCTGGTTTCTTCACGAAGGTATATTTAAATACCTTTTTCAATTCATTATATATCATTTCCCAGAAAGCCTTAATCTTAGGGCACGTCCACCAAAGGTGAAAGAATGTACCTTCATTTTCCTTACATTTCCAACATTTATTATCGGGCAAATGATAGATTTTTGCAAGCTTGACTGGGGTCATGTACCACCTATATATCATTTTCATAATATTTTCTCTTAAGGCATTACATGCCGTAAATTTAATCCCGGTGGTCCATAACTGTTCCCAGTCGACAAACATAATATTATGACCAACGTCTTGTGCCCACTTAATCATTACAGATTTGACAGTCTCATCCTGAGTGTTCCATTTCAGCAGCAAGTTATACATTTTTGACAAAGTTTTAGTTTTGGATTCTAGCAGTTCTGTTTCCAATTTAGATTTTTCCACCTGGAAACCAACTTTCTTGTCCAAATTGTAAACCTCCATTATCTGGTAATAATGAAGCCAATCTCGCACTTTATCTTTCAGTTTCTCAAAACTCTGCATGGAAGCAAATCAAACCAAATGCTCAATCAATAAAGACTGGACTGATGAAAGCCAAATAAAGAAATCATCTAGAAGAGTCTCTAATATTTGATGGTTATAAGAAAAACACTGCTCCTTTTCCCTTATGGGGTACCCAAGAGCTCATATGGAGTCATTTTGTAGGTTCTCTGTCGGGAGGAGAAAATAACAGAGGCCAACCAGAGCAGGCGTAGGCAACCTAAGGCCAGATGTGGCCCAATCACCTTCTCAGTCCGGCCCACGGACGGTCCAAGAATCAGTGTGTTTTTACATGAGTAGAAAGTGTGCTTTTATTTAAAATGCATCTCTGGGTTATTTGTGGGGCATAGGAATTCGTTCATTCTTTATTAAAGCTGTTGCAACAGGGTGTTCCCCAGCACACACAGGAGAGGGAGGGACCCAGAACAAAGGTGTGCAAGCCCTTATATAGACTTTGAAACTGCCCACCCTATGTAGCACAAGACCACTCCCCAGAAACATCATGCATACATCACAGAAGGGGTGTAGCCCAAGACCATCCCCTTTCAATATTTTAATGCTGTATTTTAATGTTGTATTTAAGTTGTAATCATTCAACTTGTTTTTATTATTGCTTGTAAGCCGCCTGAGCCCGACCTTGGCTGGGGAGGGCGGGGTATAAATTAAAAATTATTATTATTATTATTATTACATCAGAGAAGGGGCGGACTACAACAGAAATCTGAGCGCATTGTTTTTTCTCCTGTCTGCTAGGTTACTTGATTGGATTACCTGGGCATCCTGGCCACTCTTTTTTTTCCTGGCTCACCCTATTCATAGCTTTAATGTGTCCTTAAGACATGATCTGTGAAAGAGACAATGGGGAGATCTCACATTTCCTTCGACCTTGCAGAGAAATATTTGAGGTCATTTTGAGAGAGAGAAAATGGTTTCAGGACTTTTCTGTGGGTTTCAGACATTTGGTTTACATATTTGTATGTGTTTGCTTGGTACATTTATGAACATCTATTTTATATATAAATAAGACCTTAAAATTCTTATAACAATGGTAAATTTCAAAGTTACACGCAGAAACCTGCTGGTCCTTAAAGTCCCTCAAAACTCTTGGTATTTTACTTCAGTTAGCACTAGCGTATTTGTAAAGTAAGCCTTTACAACATATCATCACATAATGCGCTGCACAGCATGGCTTTTTTCACTCCCCATTTATCTGGCTAGCAGATCTGCAGTCATTTGCAAGCATCCTACTCACGCACACTCAAAATAAGTGTGACCTGCAGACCTGCAACTCTGAGAAAGCTTGATAGTGTTGATTTGATTATTCCAATTCTTTGTTGCTTACAAAGAAGTTGATGCAGCAAGTTTGTCTTACGGAGGAAAGTGTGGTTGCCCGCAGATTCTTCAAGCATAAACGTGATTTATCACAAAGAGGCACAAAACTACCTTGCAGAAACTTTTTTTAAAAAACAAAACTCCAAGGCAGCAGAAGGGGGGAAATGCATGCAGTACTATAGGACTGCTGGAACTGTTCAGCTTCAAAATGCGGGTGACATCGGCATGGTTAGCTTGGCTTGCTTAAAGCACTCGTCAGGGGGAAAACTGGTACAGTGGTACCTCGGGTTAAGTACTTAATTCATTCCGGAGGTCCATTCTTAACCTGAAACTGTTCTTAACCTGAAGCACCACTTTAGCTAATGGGGCCTCCTGCTGCCGCTGCACCGCCAGAGCACAATTTCTGTTCTCATCCTGAAGCAAAGTTCTTAACCCGAGGTAATATTTCTGGGTTAGCGGAGTCTGTAACGTGAAGCGTATGTAACCCAAGGTACCACTGTATTAGAACTCCTGAACATCCAGTGTAGCTGAATCTTGGGAGGATTCAAGAAACATAAGAGAGTCTTTCACAGAGCAAATAGTTAAACTATGGTACTTGCTCCCACAGAAGGCAGTAATCACTGCCAGCTTGGATGACTTTAAAGTGAGATTAGACAAATTCACAGATGAGGCTATCAATGACTGCTGGCAACGATGGCTTTGTAGTAGGGGTTATATATCTGGAAGCCAGCTGCTAGGAAACACAAGTGAGGAGAGGACTGCTCCACTTAGGTCCTGCTTGCCACCTTCCCAGTGACTTCTGGTTGTCCACTTTGAGAAGAGGAGGCTGGACTAGATGGGCCTAATCCAACAGAATTCTTCTGATATCCTTACGCAGATGAACAACAATTCTTCCAGTTCTTTTGGAAGGCTTAATTGAAAAGGGTGGGGAAAACCCATAAAGTACAACTCTCTTCTTTTAAGAATTTATGTCATGAATAAGTACAGTGGTACCTCTGGTTACATACGCTCCAGGTTACAGACTCCGCTAACTCAGAAATAATACCTTGGGTTAAGAACTTTGCTTCAGGGTGAGAACAGAAATTGTGCTCTGGCAGCACGGCGGCAGCTGGAGGCCCCATTAGCTAAAGTGGTGGTTCAGGTTAAGAACAGTTTCAGGTTAAGAATGGACCTCCGGAATGAATTAAGTACTTAACCCGAGGTACCACTGTACGTAAATGAAGAAAGTGGATCAAATGGTTGCAGCAGATGCATAGTTAGGGTGCATGCCCCAATCCCTAAAATTTGATGGGGGAGCAGTATCTGTTGGGATGTGAATGCTGTGATTGCACCTACAAATATTTGGATCTACAAACAGTTAAGAAACCATTGATCACAAAATGCTTTACCTCCCAATGCTACATCTCTGAAGCCTCACAGCTTGGAGAACTGGGCTGTGGAAGCAACAAGATATTGTGTTTTCATGGTGCTTGAGGTTGAAGAAGATGGATAGTGCATTACCTCCAGAAGTCAAGCGCTCTGCCCCGAGTCCTGGGGTTTTTTAAGACCCCAGAAAAAGATTAGTTTTACACACAAAAAAGCATGAGATGGGTGTTGGGGCTCATCTTATGCAGTGCAGTCCTGTCTTCTCTTTGCAAAAATCTAATCATCAAGCATTTTGTGGAACTTCTGCAAGACTTCTTTGAAGGCTTATCTCAGACTCAGCATCATAAGACGCAACAGCCACAATTTAATATTGCATTTTAATGGCTTGGAGCTCTCATCACATTCTGCAGTTCCCTAATCCTCTGGATGGGGAAGAGCAGAAGTCTAAACCAGATGCATCACCACAGAGACTCTATGCCTCCACTGAAAACTGACACAATACAAGACACGCCATGGAATCCTAAAAAAGAGAGAATATTTATTTTGGTTGTAAAAAAGTGCAATTGCATTGTTGAAAGAGACCAACCCAAGAGGTTGCCACGGAGCACCATTTTCATGCAACAAAAAATCTTTCACAAGGCTGAAAGGAGGGGCAGGTCTGAGATCCTCCCACAGCTCATTAAAAAGGAAAAGAAAGACAACCAATTAATTATAAAAGCTTTTATCGTTTGTAGTTGCAAAACAAGCAATTTTGCCCAGAACAATAATTGAGGAAATATACAATTATCTGTACTACTTGCAACCCCATTTATTAAGCAAAATGCAACTTTATGAGCATCATTCAGATTAAAGCAAGTCCCAAAATATCCACAACCTTCCAAAGTACAATCATATGGAAACTACCTCTCTGCAACGCTGGTACCTTTTCAAAGCCATACAGAATCTTGATTGCTCACCACCTGTCTGGCTGAGGAAAATGATGGTAGAGTTCAGAAGAAAAAGGTTCACCTGAGCAAAGGTAGGCAGTGTTAAGCATCTCTGGAGTGATACCCTTAGGAGACTAGATGCCAAGGAGAAAGGGTTCTTCAGCTCTTAACAGTCAGTCCAAGACACGGGTGGAGAACTTGTGCCCTGCCAAATGATGTCACTGGTCAGGCTGTCAGGGGCTGATGGGAGCTGGAGCTCACAAGTTCTCATCCCTGGTCCAAAAGGAAGTTTTTTCTCTGGTTCAGCTCATGAGGTGTGAAGACAGCTGTGATGAAACTACTAAACCAGCCTTCATGCAGCCTGGTGGCATTTATGCATTTTGGACCAACTACTCCCATCACCTCCAGCCACCATGACCAAAATTCAGTGGCAATGGGAGCTGTAATTCCAACATCTGGAGGGCACCATGTTGGGGAAGATGGTCTTAAAAGGAAAAGGATCCTTGCCATGTTCACATCTGGGTCAACCAAGCCAGCACTATTCATGCCACTGTATGCTAAGAGAAACAGCCAAACCTTGGGACACCCAAGGAGGCTCAGGCAGAACAAAACTGTGTGCATGTGTCTACTGCAGAGCTCTTTTCCACGCAAAGAACTCTCACAAACCCAACTCCATCTTTGCGCTGAAGGCAAGTACCTGAGAGCAGCTTCTGAAAAGTAAAGAGGCTGACCTCTTTATGGTTTGCAGAGTAAAGATGGTCAGTGCTCCTGGAAAAGGTGGATGTTCCGTTCCCAAGCTAAATGCTCTTGCGCAACTCAAGAGCAGAAGGTAAACTGAAAGCATTTCAGCAAATGGAGAGTTTAAAAACCTCTCTTGTTTGCAGAGTGCCACAACCTGAGGAGAGCAAGGGAATGACAATGGATAGCTCCTGAAACAGAGGAACACCTGCTGCTTTCAGAGCTGTTCAGGTGTTGGACAGGCATGAAGTCCCCTGTCCAGGTACCCACAAGAGTTCGTTCTCCTGCATCAGCCTCTTTCTCAGAGTCAGGAAGTGGCAACACTTGCAAATTCTGCTTGCTCAATGTGGTCAACGGAATTTGCAGAGGCCCAGAGACAATAGGACGATTGGCGGGGGGAGGTGGTGTTCCCCTGCATCAACCTTTGTTCACTAGGCCAGTTTCTGGAGTTGGTTGCAGATCTTAGAAGGAGACAGCAGTGGATTTTCAAAGTATGTTTGAAAAAATAGGAGAGTAGGAGAATAGAGGGCCACAAACAGAGACAGTTCAGAGCAACTGCCCACCCCCCACTACAGCTTGAGGTTTAGTGTCTTGGTTTTTTTGGCAAGAATCCTCTTCAAATACTGCTGTGGCTGCCAACATCTGAGAAAAACATTGAAATAACAGAACTGGGTGAAAGGGAGCTCGTAGCTCTTTTCACACAACAACAGGTCAACTAGTGGCCCAGAGTCTAATTCTGGCCCATGCCAGGAAGGTCCTGTCTATTTTATTAACTGCCAGGCCTGTATGAAATAATATGAGATGGTTCAGGAGCCTTCCTCACAATTCGGGGGAGAGAAAAAGGTGCTTGCTAGCTCTGCAACCCCCTCCCTCCAATGCCACCAGAAACCACCCTGCCAAAAAGAAATCACCTTGTCCGCTGCTCTGCAGATGCTGGCAACTGATGCTCTACCCCAACATTAGCTGGAATTCTTGGAAGGTCACAGGACAAAACTGTTGCTACGTTTTTAGGTAGCCTGCAGTCATTCTGATGCAGAGAAAACCCAAATTCATTGAGCAGGTCGGTTTTAAAATACTCCTCAACAGATATTGCATTGTTATGTGCATGGCTGTGGCTTCAGGGACAAGGTCCACTAAACAGGATGCTGAGGGTAACCAGAGAAAGCTGACTCTCCAGAGGCAGCCCACACTGTGGAGAAAGCATGTATGGTACCAGTCCCTGTTACACCCAAGTAGGAGCTGGAGGGCTGAGAGAAGAAACCAGGAGTTGGGAAAGGAGCTGGGATAGCTCAGTCAGTAGAGTATGAAACTCGGGGTCAAGCCCAATGCTGGGCAAAAGATTCCTGAATTGCTGAGGGTTGGACTAGATGACCCTCGTGGTCTCTTCCAATTCTATGATTCTAATCTGGTCCCTCCTCCTGCAAATGTAGCTTACTGAGAGACAGCTATGGAGGACCAGTTCCAGGGAGGAGGAAGGTCCAAGGAGGCCCCTGGTGGACTTTTAGATTTTAAAAATACAGACTTTTAAAAAGCACTTCAGATATTATTATTATTATTATTATTATTATTATTATTATTATTATTATTATTTAAAAGTAGGGTGGAGCAAAATGCAAAGTGCAGAGACAACTGGGACAAAAAGAGTTGGGGAAGAAGAATG
This sequence comes from Podarcis raffonei, assembly GCF_027172205.1. Taxonomy (NCBI): domain Eukaryota; kingdom Metazoa; phylum Chordata; class Lepidosauria; order Squamata; family Lacertidae; genus Podarcis; species Podarcis raffonei. Next base: position 37,739,559 of record NC_070617.1, read on the forward strand.
ATTCACAGTATCAGGCCAGCCTCCTGCATGGAGTTCTTCTGGAACAGATGACCAGACAGACAGAAACCACTATTCTAAATTAAATGCAACAAGCTGAAAAGGGCCTGAAAACAGGAAGCAGAATGGGATCTGTGCCAAATCTGCATTGTACATTCAGCAGCTATAAAATTCACAAATACTTATTAGTAGGGCTGCAATGTTTAATCAATTAATGGGTAATATTAATTGATTAAAAAAAAACATGCTTTTTGACAAGTGAAAAAATTGCAGCAGATTGAAATGCATCTATAGCTTGTTATAAATTATAAAAACTGTAGATGTCAAGCAGAATCTTAAGAGGCATTTCCTTTATATCCCACACCCCAAGCATACGTTCTTTCTAGATGTTGTCTGCATATGTCATCATCTTAGTAGAGGTAGAGGCAGGCTGTGGGACACGTGTCCCCCCGTCCCCCCCCCCCAAAGCACAGCCTGCCTCTCAGGTGTAAATTCCCTCTGCTGGCCTTAAACCTTGGTTAATGTTAACCAGAGCCTGAAGTGACCTCCTGGTTAAGGAATATTACAGCTGAGCAGGGTGGTAGGAACAGAAGTGGCTTTTAAATGGCTAGAACATATCATGTTTCTAGGGACATATTTCCTAGTTAAAAAGACAGTTCACATCTCTCTGGTGGCACTAAGTCATTTGTCTTGGGTTTTCAGGTTGGCCTGGGGCAACCAAGAAGCCACTGAAGGTGACCAGACAGGCAAGTTTTGTTTTGGAAGTCATTAGCTATTAAGATGTGTGGGCAGGCAGGCTACTGAACTTTTTGCTGGTGGGCTAGTAACTTTTGTGAACCCCTTTGCAAGGCTAACACACAGCCTAGAGCTTAAACTAGCTGCACAGGAGTTAAAAGGTTTCTGTTTAAGAACAGAATGAGCAAAGCTTAAAGAAACACTCTCCTGTGAAAAGGGGACGGGCGTGTCAGCATATCTTGGCTTCCCAAAGGCTACAAAGCTAGAGCGGATTTCACATTAACAAAATACATCCTGCATTCTGGGTACAGTTGTGAAAATTTTTAAATTTTCACCTTTGGTTATGAATGTATTTCCCACCCCAGTCACCAGTAAGGATCCAAAGGACTGCTTCTGATGCACCTGAACGTCTGCCAGGGTCCAGTGGGAGACAAGAAACACTATGCCCCTTTCCCCTTCCCAAAGCTATTTCAAAATCTGCAGGGGAAGAAGGGGAGAAGAGCTGGTCTAGTCCAGCATCCTGTTCCCACCGTAGCCAACCAACATACCTTAGCTCTGGTTCAAAGGCAGTTTGCCTTTTGCTACGGCAGCAGGAAGGAACTTTATGCTCTGTTACCTGCCAATACGGGTCATGTGGGTGCATAAGTCTTAGCCAGTGAAGGCTGAAGCCAGAATCCCAAGTAGAAGGGAGACCAAAAGTCCAGTAACAAAATATAAAAGCAAGTTATATTTCACAAAGATGGAAATGCATTTCCCTTTTAACACATGGCCCCCTCCGTCCTCCTCTCTGAGCCATGATGCCTGAGGTCAAGTTGCAGAAAAACATCAGCACTGCATATATTTTCAGTATGTTGCATTGAAGGAGTGCTTCTATTGCTGGGTGCAGAGATCTCACTCTGCATAGTTACCTGAGTTGGCTTTCCCGTTTGACCAAACCCAAGCACAGCATTTAACAATTGTCCCCCTTGGCTCCCCACACCGCCACACATCTTTCTCGGCCAAGTGCCAAGGCCCCCCCATGTGCTGGAAGTTGAATCAACCACAAGGAGGTCTCTCTGGGCCTCGGTAAGGCTTGGGCGTCTGTCGCGGCTTGAGGTCATGCTGTTGCCTTTGGTTAGGTTTCTGTTTTGTTGAGCTTGCGCATTGCCTCGGTAGCTTGTTCTGGCAAGCGAGATGGGTCAGAGAGAATGGAGGTGGTTATGCTCAAGTGGCGAAGAGTGTTCAAAACCACTAAGGATGGGAAGAGAAGCAAAAGAAAGAAACCAAGATTATTTGCCAAAAGAAGTGATGTAAGCTCAAGGGTGCTTTGCAGTAAAATTCCAACAAAGTGCACATACTAAGTGTGATCACAGCTGCAAAGGTGAGATTCTTGCAACGGAACAAGTCTATCATAAAAGTACTGTATTTTTCGCTCTATAAGACACACTTTTTCCCTCCTAAAAAGTAAGGGGAAATGTTGTGTGCGTCTTAGGGAGCGAATGCAGGCTGTGCAGCTATCCCAGAAGCCAGAACAGCAAGAGGGATTGTTGCTTTTGCTGCGCACCGATCCCTCTTGCCGTTCTGGCTTCTGGGATAGCCGCGCAAAGCCTCCTCAGGGCAGCGGGAGGAACGTTCCCCCTACTCTGAAGAGGCTTTGCGTTGCTTTCGCAGAAGCCAGAACAGCAAGAGGGATCGCTGCGCAGCGAAAGCAGCAATCCCTCTTGCTGTTCTGGCTTCTGGGATTCAGAATCTTTTTTTTCTTGTTTTCCTCCTCCAAAACCTAGGTGCGTCCTATGGTCCGGTGCGTCTTATAGGGCGAAAAATACGGTGCCCAGCTTGGGCTGTAATGGACCCTGGTCTATTTTATGCAACACAGAGGGTGTTGTACCTCACTGAACTGTGTATCACTCAAAACTATTATGGACTGGTGGTTCCCCAGTCTGGAAGGTGGGCACACTACCTCTTCTACCGGGGGTTGAGCTCCGCGCAAAGGAGCAGCTGTACAGTCTGGGGTTGTTGCTTGATACCAACTTATCCCTAGAAGAGCAAGTGGCTCAGTCCTCTCTAAGCTGTGCCATCTTCTACCTCACCCCACATCCATTTTCTTTCCAAATACTTTTTTGTACTTCTGCCAACATTGGAGTTCCTCCAAGCCTGATGATACCCTCCCTCTTCCTTAGTCTACATAAGGACCCACAGTCAAAGAATGAGCTTGCTTTTAGCACACGGGATCCTGCTGTTCCATGGGGCTTCCAGTTTGGTTAGTTTCAGTAATGTAGTAGGATCCATTGTTCCCCACCATTCAATGGGTCTCGGAATGTATACATTTTTGAAAGAAATCATGTCCATCTGCTAATCCTTCAAACTCATGTTTTTGCTCTCAAAAGCAATTTCCTTTTGACAACTAATTTGAGAGAAAACTTTGAATTCATAGATATTCAGAATCATTTGACCACTATCTTGCTTTTAATCGCCTCAGATTTTGACCCAAAAAAGCAAAAAAAAAAACCTGGGAAAACATGCGCTCCATTTGTCTGATCTCTTCTATCTCTCCCAACCACCACAGGGCAAAGAAGGAAGTAAAAAATTATCTCTGTTAGGATATCTGAATCTGCAGTGCGTATAAAGAGGTTTGGGTACTGATTCATTGTGTTCGGATTAGTGAACTTTCACATACCAAATGTTCATAAAGCAGGACCTGAGTGCATTCAAGTTGGCTTATTTTTTTAAAAGTGCAAACACAAAAATCTCCCCCTAGTCCGGATGCTGCTAGACTAGGAACTTCCAGCTTCCGTGACCATCGGACGTGCTAATTTGGGCTGATGAAAGCCGTACTCCAAATCAGACTACACCAGACTGGCTGAGTTAACAGCCTTGACTGAGACTCTCCACTGATGTTTCAGCTGCCACTATGATGCTCCAGGAGGGAATCTGTGATAAACACCCCCTTAGAAACTCCCAACTCCTTACTTACTTGGCCTCAGGACAGGCAGGGAGCAGTGCTGGTCTACCCACGCCAGTGCTGTCTGGTTCAACTCTTCTAAGCTGGTTGTAGAGACCATTCCGTTGAATGTTTCAAACAGTGGGTTAATTATGATGCTGAACTGCACAGCAATGTGAGTTAAGGGGAAAGTAAATACACACTCACATTTTTGCAACAGAAAAGCACAACAGGGACTGTTCTAGAATTCATCATGCATCTGGCAGAGGGCAGTTATGGCAGCTAAGTCTTGACAAAGGAAACACATTGCTTAAAATGGGGCACTGTGTGATCTGCTTTAGAAATCCCTAATGCTCATGTGCTTTCAGTACTCTGTCCAGAACCATGAGGACTAGGATAATGCTCTTTTAACAAAAATTAAAATTCTGGGATTCTTTGGAAGCCCCTAAATTTTCCATTAGAGGCCTGCTCCACTTCCTCACTTGCTCTCAAAAGGCCTTCATGCCATGCAGAATTGACTCATCTGAACGCCTTTTTATCTTTCTTATGAATGGTGGCTAATCAAATAAAACTGCTACACTACACATGGAATTCATGGCTATCAGATGTGCTGTCAGCTACTGGTGGCTTTTTAATGGGGTTGAGCAAGGTGATGGGCAGATCAGACAACAGTGAATAAAAGCCACGGGGCAGCTGAATGGAACCTGGATGCTCAGAGGCCTGATAATTCAGAGCACCAGGCACAGGGGACAAGCCAGGGGGTAAGGCTGGCAGGGTCAGTGCCTGAATGAAGTGAAGAGTTCGCTGCCTCCTGCCAAAATGGGATGCTGGGCTGATGGTTCAACCCTGTATGGCACTTCTTGCACAGTCCACTACTTTGTAGTGGGGCACCCCCAATATGGGAAACGCAACACAATGAGGCTTGGCTGATGCTTACAGCAAGAGCTTTTGGATACGATGCAAACACCCTTTTATTCTCCCAGGCCTTTTAGAACCATGCTATTTGTTCACAGAATGGATTGTTTCTACTGGACTTTAAACCCTGTAATTGATACCTTGTGCTGGTTTGGGGGCAGGAAATTGAACTGCTCATTTCAATTTATGTTTTAACGTTTGTACTTTTAGCATTTTTGAACTTGGTACAAACCACCCATAGGACTCTGTTGACTGGGCAATCAACAAATGCTCTAAGCTAGGCATGGCCAAACTTGGCCCTCCAGATGTTTTGGAACTACAACTCCCATCATCCCTGACCACTGGTCCTGTTAGCTAGAGATGATGGGAGTTGTAGTCCCAAAACATCTGGAGGGCCAAGTTTGGCCATGCCTGCTCTAAGCAAATAAATAAGAGATTAAAGGTAAAGGTAAAGGTACCCCTGCCCGTACGGGCCAGTCTTGACAGACTCTAGGGTTGTGCACTCGTCTCACTCTAGAGGTCGGGAGCCGGCGCCGTCCACAGACACCTCCGGGTCACGTGGCCAGTGTGACATCGCTGCTCTGGCGAGCCGGCACCAGCGCAGCACACGGAAACGCCGTTTACCTTCCCGCTATAAAGCGGTACCTATTTATCTACTTGCACTTAAAGTGTGCTTTCGAACTGCTAGGTGGGCAGGCGCTGGGACCGAAAGACGGGAGCTCACCCCGCCGCGGGGATTCGAACCGCCGACCATACGATCGGCAAGTCCTAGGCACTGTGGTTTTACCCACAGTGACACCCGCGTCCCAAATAAGAGATTACCCATCAGTTAACTTTCTAGCCATGTTTGATGCTGATGTCTCTGCAGCTGTGGCTGGACCAATCTAACTGGTAGAAGCAGGAGCTGCTTGGGAAGCCGTAAGTCAAGAAGCAGCAACTGGGGACAGCAATATTAGTTTCAGGTCAGTCCTGTACATAGTTATGTTCAAGGCTCAGACACAAACAAGGTCTTGAAATAGAAAGAAAAGAAAAGAAAAGGTCTTGAAATAGAAAGAAAAGAAAAATGCTCCCTTCCTGCCAGAGCCTTCCTGTCTGATATACATCACAGGAAATGAGAAGTTATAATCTTAAACTGAAGCCTGGAGAACCCCCTCCCATCTCTCCACTATGTCAAAGCATCAAGGCTTCCGATGAGTTGTCTCTCCCACTGACTCAACAAAATCCTCTTGGGCTTTTAAGGGAGTTCAAAACCTAGAGAGCGCAACACATCCTGCTTGCCAAAGTGGTTTCTGGATGACATGTTGCTTTCATTTTCAGGATGGGTGACCCCTTGCCACGAAAGATACCGGCCTACTGCCGTTTCCATTAAAAAGAACCCCAGCAACCTATAAGTCACTTTTGAAAGTAGGAAATGCTGGCAAGGCAGAAGGCAGATTCACATGACCCTTAGGCTTGGGTGGATTTAAGGGACAATCTAGTGGCATGCCTTGCCTGCTAAAGTTAAGCTATAAATCTGCATCCTGAAGCAAGTGGCCTTCATCGCTAACTATGCACAAGACGTTGGTGCCAACAGCTGGCTGCCCTGGAAGCTCAATGGCCCTTGGCTTGATGCAACAAAGCAGTTCTAAGGGCTCTTATGTCATGCTAAGATTCTGCTCTTAATTCTGTAGCAGATCACATGCTTTGCATGCAGAAGGGCCCAGGTCCCAGTGGCTGCAGTTGAAGCCTTTAAAAGACACCCTCAAGGAGCTGCCTGTCTGAGAGTGCTGAGATCAGTGAACTGAGATCAGGGTCTGACCAACAAGGGCAGGCGCTCATTTGCATGCATGGGAAAAGGATACGATCCAGAACTTCCAATTCTGCAGGGTCCTGCTCCTGACGTATTCCTCAAACATGCTCCTCATCTGATCAAACCTGTGCCGTGTGATGGGAACACCCGTAGCAGGGAGCTGCTGCTGACAAGAACTGAAGAATAAAAAGAGAAAACTATGAAACGCTTCCCTCCACTGTTAGGTCTGGGGGCTTCCAGGCTGGTGTTTATTGCGGGGTCTGTGCTGCTCATGCACACAATTGTTTCTGCAGTGCTCACACAACACTGCCAGCCCATATTCCCCCATTCCCTTAATTTAAACTTATTCTTTCCATAAAAAAATCAATAGGCTTAAAAAGTCTGCAGCCAATGACCCATTTGTGGTGGTTAAGTCCCCGCCTGGAAGTACCAATTGAAAGTAAAATATAAAACCAATGATCAGATAGGACTAAATAGCAAGAGATTGCTTTGTTCTGTTTTTCACCTGATCCAAACGAGGCCTTTTCAGGGGTGGCTCCTTCCTTACAGAAAATTTTCCCTTTTCAGCCATCAGAAGACCCTGCTTTTCTTCTCTGGGCTCAGAATGATTCTAACATTTTTACTGCTGTTGAGTATTATATACAGTCATACCTTGGGTTGAGGCAACCCAGAAATAACGGAGCGTGTTGCTTCTGGGTTTCACCGCTCGCGCATGCGCAGATGCTCAAAATGACGTCACGCGCATGCGCAGAAGCGGCGAAAAGCAACGCATGCGAGTGCAGACGTGCCATCGCTACTTACGTTTGCTTCTGGATGCGAACAGGGCTCCAGAACGGATCCTGTTCGCATCCCAAGGTACCACTGTAATCAGATCAGTTTTAACAGTGATTGTGCCTATGCTGGTGGGTTTGAGGTGGCTCTGAGTATTGTGACTGGGACAACCCAGCCAGAAGGGAGGGGTATAAATAAAAATTAGTAGTAGTAGTAGTAGTGTGGTGATCTCTTTCAACAGCTTTATTCATTTGTTTGAAAACACTTTCAGGATCCTTTCTGGGCAAATGCCCATCCAAAGTGGCTTGCAGACAAAAGAAAAGATAAAAATCGGACAAAATTTAGAACCCTTGACATACAATTACAGAACTGGAGAGAACATTAGTTGAGCCAGACAGTTACCCAGCTAACAAACACCACCCCTGCAAGGTCTGTTGAAAAAGATCAGTCTTCAGAGTATTCCGAATGCCTGCAATGTAGGAATTTGGCAGAGTCCCAATGGGAGGGAGCTCCATAGCCATGAGGCCCCCGGAGAAAGACCCCTCCCTCGTGGACACCCCCCTCGCCAACCTGGAGGTGGGCGGAAGAAGAAGAGTTTGGATTTGATATCCCGCCTTTATATCCCTTTAAGGAGTCTCAAAGCGGCTGACATTCTCCTTTCCCTTCCTCCCCCACAACAAACACTCTGTGAGGTGAGTGGGGCTGAGAGACTTCAGAGAAGTGTGACTGGCCCAAGGGCACCCAGCAGCTGCAGGTGGAGGAGCGGAGACGCGAACCCGGTTCCCCAGATTACGAGACTACCGCTCTTAACCACTACACCACCCTGGCTCCCGAGCAGGCACCAGGCTGGGGAAGGCCAATGCAGCTGGAAACAGTTGCTGCGACAGAGAAAAGGCTTTTGGGTTGACCCAGCAGGTGGTATTACTTGAAGACAGAAGAAAGTGCTGCTACCCCTAAGACCCAGCCCATGCTTGTGTACCAGGCAGCATTTACTGGGGTGTGCACTGGGACCAGTTAAGTTTCTGCAGAAACACAGCTGTGGGAATTCACTTCCTGAATCCCTCGTTTAGTATTATTCTGACATCCTTTTGTGCCTATACTGGCGCTGATGGGAATGGTCCCCTGTCTCTGGTAGAAAGGGAAAGAGAGAGCCCCATAGGCTTTCAACCCTCACATGATGGCAGCATTCAGATCCTCAATCTCTTCCCGGAGGCGCTTGGCTTCTTCTTGCATCTGGGATCTCTCCTGTTGAAGCTTTGCGATATATTCCACCGTCTTCTGGAGTGTGAGGGCATGGCTGATCTGCAGCAGATACAAAAAGGCGCCCATTGTGAGTGAGCTCAGCAAACTTGAGAGTCAATGCAGTGAGGAGGGCAGAGTGTCAGTTCAAACCTGCACTCAACCAGGCAGCTGCCTAACCTTGAGTCATTCCGTCAGTTGCCCTCTCGGCCTGGCTTAAACCTCACAGGGTTGTTTTGTGGATAAAGGTGTGGGGAGAGAACTATGTTTACTGTGCCCTAAGGCTGTGTGCCTACAAAAGCTCAAGGAAAAGGAAGGAGGACGAGAAACCACTGGTGTGTGTCCATTTGTGTGTGCGCACACACACACACACACAGCCATTTCTATGCCATGATTCTGTGGGAGTGCAGGAAACTTGAAGCATGTAGAAATGGGAGCAGATTTCAGCATCCTGAGAAGCATGTAAGAAAAGCCTGCTGGATCAGGCCAATAGCCCATCTAGTCTAGCAACCTGTTCGCAGTCGCCAACCAGGTGCCTGAGGGAGACCCTTGAGGTAAAGGTAACCCTGACCGTTAAGTCCAGTCGCAGACGACTCTGGGGTTGTGGCGCTCATCTCGCTTTATTGGCCGAGGGAGCCGGCGTACAGCTTCTGGGTCACGTGGCCAGCATGACTAAGCCACTTTTGGCGAACCAGAGCAGCGCACAGAAATGCCGTTTACCTTCCCGCCGGAGCAGTACCTATTTATCTACTTGCATTTTGACGTGCTTTCGAACTGCAAGGTGGGCAGGAGCAGGGACCAAACAACGGGAGCTCACCCCGTCATGGGGATTCGAACCGCCGACCTTCTGATCAGCAAGCCCTAGGCTCTGTGGTTTAGACCACAGCGCCACCTGCATCCCGGTCTAATCTAGCAACCTGTTCTCAGTCGCCAACCAGATGACTGAGGGAGACCCTCTAGCAGAACAAAAACTCTCCCCCCCACACCCCAGTTTCCAGCAACTGGTACGCCAACTGTGAAGGCAGAGCACAGCCATAATGGCCAGAAGCCATTGAAAGCATTCTCCTCCAAGAATCTGTTGAATCCTCTTTTAAAGCTATCCTTGTTTCAGCAACCATGGTCTCCAGTGGGAGAGAGTTCCACAATTTAACTCTATGCTGCGTGAAGAAGTACTTTTATCAACAGCTTTCATTGGCAATACAAAACAAGCTTCTAGCCCTCACAGATGTAAATATATGATTCAAAGTGTGTAGGCCATGGCTGTTCAAATCACAGAAGATAAAGGAGTGAGCCAGAATAAGACAATCAAGCGGTTAGGGCAGGGCTCCAGTTGCCTGAACAGCTCCTGCTCTTGTGACTAGCCAAATCAAAATAAATTACACTAATTAACTGGAAGAACATATGAAGACAAAAATCACTCCCATCCCAAATGATGCACATTTGCTGAATTTATACAGGTTGCCAGACTGTATAAGTTTATACATAACTTCACGATTTGGTGGAGGCTGCCAGCAGTAGTAGGTGAGAGAGATGGAGGATCCCAGCACACAGCTTACCGATTTAGAGTTTGCTGACACCAAGCTGTTCAGGGTGCTAAAGCCGATCTTGATATTGAACCTTCGCTTCTGTTCTGCTGAAATATGCTTCATCCTGCGACTCTGTACCAAGTAGAAATGTGGCTCTTTTAGTTGCTTCCATAGATGCTGCCTTACTTTCACCATCAACCTCTCCAGTGGAGCTTTGCCACAATACCAGGAAGGGCCCTTTCCCAGTGCCAACGCCAACTTCTTGGCACAACAAGGTTAATAAAAGACCAGAGACCAGCAGCTGTGAACAAGCCAAGGAGCAGCCAGGCCACAGAAAAAGGTTGGTTAGGAAGGTTCAGAGTTCGCTGGACTCAATGACAACCAGGGCGAAGACTCCAAAGTAACCCTGTCACCCTTTTGGCTTAAGGCAGCCTTTGCCAACCTGGTGCCCTCCAGATCTTTTGCACTACAGCACCCCTTAGACTGTGCTGGAAGGCGCTGATGGGAGCTGCAGTTCAAATCAACTAGAGGGCACCAGGTTGGCAAAGGCTGCCTTAAGGTAACTAAGACCAGGGATGTGTAAGAAAAATAAACCTTTCCCTCCACTTCCTCTGCAATCTTCATTGTACAGTGGTACCTCGGGTCACATACACTTCAGGCTACATACGCTTCAGGTTACAGACTCCACTAACCCAGAAACAGTACCTCGGGTTAAGAACTTTGCTTCAGGATGAGAACAGAAATTGTGCTCTGGCGGCGCAGCAGCAGCAGGAGGCCCCATTAGCTAAAGTGGTGCTTCAGGTTAAGAACAGTTTCAGGTTAAGAACAGACCTCCGGAACGAATTAAGTACTTAACCAGAGGTACCACTGTACTTTTATTTCTATACTGTAAGCTCCTTGAGGCAATGACCTGCCCTCATTCTTTGTAAAATAATCCTATTACTATATAAGCAACCAACCTTCAACCTATCCCAGGCTATCACATGCAGAACAGTGGGTTCCATTAATGCTGTGATGGGCGAATAAAGGAACCACAAAAGGCCAAACCACCAACCTTAAAAGCAGTCATCTGAGGATCAGTTGCAGTTTTCCCTGAGCAGCTGTTCTGTGGGGACTGTGGGCTGGCACTGAGGTCCGAAGGGCATGGTGAGGCCTGACATTCTCGGCCTTTGAAAGAGAGGGGGGGAGACAACCCACAATCAGGCCAAGGGAATTCCTGACAAGAGATTAAATGATCAAGCAGCAACCTCTCTAGGGATTTGATTGCTACTCTGAAGAGCATTTTTTTATAAAAAAATAATAATCTATTTTGTTTAAAATATTTTTATACCACCTTTCAAAGCAAAAGCCCTCTCAAGGTGGACAAGGAATAAAACCGTAACACAAAATATACAGATGCAAGTGCAATCAACTAAAGGAGTAGCAGCACTAAAATACCATTTCAATGCAATGGTCTGGTTCAGACATAATGCTGAAGTTAAGTTAATATTAACCATAGTTACAGATGAGGTACCTGGTAGACAAACACTTAAACCCTTGGTTTATTACATCGCAGCCAGCTCTTGAGAGTGGTTTGAATTTGTTGCTGCTCTTTACTCTGTAGCTTTTGTGTTGGTGAAGACTTTTTAACCAGAGTTAAGAAGAAGGACCACATTCTCAAATACGACATTAATTAAGGTTTATAAACCAACTACAAACCTTGGTTAATGAGCAACCTTTAACCTGGGCTGGGTTCACACATTGTGCTAAGCCAGTCTGATAAACCATTGCTCTTGCATTATGTGTGAACCAGGCCAATCTGGGGCTCCTTGGAATGTGGTCATTATTTTTTCCTCAGTGTCAGTAATAATGAACAAGTTTCCAATAACTGTTCTTTCCTCTGCCAGTGCACAGCTCTCCCTCCCCACCTCTCTTCTCCCCAAACCTTAAACTGTCCACAACATCAATGTCTCACATTGAATATAAATGATCTGTAGAAAGGACTTTGTGATCTGAAAACACAGACGATGTACTTTTGAAACTCAAGAAAATCTTTAATAAAAGCAATAAAAAGGCAATGAGTGACTAGGCACATTCTTAGCTGACTCAGAGCAGGGGGAGAGTTCACTAAGCTTACACAGAATGAACATGAGCCTGAGAACATGTCCAAGAATCCTCTGTCATTTTTCAGGAGCCCAAAGTGGATGCACAGGGGATAAACAATGCGGCAGAGTTTCCCTAAGACATAAAGCTTGAATGCCACTTGTTCTACAGCAGCCATGTCACTTTATTTTTATTCACCAGCAGGCAGCCTGTGAGCTACAGCAGTTCCTTTCCTCTACTCCCCATTCTCTGTTGTCCTGAGACCCCAGTCCTGGCAAGTATGCTCCTTTAGAATACTGGGCATGTACACATGCTTGCACGCGCATAGTATCCTACTAGAACTCAAGAGAGAAACCAAAGTTCAACAAAGTACATGCTGTTCACACAGAAAAGTTCCACGTTCTGTCCCTGCAGTCTCCAAGCAAAGGAATGTCTGGGAAAGATTGCTCTCTGTCCCAGATCCTGTGTAAGGCTGCTACCAATCAGAACAGCAGACAATGCCTGGCAAGTTTCATACAGTAATGACTGCTGTGTCTGGGATGGTCCTAGCAGTCAGAATGAACACGTGTGAGAGGGAGATCTGGCCTGCCTAACGATTTATACACTTATCCAGACATTGATATCGCCAAGAGCAGCTTCACAGCACTTCCCCCAGTTTGGTTAGCTGGGCCCTGACACTACCATTCAGGCTCCAGTCAAAACATTTGAGCTTATCTAGATATTTTAAAAGATTTTGCCAATTTAGCCAAAGTTAAGTCTACTTAAAAGTGTTTTCGTGTTATGCTTATTTGTTTTCTTTATCTATTTATCTATTACAGTCATACCTTGGGATAAATACGTTTCAGGATAAGTATTTTCAGGTTGCGCTCCACTGCAGCCCGGAAGTAACGGAGCGCGTTACTTCTGGGTTTCACCGCTCATGCATGTGCAGACGGTCAAAATGACGTCACGCACATGCGCGAAAGTGGCAAAACGCGACCCGCGCACACGCGCAGTGGTGTCTTACATTCTGTTCAGGATGAGAACGGGGCTCTGGAATGGATCCTGTTCGCATCCTGAGGTACCACTGCATTTTAAGGACCTTTTAAATCCATCCTTCATCAGTTGTTCCTGGGGTGGATTACATGTTTTAAAACAATTTAGAAAAAACAGTCAAACCAAAATAAGACTAGACCATAATCTAAATTAAATATAGAATAAAAATTCCATCACACCAATTCCAGCAGCAGATTTAATACATCGCTATGCACTCTACTATGTAATGTAATGGGCAGTATTTATTTCCGAATGTTTTAAATAAATACACAAATCTATATCTCTTTCCACCCATCATTCGTAAGTTGATTTCTGCAATTGCCTTGTGGGATATCAATCACTTCATACTTTTCAGATCAGTGCCTACAGAAGAACCATTTCAACAGATGGACACACCTTGAGGAGCAAAGCTCCCCACCACACACTGCGCTTGGGCCTCTCTCTGTCTGACATGGGGAACTCCTGAGTGAAAGAGAGCATTGCGGCAGGAAGAGTCCAGTGCTGAAAACAGAGGCTGCAGAGCAGGCCCTCAAGTTTCCCTGGAGCTGATCAAGCGCCCTCTGAATCTTTGCAGATGCCCATGCCCAAATCCTCTTGATGCACATTTGAATGCAGCAAGGGATGCTTCCGTTCCAGGATTTGCATTTCTTCAACTTACTGGGTGAAGGCGAGGGGACCTGTGAGCAGGTCTTGTGGGAAGGGGCCTGCTCGCCTTTCACCAGCACTTCCTGGATTGCACTGGAAGAAAAAAGATGTGGAACAGCAGCTTGGACTGGCTGGGGGCTTGGAGACTGCTGGCCTGGGCTGCTGAGCAGAATACCGCTGTGGAATTCTGTTGCTCTGGGTGCCTGGGAACAAAATGCAGAGAGAAAAACGCAAGGCATGTCTTGTAGGTTGGCAGCACCAGATGCCCTGCCTTCCCCCATTCCCTGCCCCAAGACAGACATTGTGCTTCTTACTCTGGCCATTCCAGAAGGTGCAATTACAACACTGGGCTGAGACATCCTTGGGGCCCAAACCCCTTCTCTTTTCAATGGCGCTGGAGTTACAATCACAGCTCTGGACTGTCCCTGAAAGGCAGCTGAAAAACACAGCAGAAGGAGGAACCAGGAGAGGAAGAACAAGAGAACCACAACCTAGGGAAGGAGCATCCTTTGATGGAGCCACATTGGGGGTTTCCATCCAGAACTTAAAATGCACCATTTTAAGTATGACATTATTCTTATGTTTTCAACATGTCCACACATAAGCTTATCCCTGGCTAATAGTGAAAAATTGTGGTTGTGGAATTAGAACAGACCTGTTGAAATCAATGAGACTATATTCCACCTACTCTAATAGTCCACCTCCTCCACGAGGAAGTATTGATCTAACCCAATGATTTTCGCCTCCTGTGCTCTGCACTGCCCTTCAGAACATGGAGAGATGGAAGTGCAAATAACTGGATTACAGTCCATGGCATGGCATGGTACACTTGATATATGGGCCAGTTCGTGACACATGTGGTCCAATCCAGTTCAAGTGTATATAGACATAGTGTGAGTAGTAACCCTGATGTGGGTCAGCACTCATCATTTTTTTGGTCACATGTACAACCTTAAGAACTGAGCTCAGGAGCAAATGGTTATTTCCATTTCTAGCAGACTTTGGCTGCGCACGTCGGCCCTTGGCCAGGATTCAGCCCTGGCTCCTAGTGCAGGGCACTGATTGGCTAGATTCTGTGACAATCACAAACTACCACCTCCGTGGTATTTTTTAAAAGAATGACAGATTTTTAAAAAGTTCCAGCTATTTAATGAGGAGAAATGGAACAAGTCTAGAGCATGAGGAAAGAGATATAAAGAAACAGGAAATGAAATGCTGGAGCCAGATAATTATGACACAGTTGATTAAATTAATGTCACACGAATAGGGTGGGTCTTAAAAACACACTCAGTTGTCAAAGGCCAAGGTAAAGACTATCTCATCCCTTATATACCCAATCAATCACTGCATTCTGCAGGTGAAGGCCTCCTGCAGATGTCAGGAATTCCTTCGCCTGGAATATTAGACCAACACCGTCTCGGTTGTCTTTTGGGCGCCTAGTGAAGACTTTCATCTTCCAACAAGCCTATTAAGTTGAAATTTCCCCCAGTCTGCATCTGTACTGGAATTGTTTTAGTATGTTTGTCACTTGCTACCCTGGGCTCCTTTGGGAGAAAGGGTGGGAAATTAATTAACAAACGAATCAATAACAAAGAGGAGCATCTTCAGCACACATCAGAATCCATACAGTATAACCAAGGAGCAGCCACAGGGAGTGCCCTCTTATGGGCTGCTTGCATGAACTTCTGAGGGTGGTAGAACTACCAAGAGGATTTCCCTCTGCTGATCTTAACACCTGAGAAGGTTTTAAAGGAGAGAGTTGGTCTTTCAGGTATTGGGGGCCTATGTGTGTAATTTAGACAAGGAAAGGGGGGTGTATGAAAGGAGAGCTCACCCCACAGCAGGGCGGGAGGGAAGCTCTGGTTCCTGAATCTACCTATTCCTGACTGCAAGATCTGAACACAGGCTTAAGTATTTATTTATGTGAGGCACGGGGACTACAGACTAAGAACATGGGGTAGGTTTGCCATTTTGCCACAATGGTGCTCTATGGAAATCCCAACACAATGCATCTATCCCCGAATGCACCCTTTTGGAAACTAAAGCCATTACTGAAGTATCAAAACCATCACACTTCTCTAGGATATTAGCAGTGACACTCTACATGAAAAACAAAATAGCAAATGAGTGTTTGAACCGATACGTCAGTCTTACTTATCTACTACTTTAAAGTATGCACTTTAACATTGTGAAATCTCTGTTATTCTCAATTATTCAAAACAGTCTTTTAAAATAATACAAATAATGTCAAAATTACAAAAAGAGAAGAACAGCTCCAGCTGATTAGCTGGCACCATCCTGTGGAGAAAGCTGAGATCTTAAAAATTATCTCTTTCTGTTCAGCTCAGGCTTCCAGGCCCATTAAATAATTAAGCTTTGGAATGTATCAGAAGCAGGTCAGTAGCCTCATGTTACAAGAGGGGGAAACGAGTCACAGACTGGGAGAGTTGCTTGCCCAGAGCTCTTGAATAACAAGAAGGCCCAGCGGTGGCACCCAGGAGACCCCCGGAGAGGCTCAGCGGTAAAGCCCCGTCCCATTTTCAATGCCTGCCAGCTGCAGTTATGGACAATGGTAGAAAGGCCTCTGTGGAGCCAGCTGGAGGACACTGCCCTGAGCAAGTTCGACTGATGTGGCCCCTTAGCATACGGCAGCCTGGTGGCACCAGGCACCCGCGCCTATATGGCAAAAGAAGGTTTCATAAAGGCAGCTTCTAAAGTTAGCCATGCCTCATGTTATCAGAGTTACAGCCCCACACTTCTCGCAGACAGCAAGAAATTGACGAAACTTGGGCATTTAAATAAAAATAACAAAATTGGACTAGGAAGTATTTATTTTTAAAAATGACTTGCTTTACTCTTCCTGCATGATTGTGTTTACTCTTTGTTCCTTCTTCATGAACAATTTTACATAGAAGCCAGCAAATTGCATTTTTGTGGGGAGGGGGGTTATGTCCCATCCCAAGTGGCTGGGCTCAGCTACTCAAGGCCTCAAGCAGAGTCTGGTGGCAGCAACGCCAATAGCACTCCTGCCTGCAGCTCAGCAGAAAAGTGGCCTCCCTGCCTCTCAAGGGCCCTCACTACTCTGTCTCTTGGCATTACAGTGGTACCTTGGGTTACAGACGCTTCAGGTTACAGACTCCGCTAACCCAGAAATAATACCTCGGGTTAAGAACTAGTACCTTCAGGATAAGAACAGAAATCGTGTGGTGGCAGCGGGAGGCCCAATTAGCTAAAGTGCTACCACAGGTTAAGAACAGTTTCAGGTTAAGAACGGACCTCCAGAACGAATTAAGTTCTTAACCCAAGGTACCACTGTAGTTGTCCTAGTGTTATTTTTCCCACGCCTGATGCCACACTGTGGATTACCACCCCGTAACGTTGTGGGGAGTTTCATAAACAGTTTGCGATATGGAAGGGAGGGAGATGCCTCTGAAGAGTGGGTTCTTCCTTTCATGGCCTGTTTGTGGGATTCCTGGAGGCAACGGACTGACCTATCTATAGGTGACTTTTTCATCTTTATCAAGATCTGCTATTTAAAAGTCAAACATCCCACTGTCTCCACACAGGCCCTTTTGCACTCACCTAAAGAGTATGCTGAGTATCTGAGGAATATTTTTCAGGATGAAGGTTTGTCCCCAGACTTACAGGGTGTCTGACACACACACACACACACACACACAGACAGGCAAGCACCCAAACACCGTAACCCTTGTTTGCAGACAGATTGGCAGCACTTGTGATGCCTGACTGTACCTGGCCCCAACCCAAGGGGGCATTCCAGAACCACTCACCTGGGGCAATGAAGGCATCTTTCAAGACCAAGGAGACTGTTTCTGGCTTTCGAGCAGGCACTATCTTTTGCAGCTTCTTGGACCTCGTCCCGCCACTGGCCACTGGGAGCGCAAAGGTGGGACGTGGCTGCAGCAGAGGCTGTCTTTGTGCCACGGCAGTCTGGAGGGTCAGGCTGCAAGGCACTCCTCCCCCTGGCTGCTGGGTTGCCAGGAGGCCAGCCTGGCTCTGGCTGAAGGTGGTGGCTGGGACATTGTGCGTCGGAGTGGCTGAGGCTGTGTGAGTGATCACCGAAGATTTGAGCCCAAACTTTGGGACCTCAGAAGCAGCAAACATGGACCCCTGGGAAGCCATGCCGGCATTCAGAGGCAGCGCAGTCTGCTGGGGCAGCACGCCTGGCTGAAGGAGCGGCACCAGAGCCGGGAATGGAGACAGGAACTGTGGCTGGCTGCTCAGAGGGGGTTCAGAATTGAAGTTGGAGGGCTGCAGGAAGGAGTCCGTCCCACTCCTCAGGCCAAGGCACTGGTCGGCACCAACGTCCGTTGCAGAGGGAATGATAGGGGCAGGAATTGGGGTGGTGACGAGCCCTTCGCTGAGGTTCACGGGGGGAAGCGTGTTGGGCAAAGAACCCGAAGAGAGGTCGGATGTCTGAAAAAGAGAGGGAAGAGGCATGTTAAATGTGGCCAGATACCAGATGGGACGTTCTATATTTCTAAACTGGTAAGTATTGGGGGGGAGAAATAGGACCCAGATCGGACTCCGCTGTTGGCATTACCCACCATCACAAGTAATTCTTACTAAAGTTACATGCTCTTCCCTGCTCCATTATTAGCTATTAAGATAAAATCATGTTAGTTATTACAGCCTGCCTGCTGGAGTGAATAGAGCAGAGATAGCCAAACAGTTGCCCATCAGATGTTGTTGGACTACAATTCCCAGCAGCCTTAATCAGAATTACAAAAGGTAAAGGATGATGGGACTTGTAGTCCAGCAACACCTGAAGGGCACCCATTTGCATTACGTCAGTTACCCAGCCTTCGACTGGGGAGATCTGGGTTCAAGTCCCTGCTTTATATGGAAACTTGTTTGGTGACCCTGGGACACTTGATCTCTTGGCCCAGCCTACCTCACAAGATTGCTGTGTAGATAGAATGGGAGGAATGGAAGAAGGGCAGAACAAAACTGTAAGTAACAAGTAACTTGTGGCCTGAAAGAAAAACGCACACACCCCTAACTTGAGTTACAAAAATGTCCCTGCTTCATCATCTGCGCCTACTTTTCATACTCAGAGGTGATCACAGTTAGGACCAAACAGCTAGAGTCACACACACACCAGCTCATGTAGTAAGATCTATAGTTATATGAGTCCAAAATGGGCACCAACTCATTATGAATTAAGAGAAGCCATGCTGCTCAGAGTTACCCTAAGGATATTTTTAAAATTCAGATAAATAAATAAAAGTCATCTGGGAATATTTGTTCAGATAAATATGCCCAGCTGTGGTGCTGACCAGCTGACAGCCCAAAGGCATGGAGAACACACATGAAAATCAAAGACCAGACTACCTTGTCTCTAGGAAGATTTCTTAAGAAACTGCTTCTACTGTGTCAGGCAACTGAGATCTACCTCACACAGTATTATTTACTCACTAGCTGTCGGCAACTATCCAGGGTTTCAGCTGGGGGACATTTCCTGGCCTTGCAGGGAGACTAAACCTTCCTCATGCAAAGCACACACTCTAACTGCCACTGAGCAACAATTCTTCCTCATCCTTACCTGGGAAGAATGGCTGCAGGTGTCTTCCAGGGCAGAGCTGGCAGTAGGAGTGATGGGGGTTGCATTGAAGTAACTAGGACGACTGGAAGAGAAAAGATCTGGGCAAAGATGGTGGGGGGGGGGAGAGGCAAATATTACAATCACTTCTGGATACTCCTATTCATTTTACAGCTGCACTTTGCCAAGCTGGATTTAAATAAACAGAAAACCTTTGTTACGCACCAGGAAATAAAAAAGAAAAAAGCACCTTCCACACTAAAAACCTATTTTTATTTCATTTCTATTTATTTCAATACATAGTTGTCCTACTTTTAATGCAAGCTATCCCAAGTAGCTTAACCACTGTTACATATTTTTATTAAGACTTTCACTCTGCCTTTCCAAAGGCTTAGAATGCAACAATAAAACCCAAGTAAAGGTGGTGATGACGACGACGACCACAATAACAACAACAGGGCCATTCTACCCCTTCAACATTCTTCCACATGTGAGACCAATCTAGAGAGAGGTCCATTGCCCAGTGAGGGTACTGCTGCTTTGCCTACAGAAGGGTCAATGTTCATAGCCCCTAAACTCTGAATAGAGGCACTGATGCGAAATGGAATGCACCTCTATTCTCAATACGGTGGTGTTGCTGGTGATGTTAATCACGCCCAAATGTTGACTGTCAGTCTAAAACCAGTGGAACAGTGCATACCTCCTCTTGGAGGAACCACGCCTTATAGGAACGAACTCTGGATACTCCAAAATCCAGATAGCAGAGGGCAATGCAGCAAAACATTAGCATAGCCTAATACTTTCAATATACAGCTTCATAAACGATACCAGGGGAAATCTGTGCTGGCAAACAAGAGTGTGTAACCCCTGCAAAATTCTTACCTTGAAAAAACTCGAAAGTATCCATACAGTTTGGTTGGAGAGGGCTGAGTCCTGGCTGAATCATGTCAGCATTTCCTAAGTGTGCTGGAAAATTTCAAAGAGAAAAAGAGTGAGAAGGTGTACCGGAGAGCTTCTAGACCAGGGTGCTGGCCAGCCACAATCAGCATGGCCAATGGTCAGGGATGATGGGAGTTGTAGTCCTGCAGCATCAGGAAAGCACCCGTTTAGCTAACCCTGTTCTTGATTCTCTGTGGTGGCCTCTAATGCTTTGGAATACAGTTCCCATAAGCACAAGGCAGCATGACCAATAGCCAGGGATAATAGGAATTGTAGTCCACAACATCTGGGCACTGTGCTGAATACACTTAGTATGGATGACTCTGGGAAACTGAGGTTGAGGGTGGTACAGGCATCACCAATACTGCACCAGTGTGCCCAACTGCCCAAAAGCAAGGTGTGCGGGGGTGGGGGGTTGGGGAGCAGGAGATCTGGAGCCCAACAACCAATACCTGGAGTTTGGGCCCCCTGGGATACAGCACCAGAGCCAGGCCAACTTCTCTGTGTTTTCTGTGTGTTTTCTGTCTCCTATTGCTACCCTCCCCATTTAAGTAACAAGAGCAACATTGTGATCTGAAAAGATGGCAGCATGGTACAAAACATGGTTGCTTCCCCTGCGAGGCAGTGATGATCAAACCTCCTATTTTCAGGAAACAATTTCTACACTAATGTCAGATGCTGGTAGTGGTTGCTCGTGAGTAACCAGGCAGGGCTCCGACCTGTCTTTAACAGGTTTTATTTGGTGCAAATTATTTACAGTGCAGAAACACAAAGTTCATGTCCGTCTTAGTCACTTGCAGATTCCAGGAGTGGCCCCTTCCAGTTTCTCCCCCAACTTAAGAACTTGGGACACCCCAAATCTCCGCCTCCCCTCCTTATATTTCTCTCCTCTGCGTAAGCTGGGCGACAGAAATGGCGTCTCTGCCTCCTGCCCAGCCAGGCTAGGTGAGGCGCTTGGGCTCTCAGCAGGACCTTTGAGCCCTCCCCTCGCTTGGCTCCCTCCTTCCCACTGTGCTCCACTGGAGGTGTGGCTTTCCCCACCGCTGGACGAGGAGCTGCTCCTCAGAAGCCTCGGGGGCTCTCTGTACCCCCCCGGCTCCCTCCCCTGTTCCAACGGCAGTCCCCTGACAACTACCTAATATGTCCCCCAAACCCAAGGGGTTTCTGAAGATTCGGCAGGGTGTGTGGAAGACCGCATAAAGTAGAGCAGCTCACACAGGGCATGGGAGGGTTTCCGGACACTTTCTACCACCTCACATCAACTGAGAGCATGTTCAAGAATACCGCCAAGGCTCCCCCTGTGCCTGAGTGTTTTCATAGAATCATAGAATCATAGAGTTGGAAGAGACCACAAGGGCCATCGAGTCCAACCCCCTGCCAAGCAGGAACACCATCAGAGCACTCCTGACATATGGTTGTCAAGCCTCTGCTTAAAGACCTCCAAAGAAGGAGACTCCACCACACTCCTTGGCAGCAAATTCCACTGTCAAACAGCTCTTACTGTCAGGAAGTTCTTCCTAATGTGGGCGGGTTGGAAGTAATGGGTGCGGTTTGCTACGCACAAATAAAACTGCCTTTCTTTCCATGGAACCAGACCACCATCTGGGTGCCTGGAACCACAGTGCCTCCCCCCAGAGACTCTTTCACTGAACCCCTCACCAAGAACTATTCTCTGGATTAGAAACTATTCCTCTAAAGAAAATCTACCTTGACCTCTAGATTCAAGACAAGGTTCTACCAATTTCTCACCTTTTCCCCCTCCCCCCCCCCAACTTAAGGAATGGAAAGAAATGAGTGTTTAATGTCTAAAGTGAGTGGGATTTGACTGGAAGTTCTTCCCCTAACCTCTGACGCCTACATGGGTGGGCCTGTGATCAAGGAAGATAATCTTTAAAAAAAATAATTAAAAGCTTACTGACATAAACTCATAAAGAATGCAATAAAAATGATGGATATGGCAAATAAAAAGAAATGTGAAACTAGAAAAAATAAAAGAGATACAGAAGAGGTGTAATTCTATGTATAGTCAAGAGATACCCCTTTAAATGTTCCAAGGCAAGATGCTGTGGTCGTTTTTAAACTACCCCAATACTGGTGGCTGCCAGGAAGCACATTGGGAAGTAAGACAGCAAGGGACTTCCTTGCCCCCCCCCCCAAAACAGGAAAGAACTTGGAAGCCTATCTTGTGGAATTCCTTCTCCACGGATGATACAGGATAGGGGAAGCTTCTCTTACCTATCTCTCTGGGATTTGGCCAAGAGAGCGGCTGGTGAGATGACAGTGTGGAGAAGAGGGTGTCTGGCAGCTCTGACATAAGCATGTCTGTGCTGAAGAGGCAGTCCAGTTCCATAGGGACTGGTGTTTCCCTGCCGTATGTCTCTTTGTGCCAGAGGAACGTGTCATCATCCTGGTCAGAGGAGGGAGGGAAAAGTTAAAACAGGGCCCAGTTTGGATGTCAGTATGTGCAATTTTAGTGGGGACTGTCATGTTTTGTATTACTGTCTTCGTGGTTTGGATTGTACAACACCTTGAGTTTCTTTGAAAATAAATTTTAAAACAAAAATAATACATTAAAAGAACCAGGAGTGTCTGGAGCTGCACCCAGCTAGCAAGGAGTCCACAAGGCATAAAACTCAGCAATTTCCTTTCTCTCTCAATTGAGAGGGGAGTTACAGAGCACATTCTGCAATGAGCAAATCTTTGGGGATATGGTTTCTTTCAATAAGACCTTGACGCACATCTCTCAGTTAAGTCATGGGCATCCTGGCTGGCTTAGCTGCAGCTGCGAACAAGAAAAACCCAACTCATAGTGGATTTTCAACAGAATAATCAATAGGACCATTAAAGAACTTTGGAATGCAAAATGGTGCTCAACTGTAGCTGTTCAGGGAATTTTACTGGTTACAGCACCCCTCCCCTCCCCTCTGACCTGCAGACTGCCCTGGTTTCACACCTAATTTTTAAGCAAAAATAAGAAAAGGAATACCTTCTTCTTAACAGTGCTGGGATTTCACTTTTTAAATACTTTCAGGCCTAACCAACAACAAACAAAACAAGAGCTAACTCAACACCTACCCGAACCAAGCTGGAGAGGTCTTCATCTTTATGTTTCTGCAACTGAAGAAGAGAAAATATATTTTTCCCCAACAGAATTACAACACACTTCTAGAGTTACCATGAACTGGAGCTCCTATTTGTGTGAGGAATTCTTACTGCCTTGAAGCAAAGTATTTTATTTATCATTCAGAGCTGGTCTGCCCATGAGGTGGGGTGAGGCAGCCACCAAGAGAGGCATAAGCCCAAGAGAAGCTGTGCCACCACAGGCTCTCTGCCCACCCGGCTGCCAGGCAGTGGCACCAATTTCCAGTGAGATCTGGGCCATGAAGAAGAAACCCTATCTAATCCTGAAAGTGACCCTCTAGGATGTTATTCCAAGTCTATTGTGAGTTAGGAGTGTAAAAACAGCTATCCTTGAAGTTTCCTGGGAGAAAGGAGAAGCAAGGGAAGCGAGATAAACAAAGCAATGTCAACAATTCGACAAAGGCCTGGTTGCCGGGGGAACAATGATAGAAATGTGACATTAGAGGCTCAAAAGGCCTGGGCACCTGGGGCACCCCAAGGTACCGTATTTTTCCATCTGTAAGAAGCTCCCATGTATAAGACACTCCTACTATCCGTGTATAAGACGCCCCCTAATTTTTAACTTTATTTTTCAGAGAAAAAACCCAGACTTACACACGGAAAAATACGGTAATTGCGGGGGAGCAGATCATAGTATGGAGCCATACATGTTTACCATCCTATGACCTGCAATCTTTCCTGATGTATGTAGAAGGATGTTTATGTTTTAAGAATATTTAGATGTTTTAGGACTCTTTTTGTGTGCTTTACCTATAATACCCTTGTTCTAATTCTTATTAACTGGCCGTTCGGATAGAACAACCGCACTGAGTTGAGCTCTGCCCTATTGCAATAGCTACAATAAATTCTGGGTTCTTCCTGGTTACTGGACTTGAATTCATTTCCTTGGTTGCATGTTTTATTTAAAAGGCCCCTCATCTGGGTAACGAACAGCATGGTATAGAAGCAAATTCTTACCACAGGTTGGATGACCACCTGTCATGTATGATGCAGTTGGGATTCCTGCATTGCAGGCTAGATGACCCTTGGGGTCCCTTCCAACTCTACAGTTCGATGATACTTGGACTATTCAGGTGAACCAGGACAATATGAGTGACAACAGAATGCACAAATCAGTACAAAATTAACATTTTATTGTTTGGGGCGAGCATATTTCTACTAATACAGTTGAATTACCATCCCTTTTCATTCTTAAGCCTTCATTGGTAAGCTGAAACTTTTCCTTCCTTTCTGGAGGCAATTGAGAACATATTGATGTACTTCCAAATTGAAAACTGGGTGTGAAAAAACATACCCTTTTTTTGAAGTAGGTTCTCCACTTGTGGTACTCTCGGATTACTACTTCTATCCGCCGTTTCCAATACTTCCCTTCTGTTGCAATAGCCTGAGGAAGAAAAATGTTTAAAAAATAAAGTGGTGGCGACGAAGTACAGTGGGCCCATCACTTGTGCTCACTTTACACATGCGATTGCAACCTTACGTGGGCACAGGGGGCAGGGAGGAATCAATAAACAAAGAGTGGGAGAAACCCATTCCCCACTCTTCATTTATTTCTCTCCCACCCACCAGATTTTCCTTGCTTATTGGGCTCTGGGAAGGTTGCAATTCCCAAAGAGGTTTAAGAACCAATCCATTTCCCCAGGGAACAGTGGGAATTGTAGCTCTGAGGGGAATAGGGATCTCAAAATAACTCTTAGCACCCTTAACAAACTACACCACCTGGCCTCTAGCATCTGACACACCATCTGCCTGATGGCGGGACCCACCTGCCCACCCAGAACTGAAAGGAAGCCTACTTTCAAATATGTGCATTTGCTTATGTACTCATTTGTTGTGCTCCTTACCCCACTCTCTACCCCAGTGTCAAAACACAACAGAGAACTATGGAAAGACAGGAAGGGGCAGAAAAGCAAAGGCAATTAAGGTGAAAGGCGCATAAAATCAGATTAGCCCACAGAATGAAGAGATATCCCCTGTACCACAGTCACATTTTTCTCTGCCTGATGTACCTCAGGGCGCCGGTGCTCATCTACCTCCACAGAACCATCCAGGGGAGTCACAAAGTGGCACACAGGGTTCTTCCGCTTCTCCAGATCTGCAACAAGAACCAGAGCATTAGCAGTGCACATCTCCAGGGGGAGCAAGCCAGGTCAGATTTAACTGCCATGCTAAGTAAGCCATAGAGCAGGACTTCCACTGTTAAAGAACCAGGGATGTGCACATGCCAGATTCTGCGCAAGCGTTAAGAAAAAAACAAAAAGCAAAGTGTGGCATGAAGTGTGGCATGAGGAGCAGAATTCAGCTACTGTACATGACAGAAATTCAGTAGGGAACCTTCCAATCTTCTCCATAAAGGGCTGGTTTTTGTATGCACACAGAGGGAGCTCATAAGGAAGGCTGGAGGAGAAACTCGCTTACCTAATTCACATTTCCTCAATCAATGTGTAAACCAAAACACAGCTATCCTTTGAAATCTGCAATTCTCTGAATTTTGCTTTACAGTTTACAATGAAGAAATGCTCACAAAAAAGCATATAATATATAATTTAAATGCTATGTAGATGACGTAAGAGGTTTTTTTTCGCAATTAAGCAGTATATAAATTCTGTTAAATAAATAAAAAAGTATTAGGAAAAAGTATGCATGAAAATTTGTGTATAAATGAAAATAACGTGCAGAAATCAGCATATTGGGCAAATGTGCATAAAAATATTCACACATACCTGGATATGTGCACATAATTATGCACTTGAAGGTTTGTGGGAATTTTTTAAAAAAGTGCAAACTGATTTAGAAATGGCGAAAACTGAACTTAAGATGGAAAAATGAGAACGTGAAATTGACAAGAGTGGGGAAGGGCCATAGCTCTGCGGTAGAACCCCTGCTTTGAATGCAGAAGATTCCAGATTCAATCCCCAAAATGTCCAGGTAGACAATACAGAACTAGATGGACCAAGGGTCTGACTTGGTGTAAGGCAGCTTCCCTAGAAGCAGGCCTCAGGCTTATATGCTTCCTCCCCGAAGCCTCCCCTCGCCACAGGCAGAAGTGAAGGACATCACCAGAGACCCCACATCACTGGGAGAAGTAGTGAACAACTGAATCAGGGAGACATCACGTCTGGGGGTTTTTCAGTTTCAACCATTCCCTTTTATTTTAAAATGAAACCTCACCATTCAATTAAAAATGTTCAAGGTTACTTTCAATAATATTAAAATAAAAAGAACAGAGAGGCTATCCACAGAGAGGAGAGGAACCAAAGGAGGGGCAGCGGGCCTTGTTCTCATCCCGGGCAAATTCCTAGGGAGCAAAGAAGGGGTGAGCAGGCCTTGGCCCCGCATCCCCCTGCCCTCTAAGGCATGGAGGGGGTTAGAGGAGACAGAACCTTTCCGGTGGGGAGCCTAAACCATGGAGCTTTCTCCAAAGGGAGACTTGCCTGCCTCTGGCATTACTGGGGTTCCTAGGAAAGGCTGAGATTCTGCTTTCAACTGGTATCTGACACAACGGAGAAGTTGCTCCCTCTGCCTGATTTGGCTATGGGATGTTTCTTCCTGGTTTTGTGTGACAAGATTGCTTTGTTGAGGCTTTTATATTGCTGCTTAAATTGCCTGCATACGCTGAAAGAGGACAAGGCATGTGATATGTAATAAACAATCAGAAGTCTCAGGCTGGCCACGTACTAATGTGTGGATTTTCCCAAAGCACCCAAACGCATTGAGGATGGGCACAACTTACACTGAATATACCAAGCCCTCCAGATGGCGTTGTTGAGCCGGATTTTATCCCTACACTGAAGCTTCAGGCCTTTGAAATTCTTCCACTTGGGTGAAACCAACTTGCCGCTGCAACAAAGCAGAGAAGGTTCAGATTTAAACAACAATAATATACAATGTATTCTGAAGCAAAACAAAGCAAAGATACAGCACACCAGGCTGACAGCTTTGAAGGCTACCTAGTGTCCTCTGCCTGGGCCTGAGTTTTAATTCTGACCAGGCCTGAAAGCAGAGCTAAAGGGGACAAGTTGTGACTCATGGGGACATTGAAACACCTTACTATAGTCTGTCTTGATGCCAGGGCAAACCCATGTTTCTACTCCAGTCAGCCCTGCTCACATACAACTTTTTTTAATTAGGCAGCAGATATTTAGATATCCTGTTCTGTTGAAGCAAATATGTGCCTTAAAAGAGCCACATCCCTTTTGATCACTGTGCTAGTTTCTGGATTTGGGGTATAGTCAGTGCTATTTTTCTAGAAAAAGAGGTGCCGGAACTCACAATGAACACCTCCCTTGTTCCCCTATAGGTAAGGGTAAAGGTAAAGGACCCCTGGATGGTTAAGTCCAATCAAAGGAGACTATGGGGTTGTGGCGCTCATCTTGCTTTAGACCAAGGGAGCCAGCATTTGTCCACAGACAGCTTTCCGGGTCATGTGGCCAGCAAGACTAAACTGCTTCTGGCGCAACGGAACACCATGACAGAAGCCAGAGCACACGGAAATGCTGTTTCCCTTCCCGCCACAGTGGTACCTATTTATCTACTTGCACTTTTTTGCGTGCTTTCGAACTGCTAGGCTGGCAAGAGCTGGGACAGAGCAACGGGCGTTCACCCCGTCATGGGGATTCAAACAGCCAACCTTATGATCAGCTAGGACAAGAGGCTCAGTGGATTAGACCACAGTGCCACCCACACCAATAATGGCAATGGTGTCCACCTGAGAGGTGTGAGAATTGAGTTCCAGCTAAAAAAAGAAAAGCCCTGGATATAGTACTCTGGAGCAGTGGCTTTAAAAACTGCCTTGTATAAGCTTCCTATGAAGCCTTACAAGGTCAGACTACTGCATTTGTCATTTTAACCTAATAGATGACAGCTCTCCAGGGTCTCAAGCAGGGAGGGATTTCTCCCATCCCATCATTTTTCTTAGCTGGAGATGCCATGAGTTGAACCTGGGACCTTTGCCCACAAAGCATGTGGTTTTCTGCTGAGCTATGGCCCCTCCCTAAGGAATGCTGGAGGGTCCCATGAGAGCCCATCAGGTCTTTCTTTGTAAGGTAATTGCTAGTGAGGACAAGCTTCTCTACGAAAGGAAAGATAGCTCACCCACTACTGTGGAGTACCATATTTTTCGCTCCATAAGGCGCACCGGACCATAAGGCGCATCTAGTTTTTAGGGGGCGGGAATCAAGGGGGAAAATCTTATCATTCCCCCGGCCCAAAGAGCAAAGAAGCCAAGACAGCGAGCGGGATCTTGGCTTCCTCTTTAGCCGCGCGCAACCTCTCCAGCCGGGAGAGGTTGCGCGCGGCTTTGGTAGAAGCCAAGACAGCGAGCGGGATGGATCCCGCTCACCGTCTTGGCTTCGTTTTTAGCCACGGGACTGGGGCGGGGGAAGCCTGAGCTTCCCCCGACCCCAGCACGCAAAACAGGTCCGGGAGCGGCGGCAAGGTTGTAAAGCCTTTGGAGTGCAGCGTGAGTTCCGGCTGCACTCCAAAGCCTTCATGGATAGCCGCCTGAAGCCTTTGGAGTGCTTTCGCTGAAGCCTGGAGAGCGGGGGGTCGGTGAGCACTGACCCCTCTTGCTCTCCAGGCTTCAGGGATAGCCGCCTGAAGTCTTTGGAGCGCAGCGGGACCTCACGCTGCGCTCCAAAGGCTTCAGGCGGCTATCCCTGAAGCCAGGTCTCCAGGCTCTTGTAAAAGGAACCCAAAGCCTTTGCAGCGCAGTGCGAGGTCCCGCTGCGCTCCAAAGACTTCAGGCGGCTATCCCTGAAGCCTGGAGAGCGAGAGGGGTCAGTGCTCACCGACCCCTCGCTCTCCAGGCTTCAGCGAAAGCAACGCGTAGCCTCCGGAATGCGGAGGGAGCGCTCCCTCTGCACTTTGGAGGCTTCACATTGATATCGCTGAAGCCAAGGAGCCTGCATTTGCTCCATAGGATGCACACACATTTCCCCTTAATTTTTGGAGGGGGAAAAGTGTGTCCTATAGAGTGAAAAATATGGTATCTCCTGTAACTGCAAGCCATGGGGTGAGCGTTGGGATGTTCTACGACACACCCAGTTCATAAAGGGTAATGGTAAGACCCAAGAGCCTTAGAAGTTAGAACATGCCCAAGAACCCTTTGCAACATGAAGGGATTCAATGGTTGATGTGCAGAGGTTCCTTCTCAGCTATAATGCTGAAAGCATTTCCTGAGAGACTGCCTAAAAAAGGAAGCCAATGCCCTGAGAAATCAAGCCCATCCAGAATCCTCTACAACTTTAAAAACATCTTTTGCGTTTCAGGATTGGTTGTGTTCGGGAATTTTTCCTGTGTTGAAAGCTGGTGAAGATCAAGACTGAGAAAGTTTTTAAGTGCATTCCTGCAGGATGGCCTCATTACATGAGCCCTGAAGAGGCTATAAGGGAACTATTAACTCTGGCCCAGCACAGATGGGGCATGCTTCAATTTCTCTCTCAATGCTGCCTTTCACAAGCAAATTCTGTGCAAAAAGGTTTTAAAGGTCACTGGCGCTTGCAACAGACAGCAAGCCAAGAAACAAGGAAGAAAAAAAAATAATCACGTGGAAAACAACTTGTACGACAGAGGATAGACTTAAATATTAACCTCTTGACCATCTCGCCACACTTACCAAACACTACTGCAGATAGAGGTGAAAAAACATACTTAGAAAACGAACAGAGGAGCGTCTGTTCCAATCTGAATTTAAAATGAGGAATGTGGTCGCTAGAGCATGGAAGAGACAGAATTAAGTGACGCCAAATGACCTCAAATGATCAGTTCATTCAAAGACAGCAGAGGAAGTCCATGTTTTGCTGAACCGCAGAACAGTTGATGGGGTTCATTGAAGAACAGCTATTTTCAAACTGTTTGTCATCATGAGAGGGACCGAAATGTGCCTAGAAACATCCAGCCATGATTCTTGATGCACCCACCACTCCATGCCCCTTAGAGCAAGGAAACCACATATAGTAGCCATTACATGCACACATATATATGGGCAGTGACATCATTCTGAAGGAGGAAGCGAGGACATGCGGGGATTCACTGATGCTGGCTACAGTGCTGCTAGCACAAGTTACCACCACTAGCCAGAAAGCACAGAAAACTGTCTGGACAAATGAGAGGGCAGGGTGCCAAGAGGCAACACAAACTGTGCCGGGATATCCTGGGTTTCGGAAGCTGATCTAAGCCAGGGGTAGGCAACCAAAGGCCCATGGGCCACAAGCGGCCCATGGGGGTCGTTTAACTAGCTCACGAGCCGCCCCCAAACCAAGCCGCCTGCTCGGCGAGTCCCCACACGCTGTGCTAAACCGGTGCAGTGCAACATGGGGACTCGCTTCCATGGTGCCGGAAATCACATCTGAGCAGATGCAGACGCTGGAAATCGTTTCTGCACAGACGCAGACGCCATAAATCACGGCTGCGCATGCTCATGTGCGTGCACAATCCGGCCCACAGAGGGATCTCCGCTGGAGTGAACCAGCCCAGGCAAGGCAAACCTTGCCAACACCTGATCTAAGCTGATTTAAAGGATGTGTGTGTGTGTGTGTGTTTGTATACTGAAGACAGTGTTCAAAATCAATCTGGAAGAAAATCAATGCAACCCTAATGAGCACTACAATTGATGGTTTCCAAGAGCAGGAGATGGATGGGCTTTTGAACTGAGTTTACAAAAGCTGCATGGGATGTGGGACCAAAATGGGCCCTGCAGCTCTTGCTCCTTTGCCACCCCCCTGGCTGCATGCAACGTGATTTAGAGAAAGCAAAGCAACTGCAGGCATGAGAAGGCCCGCAGAGGCTTGGAAAAGCGACAGCTTTCCTTGCATCTAGTGCAGGGACAAAAGCCCTGATCTCTCACACCTGCTGGCCCAGTGACAGCTGCTTGCTTTTCCCTGGGATTGCCAGAGCTGGCATTATTCCCCAAATAATCCTGTAATGGCACATGGCGACAACTGCGTCTGTGACGGGCTTAAGTCTAGACAGGGTGGACACGGCCACCTGGCTTCCTTTCTGGTCCACTGCTTGGGAGGGGGTGTTTGGCTTTATCTGTTTTTAAGCACTCTGAGCAGAATGGCTGATGACACATAGGACCTTTTTAATCCTTGCCATGCTTTAAAAGAAAATGCCTCGCCCCATCGGGAACACAAAATCACTAAACACGAGGCTCTCCCTCTGGGTTCATTCTCTGATGTTACATTCCATTTGAAAAACCACACACAAGGGAGCAACTACAATTTCTGGGGCAAAACAATGACATAGGAAATCCATAATCAGACTTCTTGCTGCTTTAATGTAAAAACTGTCTTTAACTTAAAAGTTGTGCTCTGTCATTCTGACTAAACGGGTTGGTTAACTGCATTCCTAGAAAATATCCAAAGTGAAGTTCATGCCCCTTAAACTCAAAATCAGGGTGGATAAAAATCAATGATTTTTTTAAAATAAAAGAATATCAAAAAATTGATTTTTTTTATTTAAATCAGATTTTTTTATATGTAAATCGGATTTTTAAAATAAAATGCTTTTGGAGGAAAAATCTTTCTAAAGATAGCTTTCTATTTAAGTTACATTATAGTCCAAAGGCTATTCATCAGGAAATAAGGATTTGTTTTAAGTTTTTCATGTGCGCTAAAACTCAGTCTAAGGTGTTTTTTTAAAAAAACCGTTCAACCACATCAGTTAACAAACATGGATACATATGCTATAATGTTATTGTTTTAGTTAAACAAATCGTTTAAATTGTTATTAAGGAAATGATTGTTTTTCTCCTTCCAATAAAGTAAAGAGGGAAAGCTGTCCAAATATAAACAGTTAACTTATTTAACCTCACAATAGTTTCCTAATTATCTGTCTATGTATTTCTAATAGTATAACCAAATTAGTAATTTTTGATATAACTGTAAAAACTACTCTGAAAATTTATTATTCCAAAACTGAAATCTTCATTATTAAGATTATACCAGCAAGAATGAATCTTTCTGTAAAAAAAAAGGTTTAAATCAAGTCTTACTGACTAGTGATTTAAATCCATTTGACTTAAATCAAATCCACCCTGCTCAAAATAGGTTCCTAGATAAGATTTTAGTGACTTGCTGCTGTACATTTTACAGCCAACCCACTGACAATTGCTTTGTCAAAAGTGGGTAGTAAAAACCTGCGGAAGGAGTTTGACTGCATCGAGATGAATGTATACTGGCTTCCCCTCACAATGATAATGTCAGGTAACTGTTTAGCTTCTTCTGTATTGTGCTATTACCACAGCACCTGACCTATGCAGCTCCTGTACTTGCTTCCCTACTCCTTATTCCAGCCGTTGCCAACCTGATGACCTCCAGCTGGTTTCAACGAAAACACCTGAAAGGCACCAGATTGGCAAAGGCTGCTCCATTCCATTATATAGCAATATATATATATTATATAGCAATATATAGTACAATTTAAAACAAAACACCACGACCACCAAACACACACCATCCTGCTGGACACTGAAAAGCATAGACTTTAATCATCTGCTAAAGCAACTCTTTGTCTCCTGAGATTTCCAGGGCTTTCCAAAAGAGTGAATGCCCAAGGTAGACATAATTCTTCAGCTTCTTTTATTGCCTTAACCCCGATTGCCTAACATACAATGAAACTGTGGCTACAGGGGTTCAGATATTCCTGGTGTCCAACGCTCAGGTTCCTATCAAGCAATGCTGGTGATGACAACTTCTGCATCTTGTGCATCCGAAACAGGCAGGAAAAGGTTTGTGCAACAAGAGTATCTGAGTCTCCCACTCTCACAAGGTAAGACTTCATGGCCTTAGCCAGCAATCCTAAGACACCAATCAACAGATACGGAGGGCCCAAATATAGGATATTTCAAATGCATAGTGTGCAGCTTTGGCCACAGGTTTTTCTCTTGAATACAAAGCATGTGGGTGGGGGGTCCCTAGGAATGCAGAGTGTGGGGAACCCCTCCCTCTCCAGCTGCAATCTTGGTGACACCCCCAGCCCTCCATTAGCCTTGGACACAGAGGTTGAGCTATTTATTTATATTGTGGCTTTTTTCCTTTCAGGCCACAGACATGGTATAAATGACAAGCAAATGTATTTCATCAGATTTACACCCCACACCATCTTCAAAGGAGCCCAAAGTGGCAAACATACCAATACTAATAACAATTAAAACGTCTAGTAAACAACTGAAGACAACCTTGCAAAAATCAGTTTAAAACTCCCAAAAAAAGGCTCCGGTATGTAGTTAGGGTGGGCTAGTTAGATTTTTGTATGTAAATGTTCTTAGGAGTTATTAGCAAGGCTGGATTTAACAAATAATAGTAATCAAATATTGACAAACTTGTTTAAAAACAAAAGTAGCTCTACAGTCTGGATGTGTATAATGCACTCTGCTCTCTCTTGGCTGAAATCCTGGAGGGAGAGATTCAAGTTCTCAGTCCAAGTTAATGGCAGGTCAGATAATAATTAATCCCCAACCCAAGAGGCAGGCAATACTTTAATTAACCTGCATCGCATGAGGTGACTTTTTAAAGCTGCTAATTCCCAAAAGGTCATACTGCCTCCCTTTAATCCTGTATTTCCTAAGAGCAATGTGTTCTTAAAAAAAACCCACAAACCTCTTGTGCCATTTATTTACAACCCCCCAGGGAAGATAAAACAGCACGGGAAAGATATGAAGAACATTTGATTTGAGAAAGCAAGCAAGCAAAGCTGAGTTCATAGTAAGTTCTGAAAGCAGGGAACCATCCATGGGCAAACTGGAGCAAATGCATCCTGGAAGATCAAGGAAGAATCAACCTATGCAGCAGTGGAGGGAAATGTAGCTCTGCCCCCCCCAACCTCAGTCTGTCCTCAGCTATCCCCCCCACCCCACCTGCCCACCTTACTACTTAGCTACCAATCCAGGGGGTGGCACTGTCAGATTCCTCTTCTTCAGTCTCAAAATTGCCCTTGTAGAACTCAGAAGGGAGGAAGATGGAAACAAATCTAGAATTTATTTACGTTACCTCTGGCTCCACCTGCTGTTGGCTTCCTGCTTTACACCTCACCAGCCCCAATGAGCACCAGCCACCACTGCTGCATAGGACAGTTTTCCACTAGTGAGGCTTCCTTGTGCTACTTTGTCTTGCAAGCTGAACTGCTGCTTGGTGGTCACATGTTATGGTATAATTTGACTTTTTGTACTGATGTGTTACCTGCCCTTCACCACAATGTCCCAGGGTGGGTTAACCCTTCCCCCCCACCCCAGCTGAAACTTTACATCAGAGGACTGGAGTGGCTCCTATTAACTAAATCTAGGTGTCAAAGGCCAGGGTAAAGAGCTGTGCCTTCAGCATACAGCAAAAGCTATACAATGAAGGTGTTAGATGCACCTCTGTTGGGGGTGGGGGGGAGCGAATTCCACAGCTTAGGGGCTGCCACAGAGAATGCCCTCTCCCAGGCTGCCACCCTGAGGATGATGGTATAATTCCCCTAAAATTAATCTGGAATCCCTTGCCACATGCAAGAGATTACAACAGGAGTTGTTTATTACTGGGTGCCATTTGTGTCTCATGTGACTTTCTATTTAATTTTATCAGGTAAGCACCTGTGCAGCATCGCAGCTGTACATTAGGAGCAATGGGGGGGGGGAATGCTCTGTGATGCTCCACAAGGTGCAGCAACACAGCTGAGTTCATGAAACAAAAGCAATTCCTGACAGCTACACTGCGGCAAAGGGTCATCTTCACTACTTACCCAACGGCCATGAAACAGAGGGTCAGAAATGAAAATGGCAGGTTACTATTTCCCGCCCAGAAAGCCAGCCCCAGCATTGTTAAAAACAACAACAACACAGGTTTTCAGGTTTAAGAAACCTCCCACCAGTGATAATAGCACAAAGCTAAAGCACACAAGCACTAATACAGAGACAGTGAAATAGCAGAACAACAGTAACAGAACAACTCTGAAAAGGCACAGGACAAAGAGGCCACAGATCGCTGGCTCTTAAAGTGCTACCTGCAGAACCGCAGCAGGGGGAAACTCTTGTGTAGACTGTCTCGATGACAGAATGGAAATTGATGTTTACTGCTAAACCAAACTTCAAGCAGTAAAAGAGCACATGAGCCTTGCAGATGGCTTCCCCTCTTTGCCTTGAAACAGGTGGGGAGAGTGCTGCTACTGCACTTAGGTTCTGGACATCTGAGTGGCCTTTCTGGGAACAGGATGCTGGAATAGAGGGACTACTGGGTTGGCTGCCTCATATAGCAGGCTATTCTTACGTTCTTCATGTTAACTAATGCTTTCCTTCCCTGATCTGGTGCTCTCCAGTTGTGTGCTGGGCCACAACTGCCATGATACCTGAACTGTGGTCAAGCTGGCTGGGACTAATGGAAGTTGGAGTCAAAAAACAACTGGAGGGCGCCAGATTGGGAAGTGCTGCTTAGTGCGTTGCACATGCTGCTTCAGTGGACCACAGACCCTGTGATTTGGCTGCTATCTGCTCATTGCTCCTTCACCCTTGAAAGCAACTATGCTCTGAATGACCGTGTGCATTTCATGTATGAGAATTTTCATACACCATTCCACCTTGAAGCAGACACAGACCAAGTAGCAAAGCAGTGATAATCATAGTGAAAGATTATTTCAGAATGGGGTAGCCTGAATAAGGGAAAGGCAAAGTACCGTTGACAATACTATGCTGAATCAAAAGGCGGGGTTGTACAGTGGAGAAACCTGACTGCCCCAGTTCAGACTGCAGCATGGGGTGGGGGCTAACATTTTGAAATGCTCCTCTTTGCTTATACCATTTCCAAACCTCCCAATTAATAAAAATATATCAGAAAACTAAAGCAAGAACAACAAATGTTACAAAAATACACAGAAGAATTAGTAACACAACTTATTAAAGAATGCTTCCTGGTATCAATTCCTTCTCCTTCTGACACAAAACCTCTCAAGCTTCCTGGCTCTTACCTAGGACACCACCCATTGACCTTGGCTCTCACCCAGAGCCTAAATGAGTTCAAAGGTCACCCACAAGATCTCACAACTGAGGCGTCATGGAACGTGGTGACCTCACGCTAGGTCGCCCACAGCTTTGACCTACTCAGCACTGTCATTTCCAAGCTACAGAAGATTTGGATTGGTGAGTTTCCCAGAGGGTCCAAAGGATGGTAAATAGGGCACCCATCCACTCATAGTCCTCTGCACATCTCTCCTCTTCCAGTTGTCTATTAAAAAACCCATAATAAACAAATGGCCCTTTATGCCTGACCCTACTCCCTGTTCAACAGTACATTATTTTCACATGTTAACACCCTTAACTGCACTATAATTATAGCTGATGGTTTATTTTATAATACCTGCATTATGTGAATAATTTTTATGTTATATATTAAACATTATATATATAGAAAGTGCAGTATATTGGTTTTAAAAAGAAAACTAACAACTCATTTCTTCTTAGTATGCTAGTTTTTATGTGCAGACATGGGGAAGTGTGAAAAAGTGATTATCTCCCACCTGTAAATCTGAAGTGGTACAGTGCATTCAACCATGTTGGCATCTACATTCTGTATGTAGAAAATGCAGCCAACAACCAATTTTATTCTGGCACTGAGTCACTGGTAAATCCTTGCAGGAGATGAGTGGTGTCTTTTTGTTGCGACTTATTCAATTCCTAGTTGGAACTCGGTCATAAAACCGTTAAGTGATGATACCCATATTCTGCTACACTAACCAGACTTTTAAAATAATTAATCTGAATGCACAATAATAAAACTGAGCAACTTAGCACTCCTAAACCTAATTCTCAATACACATTCAGTTACCTAGCCTTTTCAGTTCAACTGAACTAAACAAACCAGTTTTGACAACGGCTCACACTTTCTCCACATTTCTTTTTTGTTAAAGAAAATTAATCTAATCTCTTTTGTGGGAAACTGGACGCGTGAATTCAGCTCTCTTCAAGCCAAAACTAACAATATTTTCTCAAACAAAGGTTCATTCAGAGCATCAGATAAGAACGCTCACTTATTGTGCTTCGGAGCAAAAAGGCAGACATGCAGGACAAAAACATTCCTGTATTGAGCCAATAAGAATTGTTATTTCCCTCCTGTCTGGGCGGCTTCAATGAAGTCCAAACTCACCCACTGACTTGTTTGTATACAGTTTTCAAAATGGCTAGAAAGCAAATCCCCAACTGCCCTTGAAAGCTTCAGGCACAGCCATCGGCTCACATCAAGGAAGGACACATTTAACTCTGGCCTAGTGCCCTATTGCCATGAGGAGGAAAGAGCTAAATTGGAGATCATATTTAAGGGTGTTTCTGCAATCTTATTCCCTTTACCAATAGGAGTGGTTGAGGTCTTGTGAGACTTGCTGAAGCCAATCAGGAGTGTGTACAGGGCCTTTCATCAGTCTGTGGTGATACTCTAGCTGTGACCCTACCTGCACAGAGACAGGCTGGCTTTGGTAATCCAGTCTCTAGTAATGTGCACATCATTGTGGCACCATAAAGACTTACATCCCCCTCCCCCCGCATGTTTTTTGTTATTAGTGAGCTGCCGAGCTTCCTGTGTCAGTTATGGATATTGTCTGCTCTGCTTTTATGATATTATGTATTTATATTGATGTTTTAATGCGTTATAAGTTGCTTGGAGACCTTTGGATAATAAGCATCTAACAAGTAAAATAAGCAGCAGCAGTAGTAATAGGTATTACAGTGGTACCTCTGGATGCGAACGGGATCCGTTCCAGAGCCCTGTTCGCATCCTGAAGTGAATGCAATCCGTGTCCGCATGTCGCCGCTTCCGCGCATGCGCATCACGTCATTTTGAGCGTCTGCGCATACGCGAACGGTGAAACCCGGAAGTAACATGCTCCATTGCTTCCAGGTCGCTGCGGAGCGCAACCCAAAGCTAATTCAACCCGAGGTATGACTGTATTATAATAAGAAGTGACTGAAGAACCTGCAATGGGAGACTGCAACATATACAGTGGTGCCTCGCAAGACGAAAAACTCACAAGACGAAAGAGTTTTTCGTTTTTTGAGTTGCTTCGCAAGACGAATTTCCCTATGGGCTTGCTTCGCAAAACGAAAACGTCTTGCAAGTTTGTTTCCTTTTTCTTAAAATCGTTAATACCCAGGGTGCATTGCTTGAAGAGGTGCAGTTGCGACTTGACTTCGAGGAGCAACTCATAGCACGCGGTGTGGTAGCCTTTTTTGAGGTTTTTGAAGACTTTGGTGATTTTTGAAGCTTTTCCAAAACTTCTTTTGAAACCATGCTTCGCAAGACGAAAAATTCGCAAGACGAAAAAACTCGCAGAACGAATTAATTTCGGCTTGCGAGGTACCACTGTAACTGCAATCATCAATGCTACGACTAACTCAGCACAAGAACAACTATCACTTTGGAGATCAAATTGTTATTTTTTTATTCCTATGGCAGAGGGAGAGGAAGGGGAGCTCTGCCATATGGACACTTTATTTGGCACTGCCATAATTTCTTCCACATATTTGACAAGCTGGTGGGGTGTAAGGATAGGGAACAGAGAGGATGCCCTGGAAGAATTTTATATTTATCTCACTTCCTGCCTCTAAAAATAACCTTTGTAATGCTTGCACCCAGTGCTTTTTTCCCACCATGAAGTTGTTATAGTAAGTGCCACACTTTTTAACAACAACAAAACAGAGGTGCTGGTACTGCGTACCCTTGAATACCCCCAGGAAAAAAGCAATGGCTGTTCTCTTTCCTTTTCTGCACTACCTTGCTAGAGCTTCATGAGTTTGGAAGAGGATGAAGGTTTAAGTGAGGTGAAATAGAAGTCTGTGTGGAGCTGGTTTAACACATAGCACTGGAATGTTACAAGAGATCAGATACAACCGGGAGCAAACTCTTGACCTCCTTTAAGTTATCAAGGGTTCCTTTATTCCTTTTATTACGGCTGGGATGGACACGAACAGAGGGGACAGCGTAGCTCTGCCACTGTTACCATAACAAGTTGCAGTTAACATGCTCAGCTGCACTTGTGCTTGCCCCACCTAAAAGGTTCAGCCAGGGGCAAGAAGACCCCAGCTGGCCACAACAAATGAGCATGGAAGACGGGACAGAGAACTGGATTGGAGTCCAAAATCCCAGTTCAACATGGGCTAAACTGAGATGCACTTATTTGTCAGTTTGTAAAATTGTGACTAAAATACGACCCAAGTCACAGGGGTGGTTGCAAGAGACATTTGACTTTAAAATGCAAAGCCAATCTGGTTTAGCAAGTACAGTGGTACCTCGGAAGTCAAACGGAATCTGTTCTGGAAGTCCGTTCGACTTCTAAAACATTCGGAAACCAAGGCACGGCTTCCGACTGGCTGCAGGAAGCCGTGTTGGACGTTCGGGTTCCAAAGAATATTCACAAACCAGAACACTCACTTCCGGGTTTGCGGAGTTCGGGAACCAAAACATTCGACTCGCGAGGTACGACTGTACAAAGAAATGGAAGATTTCAGAAAATTCAGCTTCTCTCCTGCCGATGGTATTGCAAAGGCTGGGAAGAGTCACCTGCCAAAATTAACTCAGCTATTCAGCTATTGCATTTCCAGGAGCCCTGCTATCCTAAGATGCCAGAACCGTTTAACAATGTGATGCGAGTCATAATTCCGGCTGAAGTTGAAGCATTTCCAAAAATAACTGCCAAGCTGGAAGTGCCACCTTATGGTT
Source organism: Podarcis raffonei (assembly GCF_027172205.1). Taxonomy (NCBI): domain Eukaryota; kingdom Metazoa; phylum Chordata; class Lepidosauria; order Squamata; family Lacertidae; genus Podarcis; species Podarcis raffonei. The sequence goes on from NC_070617.1 coordinate 37,779,535, forward strand.
CCTTCCAAGTATTAAAAATGACCACCCAAACCAAGTAACAGGTGCTGGCAAATAATCAAATGCTTTGGGATTCTGGGGGATTCCAAATTCTGCAACGCCTTCAAGTCTAAGCAGCAACTCCAGGTTGAGATGATGTTTTGTTTATCAGCAGAGCTGACCAAGATGGTTCTTGTGAAGTACCTCAAAACAACCTTATTCCAATTATTTATTAGCCTGTCTCTTACCCTAGATGAACAGGAGCCTGGGGAAGGTTTACTGACTTCATAGAACAGTGAGCTGTTTACCACATACAACAGGTGGAGAAACCTGAAGCTAGGCTCTTCTGTCACCAAGGATAATGTAGCATTCCCCACACAACATGACAAGCCTATAAATACCCTGAAGACTACAAGGATCTTATTCTAAACAGTCTCCTCAGTGTTCCAGAAAAGAGCATTTTGGAGAACCAGCTCACCTCTCCCACGCTGAACCTGCCCAGAATGCAAACTCTCTCACACAATGCAAAAACAGTCCTTCAGTTACAGCTCAAAAGCTCATCAACAGCACCTGTTTACTGTTGAAAGCATTAAACTGAGCAGAAACCAGGCAAAGCATTAATCACAGAAAAAGTTAGTCTAGAATAATAATAAGTTATAATAAGTTAGTCAGGAAACCCTGTGAAAGCCAAAAGACCTCTTTCATAGTTTAAACAGGATTTGCAACAAGTTAAAATGAGATAAATTTTCAAAATGACCTGTATCGCAGCAGCCAGATTTTAAAAGCATGTCCTTGGAATGTGTTATGTGAATTCTAGAAGGTGCTTAGAAAGCAAAAGCAAACATCTCTCTTTTTAAAATTTATATCACTGGCTGTAGAAAAATCAGAGCACTTGCTTACAGGGTAGCCCTTTTATGGAGGGTAAGGAATGTCTTTTAAAATGCTTTGCATGTTTGGCTTGCCTCATCATATTTGCCACTCCTGTGTTGGCCAACAAGGCCTGAAAAAGCCACGTCAGTTCCTGGTTATTTAAGGGCACGTAGCAGAGGGAGGGGCCATCCTTTTGGCACCTCTTGCTGTCCTGCAGTTTGAAGTTTCCCAATTTATCCTCAGCAGTGGATCTGGGGTGCCATTAAGGGGAGTGAAGTTTCACACTGATGGATCTGGCCTACATGGGACAATCCATCTGTGCGTTCCCAATAAGACTGGATTAAGACCAGGAAATGGCAGCAAAAAGGATTTTAAAATCATCCTAGCATGGAGGTCTTTCAGTCCCCCAAACTTTTCCACGGGAAAGCTTTCGCATCACCATCTTTCTAAGCAGCACAGGAAATTTACTGCACCAGACTCGGCTGATAAGAAAAATTATTCTTTCAGATACATAGATGTCTTCATCTAAGGCAGATTTGCAAAGGTTTTTTTCATGTTGTTTTTTAAATGCTTTCTAGTTCATAGCTCATGAGTTTAGCCACTACACACTTCACCAAATAGCCAGGCATTTGGAAAAATTGAGTCTACCTAGAAACAGATACAGGCTATTTTCTCCCATACCCCTGATTTATGTCAGGAGTGGAAATAAATGTAGGAATGGATTATGTTGAAAATGAACAGCTGCTGCAGGTTTATAAAAGACAATTAGGTCAGCTTGATGGCTTCTCTAGGAATCTAATGGTATGCATATACATACATACACACACACACACATCATAGGTCAAGAACAGCTGCTCCTGATCCTGTCCTTGCAAACTCTGATCATTAAAACAAAATGTATGGTGCAAATGCAATTGAAATACTCACAGTTCTGGTCACCTTACTTCAAAAAGGATACTGTAAAGGTTTAGGAAAGTACAACCAAAATTTTCAAGGGGATGGGGCAAATCTCCTATGCAGAAAGGGCTTATTCAAGGCTTTTTTAGTTCAGAGAAAAGACAAGAGAGAGAAAACTTGACAGAAGTATATACAATTATCCATGATGTGGAGAAAGGGGACAGCAGAAAGTTGTTATTCCTCTCTTGTAACATTATGGAATTTGCTCCCACAAGAGGCAATGATGGCAACCAACTTGGAGGGCCAAATTTATGGTAGACAAGGCTGTCAAGGACTACTAACCATGTTGACTATGTACTACCTCCACTGTCAAAGGCAGTATGCTTCTGAATAACACCTGCTGCAAAATGCAGGGGAGCAGAGTGCTGCTGTGCTCAAGTCAGGTCAGGTCAGTGAGCTTCTCAGAGAATCTGGCTATCCACTGCGAGAACAGGATGCTGGACTAAACTGGCCATTGGCCTGACCCAGCAGGCTTTTCTCATGTTCTTAAAATGAATATTTAACAGTAGAAAGTATAATACATGTTACTGCAGTAATAATCTACCTACAGCATCTTAAGAGTTAACACAAAGCTGGCTGCCGTCTTCTTTTTCCACTCTGAGCAGCTGTACACAGCCAAAGTCAAAGGCATCTCATCTAAACATTTATCCATATTCCGTAGACTGGTGCCAAAGGAGATGAAACGAAGAAAACAATGAAAAAGAGGGGCCAACACACTGGCGAAAACATGAACCATCTCATCCAAAGACACAAACCAGCAAAAAAACAAAACAACAACCCTTCATATAATTATTCTCTTACTGAAGACTATATTCTCTTGCTCATATACAGTGGTACCCCGCTAGACGAATGCCCCGCTAAATGAAAAACGCGCAAGACGAAAGGGCTTTCCGATTTTTTTTCCGCTTCGCAAGACGAATTTTTCTATGGGGTTGTCTCGCAGAACGAAATTTTTTTTGGGGTCTTGCGGGTTTTTTTGCCTTTTCTGAAAGCCACTAAGCTATTTATTATTTTAACTAGAATAATTTTTATTTACATTTAAATTGCTTGGGAGAAAATGTAAGTAAAGTACTAATTGCTGCTCATTTGAAAGAAAGTTTTTGTAAATGTGTGAATGATATTTTAACCATATTAAAAAAAACACAGATTAACAAGTTGTCTCAGGATAATTGTTGATGTTGAAAAATTTACACAGATTATTTTTGAAATGTGATTCCTAGTTTTCGGTGGTTTGTGTTGCATTATATTAAACAGATGACTGGCTATATCCCAAATGAACCAAATGGAATACCAACTGGAATGCTATTGAATTATTTGGAATGATGTCTGGATAGTACAAATGTTGAGACGGTAACTAACTTATTAGTAGTGGCAAAAATGTTAATTCCCAAGTACTGAAAGAAGAAAAGTAGAACCTCTGTTATCAGAATGGTTTATGGAACACAGCTATAGTGTATAAACATATCATATAAATATATGATATTTGGGTTCAGGATTTTCTACAGATAACGATCAATTTGTAAAGAAATTGTCACTATCAATTTTTTAAAAAATGATATCATTTGGTGATGAAGTGCAACCTTGTTTTCATTGATTTAATGAACTTTTTGGTTGATGGGTTAAGCAAACCAATTTTTTAAATAATGTGATGAATTATTTAGAGTTTTTTATTTCTCTTTTTCATTGTGTTCTCTTTTAATAAATGTTATATTGTTTTATGTACTGTATTTCATTACCATTTTATTATTGCAAACCACTGTGGAGCCATACGATGAGTGGTCTCTACATTTCTTAAATACATAAATAAGTGCTACGAAGGTGTTTGGAAACTTGCATAACAGGCAGGTAGATTTGTCAAAGACACGGCTTGGGAAAAGGCTCCCCCATTCATGCCTCTGCTGAGTGGTGAAAACCACATTTGTGGCTGGCATTCATCTAAAGAAGACATACAAATGCTCAGCAGAGACGCCTTGAAATAGCTGCTCTAAATGGAACATCAGGGCTCAGCATGAAAAGTCTCCAACCTGGAGCCATTCTTCAGCCTCTGGGACAGAACGGAGTGATGAGAAGTCAAGTGCTACCTCACTTAGCACATCAGAGCAGTTCGCCTTATCAAGTGGCACTTAATTATCCTACAATGTGGCGAGTGCTGGTGAAAGGAGTGCAGTCAGTTCGCTTGTGCCCACGACTGGCTCCCAGGCAGCCAGCAGAGAGGCGATGGAATCAAGCTGCAAACATTGACACCTCTGACAGGCTTCATAAAAGGAGCTGCCATTCACTTATCTGCTTAACAAAGGCCATGTAAAAGGATTATAAATACAAACTTTCCCTTTGCAGAGACACTTTGGATTTTATAAGCCTTCCAGCTAAGCAGCCAGCTTTTGATGTGGAAGCAGGGGTGCTTTTGAAAATATTTTTGGTCTAGTACAGAGCAAAATTAAAAAATTAACAGATGCAGCTTTCGTTTGTTAGCATAGGCTTGCTGGAATACCAAAGGCAAATCTTGAGCAATATTATGGCTGACAGGCAAACTACATATTACATCAGGGGTGGGGAGCATGTGCCTCTCCAGAAGACCTCCCTGAAATGACCCCTTCCATCTCTACAGTTCTATGACCATGGTGGCAGAGACTGAGGGGAGCTAGAGTCCCAACAGCATCTGGAAGGCCACAGATTCCCCACAACTGCATATAACAGACCCCAACTATTCTATTTCAAATGAAGAGAAATCTTGGAAGGCTGCAATTTTGAGCTAAGGAACAGCAGGTGGGCTGAAAGAACTAGGGGTTTTCCTCCCTGGCCATTTCTCCCCATTCATATATTTCAGGGGTCGGCAAAGTTTTTGTGGCCTGGGGAGGTTCACAGTCCCGCAGACATCACAGCGGGCTGGAGTGTACACGTGCACACGAATGCGCAAATGCTATTTCCGGTGCTCCTTCTGGCACAGAGGAGGCGTGCACAGCTTCCCATTGGCTGCAGGAGCTTCCTGCAACCAATGGGAAGCCGGTCAGCTTCACGGAAGGTGGTCCCTGCTCTGCTCTGCACCAGTTTAGCAAGGCACACGAGAGCTGACCAAGCGGCTGGCGGGGGTCCATGGGCCAGTTAAATAACCCCCATGAGCCGTTTGTGGCTCATGGGCCTTAGGTTGCCAACCACTGATATATATATGAAGACAGCCCTGCTTAGCGAAGTTTTTAATGTTTGATGTTTTATCAGATTTCTACTATTCTGCTCAGAACTGTCCAGAGTGGATGGGGAAACCCAGCCAGACGGGCAGGATTTAAGTATTATTATTGTTGTTGTTGTTGTTATTATTATTATTATTAATAATAATAATAATATTTCCTGCCAAAGAATTTTAGATGAACGTCAACAAGTGTAATTGTGCATCTGAAACCCCCATGTTTTCTCTCAACTGTGGCTTTTTACAGAATGATAAGCTTTGCAAGAAAGAAACTGTAGGAAAAAACTCAAGGAGAGCTTCAGCAACGTGAATTTTGCAAGGGAACAGCAGCAAGTGGGTGGAGGGCAGGTGGAGAAAAGAGAAGACATTTAATATCTATTTACAGGCAACTGTTTGTTTTGGGTTGGTTAAGTCTGAGATGGTAAAGTTTGAGAAGTCCTTGCTTAAAGAATGCAACGCAGACCTCTCAGCCTTTGTTGACCTGCTGCTGGGGACACAGCCCATTTAGTATTGTGAACTTCTTGCCTTAGTTTGTTTTAGCATAGCAGCACAATCCACAAGCACCCTACCAAGAGCAACACTTTTCTGCCATTGGGAGAGAGAGCAGGCAGTTCTGTCAGCACGCAAGCAGGTACTTTCACAAAGGATTCCAACTAAGAACATATGCAGATTTTACATGAAAATGTTAGCTCTCTGATCCTATACCCCACAGGTGTCAAACACAAGGCCCGCGGGCCAAATCCGGCCCGCCAGACCTCCTCATGTGGCCCGTGTAGCCGCCGCCGGCCTTCACCTTTTATTCTCGCTTTTTTTTTTTTTTTTGACACAAGAAAGTTTACATGGTGCGGCTCCCTACTCGCCTCCCCCCCCCCCCCCGTTGCTCTTAAGGACGTGGCTGCTGCTTCAAATGTCCCCGCGTCTCTCAACTTGTGCCTTCGTCGTCGGGGGCCGAAGCGAGGCGGGCAGCTGGCTTCTCTCTCCCGCTCACTGCTCAAAAAGAGCAAGCGGAAGGTCAGGTCTCTCCGCGCCGCGGAGGGGGAGTCTTTCTCCTCGGAGAAACTTTTTTATTCCAGCCTTGGATCTTCTCCGGGGATGCCGGATTCCGGCGTGCAAACTCGCCCTGCGGGAGGCGTCCTCTTCTCCTCCGCACTGGATTTCACCAGCCCAGGGCTTCCCTTCCTCTTCATTTCGCCTCCCTCTCCATCTTTGCACAGCCAGCCTTTCCAGGACCAACGATGCCCGTGATCAAGTTGTTCTTTGGGAATATGGGGTGGCTGGTGTGGGGGGGTGAGTGGGAGAGAGAGAGAGGCACGCACGCACACTCCAAACACCCTTAAAATAAATGTAAAGTGGGGGCGGCGATGATGATGGCCGTGATGGGAGGGGGCTGTGTTCCCTGGCACCCCCTCCGCTCCCCGCCCCCCACCTCCTCCTCCTCCTCTTGCAATTTCGCGGCAAGCCAAGCGAGGAAGGCGATCTGGCGCCCGGCTCTCTATCTCAGCTCCACAAGTTGGACTCCGCGCCCGCGCAGCGGCGCTGGGCGGTTCTCCCTGCCTTCCGGCACATGTCAGTTCCGCTGGCACATTCCTGGGAGGAGATCGGACGCGGCTCCTTGCAGCCCTTCCATCACTCGAAGGCTCGCTCTCCGCCCTGCCAGCAGCTCCGCCTCGATCTCTCCCTCCCGCCTCGGGGAAGGAAAGGAAGAAGCCGGAGATCCAGTTGCAGGCAGCGTGCTCACGCTCTTTCGCCTTTTGCGCTATGCAATGGCACCCCGAGATGGGGAGGCAGGGGAATTAGCCAAGGAAAATGAGAGTGCACAAGGCATGTTGATGCTTTCCTGTCAGAGCTCTCTCTCTTTCTCTCTCTCACACACACACATTTTATTTACAGCCCCATGCCGTGTATGTTTACTCAGAAGCCAGCCTCACTTTCTTCGACAGGAGTTTCAAGTAAATGCACATAGGATTGCAGCAATCGTCTCATTAGGGCTCATTCTTTGTAACAACTTTGTTTCCTAGTTCTGCTGGATCTCTCAGCGGCCTTTGATACAATCGACCATAACATCCTTCTGGACCGTCTACATTATTACAAAAAACAGTAATAATTGAATGCAGTGACAATAATTTATGATAATAAAGAGTGGACACATAGTCCTACAGATACAACCGGCCCTTTGAGGCTGACCAAACTGCTGATGCGGCCCCCGATGAATTTGAGTTTGACACCCCTGCTATACCCACTGAAGTGTCTCTTTAACTACCCATTTTGGCTTTATTTCTGTTAAATAAATCAAGGCATGGTGTAATGTGTTGTTATTCATCTGAGGTTGTATTTACCTAATTTTAAGACCTGCTAAGGAAGAGATGATTGTCATTATGCCCTGATACGTAAAACCACAGAATTCAAGGAGGGTGTACATGTAGCAATAACAGTCAGATTGTGCTTATTCCAATTCTAATAGTAATCGTCTGTGTAGCTACAGAAACAGAAGTGCCTATATTTTCACAATATGCTAGTATTGACTGAGCCCTCCTCCCAGAAGGAAATGCAAAAAAATTGCCTAATAGTTCTGGGAAATAAGTATTGCACAAGCAGGAAAGAAAACACTTGGAGCAGCTCCAGCAATGCAAAATGGAATTCAGCAACAGCAAACCCAGTGGTACCAGACTTTGGGGGCAGAAGTCCAAGACCCTACTTAGGAGAATGAGCAGGTGGGACCCCAAACACAGCAACGCTACCATTTTGGAGTAGGTGAAGTCAGCATTCAAAATTCCCCAGGTGCACTTTGCAACCAAATGAAGATGTCCGGGCCTGACATCTCCACCATCTGGGGGTGCATGCCTGGGGATACTTGGATCTTGACTGTTCTCACACACTAGCAACACATCCTGTAGAACTTTATCCATTTTATTTTATCTGCACAATCAGAATGAATTTCAGGAACCAAAAAGTTGTATTGAAAAATATAACTTTTGAGTCGTCTGGCCAAAAAATGTGAATGAGGCATTCCATTTTGGTGACTGAAACCCTGGTTTAAGGAGCCAATTGCTGGCTAGCTTATATATCTGAGTTTCCAACAGTGGTGAAGTAATACCCACCTACTATCTGAAGAGGGGCATTCCAATAAGGCAATCAAGCCCAGAGTCTAAAATTACCTAACTGCACCATTTTCATTTACTACTGTTTTCATTTCATACTGTAGTCTGAAAACAGATGGGCTCTGGAATGATAGGGAATGACAAGCTCCACTAGAAGCAAACATGTCCATTACAGCGGATATAACAGCTTCAATAAACAATGTTGTGATTCCTGTGTTACGCAACTTTTTCCTTTTCAAGCAGCCACTTCATCCACAGGGAGGATACTGCTCAGAATTTTGATGCTGTGTTCTCATGCCAAGGATTCAATCCCATCAAGCTCAGGAGGACTTGGTTCCATGTAAAAGGTAAGGTAAAGGTAAAGGACCCCTGGACGGTTAAGTCCAGTCAAAGGCGACTATGGGGTTGTGGCGCTCATCTCGCTTTCAGGCCGAGGGAGCCGACATTTGTCTGCATGCGGGGTCATGTGGCCAGCAGGACTAAACCACTTGTGCCGCAACGGGACACCGTGATGAAAGCCAGAGCACACAGAAACACTGTTTACCTTCCCGCCGCAGTGGTACCTACTTATCTACTTGCACTGGCATGCTTTCAAACTGCTAGGTTGGCAGGAGCTGGGACAGAGCAACAGGAGCTCACCACCGTTGTGTGGATTCAAACCGCCAACCTTCCCAAGAGGCTCAGTGGTTTAGACCACAATGCCACCTGCGTCCCCTTGGTTCCATGTAAAGAAGCATAGAAACAGGATGTGTATGAGGTACCTAGAGTCTGCAGGCTGAAATCCTACTTTAGGATTCTCTGGATGATCGGGCTGCAAGGAATTCAGGCATGGAACTGTCAACAGCACTTCATCCTAGGCAGGATGCAAACTGATCATCCAGTGCATGTCTCTGTCCTATACAGGACCTTCTGTACATAAAGCATTTTCAACGAACAGGTGTCCAACCTGTCCATGAAGATCGCTGAATGAGATTATGCATTGTCTCTAGGAGGCTTAGCCCATTGATGAACTGCTCTTACAGAAGAACACAATTTCTGTTTAATAGAAAACAATCTTTCTGAAGCATGCAATCATTTTCTTGTTCACTGTTGCCCCTTCTTGGACCCTAAACCACAGAAACGCAGGTCTTTTCATTTCACATGCACTATAAACAAGTCCATAGTTCCAGCTCTGTAGGAACAGAGATACAAGCCTGACCCACAGCTGGATGAGACAACTAAAGAATCCCAATATAATGCTCTAAGCTCTTTGGTGAGAGATTGGTAGGTACAAATGTACCCAAAGTAAATAAATGCAACAATAAGCCTAATGCTTGCTTGGAACAGACTCCAGCCACTGCAAGGTAGAATGATAAATTTATCATACCCGAAAAATGTAATATGAACAGTGCAGTCAACTTTCTTTCCTTTTAGTCAGATCTGCTGCTTTCTATTATCTTTTTAAAAATATTTACTACAAATAAAATGCTCTGCTAGTCTTTTAGGCTGCTTCCCAAACTACTTCCTGTGAAAAACTGCTCACTTCAGGGGTTAATGCTTTGTCTGTTAATGACAGATTAATCTCCCAGAGGTAAGCTGGCTAATCAGGCAGGAAAAGTGTCAGTCAATTTTTCCAGCATTACCTTCACCTTCACCAGAAGGAGATAACAAACCACATGATGCAATGGTTGGTTTCGCAGAGACCATTGTCTTGCTTTTCTACTGCTGAATCCCCCTTCTGTACATTTTACAGGGCTAAGGTTAGTAAGCTGCTCATTTTACAGGGTAAAAGATGCAGCATACCAAAGCCAGCCTTGTTCCTAAACTGCACACAGGGAAAGGAACAAGAAGAGACTCTTCTTTTAGATCTTACCTACTAGCCTCAAGCTGTAGCAGCTTTACAAATAAGTTCACAAAAATCACCACACACAAAAAAGTCACTAGTTCCATTATTCCACATAGTTCTAAATGCTAGTTATTTATTAACTAGAAGGAAAGGGAAAAGAGACACAATCAGCCTTTGTGATACTTCCCTACCAAACCACTTGAAAGCAATTCTTCTTTGCTCCAAGTGGCCAGCTGCATGCAAGCAAAACTATCCTACACAGCTTTCATACTGAAAACCTCCATAAAGTTGAAGACTTCAGACCAGGACTTCTAAGGCCTGGAAGACCAGATATGTTTGTACCTGATGGGGGGGTAAATGTGTTATTTTCATTCTGTTTATATATTTTATTTAAGTACAGGATTCAGCTTTGAAATCTACTTCCTTGGAAATTATGTAAAAATAAATTTTAAAAGCATAAGCATAACCTTGACACTTCTGTGGGCAGCAACAATTTGGCATGACAAGTTATCAACATTAGTTTCGGAGTCATCGGCCTTTTAGCTCTGAAGCATTTGTTTCCAAATAAAAATGCAAAGGTAGCGGGGGGAGGAGTAAGAGTAAAGTAAATGTGCCTTTTTCTGCACATGTTCAACAAATAAAAAACTGACATGGTAATATTATATTACAACAATGTCAATGGTTAGTATGCAAACCTGTGAAGAGTCTACATATCCTTACCCAGTGAATGTTGATCTAATTAAAGTATTTTACCCATTTTCCAATTCCCTGGAATACGACGATAAAGCTGCAACAGCAAAGGGTCTGTACTAAGAAACTATTGTGGCATATGCTTCCGTGGACAACAGGCCACTTCCATAAGTTGCATGAAGTGTTATCCTGAGTGATGTGATATATATATCTATATATAGATATATAGATATATAGATATAGATAGATATATAGATATAGATAGATATATGTATATATATACACACACACACATATATGCACACAGAGAGAGAGAGAGAGAGAGAGAGAGAGAGAGAGAGAGATGGGGGACAGGGAGGAACTGTAAACAGTATGGTTTGAATTTCATTTTCCTATGACCATGGCTATAAGCAATTAGTCTTTAAGGTGCCTGAATGTTTGTTCCCTCCCTGTCATCCCCCCCCCCAATATTGAGAATTTTCTGGGAAGTTATGCATTTCATTTTTTTACCCACCCTCACAGCACTGAAATCAACAACAATAATCATAAATAATAATGTCACACATCATTTTAACCCAAAATTTATAGGAGCTAGGTTTTGTTGATATCCTGGTCTGGGCAACCTCAACAAACAAGATTCAGAGGGCTTACACTGATTAATCCCAGTGTTAACATCATTCCTAAAATATAACCATCAGCCACACATCTATCTTAAGCAAAGTCTCCTTAACAGATAAGATCGCCTCCAAAGCACGCAAATAGATCAACAAAGTAATTTCTGCTCGCTATATGAACCTGGTACATTACTCTACCTCAGTATAGGCTTCTGTTTGCTGCATATTCTAAAAAGAGCTTACACAAATCACAAGCAATATTTACACACCTGTGCTAGGAACAAGAAGGGAAAACATTCTAACAATATTTTGTGTCACTTGAACATTACTTTGCCTCTAGCACTCTCTTTCCATAACAGGAGGAAAAGAAGTAGTAACACAATTTCTATGCATGCATACTTTGGGTAAAACTGAAGTTAACAGAATCCTTCACAAAATATCTTGCAAGTTTTCATTAACTGAGGGAGAATCACTGTTGCAAAGCATTGTGAGACAGTGCCCGCCTACAGACACCTATCTAATCCGGATCAGTCACAATCCTTGATCCTGTTGTGATACTTTGATCTTTAGGCAGTGAAGGCAAGGAGAACAAAATGTTCCTGCAATACTTTGTGGAGGTAGATAAAATACTTTCTAGGTCTCATTACTGTAGCAGATTGAATTTAGCACACAATGAACAATTTGTGTACTACAGTACTAGCTTAGAACAATGAAACATGTCCCTCCATAACAACAGGACGGTTTCTCTTCTGAAATACTAGCCCACTTAGAAACAAAATTCAGCTGTAGCCCTAATAGTCCACCTGACACACTGTGTTTTGGTATTCTTGAAAGCAAGTTTGCTTTGTAACTCACTGCCTGGAAAGCAGCCCCACAAACTGGTCTTGAACATCAGAGCAGCACTGCTGGATCAGGCCAAAGGTCTACCTAGTCCAGCATCCCTCTCCCCATAGTGGTCAGTAAGATGGCAATGGGAAGCCCCCAAACAAACCATGTGTGCAACAGCACTCTCTTGCTCATGGTCCTCAGCAACTGGTATTCAGAGGCACGCTGCCTCTAATGCAATTATGACTAGTAGCCATTGTAGCCTTATCCTTCCTGAATTTGTCTCGTCTCTTTTTAAAACCATCTCCATATCTTGTGGTTGCAATGTGTGAAGTATTGTTTCTTGTCTGCTCCGAATCTCTTGCAGGAAAAGCAACTTTTATCCACTTCCTTCACACCATGCATACAGACCTTTATAGTGGCTGCACACATTCCTTAGTTCTCTTTCTCCAGAGCCCCAAACATAAACTTTCCTTGCAAGGAAGTTCACCAGTCCCTTCGTAGCCCTTTTCCACACCCTGTTTTGCTAGCTAGATTACTGGTTTATGCGCCCGCTCCAACTTCTGAAACAGACAGTCTAATGGCAGACTTTTAAAAAAGCAAGCAGACACTGTGTTGTAAAGTTATAAAAAGTTTGCTCATAGTAGTATGACAACAGATCTTCTGTGCAGGGAACAGAATGCTGAACAAGACAGGCCTTGGTCTACTCCAACAGGGCAGCTCTAGCATTTGTTACCACATCCAATTAGCTTAGCACAAATTTACATTGCACTGTTGAGCAAATCATGTTCCTGAGGCAAGACGAGGAGAATTACCCAAGAAAAAACAGACTGTAATATAAATTCCCAAAAGTTGTTTCCATTCTCTCATGGAATTCTAGACCTCTATCAACGTAGCTTTTGACACTACAATCTCTCAATTAAAAGAATTAATGCATACAAAGGAAAAAGCATGGCAAAGAGAAAGCACACTCTTTTCTTGCAATGGGCAAAAGAGGAGTGGAAACCAAAACAACATGCTGACTTGGAGGAGCTTGAGATTTTCCACCATAAACTTACTTTTATAGCTCTTTCTGCAAAGAAGATTTGCCGTTAACTACTTTGGCTAATTTGGGGTCACACCCAAGACAATTGTTGATATGTACTTGAAAACTGCTACCATGCAAAAGAAGACAGAATTTCACATTCTTTGCAGCACAAATTCAGTACATTTTTTAAACATCTCCTCCTACACTAAATCAGCCCCCACTTGCCCCTCTCACAAGCCTCCAGAGCAGGCTTCCTCAAACTCGGCCCTCCAGATGTTTCTGGCCTACAACTCCCATGATTCCTAGCTAGCAGGACCAGTGGTCAGGGATGATGGGAATTGTAGCCTCAAAACATCTGGAGGGCCGAGTTTGAGGAAGCCTGCTCCAGAGAAAACAGGCTTCCTCTCCAGTGCAACACATCTTCCCCTCACAGTTCCTGGGTAGTTAGAGCAGGCACAGGTGAACTCAGCCCTCCAGATGTTTTGGGACTACAACTCCCATCATCCCTAGCTAACAGGACCAGCGGTCAGGGATGATGGGAGTTGTAGTCCCAAAACATCTGGAGGGCCGAGTTTGCCTATGCCTGAGTTAGAGCCTTAGACTTGAATCTGAATGTCCCTACTCAAGCACAATTTGAATATGATGTTAGGACAGGCACCATCTCTATAGGTCTCCATCCCTTACTTTTTATGACATGCATTGTTTTTACGTGTCTATATAGGGAGGATTGTTCAGCTAATAAGGGTGAGGGGATTATGGAGCTGGGGACCATGGATTTTTGGAAAGGCCCCCCATTGCCTTCTCCGCTGCTCATCAACAGCCACTGCTAACCTACCTCACAGGGTTGCTATGAGGATAATCCTACCTCATAAGGGCTGAGTATGGGGCAACCATGCTCCAAGTCTTTACAGGAAGGGTGGGATTTAATTTTTAAGTATTTGTATTAACAGTATTAATCAATGGTGCAGAAGAATGGAAGCACAGCTCCATGACTTTTTTCAGAACACGGCAAATAATATCATGTGACAGAGGGCAAGGGCAATTGGCAGGCAAGGGAATGAGGTGATGATGAGGCTTCCAAGTTTTACTACTTTTTGTAACACATTAGCACAGAGGAAGTGAGAGCATGAGAAAAATAATCAAGCAGAGACTGGACTCCAATTCCCATCAGCCCTAGCTAGCAAGAGCAACAGCTGAGGATGGTGGGCGTTGCAGTCCCGGGAGTTCTTTGTGCAGCCAATCACAATGAGCTCCGAAAAAATGCTGAAAATTTACCACTGCATGGCAACTGGTACCCATTTATAACCAATGTTTTGATACATAAGCTCTCTATGAAATAGTGACCACCCTATTAATACAAAAAAGCACACTCAATCATTCAGAACAAAAAAACCCAGTAAAATCGCTTCCCAAGATTAGGACACCCCTGGCCAGTGACATGGTTAACTCTTCTCCACAGGAGTTGCATGCAGGGCGGCAGCACTCTGGACTCTGTGCTGAAGGGGTGGCACCAACCCTACCTGCCTCTTGCACCTTCTGCACACACATCCACTCACAAGCAAGCCCCATTATCTCCAACTTTGGTGGGCCAGTAACCGTTTCTCAGCCTAGCCTACCGCACAGCTGCTCATTCGACCACTTCAACTGGCGGAACTGGCACTACTGTAGGTGCCACTTAATGCTTGTTTAAGGCAGCAGCACCTAAACTTTGGAACTCCCTGCCTAGTGAGATCAAGCAGGCGCTTTGATCTCTGACTGCGCTCTTTGTGGTGTCTGATAAAAACATGGCTACTTAGACAAGCCTATCTGGATGCTTAAAAAGTTGAGGCGACTTTAATCTGTTTTAGGATTTTAATGTTTTCACAGTAGCGTGGTGAGTTTCGCCTCGATTTTACCGTTTTACCTTTCGTAAACCGCTTTGCGAAAGAAAGAAATTTAACCGTGGAGCTGTGCTTAAATCTTAAGAGATAAATAAATAAATAATCACCACCAGGTTGTTGTGAGGATCAAATTGGGGAGGGCAAAGAAGCATGTTGCGCCTTGATAAAAGGTGGCTGGAAACTAGACAACAAACAAACCAAGGCTTGCTCCAACTAGCCAAAATAAGATCAGTAGCAGTAGTTAAATAACAGACGCTCCGAGTGTCCCTATTTTCCCAGATTTACAGAAGGCATCCTGATTTCTGATTTGATCCCGCAATGACCCTCTTTTCCTCAGGACATCCCTATTTTCATAGGGAAAACGTTGGAGGGTCTGGAGTTATGGGACCCCCTGAGCCAAGGCCATAAGTAACTATGCACCCTTCAGAAGTCAGCTTTCTTTCGTTTAATGATTTATTAACATTTTTATACGTGTTGGAAGCTGCCCAGAGTGGCTGGGGCAAACCAGTCGGGTGGGCGGGGCATTTATTATTTATATTTATATTTATATTGTTGCTGCTGTTGTTATTATTATCACCCCTCTTTCCACCCGAGGGTCTGCAATGCGGGCGGCCTTCCCCGGGCGCCCCCTCCTCACCTGTAGGCGAGGCTCATGCACTCGAAGAGCTTGGTGAGCGAGGCGTCGATGCTGAGGCGGCCTCCCCCGCCGCCCTCGCCCGCCGCGCCGCCTCCCCCGCCGGCCCCCGCGGCCGCGCCGAAGCGGTACGTCTGGCAGGTCTGCTCGTTGACGGTGTCGAAGTCGTAGCCCTTCTTGGGCGGGTGCTCGCTGTGCGGAGACGACACCATGAAGTGGCCCGAGTGGATGATCTGCGCCGCGACGCCCGACCGCTTGCCCGGAGCCCGCCGCCGGCCGCCCCCGGGGGGGCCCGCCACTCCGCAGCGCCCGCGAGGGGCCGACACAGCGCCGCCGCCGCCGCCGCCACCCTCGTCCTCGCTGTCCTCCGACGAGGAGAGCCCGGCCGCCTCCGCCCGCCGCGACAGGGGCGCCGCGGCCCCCGCGGAGGGAGAGGCCGCCTCCAGCCCCGGGAAGCGGCCCGCCCGGAGGAACACGCCGGCCGCCATCGCAGAGCAGCTGAAAGAGGGCCGCCGCCGCCGCTGGCTCTGTCTGCCCCGTCAGGCCCGGCGCGGCCGAGTGGAGCTCCTCGGCCGGCCCGCCCCGCCTGGCCCCGCCTGCCTCTCGGCGGCCGCCTCCGCCGCCACCTCGGCCGGGCTGGGAAGGGGCGGAGCGGGGCGCCGGGGAGCCTCGTCGGCTGTGCGCGCCCTGCTGCTTGGCCTCGTTCCTGCCAGGCGGCGAGTCCTCGCCTCACGCAGCAAGGCGGCCGATAGGGCTTTCTTTTCTTTATTCGACTTGTGTATGCCGCCCTTGCTCCGCGGATCTCGGGGCGGCTCACAGCACACAAACACAAGAGGGAAACACCAAATGCGTAGGGACAGGAACAAAGCGGACCCCTCACCTCCCCAAAGCCAGCCAGAAGCACATTTGCAACTCCCCGCAACCAGAAAAGCGACTGTAGATGGAAAGAGGCGGCTGGAAGCCACATTTGCCAGCTGGGGGGGGCAGCTTGAATAAATTATGCTTTTTTGGGGGGTAAACTCCGCCCACATAATCGAGCATATGAAATGGTGCGCACACCCCATTTGAACGGCAATGTCCATCAACTGGGGGGGGGAGAGGCGGCCCCCTCAAATATTATATTGGAATTGGCTCCTATGATTGCCAGCAACCCCACTGAAATAGGAGGACACGCAGCATTACATTTAAAGCATATTCGAAGCAGTGTCTTTACCGCAGAGAATCCTGGGCACTGTAGTTTACCCCTCGTGGGGTCGCAGCTCCCAGCAAGCCTTAAGCAAACTACCATGCCCAGAGCTCTTTGAGGCAGGGAGGGGAGAAGGTGCATGCGGTCTTGCATGCAGAATGTGCTAATTTAGCGCCGTCCATTTTAATGGGTCTGCTCAAAGTATGACTTTGGCCGCATCCGCATCATACATTTGAAGCTCTGTGATTCCACAGTTACAGTTCTCTTTCCCCCACCTGGCCCCCCTTTCCAGGAAACTGGGAATTTTAGCTCTGGGAGGGAGCTAGGGGTGTCCTAATCACTCGCACTTCACTACAGCTCCCAGAATTCTCTGAGGACACTCTACTGTTTAACGTGGAATCATAGCACCTTTAAGGCATGGTGTGAATGTTGCTTTAGTAAGACGCAACTCAGCCAGATTAAAAAAGACCCCAGCTAAATTATAACACAGGAAGGTTGTTGGCCTAGGGCAAAAGATCCTATGGGTGGGGGATAAGCTATCTTGCCTGGCCAAAGAATTCCATCTATTTTATTTCTGCTGTGTGAATAGGTCCTGTTGCCATTATGAATGTGGAAAGTGCTTTTATTTGTAGTATTTAAATTATCGTTATTTTATTGTATTTTTTATTGTGAATCACCCTGAAGCATGCTTTTGTGAAGGGTGGCACATATAAAACTTAAATAAAATATTTAAGTGTCTCACTAGGAGGAGTGGTGTTGGCAAAGCAACCTCTTCCAGTTGTCAAGAAGTTTGTGCCACAACTCATGGGACAGTGTTCCACAGAAGCGGCCTTGTTAAGTCTATTTGCAGCAAAAAGGAAAGGGAAATAGTGGCTTAGAGCACCTCAAAGGGGAATTTATTAAAGCACCAGTTTTAGTCCCCCAAAGCTTTCAACACAAAAGACTTGTCAGCCTGCCAAGGTGCCACAAAACTTTGAGTGATCTGTACCACCAACCTACAGATAGCCTTATAGGCCTGGTCAACACTGAGATCTTAGGTATGTTTACTCAGAAATCCAATTGGGATAAATGCCTTACTATCAAGTGCTTAGACTGCAGGAAACTGCCTTAATGTAGCTAGACCACAGGCCCATCTAGCTCAGTTAACCATCCACAGAATGGCACCAGCTTTTCAGACCAGGTTCCTTCCCAGCCCAACATGCCAAAGACTGAATCTAGGACATTCTGGATGCAAATAACGTTGCTGTATGTTGCTTACTACAGTCCTTTCCTAAGGCACATGAAAGCTATCACACTCAAACTGTTGAATCAACTAATTTCTTATTCAAAAGATTGTTCACACAGCATTTTGTGTTGTGACTTTAAAGTTTATTTTTTTAATGAAACCATTGTACATTGTACAAACCATAGCTACTGATGGAATAAATAAGTGAAAAATGATACTGCTGTACAACACACAAAATCATTAAGATGGAAAAACAATTAGGTAATGAAATAAACCCACAAAATTCTTTACACCTTCTAGCAGGGCTTTAGATATAAAGAACATTCTAAAACATGACAATGTTTCTGTATGAAGCAAGCTACCACAAAAGCCAGTAATTTTTATGCTGCCTCACTGATTGGTTGTTGTTGTTGTTGTTGTTAAGTGCCAGCACTTTTTGGAATGTTAACAACTATTCCCCCACCCATAAGAACTCCAAAATGAACAGTTCTGCTATAAAATGTTTTGACTGTGTAAATTGCCCAGCTAGAAGGCCTCCCTCACCCCATAACCCACAAAGATTAGTCACCTTGCTAGCTTATGTATACAGATGTAGTTTGAGAGTAACTGAGTGTCCAAATGCCCAGTGTGTCGATAAGGAAGCACTTCTTGATATTCACGCTATTTCTATAAAAAATGTCAGATTCAACCCACCAGCCACTGATGCTGCATGACCTCCACTGAAATGAGCACAGATTGCACAGCTGTGTGTGTGTGGTGGACACCATCTATTGCCTGCCTGAGAATTTCCAGTCACTGAGATGGAAGATGTGTTGACTCGCTCTCTCTCCTCACCTCTTCCCCACTGCTATCAATACAGGCTTTTCCATGCAAGCCCATAAAACAAAATCCCTAAAGATGGCAGCAAACGAAGAAGCTGGACCCAGTACCAAATCTCAAAGGTTACAAGATCCCTTCCTTGCTGGTTGAATTTAAACTATAACTTTCAAGCATTAAAAATGTGTTTTAACTGCACATCCAAATGGCCTATCAAAAGGCAGAGTAGTTACAGTGTGCAGGTTTTTAAATTTCTGCATACCAAACAGCATCAAGATCCTCCTCCATCCTGATAAATGGGTGCAGACTGACACTAATGGGTGCAAGGAGTCCAATTCCATTTGCTTTTTCCAACCCCTATTTGTTGGCAGAGGATTCAAATATCTAACGTTGCAAATCAAAGCAGAGCCACTAACCACTGTGGTTATGCTGGTTTTCTTTTTCTTGAGTCATGGAATAGCAAAATGATTGCACGCTTCATCAAAGGCTACTGCCACCCATCTTTCATTTGCAGGTCTCAATTCACAAGTCAAGCACAAGCAAGCCCAACCGAAAGACACTGGGAACTGTGTGGCGGCAGCAGGCCTTAGTGAATGGCTGACACATAACTGAAGAAAGAAAGTACAGTAGGAATTAAGAAGCCAGTTTCATCACAAAGCTTATCAGTGTCAGTAATGCCAATAAACATTTCTACCTAATGAAAAAAATTGAGGTATTTTAGTGCTATTTATATTTTATTAAGTACAGGATTCAGCTCTGAAATTTAAAAAGCCTATCTACTTCCTTGGAAACTGTGTAAAACAAATCAAAAACACACAACCACAAAATTGAAGCTTCTACAGACAGCAACTACTGGGCATGACAACATATCAACAGTGGTTTCCAACCCACTGACATTTTAGCACTGATCAATTAAAAGCTACATAATTACAATTTTTTAAAGTTCAAAAATATATTTGTCTATGTCATAGATCAGCCAATATGTTTTCAAAAAACGAACCCTGGTTAAATATGGTTTTAATGTCCATACCGATTGCCATTTAACCAGTCATAACCCACATTTCTGAAGCAGATACACAATTCAAGGGGTGGGGAAATCAGTTTACCATTTATGTATACTGTGCAAATATAACACCTCTTTCTGATATTAAATGAATTTTGTGATCGAAGCACAAAGAGACTTTGGAGGGAGCACACTGCTTTCATGAACAATTTGCAACCAATTTTAATTTTGATGAGATGTAAAATGTTTATTTCAACATAAAAAAATATATCAGCCTTGAGTGTATAGCCAGTTTCTTTGCAGCTTAACAAATGTTGTGATGGAAGGTCAGAATTGGCACCTCCACCTCTTCTAACTTTTCTCGGAATTCATTGCAAATGCAATACAGTAGTTAAAGCTCAAGCCATTTTCACCGCTGGAGAGATCAGAAATAAAGCTTAGTCAGTGACTTTTATGCAGTGTTTTGATTGGAGGCAGGTTTTTTTTCCTTTAAAAAAAAGGTCACCCAGTACTTCCATTATAAATTAAATGCAACCACATTTACAGCTGCAGGTTGCAGTTTCGTAGTTATCAAGACTCATTGCTTCCTTATGCCACCTCTGTTTTCCATTCACACACATATTTTCCCCAGCCATCAAATGGAGGTTTAAGGGCTCAACACCTCATTAGATGTGCAAAACATAACAAGACGAACCCATCAAGTTCTAGTCACCATTAAGCCCCATTGGGAATGTCTAAAATGTTACAACTAAAGTGGCACTGATTTCAAAAGGAACTAGTCACGACTGTGTGGTTCTACTGGCGATTACAAGTAGCATCGAAGCATCTGATATGGATAGATGGTTCAGCATATTCAATGGCCATGTAGCATGGATAAGATTGACACAGTGCCTCCTGCCAAGTCAAACATGCAAGAAATAAAACTGAACTTTTCAAAAACTGAGAGATATCTGAAGAAGAGATTATGGAAGTAACAAGACTGTATTTATAAGCTACTCTTGAATCAAAAGTAAGCCCCTCAAGTACAGTATTGCCTGGAGTATCAGTAAACTAATTGTAAAAGAACAGTACAATGAAATTCATTTCAATCAGAACTACATCTGTCATAAAACATATGCCTATTTGTACCTGTATTTATAGTTGACCCACTTTTTAAAAAAGACTCTGATAAAGTTATCTAGAGCTAGTACTTAAAATGCATAATTGGCTTCAATACTTTTCCAAACCAGCACCAATTTAAGTAAACAGCAGAGCATGTTCACTTTAGGTATATCTGTTTTAAAAGACTACATTATTCAGCCAAGGGGAAGCATGCCATCAGGAAATTATTCAAAGCTATGTTACTGTGTAACTTGCATGCATTTCTGTGGAGGTTGCCAGAAGAGGGTCTTGGTGGCTCAAGTTGGTGGATTAAAAATAACTCATCCCTGTGGATGCAGAAAAATCAAGTGTCGGCTGGACTCCAACAGTGAAAATGGCTTCCTGATTTCTCTCACAATAGCTCTTATGTTAAAATAGTAAGCACCAGGGTATAAAATAGAAACAAACAAACAAACACAATGAAAAGTTTCCTATATGGCATTGTACAAACCGTAGGCCACTCTGCAGAGGAGAGAACTGTCAAAAACAAGTTTAAAAAATTAGCACTGGTTTTGTTTTTTTGTTTTGGAACACAAGGCACACACAAAAAAAGAAAAAAAGCAGACATCACATCAGAAGGATGAACTTCACATGAGAAGACCTGACCTGTACCATCCTTAAATATCTTATAATGTTAAATAGAGAATGTGATAAAATACAGCAGCAACATAATTGTAATTTTGACATTAGAAACAGTGCGTAGACCCCTCCTGAGTTGTTTACTCCAACCATTTCAGAGACAGTAACTTAAATTCTCAACGTTTTGCTTCACAGAAAAGAAAAGTTTTCAGTGTCTGAAGAGATTATGCCTTTGCTTGGTTTCTTGGATTTTTGCTTGGTAACTTGAAAAGTTTATAGGAGTTCTGTCCTCATCCAAGAGAATATACGTAAATATGGTTGTTCTATATAATTTAGCCCACTGATGTACCTTACATAAAAACTGGCCAGGAAAAATCTAGTGTCTATATTTCATCAATGTTTTGTTGAGAGGGAGCCTCTACTTTCATCTTTTTAGAAGGTGGCACTCCTTCAGAGTCCTTAACAGGAGGAGAAAGAAAAGAAGAATCAGGATCAGTACTGAATAAAAGCATAATAATGTTATTCGGCTCCAGAGGTACAAGAGAACCCCAGGAAGCAAGTGTCACGGCCACAAAGCAACACAAAAGCTGCCACCATAGTTACCCATGTAAGTCCTAGTTCCCAAAATGGCAACACACATTTACCTTATAGCCCCACCCCGTAAGATCACACACAACAAGACATGTGAGAAAACATTCTGACAATAAGAGCTCATTGATCGTGGAACAGTCCCTCCCTTGGGAGGTTGTGGACTCTACATCCTTGAAGGTTTCTAAGCAGAGGTTGGATGGACGTCTGTCATGGATGCTTTAGCCAAGATTCCTGCATTGCAGGGGGCTGGACTAGACATCTCTTGGGTCTCTTCCAGCTCTACAGTTCTATGATCCTTGCAAGACATACTAAGACAAGTATCAGTAAGCACCTGGGAGACATATTTGCAGCTTGTGGACTGTTAAGGCTATATCAATTCCCAGACACATAGGGAAAGATCAGGATAATGTGAGGACTCAGAAGATAATCGAGGCTGGAGTACAACCTTCATACCTTCTGGCTGGGATTTTAGAAGAAAAGGAACATAATTTGTTCACTTCAAACTGGTGACATTACCATCTTTCCAGCCTATTAACACTTTACGTGGAAAGGAACATACAGTCCTAAAAGGATCACCTAGCAATTTACTAGAAGGATGATCACGGTTTACTGCGGAACATACTTCAAATATTTTAACAAGTTCTCCCATATTAATGACAACTTGCTGCTTAGACCAAGTGCAAAGCACAAAAGCTCACTGTCAATGTTCAAGTGGAAAGAAATCAAAGCATTCACAGAACTAGAAAGCATTAACACATAGATGTTAATCCAATGGACAAGACAGGTCCAACTTTCATTTGCACTGTTGACAATACCTCTTTGCTTATCTATGATTTTGAATTACCTGAGAGTTTTTAGATGCATCTGTGGTTATATCATTTTCTGCCAAAGGTTGAGTTTCCACTTTCTCTGAACTATTCATGGAATTCTCCATTGAAGATTGTGAGTTCTGTTCATCAGAAGCATCTGAAAGAGTTAAGAAGGTTGCATTGAATCACCAATGTATATAGTACTTCTCATTAGGGTTCTCACCAAATTACAGATTATAACTAAATTAATTTTAGTTTATTTAATCTGCATAAATTTGCATGCTACCAAACAATAGTTTTGAAGAAAAATGTGCACTTTACTTATTCTTAGAAGATCGATAGATAGATAGATGATAGATGATAGATAGATAGATAGATAGATAGGCGGCATATTCTGGGAAGAAGCATTTCCTTCTGTATAAGAATGAAGATGGAACACCTTTAAGACATTAAAAGTGCAGATAGCAGGCTTTAAGTATTGCTATTAAATTATGTTTTCCAAGATGTGCTGGCCCAACTTTAAAAAGGGTTTTAAAGTCAATTAATCTAACCAAGGTTGTTAATCTGTTTTCCACCCAGCCATAGACTACTTACAGATTTGTTGTCTTAGCTAGAAGGGAGACATAATGATTTTGGATTAGAACGCAAGGACACTTGGGCTTTGGAGCAATCTATGGCCTTTTAAATGGGGGGTCTGTTATGACTATTTTAGTATGATGATGTGTATTATGTTGTCATTATGATGCTGTGTAAATTATGTTCTTAATGTTGTACATAGCTCTGGGATCTTTGGCTAAAAAGCAGTATAAAAATGTATTATTACTATTATCAATGCTTTTTTTCTAGAAAAAGAGGTGCAGCAACTCCCACCTTCTTTGACAGACAACCCTAAGTTGTTGAGCTTCTTTCAGGATGATGCCAAATTTGTTGAGAGCGCACGCTTTTAGAGAAAATACGCATCATGTCTCCTCCCTTAAAGGACTTCTTTCGGAAGAGAAGCAAAGTGCCAAAATCACTCCCGGTCCATCCAAATTCCTGCACACAGAAAATGTGCCACCTGCCCAGGATGATGTACACAGAGAGGGTTTCGACTGGGGGGGAGGAAAAGCCTTGATTCTTCTTCTTCAATGAACATACAAATGAAATCTTGAGCTGGCCACTAGAGGGAGGCCAAGACCACATGGATATGGGGAAGGATCCAGACAATATTTATGGGTCATGGAAAAGCCTTTAGCAGAGCAATGCAATGTGTGGGTGTAACCTCCTCCAGTATTCACAAGGCTGCAATGTAAGAGCTTGATCTGGAAGCACACCTAGCATACCTGATCACACTAAAGGCTAGATTTGCATTAAAGGGGTTTTTAAGTAAACACTGTAGTATCTCATAACATGAAAGGCTTTTGCATTTCATGCAACTTGCTAAAACACACACTCCATAATTGGATCTACGCAGGAATCCAGCCACAGCTTATAACCTTATAAGCAACTGTCATCCTACTATCACATACAGGAGGAATCTAAATTCAGAATCTGAAACATTATGTACAGAAGACATAGCCTAAGTAGATGCAGTTTTGTACAAGTTAAGAAAACCTGCGTGGATTTCTCTGCCAAAACCTGAACAAGGTGTCCTTCCTTATTTTCAGATTAAAAACTTGGTAATTTAGACCTCTCCTCTGAAGAGGAAGAATCAATCTACATCCATATTATCTGACCTATAATAAATGTTGAACTATGAAAGTTAAAAGAGATGTCACAGTTTACTATCTGAATGCGTGCATTTTATAAGGCATGCTTTAAGGTTCAATTTAGCCCCCAATCTGATGATAGGAACCCCGCCTATTGACATGAGGCAGGCGCTTTTACTGTACTCTTATTGGAGCCTGTTAAAAACATTTTTGCTGAGACATGCCTAGTCAGAAATGTAGAATGTTGATTTATGCTTTTCCTTTATTATTTTGTTTTTTATTAATGCTTTAAACCAGGGGTCAGCAAACTTTTTCAGCAGGCGGCCAGTCCACTGTCCCTCAGATCTTGTGGGGGGACGGACTGTATTTTTTGGGGGGGGGGATGAACAAATTCCTATGCCCCACAAATAACCCAGAGATGCATTTTAAATAAAAGGACACATTCTAGTCATAAAAACACCCTGATTTCCAGACTGTCCGCGGGCCGGATTTAGAATACAACTTGGCTGGATCCGGCCCCCAGGCCTTAGGTTGCCTATCCATGCTTTAAACTGTGTTTACAGCCATTTTTTTCTCTTTAGAAACTGCTCTGAGGTTGTTGTTTTTTACAATCAAACATTGTATACATGTTATGAAATATAAATGGAATGGGAATGTTAGCTGAGAGAAAAGACAATATGTTCAGTCCTAGGCACCTTGAGACCCCTATGAAGCATCCAAGCAGAAACAGAAAAGCACTTGGAGAATTGGAATTGGATGAAGGAAGAACGTTCTGAGCTAGAGTGGAAAAGCTTGGTACCATCAGCATAACAGGCACCATGGACTATTGTGTGCTTACATGGGGCTAAGGTATCTAGAGAGACAAGCATACAGGATTAATACAGCATACAGCATACAGGGATCTCAACCAAGAAGGAGAGGACAGATTAGAACAGCAAACAGGTAGGAAGAGAGTAAGTCAATGGAATCAGTGAGTTCTTAGATATAAAGGTAATCATGTAGAAAGTAATCAACTGAATTCAAGACAGCAGAGGAGTCAAGAAAGATGGAGCAAAATATATATTTTTGGAACTGGCACTGCTTTCGGGTTTTGCTACTCGCGCATGTGAGTTGCACTACATCACGCTTCGCGCATGCGCACAAGCACCAAATCACACTGCACACCTGCGCAGATACCACACTTCAGGTTGCGGGCTTTTCATGTTGCGAATGGGCCTCTGGAACGGATCCCGTTCACAACCAGAGGTACCACTGTATTTCCACTGACTTTTGCTTTGCTTTCAAATTATCTATTCTCTGGTTAGTGAAATGTACAAACTCTGAATCATGGTATATAACAAACAATGGTTAGTTAAACAAGCCAGTTTCATAAGATATGTTTTGGAGTTGTTTAGCAGTTAACCGCTGTTTGTTGTAAATCACAATCCCTGTTTTGTACGTTAACACTAAGCCAAGGATTTGTTGAAAGCAGAAAGCATGCCTACACTTGACAGAAGTCCTTCCCTGACTGCATGGAAGGAAAGGGAAGCTTATGAGTTTCCTTTCCTTGGTCTTATGGAGGCTCGTCCACACAGAACTAAAGCATTGTGTGAATGTGGTCAATGAAAGCAAAAAGTAACTAAGCGAAAACGGAGTGTCAGTTTTCAAAGCAGTAGGAAGGAGGGCGTATCTTAAATCATAGTTACAGTCATACCTCCACTTACATATCCCTCCGGTTACGTAAACTTCGGGGTACGTAAGCGGCAAACCTGGAAGTATATTTTTGAGTTTTTGCCACGTGCGCAGAAGCGGTCTTTCCGGTTGTGAAAACCTCAAGATCTGGCCGGATCTCCAGAACGGATCCCATCTACAACCGGAGGTACCACTGTATCTCCTTCTCAAGTGGGAGACACAGTGGGTCTGCTAACAAATGAAGTTTATATGGTGCACATGGAACGCCAACTGTTTACCTACCAGTTATGAGTAGGAAGATTTGTACATGAATTACCTTCTGAACCAGGCTCCTCTTTTGCATCTGCTTGAGTATCGTCAGATTTCGTTCCAGGGCCATCTGCCTGCCCTGTGGAGTTCTGCTCTGGCAGGGGGCTTGAGTTGCTGCTGTTCTCTTGTTTAATTGGTGAAGCATCAGCTATGGAACTCTGGTTGCTGTTATCATCTGTAAATAAGGGACAGGCTTGGTGAAAGTGATGAACATTCCCAAAATTGTATTTACACGTTAGGGGCTGCTGACCTGCCAAGCCCTCCACCCCTTTCCACCTCACCCAACTCCCCCATCCCCTCACTTCTTCAGCCTCTCATGGCTCCTTTTGCCCCCCCCCCATCCCTTCCAACCGCTGCCTCTCACAACTCCCCACACCCCTGTCTATACACTCACTCACTCACTCTTGCTGCTATTCCCAATCCCCTCACAGCTCACTCCATTCCCAACCACCACTCATGGAGGAGAGGGGGTGAAGAGAATAAAGTATTCTGTAGTAACCTCCTTTTTGGCCCCAAGGCTGCTTGCCTGCCAAGGAAGCTCCTCAACAACCATCTTGCTTTGTGGCTGCTTTCTTCCTCCCCAGCTGCAGGTGCAGAGACCAAAATGGCTGTGTCAGGTATACAATGGCAGTAGAGGAGGGCAGTTTCTGGAAACAGCCCCTGTCTGTCCTGACTGTTCCCCTGCAGCTTATCTTGCTTGTATGCCTGCTTGCTGTTCTGTTGTCATATGGCACTTGACATGCCCACCTATTGGCAGCCAGGCAAACTGCAGGAACGACAACTTTTTTTCTTACGAAAATATTATACAGCAAGATAGTGCATGGCTACATTTCTGACACTTCCCAGTATTCCATATCAAATCCATTCAGTGGTACCTCTGGTTACGTACTTAATTCGTTCCAGAGATCCATTCTTAACCTGAAACTGCTCTTAACCTGAAGCACCACTTTAGCTAATGGGGCCTCCCGCTGCTGCCGCGCCGCCACCGCACGATTTCTGTTCTCATCCTGAAGCAAAGTTCTTAACCTGAGGTACTATTTCTGGGTTAGCGGAGTCTGTAACCTGAAGTGTCTGTAACCTGAAGCGTATGTAACCCGAGGTACCACTGTATCTATGTTGGCAACTCAAACTAGACCAATATAAAGGTTAATTACTTGCGAGATCTTTTTGCAGATCCTTTTAATGTCACAGAAAAGCAACCATGGCTGCCTCTGTTGCATCTAGTTTGTACTTCAAGTATCAATAATCTGTTTACTGACCCTTGCCAGCTGTCTAAATATGCAGAGAAAGCTGAAAGAAGCTGCCTACAGTTTGGGATTTATCCATTTTTTAAAAAGTGGAAGCTTAAGTGATGTACAAGGTATTCTAAATCTGTGGTATTGATGGGGACTTCATACTGGCTAATGTTCAGTACAGTCATGCAATACTTATTATCCTTGTCAAAAATATGACTATATAATATGCTGATGTCACGCTACTCACATTATAGCAAAATTCTCCAAGGAATGGTGGAGGGAGAGAGCAAACATAGTGCGAGCTGGTTCACAATTACAACAAAGGAAAGTGAAGTACTCTTTCCACCCACAAGCACATGTCCTACCTGCTCCACTGCCACAGAATCTGGACATAGAATCATACAATTGAAGAGTTGGGAACCAAAGCTCCAGTGCAGGAATCACAGATAAAGAATCCCTGACAGATGGCTATACAGTCTCTGTTTAAAAGCCTCCATTGACTTGAGAGTCCACCACCTTCCAAGTTAGACTTGTTCCACTGGCAATCAGGTCTTACTATCAGAAAGTTCTCCCTAGTCTTTAGAAGTTTAGAATCTACTTTCTTGTAATTTGAATCCATTGGTTCGGATCCTACCCTCTGGAACAGCAAAAAAACAACTCTGTTCTCTCTTCCATGTGACAACACTATAGATATTTGCAGATGTCTATCGTGCCACCTATCAGGCTTTTCTTCTCCAGGCTAAACATACCCAACTCCTTCAACCATTTCTTAGATGAGCTTTCCTTCAATTCCTTCATCCAAGGAATTTATAAAGATGTTGAACAACACCAGGCCAAGAACAGAACTCTGAAGCAACCACTTGTCACTTTTTTCCAGGATGACGACAAACCACTGGCAAACACTCTTTGGGTTCAGTCGGTCAACCAGGTTCTCCACAAGAATATAATGGAGGACTTTGTTGAAAGCCTTATTAAAATCAAGATGCACTACATTCACAGCATTCCCTTGACCCACCAAACTTTTAAATCATGACTTGTTTTTTCTAAGTGCTTATAGACCGACTGTTTGATTATCTGGTTCTAGAACACTTCCTTGTATTGACATCAAGCTGACCAGCTGGTAGTTCCCCAAGTCTTCTTTCTTCCCCTTTTGGAAGATGGGGACAACACTTGCCCACCTCCAGTCTACAAGTTCTCCATGATTTCTCTAAGCTTATAGTCAGAGGCTCTGAGATTACTTCTGCAAGTTCTTTCGGTTTCCTTGGAAGCAGTTCACCAGGTCCTGGAGATCAGATTTCATTTAAAATAGCTAGGTGTTCCCTTTCCCCCTCTCTTCCTGTCCTGGGGTGCAGTTCCCTCTCTGCATCATTTATTTTATTCCATTAACACCAGGTTGGGCACTGACGTTGAGCAGTTCTGCCTTCACCCTGTCACCCAATAGCATTTTCTCCATATCCGTCATGCAGAGGACCCACTCTTGCTTCAAAGATAGCCAAAAAAGTCACCAATTATTATTTATAACCTCTCTTGCAAGCCTGAGCTTGTTTTGAGCTTTAGCCGCCTGACCTTCTCCCTGCAAGTGCTGGCTAGTCCTTATTTCATGATTTGCTCCTTCTTCCCTTTCTTATACATGCAAGGAATGAACTGCATTGACCATTATTGACAAAAGGACAGTCACAAATACTGGGATGCACAGGAAACACGGCTGCTACGAAAGTTAGTAGCTCCTCATTCATGGAGTAAATGCTTCATCTAAAAAGCCACTTGAAGGAGATCACAGTTATGGAGTAAAATCCAGATGCATCTCCTAAATTGCATCAGACAACGGCATGCACCTAAAATGGCTAGTTCAATCAAATCTGCACCAAGGTAAATGCAGGTAATTAGATTTCAGGCAAATTCATCCTTCATTCATGCCGAAAAACATCTAGTCAGCGCTACATGGCTGTGTATGGATGCACTTAGCCAGAGAGATTTAGACCCACTCCAGATGCCTGAACTTGCTTATAGCAAAGAGGACCAATTCCACTCCACCCTGATTAAGTGCAGCTCTCCTAGGGAAAGGATTCACAACTGAATATGGGGAGATCCATACCTCAGTGGCGGAATGCATGATTTATTTGTAATCCTAATCATGACCAGCTAGAAAAATATGGTAGCAGGTGGTGGAAATGACCCAAGGGTCTGAGATCTTAAAGAGTAGTTACTAGTTATGAGAGACATTGCTGGGTGAGATGAACCAATGATTTGACTCGGCATAAGGACAGCTTCACGTTATGCTCAAATAAAATACAGGGCAACTTAATATAGGTAAGAAAGAGGCTTTGGTCACAGCTACCGACTGAAAAACTCCTCCACGGAGTTTCAACGGT
Organism: Podarcis raffonei; assembly: GCF_027172205.1. Classification (NCBI taxonomy): domain Eukaryota; kingdom Metazoa; phylum Chordata; class Lepidosauria; order Squamata; family Lacertidae; genus Podarcis; species Podarcis raffonei. The sequence goes on from NC_070617.1 coordinate 37,809,739, forward strand.
TCCCCACACTCTTGATGAAAGATGCTGGCTAATAAAAGCTATCGCCTTACCTACTTTGCCTCTCACCAAGACATTCAGAATTGGAAAATTACAGATTCCACTGATGGTAGCCATGGTAACATTTAATGACTCACTTTAAGTGTTAATCTGTCAAGTACATGCTTCTGGAGAGAAAACCTTAATTCTCCAGACTCTCTTTTGTCAGGTTTGAAGGCTTTCCAGGGACACATATTACAGCAGGAAAGCACCCACATGTGACCTAGAATCTCTTCTGACATCAGATGAGAATCTGAAGCAGTATTATTCACAAGGTAACAAAACTGAACCAGAGTGAAACAAGTGCATCAAGTGAGATGAAATGCTGTGTTTCCAAAAACGACATTCCATGTTCTTCAGAACATTGTTACGGTGTGCTTATTTAACTGTTTTTCATGCAAAAAAGGAAGAGTAAATGGATATAGAGTACAGAGAGACAGATTTAAGGGGAAGCATTCTCAACCATGGTCTAGCAACTGGAGAGGTGACCTAGGAAGGCTACACAATCTCTTCAAAAGAAGGCTGAGCAGGCTATTCCTAAAAATGCTTTGAGTCAATATGCCAGAGGGTAGTATCCAAAATAATCTAGAGGGACCGTAAATTCCACTGAGCTTTTATTGCCAGTCAAATATTGCAGTTTCTTCCAGTGCTACCCCTTCCTGAGAGAGGGAGTGGTTTTGCCTGTCTTGGAAGAACTCATAGTGCCTCAGAGGCCCAGCATGATGGAAGAACCAGCCCTTGCTCTCTGCTGGACAGAAGAAAGGCAAATGAATCTCCCAAGTCTCACAAAAGAGCAAGACAAGATTCTCCCAAGCTCACAGCAAGATCAGTGAGACATCCCCATCCTTCTTTTAAGCTAGGAAAAATCTCTCAGGCCTCACACCGACTTTGGAAGTGCTTGAATCGAGGCACTGCCTTGCTGCTTTCAGATCTTATCCAATGTTTTATGCTTTAAAGAAAATTGGGTATGAAACATGTGAATTCAGGAATGTGGGAGATCAAAATTACCGTATTTTTCGCTCTATAAGATGCACTTTTCCCCCTGCAAAAATTAAGGGGAAATGTGTGTGCGTCTTATGGAGTGAATGCAGGCTCCATGGCTTCAGCGATAGCAACGCGAAGCCTCCGAAGCGCAGTGGGAGCACTCCCGCTGCGCTCCGGAGGCTTCATGTTGCTTTTGCTGAAGCCTGGAGAGCGAGAGGGGTCGGTGCGCTCTGATCCCTCTTGCTCTCCTGGCTTTGCTTCGCTGGAGAAGCACTGCACAGCTTTCCCTCTCTGCGCAGCGCCCCTTCAGCGAAGCGGGAGGAGGAATGGAAGGGGCTCCGCTTCTCCTGCCGCTTCGCTGAAGGGGCGCTGCGCAGAGAGGGAGAGATTTTTTTTTCTTGTTCTCCCCCTCTAAAACAAGGTGCGTCCTATGGTCGGGTGCGTCCTATAGAGCAAAAAATACGGTAATTATCACTCAGCAAATGCTTTATTTAATTTGCTTCAAGCTTCATTTCAACTTATGGAAACAATGCTAAATTTCCTTCCCTTACACCTTACTTATCAAATGATATTTCTCCTTTCTACTGCTGCATTTTCTATGCCAGACGAAAGCCAACCAGCATTACCAAACCTACCAGCACCAATTCAACACAAAGCCAGCCTGAAAAATTCTCTCTCTGAAGCAGCCGCTGCCCAGCAGCCTTTTAGATTATACTGTTTAATCTGCTAAACCAGGCATAGGCAAACTCCGGCCCTCCAGGTGTTTGGGACTACAATTCCCATCATCCCTAGCTAACAGAACCAGTGGTCAGGGATGATGGGAACTGTAGTCCCAAAGATCTGGAGGGACGGGGTTTGCCTATGCTTGTGCTAAACACTTCAAAAAGTGGTCCACAACTGTGTCTGGTGATACTAGTATCAGGAGGGACCCCAGATCTCAGCCATGCCCATGTGGGTTCTATTATATAGCCAAACACTAAACCAATGTTGGTTATCAATCATGTGGAAGTCAAGGGCCATGTCTGGAGGCCCCTCTTCCGCACCACACCTGCAGCTGCTGAAGCTGGTACTGTCTTCCTGCTCTACTCACCATTCATATCCATCATCCCAGGAGAAGAGCTGTTCTCTGGAGTAGTAACCTCAGATCCACACTTTTCATCTTTACCTTTTTTCTTGTTCTTGGTTTTCTGAGAAGGGGGAAAAAATAAGTCATGAAATCGTGTGGCCTCCACTGCAAGGTCCAGTGATCAGGGATTTGGTACTTTTACCCATTCAACCAAGGTTCAATTCCCAGTTACTAAATATGATTTGTTTTATGAACTGAAACTTTAGTTTAAGCATCTCTTGTATAATAGTGCAAACCAAGCATCCCTCAGTGCCACTGATTTTAATCAATTAATGACATACTGTGGTACCTCTGGTTACAAACGCTTCAGGCTACAAGCTCTGCTAACCCAGAAGTAGCTGCTCCTGGTTGCAAACTCCGCACCAGGATGCAAATGGAAATCGCGCGCCAGAGGCATGTGCGCAGCGGGAGGCCCCGTTAGTGAAAGCACGCCTCAGGATAAGAACGATTTCAGCTTAAGAACGGACCTCCAGAACAAATTAAGTTCGTAACCAGAGGAACCACTGTACTGATATCAAAGAAACAGGATCCAAGATGGTGTTGCCCAGTGGTTTTCAACCAGAGTGCCTTGAATGATGGTCAGGGGTGCCGCAGGCAATACTGGCCTGTCCCTCTTTTCTTCCCTCCCTCCTCTGATGCCCTCTCACATCTCTGCCTCCCAAAGGCTTGTGTGGCTGTTTGTTGTAGCAGCCATGGCTACAAGTTCCCCAGGCAAATGGTGCCTCTGGGGCTGGTTCCCAGGTCGCTGTGGGGCAGTTTGAGGAGGCACCTCTATTTGGGGTGGGGCAGATCAGAGACCAGGGACGGCAGCATTAGCTGCCCGGAGGACTCCCAAGGAGACGGAAGGGGAGAGGAGGGAACTGGACTAGATGTCCCTCAGAGTCCTTTTCAGCTCTACAATTCTATGCAAGTATATGAATTCTCCTTCAGCCGTGACAGCTGTGGGAAAGGTTGTCCAATTACATCCTGTTGAAGATGCTTGTGATTATCAATGCTGATTTTCCAGTCTGATGAGACCAAGGTGTATTAATTTAAATTTATTTAATTTAAACTGAGGAGGAAAAACCTATTGGGGGGGAACCAATGTTTGACTCAAGCTTCTGATCTGTACTTCACACAACTTCCTAAGTTAAAAGTACAATTAACATATTTTATTTACAACTGGGAAAATCCTAACAAGGAAGGTATATATATATATATATATATATACACACACACACACACACACACACACACACACACTCTTTAGAAAATGATACAGAATATATTGCTTAGAACTCTTTGATCATAATTTGAGTTAAACTGCATGTGTCATACCAGTTAAAATACATATGCAGTCATACCTTGGTTGATGAACACCTTGCGACTTGAATGTTTTGGCTCCCGAACGCAGCAAACCCGGAAGTGAGTGTTCCGGTTTGCGAACGTTCTTTGGAACCCAAACGTCTGACGCAACTTCCGATTGGCTGCAGGAGCTTCCTACAGCCAATCAGAAGCTGCGCCTTGTTTTCATGTTTTGGAAGTTGAACAGACTTCCAGAACGGATTCCGTTTGACTTCCGAGGTACGGCTGTAATTATTTCAAATCATGGATTTCTGATCATGTCACTGTATTTGCAAAAAAACCTGGACAATGTCACTTTCCTGCAGACTAATGCCAAAATATTTTGGGTCAAAGGCCATAACTTAGAAGTTACTTTGCATGCAGAAGGTTCTGGATTCAATCCTCCACATCTCCAGGTAGGGCAAAAAGAGAACCTTGCCTGACATCCTGGAGAACAGCTGCCAGGCAGCATGGACAATACTGAGCTAAATGGACTAATGATCTGAGTCCGTATAAGGCAGCTTCCTGTATTCCTAAAACTCCAAATACTCTTCTCCACTGTGAGATGGGAAATAAAACTACACATTTTCACAACTCATAGCAAAAACTGCAGAGCTTGACTAATTAAAACATATATTACTATTTAAATCTCTCTTCTGCTCTTCCTCCAAATAGTTCAGGACAAGGGACATGGTGCTGCTTCTTTTCCCCCCCAAAGGCTGCATCAACAGAAGTCTAGTGACCAGATCAAGGTAGTAATAGTATCACTTAAGTCTGCCTTGGTCAGACCCCACCTGGAGTACAGGTAACTCCCCATTTATGCACTGGTTACATTCCAAGGCCCCACATGTTTAAGTGAAATTGTGTATATTTGAAACATAATTGAAAAAGCCGTCAAAAACCCTGCCCCGCCCCTTTCTCTGATGTATTTGTGTTATTTTCAGGATTGGCACAATGCACACATGCATAGTCACACATATCTTGGACGTGCCTAAAATAGTCTCTGCCTGTACTGTGTCCAGTTCCGGGCACCACAATTTAAGAAGGATATTGACAAGCTGGAATGTATGCAGAGGAGGGCAACCAAGATGATCAAGGATCTGGAAACCAAGCCTTATGAGGAACGGTTGAGGGAACTGGATATGATTAGCCAGGAAAAGAGGAGACTGAGAGGAGATATGATAGCTATCTGATGGGCTGTCACATAGAAGATGGCACAAGCTTGTTTTCTGCTACTCCAGAGAGGAGGACCCAAACCAGTGGATTCAAATTACAAGAAAGGAAATTCTGCCTAATATTAGGAAGAACCTTCTGAATGTAAGAGCTGGTCAACAGTGGAACCGACTACCTCAGAAAGTCAATGGAGGTTTTTAAACAGAGGTTGGATGTCCATCTGTAAGGGATTCTTTAGCTGCAATTCCTGCCTTGGAGGCAGCTGGACTAGATGAGTCTTGGGGTCCTTCCAAATCTACAATTATATGATTCTGTAGTCATCCAATGAACTTTGCAGCGGAGAGGAGCATGAAACTGGCTTAAGAAAGGAATGTAAGACTAGTGAGGTAAGTTCAGAGAAATAAAGGACAGGTTCAATGTGATTCTGAAGCTTACACCTGCCATAGCTTTCTTGCTCTAGGTTTCCATTTCCAAGCCCACAATTTGTTGTAATCCAATCTCTCTATCACTGGATTTTAAAAATAAAACATAAATATACATTTTACATACTTTATGAATGTAATTATATCTATATCTCACAGTCTTTTGAATGCTAGAGTTCAAGCAGCTTGTTCCTTCTATAGGAAAACCACTTTTAATGCACTTAATTCTGGTCAATATGTTTTACAGAAAGTTGTGGATGAAATTCTAGGACGTTATATAAAATATACTCTATTTTAACATGTTTGTATTTAACTCAGATTTAATTTACTCTTTTATAGTTTATTACACAATTTTAAATGAATAATTAAGATATCCGATTTGGGGCAGGGGGAGTATTCTTATATACGCTGGTGCAGACAACAATAAGATCAACGTGAAACCACAAACCTAATCAGATGCTACATGGAGCACCATCCATTCCCTCAAATGCTAACAGCGCTACAGAAGCTAAAAAAAACCAAGTGAGGGATGATAACATCAACCGTGTGAAAAATCCATGTATGAAAAAGGATGCTGCATTTTCAATTAGAAGGTGACGTAATTGGTCTCCTAGGAGAAAGTGACAGATGCACTACTCTCAAAGCACACACAGTGCCTGCGGAGAGAATGAGAAGCCAGATGCTTGAAAGGGGGCAAAGAGAGGGGCAGGGCTCAGAGATGAGAGCATTAGGGTCAGGCAACACTCTAAAAAATTACAAGCAGATGGCCAGATGACAGCCTATCGCTACAGAAGGCATTGACTCCATGTTGGGGGTTTTGCTCTTTCCCGCATTTGTGTATGTCTGTTGAGACAAACAGGTGAAAATGTTGCAGTCACACAAGCACCATAGCTATGCAATCAGTATTGTAGACACAGCCTACAAAATGATTAAAGGATGCAATTTTCAACACTGCAATTGCTAAACGCCTCTGCATAGACAGAATAGCAATAATGAAAAATGGAGGGTATCTTTCAAGGAAACTTTTGACTTTAAAATAAACTTTCCATGATGCTAATGTATCATTAATTGTAAAGTTGCATGTTAGGTACCAGTTCTGGAGATCTCATAGCCAGTTTAAAAAAAATAATACATTAATAAAGTGGTTATAATTACAGCAAACAGTCATTCTGATGCAAGCATTCCAATTAAGCGCTGACACTAGGCAATACAATATTTTGCAAGTTTCATTCCACCAGGAATTCTTTTTAGCTTCTGATATTTTAAAACACATGACTAGACAGAAGCCCAAAAGGAAGGGAAAGATGTGCTCCCATTATTCCTATTTAGACACACGCAAACTCAAGCCTAATCAAGAGGCTATGTGTTTTCTAGCTTTTTTTCACAACTTGGTCAATCTTCTTGTTTTCTTAAGATTATTATGCATTTCCTCCAGTTATATGCAAGGCATATTGAAACCAGTGTTCAAAATTAAGCCGTCGCCAGTAGTTTTTGCAACTCAAGAGTACCACCTGGCGACCAAGCTGAGATTTCCAGTAGCCTGAAATAAATCTCCACTGCAAAAGAACTAGGGCAGCTGTTATCATCCCCTTTTGTATGCTACTTCCCTGAAGCCTTCTGATATGCGCAAGAGACTCCACTGTGGTACTGCTTTCATAAGTAAACAAACTGTAAAGTATCCCACCCACGCCCACCTCTCTTAATTGTGGTGTCCAATTAAGAACTGCTATTAAACATGTGAAATTAACAATGTGTCACTGAACTGTGTATTAGTTCATGTATTTAAAAATAAAAAAATAAAAAGTGCTGCTGCATTTGGAGGGGGGCAGATGGCAACTAGCCGTGCTGTTTTTGCCCCTGTAAGCCAGGTTCCATTCGGCTCCTGGCTTTTATATCTCAGTTTCTAACACTGCTTGAAATACTTACATCATCTACCTTGGGCTCTGTTACTGGTACCCATTTGTAAATCCTGAGGGATGTGTCACCAACTGTCACCCATTTCTTCTCCCTACAAAAAGATAACACATGTTAGTTTCAAAATAGCACATTAAAAAGTGACGTGGAAGTATATATTGTGGAAGGTCTGCAACAACCTATTCAAATTGGTTGTATGTTCTCTAGGGACCTGAGAACATACGATGATGTGTAGAGTTGTCTGCATTTAATACAGGAGACATGCTATCTTTAAAAACCAGCAGATACTTCTGCCATTTTGAGGGTTCTTGTTGGCACAGCCCAACAAGCAAAAGTGACAAAGCGAGCGAGAGAGAGATCTACCCATCCAGAGAGCACATGCACTGCACACAATCTTTTGGTCATTTAGTATGTCACAACAGCAGATAATATCTAATTTGAGGGGAAACGTAACCGAAATCAATTTTAAGTGTTTCTCAAAGTATAAAGGTATACCAACTAACTCCAAATTCCTAGAGACAGGAATACCACATGGCAGCGTATGTACGCCCTCCAATCCCCTCTGCAAAATCCAAGCAGCTGGTGGCAGCTGGAGAGCTTTTCTACAATGGGAGGCTGTCAGGCTTAGAAAGGAAACTTTTGGAAGGATACATGACACATGAAACTCAAATGCTAAACCAGAGCTTGCCAGTTCAGGCAAATGAGCAAGCCCTGCTATGCCTCAAACCAGGTAACCACTTCACGTGAGGCACCCAAACCAAAAACTGCTCACTCTTCACTCAATCAATGCCAAACCACTGTCTTGTGTTATGTCTGAAGCACCCCATTAAATTTCCGTATGATATAGCACACATACACGTACAGTTAACTGGAACTCAACTCCTTGCAAGTCCCAGCAAGTATGAGTAACAAAAGCAGCTACACTGGAAGGGGATAAACAAGATTCCCTGGTGGGCCAGAAGTATTAATCTGTAGAACAGAATGTGAGAGGTTTAATGGAATTTTAAGGACAACAATAGAATGGAAAGAGGTCCAAATTATCTTTTTATCATTTCTGTGATATCACAAAGCTTGTTTTTGTTTTTAAATAAGAGACACTTATGAAAATTAGCAGCAATCCCTCCATAGCTTTATTTCACCTACTAGCTATTCATCATAGAGAAAAGGGTGAAGACAAAGACTATCTAGAAACAGGGGCCATCCACATCATAAAAGTGTATAGTGTCTTACAGCAGCATTTCTTACAATGGTGTTTCTGAAAACATGTATTTTATATATTAACATTCTGATCCAAGAGAGCCATTCTCCATTCCTAAAGCTCAATGATCTGAAATGTTTATCAGAAATCCAATGCACTGACCTACTACTGAAAGAAAGAAAATCACTAAAGTAGAACGCACTCTAAATTTGAGTTCTAAACGTAATTTGTTATTTAACAAAATTTATAGACCGCTTAATAAAAAAAGAGCTCTTCAGCAGTTTACATAAGGCTGCATGTGTAATGTAATTAAGAAATTAAGCCAATGGAAGAAGGAACCTATCGCTGTTCTCTTGAACACAAGACACCTGTGTGTTTCTAGTTATAAAACAACATTTAAATGGAATCTGTTCCACAATGTATTAGAGATGCTGCATTTGAAAACCAAAAGTTCAATATACCTGTTAGCATCTCAAAGCAGCCACAAACAGCATCTTCACTCGATCAACTGTAGAATACAGGAGGAAACCTATGTTAGTATTTTTTAAAAAAAAATATCTAGAGTGAAAGTTATCCCTGATATTTGAGAGTCTTCATTTAATTATGTTGATTTGACGAAACTCTATTTGGCCCAAGAGACACATTCCCTTGTGGGCGACAATCTGGGGGTCACCTGCCAGTGCAAGGGGGAGCTATTTTACCCATTGGCTAGTCTACACACTCACACATCCCTCTCTATCTTCCTTCCAGGTAAGCAGAGGACATTATCAGAGCTCCAGGACACATTTCAGCCAGGCAAAAACACTCCAGAAGGAGATGAAGAAGGGGCAGTGAACAGTGTGGCTAGGAAGAGTGACACGGGCCTGGAGGGTCACATTTGGCCCCCAGGGTAGAGGTCCCCCACCACTAATGTAGGTGATCAAGAGCACTGAACTCAGGCCTACATATGTTGAAAAAAAACAAGATTTAACAAGCTGCCTGAGATGTGCCCAGCAGACTAACGTCTTCTTCTTTGAGTATCCCATGCCTCTCAGTACAAACCTCTTACGAAACTTCCTTAAGATTCAAAAGCAGTTTCCCATTGCTTTATTAAGAAATACAAGTCCAAAGTCCCCTTGAGCATGCAGTGTTAGCTGCACGGTTCTTTGGGTTTGGGCCAAGGGACAGAAAGCTTGAAGAAGCAGGGAATGTGGGAATAGAGATACTGGTAAGGATATGGAATAGAAACACTATGTCCCAGTACAGTCATACCTCAGAAGTCAAACAGAATCCGTTCCGGAAGTCTGTTCGACTTCTGAAACATTCGACTTCCAAAGCGTGGCTTCTGATTGGCTGCAGGAAGCCGCGGAAGCCCCTTTGGACGTTCAGCTTCCAAAAGAACATTCGAAAACTGGAAAACTCACTTCCGGTTTTCGATCATTCCGGAGCTAAAACGCTTGAACTCCCAAGGTGTTTGGGAGCCGAGGTACGACTGAACAGTATGTCCTATTCAGCCACTATGACAGCTTACAAATTTTAGCAAAAAGATAATTAGTTCCTCCAATTTAGCAATGCTGCTTCACAGGCCTGTCCTTCAAAAAGCAGTATCTAATTGGAAGCATTCTATTTTAATTACATAGTTCCCCATTCTACAAACATTTTTGATATACCAAAATCTGCATGGGGTAGCATGCATGGAATAGGGCTTGCTCAGCGCAATATGGATTATAATTTGTATGAATGATACTTAGGGATGTATGTGCCTTCTGTAATCTTGAATAATAAAGAAAAAACAGGGAAAATCAGCAGTTTCTTCCAGCAGGATTAGAATTCTACTTCACATAGGCTGCTATCTGATCTGTTTTACTATTTCCCATGACTACTTAAGATGGGTATTTCTTCTTTTTACCTACCATCACCATCAGTATTTTAAAATTAACACTTTCTAATATTTTTTCCTCCCTCTAAGCATTTCACTTGGCAGTAGTACCTCTGTTTCTTAGTTTATCTCAACCTTTCTCTATTGTGTTGTGAATGGCCTATAAGGGGGCACAATGACATTTGTTTTCTTCCAGGGAAGCTGGATGAGGCCAGCTAGGGTCAGGGACTGCTATACTTGTGGATAAAGATTTTGGGGGGTGCACTAGGATTAGGTATGCAGCAGTGCAAACAGATTGGGTTGCATCTCTTTTGCACAGAAGCTGACCCCCATAGATCTGGTTAACTGCACCACACCATTTCAGCAGACTAGCCCAATGATTTTTCACAACTTGGTCAAATTAAGCTTCTTTAAAATCGGGGCATGTTTTAATCTCAAGTTCAGTTATGCATAAAAAGTGACATACTTTTCTAGTTTAACACATTAACTTAATATGGACCTAAGCAAAAGGTAGATTAATATAAAAATCCTTCTACAAACTGGTTATGGACACAAGCCAGAGTAAATTAGATATGCCTAAGCATCACTCACATCAATATGATTAAGCACATTGTTAAACACAACTATTTCTACTAGTAATAGGATCACCTGGTTTCTCTGGCCTGCGCCATGCATACAGATATCAAATAAAAAGGTGCACATAACACATACACATGAGAAATACTCAACAGACTTTGGCACTCAAATAAATCATTTTCATCATAGGTTGCCTTCAAGGCCCTATTTAACCTCATGCCTAAGATACGACTTTAGAGTTTTCAAAGCTATAGCGTATCCATCTGATAAATAGAAGGGTGCATCGCCGACACAGATGCACACCTTGAATAAGCAGAAATCCAGAAATCCATGTGCCTCAGAAGGAAAAAAATATTTCTCTAATCATCAAGCCACAGACAATCAACACCATCAAACCACATGAATACTGAACAATAAACCTTTCTGTCTCAAGCAGATGTTTGACTGGAGGCTGAAGAAATCGGTGTCAGTAGCCAGGCTGATTGAGAAGGACTTGTCTGTTCTCAACAGTTTAGGACTGAATGAATGCAGAGAGCGATCCAAACACCTGAACCATCAAAGGTAGCCAATGACTGCTAAAACTACTGGGTTCCCCAAGTTTGCCAGCATTCATTAATCACACTTGGTAATAGCAATGGAATAACTTTTTGTAGAACATTTTGCCTGCAACAACCTTCCAGTGAGAGATATATGTATATGCCTGGTCTGTTTTGTTATTTACTGTACCCAGCGTATTATAATAATAATAATAATAATAATAATAATAATAATAATAATAATTATACCCCGCCCATCTGGCTGAGTTTCCCCTGCCACTCTGGGCAGCTCCCAACCGAGTGTTAAAAATAATACAGCATTAAATATTAAAAACTTCCCTAAACAGGACTGCCTTCAGGTGTCTTTTAAAAATAGGATAGCTGCTTATTTCCTTGACATCTGATGGGAGGGCGTTCCACAGGGCGGGGGCCACTACTGAGAAGGCCCAATGTATGTTGGGACCCAGTGCCATACCACACAAAGTGTCCTCAGCAATAGCAAGCTTGAAGTCTTCAATACAGTGCAGCACACAGAAGTCATGTAAAGACATTAAATTTCATGCCAACAATCTTTCATCTCAGAATACAGAAATATCCACCAACCCTTCACTGCACATTAGTAAAGGTTTGTACATTTCTTCTTGTTCTTGTTCCCCAATGGAAAAAAATAGGGGGGCCCTACATTGTTCATCTGAAGAACAAGATCTACATAAACTTGTGACATGAACAATCCTTTTAAGGATCTGACTAGGTTTCCCACAGCGACTGGAAGGCTGCTATGTCAGGATTGAAGTCTGCAAAATTTCTATGGCTTTCCCCATCACTCTGCTCTTGGAGGAATGAGCCAGTGTGATCACCTGTGCACAGTTGCTATGACAACAGAAGATGCTGGCAAAAAAGTTTCACTTGACTTATTTGTTAAACAAGAAGCAAGGCTCCAATTTTCTCTTCTCCACACTTTTGGCAAAGAACGACAAAAGGAAACAAGACGCACACTTGCCTTGAAAAAACAAATGGAGCATCAAGCACCCAGCTACAATGATGCTGACAATGAGCATCACCATCTCTCCCTGCATTATGTTAGGCTCCTAAAAGTGCGTGCCAGCGATGTGCATTTTCTTAAGCGCACAACAAAAGCATTATTCCTAGAACTTTGTACTATCATTAAGACTACAAGGCTGGCACTGTTTCGGCTTTTCAACACAATGGCTTGGATTTCTATTTTGAATTCCTCTTCTCAGTCTGCATCAGAAAAGACACTTTTTAGCTATTTGCCCATTGCAATTTGAACTGGACTGCTCACAAACATCACAGCTTTTAAAACTGCAATCATCCACTCTGGGAAGAAAAGAAGGATACTAACCAATTTTTCTGTATTCTGCTTGTTTATAATATATACCTAAAGAAGAACTATTTTATCCAACACAAAACCCCTGAATCCAATGATTTCTGCTTTTTATGAGCTGTGCATTGGTGTAACAAAAACTCAATCACATTGTTTTACAAAATAAGCCTGTCTTGAATTACATTCATACTATGTGATCTGATCCAAAAATACCAAACTGCACACTGATTGCCTATTGTGCTTCAATAACCATTTCGCTGTATTGTTTAGCTGTGCCACAATGATTTTCACAATAAAAACTACACAAAAACCCCACAAAAGAATAAAATGCTAAAACGTTGTAAAGATTTAACAAAAGAGGGCAATTCTACCAAGGTTACAACCTTTAATTATATAATTTCAAACAAATTCAAGTAGCAATTACACCCTCCCTGTATAGCTCCACTCAGATTTTAGAATTAAACAATACAAGCTGGAACCAATGTGATTTGTAGCACAAAACTAAAAATCTTTAAAATACGTTCACTTGGTTGACCCATTCCCATTAAAATATCGGAACACATACGCATTCTAAACTTTACCTAGGATTTCAAGATTTCCTCTGAAATATGTGAAAAGCATTTAAATCAACCATTCACACCTCAAGTTGCATGAGGATTTTGAAAGAAAGATGGGAATCCAAGTCACATCTGATGTCTGCCTATTCACCATAATATACTCTCCCTTCTGAATTAATAATAAAATAAAAAAAGGAAATACCCACAGATCACAATTCACAAAGCATGTTGTTCTCTTTCTCACCAACCAAACAAAAGCGCAAGGGAGCCAAGCAGAAGCAGTACTACACTTCAGGGGGTATCAGAAAGAAGGTGCACAAGGATAAAAGGAGCTAAAACAGCAAATGATCATTGGAGTGTGCAGAAGAGGGATCTGCCCACCAAGAGGATAGTGGGAAGGTGCTGCCATGCACATTCTAATAAATATGTTGTGTGAATAGCCACAGAAAGCAGTAGCACGTACACTGAACAAAGTGATGGTAAAGAGTGTCTGTAAAATTCATGGTAGGGAGAAGAGTACACGAGATACTTGCAAAGGCTACAGCACAGTCATAGGCCCCAGATTCAGTCTCTATCCAGTTTAAAGGATCTCAACTGCAAGGGGGAAAACTCTGCCGAAGACACTGAAGAGCCGGTCCTGGGCTAGATATATAAAAAATTGAATGACTGGTCTAAGAATGTTTCAAATCTAGGTCAAGGGGCAGTTGGGAGGGGAAGAGGTCATATTGGGTTCAAAGAGGAAAGAAGAGCTTGGAGAGTCCTCCTCTGCCTGCTGCCAGATTCAGCCGAACAGGATGTGGAATGGTGAATATCGATCTATCTCACACAAGAGGGAGCACGCACAGCAAGTGGGTGTGGGAAGCAGCACTTGGGAAAATATACAGTGAGGACAAGAAGAAAGTTGACAGGAAGAAGATGCTTGCATGGAGGTCAACCAAGGAATCCATCCCAAGGCATTTGCCAAATGAGTTTATGGCTAAAGGGGCAGTGAAGAGAAGAGAGACAGGTGGAAGGAAATACATAAGACCAAGGGAGAGGTTTAAGAAGATCTAACAGTGAAAAATGGGGGGGGGGGGCTAGACATGGGTAAAGAAAACCTTAAAATAATTACAATGGAGGAAAATAGGAAGAAATTAGGAAGGGGAAAGACCCAGGTATCTGTAAAAGAAACGGCACCAAAATTGCGGGTGGCGCTGTGGGTAAAAGCCACAGCGCCTAGGGCTTGCCGATCGAAAGGTTGGCGGTTCGAATCCCCGCGGCGGGGTGCGCTCCCGTCGTTCGGTCCCAGCGCCTGCCAACCTAGCAGTTCGAAAGCACCCCCGGGTGCAAGTAGATAAATAGGGACCGCTTTCTTGTGGGAAGGTAAACGGCGTTTCCGTGTGCGGCTCTGCCTCGCCAGGGTAGCTTCGTCACGCTGGCCACGTGACCCGGAAGTGTCTGCGGACAGCGCTGGCTCCCGGCCTCTAGAGTGAGATGAGCGCACAACCCTAGAGTCTGTCAAGACTGGCCCGTATGGGCAGGGGTACCTTTACCTATGATACAGAGGGACAGGGATAGCTCAGTCCATAGAGAATGAGACTCTTAAACACAGGGTTGTGGGTTCAAGAACCCCACATTGGGCAAAAGATTCCTGCATTGCAGGGGGTTGGACTAGATGACCCTCACGGTCTACTTTGCCATTCTATGATTCTATGAAGTTAACCAAGGAGTTGAGGGTGGGGTTGCTGAGCAAAAACTATCCAAGGGTAAGGGGTGGGACAAAAACCCAAGCGACTGGGGGGGGTGAGAGAAGGACAAAGAAATATATGCATAAGAAACTGAAGTCAGAAAAAGAACCCAAAAAAGAAAAAGGAGGTGCCTGGGGGACTTCTAGCTGACCACAAGGGGAAGACCCCAACAAAGGGGAGGGGGTCCAAGAAGTAAATCTGCAAGGCTACCTTGGAGGGAGTCTCACTAACCAACTCTTGGGGATCTATAGAAAGAAGACAACCAATAAGGGACACAGCACCAAGGGGGGGGAAGGGGGAAAGCCAAGGGAAAAGGAGATGGGAGGAAAGCCCTGAGGATGTGGGGTCGCTGCTGCGGTGTCTGCTCAACTTATGTGCAAGAGGGGAGAAGCCTCCCAAGAGGGCGCAGGTGGGAGGAGCCCCCAAGCTGCCTTGGGGGGAATAGATGGGGTGGGAGGAAGGCGACTCAGGAGGGAAAGCACTAAGGGGTCTGTACTAGGAAATGGGTGGGGGGGGGAGTCTGGGGGTTTAGCAATGAGCGGGCGGAGGGGCGAAAAGGAGAAAGCCCTGAAGGGGATCTGGTGGAAACTGAGGGAGGGGAGAGATAGAAGACATGTTGGAGGGGGGGTAAGACATATTGGGGGGGGAAAGATGAGTAGGCCCCATGTGTGGGTGTGGGTGTTTTCACAATGGGCCTCCCACCCACCTACTCGGAGGCAAGGAGAAATGTTGGCCTGTCTGGGAAGGGAGGGAGGGAGGGGGGCGCCGACACCCCCGCGCCGCCCCTCTTCCTTTATCCCCTTTCTCCTTCCCTCACTCCACACGCCCCCCCCTTAAAAAAATAAATCTCGAGACAAAAACAAAGCCTCCTCCTTCTCCTCCCTGCGGCTCAGCCTCGCTCACCATTTGCGCACTTTCTCGATGGCCGCCATCACCCGCTTGATATCATCCTTGGCGCGGCTGCGGGTCTCGGCCCGCACCGACCGGCCCGACATGCTGCCGCCGCCGCCGCCGCGAGGGAGAGCCCGGACTCCGGCTGGCTGGCTGGCTGGCGCGCTCCCTCCCTCCCGCGCTCGCTGGCTCCCTCTCGCACTGTTGGGCCCGCACCGGCAGAGGCTGGGAGCGGGAGGAGGAGGAGGAGGCGGAGGCGGAGGCAGCTCCGTCCTCGCTCGGCTCGCTCCGCGGCAGCGCCCCCGCACGCACGCACGACGGAGGCGCCTTCGCTGGCTCCGCCCCGGAGGGAGGGAGGAGGAGGAGGAGGCGAGCCGAGCGGGGAACTGCGCAGGCGCCAGCTCGGCGGACGCGCGCCCGCGCGCCCTTAGCTCCACCCCCAAGGCGAGGGGGCGGGGACGCGGCTGGGGCGGGGGGAGGGGCGTTCCCGCGCTTTTGTCCTCTGAGGGAAGCGGCGCTGCGCCGCAGCTCCGTGTGAGGCGAGCGCTCTTGCCCGGGCGCGGCGATGCCTGCGCTGTCCTCCGAAAGACTGGGGCACGCAGAGGCAAACTCGGCCCTCCAGATGTTTTGGGACTGCAACTCCCATCATCCCTGACCACTGGTCCTGTTAGCTAGGGATGATGGGAGTTGTAGTCCTGCACTTGGGGGTTTCCTCCCGCCGCCCACCCCCCTTGTCTCCCACCTGGCTACTTCCAGGTGGATGAGTTTACCTCAGCATTTATTTATTTCCTTCATAAAATTTATACACATCTATTGTAAAACAAGATCAAACCTCTCCATTCAAGAAGATCAAACCTCTCCATTCTGAAGGAAATCAGCCCTGAGTGCTCACTGGAAGGAGAGATCGTAAAGCTGAGGCTCCAATACTTTGGCCACCCCATGAGAAGAGAAGACTCCCTGGAAAAGATCCTGATGTTGGGAAAGATGGAGGGCACAAGGAGAAGGGGACGATAGAGGACGAGATGGTGGGACAGTGTTCTCGAAGCTACAAACATGAGTTTGACCAAACTGCGGGAGGCAATGGAAGACAGGAGTGCCTGGCTTGCTCTGGTCCATGGGGTCACGAAGAGTCGGACACAACTAAACAACTAAACAACAACAATTGTAAAACAAACACAAACACAGACGGTCTCAAAGCGGGTTCACAACAAGGGGCTGCTTCATGTGGTGCCTGTTTTGCTTTTAAATGCACCTGGCATTGTCCCTGTATCCTACTGAATTTTTTATTTTTCACTCAGTTTCTTGTTACATACATCCTTGCCTTAAGATTTTTGTACGGAAGGTAACTGATGAATGAACTAAAATAATACCTAGATCTGGGAGATTTGTGCTGTATAGAAACTGCTTGTCAAGTCACTTTAATAAGTATGCAGATTAACTGTGTCCTTTGAGGCAGTGGTGTAGCATGGTTTGCCAGGGCCAGGCAAGTATTTTGCACCCGCTAACCCAGGCTCATTCATGGTTCCTTGTCATCCTGGGGAAAAGTGACCAGTGGGATGCTGCAGGGTTCTGTCCTGGGCCTGTTGTTGTTCTACATCTTTCTAAATGACTTGAATGAAGGAACTGAGGATGTGCTCATCAATTTTGCAGATAATGCCAAGCTTGGGGGTGCGTAGCTAATGCCTCAGACAGAATCAGAATTCAAAATGACCTTAACAGATTGGAGAACTGGACCCAAACTAACAAAATGAATTTCATGAGGGACAAATGTAGGGTTCTGCACTAAGGCAGGAAGAACCAGATGCACAAATATAGGGCGAAAGACACCTGGCTTACTAGCAGTGCATGTGAAAGGGACCAAGGGGTCTTGGTGGACCACAATCTTAACATGAGTCAAGAGAGTGATGCAGCTAGGTGTCCCCTTACCACCTCTTTTCCTATCATGGACTGCAGATCCCTCCTTACCATCATTTATTCTGTTATCACCAGAAAAAATCCTTCATCTTCCATGACCCTGGCTCTGATAATTTTTATTTCAAAACAAAATACAATTTCTAAAGGGATGCAAAAAAATAATAATTTTTTAATGCAGCTACAGCAATGTGTTTTCTTTTTAAGGCTTAAGAACAATCAGAGGCCATTAAGATTTAATGATCAGGGTGCTGCTCCCAGATTCAGGTTCATTTGTGGTCTTTGTTGTTTCAGTCTCTGTCAGTCTCGGCTCAGGAATTGGTAAGTCAAGAATGTCTGTTATGAAGTGCGTAGCTGTGATTTCCTCTGGAATTTCTTCCTCAATAAAGGCATCTGCACCTGAAAGGCGAGAGGCATTGAAATGGACGTTAGGATTCAGGACAACGGAGATAATGATGTTGCATCTGCACCGGGCTCTCCCTCAACAACTTACACTAGGCTGCATACACATCATTCATTCTGCTGATGTTTTCACAGTAAGTGAACCCCAGGGGCGTACAAAGTGGAGGGGGGCGGAAGGGGGTGACCAGATGGCCCCTGCCTCCCCCCAGCTGTAGAGCGGCCATACAGACTGTGCATGTGCAATGACCGTACGGGATGCCGCGCAAGCGCACACCATACAGGATGCCGCACATGCACAGTCTGTACGGGATACCGCGTGAGCAGCACCCCATACGGTCACCACACATGCACAGTCCGTACAGGCTTATAGCTGTCAACTTTCAGATTTGAAAATAAGGGATCAGCAGCCTCAAAAATAAGGGATCAGCAGCCTCACCTGTCTACAGGGGACAGTCTACAGGATATCTAACAATCCGGGATAGCAGTGGGAAGCAGTGGGAAACGGCACTGGAATAAGGGAATTTCCCGCAAAAAAAAGGGAAGGTTGACAGCTATGTACAGCTGCCGCTTGCACGTATGTCCGTACGGGCTGCTGCACATGTGCACTCCATACGGTTGCCGTGCAAGCGGCAGCCCATATGGACGCTGTGCAAGCCGCAGCCCGTACGGACTGTGCATGTGCGGCAGCCCATACAGCGCAAGTGGCAGTCCATAACAAGTGTGGCATCCCGTACAAACTGCACATGTGCGGCATTCCGTACGGAGTGCGCACATGCGCACTCCGTACAGGCTGCCCTGCCCCAGGAGCCAGAGAGGGTTCCTCCGCCACTGTTGTCGCCAAGTACCTGTAGCGTCATAGGTGCCAACCTCCGAACGGCCCCCCTCAGGATTTGCGCCCAGCAAAGTGGTGAGGCACTCTGCTAGCTCCTCTTCTGTGAAATGCTCTCCTGGATCAAATAAGGTAAAAACACAACCAGTTAGCTTTGTGACAAATCCGTTTTGGGGCCAATGCTGCCCTCCTCTGGGTTGAGGCCCACCTCTCTGTTGTAGCAGCAGCAGCAGTTCATCCCTACTAATGGCCACCTCGCTGTTCTCATTCTCATAGCCCAGCACTTGGAAGGCATTTTCTATTTCTTTTAGTGAGAGCCCAAAGGCAGGCCGGTGATTCACATACAGCTTGATAAAGTCGCCTAAATTGATGTCGGTCACTTGCATGCCCGTCTCCAGATATTCACTGAATTTGACTTCATTTAGCATGTCTTCAATCTAAAGGAATAAAAATGTGCCTTTGTAAACAGAGATGCTGACGCCACTGGAATGCTTTGACATTCTGCGCCAAGGCAACAATAAAAGACATTTCATGGCCACTGAAAAAGGAACACTTTGCCGCCTAGAGAGGTCACATTTCCCAGCCCTCCAACCCATGCTCAGAAGGATTGGGAATAAATGGTTTGCATGATGTTCCTCTGTCTTACCCATTTGGCTGCCGCTGTTTGCAATGATGTCCAAATATATATTTGTTCCATTTCTATGCCATCTGTGTACCAAAGTCTGCCGGGTGGCTTACAAAATCAATAAAATATATAAATACAATACAGTTCAGTTTAAGCAAACTGGTTTGCTGTTACATCTGAATTAACAGACCATTGTTTCTAATGTTGCTCCACTCTTGTGGGCCACTGTTTGGAGCAGCATCTGATAATTGTCCAGAAAAGCAGAAAAACCACACAAAGCATTGTTTGCACAAATGGCCTTTTTCAGACATAAAACTAAACCATGGTTTAATATTATATGAACAAGCAAATGCTGCGTGGAACCTCTGTTTTAATTCTGCTTCCAGTTAATTGTGGAAAAACAATACTTCAGCAATGTTAAAGAGCTCAAGGGGATGCAAGCTTGGAATTCATGTACTGTACATGCATTAACAGGCCTGAACCCTAGAGAATGATGCACCTTCCGCAACTAGAGATTTAACTTTTAGAAACTTGGGTACTGGAGTAGAAGCTGAAGAATTGCCTCTCTCTAGTAACCCGCTATATGCCCGCCCAACTGCTTTAATCTGCAGAACTGGCACTGTTACAGATGTTCTGAATATGAATCCATATTCTAGTGAGGCAGCACAAACCCCCTGCATATTGACATCAGGCAGGCACTGTCACTAGACTAGTACCTTCTAAAAACCATTTTGTTTAGAGAAGCTTCCCCAGATATGTGGAAAGTTGCTGTGCATTTTAATCTGCTGTTAGTTGTTATTACTGGTAATGTCATTGCTTTACTCTTTTTTAAAAAAACAATTTGATGTTTTTCACAACCAAGTGGCATATACGTTTTATGAAACCAAATAAATAAATAAATACACACACCCCTCAATAAAAACCTCCTGAAAAGGAAAAACAGAGACGGTGATTTACCAGCCACAGATACCAGATAATCAGACCTGGTCCTGATAACACAGATTCTGTTAGGAGTGAAAACAGATTTATGACTGAGAAGGAAGAAGAGAGGTGACGCCACTTGCAAGGCTATTATAATAATTACTGCTCCCGCCATAAAATTAGAAATATCAGTTTCTCTCCACGACCCTCATCATCCCCAAGAGGCATTTTTCCAAGGATATGACATGCATAGGGGGAAAGGAGTCGCAAAGGATTAGTGAGGTGGGGAGAAGAGCTGGTTCTCTTTTCACACCCTCTGGCTGTTTCATAAAAGTGGGGCAGCTCCAGCGCTGTTCTTATTGTGCCTGCGCATTTCTGCTCAGCGGAGGGAAGTAGGCCATGAACCCTCCCCGCTACGCTACAATGCGCAGGGAACTGGGCTACATGTTTGGTCACCCTTGAAGAGCTTTTCCTGTCCTTCTGCCACCAAGAGGCACCTTCTCTTCAAAGCACACACAGAGCCTGCAAAAGGAAGATGCTGCTTGGGCTGAACTGTCTTCACAGTCCTGTGCAATCCTGAAACACAAGGACACTTTTTGCTCAGTGGGGCTTCCACAAAGTTCACCTTGTTTTGCTACTATTTCTGCTCTGTCCTTGTCTCTCCCACCCTCAGGACTACCTGCCCGCAATGCCCTTTGGTGGTTTCCGCCATCCCTAAGTGACAGAAGAGATACAGCTGCAATCATTGACGCACACTTTCATTGCTTCTGAGCAACTGCCTATAGGATTGCTCTGAAAAAATAGGCATGCACAAGAAAACCTACAAGGGAGCTTTGGGGTCTCCCTGGAAACCCCTTCTCTTCAATGCAGTGCCATCTGGCTCAGTACATAAGCTGCTGCTTTATGCAGAATCAGACTGTTGGTCCATCTAGCTCAGTACTGTATACACTGACTGGCAGTGGCTCTCCAGGTTTGTCTCTCTCAGCCCTACCTTGAGATGGCAGGTATCTGCACCAATTTCACGTCAAAAATATATCCAACCACTCAGTCCTTTTTTTTTTTAAGGAAAAAAGTTGTTGGTACTCACCATGAAGTGTTGCAGTAAGTGCCACACTTTTAACATTGGAGGGTGGGGGAGGTACCAGTACTGTATACCCTTGAGTAGTCCCAGGAAAAAAAGCACTGCAATCACCACTGCTTGCAGTATCTGAACAGTACCTTCAGTGGCATATAGCTGGAATGGTGGAATTTACAGCAGGAAACCAGCACAGGGCCCTTATATGGATCATTTCCCCAGTCTTCAGCTCTCAACATTTCTGCAGACTACTGTCAGTATATGTATGCACACGTTGAGAAATTTAGTGCAAATTTCTGATCATACACATATTTTAATAGAATATTTTTAATGCTTTACGATTTTTTGCACACCATTTCCCCATATATAATACAGCCCCCTAAATAGGGGTGCCAAAACTTAGGCCCCACACGGTGGGTGCCTAGCACACCCCGCAACATCAGGACACAGTGACACCGAGTTGCGGCCAACATTGGGGGGAGGGGCGTGGGGCAGGGAGAGAACCAAAACGGATGGATTCTTCCATTCCGTTCCTACTCACAGGTTTGTGCAACTCTCCCCTGTAGTAATACTGACCTGTTCCTCAGATGGGTAGAAGCCCATGGCGCGCATGACAAAAGGGATTTGCTCCAAAGGGATGTGTGTGGACACCTTTCTGGGTTCCATGGTGTCGATACCTTGATGACGCAGCTGAGCATAATAAAAATAGTCTTCCAGCTCCTGGAGGAGGGGGAAATGTAATACACAGCCCATGAGGAGAAGGTGAGGGAGCAGAGTCTGTTCAGCCTGGAGAGCACATGGTTAAGAGAGGTAACTGGGTAGCCACCTTCAAATATTCGTTTACTGCCACATACATAATGGAACACATTTCTTTCCTCTTGCTCCAGAGGGTAAGAATGGAACCAATCAGCTCAGATTGGGATTAGACTAAACATTTTGAAGGATTTCCTGGCTACATGAGTTGTTCGACACACTGTCATAGAAGATGGCCAACTTTCTTTTTCAGAAGCTTTTAAGCGCAAGGTTTGATGGCCCCCAATTAGGGATTGTGTAGTAATGGGTTTCCTGCATCAGCAGTGGCCTGTGGGTGTCAACTAGATGATCTTTGAGATCTTTTCCAGCTTTGGGATTTTATGAGAAAGGCACACTGAGTTTTGTGGCATGGAAAACACAAAAGGTGATGATTTAGATAGCTAGATAAATGATATCATTAATAACCATTTCCTGTAAACTTGAACCCTCACATTCGGTTCATGTTTCATCTTTTAAAAAAACATGTAGTTGGGGGAAGTGATCAAGTATAAATGGTAAAATGCAATGACCCCATGTGCAAAGCAACCAACTGGACATGCAATAATGGCTGGATCTTGAAACAGTGCTGGCTCCAGGGTTCTGGGGTCCTTCAATGGGGCACTTGGATCTGGGGGAGGTGAAACATGGGGCTGCCTTGGAAAAGCATTTGGAAACTTCAACTGGAGCAGAACGTGGCTTGCTAGTGGGACCCAGCAGCAAGGAACATATTACTCCAGCATTCACTGGAAGCACTATTTGAAATACTGCCCCCAGTATCTGAAACGGTCAGCCTCTGAATATCAGTTGCTGGAGAACATGAGAAGGAAGAGTGCCATTGTGCTTCTGCTTTGCTTTTGGGCTTCCCATAATGAGCATCTGGTTGGCTCCTTTAAGAACAGGATGTGCCTTGGGTCTTATCCAGGAGCGAGGCTCCTCTGATATCTTTTGAACTTTAAAACCTGAAACAATATGGGGGTGAGGTATCTAAAGGAGCACTTTCTTTCAATGAAGCTTCCCATTGATTAGGAACTTCGTCAAAAGCCTATCTCTGTGTGTCCCAGTCTTCCGAGCTTAGGAAGGTGGCTGCCGGAGAGTTTTCTCTACAGTGGTGCACAAGCTGCTGGAAGCTCTTCCCAGATAAGTTTGCTTGGTAAGAAGAAGAGTTTGGATTTGATATCCCGCTTTATCACTACCCCAAGGAGTCTCAAAGTGGCTAACATTCTTCTTTCCCTTTCTCCCCCACAACAAACACTCTGTGAGGTGAGTGGGGCTGAGAGACTTCAGAGAAGTGTGACTGGCCCAAGGTCACCCAGCAGCTGCATGTGGAGGAGCGGAGACGCGAACCCGGTTCACCAGATTACGAGTCTATCGCTCTTAACCACTACACCACACTGGCTCTATGGTACCACTTCCGTTAGTGTTAAGGGGTCAGGTGAAGTTTATTTTCTGCTTTAATTATAGTCACAGTCCTTTTCCTTATTTTTGACTGCTGCTTGCATCTGCTGACTCACCAGGGCTGGCCCTCTCCAGGGTGAAGCAGCAAGCGCATGGATGGGGTCAGGAAGCCGGAGGAAGGGGTTGGAACACTGGGATAAGATTCAGCCACCAGTCCAGTCAGCTTCTCTGCATGGAATGAGCTGCTTCAGGCAGCAATGCATCTTGGGCTGATGCTGGACTCTTTTTATCCATGCGGTTCTACTGCTGCTTTTTGGTGATTTATCAACTTATTTCATTTATCAACTTATTGTAAGCTGCCTTGAGGGTGTGGACACAGAAAGGCAGAGGAGCAAAGCTATAAATAAGGAAAGCATGCAAGTCTTACATTACCTTGAAAAACTCGCCCTCTCTGCCACCTTCCAGAAGGTTGTAGAATGGGATCAAATCTTCACCCCCCAGAAAAGAAGCTGCTTCCAGAGCACTAGGAGGAGAGCAACAAAGACACGTCTGGAGGAGAGGGGTGAGACAGGAGCCCCACACATCCCCATTGCCCCTGCCACCTACTGCACTGAAAAACAGGTCCTTAAAATTAAGATTATCCTGTGCAATTCCAAAAAAGCCTAAAGGGTGCAATCCTGTACCTGAGTTTTGCTGTATGAGGAGGAGCTTTGAGATATACCGGTACCATAAGCATGACGGACATGCCAGCAGAATACATCAAATATACAGGTGGAACCCCTGAAAGCGATGGGGAGGAGCACCACCACGCTGAATCTTCTACCCCTTCAAGCCACACCCTGTTGGGGGTGGAATTCTGCACCACCCCCAGAAATGGGCCCAATTTCTACCCCTTTTACTTTGTTGCCAGGCATTCAAAAGCTGAGTGGGACCATGCTGTTTTCTACCAGCTGGGGGAGCTTGAACCTCCATCTTCTCATTTCTGACCACATGACCAATGCAGTGATTGTTGCCTCTCCCAGCCCTCCCCTTGGCTGCTTGGCAAAAGTCTTGCCACCCCTAGGTGGGTCTTGAACCCTTGTTCCAGGAGAGCTGGGCCATGTGGGAGCTGTGTGGGTCCTCTCGCCTTCCTGGTACTTGATTTAGGGGGGCAGCTGCACACCCCCTGGGTGTACAATGTCACACACATGTACGTGAAATCGCATAAAGTGGAGAACATCATCCAAACCTCTGGAAATCCACAAAAATCTGCCAAACTCCACCATAATCGCTCCCTCCAAACCTCATTTCACAAACTCCAACTTTCCACGTCTCAGAGGTTGGTGCAAAGCTGCAAGAGGATTATAGTTACAAAGGCTCCTGGGATTGCTAGCACTTTTCCCATGGTTTTTGCAGTTTCCCTCCTCTTTCTGGACCGTTTTTGCCCTTTTTGCACCTTTTCGCAATTAAAATCAATTTATTTATTAATTTCCCAGCACCACACATAGAAGGAGGTTGCACGCAAGTTGAACGCATGTATGTGGGGAGACATCTGTACACACATATATATGATCTATTAAAAACATACTGACAATCACAACAAAAACAGAAGCTTCTGATTGCTTGCTACAGGTGGTATTTCCAAGGAGGCTGGGGGCATATGATAGTTTTGTGCTGATTTTGTATTTTCCAGCTGCGTGCTTCCCCCCTCCCCTTCTGGTCTGAGCACGTGAAATAGCAATCTCGCACCATCCATAAGAAACAATAAAATAAATATATAAAAGAGTCCACATGTCTCACTCTAGGCATTACACACACCCACTCCCCTCACACAGAAATAATGAAGCCCCTCAATTCCCGCAGTTCAATTTAATTTAATTTAATCCTTCAGCCTCCAAGCCTATCCCTACAGGAGCCAAGGCAAGAATCCAGTTCACGCTGCCTTCTTTGCATCTGAGCATCTCACTGGAGACACAAAACTAATGAAAAGGTGATAACTGAACTGGGGTGGAGCCTGGGCTGCTTGAAGAGTGCTTCATCCCCCCCCACACACCTGATGAGGAGTTCTGTGTAACTAACATCCTTGCATATCCCAGCATGATTGAATATAGCAGGGACGGAAGAGGTTTTCCAGCCCAAGGGCCACATCCCCTTTTGAACAACCTCCAGTGGGCCAGATGCAGAAGTGGGTGAAGCAGTAAGTGTGGGTTTTACCTTAGTACAGTAGTCTGGTTCCTACACAAACACACGTCCCTCTCTACCCTCCATCCAGACAAGTGAGAGCATGACCAGAGTTCAAGGACGAATATTCTAGTCAGCCTGAACCCACTTGTCCTGGCTCTCACTCTTCGCTTCAGGAAACCCAAAAGCTTTATTCAATAAATCAGCACATGGTCTCAGCATTAGCTCAAGTTAGACAAAAAAATCATTGCAATTACCAAGTGTAAATTGCAGCAAGGCTTACAAATTATTTTTGTATGGTTGTTTGCAAGCCTAGCTGAAGTTCTACACTTTGTAATTGCAATGGTATTTTGCCCTGCTTTATTGTAAATTTATTCTCCTTATCAATATGTTGTTGTTCCAGTCCTGCCCACGCTTAACTAACAGCCATGCTTAACCATGGTTTGGTTAGTGCCCCATCCCAGACATTTGCCAAGCTGGAAAACAAACCATGCTTTGGGGAAGGAAACCTTTGCCCACCTGCGTGAAGGTCTGTGGCTTGTTGAACAAACTATACTTAAAACAAACCACGGCTTGGTGACATGCATGCACATAGTGGTTTCCAATATTTCCTCTTGCTTGAACCTCTAAGAGCAGCATAAATTTTGATCCATGCGCCTGCACCCTGAATGAGGCTGTGCCTTCTGCGATCAAAACGCATGATGCTTCTCTATATAATTAAGTTAAACTTGGACATTAAATATTGCAGACACACAGAAGATGCCAAAGGCAGCAGTAAACCACAAATTAGCTCATAAAGCTCCTTCCTCCATAAACAAACTACAAAGCCGTTCAAAGCTGCCTGGACTCCAGCCAACAATTACAAAGAAGCATCATTTATATTCTAGTGCCTTCGTTTAAATCTTGCTCAGGCTGGACCTCCAACCGATTAAGTCACATAGACAAAGAGTGTGCGTGTATGCACCTGCGTGGATAAAATATTACTAGTACAGCTGGTCCCGCTGCAATTGTATTTTTTCTGCTTGCTCTGATGCTAGTTAGCCAGATGTCCTAAAGCAGGGTGCATTGAGGGAACCCTGTGGCCCTTCAGATGTTGTGGGACCCCTGGCGACTGGCCATGTTGACCGTGGGCCCTACAGCAGTGGCCCCACAGCTGACTGCCAGGAGTGTCCCAGGGAGCATTTTTACCCCACTCCCACCCCAAGTGACAAGCATTTGAACACCACCTACAAAAAACACATCCCAGAATGGCCGGGCATAGCACACACAACCTGCTGAAAATATCCTACAATTCCTGCAGAGCTTTCAGCTACCACCAGGGACGCAGGTGGCGCTGTGGGTTAAACCACAGAGCCTAGGACTTGCTGATCAGAAGGTCGGCGGTTCGAATCCCCACAATGGGGTGAGCTCCCATTGCTCGGTCCCTGCTCCTGCCCACCTAGCAGTTCGAAAGCACGTCAAAGTGCAAGTAGATAAATAGGTACCACTCCAGCGGGAAGGTAAACGGCGTTTCCATGTGCTGCTCTGGTTCACCAGAAGCGGCTTAGTCATGCTGGCCACATGACCCAGAAGCTGTACGCCGGCTCCCTCGGCCAATAAAGTGAGATGAGCGCCGCAACCCCAGAGTCGGCCACGACTGGACCTAATGGTCAGGGGTCCCTTTACCTTTACCTATCTGTAGCTAGGGGTGGATCGTCCTGGGCAGCACTGGGCCCAAGCTGCCGTGTCCCTCCTGGGTGCCCTCCAGCAGGAAGGTGCCTGGGAGGGATGTGGCAACTCAGGCCCCCTGCAGGCCCAGCGGTGCCCCCAAAAGGGGCTTGCTACGCCACTGGGCCCATGTTCCCTAATAACAACTCTCTAAAATCTCAGGTGAATAAACATCCTTCCTAGCCCAGCTACTTGAGATCCATTTAAGTGGCGACTGGACTGGCAAGGGAATCCGACTTCAGTTCTGGCAACGGGAGGGTGTCCCCTGTGCTGAAGGACAGCAGGTTCATGATGTGGGGGCAGGACAGGCCATACACAGCTTTGTCCTCCAGCAGACGGATACAGGAGTAGAGGCTCAGGAAGGAAAGAGCAAGGGGGCTGCCCCCATGGCCTGAGGCAGCCACCTCACTTTGCCTAATGGTAGGGTTATTGTTTTGTTGTTTAGTTTTAATTATTTACCTGTGTTTTTATCTTGTATTTTATTCTGTGAACTGCCCTGAGGAGATCTTATGATGAAGGGCAGTATATACATTTAATAAACAAACAAACAAATAAGTAAATTGGTTGGGGCAGCCCTGCATCCCAGCCAGTTTGGGATAATGCCTTTTACCCACACTCAAGAGCGCTCTCAGGTGGGGGGGGGGCAAGTCAATTTCATCTCAATTTCTCCCAGTTTCTCATTTTTCAAATATAAGTTCAATTCTCCACATTTCCACATCAGTTTGCATTAAAATATTTTTTTAAGTGCTCATCAGCATTTCTTGCGGATTTCTTCTAATAAACACACTTACCGTATTTTTCACCCCATAGGACGCACCGCCCCATAGAACGCACCTAGATTTTTTTTGGGTGGGGGGGGGGAATAAAGAAAAAAAATTCCCCCGACCCCAGCCCCTAGAACAGGCTGCTGCCTGCAAGCCTTGCAAGCCCGGCGGGACCTCCCGCTGGGCGCGCGAGGCTTGCGGACATCTGCCCGAAGCACGGGGCGTATTCCGGAGGGTGCCCCGTGCTCCGCGCTGCAGGCTGCCGCCCGCAAGACTTGCGCGCCCAGGGGAACTCCCGCCGGGCACGCAAGGCTTGCGGATAGCTTCCTGAAGCCTCTCGCTCTCCACGCTTCAGCGAAAGCCTGCATTCGCCCCATAGGACGCACACACATTTCCCCTTCATTTTTGGAGGGGAAAAAGTGTGTCCTATAGGGCGAAAAATACGGTACGCTAAGCACTTCCCTCTAACTGAAATTAATATATGTATTTTAATTAAGACATGTATTTTAATGCACACTTTACCCTTGTGTTTACATTTTTGTGCACATTACTTCGCTGTAGAACTGCACTGCAAAATTTGGAGAAGTGAAAATTTCTAAGGATGGCTGTGTTTCGATAAGTGTGAATTAGTTAAGTCCCCCTTTAAATGCTTCCGTCCTCCCAGCCCCTAAGTGGTTTGCTCTGCAAGTCAACCTTGCTGGCCATCCCAGCATTGATCAGGGGAAGTGAAAACTGAGCTGCGACTTACACTAAATTAATGTCCCACTTCATCACAGTTAAGTCATTACCCCCCGTCGTGAAGAGGTGGCACCCGTCGTAGGAGCACTCCAAGTTGGTGACGCCTGAAGGGTGGCAAATGAAAGCCGAGGACTTGTGCGGGTTCCCGTCTATGGGCAGTATCTGCAGGCCGACCTAGGGAAGAATCCAGAAAACCTGATGTGACTCTCCCCAAAGACTCACCTAGTCCGCCTCCCCACTCCACAGCCTAGAGTGTACACCATGGGGAACCTGCCGCCCACCAGATGATGCCAGACTACAGCTCCCATCACCCTTGGCCACTGGCCGGGCTGATGGGAGTTGGAGTCCAACATTGAGAAATAGCTCAGTTGGTTAGAACATGGTGCTGAGAATGCCAAGGTTGCAAGTTCGATCCCCGTATGGGGCAGCCGCATATTCCTGCAATGTAGGGGGGTGGACTAGATGTTCCTCAGGGTTCCTTCCAACTCTACAATTCTAGAATTCAGTTCTATGTATGGAAGACCAGGGATTCCCCCTTTCTTGGTGTTAAGGCCAAGGAATTTTCCACTGCTGTTCCCACCATAGCAGGTAAGTTGAGCGAGAAGACCTCTTTGGGGAATTTAGAGGCCTGTTAAACCACAGAGCTTATGAATTGCCGATCAGAAAGTCAGCAGTTTGAATCCCCGTGACAGGGTGAGCTCCCGTTGCTCGGTCCCTGCTCCTGCCAACCTAGCAGCTCGAAAGCACCTCAAAGTGCAAGTAGATAAATAGGTACCGCTCCGGTGGGAAGGTAAACGGCATTTCTGTGCACTGCTCTGGTTCACCATAAGCAACTTAGTCATGCTGGCCACATGACCTGGAAGCTGTACGCCGGCTCCCTCGGCCAATAAAGCGAGATGAGTGCCGCAACCCCAGAGTTGGTCACGACTGGACCTAATGGTCAGGGGTCCCTTTACCTTTAAGGGCTGCTGAAGATTGCCACATCCCTTTGGCCATCTGTCAGCACTTCAGGAACTGAGGGAACAGTTGGAGTCGTGCAACAGCCCAACAAAAGCCAGCAGACTTGGGTATTCCCTGCCATACTGGCTTTGAAAAAGGAGCAGACTGGGTTGGGAGAACCTGGGATGTCACAACAATGTGCCTCAAAGCATATGACTTTGACAACAATATAGGGACAAAAATAAGTAGTTTATGATAAAGACAAAAGATCTCGGCAATGTTCCTTGTAGCACTTTTTGTGGTTGTTCTGCACAACTGTGCCTGTGCCTAGGATTGTGTACAATAATGAGCTCAACACCCCACGGCTGTTCCTGACCCATCGCCAATGTTGGTTGCAAGCCTCCCTAATGTTTGAGGAGGGCAGCAGTAGAACTGGGAGCCTGTCCCAGGCCTCAAAGGGACTCAGGATGGGGCTGGTCCAAAGACCTTCACCTGCCTTGTCTTTTGTAATGTAGGCCAAGGACCGTCTCTGAGGATCATGTCCCTCTGCGAGTGGAAGCACCAGAATCTTCTCCAGGGGGGAGCCATAGGCTGGTCCCACAACAGTCTTCCTAAAATAAACAAAGCAACAACAGGAGCTCTTGAGCACCTGACCTTTAACAAATTAACCCAGGGATCACACCTAAGGATAGTGAAGGATAGCAGGCATTCCACCTTCTCCCCGCCCCCACAAAAACATGTATTTGCCATTGCCCCACGTATATTAAAATCCTGTATCATGGTCATCTAATAAATCCTTGCCACCCCTTCACTCCCCACAGACTAGTTTCTCTCGAGTAACTCCTGCGCTACCCAATCTATTAAATATACATTAATATATGCATATCTGGGTATAGAATGCATTGTTTTTGGAGATAGGTCAAATTAACTCATAACTTAATAAATATAAACTACCGCTCCACGTCAGAAGAAAAGGGTAGGCAAAGCCTAGTACTGTATCCAGCTTTTCATTCCTTGCACTAAAGTGCCTCCATAAAAATGTAAACACATGCTCTGAACTTTCCTCCCTAATGATAACAATGGGCTCCTACTTATTAATCAACTGAAACAGTATCTTCCCATAGACCTCCTAATGGAGGAAGGGGTTTCAGCACTGCGAAAGGAACCTGTGGTAAGGGATGATGGGAGCTGGAGCCCGACAACATCTGATAGACCTCAGGTTCTTCAGACTTTGTCTAGGGGATAAGGTACCAGGGTCCACAGGGAAGCTAGTCGTCAGTAAGCTGTGTCACCAGGAAGGAAAGGGTTGTGTTTCAGAAGCAGCTATGAAAGGTCAGATGGACCAGATATAAGATATTGTAGCTCAGGAGATGGAGGAGGTCAAGCTCAAGAAGACTGCAACTGAGCAGGTGGAAGGGCCGACACTGCAGCTGAGGTGGGGCCATTGCCGCACAGAGCTCAATCGGCTTTGTGAAACAGTGCGTTGGTGGGAGTGCAGGTCGCGAGATGGTGCTGGACTCTGGTTGTCTGGAGTTGCACATGGAAAGACACACAAATACTTACAGGAAGCACTTACAGGAAGATAAAAAGGTAAAGGGACCCCTGACCATTAGGTCCTGTTGTGGCCGACTCTGGGGTTGTGGCGCTCATCTCACTGAGGGAGCCGGAGTACAGCTTCCGGGTCATGTGGCCAGCATGACTAAGCCGCTTCTGGCGAACCAGAGCAGTGCATGGAAATGTCGTTTACCTTCCCGCTGGAGTGGTACCTATTTATCTACTTGCACTTTGACGTGCTTCCAAACTGCTAGGTTGGCAGGAGCAGGGACCAAGCAACGGGAGCTCACCCCGTCGCGGGGATTCAAACCACAGACATTCTGATCAGCAAGTCCTAGACTCTGTGGTTTAACTCAGAGTGCCACCCGCGTCCCTCTACAGGGAAATAGGAGTGGGATAATTGCAGGAGACACAGAAGAAATAAACCAGAGATTTACCAGGTTACCTGCACAATCTTGTGGTTACATTATACATTTTCATTTTGTACTGATCGTTGGCAGTGAGGAAAAAATATTCTGTGGTGAGAGGTGGGTACCAGGTGATACACTTGGGGACGGCATGTTGTTCGATGCGGTCCCTTCGGATGACAACCAGCTCATCCTTGACACTCTTCTCCAGGTCATATTCCACCTAGAAACAAGGTAACAGAGACCCAGTGATGGGGGGGGTCCAAACATCTGTGTCCATCACTTGGTTTCCCTGAAGCTGAATGTGTGAAAGTGACTGTACTGGGGGTGTGGAGGAACTGTGTTTGAACTAGGGACGTGAGAGAAATTCGATCCAGTTAATGTTGAAAGGTGAATCTAGCAAATTTACATTTTCTGAAACTGCAACAGAACCCTCCTTCAAAATTTGCACTTTTCTGGATTTCATAATGCAGTTCTCCAGCCAAGTAATGTGTATAGAAATGCACGCGCCAAAGTAAAGCATGCACAGATTAGTGAAACTAATAAACCATGATGCATCCTTAGGAGGGAAATGTCATGGATTTGTTGGACAAAGAGGAATGGTGGGAGAAGCAAGCTGGGGAACCCCCAAGGGAATCTCCAAGGGAGGACGGCTCAGAGCCTGGGGACTGGTGGTGGGGCAACGATCAGTGGTCAGAGGGAGTAGAGGGAGAAGACTGGGAGGAGGAGGTGTCAAAAACTGAGGAGGTACTGTTACTGGGCTTAGTGAGCTGGGAGAGTCTGTGGCAGAGAGAAGTCCAGAATCAGAGGTAGAAGTTGAAGCAGGAGAGGAGGGAGACCTTGAGGCAGAGATGAGTTAGGCTGGTGAAGAGTCACAGTGTCTCCCCTCCTGCTGCAACAAGCTCCCCTCTCACTTTGTCTCCCAGAACAAGAAGAGGCATGAAAAGGACAGAGGTTGGCGACACACAGACACAGTGATGGAATCTACACACATATAAAAAACGTTCTGAAAATGCTTTTTTAAAAAAAAGTATATTGAGTTTTCCATAAGGCTCACCATCGCCATTTGGTCACATTGTATATTGCACCTAAAACACACTTAAAAGGTTTTATTTGCAGCTGTATAGCTGAGTCCAGTCTCCGATTGCTTGGGGGAAAGCCCACGAGAGGAAGGGACTAAGGCAGCTCCAGGGAGGCAGGGACCTTCAGTCTCAGCAATTGCTTCATGGGGGCAAGAGCTACCGGAGATACGCTGCTGTGCTCATTAGGCCTGACAGTCCTGCGCAGATCCTGTTTCTGCTAATAAAGAGTTAACACCCAACTTGCATGGTGTGGTTTATTGCTGGCTTGCTCCTGACAGGAAATGATGCTTTGCAAAAAGGTATGTATTAAGAAAACTGCATACTAAAATGTGTGCATTAGGAGAAATGCTGGTGCATTTGACCAGATGTGTGGTGGAATGAGCCTGGTATTCAACCCTTGCTGAACCTCCACAGGGCTGAAGTTGAAGAGTGGGGGCTAGTCATGGCTGTTGGGCAACCTGACTTGCACCGCTGGCTTGACCTCCCAAGTCCCTGGTTCCCAGCCTCCAATGGCTCTGCTCTGAAACCTCTCCAGGCTGACACATTTCTATGCAACTATGCAGCATGACCAGAAACTGTGTCCTGCTCACAGCACCTACCAAGAGTCGATCTTCGCCAAGAGTTAAGAGCCAAGGCTCATCGCTGTCCAAGTGAACCCCAAAGAGAATGGTGCGAATGGGCTTGTAATGAGAGTGCAAGGCTGCCAGGCGGTCCCAGACTTTCTTCCCCTCAACCATGGTTTGTTTGTAAAGGTTCAATGAAATGTTTTCATCCTGAAAGACAGTTAAAGAAAAACCCCACTTTGTATCAATGAATCATTTCCTTTCGTTTTTCCTTTGCCACAGCAGCACAGCCGTTTAGAGCAAGGGTCAGCCAACTTTTTCAGCAGGGGGCCGGTCCACTGTCTCTCAGACCTTGTAGGGGGCCAGGCTATATTTTAGACAAAAAAATGAATGAATTCCTATGCCCCGCAAATAACCCAGAGATGCATTTTAAATAAAAGGACACATTCTACTCATGTAAAAACACACTGATTCCCGGACTGTCCACGGGCTGGATTTAGAAGGTGATTGGGCCGGATCCGGCCCCCAGGCCTTGGTTTGCCTACCCATGGTTTAGAGCGTTGGATTTTGATAGCTGCCCTATACTGAGTCCCACCACTGCTCCGTGTAGCTCAGTACTGCCTACACAGACTGGCAGCAGCTCTTCAGACAGGGGTCCCTCCCAGCCCTATCTGGAGATGCCATTGGGGCTTGAACCCAGGAACTGTGGCAACAGCAGGCAAGGCTGGTGCTCTGCCCCTGGGCTTCCAGCATGGAGAGATATGGCTTCACAGCCCTTCTTGGCCGTGAAAGCTCATTGCAGTCACTATCTGCCTGTTGCAAGG
This sequence comes from Podarcis raffonei, assembly GCF_027172205.1. Classification (NCBI taxonomy): domain Eukaryota; kingdom Metazoa; phylum Chordata; class Lepidosauria; order Squamata; family Lacertidae; genus Podarcis; species Podarcis raffonei. The sequence continues at coordinate 37,844,093 of NC_070617.1, forward strand.
TTGTTAGGAATATAAAATGGGGGCAAGGGGGCAGGGTGAGAGCCACGGACACTGCTCTGAACTTCTCGGGGAAAGGGCCAAATTGTATTTGCAGTAAAACATTGACTCTATTTTCCCTCAGACTGCTTCTGTGTTGTGGGGAGATACGAGAAATGTTTCTGTAGAAGTAAAGTGCTACATGACTCACACGACAAGGGGAAGGAATACTCACAGCAGTCGCAAGATACTGGGAGTCAGGAGAGAAGCTCATGACGGTGATGGGAGTGCTGGAATATCGGAAAGGCTCTGGACAGTCGTTTTCCAAAGAGATAGAATCCAAAATATAAACACTTCCATCAATGAATCCGGCTGCCAATAATGAACCTAAAAAGTGCATGGGAGAAATAGTTGTTCCGCAAACTTCTCATCCCAGCAAGATTGGATGATCTAAGGCAGCCAACCCCAGCCTGGCTTACTCCAGATGTTTTGGACAACCACCGTCATCAGCTCTGTGCTGGTTAAGATGACGGGAGCTGCAGCACAAAACCTCTGGAGGGAACCAAGTCAGCGATGGCTGGTATAAGGCAACATCTTTTTTTACTGGTGAGAGGATGGCTTCTCACAATTAGGTGAGAAAGAATTAAAATGTTGGTTCCTCATGGCAACATTAGTTTATATTAATAATGCTATATTAGTAAGGACAAGATCTTTCCATAGGGCTATCTTAGACATTATTGCTGTCCAGCAATTTTAATTAAAAACTGCCCACTTGTGACTTCTGAGTCTTATCTGCATTCTATTCAAGAGATAGAGCCATCACCAATGAACCGACTCTTCGTCCCTCCACAGGGAACAGATAACTCAAAGGGCAATTCCTCAGCTATGCTGAACAGGAAGCCTATAGCAGGAGACTCCACAAGGAAGAAGCGTCTGATTAAAGGCACAGTAGCTCCCGAAAGCTCAGTAGTTTGGCACTGCAAGTGCACTTATTTTTATTTCATTTTTATTTTTATTTTATTTATTATTATTATTATTATTATTATTATTGGTCAATACCTGCAAATCAGGTTTGAAAAATTATGGGAGGGCAACACAAAGAATGCTAGAAAGCAGCTAGCTGGAAATAGTGTTTCCTTTAAAATGTGAATTAAAAGGATTGCAATTTTTTTTAAAAAAAACCCTGCTGGTGCGGAAGCAATAAGAACAAACAAAAACCACTGTTAATGACCAGCAATGGGGCCTCTTCCCTGGAATCTTCCTTAGAAAGTCAATCTGATTTTGAGGATCCATAATGACAGAACTAGCATTGCTTAAGCTGTATGCATGCAAAGAATTATTGCAAAAGCATCAATAGACTCAAACTCTCCCTTCCCTTCAAAAGAAACGAACCTTGCACCTCCACCCTGCCAAAAATCTCCCCCCTCCCCAGACTTCCTTTTGCAGGGGCGAAACTAGGCTTTATTTCACCCGGGTTAAAGACCCAGTTTGGCACGCCCACCCCCTGGCATTTCCATGCCCAAACACAGGCTGGGAGCCTCAATGGCACCCCTCTGGAGGCTTCACAGGAGGCAAAAAGCCTGGCTAGCCTGCCCCCACCCCTGTAGCTACAGCTCTGCCTTTTGCAAAAGAAGGAGTATGGATCAATACCACTGGAGTCATAGCAGAGGCTCTGGATACTTTCACCCTTAAAGATTCGGCTAATGAGGTATTTATTGATCTTGTAGTTCCACACTTTCAGGAGCCCGCAGAAACTCCCCTTGGCCATGAGAGGTTTGCTCGGGTGGCAGCTGACAGCATGGACGGCCTCCTTGGGCTCCTCCAGGCACTTGCTGACCTTCGTCCCTTCTGTCTTGACGTGGATCACCAACGCATCCGCCGTGGAAATAATAAAATTCCTGCACCGTGAAAAAGAAACAGAATTTTGATTCATACTCCAGAGCAGGCATAGACAAACTTGGCCCTCCAGATGCTTTCGGCCTACAACTTCCATGATCCCTAGCTAGCAGGACCAGTGGTCAGGGATGATGGGAATTGTAGTCCCAAAACATCTGGAGGGCCGAGTTTGCCTATGCCTGCTCCAGAGTAACATGCTGAGACAGTGAATATGGTATTTACTGGATGCCTACCAGTGATCTCAGATTTTCCATACGGTTTGTTATATAACTTACCTCTTTGTGACCGATATATACACAGAAAATGAATGCGAAGCTGCACAGACGGCCTTAAGTGGTGGCAGCTTTTGGGACAACATCACCTTGAGAAGAAAATAGCCCTGCAGGGTGGGACCAAACCCTATTCTCTTCAGTTCTCACCTGACAACAAAGGGAAGCCCTGCTAAAGTGCAAGAAGTGGGGAATTTGGTGGTGTCCTCAGGACACATCGGTTTCTTGGAGAAGGATATGGATCGGATGCGTCCCAGTTTAAACTGGCTGTACCAGTGAAGAAGTTGAAGGTCTCCATCATAGAATTTCACATGGCCTTTGACATCACAGGTCACAAAATTCCTGAAAGGAAAATCAATTTGTTGTAGAGATATGGCATCACATTGGCCACAAAGAATAATATTAAAACCTAAAATAGGTAATATACTATTGCTCTGGATTTGCCTCTTAAAAGAAAAACTTAGCTACAGGGCTGGACCAAAGACATTTTGCTTCCTGGGACAAAGGACAAGGTGAGGGGAATGCCTCAGGTGGCAGGATCTACAGGTTAGCAGATTCTGATGTAGATCTTTACCGCCCCCCCCCCTTGTTACTGATGTAGATCTTCATTCATCCCCTCTTCCCTGGCAGGGAGGGGGGCACCATTTTGTGGTTCGCCTCAGGTGCTACAATGCCTTGGCACCCATTCTCTGTATCCAAGTCAGCAAGACTGCAGCTGAATGTCCAAGACAAGCAGTGGGGAGCATCTCTGCCATACCTGAGCGCAGCACACCAGCTCAGAGGGGGTAGAACAGGGCGCAAGACATACACAGCTCTGCTCCGCACCTGTTGCCTGCAGTGGACACTTCAATCTGTCCTGCTGGACAAACATAATGTGAATGGCTTCTACCGGCAGCTAAGGGCCATGAAATAGGGAGCACAGGACATTATTATTATCAGGACCAATGTCCGTCATCAGAAAGAGCTCTACCTCAACCAAGTATTGAAAGTAGATAGGAAAAGCCATAGCTCAGTGGTAGAGCACCTGTATTCAGATGGTCCCAAGTTCAATCCCCAATGGCGATGTCCCCTGCCCAAAACCCTAGAGAGCTGCTGCCAGTCTGTGTAGACGATATTGGGCTAGATGGACTAATAATCTGGCTCAGCATAAAGCAGTTTTCTATATTCTAACTATTATACTCATGTATATTGTTCAGACGGTGCCTGTCTTTTATCCTTTGAGGGCCACCCCTGTCATTAGGAAGAGTGAGGCAGAAGCTGGGGGTGGCGAACGCTGCCAAAATCTGAGAAAATGTGTTGCCTGGCCAGCAGCTTAATGTCACCACTTGGGGGAGAGGGAACCATCTTGCAGCCATTGTTGAGGCCAAATTCAACAGTTTTGGTAGGTGGGATGGAGTGAGGGCTGCCATCTCTTCCTTCAGGCCTTGTTCTGAATGAGGCAGGTGAGCAGGTGTGCTTTGGAAATCTCATTCCAAATATTTATTTCCAAGGGAGAGGGAAATTTGCTGGCAATCAGTTAGCAGAACCACAGAGAAGGAGGAGTATTTGGCAAAACAATTCCTTGCTCTTGCACTAAACTATGTTTCTCGGGATTCTTTGGCTCTCTGAGGTTCAGATCCAGGGAGCCCATGTCACAGATGCTGAAGCTCTGGCCCTTGTGACAGAGCAGGTCCCGTGATAAATAATACATTGCCTGGATTGCCAGGGCAGCTGCTTGGCCTGCAACCACATCTAGTGCTCCCTTGGTCTTTTCATAGAGCTGCTGCACTGTGTGCTATTTGTGAGACAGGGTGGCAGGTCTCTTGTGAAGCCCTTGATACAACCAACCCTTTCATGGGATGCAATCCCTTGCTTGCTTTTGCACTTTTCTCTGTTCCTGAATGCAGCAGTGCCCTCTGCTGGGTAAAACTGGGGAACTTCTCCTAACACTCACCAGGTGTCCCATAAACAACAGCCAAACTAAATACAGTACAGTAACACCGCAGTGGAAGGAGGGGCGAATCGGATCAGAAGAGTGGCAGGCTGCATTTGGGCTGGGGTTGCTAGGTCAGCAAGCATCCCAGACCCTAAGATTTCAGGGCCCAAACCTGAGACCCCCTAATGATGTCATGGGGCCCCAGTGATATCATAGAAGAAGAGGAGGAGTTTGGATTTGATATCCCGCTTTATCACTACCCAAAGGAGTCTCAAAGCGGCTAACATTCTCCTTTCCCTTCCTCCCCCACAACAAACACTCTGTGAGGTGAGTGGGGCTGAGAGACTTCAGAGAAGTGTGACTAGCCCAAGGTCACCCAGCAGCCGCATGTGGAGGAGCAGGGAATCGAAGCCGGTTCACCAGATTACGAGACTACTGCTCTTAACCACTACACCACACTGGCTCTTCATAGGGAGTGGGCCCTGGAAAGTCTGTGCAATATGTGTAGAGATGGGGGTTAATGTGACAGGGGAAGAACAAGGGAAGGAAGGCAGACCCCGTGCCCTGAGAGTTAATCCAATAATTTGCAGCTGGCTACTGCTGGGCTGATGCCTGCAAGATGCACATGTTGTCTTCCTATTTAATAAATTACATTACATTACATTACATTAAGGGTCCTTTCACACACACACACACACACCCCGGAGATTCAAGCCCTCCTCCTACCACCTGGAGGACACCAGGCAAGCCCCAAGACTTCAGGTCAGCCCTGGAAAGTCTGGTAACCCTAACTGGGGCTACTGGTGACAGGTTCTCCCCCCCATAGGGGTAAAGGTAAAGGTAAAGGTACCCCTGCCCGTACGGGCCAGTCTTGCCAGACTCTGGGGTTGTGCGCCCATCTCACTCAAGAGGCCGGGGGCCAGCGCTGTCCGGAGACACTTCCGGGTCACGTGGCCAGCGTGACATCGCTGCTCTGGCGAGCCAGAGCCGCACACGGAAACGCCGTTTACCTTCCCGCCAGTAAGCGGTCCCTATTTATCTACTTGCACCTGGGGGTGCTTTCGAACTGCTAGGTTGGCAGGCGCTGGGACCGAGCAACGGGAGCGCACCCCTCCGCGGGGATTCGAACCGCCGACCTTTCGATCGGCAAGCCCTAGGCGCTGAGGCTTTTACCCACAGCGCCACCTGTAGGGGTAGGATGGGCCTGTTAAGATGGCCTTCTCCCAGAGACATATGGAATCTAAGGATTTGCTGGATACTTTTGTGGATTCTCCACTTGGCCTGGCTGGTCTTCCATGGAGGCGCTCAGGGCTAGGTACCTGAAGATCCAGCATGGTCCCTTGATGCCCAGGCGACAAGGCAGATGTGATACGTAAACCTGAGAGATAAGCTGCTCACTTGTCTGTGATGGCCAGCACTGTGATCCCATCCCGCTGCAAGTGCACCAGCTTGATGGCTTTCATGTTGTAGGGTTTGACACACACGGCAGAAGACTTGGAGGGAGGGCAAACGGCATCCCAGACCACCAGCTTCCCTTCCATAGTCCCAGTAATGGCTTGTGTAGAGCTGAAGTGGAAAATGGTCTGGCTGAAGATCCCCACGACCTTGTTGAATGACTGGAGAAGGGAGAAAGGGAAAGATGCCCTTCGCCACCAAGCAAAACACAAAGCAGCCAGCAACAGAAGAGCTTTCAAATGCATACAAATGGCAGAGAACAGAGATAGAAGAATGCGAGCTCTCTCTCTCCAGTTCTCTTTCCCCCCCAATTTTAAGGTCAGTTTGCACCCCATTTCTGCATCAGTTGGCAAATCTTTATTTTAAAAATTCTATAGCTGCGTTTTCCTGCACAATCCTTACAATGGACACATTTTTGCAAGCCAACACAACACATTTTGCACATCGCTTTCAATAACATACACGTTCTTGTGTCCTGTGTCCCATAATATGTGAGGTTTTTGCTTGCCAAACTGCATCACCTAATTCAGACACAAGCACATTGTTTCAGTGTGCATACTGTTTCATGGAGTGTGAATTAAGTCGACTTGAATTAGAAGCAAATTCCTCACCTGTCCCTACCAGAGAATAAGAGAGGGCAGGGTGGGTGGGTGTGTTTTTGGTGGTTCACACCCCCACCCCCAGCGCTGCACAAACAGGGAGCACAGCTCCTCTGCCCCATCCATATAACTAAGAGAAACAAAGGAGATTGGGGAGAGGTGGAAGAGAGAAAGAGAGGGAGGAAGGAAGACTTGGGCATAGGCACATGGCACAATTTGCCCAAAACATTGCATATGCTAATTTTTATGTGAAAATACAGATTTAAGCCTCTGAGCCAACCTAATGTATTACTTGTGCATTCCTTTGTTCTGTTTATCTGAAAACAGTTCCTACCTCCAATATCCTCTAAAATTGTTTCCCCTTCCCCCTCCCCAAGGCACTTTCACATACATTTGTGGGGAAATGCCCTGTGTGATTTATAAATGTTAATTGTATTTGTTGTGCTGACTGAAGGTTTTATTTAACTAAACTGGAATATACTTTTATTCATTAGAAAAGGAAATGGGCTGAGGGCTGTTGAAGAAGAGAACACACTTTTGCTCTCCTTCAGCAGTTATCAAACACACATGCTTAATTTTATTGTATTTACTATACTCAGTGGAGTCAACCATTACTTTAGGTTGTTCATATTTATGAGTTTGCAAGATGAGAAGGGCTGTTTAGGGCAGCCCTGTTTAGGGAAGCTTTTAATGTTTAACAGACTATTGTATTTTAATATTTTGTTGGAAGCTGCCCAGAGTGGCTGAGGAAACCCAGCCAGATGGGCAGGGTATAAATAATAAATTGTTGTTGTTGTTATTGAGATGTTGTGTGGCTGAAGGCTTGTTGGCCCCTGCACTTAGCAGCATGCTCAAGAGCCCTATAAGCAAAGTTTTATTTGTTTGTTTTGTTTTGTTTTTAAAAGGCAGGAGGATAGTGGGCAGGAGCTCCGAGGACCAGGGCAAAGACCCCAGGCCGCCCCCTTATGACACTCCTGAAAGAAAGAAGGAAAGAGGGAAACATTAGAAAGGAAGAGAGGAAGAAGGAGAGACTGTCATATGCTAGTGTAAGGTAGTGGTTTGAGTGTTGGACTAGGATCTGGGTCGACCAGGGTTCGAATTCCCACTCAGCCATGAAGTTCACTGGGTGGCGTTGTGCCGGTCACTGCCTCTCAGCCTAACCCACCTCACAGGGTTGTTGTGGGGCCTGAAGGTGAACCATGTAGGCCACCTCAAGCCAAGACATTTTGGCACTTGAGGTGAGCCACAAAAGGAACCCCCCTCCCGCCAGGGAACAAGGGGCGAGTGAAGCTCTCCTTTGGGAACAAGGGTAGGAGGAGACCAGAAATGCCTCCTATTTGCCAAGAGGCTGCTGAGAAAGTGGCAGATCCGCCCTTCAAAGCATATGGTGCAGCCATCGCTGCCACTGTGTTGGCTGCAGCGGGTGACACGTTCCTTTGAGGCCAGATCAGCTGCCCATGTGACTCCTGCCACCTGAGGCAGCCGCCTCGCCTCGCCTCGCCTCATGGATGAGCTGGACTTGCCTTGATCTCTTTGGAGAAAAAGGTGGGATAGAAATGCAGTTAATAAATAATAAATAACTATTGACTCAAGGTTATGAAAATGGAGGGAGGGGAGAGAACTTTCTGGCAGTAAAAGCTATTTGGCGGTGGAAGGGACACCCTTGGAAGGTGGTAGACTCTCCTTCCTTGGAGGTTTCGAAGCAGAGGTTGGGTGAGCATCTGTCATGGATTTTTTAGTTGAGATTCCTGCATTGCAGGGGGTTGAGCTGGATGATCCTCAGGTTCCTTCCAACTCTACAATTCTATGCTTCTATGTTCCTTATTAATCTCCGGGTTCCCAGCAGCACAAAGCCCTTTGTTCCCACTGCAGAAAATGTGTTGAGCTGCTGGTTCAGAACGTTATGTACAGTATTGAAGTTCTCTCCCTGGCCACCAGGGGTATTGTGTATATAGTTTTCACTCAGGTCCATGTCAGTTACTTTAGGCGGGAAAGCCTGGGTTGTTGTTGTTGTTACAATGTGACAGCCGACTGCCTATAAAAACAGGCTGGCTGAGTTGTTCAGTTCAGTTCCAGCTTACCGTATTTTTCGCACTATAGGACGCACCAGACCATAGGACGCACCTAGATTTGTGGGGGGAAATAAAGGGGAAAAAATTATTCCCCCCCCCGCCAGGCGCGGGGCTGGGGCTGGGGAAGCCCGAGCTTCCCCCTCCCCCAGAACGGGACCCAGAGCCATGCCGAAGCTGCGCGCAGCTTTGGCATCGCTCTGGGAGCATGCGGGGCTGGGGGAGGAGGAAGCCCTCCGCCAGCCTCCAAACCAAGTCGGGAGCAGCGGGATGGCGCGCTGCGCCTCTCCCGCTGTCTCCCGCGTTTGCGGGGCTGGCGACGGGGAGGAGCAGGCTTCTCCCCGTCGCCAGCCTTCTAGCCAAGTCGGGGGACAGCGGGAAGCGCGCACTGCGCCTCTCCCGCTGTCTCCCGAGTTTGCGGGGCTGGCAACGGGGAGGAGCAGGCTTCTCCCCCCCGCCAGCCTTCTAGCCAAGTCGGGAGATAGCGGGAAGGGCGCACTGCGCCTCTCCCGCTGTCTCCCGAGTTTGCGGGGCTGGCGACGGGGAGGAGCAGGCTTCTCCCCCCCCCCCGCCAGCCTTCTAGCCAAGTCGGGAGACAGCGGGAAGGGCGCACTGCGCCTCTCCCGCTGTCTCCCGAGTTTGCGGGGCTGGCGACAGGGAGGAGCAGGCTTCTCCCCCCCGCCAGCCTTCTAGCCAAGTCGGGAGACAGCGGGAAGGGCGCACTGTGCCTCTCCCGCTGTCTCCCGAGTTTGCGGGGCTGGCAACGGGGAGGAGCAGGCTTCTCCCCCCCCGCCAGCCTTCTAGCCAAGTCGGGGGACAGCAGGAAGGGCGCGCTGCGCCTCTACCACTGTCTCCCAAGTTTGCGGGGCTGGCGATGGGGAAGAGCAGGCTTCTCCCCGTCGCCAGCCTTCTAGCCAAGTCGGGGGACAGCGGGAAGGGCGCGCTGCGCCTCTCCCGCTATCTCCCGAGTTTGCGGGGCTGGCGACGGGGAGGAGCAGACTTCTCCCCCCCGCCAGCCTTCTAGCCAAGTCGGGGGACAGCGGGATGGCGCGCTGCACCTCTCCCGCTGTCTCCCAAGTTTGCGGGGCTGGCGACGGGGAGGAGCAGGCTTCTCCCCCCCGCCAGCCTTCTAGCCAAGTCGGGAGACAGCGGGAAGGGCGCACTGCGCCTCTCCCGCTGTCCCCCGAGTTTGCGGGGCTGGCGACGGGGAGGAGCAGGCTTCTCCCCCCGCCAGCCTTCTAACCAAGTCGGGGGACAGCGGGATGGCGGCGTTCCGCCTCCCCGCTGTCCCCCGAGCTTGTGGGGCTGGCGGTGGGGCTCTCCTGAAGCCTGGAGAGCGAGAGGGGTCGGTGCGCACCGACCCCTCTCGCTCTCCAGGCTTCAGCGAAAGCCTGCATTCGCACCATAGGACGCACACACATTTCCCCTTCATTTTTGGAGGGGGGAAAGTGCGTCCTATAGTGCGAAAAATACGGTACTTATAAAGAACTACTTGGAGAAATCTCTGTGTCGTCTGCTATGTCCACCCACTATTTCTCAGCCTCTGCAGGCTGTTCAAGACGGCCTGAGTTTTGATCGCGTCCAGGCAGCGCTGTGGGACGTGCTAAAGGAGAAGCTTAAAAATCACTAAGCTCCAAAGCCGTCCAAAATTGCTGTCCACCATCCGTTCTACCACTGGGACCAGGCAGAGGGTGAGAACTTCAATACATAACACAGAATATACTCTGGAACACAACTTCAGAGTATTTTTGCCCTCCTCCGCTCTCCGCAAACCCAGCCAAGCCCCTCATAATCTGTTTGCTGCTGCTTGGCTGGGCAGGCTGATGGGCAGAGTGTGCAGCACGCCAGTCTCAAGATCTGTGGAACATCCTCCCATCAGATGTCAAGGGAATAAACAACAATCCGACTTTTAGAAGACATCTGAAGGCATCCCTTAGGGGACTTTTTAATGTTTGAAGTTTTATTCTGTTTTTAATGCTCTGTTGAAACCCGCCCAGAGTGGCTGGGGAAACGCAGCCAAATGGGTGGGGTAGAAATAAATTATTATTATTATTATTATTATTATTATTATTATTATTATTATTTCATTCAGCAATTACACATTCAAAACAGAATGAGTCAAATGACATGAACACAAGCAGCAGGGCTGGATGGGACGACATACCCTCCAGTTCAAAGGTTTGCTTTCAGTTTAATTGCGCCATCAAGGTACTAAGAGGCAAGTCTTTAAACTGATTACAACACTGGCCTTGGACTGGAGATAACCAGGGTCAGCCAATTGTGTGAATTGGCCTCTGGGTGTCTAGCCATGGTGAGTTTGCACACAGATCGTCTGGTCACCTGTTTTTGCTGAAGGACTTTGGATTTGCTTGCTGCAGAACCATAACACAAAACATAAGAGCCAACTCCTAGGGGCTGCGGTCCCTTTGCCTCCCCATAAAATATTTGAGCCCCACCCCCCGTTGATGGCAGTGCTGAGAAGGAGGAGCAACAACAGATGCCGCTGCGTGCTTGCCCACTGGCTCTCTGCCTGGCAAGCAAGCAGGGGGCACCATGCTAAAGAAGAAGACCACAACAGGCCGCAGGTGGCAACAACAGTGGTGGCAAGATAGAGGAAGAGCAGGAGGGCGCCTTGCCCAAAGGCCCTCCAAAGGGGTCAGTTCTGTACATTTCTAAGGTGTTCAATGCAATACTCACTTTATCTGTCAGGGGCGGAGCATGGTAGTTCAAGATGTCGGCATTCTAAGGAGACATGGAGGAAAAAACAGAATCAAATCTCAGACACCACCAAGGCCTTTCTCCCACTCCTCCGCTTCACTGTGAGCAGCCCATTTCCAGTAAGCTTATTATTCTAAGAACCTTCTAACATCATTTTATTCTTCCCTCCCCATCACCTTTCCTTTCGTGCCATGTCTTTATATAAGAAGGGCAGAGCCTGTGTCTTGTTGTTGTTGATCTACAAGCCTTCTGGGAACCTTTCCAGCTGATGAACGAAGGGTAAATGCATTGGATGTGTTAATGAATGAACCTGGGACCTTCTGCGTGCAAACCAAAAGCTGAGTTATGGCCCCTCCCCAACATTTTCAGAAGTGCCGGCACTACCCAGGCCAAAGGCAGCCTTGAACCTTGGCTGGGATTTCCAGGAGGCTGAATTCTGACCATTTCTGTGTTGGAGCTGTGCAGTCATAAAACAGAGAACACCTACACCCCCCGTGGACTTATTACTAGCTAAAACAACATACCAAAGTACAGCAGACATTTTTATTCCAACTTACCCATATGTAGAAGATGACTTGAATTTTACTGTTGCTGACCAGCTCATTATGGTATCGGGAATTAAAGGCAATGTAATCCTGGAAAATGAAAAAGCTCAGAGGTGACAGCAGTAGCAGAATGACACTTTAGCTCAGGGGTCAGCAAACTTTTTCAGCAGGAGGCCGGTCCACTGTCCCTCAAACCTTGTGGGGGACCGGACTATATTTTTTGGGGGGAATGAACAAATTCCTATGCCCCACAAACAACCCAGAGATGCATTTTAAATAAAAGGACACATTCTACTCATAAAAACACACTGATTCCCAGACTGTCCGCAGGCCGGATTTAGAAGGCGACTGGGCTGGATCCGGCCCCCGGGCCTTAGTTTGCCTACCCATGCTTTAGCTCACGGCACTTACCGGTATAATTTCTTCTCATTTGGAAGCCTACATAGTTTGACCCCTAGGTCAGCCTTCCTCAAATGGATGCCTCCCTCCAGATGTTTCAGACCCCAACTCAGACCGTGTGGTCAATGGGCAGGGATGATGGGAGTTGTAGTCCAGAACATCCGGAGAGCTCCAGGTTGGGAAAGGCTGCTTTAATGAAATCTGATGCCTAAGTATTAACTAAGAGTCAGTTCACACACTTTTTTTCTGCTACACTGATGAATTGTTGTTGTCTCTACAGGTAAGGATTCACAGAATCAATATAGTGTGTGCACGCACAAAAATGTCCCCATCTATCTCACCAGTCATACATACGAAGTGCTTTAAAAAAAGAACGAGAAAAGCCTGTGTGATGCGGTGAATGGAGAATTTGGAATGGCGAGACTTGGGCTCAAATCCCCAGGTACTCATGCAGCGGCCAGGGGCATGTCACAGCCTGGCCTATCTCACAGGCTGACAAGAAGGTAAAGAGGGCGGGGGATCCAATGTACCTTGCCTGCAGCTCTGTGGGAGGAAGGCTGAATACAAAGTAAGTAAGCAAGGAGGATGAAGGAGTCGTCATTCTAAGAGATCCTAAGAACAGCTTCACCACCACAAACAGGATACCACGGCAGAATTGTTCAGTTGCTCTTAGATGAAATGCTTTTACTTTGTTTTTGGTTTTAAATTGTGGATGTGGGCTCCCTGGAGGGGAAGGGGTGGGATATAAATCCAATCCACCCACCCACCCATCAATAAAACAAACCAAGCTCATGTCTCACCTGGAAGCCAAACTGCGGCTGGATTTCTACGCTGCAGACAGGCTTTGTCTCAGGTGAGGTCCACCTCCAAATGCAAACTTTCTGATGTGATGAAGAAAGCATTTTAAGGCAAGAAAATAACATACTCTCCTAAGACCTAACAGACCTCCCACATCCCCCATGGCATACTACTCTGGATGAAACCTAACTGGGCATCGTGTCAGCACGATTATGGACAGGAGTGAGGTTACACTTTGTCTCAAAGACATGCATTGACTGCCCATTTTTTGGTCTCTGAGGCCCTTAATAGCTTGGGACCAGTTTGTTTGAAGGATTGCCTCACCCCAAAGGGTGCATACTTGTTCTAATACCACCCCTAGTGCTTTTTTTCCCAGATAAAAGGTGCCAGAACACACTCCCTTAGAAGACCCACCCCAGAGCCCCACTGGAGGAGGAAGAGGGGTGCGGGGGGAGCACACCGCCCCTGGCAGTGTGATCCCGGTGGGGTGCCATTGCAGCTGCCCACCCCTGCAGCTGGTGCGCCACGCCCCCAGGACGCACGCCAGCCCCACCCCCGCCTGTTCTCCGCCTCCCCCCCCCCCCCCGGTGCCGAAGCATGAAACTCTGCCACTGCAGAGCCCATAGAGTCCATGTTCTGGGAAATCCAGACTGCTTATAGCCCATTAAACAAAACTGTTCACGCCCTCCCCTCCCATCATCAAGAGTGCCCCCCTCACTTCTCTCCTTCACGAATTCAAGGCTCCCTAGTTAGAGGATTCAGCGCAGGAAATGCTTCCTTTACCTGCACTTCCCCAGCCCCGATGGTAGCCAGAAACTTGGAATCATGCGAAATTGCGATGGCGCAGACTCCGCCCTCTGGGTGGCTGTCAAATATGGTGTGCACAGGAATCCTGGAGAACACAGCACACACTGAACGCTCTGCAATTGAAGCAGGTTCACTTCTGCCCTGGTGAGACACATGCAGCCGAGACCTTGACTTTATGGCTGCCCAATTACCCATCAAGTTTTAAGGGTCACGACAACAACACTATTGGCAGCTAAGGCCAATGTGGGAGAGGTCTAACGCAGAAATAAATGGTTAGCAAACCTCCTCCACCAGATGCTTACGCAGAGTATCCGTCCCAAACAGTCACCATGCTCTGGGGGCCCCTGTCAGCTGTTGCTATCCACCTTCGGTCTTCACTTACGCAGATGCAGGAAATGCAGTCTGTGTGTCCCTGGAAAGTCAAAGGAAGAGAGCGAGCCATGCAGAGGGAGCTCGTGGGAAATCTCCCTCAAGCCGGTATGCTAAATGTTGGACTGTTGTTTTATTGCGGACATAACCTTGTGGGTAATCTGTCAAGGAATGCATCTCAGTGGGGCCACTGCCAATGGCAGGTGCATACTTAGGGCAGCACACCCAGTTTCCCTACATGGGACACAGGGAGGCCTTCCCAAAGCCTAGTAAGTGTTGTACTTGGGGACGGAGGCGTGAGGGCTCTGACAGGGTCCTGGAGTCCTTACCTCAGCCTAGTTAGTGCTTGCCCAGCTTTGGGAAGGCAGTGTGAGAGGTGCAGGCCATGAATTTTGGCCTCAAACAGAGCTCCATATGACCAAGGTCCTCCCCTGACAATGGCCAGCGGCACCAGAGGGAAACGTGCTCAGGATTAAGTTGTCCACAGTCAAACCCTCCACCCCTCAGTTTTCACTTCAGATTACAGTTCTCTCTGTTAGGCAAGATGTGCCGCCAAGCAGGCAGGTGTTAGGGCAAAGTGGCTGAAACAAGAAGAGCAAACAGGAAAAACCCTTCTGACACGGGACCTTTTTCGCCTGTGGTACAGGGCAAGATGGCGCCCCATCCAGTTTCATGTGCAGAAGCTGACCAGACAGAAGCACTGGCAGCAGGCAAACTTCCTCCGCTGTGCTTGAGGGCAGCATACTAGTGGAAGGAACCTAGTATGGGGCAGCCGGGGAGCGGTGTTGGGGTGATGGAGAGCTCTGTGTGCACCCTGCAATCTGCCCAGCTGCTGCCTGAGGGGTAGCACAAGATGGCTGCCCCAACACCAGTGTGGAACAGCGTCTCAGCTGTCCATTCAGTGAGTTTCTGTGCACAGAACGGGATGGGGTGCCATCTTGTTCTGTGCCTCAGGCAGAAAAATCTCTCAAGCTGGCAGAGGGGGGAAAAAACAGGCCACATGCCACACTCAGCTCTGTCCTCCAGCACCAGGTCACCGCTCCTCCCTCCTGCCATCTGCCTGTGCTGCCTGAAGCCTCCTCCTCATTTGGCCTGATGGGAGGAGGAGAGAACAAATGGGTTCTCCAGCACCGATACAGAACTGACCCCTACCTGGAGGAGATATTGCCTGTTCCTGAGGACATCATGGATCACGGCCGTGTGAGAGGAGACGTATAAGATCACTCGGTAGTCTTCATCAAGCAGGTTGAAGACCGGGAGTTCGCTGTTATAGCCAAAGACCCAAGACAAACTCTGAAAGAGAAAGACAGAGCAGGGAGGCTCTGCTTAGTAAAAAATAATAATAATACACACACACAAACACACCCCAACATCATTTTTTAATGAGGTAAGTAAGCCCAACACCAAACCAAAATATTTATTCGGCTTTACGCCCATCATGAAACACAACACAACAAAACAAATCAAATAAAACAGCGGACTCATACAAACCACAAGTAGTATAACACAGTTCACAACTCACAAGGACAGATATTAGCCGTTCATTTAAAAAATTTAAGATTAAGATTAAAAAATTTCGGCACTACACTAAAATCAATATCTGATGTCATTATAGAAAATTCTTATAACTATCAATAATCAGCTAACATTCCATTCCGTCTCTTGTACGAGAGGACGGCTGTTAGGAATTTAGCAACCTGTTGGGTAATATAAGGATCCACATCTTGAAGAACCCAGGCAAGCTGTAGGTCTACTGGTTTGTCAGCCATAGGCTGGATTATGGAGTTTAGTATACTAGCACGGGCTGAACTGTACAAAGGGCAGATAAACATAACATGATGTAGAGATTCAGATGTTTTCATTTCACAAGCACACATTGAAGGGACTTGGCCCTTAGTAAATCTATGTCTCAGTACGTTTGTTGGAAAGACATTGAACCTAGCTCTAATGAAGGCATATCGGTGAGACGCGGCCATAAGCGAAGTTAAGTAGGACGGAGCACGGTAGATAGGGGTTATGCCTAAATTTAACGGCGAGCAGGCTCCACCACCAGCTACGAAATTTTGGTATAGCTCCACATCATCCAGCCTTTGATTTATACACCTTTTAGCCACATTTAGATCCAGTTTGAGCAATTCAGTGGGCGAGATCTCATAGGACAGCAATTTGGCATGGATTTTTCCTGACCACAAATTTGTGAAGTCATCTCGCCACATGCATTGAATGAGATAGTGGTTCGGGAGTTTATGCCATAGGGATATCCAATAAATCAAAACTCTCCTCCATATAACTAGCTCCACTGAGGGGATCTTCATTTCTAAACGAATAGCCGCATTACTTACGCATGTTGGTAATTTTAGAAGTCGGCGTAAGAATTGGCTTTGAAGTGACTCTAAAGGTGCAACTTCCGGTTAGCGCCAGCGCTTAATGGCGGATTTCTCCCGGAGCTCCGGGAGAGATCTGCTTCGTGGGTTCGGGTCCTGCCAGCTACGGCGGAGCGGGGACCCTTAAAAATCACAGGCGCGTAGCCTGTGAACTGGAGACTCGGCGGGCACCTTTGCGCCCCCCCCCGACGCTGTGAAATAGCCTTTTTAAAGGCTGCGGATCAGCGGAGGGTGTGTGGAGCGGTGCTGAGAGTCGTTTTCACCCAGCCTGCGAAGCGAAGCCGCGTCGCCATTAGCGGAGAGCGCTGATTTCTTCCGGCGAATTTGGACTAAAAAGAACAACTATCCGTGAGTAGGATTGACTTCTAAGATACAATTGGACACTAAAATTAAAGAAATTGGGCACTGAAACGGACAAGCACCAAAAAGGAAGTCTGCTTTCCGTTCTGTAGCAAGATCAAAGCGAAAGGCATTCAAGCCGTAACTGTTTGAAAGGAGAGTTGTGGGAACTAATAAATCCACCACCAAGCAAAGAACTCCCTCCCCGAAGGCAGGAGGGGGAAGAAGATTTTAAAGTGTTTTCCTGCCATTTTAAAAGAAATTGAGCTATTCACCGCTGCTCCCATACCTGGGGATCGGACTGCCGGAGAAAAGGAACCGGCTAAGGACTGCTGTTATAGGAAGGTAAAAAAGTATCTCTAACTGACTTTGGCTACTCTCAACTTGAAACATTTACTTTGTTGCACAGTAAAGTTATCTGCAGGACATTATTGATTTGGATCCTTTAGAAAGAGAAAAGAACAATTGAAAAGGACTAGGAGGACTTTTGTTTATTGTCTGGAGAGTGTGGGATTAACTTGGAGGTAAAGAATTGACTTTACGCCCTCTAGAGGACTTATAAATTGTTTCAGCAACTGTTTAAAATTTGAGAATTTTTGTCTGACAGCTCAAGAGTGTGGGAATGACCTTGAGCAAAAGACTTTGTTATGGCAGATGATAAAGAGAAAAGTCACAAGAAAGAGGATTTACAAGAAACAACCTTGAGATCTGGCAGACAATACAAAGTTGATCTTTCCATGCAAAGAAGGGCTTCTGTATCAGGAGCCCCTGGAACCACAGTTGTCCCAAAGGCAAAAGTGAAAATAATGTCTTCAGAAGAAACCTTTGCTAAGGTATTGGAGAAGATAAATGACTCTTTAGAGGAACTAAAAAAGCAAGGTGCAGAAACTAAAGTACAAGTTGCGGAAACAAATAAGAAAATTGAAGAAATCTCTGGGAAAATTGATTCAAACACAAAAAGTATAACTGACCTTGGGAACAAAGTGAACTCAAATGCAGAAGCAATTGGGAAATTATTGGAAGAATCATCTACAACAAGAAAGATAGCTGAGGAGGCTAAAGAAATTGCAACTGCTGCTGAGGGAAAGTTTCCACCAGTGTTCAAGAAACTAGATGAGTATGAACTGGCACTTTCTATGCAGGATATGCAACGCAAGGAGAGGAACCTAAGGATCAGACTTGTGCCGGAAAAGGAAGAAGACAACCTGGTGGATTACTTGACAAAAGAATTCTCTGACTTTTGGAAGCAGGAGCTGGACAAAGAAGAATTTAAGATAGAAAGTGCATTTAGACTGGGAGCAAGGCAGAGGAAGAACAGACCCAGAGACTGTTTAATAACCCTAAGATCAAAGGAGGAACGGGACAAAATATTGAACCTGCATTACCAAACAACCCTTCGAATTGAAGATTTTCACATTGAGATTTTTAAAGACATCCCCAAAAGTATCTTGGACGCAAGAGGACACTACAAGGACCTGGTGATATTGCTGAAAAGGAACTACATACAATTCAGGTGGGAGTTTCCCCAAGGCTTGTCCTTTAAATACAAGGGGAAGAAAAGAAGAATAAAGACAGTGAGTGATAAAGACAAGTTCTTAGGAGAACACGAAGAAGACCTACAGAAAGAGACGTTTCCAGGGCAAGGGCATCCTTCACTAGATACGAATACGGAACCACCGACAAACGAGGAGCAAAAATTGGGAGCTGTAGGAGGAAAGAGTAAATAACCCCATCATGGCTCTGCAACTTCTAACTTGGAATTGTAACGGTTTGAACATTCCCAGAAAAAGGAAAAATATATTTCATGCTTTAAAGAAAGACCAATTGTAAGGCAAGATTCGCTGAATAATTGTAAGAACTTGGAATACAGAAACGGGAAGCAAGAGGAAGTCGAGGAAGTAAGGTTTAAGAAATTGGGTCATGAAATGGTACTTGTTTTTTGTTTTATTATTGTTTGTTGTTTGTTTATGTATGTCTTGTTTGTGTTAATATAAAAATTGTTTAATAAAAATATTATAAAGAAAGACCAATTGGACTTGATTTGTTTACAAGAGACCCATGTGACAAGAGCACACAGAAAATTATTAATAAATAAAAGACTGGGACAAGAATTTATATCTTCAGACAGAGTAAAAAAGAGAGGAGTAGTGATTTATGCAAAGGAAAAGCTGCAACCGAAACAAATCTTTAAAGACGATCAAGGAAGATATTTGGCAATTGAAATTCAATTTCAAGGAGAAAAGTACCTGATAGTGGGAATCTATGCACCAAATGAAGGGAAAGCTGAATTTTTTAAGATGTTGCATGAGACTTTGATGGACTATATGGACTATAATCTAATTATGATGGGAGACATGAATGGAGTAGTTTCAACAAATATGGATAAAGCACAAAGACAGGTAGTAACAAAAGATGGAAGACTACCAAAGACTTTTTTTGAAATGACTGACAATATGGACTTGATTGACATTTGGAGAACAAAACACCCATTAGAAAGAGAGGGAACCTTCTTTTCTGAGGCCAAAATGACATGGACACGGATTGACCAAATTTGGGTGACTAGCAGTATGGCGCAGAACATAAAGAGAGTGGAAATCTGCCCAAAAACTTTCTCCGACCACAACGCAGTAAAGATGGTGATGAGGCAAACAACAACTGGCTCCTTCAGATGGAGAATGAATGACATCTTACTTAGAGATGAGGAGATTTGCAAGAAGGCCCAAAAAACTTTGAAAGACTATTTTGAAATTAACCTAAGGACTAAAGTAGAAAAAAGAATAGTATGGGACGCAAGTAAAGCCGTGATGAGAGGGTTTCTGATACAACAAAATACATTAAAGAAAACAAAACAAAACGAGAGGAAGGAAAAAATTCTGGAAAAGATAAAAGAAGGGGAAAAGAAACTAAGATTGAAGCCAAAATCACAAGAGATTTTAAGAGAAATCAAATTTTATCAAACACAATATATGGAACTGACGAATCAAGAATTAGAGTGGAAAATTAAGCAAATGAGACAAAAGACTTTGGAATCTGCTGACAAATGTGGCAAGTTATTGGCTTGGCAAATTAAGAAGAGACAAAAACTCAACACGGTAACAAATATAGAAGTGGAAGGAAAGAACATAAGTAACCCAGCGGAAATTAGGAACTGTTTTCAGAACTACTTTAGACAACTTTACACACAAGGGCCGCAGAAGGAAATGGATATACAACAATTCCTCGAGGAAAATGGGCTGAAAAAGGTTTCGCAGGAAAGTAAGACGATTTTGAACCAGGAGATATCAGCACAAGAAATAGAAGATGCCATTCAAGGTATGACGTTGGGCAAATCCCCAGGACCGGATGGACTGACTTCCAAATACTACAAAGTTCTGAAGGAAGGGTTGACACAACCTTTGAAGGAAGTCTGTAACGAGATTATGGAGGGGAAAAGGGCACCCGACACGTGGAGAGAGGCTTATATTACACTTATACCAAAGACAGAGACTGAAAAGACACAACTTAAAAACTACCGACCCATCTCGTTATTGAATGTGGATTACAAAATCTTTGCTGACATTTTAGCAAAGAGACTGAAGAGAGTTTTGATGGAGGAGATTCATGGGGACCAAGCAGGCTTTCTCCCGAAAAGGCATTTGTCGGATAATGTAAGGAATATAATTGACATTTTGGAAAAGTTGGAAGTGAATATAAACACTAAGGCTGTTTTGATATTTGTGGACGCCGAGAAAGCCTTTGACAACATTTCTTGGAGTTTTATGTTGAAGAACCTCCGGGGGATGGGGGTAGGTCAAGGGTTTGAGAATGGTATAGGTGCAATATATTCTGAACAGAAAGCAAAATTAATTGTAAATAATGTAGTTACAGAAGAGTTCAAGATTGAAAAAGGGACACGACAGGGGTGCCCTATTTCCCCATTACTTTTTATATCGGTCCTGGAGGTTTTGCTTAATATGATTAGGAGGGACCAGTTGGTTAAAGGGATTCAGGTCGGAGCTAAACAATACAAATTGAGAGCATTTGCAGATGACCTAGTACTTACATTGCAAGAGCCAGAAGCTAGTACGAAAAGAGTTTTGGAAATAATCCAAGAGTTTGGTCAATTGGCAGGATTTAAATTGAATAAGTTAAAGACAAAGGTATTGGAGAAAAACTTAACACAGGTTGAAAAAGAAAGGTTTCAGAATGAGACAGGGTTGACTGTGGTTAAAAAAGTGAAATATTTGGGTATAAATATGACAGCTAAGAATGTGAATCTATTTAAAGATAATTATGAAAAAACCTGGACAGAAGTGAAAAAAGATTTGGAGATTTGGTCAAACTTAAAGCTTTCCTTGTTAGGTCGAATTGCAGTTATAAAAATGAATGTATTGCCAAGAATGTTGTTTTTGTTCCAAGCATTGCAAATAATGGATAAAATGGACTGTTTCAAGAAGTGGCAAAAAGATATATCTAAATTTGTTTGGCAGGGCAAAAAGCCCAGAATTAAATTCAAGATATTAACGGATTCAAAGGAAAGAGGGGGGTTTGCCCTGCCAGACTTTAAACTGTATTATGAAGCGGCAGCTTTCTGCTGGCTGAAAGAATGGCTGCTTCTTGAAAACACAGACATTTTGGATTTGGAAGGCTTTAATAACATTTTTGGGTGGCATGCATATTTGTGGTATGACAAGGTTAAAGCACACAAAAGTTTCAAAAACCATATTGTCAGAAAAGCATTATTAAATGTCTGGATCAGATACAAAGACTTGCTGGAAAATAAAACTCCAAGGTGGCTATCGCCAATGGAAGCAAAGGCAGTTAAAAAGTTAAACATGGAGTCGAAGTGGCCAAGATACTGGGAAATTTTGGAAAAGGAAGGGGACAAATTGAGATTGCAGAGTTTTGAGAAATTAAAAGGGAAGGTGAGAGATTGGCTGCACTATCATCAAATAAATGAAGTGTTTAAATTGGACAGTAAAATTGGCTTCCAGGTGGAAAAATCAAAATTGGAGACAGAATTGTTAGAACCCAGTACTAAGAATTTGTCAAAAATGTATAATCTTCTGCTGAAATGGAATACACAAGATGAAACGGTTAAATCAGCTATGATTAAATGGGCTCAGGACATTGGTCATAATATTTTGTTTGCTGATTGGGAAAAGTTGTGGACCACCGGGATGAAATTTACGGCATGTAATGCCTTAAGAGAGAATATTATGAAAATGATCTATAGGTGGTACATAACCCCAGTCAAGCTTGCAAAGATTTACCATTTGCCTGACAATAAATGTTGGAAATGTAAGGAAAAGGAAGGTACATTCTTTCACCTCTGGTGGACGTGCCCGAAGATTAAGGCATTCTGGGAAATGATCTATAATGAACTGAAAAAGGTATTTAAATATACTTTCCCCAAGAAACCAGAGGCCTTTCTCTTGGGTATTGTCGGCCAGGGGGTGTTAAAGACAGACATAACTTTCTTTATGTACGCTACAACAGCAGCTAGAATACTCATTGCGAAGTACTGGAAGACGCAAGATTTACCCACACTGGAAGAATGGCAGATGAAGGTGATAGACTACATGGGCTTGGCAGAAATGACGAGCAGAATCCGAAACCAGGGAAGAGAAGCAGCGCAAGAAGAATGGAAAAAGTTCAAGGAATATTTAAAGAAATATTATAAAATTAATGAAAGCTAGAATGATGTTGGACTGGAAAGTAAATGGTTACTATTAGCAATGGTTAAGACAAGGAGAATAAGGAAGATTAGTTTAAATTTTAATTAAAATAAGGGAAGATTTGCTGAGTAATTGATAAGAACTTGGAATACAGAAAAGGGAGGCATGAGGAAGTCGGGGAAGAAAGGTATAAGAAACTAAGATACGAAATGGTACATGTTTTTTTTTGTTCTGTTTTTGTTTTTTGTTTGTTGATGTATTTGTTATATGTTTGTGTTGTTATAAAAATCTGTAATAAAAAATCATTATAAAAAAAAAAATGAAGTGACTCTAAAGGTGAGAGGTTTGCAAAGGCAGCCCATAAAGGTGCAGCATAGGCCATTGTGGCCATCACTTTGATGCTATACACTTTCAAGGCCGCAGGGATGAATAAGGCCCCCTCAGAGTAGAAAAAACGGAGGAGGGAGTGTGATAGGGCTTTTGTCTTATTTTGAAGATATTCAACGTGTGCTTTCCACCCTAAATTGTATTGAAAATAAATTCCTAAATATTTAAATTTATGTACTTGTTCGATTTTCATGCCCTCCAGTTTCCATGAATAAAGTTTTCGACTCCTTGAAAATATCAGTACTTTGGACTTGGTGTGGTTGATAGACAGATGATTAGAATGGCAATATGTCGCGAAAATCTTTAGTGCCCTCCTTAAACCCACTCTGGAGTAAGAGAGTAGTACCGCATCATCTGCGTAGAGAAGTAGAGGACAACGGTAATCTGCTATACGAGGGGTGTGGATAAATTTTTGTGAGGCGGCTAATGGGTTCCTCATATCACTGATAAATAAGTTAAAAAGAAGAGGCGCTAAAATACAACCCTGGCGTACACCCTTATTTACTGGCACTGGGTTAGTCAGGTCTCCAGCAGGGGATAATCTCACCCTGGCCACGGACCCGGCATGAAGTTGGGAGATAAGCCACAGGAGCCTTCTATCTATTCCCCAACAGGCAAGTTTATCCCATAGTAATTTCCTCGGAATACTATCAAACGCAGCTTTCAAATCTATGAAAGCTGCGCAAAGTTGGCCCCGTCGAGGTGTCGAGTATTTCCGGGCTAAGTGATAAAGAATGATTGCCTGGTCTGTTGTGGATCGATTTAATCTAAATCCAGCTTGCTCATGTCCAATCAGGTCAGCCTCAACTGACCACTTCATCAACCTTGCCAGCAAGAAACGGGCATATATTTTCCCAATGGACGATAGCAGACTGATATTCCGATAATTCCCTGGGTCACCGGGAGGGCCTTTTTTGTAGATAGGAATTATAATGGCCTCCTTCCACATTCCTGGTATTAAGCCCGTGGCATTTATTGCATCGAACGTTTTAGCTAAAATCCCTGCCCACCATGCAGAATGAAGCTTTATAGCCTCAACAGGGACCAAATCTGGCCCAGGGGCCTTACCAGTTTTCAGCTCAGCTATCAATTCTAGGATTTCAGCAGGGTCGGTTTTGGGCCAGATGGGAAGGGGATTAGAAGGTCTCCAATGAGTGGCCGGAGCTTCTGCCACTGAGAAATATTTTCTCAGGAACTGCTCCCATGTAGGGGCCGGGATCACCGTTAAGGGATATTTCGTGTTTCTTCCCTTCATTAAGGACCAAAATTTCCGGGAGTTATGAGATTTTGAGGCAGAAATTTTAGTCTGCCAGCGATTTAAATGCCACTCCCGTTTGGCCGATTTCTGGGCCTGTTTGTATGCTTTTTTAGCCAGGGAATAAGATGGAGGTAAGGCCGGAGCGCCGGAAAGTTTATAGTCATTATATATTGTATGTAGATGGAGTCTGGCTAGTTTGCAAGCAGAGTTGAACCAAGGGGCGCCAAATTTAAAATAATCGTTTTTAACTCCATAGGTTGGAGAAGTAAAAAAGCGAGTTAAAACTTCTATCAGGCAAGAAAAAAAATTCATACAGGTAATAGGATCACTCGGGACTATTCCTACGTCCGGCTGATCACCAGAAAACTTTTCTCGGATAAAATCCGTATATCTATGAGCGAGGGCAGGGGACCATCTAGTCCCCTTTGTTTTAGTGGACGACTCCACAATCACCGGGATTGGGTGGGAGCGGTCGAGCAACTGCCAGTCAACACATAACTTGGTTATCAGGGGAAGATGGTCACTAAATTGGGCATTATCAATTTTAAAAGAGGTGACATTCAAAAATAGATCCTGGGAAACCAATACATAGTCGAGAACACTGTTTGATTTTAACCCCAGGTGGGTGAACTCCCCTGGTATGTCTGGAGGACACCTGCCATTTAGTATAATTAAATTAAGGCGTAGAGTCATCTGATAAAGCATCACTCCCGCCTTATTGACTTTTACATCCTTTGATATTCTAGTGGGGGTGTATACTAGATCGTAAGTTTGAGCGCCGGGGTCAACCCACCATTTAGACTTTTTAAGAGCCTCCCAATTTGAGGCTATCCGAGCGTTAAAATCGCCTCCAGTAATGGAGGGGACATTGGGATATTTAAGATAACAAGAAAGTAAAAAATCCTCTAGGGATTCCCATCTAGAAGTAAGATCAGCTGCTAACCCTCCCGGAGGGAAATAGACATTTGTAACCAATAAAGAGAAGTTTCCACCAGAGATCAGTCCGGTAATAGCATAAGGCGGAAATGCATGCACTAGTGAAAGTTTAGCCCGAAGTTTGAGGGAGATACCAATTGTAAGGCCACCTTTAGGGCGGCCACCATTCGTTGACGGGCTAGCAGGCAGACATATAAACTCAAAGCCATTTAACTCAATTTCCTCCTCCACCCAAGTTTCTTGTAATAGTATGATAAGAAAGGAATTAATATATTTTTGGAATTCTGGATCTAATTTTTTACTTTTCCATCCAGCAATGTTCCAACTTAATATTGAAGGCTGGGGTTTCCCCGTTCCTCCAATTGACTGTCATTCGGAAAATTGGCTCAACTTTAAAACGGGAAGAGGGGAGCCACTAAAGAAATCAGTTATCTTCCTCTGATGAAAAACCTCTCGTAAAGGCTGAGTGGGATTTACAAGGTCATCTGGCTGTTGAGCTTGGCCACTCGATCTACTAGGAGTAGGACTTTGAACAGGGGCGGACCCCTTTTCCAAAAGAGATTGGTGGGCCACCCGGGGTGGACCAGCTATCTCGTCAGAAGTTTGGACTCTCTGTAGCCTGCTACTGGTCTTTTGGGCTACTTGATTTATGTGGCCTGTTGGATCTTCAATCAGTTCCGTCACTGGTCTTGCTGCTGAATCCATAATACTCCGCGAAGAGGGATAAGGCTGGGCGAGAGGGCTATTTGGGAAGGTTGGCAAAGGCACCTCTTCTCTTGATTGGTCAGTGCTATAAGAAGGTTCCAGGTCTGGCATCGATGAATGTGTAGAAGGGGATTTTTCCTGTTGTGTGTTGCTTTCTTCAGGTATGTTTTTCAATGGACGGTCAAGTAAATCTATTAAAAGCACAGAGGATTGTTCTGCTTGGAGGGAAGGACTGGTAGTTGCTTCTTGGGGTTGTATCTTATCCTCCATTGCCGACATACATTTAGCATTAGATATTGAGAGATCCATATGATCTGGTTCTTCTGGGGAGTCATGTTCACTGTACGTGAGTATTCTGGTGCTGAGCTTCCTAATAAGTTGGGTTTTAAGCGATTCCAGTCTATTAATAATTTCTTTTTTTTCCACCACTGGTAAATCTGCAAAGGAGGCAATGAGTTCGATCTCTTCTGGTGGTGTCATGCCACTTTCCGGATGGTCATTGTTCTTTGCTAGGGGAGTGGAGGCCACATAACTCTTCTCCTGGGATTGAACGCCCACTCCGGTGTCCACTGGTGGATCGGGTTTAGCAGATTTTGAGCCCTCTTTGGTTATTGCCTCCAACAGTAGGGGTTTAGGCGTAGGGTCTATAAAGGCTCTCGTTGGTGCTATCCCACAGCGAAACAAAAATGCTTTCTTTCGTAATATGATAGTGGGAATTTTTGTGGATTGGAACGCAAGCAGGACTCTCTGGGATTTATGATGATGGACAAGGGGGAGGACTGCACAGAGGTCAATTTGTGTTGCTTCCATATTTAAAAGCACCTTTAGGAGTTCCTTGGCACCACCCAGAGTTCTCCATCTTGGGTCCCCATTTTGTATGGTTAGGCTCACTTTCCTTGGTGTTAAGATCAGGGATTGATGACCTAATTGAGGGTTAAGGTTGTATTTAAATTTGTCAGTACGTTTGTTATATAGGGACAAACTCCTCGTCCCCTTCCTCTCTTCAAGGGACTTAACACCGGCTGGCGCTGGGGAAGTAGTAACTAGCTTTTGTTGGAAGCTGTGCAGCTGGGACGAAAGATCATCTAGTCTTTTGAATATGCAGTGCAGGGTTTTGATTATTAAATGGGACTGTTCAAATGTCATATGATTGGCCGTGCCAAGGACCAGTTCCTCCTTCTGAGGAGAGACTACACTCTTACTGTTGGCCACATCGCTTGTTATTTGTGGAATTATTCGCTCTTCGTCTTTAAGTGCTGACGCGCAATCAATCAGTGGGTTGAAACGGTTCTGAGTTTCTACCATGTAGGAACAATCCAGTAGATTACTCCCTTCTTTAAAGTGACATGGTTCAACCCTTGTTTGCTTCGATCTCGGAAAGGGAACGGGGACCATCTCCTCGGAGTCTCTAAGACGTTTCCCATATCCCATAATTCAGATATCGAGGAGAGGGGGGACAGCACTTCAAAGTCGGCGTCTTCACCTCTACCTTTACAGGCTGGCAATTTAGGTCTACAAGGAGACTACCAGTAAGCAATACAGACCATTCCTTTGAAGACCTACTCCCACCAGGACTAAGACTAATATATAAATCTCCTTCAAAGCTTATCGCAGGGCCCACCGCGGTTCGGTCCCAGATGAAAGGGAAACTCCCAAAGGCCTCACCTCAAACAGGGGAGTTTCTCTTCGTGCAGCTCAAAGATTTTTCTCCGCTCAGCTGCAGTAAAAGTTCACAGCAGGTTTCCTTCAGCTATTAATCTTCCTTATCCTGTTGTTGTTTTAGCATGTTTGTTCGAGGCCCTTCTCCGCTTTGTAAATATATTAGTTAAGAAGCAGCTGCCAAATGTTGTAGATAAAATAATGAGGCTGATAAAAGCTGAATAAAAACTGATAAAACTAATAAAAACTAATAAAAACCGCACAACTGCTGCGGAGCTCAAGTCAATGCTTCCACTAACGACGCCATCTTGACCTTTTTCTCAAGATAGAAAAAGGGACACGACAGGGCCCAACACCACAACTGGTGCAGGTAATGAGTGCCAAGGCAGCATCATGGAGGGGCTGGTCAGAGCAGGACAGCGATGGGGGGGGGTGCTGAAGGAGCTGCCTGTTGGCAACTCTGGGGAGGGGGAGCGGCTGTGCCAGGGAGAGGGGTGGGACAGAGGGAGGGAGTTACAAATGATGAGTCAGATCACATCATACAGCAGCAATATGCTAAGTGTTCCTGTCGTAAAGTGTGCACAGAAGTAAACGCAAAGTGTGGAAAGGCCCCCCCCCCAGCAGCAATCAAAAACATATTGTGACCACAAATGCCATAAATTTAATTTGTTAAATCATAAATCATCCGGGGCAGTGCAAACCAAACCAGAATTAAGCCAGGACAGTTTACCTTCCCACCACAACCATGAATTTTGTGCCCTTCCAGACTGGTACTTTGTTTTTATTTTTTGTTTTTTGGTCTGGGTGTCTTCTGCAACAACATTAACATTGTGGAATAAATGCGCTAGAATAATGTAATGACGACGTAGCTTATGTAATTTACATAATTAATTGTGTAAATTAAGTCATTTCGCTACAGCAGAAAACGATACAAACAGAGTAAGCCCGCAACTTACACAGGGGTTACGTTCCGGGGATCGCACCTAAAGCAAAACCGTGTATAGACAAAACACACTGACTGCGATGGAGGGTGGGATTGCCAAAGATTTTCCCCCCTGCACACTCACCCCCTTTCCGCCTCCTTTTTAATTTTGCCAAGTGCATAAAGCTGAATGTGCACAAGTTACATGTCCTTCCATTGCGAGTGTACTCTGACGTCATTTTTGGCAGTGGAACAGAAACTGGGGGGGGGGGGATGCAGGACAGAATGGAGAAAGATGCCTCCTTACATCCCATCACAGAGTTGCCCTGAGACCATCACAAGCACAAACCATCATCAATGCACAACTTTAAAATGTCTAGATGGGCCCTTGAATGAAACTGATGTTTGACTGGGTGACTCCCAATAACGCTTGTACAGTACAATCAGAATTTTTTTGGCCAATTAATTTTTATCGGTTTTCAGAAATGTTCAGTACAGCCGGATCTTACAATGGGGTCATGTTCTGGGTGCGGTGCATATATGCAAAAATGCAAACCAGCGTGGTGTAGTGGTTAAGAGCGGTGGACTCGTAATCTGGTGAACTGGGTTCGCTTCCCCGCTCCTCCGCATGCAGCTGCTGGGTGACCTTGGGCTAGTCACACTTCTTTGAAGTCTCTCAGCCCCACTCACCTCACAGAGTGTTTGTTGTGGGGGAGGAAGGGAAAGGAGATTGTTAGCCGCTTTGAGACTCCTTCGGGTAGTGATAAAGCAGGATATCAAATCCAAACTCCTTCCTACCTTTCTTTTCCAGAGCTGGCATACCACATGAGCCTTGTCTCCCAAGCAAAACAGAGAGCTTTGACTGGGCAAGGCCCGCTCAGCCTGCCAGCTTGGCAATGCTCTCACGAGATCTCACAAGGCTGCCCGAGTTCCCGCAAGATCTTGTTGTGCAAACATCCCCCCAGTTCCAGAGACGGCACAATGAGACGGCCTGTCCCAGTAAGAAGCAGAGAGCTTAAAAGCTCTTTTTGCACAGTGAAAACCTTGCCTTCATTTAATTTGTGGAATTCAAACTGATCGGCCTTCAATCGCACATGTGTGAAGTCGCACAAGTTTAATGTGTATAAGATGTGATTGTATTTTACTGTAAGAAGACAGAAAGGAGGTGGAGCCTCTCTTTCATTGTTCTACTGACGCCGTTCCCTTTCTGAGCAATACTCACAAGTGGGTGCACCGAGAGTGGCCTGCTGGTCTCCTCTAATGTCATGCCAGGGAGGGCCGAAGAGACAGCGGACTCCTCCTGCCCCTCTGCTGGAGTCAGGCTGCTGGCTGCAGTCGGTGCTTGGGAAGGGCCACTCTCTCCTTGGGCTGTTTTCACCTCCGTTTCCCGGCTGGCCCTTTCATCCTCACTTGAGGGCCCTGTGCCTCCAAGGGCAGCGTTGACTTCGTGGCTCACCTCGGCCTCGGCCTTTGTGGCCGGACTGCCAGGCCCACCACTGCTTGCGGAGCTTGCAGCTTGTCCCGAGGCAAGGGGCTCTCTGAAGCTCACCGCTGCCTCTCTGGGGCTCCCGGCTTCCTCTCTCCTGGCAACACTCTGGGTGCGCATGAGGCCACGTTCTTCCTCTGCACCAGCCACGCTCTCTGCTTCCGGAGCAGGACCTGCACCTTGGTTATCTGCTGCTGCTGCTTTCCTGGCGGGGGACTCCTGAGTCTTCTTGCTGCTGGTCTCGTCTTCTGGGACTCCAGGCTCTTCCTCCTCTGAAGGCTGCTTAGCCGCTATTTCCTAAGAGGCAAAACAAAGTTTTGGGTTGAACACCCTGCTTTGCAGAGGAGAGTTCTTGATTTAAATTGTCAGAGAGGGCTGTTCTCTCTTTGAAACCACCAAGTCCAGAAAAGAGGCAAAAGAAGGGAGAGGCCACAGCTCTTGACACTGACCATCAGAAGTTCCCTGGCTAGATTTCCCCACTATCATGAGATGTTTTATATTCCTAGTATTATCATCATTGCTACTTCAACTACCAGAAGTGGCCCAGGTGCCACATAATGCTCGTTTCACAGTTGTAAGGAATCAATCTTTGGAACGCCATGGCTATTGACCTCAGGCAGATGCCTTCACTGTACTCTTTTCAACAATTTTCTTTAGGGAAGTCTGTTCAGACATGTAGAACACTGACATGTGTTTTTATTTGCTTTTAGATTATCACTGATTTTTAAAAATGTTTTAGCTGTTTTTATTGATAATTTTATTGTTTTATTCCTTTTGAAAACCACTTTGAGGTTTTTTTGCAATCAAGGGGTATAATCATATGACATAAATAGATAATAAATAAATAAATAAATGTTAGCAGAGTACAAATGTTACAATAAACAGGTAAGTATATAATAGGTTCACGAGGGGGGAAACCAATACTATATACATACAAATGCATGAAAATGGCCTAATAATTCATTCTAATTTGTATTTATATTTAAGTTATGGCAATCATTCCTAAATCTGCACTTAAAGGAAAAGGGACCCCTGACCATTAGGTCATCATGAATGACTCTGGGGTTGCGGCACTCATCTCGCTTTATTGGCCGAGGGAGCCAGCGTACAGCTTCCAGGTCCTGTGGCCAGCATGACTAAGCCGCTTCTGGTGAACCAGAGCAGCGCACAGAAACACCGTTTACCTTCCCACTGGAGTGGTACCTATTTATCTACTTGCACTTTGATGTGCTTTCGAACTGCTAGGTTGGCAGGAGCTGGGACCGAGCAACGGGAGCTCACCCCGTCGCGGGGATTTGAACCGCCGACCTTCTGATCAGCAAGGCCTAGGCTCTGTGGTTTACACCACAGCGCCACCTGCGTCCCTAAATCTGCACTTACAGACTTATAAATAGGTACCGGTACTTGCAAGTTCAATGCAAATTGCCATCCACTTTGGCCTCCTTGCCTGCTTATGAATAAGCAACAATATCCCTCTCAGGATAGCACCTTCACAAAGCCAAAGTTTTGAAAAAGAGTGGGGAGAGGGGGGGTCCAGCTGTGAAGACCTTTGCAGGTTATACATTTTCAGTTTGCTTTAAGTGCTTGCAAAAGTTAAATAGCTTATCAATTTCATGTGCAGGAGCCCAAACGGCAAAGCCCTGAATCTCTGCTCCCTGGTGTCCACCCGGCAATACTCCAAATACTTCCAGGCTTATCAATACTTTCATGAGAACTAGAAACATGATCTTTTTATTATTAGGTGAGCTTCCTAGGACGCTGCATGCTGTGTGCCCAACTGCAGAACAAAAAGCCCTGTTTCTTTGGGCCACTGGGGCACCTCTGCTGATTTATGGGACTCACCATAACAAATGCTTTGTGTGAATACTTACACCAGGTAAACTGGTGGCAGCAATGTCGTTGGAAGTTTCCAGTAGGGTCGGAGAGCTGCTGGTTTCTGCTGGGAGAACATCTTGCGAGGCCTGCACTGGTGCCTCTCTGTCAAAAGTGACTTCCATGGGTTCTGCTGAAATTTGGGGCTGTGGACTGGGCTGGCTCTGAAGGCTTGGCTCCGAGTCCATAGCAGCACCCACAACCTCCATCTCTTCTCTTGGTGCCTCAGTCGCTTCATCTGATCCTTTTGTCCCCTGAGAAGGGGGTTCCGTTTCATTGGTGTCTTCCTCCATCTCCAAGAAACTTTACTGGAAACAAGCAGTCTTGTGCCCAGTGTGACTCAGGAACTCTTAAGAAACAAATAAATAAATCAGTGCAGTTTTGAAAAGCACAATCTACCATATTGGTTCTCAGTGGTGCCCATTTGTATCCAAACACAGACAACAACCTGTTCCTTGGTGTCACAAACCTCCATGCAAAGTTTGGCCATCATCTCTTAAGCATAACTGTCAACTTTCAGATTTGAAAATAAGGGATCAGCAGCCTCACCTGTCCCGGCGACAGTCTACGGCAGGGGTCTGCAACCTTTAAGACAAAAAGAGCCACTTGGACCGAAGAAATAAAAAAACTGAGAGCCGCAAAACCATTGCGACATTTAAAACAGTGGGGAGTGTCGGGGCACACAATGCGCCTCCTCCCCTCGCTAGTATCCGCCCCGGAGCCGCGGCAAAGGTGTAAAAGAGCCACATGCGGCTCCGGAGCCGCGGGTTGCTGACCCCTGGTCTACGGGATACCTAACAATCCAGGATAGCAGCGGGATGGCGCTGGAATAAGGGAATTTCCCGCAAAAAAGGGGAAGGTTGACAGCTATGCTCTTAAGAGGTGTCCATAGGAACAGAGAACAGAAAAATGACTTTGTAAAATATACAGTATATATAGTATATATGATTATGAAGCAAACACCCAAGATTGCCCACTAATGAGGAAAAAAATACTCCAGACTGCTCTTACGTCTTTCATTTTCTAGGCAACAATCTTAGCCCCACTTACCAAGGAGAGCAGAGTGCGAAGAGCGCCAGACTAGAACCCACTAGAACCCAGGAGGGTAAAGGTAAAGGACCCCTGGCAGTTAAGTCCAGTCACGGACGACTCTGGGGTTGCGGCGCTCATCTCGCTTTACAGGCCGAGGGAGCCGGCGTTTGTCTGCAGACAGCTTTTCTGGGTCATGTGGCCAGCAGGACTAAGCCGCTTCTGGCGAAACCAGAACAGCGAACGGAAACGCTTTTTACCTTCCCGCCAGAGCGGTACCTATTCATCTACTTGGGCTTTGTGCTTTCGAACTGCTAGGTTGGCAGGAGCAGGGACCGAGCAACGGGAGCTCACCCCATTCAAAGTGCCAACTTTCTGATCGGCAAGCCCAAGAGGCTCAGTGGTTTAGACCACAGTGTCCCCCACCAAGGTTCAAATCCCCCACTTGGGCACCACTTTGCCCACAGAGTGAGGGCCTCGGGCCAGTCCTTGCCTCTCGGCCTATCCTACCTCGCAAGGTTGTTGTGGAGGAGGAGTGGGGGAGAACCACCCCGTGCAGGGGATCCCCTTGACCTCCTTGGGGAGAAAAGGGTGGGGCATGAATATGCAACGCAGAAGAGGCAGCAGAGCGACCTACCTCCTCCGCTGCCCCTTTGCAACAGACCCCCAGGAGCCCCGGGCCTCGTCAGCCGCCGCGTAGCTGCTCCTGCGGGACCTGCAGCTGTTTGGCTTCCTCCCCTCGTTGTCATAGCGACCGGCGGCAGCCCGGGCCCTTTCCTTTCGCCGGCGCGCGGGAGTTGACGGGCGGGGCTTTGCAAATTAAAGACCAATGGCGCTCCGAGAAAAGGAGGAGGGCGGAGCTTAACGCATCCCCTTTCAGAGGCTGCGCGAGCAGAGAAGCCGCCAGGTGCGCTTTGCAGAGCGAGGGAAGCGCCGCTCGCGCCTGGCAGGTGCGCCCTTGGCAGCGCGCAGGTGATCGCCCGCACCTGGAAGGCGGCGGGAAAGGGGTCCTGAGGGGGGGGAGGTAGTGGTCGCTGCTCCGCTTTGTGCGAGGGCGGAAAGTCCGCTCTCTTTTCTGCAGGGGGGGCAACTTGAATAAAATACTGGGGGGAGGAGCCCCAGGTAAGCCCCGCCCACATAATCTAGTGGCAATGCCCACCCACTTTCGGGGGGCGAAGACCCCTCGGGCCCTGGATCCTATGGGGCCGGACTTCGCGCAGCACCTCCTTTTCCTGCTTTTCCTGGCGTCGATGGGCGTCACTATTCCAGATGTGGGCGCAGCTGGACGGGACGCCTCCAGCCTGAGCCTCTTACTGCTACGCTATGCTCGTTTCTTACCTTTAGTTCACAAACATGCATCCGTTGAAGGTTGTTTTTTTATTACCTTCTTTTCTGTCACGAGTCTGATTTCCTTGAGAATTCTTCCCTGTTATACTCTGTTTATTAGCATACACACATCCACACCACGGAGGGCATCTTCTCCACTTTTGTCATTTTTCCACTTTTTGAAATACTTCTGCTTTCTGCCTATACGCAGCTCCCTCAGCCCATGATACGAAAGTTCTATATGGTTATCTAATTTTATTGTCTGCGTGACAAGTTTCGTTTTCTTCTTCAATACTTTTACCTGTTTTTTTCTACCCATTGGCATGTCACTCTGCTTTGAACTAGCCTGGCATCTTGAAGAGAAGCTCAAGGCTTTTCTCCCCTCATGTGCCTTTATTCTCACCCATAATTTTCATTTTGAATAGTTTTATTTCATCACACATATTTTTTCTTTATTACACTTCACAATATTTATATACTGCATGACAAAAGATACTCTACCCTGGTCTTGGGTACTTGAGATTATATAATGTCCCACTTTAGCCGTCATTTTAATTTAATTTTAAATGGTTTTAAAGTTGTATTTCCTATTGTTCTGCCCTGCTGTTGGATCTTCTGAAAGCAGGTAATTAATTAATTAATAAATAATCCTCCTACTGCAGACCCAACCTCCCATTCTCCCTTGACCTAATTTCAGCCATCATTTGGAGGACATGATGGTTCTTCCCTCAGAAACCTGACTGGACTAGCAGTTAATTCTTTCTTCAGTTCTGGTGACAGGATAGTGCCGTCTGCACCTGAGGCAGCCCAGGGCAGCCCATGTGACATTTACGTCTCTGTCCTCCAACAGATAAGGTGGCCATTTTTATTTTTATTTTACAAAATAATGTCTGAAGGGCTGTTCTGAGGAAAGTCAGTCAGTCATTCTCTCTCTCTCTCTCTGTCACACACACACACATACCCAAAATGGAAGTGTGCAGCATTTAAAAAACCTTTAAGGGGGTGGAGTCTGGGAATCCAAAGGGTGTATAATTTAACCTGTTCTGTTTTTATTTTGTTTGGACATTTGTATGAAAATTGGGGAAATCGTGGAAGGGAATTTAGGTCGACTTTAGAAAAAGGTTTAAAGAATAAGCAATGATGTATAAATATGAAGTCTATAAGACAAAATTGGCTTTTTTAAAAGAACTAAATATAAAAAGGTTTAAAAATAGGGATAAGAACTTGTTGAACCAACAATCTGAACTGGAATACAAGAGGGAGAGGTGTGGGGAAGTCAGGGAAATATGTTATAGAAAATAAGGATTGTGAACTTTATGTGTTTTTAAACTTTTTTTGTTTTTTATCTTTTTTGATTTTTTATTGTATTATAGGAAAATCTTAATAAATATCTTTTAAAAAATAAAAAATAAAAAACCTTTAAAAACAATGCAGAACAGTCATTAAAATGACTGGCTATTAAAGGCACCCTCTAGATGCAGAACAGCTTGGTCCCAGTCTGGTTAAAAAAATAAAAATAAAAGCCCAAGAGAGAGAGCAGGACCTTGAAGCTGCCCTTCCTTCAGCAGTGAGCTCCTGGAACGCAGACTGAATAGGCACACAAGCTATCAGGCCACATACTTTCTCACAGAGATGGTTTGTATTTGTCTATATAAATTAGAAGAGTTGGGTTGTGTCCACTGCTAGTTAGAACGTACCGCCTCTACAGAGACTTTTCCAAGTATGCCTTTGTGCACAGGGCTATACTGCTAGTTACTCTAGGAGCAAAGAAAGCTGCTTTATACCAAGGGAGGCCTTTGGTCCATCCAGCTCAGTATTGGCTACAATGGCTGCAGCAGCAGCTCTTGGGGGTTTCAGGCAGGGGTCTCTCCCGGCCCTACCTGGAGATGTCAGGAAGTGCACTTGGGACCTTCCACATGCAAGGCAGGTGCTCTGCCACTGAGCTTATGTCCCTTCCCTGTCTAAGCTGGAACATGCAGCCTATTTTTAAAACTTTATTCAAAATGATCTGATAATACAAAGTACAACATGAATTAACATTCCAGGTCTGACAACAGATATGCTACAGTAAACAAAAAAGAAAATGGAAAGAGTACTGGTGTAAAACTTTTATTGGCAAATTCCCAAACAAACCAACATGTCACAGAATTAAGTCATCCAATTCTGTAAGAAAGCCACAAGCTCCCCTTTCCAACTTTTATTTACAACAGGGGCAAACACCGTAAAAGGACTAACTAATCCTTTAAATCCTTTAAACTCTTTCAAAACAGCATCTGTGTGTCAGATTCAAACCCCTTTTGACAGCCAACACCAAAGCCTCAGCGCTTGTCTTTCCACATCCTGGCTTCTTCGGGTAGATGTTAAGGGGCTCAAACCCAGGTTGAGATGCCATCAAGTACTTTGGAGCTTTCTCACTGAAAAACATCATCTTTGCAGAGGGACTATATTGCAACTTGGGGGAAAGAAAAGAGAAAGATATGAGACCTTCTGCAATTCTAATATTTTGATTATAAGAAATCTCAGAGGATCATACTTCTCAGACATGCACTTTTTATTTGAGGAAGGGTTGTAACTCACAAGAGCATCTGCTTAGCAGTTGGACAAGTAAAATGGTTGGCAAGGCTAGTCAAGAACTGCAGATCCTTGTTAAAAGCCGGGGGGGAGGGGTTATTTCCCCAAAACAAAGGCAGGGAAGGAAAGAAGTGCAACACCCATTCTAGACCCTGGAGTTCAGGACACCAGACCTCTCAGGACTCTCCCTGAGAAGGGAGCTGCCAGCAATGGGACACAAACCCTGGGAAATTCATGCAAGAGGCAGCCACCAGATTGTCCAGAAACAGGCTGCACACAGCACCCTGGGCCAACCTGATGCTCTCCAGACCTTTTGGACTACAACTCCCATCAGCCCCTGCCAGCACAGGTGGGAGTTTTAGTCCCAAACACCTGGAGGGCATCAGGTTGACCAGGGCTACCCTCCTGCTACATGCAGAACCCAGCTTTCTGCATACAATGGCCAAGAATGGTCAGAAGCTCCTTGTGCTTGCAGGATGCAATTTTAGCTTGCCTGGAGGAGACACAGACACAAACAGCTGCTTCATTGGGGGGGGTGTCTCCCTAGTATGGATCTCTAGAGCAGGTGGGGAGGGGAAGCTGTAGCCCTCAGGACACTGCTGGACTCTAGTTCCCAGCCATGTTGGCGGGGGTGATGGCAAATGGGAGCCCAACAGCCCTTCTGGAAGGCAGGAGTATTCTCCCTCACTCAGTTATTTACATCCCACCATTATCTCAAGCTTCAATTCATCAAGGCAGCTTCAGACACTGAAAAACAGCATTATGAAATGCACAGTATTTGTCTGCCCCTTAGCTGCCAAAGGCCCGTCTGAACAGGAAGTCTAAGCCTAACCAAGCAAGAGCCAGGTTAACCTCTCTGGGGACGGAAGGTCCTCTCTCTCATTCACCAGCAACATGTGAAGGCTCTTGGCACCTGGCCAGGATTGTATAGGTAGTCACATGTGTCACAGGGGAGGAGAAGGAGGGCCCTCTCCCAACATGTTCCCCTTAGTGCGGCCAAACATCAATGCGCATGGAAGGGAGAGGCAGAGATTCCAATCATTGCTGGCCACCGAGTTCAGAACTGAGGTTACGAGAGTGATGCAGGACTGGCTACAAAGGTGTCGGTGTCAGTGCTGCCTTTGATTTTTGGATTGCTTACCCCAGAAGCCCTTTTCCACTCCAGCGTTTCGGGGTGAGCCCCAGATGAAGCTTCTCACCATTGCGGATCACGGTCACACTTAGCGGTTGCTGCAGGGGGCAGACAATAAACAAGAGAGTCCTCACTGCACCCAAGACAGTTTTTGTAACTGGCTGAATTATCTTGTAGAATGCCCAAGGGAGTTGTAGGTGCAGGGAGGGAGGGGAGGCCCCCATGTCCTCTGTGCCCCATTGCTGAGCTTATGGCACAGCCAAAAGTGGGGACTTATTAACATCAGGTAGGGGCCCTAGCTGTATCATTTTAGACGCCTGCTAAAAGACCTTGATTAGGGAAGCCTACCTAGACATGTCATTTTATTACTTGTTTTTAAGTTTCTTTCTCTCCTTTTAATGGTATTTTTAATAAATATTTAGCTCTAATTTTGTCTCTTCTGATTAAGCAGCAAGTAAACTTGATTAGATAAAAACATCAAATGATTCTATTTCACACAAATACACACGCAAATCAACAAATCATACAGTCACAGAAGTAAAGGGCAAGGGACTTTATAGGATTTAAAGTTCTGAGTCACTTGATGTTACATTTCACGTTACTGACTGATCACAGAACCTTTACTCAAAGGCTTCGAAATAAGCTACTGCTTTGTCAGCTTAAATGGCATTTAAGTTTTAAAAGGCTTTTTAATAACGTGTTCAGGTGGGGTTAGATTTATAGGCTTTTATTTCAAAATTCAAAAAGAAGAAACATAAAAACACACAGACATACACACAAATTAACCAGCCACAGAAGTAAAGGACAATGGACACCATGCCCCATGCATCCTGGCAGACTTGCTTGGGACACCAATGTCTATGATTAGTCAGACTGTGATGCCTTCCCGGGTGGGAACTGTGTCACTGGTGCCTCCAGGCTGGGCTACAAATTCACAGCAAGTGCTGGTGTTGTTTTCCACCAACAGGTCATCACTGAAGGGTTGACTCCAAAGGGAATAAACCCCTTGATTCAGTGTTCAAAGGAGGAGTAGCATGGAAGCCCCTTTTTAGCTTGGCGGCAGAAAGTAGGTGTGACACAAGTGCTTTAAGGAGGACGGCAGCTATCAGTCTCCTGCCCTACTGCAGCATCAGCGGGTGACTTCAGGCAAGTGTCGCTCTGCACGTGCTCCGCACTGTGGCTTGGTTTACCTTCTACCTGGTCACTGATACTGGCAGGCTCAGTGGGCATTTGTGGGGATGATGAAGAAGAAGAAGAGTTTGGATTTGATATCCTGCCTTTCACTCCCTTTAAGGAGTCTCAAGCGGCTAACATTCTCCTTTCCCTTCCTCCCCCACAACAAACACTCTGTGAGGTGAGTGGGGCCGAGAGACTTCAAAGAAGTGTGACTGCCCGAAGGTCACCCAGCAGCTACATGTGGAGGAGCGGAGACGTGAACCCGGTTCCCCAGATTACGAGACTACCGCTCTTAACCACTACACCACACTGGCTCTCGGGATGAAGGCAAGACCCCATTTCAGACACGGAGGGAGGGGGGAAAGCTGCTCACCCCTTCACTGTGCTGGACCACAGTGGCGATATTCTGCAGCGACTGAAAGTTGTGAGTGTTGACGGAGCCAAACTCGACGATCTCGTCGTCAACTTGCAACCCCTTCAGAGAGAACCAAAGAACACATTATACACCCTGGTTTCCCCTTGGGAAGCCAGTACCCAGTACTTTAGCATTGTTCTAAGTTCGGTAGGGGACTGCTCAAACCTTAGAAATTAAAAAACAGCAGGATTATGATTGTTTGGGATACAAAAGGAGAAATACAAGCTGCAGACATCTGAAATCCTATGCACAGCTCAGCAGGGATTATGGCCGGGGGGGGGGGAGCTGGTAGCAGTGTCATATCCCAAATGAAAATGGCTGAGTAACAGGTGGAGGGGGGCAACATGATAGGTGTAAATAAAATTATAAACGGTGTGGACACTTTTTCTCCTTTCTCATCATGCCAGGACCCAGGATGAAAGATTCATGGCAGACAAAAGGAAGGACTTCTTCACACAGCAGTGAAGAGCTAAATTACAAATAAGATGTGATAAAGTCCACCGGCTTGGATAGTTTCCAAAGCAGATTAGACAAATTCACCGAGGAGGGTAAGGCTATCAACGGCTACTGGCCCAAAGCAGCAGGGTTCTACTTCGCCAAATAACAAACCCACAGAGGTCCGGATGGGTGAGAGAGATGCAATACTTGCCGAGAAGCTCGCTGGAGACCCCTGCGTGACAGCATTCACCCTGGCAAAAGGCTGGGGCAACACCTGACTCTGGCTCCTGGCTTCGGCTCGCGCTTCCGCCTCGTCCTTTTCGCGCTTCTCCTTCTCCCGGGCGTGGAGCTGGTGCAGAGCCTGTTCCACCTGGTGCATCAAGGCTTTGTGATCATTCTGCAAACCTGAAAGCAGAGGGAAGCACCTGTGAGCCCAAGATGTATTTGTACAGAGAGTTATTATAGTTCTTTAAGCAATGCCATCAACACTCATGCGCTTGGGGATGAACAGGCATGAGGGGTGCCTGGCAGGAAATGGAGGGGAGGGAAGGCAATGGAAGAATAGGCAACAATTTCAAGTTGGCATGAAATCTGTACTGAGGCTTCAGTACAATAATGCACAGAATAGGAATGAAAAGGATGAAAGGAGAAATGGGCAGTGTGATCTCAGGGAAATGGCCTACAAACAACAATAATCACAGAATTGTTGAGCTAGAAGGGACTGAAAAGGTCCATATAGTCCAACATCCTGAAATGCAGGAATCACAGCTAAAGACCCTCTGGCAGAAGGCCACCCAACCTTTGCTTCAAAACCACCACTGATGGCTGGCCAACCACTTTCCAAGGGAGTCCATTCCACTGCTGAACAGCTTTTGCCACCAAGAAAGATATTCCTAATGATTACTTAGAATTTCATTTCTTGTAATTTGAATCCATTGGTTTGGTCCCGCCCTTTGCAGCAGCAGAAAACAAGCTTGCACACTCCATATAAATGATGATAATAATGTCTCTAAGCCACCAACAAATCTATAAAACCCTGCTGCTTAGAGATTTTTTTTGGTGTACAGTGATGAATAAACATGATAAAATATTAATCATTTGTTATATATGATAACAAAATAATATTTAACTCAAAAAATGGGAACAAAATTACTTGAACTATACATCTGATCAGAGAACAGCTGGATTCTCCCAAGATAGGAAGCTGCCTTGTACCCAATTTTATCTGGGTCCATCTGGCTCAGTACTGCCTACACCGACTGGCAGCAGCTCTCCAGGGAATCTTTCCTGGTCACAGGCCCACCTGGAAACGCTGCCACAAAGGGAACCTGGGATCTTCAGCATGCAGAGCAGATACTCCCCCCTGGAGCCATGGTCTTTCCTTCAAGGTTAGATAGATGCTCTGCACATTAGATCTTGTCTGCACTTGTACCAGAATTACAGCATTATCCACAGGTTGCTGATCTTAGGCTTCTTTTTATAGAACCCCAGGGCTGGGCAACATATCGTCCAAAACCCATTTGAAGTCCGTACCGTGATATTGGTTTCGTAATTTTTGACCTGGCAATATATCATGAATCATTCTCTCTGTGTGTATGTGCTATGCAAAAATCACAGCGTGGGGGAAACTGTGAATCCAGTCAATGCTCCTCTCGTTTCTGTAGCCCCTGTTAACTCTTGCCAGCTCAGCTCTTCCCTGCCTCATGCAGAGGGCAGCAAAACAGAAGAGCAGGCGCCGGCAAAAATCATGATACAGGAAAAAACATGAACCAACCGAGGCCACTGCATAGCTCCATCCTTATTTCAGACACTGTGATTTATCAGTATATCACAATGTTTAGCTGGTGATATATCACAATGCCGAAAAACAGACATTGTCCAGCCATATAGAACACCCCACCCCATTAAAGTAATATATTCCTTTCAGGTTGGTGGGCAAGCCAATCTAAGCCCCTCTGAACTCCTGTGTTGTGGCTGCAATCCCATGCACAAAATGCTACCTGAGAGTAAGCCCCACTGAAAACAGTGCAGCTGACTACCAAGTAAACATACCCAAGTAAACGTACCCAGGCTGCAAATCAATTAAATTGTGGACTGTTGCTTACAGATGATGTTGTGCCTTGCCGTCCGGACTTGATAGACATCCACATCAGCACGTGGATAGCCTTCAACATCCACAAGTGGTTCGTTCATCCCGACACCTTTTTGCTGCAGCATAAAAAGAAAAAAACACAATTACCCCTTTGAGACCTTTTCCCGAATAGGGCGTATAATGTATTAGCTTAAAATCCTCTTTCCTTTACAGTACAATCCTACACGTGTCTACTCAGAAGTAAGTTCTATTGAGTTCAATGAGACTTCCAGATAGGTATAGCATTGCTATTAACAGAGATCTTAGTTTGCAAGTTTATTATTATTATCAATAATAATATTCATACTGCCTTTTATCCGTAGGCCTCAGGGATTAAAATACAAGATCAAAACACATAATAAAAACAAGAGGTGACCACGGTAGCATTAAGAGACACCAAGCGCTGCAACCGCTGCAATGTCTACAGGTACCCTCGTGGAACCATCGGGTTGGAAGGGACCCCGAGGGTCATCCAGCCCAACCCCCGGCAATGCAGGAGGGAAACACCACGGCGTGCAGAGGGCAGGGCGGCAAATTCACCGGGCAATGAGGGCGAGGCCACGAAGCCGAGACCCCGGGGCGGAGCAGGCAGCCGAGCGAGGCCCCAGCCCGCCCGGCCCGGGAGTTGCTACTCACGTCCTCCAGGACTCCGTAATAGGCTCGGATCTGGGCCTCCAGCTCGTCTTTCTTCCGCAGCAGCAGCTGCACGTCGCTGACCGAGATGCCCTTGGGCTCCGGGGCCTCGTCCTGCGCCGACATCCCGGCGCCGAGGGAGAAGCGCGGCTCCGCCAACGAGGCCCGGCGAGGGGCAGCCACGGGGCGACGGAAGAGCCAAAACAGCCTCGTCACGGCAGGGCTGCGGGCGGGGCCTCTGCAGGAGGAGGCGGGGTTTGCGCGTGACGGCGAGGGGCGGTTCACACGTGACGACCGCAGCGTCTGGGCGGGGAAGGCTCTGTGCACGTGTGAAGGGGGCCCGGGAAGGTGGGTGCGTCCTGCGCAAGGGCTTTCCCGCCTCCTGCACCCCCCCCCATATGCGGAAGTGAGGTTGCTCTATATAGACACGTGTCCTGCGCCGGCGAACCAGGAGATCCCGGGCCTGGGGGGGGGGTATCCTCTGCCCGTCATCAAGGGGTTCTCAAACTTTTCTCTCTGGACCACACTTTCAAAATAAAAATTTGCTCTCGCCACACCAGAATTTTCATTGATAAGAAATACATTGAGAAACAAAAAACTGTTGGCAGTAATTGATCTATATAATATGGAACACGACTACTTTATAATATGATCACGGGACATTCACATGAGTGTAGCCAGGATTTATGGGCTTGCGGGGGGCAGAACCTCAGTTAAGTATTTGTATTTATTTACTTGATTTAATGGGAGGCAGCTGCCTCCCTGCCCCTCTTTGGCTACACCCATAGACACCCAGAAAGTATAAAACAATGCCGTTACATAAGTACATGAATTATCCCCAAAATATAATTATAAACGAGCCTCTTACTTAACTATGTATACAAATTCAAAGAGAGGTGTGAGCTTTGCTTTTGTCAGGTACAGTGCTACCTTGGGTTACATACGCTTCAGGTTACATACGCTTCAGGTTACAGACTCTGCTAACACAGAAATATTACCTCGGGTTAAGAACTTTGCTTCAGGATGAGAACAGAAATTGTGCTCCAGCAGCGCGGCGGCAGCAGGAGGCCCCATTAGCTAAAGTGGTGCTTCAGGTTAAGAACAGTTTCAGGTTAAGAACAGACCTCCAGAACGAATTAAGATCTGCGCTCCCAACGGAAACCGCTGCTTAACGGGAAGCCCAAAAGGAAGAGATGAGCGCCAGAGCCCTTGTCCCTCTTGTCAGCCCCAGCAGGTGCCATTCAGAGGCACCTGCTGCCTTCAGCCAGGTAACATA
Source organism: Podarcis raffonei (assembly GCF_027172205.1). Taxonomy (NCBI): domain Eukaryota; kingdom Metazoa; phylum Chordata; class Lepidosauria; order Squamata; family Lacertidae; genus Podarcis; species Podarcis raffonei. The sequence goes on from NC_070617.1 coordinate 37,887,640, forward strand.
GCCATTGGGACTGGTAGCCATTGACAGCCTTTTGCTCCAGGAATTTGTATTTTTTAATTTTAATATATTTTTACTGATTTTCAAAGTACAAATACAAATATGAAGAAAGGGGCGGTTGTGTGACTCATCTGTACAGATAGCACAGAGGAAGTTAGCCATGTTGACCAGTAAGAAAAGTTCCCAAATCCACATTAGGGCTACAACACATTTATTACGCTAATCAAAATGTAAAAAAAAAAAGTGCAAGCTTTCAAGTTCTCCAGAGCTCTTCATCATACAAAAATATAAGCAAAGAAAGGGAGGTGCAGACTCCACAGCTTCACCATAAACCAACTCCTCTCCTCACTGCCATTGCTCTGGTTACCATCTGGTTACCGTGGGTAGGCAAACTAAGGCCCAGGGGCTGGATCTGGCCCAAAATGCCTTCTAAATCAGCGTGTTTTTACATGAGTAGAATGTGTCCTTTTATTTAAAATGCATCTCTGGGTTATTTGTGGGGCCTAGGAATTCGTTCATTTTTTCCTTCAAAATATAGTCCGGCCCCCCACAAGGTCTGAGGGACAGTGGACCGGCCCCCTGCAGAAAAAGTTTGCTGACCCCTGATCTATAACAATAAAACAATGGACAGGGTGTTGATACAATGACTGCTGCAATTGACACAAGATAATATCACCAAGGCAACTATTTGTAAACAGATAGAGGACAGATATACCCCTGCTTTAAGTTGTTTGCATGCTCACTGTCTTCACTTGTATATTGTTTACTACAAAGCTGGTAAATAATGGTACTAAGAGCCATTATAAAATTGGTGAATTAATTGAAAGGTAAAAAATTGCTTAGAAATATAAAGAGTAGCTTCCTATTTAAAAGGTCAGTCTATTGACGCTTATATAGTGGTACCTTGGTTTAAGAACAGCTTTGTTTATGAACAACTTGGATTAAGAACGCTGCAAACCCGGAAGTAGGTGTTTTGGTTTGTGAACTTTGCCTTGCATGCAGAACATGTTTCGCTTCCTGTTGAGTGTGTTCCATTTGTAAATTGAGTCCCCTGCTGCTATGGGAAAGCACGTCTTGGTTTAAGAACGCTTTGGTTTAAGAACGGACTTCCGGAACGGATTAAGTTCGAAAACCAAGGTACAACTGTATATTGAAATAAGTGTGTTGAATCCTTAAACAATGAAAAGGCAACAATCATTTCATTTCCTACACTCTTTATTTTACACCACTGTAAATTGTAATAAATAAATAATTGGTGTTTGCTATTTAGATCAATCCGTATAGCTCATTGAGTAGAGCACGAGACCCTTAATCTCAGGGCCGTCCTTTGAGCCCCACGTAGAGCAAAAGATTCCTGCAGGGGCTGGACTTGAAGACCCTCGTGGTCCCGTCTAACTCTTCCATGATTCTGTAATCTAAGGGCATTGCTTTCAAGTGAAATCATTCTCTGCGCACTCAAACACAGTTCAAACACATTCAAAGGTTTTAATAAAAAGTAATCTTTATTAAATAGTTTTCCAGATGAAATACATTGTTTCCGAGAGATTTGCATGGGGAAATCTTTTCGATTCCTCAATAATAAGGGGCAGTGGGGTGAGGGAGGGCTGGGCCACATCCACACCATTTCATGTGCTATGAAGCCGCTTTAAACACTCATGGCTTCTTTCCCCAAAGAATCTGGGAGCTATAGTTTGAAAAGGGTGCAGAGAGTTGTTAGGAGACCCCCTGTTCCCCTCCAAGAGTTCCCAGAGTTCCCTGGCAAAAAGGGAACTCTACCCCTACCCCTACCCCTGACGCTAACCCTTAACCTTTAACTAGAGCTACAGTTCCCAGAGTTCCCTGGCAAAAAGGGAACCCTACCCCTACCCCAACCCTGACGCTAACCCTAACTCTAACCCTAACGCTAACCCTTAACCTTTAACTAGAGCTACTATTCCCAGAGTTCCCTGGCAAGAAGGGAACCCTAACCCTAACACTACCCCAACTCAACCCTACCCCTACCCCTAACCCTGAGCCTAAACCTAAACCTAAGCCTAACCCGCCTAACAACTCTCTGTCCCCTTAACCACCTACAGTTCCCAGAATCCCTGAGGGGAAGCCATTCCTGTTCAAAGTGTCTTCATAGCACTTCCAATGGACTAATGTGGCCTAATGTTTCCTCCCTCATTTTCTTCTCTCTCCCCACTGCCCCATCACTTGCAATGCAGCAAATGTCTGCCTGCAGTCTCCCTTCAAAGCTCCTTCTCTCAGGTCTGGCCACGGCCTTGTCCATTGCTCACTGCCAGTATTTCACGTTCATTTCTCCAATGTAAATAGGGACGTCCTGCGGTTCTCTTCATGACTTTGAAGGCTGGACTTGGGGAAAACCTCACCGGCTCCAGACATCCCTGTAAGGCAAAGGCAAACAGGTTGTTTGACTGCCTCTTAACAAACAAGGCTTCCAAACCACTTTGCATCCATCTCATTATTTGCACATTATTTTGTAGCATTTCAGTTGACCTAATTAGGATAAAGGGATGCGGGTGGCGCTGTGGGTTAAACCACAGAGCCTAGGACTTGCAGATCGGAAGGTCGGCGGTTCGAATCCCTGCAACGGGGTGAGCTCCTGTTGCTCGGTCTCTGCTCCTGCCAACCTAGCAGTTCAAAAGCACATCAAAGTGCAAGTAGATAAATAGGTACTGCTCCGGCGGAAAGGTAAACGGCGTTTCCGTGTGCTGCTCTGGTTCGCCAGAAGCGGCTTAGTCATGCTGGCCACATGACCCGGAAGCTGTACGCCGGCTCCCTCGGCCAGTAAAGCGAGATGAGCGCCGCAACCCCAGAGTCGGTCACGACTGGACCTAATGGTCAGGGGTCCCTTTACCTTTAATAAGGATAAAGTCCCAAGAATGCATTTCAGAACTTATGTTTTTTCTTTCTTACTCCATGGCCTGAGTCACATGTAACTCTAAACTACGGTTTATCATTGCATGCACAAGTTTCAGGGCTGCTCCCTCTCCTCTCTTCCCCCACAAACGTGCACCGTCTTTCTCAATTCTGGTTAATAAATATACCTGAATCCAGATAAGTAGCGGCTGTTGGCTTATTTCAACAACAGCTCATGGTTTATGACGCTGACTTGTTATCCTAAAGTGCAAGCAAAATTACACAAGTAACCAAAAGGACGATCTCCCTGCTCAGATGCTTTAGAGGTGCATATTATCGATGTTCTAAAGTCTTTGTGGAGTGTGTTTTTCACATTGGTCATTGCTCTGGCTTCTCGTGGGACAAAGGGGGGTATAAAATGAAATGAAGCCAGTTGGGGGGTAGTGGTCAGAGTGTTGGTCCAGGACTTCAGCCTGGAAGCTCCTTGGTCAGACAGACAGTCTCTCAACCTAGCCCTACCTCACAGGGTTATTGTGAACATAAAGTGGGGTGAGGGAAGAGCCATGTATGTCTCCTTGAGTTCTTTGGAGGAAATGGGCGGCGTCAGTGGCGGACGGTAGAAATGTAATAATAAATGAAAATAAATAGAAGATTATTTCTATGATTTCACATATACACAGATGAGGTCTGAGCTGGCAGTGACTGATCAGGAATGGCATCATGGAGTCACAGAGGGGAGCTCAGTGAAAGCAGAAGACCTGCCAGGTTTCAGGGGCTGCTGGACAAGCTCATCCCCTCCAACAGTTATCCGGTGAAAATAGGGATGTCCTATTCAAGAATAATAATAACAACCAGTGGTTTTTTAGGGACACTTGGAGGGTCTGCAAGCTGCCTTCTGAGGGGGGAGCATCTTGGCTTCACACACACCCCAGCACTGCTGCATCTGACTGGCTGCCAAGACCTGCTCAAGATATTTTGCTGCCCAAGATGAAGAACGTCATGGTGCGTCCACTGTTATAGGTGCAGAAGCTTACTAGACTGGCATTTACTTCAACGCTGGCAAAGCGACCGCGTCCTCCATCACACCTGAGGGCAGCAAACTCCCTTGGGGAGGGCAGAGAGCATACTCTGGAGCTCACACAGCCTTCGCTGCTCTCTGCCCTTCAGCATCTGCCACCTGAGGCAGCCGCTTCACTCTGCCTTGTGAAGTCTACTTGCTTGAAATGAAAACAAGGGTGACAGCAGCCTTGGCTGCCAGTGCAACGCTTTGCCCCCTAGAGTGCCACACTGCCTCCCTGGCATTCTTTAGTGCCTCCTGGACAGCAGGGACATGGGCACAGACCCCGTAGTCAGGGCCGTCTTTACCCAGGGGTGCAAAGGGTGTGGGGCACCCGGGCGCCAAATTCTGGGGGGTGCCAGGCGCCCACTGCCGAAGCCGCCTAAGATCTTAACTATCTACCTGTTATGAAATAATAAATAATGCTGCTCAAGCTAGAAAAACAAAATACATATATACCTAGGTATTACAGAAATGTATACCTACGGTTTCACTAAAGGACTTTCAACTTTGTGTGCTCATTTACCAAAGCGCACTAGCGATGGCGCTTGTCATTCACAATGGCGCTGTGTATGCAAAATATTATGGTACGTATTGTATTGAGCTGCTATGCGGCACCTGGGTCACCGGCACCTTTGACCCGACTGATGTTTCTCCCAAGTAGGTGCCTAAACAATACTTATCAGTTTATTAAGTGTGGTGGTGTTGTATGCTTTAGTATAAGTGTATTGTAAATAAATAAGCAAATAAAAATGTTTGTTTCTTTTTCGTTTCGTAAACAAGAGATAAAGTGTGGTGTTTGGCATAAGCATAATAAAAGTTAATTTGGGGGCTAAACTAAATTTGGGGGCGCTGGGCGGATCTTTGCACCCCGGCGGCGCATATGCTAAAGACAGCACTGCCCATAGTCCAGCCCCAAACTGCAGCTGCATGAAAACGTTGCATTTTGACCCACACACTGACTTTGGAGTCACTTGGTCCCCTGCCTTTTCTCTTGGGTCACAGATAATGCTTGCGAGAAAGACAGCATATATTTGGGGTTAAAGTGTTTAAAATTTCCATCTGGAGTAGGAGGAGTGAGGGAGGAGCTTGTCCTCCCATGTTTGCTTTATTAAAAGCTTCAGATACTGCCCCTCTCCCCGTTTCTCTCTCTCTTTCTGTCTCTCTCTCTTGGTGACATCGCTTTGCTGCCACAGAGAAGAAAAAATGGTGAGGCTTCATAGCTCTTAATCAAATTAGATATATATATATTGTTGCTGTCACTCTAAGGGTAACAAGAGATGTTTTTGACCCTGTGAAATTTGCAGACACTTCCTAGTTGTTCACATTTGGACTGTCCTGCAAACATCTAAATCAGTGCATGAAAACCAAGCAATTTCTTGGAGTGAGTGAATATGCTGTGAACACCTAATTTGTGCAGACAGTTAGACATGGGTTTATATTTTTATTTTGGTTTCATCCCTCTAGTATTGATGGTGGTGTCTGATGTATTTTTAAAACTCTCATGACTTGCATAGAGCATTAGTTTTGAGGTGGGTTTTTTAAAACTTCTGGAGTAACTTTTTGCAAAATTAATGTCTCTGTTTTATTCTGTTTTGATCCTTAACCACTAGACGACTTACTCGGATAAAGGGCTGAAGGTAAGATCACAATGCAGTCTAATATCCCTGCGCCCACCCCACCCCAAATATGGTCTATGGTGTCAGTGGCATTTTGGATTAATGTCTTAGGGCATAAGCTGGCGAGAAGGACCACGGCAAAAGCCTTTTTGAAATGAATATTCTCTTGTTGCATAGAAGAACTGGGCTGTGCATTTGGCAAATACCCTATAAACCTGAAAGCATCGTACAAAAGTCACATTCTTACATTCTACAAGATGCAATTGTTTTGTATTTTAACTGAATGATTGTAATTCTTAAAGCAGAAGTGTGTGAGTCTCATAGACTCACACATTACTTAAGGGAAACCTGGGTTAGCCACCAACTGTACTCTCATTCCAGGTCAATCCCAGCTGCCTGTCACGGATGCATGTATGATACAGGGCTTTGCAAACAACATGTTCATCCTTTTTGGGTGTTCACGTACTAAATATGCACCAATTTCTTGTCTAATATTTTTTATATTTCATAATATTGCGATAGCTGACAAAAGTGGTGTATTTAAGAAACAAAAGCTCCCCCATCTCAGCTAAAAAACAAAACAAAACAATGAGGGCACAGTTCAGCCAACATTAAGCAATTTTCAGCCTCACTAAAATGAGAGGGTGGTTAATTTTGGCTAGTTGGTGCCTTATGTTCTCAATCGATTAAGAAAAAGTGGTACATTCACTAATTACTGTGTGTGCCTGGTCCATTTGCCCAAGGCTATGATCCTAAGCTACTAGAAAGGAGTTCCATTGAACCCAATAGGACCTGCTTCCAAAATAAACCTCATTGTCCCCCACAGAGGGTAGCTGTGTTAGTTTGTGTCCCAGCAAAAACATTAAAGGATCTTTGCCTCTGCCATCCTAGTTCCGATCCTGCCTCACCTGGCTCTGTTGAGAGGGGTTTGAATGATCCTGCCTGCAGTGGCACAGCATGTGGGGGGGCACAGGGGGGTTGCCAGTGTGGTGTAGTGAGAGCCAGTGCGGTGTAGTGGTTAAGAGCGGTAGTCTCGTAATCTGGGGAACCGGGTTCGCGTCTCCGCTCCTCCACCTGCAGCTGCTGGGTGACCTTGGGCCAGTCACACTTCTCTGAAGTCTCTCAGCCCCACTCACCTCACAGAGTGTTTGTTGTGGGGGAGGAAGGGAAAGGAGAATGTTTGCCGCTTTGAGACTCCTTCGGGTAGTGATAAAGGGGGATATCAAATCCAAACTCTTCTTCTTCTTCTGCTTAAGGGTGCAAAATTTGAACATCTGGGCTCTGTTGAAAATGGCTTCTCTTTGCAAATATGGACAAGGGAACAATTCTTCTTTTCTTCTCTCTACAGCTGTGATCTCCTGGGGGATGCGGGTGCTATTAGGCAGCTGAATCCGCATGCGTACTCCGTCCATTTCACTCTCTCCCACCCCCACCTCTGCACGGCCCTGGGTGCTGGCACCCTTTCATACGCTACTGCCTGCCTGTGTAAGGGATACTGGACTGCTCTGCCTCTGAGTGTGTCACATACCGTAATAACCAGCTACCTTTTCTCCCATTCAGCCTGAAAGAGGCCGGTTCCTTCACTTCCATTCCTTGACGTTTTGGGTTGGTAATGCAAAGCAGGTGAGTGTGCTGATAAAACCAGGAACCTCTGCCAGGGCGGGGGGGCGGGGGGGGTTGACTCTCGAGAAAGGATGAGAGAAGAAACCAGTTTGGCTCGGATTTCGGAGCAGACTTACCTGATTCGCAGTGTCCCAGACAAAATGCTTACTGCAATGCGGCCAAACTTTGAAATGTTCACTTCTCTGAATTTTGTGGTGTATACAAAGTGTGTACATTTGGGGAATGTGTTATAAGAATGCAGGTGTTTAGTGAAAACCATGTACAAATGTGCATTGTATGGGGGTCAAATTGCTTGCAAAAAGGAGAAGGGCCTCATGAAATGTGGCAGGTTTCCATGAGGATTATAAAACCGTATCTCACATGTGAGATATGGCAAGTGGAAAAGTCTGGGAAAATGAGAAAGAGGGGGAAGCCAGACTTGACAGAGTCCTTCCTCTTAATATTGTTGGCTTTGCTGCTGTTGCCCCCTTGTCCCCTTCCCAGCTTGGCCTCTGCGAGAACAGTGTGCTGGACTGTATTGGGCCCCCTTTGGCCAGATCCAGCTGCAAATCTCTTCCTGCATTTGTTTGCAATACGGAGGGCTGTGGAGGGGATGTGCTTCAGGCTGTTGTGCTATTGGATGCTGGAGACGGGGTGGAGACCCATCTGAAAGGCGGGGTGGGAGTGGGGCAGATTTCCTGGGTAAGCTGCATTCAATTAATGGCTTGTGCCTTGCTGGCTATGGGGGATGGGGCATTGCACTCCCAGGAATGTGGAGCTGGAATGGTCTTTGGACTAGCCTGATGCAACCGAGAGAGGGGAGAGGGGAGGCAGATTCTTGGCTTGGTTGGCGGGGTTAGGGAGGTGCTGAGCCAAACACACACCGTGCAGAGAGGGCTCACCCCCACCCTGGCTGAATGCCCACATTTCCCCATTCTGAATTGTGCACTGTAGCCCCCTGTGCTTCCACACCTCCCTGGTTTGTTGCTGCAGCCACATATCTTTCTACAAGGTGCACAGGGCTGCTGCAGCCATTCCTCACCCCTCCATGTGGCTGTTGGCATCCATCTGTCTCGAGAGACAATGGAGTGCAGCTCCTGGGATGAAGTCAAACTGCTGTGCTAGCAGCACCAAAGTGGCTTCCCTGAGGCATAAGCCTGGGCAGTGTGTCTGGAGGTCCTGGGCTGACCAGACAACATTAACCTCGCTGATGTGGTCAAAAGGAAAGGGAAGCAATATGTCTGACACCGGCTTGGCGGCAGGAATTGCCAGAAAGAGTCATACAAGATGTCACCCAACCGCCTTAGGAACTCCACTCCACATTTGTGGAGGGCTTACCCCTGAGCCTTTTCTTCTCACAAAGATATCCAGGCACCAGGCAGCAGAGGTTTAGGGTCAGAGTTTTGCTTCTCCTAGATGGGCTACCTTCCCAGGTTGATGAGCCCCATCAACCTCACCTTTCCTCCTGCAAGTGATGTGTGTCCCCCCTCCGTTTTGTTTCTTAATGATGTCATTTGCAACTGTAATTCAATGGAAGATGCCCCCAGAGTGGTCTATTTAAGCAATACCAAAAGAAGAAGTCATGATCTGTTCTGAGGCTTGCAGTCTGGAATGATGCAGTGCAAAAAGGGGGAAAGGGTGAGGCAGCCCCCTAAGGGCAAGGCTGAGGGGCAGAGTGGGGATTTGAACCTTAGTCCAAACCCAATATTCTGACCATTATGTCACACTGGTTCTTGCCAAGTGTCAGGCCAAGATTTAAAACATCACACCAGTAGGATAAACAGGTAACGCTGTACTCAATGTTGCACTGAGCAGTTCAAGGATTTCTCCTTGTGCAACAGAATGATCTCCCCTCTGTGCCCCCCACCTGATCTGGGAGTTTTCCCTCCCTGCAGAATGGATTTGAGGATGTCGTAAAATGTGCAGGGGTGGGGGGAGGGAGCTACCATTGCAACAATTTAGCTGATTATGGCCCATAGACTTAATATGTGTCTGGTGACTTACTGATAACATGCTTTTTTAAAAAGCCGTTTTCCTTTTTTTCGCCCGTGTGTTTTAAAGGCTGCTTCATTTTATTGCAACAAAATGGGGTTTGAAGAACTGGCCTACAAAGGTCTGGAGACGGGAAGCAGAGAGGTGGTGTCCCATGTGGTCAAACAGGACAAGGTAAGGAGGAGAGAAAACTGCATTGATGTAGGCTTGGGGGGGGTCTAGGGTTGCCATATTGCAAGAAGTGAAAATCCGGAGACAAACAAATTGTTGACCTTTTTTAAAAAAAGAAAATTTCCTGCGGAGGTAGGTGTGAGCAAGCTTGCAAAACCAGTCTCTTTGTCTAGGCAACAGTTGTAGCTGACAACTAGTACCATGATCCACATGCCAAAGGGATAAGCTGAGCTGCAAGGGCTACAACTAAGTGATATTGCCCTCTGGGCAAATGAGTGGGTCTCCCTTTCCCCCACACCTAGCTGCCAGGGGAAGGAAACAATAGACATTGCTGGGCAGAGGGCCGGCTGAAAAGCTGGAGACAGAGACATGCTTGCTCTGCGCTAAATCCAAGCTGTGACTCAAAGGATAAGTAAGATCTCCTGGGGTGTTCATGCTGTGAGCCCCATCATCCTATGCTCAGGTTATATATGTGTGTAGATAAAAGGTAAAGGGACCCCTGACTGTTAGGTCCAGTCATGGACGACTCTGGGGTTGCGGTGTTCATCTCGCTCTCTAGGCCGAGGGAGCCGGCGTTTGTCCACAGACAGCTTCCAGGTCATGTGGCCAGCATGACTAACCAGCATGGCGAACCAGAGCAGCGCACGGAAACGCCGTTTACTTTCCCGCCAGAGCAGTACCTATTTATCTACTTGCACTTTGACGTGCTCTCGAACTGCTGGGTTGGCAGGAGTGCCGACCTTCTGATTGGCAAGCCCTAGGCAAGCCCTAGGCTCTGTGGTTTAACCCACAGCACCACCCGCGTCCCTTGATGTATGTAGATAAACCATCTATAAACCATATATTCTAAAGACCCTCACTCCAAGTAAATTGAACCTGGAACCCTTGGACTCTCTTACCCTTTGGAGAGTTGGGCTGGAGTGTAACAGTATTGTGAATAGGGGAGGGGCAACGAAAGACCAACTCTCTAATCCAGCCTTTTGCCAACCTGGTGCCCTCCAGATGTTATGGAATATTCCTGTTTTTAGCTTCCTGTTTGTTGTCTCAATGATCTTGGATATCAACATTTTAAATGAATGCCAGTGTCAGCATTTCAGCCTTTGACTCATCACTTAACCTTGTCATAAAAAAAAGAATGCTTGTAGTTATTCTGATTATTATTCTGATTACCAACAGATCATATTTATCTTCTCCTCGGCTCTCAACCCTGGAAATCAAGGTAATTCAAGAGTTGGTCCTGTTGTAACTTTTCTTACCAAACGAGTTCCTTTTGAAACCCTGGGAGTTCTGTGTCCAGCTCTGGGAGCCACATTTTGAGACAGGTGTTGGCTCCATGCAGGTCAGGAGTAGGGCAAACAGGATGGGGAGGGTTCTGGACTCTCAGTAAGGAATGCATTAAATTGCTGGCTGTGCTTTAGCCTGGAGGAGAGCAGTTTAAGGGGAGACGTGAAAGGGGTCTTCAAATATCAGAAGGGTTGCTGCATAAAAGGTGGAACAGAGGTCTGCCACAGGGGGAGCTGGCAGACTCCCCTCCGCAGCACTATTTAAGCCGAGGCTGGGCAGCTGTCTGTAAGGGGCTGCTGCAGGACTTGTGTCTTGCATTGCAGATTCTGCTCTGAGCATTGGGGGGTGGGGCTCAATGACCTCCCAGGGTCTCTTTCAATGCAGTTCACTGGTTTATTTTACCGTGCTTCAAGTTAGTTTATATCCCAGTGTTACACAGATCATCTCATTGTTTCCAGCCCAGGTGTGCCATCTAGGGGAGTTGGGTGGCCGAGGGCTCCACCCAAATTTTCAAGGGGTGGGTTGGGCCTCCTCAAAATTCAGTGACCCTGCGCACTGAAAGCTCTCTGATGGTCTCTGCCAGGGGTGTGGCAAGGCAAAGCATCTTCACCCTGGCGTGTCCTTTTGAGAATCGCCCGGGCCCCTTCCCGGAAGACACCAAAACGAGAGGCTGCATAAAAAAGTAGGGTGGGGGGCGGGAGATGGCAGGCTAAGTTGGCATGTCTGGGGGGGTGTATGTGTGATGTCAAGCATGCGCGATGCCCTCCCTCCTGGCAGTGTTGGGCACAAGTTGGTGCCTCTGTTCCAGCCTGTAGTGTTGGCGCATTTTGCTCCATGGAGCCACGGAAGGGGCCTGCATTGTGATTCTTAGCTACAATGGCTTTGTTCTCCCTCCAATGTTGAAGGCAGCACACCTTTGTTGGGAATCCCAAATGGGATGTGCTCACGTCCTGCCTTCAGGCTTCTTGTAGGCATCTTGGTTGGCCCTTGTGAGAACAGGATGCTGGACTAGAGGAGTTATTGGCCTGATCCAGTGGCTAGGCCCTTCTCATATTTCCATGTCCTTCACAACCCATCTGCGGTGCCATAGGTGCCCTCTCGCACCGAAGATTGTGGGTGCCCACAACGAAGGGCTTCGACTTGTGCCCACAACGAAGGGCCACTGACTTTGGAGTGGCTCAGTCCCCCAAATATATTGTTGTGGGTGCTGAAGCACCCACGGCTCCCTAGAGTGAGCTCCAGTGAGTGGTGCTTTAATATCATATGGACTGATCCAGCCAAAGGGATACCCTGTCCAGCCCCCAGCTTCTCTTCATGGCCAACCGGATGCCTCTGGGAAGCCCTCAAGCAGAGCCGTCTTTCCCATAGGGCTTAGTGGTCTGTTGCGCCAGGGCGCCAAACTCTCAGGGGCGCCCCAGCGAGTGGGGGAGCTGCGTGGCTTTGCCGGTGGCCTCCCCTTTCCCTGCATGCCCGCCAGCTGTGCCCCGCCAACCATATGGCTGGAGGGCATGCAGCTTGCCTCCCAGGCCTCCGCGAGGATTGCTCTCCTGCAGCAGCATGGGGGAGAGTTGTGCCCCCTGATGGCTGGCAGTGCGCAGCTTCAGCCCCCCCTCATCTGTGGTAATTTGGGGGTGCTGGGCGGATATTTGCACCCTGGCGCCATATCTGCTAAAGACAGCCCTGCCCTCGAGCAGCCTGGCATGGTGGCTGTGGGCCTCTCCCTCCTTTTTTCTTTCTGCATTCTCTGATGGGCCTTGACGGCTGGATTCAGGGTCACCACATCTGCCACTTCCTCAGCTGGAGTTTTTACCAGGGTTATATGCAGCCCCTTGGCAGGACTTCAAATGTAGGCTTCTCCTTGTCTCAGGGGGGAAATGGAGTCTCCTTTGCTCTTAAAGGACAATGCAGTTAATTCACTAGCACAGGTAATTCGCTGTGCCTAACTAAGGCACAGCTGGCGTTCAGTGTTCTGAGGTACACTGCCTCTGACTATGGAGGTTTCATCTTTTTTGGCCAATAGCAGTTGAGAAACTTCTCCTCCATTAAATTGTCTTGGTGTTTCCTCTTTCTCTCTCCCTCATTATGCAGAAATGGGAGCACACTTAGTGAAGCATGGGGACGGAGTCAAAGATGTTGCCTTTGAAGTGGAGGACTGTGATTTCATCGTGCAGGTGAATCTCTGCTGAGGAGGGTCTCTGTGTTATTTGAGAGGCTTGCTAGCCTTTCGCCTTGCTTCATCTAGTAGGTGCTATTTTTATTTTTCCCACTCAGAAAGCTAGAGAGCGTGGAGCTCTGATTGTTAAAGAACCCTGGATAGAGGAAGATAAATACGGGAAGGTGAAATTTGCAGTCGTTCAGACGGTAAGAAAGTGAGGGCTTTCACCTGTAAACTGCATTTGGACAGACTCAGGAAATGATAATACAAATAGGCAGTTGTTGTTAGACAGTGGAACGGACTGGAAGGTAGAGGTTAAATGGTCATCTGTCAGGGATACATTGCAGGGGGTTGGACTAAACTCTACGGCTGTGATTAATAAATAGGATTTATGTAGCGTGTTTTCTAGGCACTTTGTTTTTTATTTTATCAGAAACCCTTAAAACAAGCCTATCTTATTAGCCTCATGTTTCTGAACTGGAGACTGAGAGAAATTACTAGACTTCTTCAGCTTCAAGAAGAAGTTATGCATTTAGCCAAAGGTAGTGATTAATGTATAGAGTCAGAGGTCCTGTTTGCCATTGAAATATACTCGGAGTCCTGTAGTGACTCCATGCTCTTTATTGCAGCTTGTAAAACAGTGATTGAATTGCCCCCCAAACCTCAGGCCTTTATAGTATTATTTACACAATGAGTCCCGTCTGATTAGCTGATTCTGCTTCCCTCCTGGAGCCTGATTGGTCTTTTCCTGCAGGCCAATCAGCTGTTGCGTTCTAGGATCCTACCTGCCTATTGTTCTAGGATCCAAGCTTAGTACAGTACATAACACCGTATACAGTGGTGCCTCGCAAGACGAAAAGAATCCGTTCCGCGATTCTCTTCGTCTAGCGGTTTTTTCGTCTTGCGAAGCAACCCCATTAGCGGCTAAGAGGATTAGCACTATTAGCGATTTAGCGGCTTAGCGGCTATTAAAGGATTAGCGGCTAAGCTGCTAAAAGGCTATTAGTGGCTTAGCGGCTTTGAAAAGGGGGGGGGAAGCGGGGGGGAAATGGCGAGACTCGCAAGACGTTTTCGTCTTGCGAAGCAAGCCCATAGGGAAATTCGTCTTGCGAAGCGCCTCCGAAACGGAAAACCCTTTCGTCTAGCGGGTTTTCCGTCTTGCGAGGCATTCGTCTTGCGGGGCACCACTGTACATTTAAAACAGTATCATGGCACTTTAATCAGTCATGCCCCCCCATTTACAAAAGCATCCTGGGAAGTGTAGTTTAAGGGTGTTGAATAGCTGTTTTGGAGGTGTCTATTCCCCTCAGAGAACTACAATTCTCAACTCTACAATTAAATAATCGCTCCCTCTTCCCCTGGATTTCTGGGAGTTGTAGGCCTGTGAGGGGAATCAGAGTCTCCTAATACAGTGGTACCTCAGGTTACATACGCTTCAGGTTACATACGCTTCAGGTTACAGACTCCGCTCACCCAGAAATAGTACCTCGGGTTAAGAACTTTGCTTCAGGATGAGAACAGAAATTGTGCTCTGGCGGTGCAGCGGCAGCAGGAGGCCCCATTAGCTAAAGTGGTGCTTCAGGTTAAGAACAGTTTCAGGTTAAGTACGGACCTCCGGAACGAATTAAGTACTTAACCCGAGGTACCACTGTACGTAACTCTTCCCCTGCATGCGAAGACAGGCTCTGGTGAAAGGAGCAGACAAGGCCAAGAGTCAACAGTCAAGAAAGCGGTTTCTGCACATGCTGTAGAGGGAAGCGAGGGGAAGGGGGGAGCAAGGAAGCAGCTGCCCCCCCAATCAAGTAAATAAATAAAAACACCTAACTAAAAGTAGAAATTGTGGAAAGATTTTGACAGGTTTTCCTGAGCACTTGGGGTCAAAAGAAAGTTATTTAAAACAACTGTTGCTGAGATTTGGCAAAAATCAAGAAAACAAGTTTTGGGGGCGGGGAGCCAGTGGGATCCCTCAGCTCACTAGAGTGATATTAAAGTGTTTCACTTTCCTCTTCCTCCTCCTCCATCTAGTATGGAGACACCACACACACCCTGATAGAAAAGAGGGGCTACAAGGGCCTTTTCCTGCCTGGGTTTGAGCCACCCATCTTCAGGGACCCTCTCTTGAAAAGACTGTAAGTACCAGCCCTTACTGCTCTGGTTAAACTCTAGCGTGAAAGATCTGAGTCTCATTTTAGACTGGGTGCCATTCCACACACTTAGATTTGCCACTGGGATTGTTCAACCAGCAAGGAGCTAATCCTGGCCATTTCTGAGTGTCATTCCCACATTACACTTTTAGATAAAAATAATCTTTTCTCTCTCTTCCCCGCCCCCCTCCCCCTGCACACAGATTAGTACAGTGACCCCACTGGAAGTTGTTATCCTTCTAGGTACACACTTCAGACAAGCTTAAGCATACACCTGAATCAAAACAAAAAACATGCTCAAAGAACCTTTGGTGACTTTCATCAGAGGGAGTTTGATGTCTGATTATTATTATTTTTTACCCACAACCAAACACAAACAGTGAGACCCCCAGGCGGCTGATACATTGGGTATACATAATCAATAATAACATATTCAAATCAACCATATGTACAATTTTATATACGTTAACACTCCTCCATCCACAAGGTTTCTTTACATTTTTATTGCCCCAAATTGTTCAAACCTACCCGAATAATTCAATAGCTTCTCAAACCAATCCTCCTCTTTCTCACTGACCTTAAACCCTTTCATGCTGTGTATCTTCACAGTTACTGTAGATATTCTAAAATTATAATATTATTCAGTTTTTTTCCTCCATTGGTTCACCCCAGCTCTTCTGCATTTTTCCAATTATTCGCTATAACCTGTCTGGCTGCAGTTACCATCAATTTTACCCATTTACATTCCTCTTTTGTTTTTAACTCAGTGCTACTTGGGCTAATAAGAACCATTAATTTAGATATTTCCACCTTCCTACCCACAATTCCTGATATTTCTATACCAATCTGTTTCCAAAATTCATTAACTAACGGACAATCCCACCACATATCACTGTATGTTCCCATTACTCCACATTTCCTGTCTGATTTTATTTATTTATTTATTTATTTATTGCATTCACATCCCACTTTTTCTCTCTCTAAGCAGTTCAAGGTGGCATCCCTTGTTCTCTCTGCTGCTCATTTAATCCTCACAACCACCTTGTGAGGTAGGCTAGGCTGAGGGGTATGACTGGCCCAAGGCCACCCAGGGAACTTCACGACCAAGTTGCTGGACTCCCAGGTTCTATGCTGACACTCTAGCAGGACACCACACTGGCTTATGGGGAACCCTTTGTGTAAAGGGAGATTAACCCCTGAAAGGCGGACAAGAGCTTAATTTGCAAATGGGTTGCTGAGATACTTCAAATGAGCCTTTGGCAACAAGCTTCTCTTGCCTATACGTTTTTCTCTGGAAAGAGTTAATGGGGGTGGGAGGATCTGAGGCCAACTTATCTGCATGAGAAGTACTCATCCCACAAAAAACACCGTGGAGGTAAAAACCCCTGATCTCATCTGCCTTTTTCTTTCTCAGGCCACCTGTGAAACTGAACTTCATTGACCACATAGTGGGGAACCAGCCTGATCAGGAGATGAACTCTGTGGCAGAATGGTAAAGATTGCTTTTGGAAATCAACTTAAGGGAAGAATTGCTTTCCTTCTAGAACATGAAACTTCCTCGATGACAACACAGGACATTTAGAGCAGCCATGGGGACCCCGGATGTTGTGGGCCTGATCGATCTAAATCCCTGATGCAGAGGAACTGATTTTAGGACATTTATTATGGGTGGCCTTTACAACATGATACGTATGTACGCAAACACGCATCCAGGGGGCGGGGTCCCCAACTGAGTCTTCTTCGATCCAGGTGACAGAAAGCCTCATTTTAGGCCCTGCTCATAGACCATCCTCTCCAGGGGCTTTGCATACCACCAGCTCAGCATGTGGGGGATGGGGAGGAAGGAAGGGGGGGCTGACCCTCTCCTTGGCTCTGCTCAAGGGAACGTGGCCCAGAGGATGCGGGTAGCTGGGCCTCGACTGTGGCTTTATCAGCGGGGATATCAAAGGGCAATAGCTATGATGGCTAACATTGATCTCCAGCTCCATCTACTCTACTCTATACCTCTGAATGCCAGCTGCTGGAGATAAGCAGCTGTTGGCTTCCTGTCTTGCATGAGGATTTCCCAGAATAATCTGGTTAACTGCTGGTGGGACCATTAGGTTGGACAGCTGTGCTGCCTGGGGCTTGATGGGAGTTGCAGTCCAAAACATCTGGAGGTTTGGAGAAGAGTGGAGTAGATGGACTTTTGATGTGATCTCGCTTCGCTGCCTGGAGATCCACACACACACCCCGCTCCCCCTCCCATTAGCTGATTTTTAAATGGAATTTCCAAGACAAATGCAACTATAAACACCCACAGAGCAGATCACCTCTCCCTTCCTTCTTTGAGCTTCCAAGCAAGCAGCTTCCATTCCAGCCATGGTTCCATAGACCCAGAGCTGCAACTCTGGAAGGAAGATCAACAGCTTCTGTAGACCATTGGCCAGTCTCCCTCTGTGCAGTGGTCAGCCATGGCTCTCCAGGGGATTAGATGGGAGTCTTCCCCAGCCATATCTGACGATACTAGGGATTGAGCCTGGGGTCTTTGTAAGCAAAGTGTGTGTGGTGCCTCCTCTAAAAACAAAGGAGGTCTCTAGTCCTCAGTGTTCTGAATAAAGGATTGAATTAGGTAGAAACTGCTTTCGACAGAGTTAGACCACTGGTCCATGCACCTGGCTTGGTATTGTGCAACCCTGACTGGCAGTGACTCTCTGCCTGGACATATCAGGGGTTGAAGGTGGGTGCAGGAGCAGGTGCTCTGGGCTCTTCACAAAAGAAAGAGATGGATGTCAGAGCAGGAAGCTGCTCAGATAGCTCTTGCTAGCTTGCTGCATCTCCTTGTCACAACTTTTTAATTCTTCAGTCATTAATTCTTCAAAAGAATGTTTGTGAATGCATCTAGACTCCACCCAGGATGTTCTCTTAAGAATATAATTGTGGCTAAAGCCCTTGGCCTACTTATTCTGACATGTGGCGCTTCTTGCACATCCGCAGGTACCAGAGAAACCTCCTCTTTCACCGTTTCTGGTCTGTGGACGACAAGCAGCTGCACACAGAGTACAGTGCCCTCCGGTCTATTGTGGTGGCCAATTATGAAGAGACCATTAAAATGCCCATCAATGAGCCTGCAACGGGGAAGAGGAAGTCTCAGATCCAGGTGAAAGCAGAGACTCTCTGGGTCCTTTGTGTCAGGGCTGAGTGGCCAGAGTTGAGCCTCGAGCCAGGGCAGAGGAACAGGCAGAGACACACCAGGACTGTGGAAAGTCCCCGGCCAAACAGGAAGCCTTTCACCATCCTCCAGTGGCCAACCTGGGGAGATGGTTCCATCTCGGAGCCTCAGGATGCTTGGTGCCTGGGAAGGGATTGCCACCTGCAATTCCAATTGCGTGCTACCAGATGCAGCTGCCCCCTAGAGAAGAAGGTGCCAGTTTCTAAGTCCAGTGGCTTGTAGCATAAAGTTCTTTTAGGGGGTGCCGACTGCTTTGGGGGCTCTGGGCACTTGGCATGCTGGGGAAACTCTGGGGTGCAACACACACACACACAGAGAGAGAGAGAGAGAGAGAGAGAGAGAGAGAGAGATGCATATTCTATTGGCTGCAATGGAATGCCTCAAGCCTCATTTAATTGGGGGAGGGGGACCCTTTGACACACACCCCAGGAAGGTCTCTATGGGCACATGGTGTGCCATGCTGGTGACCGCCTGAGTTATTTGGCCTCTTCAGTACAAGCCCTGCCCATCCCAATGCATTTGCCTATTGAATTCTTCCTCTATGGAGGTTGAGACTGTGTAGTGGTGTAGATTTCCTTTAAGCAAGGAGCGTTGACTTTGTGGACTGCTTCTCCCCTGGTGCAAGGTGGAAACATTTCTCGATAATCGGGTCTTTGGCTGATTGACATTCTATAGCCAGCGTGGTGTAGTGGTTAAGAGCAGTGGACTCATAATCTGGTGAACCGAGTTCGCTTCCCCGCTCCTCCACATGCAGCTGCTGGGTGCCCTTGGGCCAGTCACACTTCTCAGAAGCCTCTCAGCCCCACTCACCTCACAGAGTGTTTATTGTGGGGAAGGAAGGGAAAGGATATTGTTAGCCGCTTTGAGACTCCTTAGGGTAGTGGTAAAGCGGGATATCAAATCCAAACTCTTCTTCTCTTATTCTTCTATAGCCTTTTAAATGTGTTTATGGGAGGGGGTTATTGGTTTGATTTTGTTTTAATAGGTATTTTGTGTTCTCATCTTGTATTTTTATGCTGTAAACTGCCCTGTGATTTTCAGATGAGGGCTGTGTGTATGTGTGTTTGATTTGATTTTTTAAAAATCCACAATACGGTAAAAAATTCCTGTACTGTGAAAATACAAAAGAATCTGACTAGAGCAGCTGTCATTAGTGATGGCCACGTAGAGATTCATCAAAACAGCAGTAAGAGCACATGTTCCCACCCCACCACTCTGGGTAAACCCTGTTTCTATTCCTCCCATGTTTGGGTGCAGTGAGACAAGCGCTAATCACACTTCTGCTCAGAAATAAGACCCACTGAGCTCCATGGAACATACTCCCAAGTAAGTGTGTCAAGGATTACAGCCTAGGATTACAAGACGGTAAGGCAGGAGATGAAGGCTGTTAAAGACTACTACCCACAATGACATATTTTTCTCTCCTCCCCTCAAGCTCAAGGTGGTCTACATAGTTCTCCCTCTTCTCACTTAATCCCCACAACAGTCTTGCTAGGTTGAGGTTGCAAAGTGAGCTTCATAGCTGAGTTGGGATTTGAACTCTGGTCTCCCAGGTCCTGAAGGACGTGGGTGGCGCTGTGGGTAAAACCTCAGCGCCTAGGACTTGCCGATCGCATGATCGGCGGTTCGAATCCCCGTGGCGGGGTGAGCTCCCGTCTTTCGGTCCCAGCTCCTGCCCACCTAGCAGTTCGAAAGCACCCTTAAGTGCAAGTAGATAAATAGGTACCGCTTTATAGCAGGAAGGTAAACGGCGTTTCCGTGTGCTGCGCTGGTGCTGGCTCGCCAGAGCAGCTTCGTCACGCTGGCCACGTGACCCGGAAGTGTCTCCGGACAGCGCTGGCTCCCGGCCTCTTAAGTGAGATGAGCGCACAGCCCTAGAGTCGGACACGACTGGCCCGTACGGGCAGGGGTACCTCCCAGGTCCTGGTCTTGGCCTGGTGTTTTTGTGATGTTGTTGCTGGCGGTTCACCACTCACATGGTGCCTTCCTGTGCTTACTGTGTGCTTTTCCGCTCTGCAGGAATACGTGGACTATTACGGGGGCCCTGGAGTCCAACACATCGCTCTGAATACCTCGGATATTATTGCTTCAGTAAGACAGTGTATTCCCTGATCAGTCTACCAATAAGTGGCCACCTTTGGGAATGTGGCCTTTGTCATTGCTGTGTACATTTTTGGGTTGCAGGTCACAAACCTGAAAGAACGTGGCACGGAATTCCTGGTGGTGCCCCCCACCTACTACCAAAAACTTAGGGAGAAATTGAAATCAGCCAAGATCAAGGTGAAGGAGAACATGGATAAACTGGAGGTGAGTTGGCTACCAGGGCTACCCTACATCTTGCACTTTGGCTTAGTGGCCAGAAGGTTGGTCTAGACTAGGACTTCATCATATAGTGCATCATTAAAACTATGGAACTTGCTGCCACAGGAGGCAGTGATGGCCATCAACTTGGGTGGCTTTAAAAGAGGATGGGACAAATTCAGTGGCTACTCGTCCTGGGGGCTGAACAGGAGGCTGAACTAGATGGCCCATTGGCCTGATGAAACAGGGTTTTCTTATGTTCTTACCAACTGGCGAGGCATGAAGTCAAATCCCTACTCACCTGTGAAGCTTGGTGGGTGACCTTGAAATAACCACTAGCTCCAAGTTTTGGTGGGAGCAAAACAGAAAGGTCAAGAACCAGATACTCCCCTTGGAGGATCTTGGATAGAAATACAATACAAATGCAAGCAATTACTTTAGCAGCTGCACAACTTGATGAGTTTTACATTGGGAAGGGGGTTGTGGCAGTTCCAATGTAATGTGCAAGACCACCAACCTTTAAGGTGGGGCTGGCTATCCTGTGACACCCCCCCCAAGGCCCTTGGACTCCAAGCTCTCACCAGCCCCAGCCAGCATGGCCCAACGCCGGAGAGAGATGTGAGGTGGAGTCCAGCAACATCTGGAGGGCCACAGGTTAACCCCATCCCAGCTTTGAGGGCATCACTTCCTGGTGGCAATAGCGACGGCAAAGAGGACATTCTTCACCGCCTCTATTGCATCTGCAGAAAACAGCAGCAAGAGACTCTTTCAAGTGGTTCACAATCTAGCAGAACCACCTCCACCATCAGGGCCTGGTGGGGATCCCAAGATCTCCTGCAATTAATTTGCAAAGTTTTTTGCAGATAAAGTCGCTCGGATTCGGAAAGAGGTAGACTCCTCCGTGGGAGCAGGGCCGGGGTGGGAGAGTGCTAGAGTCCTGTCCAGTCAAGTTGCATGGGATCAGTTCCTATTTGTTACCTTCGAGGATGTGGACAGGCTGCTTGGATGAGTGAAACTAACCACCTTTCTCCTTGATCCTTGCCCATCCTGGTCCTGAATGGGGTAACTGTGCCCCTGAAGGACCAGGTGTGCAGCCTGGGAGTCATTTTGGACTCACAGCTGTCCATGGAGACGCAGGTCAATTCTGTATCCAGGGCAGCTGTCTACCAGCTCCACCTGGTACGCAGGCTGAGACCCTACCTGCCCACAGGCTGTTTTGCCAGAGTGGTGCATGCTCTAGTTATCTCCCACTTGGACTACTGCAATGCGCTCTATGTGGGGCTACCTTTGAAGGTGACCCGGAAACTGCAACTAATCCAGAATGCGGCAGCTAGACTGGTGACTGGGAGTGGCTGCCAAGACCACATAACACTGGTCTTGAAAGACTTACATTGGCTCCCAGTGCATTTCTGAGCACAATTCAAAATGTTGGTGCTGACCTTTAAAGCCCTAAACAGTGTTGGCCCTGTATACCTGAAGGAGCAGCTCCACCCCCATCATTCAGCCCGGACACTGAGGTCCAGTGCCAAGGGCCTTCTGGTGGTTCCCTCACTGTGAGAAGTGAGGTTACAGGGAACCAGGCAGAGGGTCTTCTTGGTGGTGGCACCTGCACTGTGGAACGCCCTCCAATCAGATATCAAGGAAATAAACAACTTTCTGACTTTCAGAAAACATCTGAAGGCAGCCCTGTTTAGGGAAGTTTTTAATGTCTAATGTTTTACAATTTTTTATGTGCTGTAAGTTGCCCAGAGTGGCTGGGAAAACCCAGCCAGATGGGCGGAGTATAAATAATAAAAATTATTATTGTTGTTGTTGTTGTTGTTGTTGTTGTTGTTGTTGTTGTTGTTGTTGTTATACACCTCACCCATTCCCTGGGCAACTTCTATCATTGCCCTTTCATTTGCTTCTGCTGTAAAGGAACTCAAAATCCTAGTTGACTTTGACGAGAAGGGATACCTGCTTCAGATCTTCACAAAGCCTGTTCAGGACAGACCGACTGTCTTCCTCGAGGTCATCCAGCGCCACAATCACCAGGTTTGTTGGGCAGCCGGGGCTCACTCCAGGCTCAGTGGAAACAAATCAACTCTCACAGATTGGTGTGAAGATGGCTTCTGTTCTACCCTGCTCAGTTGCTGTTGTTTTAAAAAACCTTGCATGATAAAAGTTGGGAAATGACCACCTTTTTAAGGCACAAAAGGGACTCAACTTGGATAATCCAGATGCTGAATTGCAACCACTAGGATGAGCTGTTGGCCAGATTTTACTATGCTGCAGCTAATTGTCAGAGGGTAATGCGGCTTGCAGGCCAGATGATCTGAGCAACCAGTAGGGCAGGCATAGGCAAACTTTGCCCTCCAGATGTTTTGAGACTAGTTTCCATCATCCCTGACCACTGGTCCTGTTAGCTAGGGATGATGGGCGCTGTAGTCCCAAAATATCTGGAGGGCTGAGTTTGCCTATGTCTGCCGTAGGGGCTTGGCTGACTCTGTGAATAATTATTGTCTCCTCTGTCTGATCAGTTCATTGCTACTAACCTCACCACCTGCCCCTTGAAAACAGACTAGCTGCCTCACTTTGGCTAGGTACCTGCCTCTGGCCTTCCCGATTTCTGAGTTTACTGCTCTGGAATTTGGCATTAGTCTACTCTGAACTAGGGACTTAACTCTGCGCCTTCCAAGTTCTGCAGGTCTGACCCTGACAACCCTTATTCAAAAGACAGATGGAATAATAACAACAATGTTGCTGGTGTGGCTATTAAATCTGAGCAGGTGGGAATGCATCATCATCACCATCATGCTTCTGTGTTTATATGAGGCACATTGTGACTGATCATTGGCTTCTCTGCCATATCAACCATTCCATCTGAGGTGGAGTGGAGATCCCACCTGCCGCAGAAGAGAGCTCCAGCTGGGGTATCGGGAAGAAAGTGCTTGCACTATTTACACATTTCTCTCTCTCCTGTGGCTTTAGGGATTCGGTGCTGGAAACTTCAAATCTTTGTTTGAAGCTATTGAACTGGACCAAGATGCCCGGGGAAATCTCACTGTCCTGACACCCACCGGAGAATCAGACTTTGTGTAATGCTCAGGAGGAAACAGTATGGATATATACTGAAAGTGGGATGCACTATGCAAGAAAGGATTGGAATAATTCCTCCCAGTTCAGGCTTTCCTGAAGGCGGTTCTAAAGTCTTCCTTTTTCCGTCCATTGGCTTTTTTTTTATAAAAAAGATTAATACCATGGGAGCCTTCCTCCATGTCCACTTTGGAGAGATCCCTCAGGTTGGCTGAAATAAACAAATGAACATGAATTTGTCTGTTCCTGATCCCAGCATTTGGCATGGCACGTGAAAAAGGACTGTAACAGCTACACAGTTTTGGGGCTATGTAAAAACTACAACTTTTGAGTCATGGAATCAGAGAGTCGCAAGAGACCTCAAAATGAATCAAGTCCAAACCCCTGGTGATGCAGGAACCCTTCTTTGTGCCATTTTTGTTGATAGGTGGCTACCTACATGCCACCGAGTGCAGCAGTCTGCTTCCAGCAGCAGCAGCAGCAGCAGCACCCAGCTACAAGATCCAGATGCTCACAAGCCAGTGATAAGTAGCCTTTCCCATTATGGTTTTTGCCCTTGTCCAATGAGGCTCTTGTTATTTGCCATGTCTGTAGAGCAGGGATGGGGAACCTAGTACCCTCCAGCTATTGCTGGACCTCAAACCCCCACCAGCCCCAGCCAGTAGGGCAAATGGTATGGGGTGATGAGCACTGTAGCCTGCCCTACAACAGATGGAGGACTGCAGGTTCCACACCTCCTCTGTAGATGAACTTGGCTTCCCTGAGATTTGCATAACTTTTGCTCAAAGCCCTTTAAACTTAGTGGGTATCTTCACATCATTTATTAAAATATTGTTAACCCAGCCTCTGTCCAAAGGTTTCAGGACCAGGTGTACCAATAAGTAAACAAAGCCAGCTACAAGTCAGGATCAGATAATAAAGCAATAAATAATCTTAAAACACAAGCAGTCATTGTACGACATTATGTTAGATGAATCAACACAATGGCAAGTACCGTATTTTTCGCTCTATAAGACGCACCCGACCATAAGACGCACCTAGTTTTTAGAGGAGGAAAACAAGAAACAAGAAAACAATGCAAAGCCTCATGAGCGAAGAGGCAGGAGCGCCCCCGCTGCACTTAAGAGGCTTCGCATGGCTATCCCTGAAGCCAGAAGAGCAAGAGGCATCGGTGCGCACCGATCCCTCTTGCTCTTCTGGCTTCTGGGATAGCCACCGCAGCCACTTCAGGGCAGTGGGATGAAGGCTCCCCGCTGCCCTGAAGAGGCTGCGCGCGGCTAAGCCAGAAGCTAGAACAATGAGAGAATGAGAGAGAGAGAGAGAGAGAGCGCAGTGCACAGCGATCCCTCTCGCTGCTCTGGCTTCTGGGATAGCTGCACAGCCTGCATTCACTCCATAAGACACACACACATTTCCCCTTACTTTTTAGGAGGAAAAATGTGCGTCTTATAGAGCGAAAAATACGGTATGTCCTGGCAAATAAACATGGTACAGTGGAACCTTGACTTACATACGCCTCGTCTCGTGGACGTTCCAAGTTGTGTCCGCGGCAAACCCAGAAGTAAACACCAGGTTTGCCGTGATTCACACATGCACAGAAGCCGCCGCCGCATGCGCATAAGCTCACTACTGCCAAATGTGCACGCACACAAGATGCCACTTCTAGTGTCCCGTTTCGACCAGCGGACGGACCTCCGAAATGGATTATGTCCGTAAGTAGAGGTTCCACTGTTTTATGAGAGAGGAAGATGAATTTCTCTATTTACAGCTCCCACAGTGCTTGAGGAATTACGTTTTTTTCATACTTCAGTACAAAGTGACCCAAACTGTACTTCTTGGACTAACACAAGGATGGGAATTTAGTTATCCACAGTCTTTTGTGCTTGCCAAAGAGTTATTGGCTCAAAAAAACATTATCAAATGTACGTTTCAAGTAAAAAAATGCATTTCAAAATGCAAACACAACCCTGCCTCTTCTAGGGGGCTGGGTGCTTCTCTTCCCCAGAAGAGACACAACTAGTTTCAGAAGAGCCAGCAGCACACACCCAATGCACTGGCCTCCAATACTATGCTTCCTATTTGAACCAAGCCGCACAGATCTCTGCAAAGCTTGATGGGCTTCATTGCATATTTTATTTCAGTGCACTTCCCCCACCCGGTCCCTTATCTAGGACAGGAGTAGCAAACTGTGACCCCTCAGATATTGCTCATCCCTGACCATTGGCCATGCTGACTGGGGGCTATTGGGAGTCCAACAGCAGTTGGGAGAACCACAGACTCCTGTCCCTGTCTTGGTGCATTGCTTAAGGTTAGAGAGGTTAGCTGCGGTGCTCACCTGCCCACCACACCTGCACAACCCCATCACACCTATCCTGTGCTGTCCTACCTCTTGTATATACTCCACAGTTGTACCCTGCAAGGATAAAAGCTTTTAAAAAGCAAGTTCCTAGTCCTTATGGGGGGCAGTGAAAATACGCTTGTTTAGGATGTAAGCCATTAAACATATTTTCCTTTCTATATATTAAGGGCAATGGTTATGTTAGGTCTGTAAATGTTCTCTGCATAAAGATTAGGACATCTTTCAGGCCGGTAGCAACTCATTATCCAGCTGCCATCAATTCAGTGGTCTGAATAGCACAATCTATGTACAAGACAGAAGTAGCAGCCAAGACCAAAATGGGGAGAAACCCAAAGCAGCTTGGTAAGGACTGAACAAACCCAGTGGCCCCCAGAACGTTAGGGTGGAAAGCAATGGGGAGTCTTGTCTGAAGCTGGGTGCTCTGGAAGAATGCGTGGCTAGCTGGCTGGCATCCTGAAACTCCACACCATATTTTGTTGCAGGCAACAATAAGAGAATGTATTGTATCTGGTGAAAAGGTCCACCTGTTTTCCTCATAGCCAGACGCTTCCAGAAGTTCGCAAGCGGAGCATGAGGGCAATGGTCCCTCTCCTGTGCTTGGCTGACCCAGGATATTCTGAATGACACAACAGAGATAGCACCTTGCTGCAGCCCCAATCTCTGCACTTCAGCAGTTGCTGGCGGTCAATGTCCTTCAGGGCAGCAAGCAGGCTGAGAGGGCAGAGGTTAAGCCACAGGGCATACATGGCTCTACTTTCCAGTATCTTGCCACTGCTCTCTGTCATCCCAGCTTGCACCACTGTAGCTGGCTGCATCAGAACAATTTATTACTTATATGCCACCCATCTAACTGGGTTGCCCCAGCTACTCTGAGTGGCTCCCAACAAAAAATAGTAAAAACACAACACAGCCTTGCTTCTGTCTCCCATTTCCCATGGCTAATGTAATGAAAGTATCTCAGAAGCCCATGCAACCTTCGCATCATTTCCAGAAGCTCTGCCATATGTGAATCTTCTCTTTGAGAAAGATGCATGTTCACACATGACATCTTCGTGGATATTTAGGTATTTTCAAATATGAGTTTTCTCTTTCTATGTGCTTCCAGACAGTCCTCAATAACAATTCCTGGAGCCTAATAAACCAAACACACAGCTCTTCTGTAAGAAAAGTCAGTATATTTATGGTTTGCTTTATAAAAGTTACTATAATACAATGGTACATAGTATTCAATTCACAAAAAAATTATGAACAAATATTTACAGCATGACATGCCCACAACAAAAAAAAACCACACGTTCTTCTAAACAAGGTATACTGAAGACGGAGCACAGAACAGTCCCAAACTTATACAGCTGTTCAAAACAAAATGGAACAAAAGGCTTAAAAAAATCCCAAATCTCAAAAGCAGAGATTTAATTTTGTCTTTTTTTGTTTTGTTTTAAGGAACATAAAAAATAGATGCCATTTATTGCAAACCATTTTCCTTGCCCCTTTTAAAGGAGCTCTTTATTTTTCACACTGCGAATTAAAAACCGGTATTTTTACAGAATTCAGGTACAAGGACTAAGGTTTTCCCCTCCACAGTGTTTCATTTTAAGAACTAACTCCCAAATTCATAGTATCCTTTGTTCCCCACCACTGCTTTGTCCCAGAAGCTCCAGTGAGGTGAGAGCTTCATGAGAACAGACAAAGCTTCGGATGAGCAGGACTTTGCTGGCTGGCGAAGACCCTGTTCATGTGGAGCAACAGAGAAGCACTGGAGCACCTTGGAGCTCCAGACTGTGGCTAATGCAATTTTCTTTGTAACCGCTACAAATACTACGTTGGTAATTGAGAAGGAACGTTATAAAATAAAATTGCCAGGGGAGGGTCAAAGTTATAGATTTGCTTAAATACATTTTAGGTTGTCATTAATAGACTATACACATTTTCTTGTCTGAAATAAATAGATTTTGCACATTAAGGTATCAGAAAGGCAAATTTTAAAAAGCCTTAACTTGGCAGGGTTTTTCTTTTAAATCTTCAGCTTCTTAATGCTTCTAGTTTGATCTACGTATTTGACAAAAAAAAAAAAGATATTTTGTACAGAATTTACATTATACATAGCTTGACACAAGCTGTAAATGGCGCCAGCTCTCCTCCCCCACCCCAATCTCCCACTCTCTTATTGAGGTCTTGGGCTGACAATCTTTTAAAAAAGAACTCCAAACACAATAGTCACTTTTAACAAATTATTTACATGCTTCTGAAGTACAAAGAAAACAGCCAAAAACATACAAAACAAAAATCAACATGTTTCTACAAGAAACAGTGTTTGAAGAGAAGAGTTTGAACGGCTTCTATGCACAGATGATGTGTCCATTTTAAATGTCAAAATTTCATCTCCCCCACCCTTTAAAAAACTTTTTATACAGAAATGCACTGAAATGATCCCTGAAAATAGGTCACAAACGACAAAACTGAAACAGCTCTCCATCAGAGTTTACAAATTATTTTCTCCCCCATTGTATTAATAAGCTGCTTTGACAATATAAATATCTGTCAGAGTGAGACATCACTGGCTCCTTCCAAGATTTAATCTGAAACTGGAAACTAGAGTCAGGGAAAATGATTGTATGAAACCAAGCAGGCTGGGATTGAAAGCACAGGAAAGTTCCTTTCTATTTGCTAGATAATACCAGTGTGAAAACTCAATGAAAGTCAAGTTGAATCCCCCACCCACCTTGCCAGGCCCTCCATTTGGAGTGGATGAGTCAAGGCTTGTGGGTGGGCCGACGAGACTTTGGCACTGCTCTTGGGTGGCTGGGGTTAGAGTGGAGACTTGTAGGATCAGGATTGTATCTCTAGACTTAGACTGGAGCCGTTATTCCTTCCAGAGATCTGCCTCTCTTGTTTTAAGGAACATAAAAATCCTCCCCTCGTTTGGAGCAGGGACAGAGAAGCTGATCACCTTTGCCCCAAAATTATTCCCCTTCAATGCAGAGCCTTTCAAGGAACAAGAGAATAACCGGATCTGGAGCAGTCATAATTTAAAAATTTCGACCACGCTTGTGTATATACACACTTGTGTATATGAAAGAAAACACTTTTGAAAGTGTGTGTGTGTGTAGTCACAACTTCTATGCCAGGAAGTTGCTTCAAGTTCCAAGCTAAGGCTATCCAGCAGAACCACGCTGATACGAGTAGCTTTAGTATTGCTGTACTTCCTTAAGAAAACAATTCGTTTAACACACACAAAAATATGCAGGGTTAATAAATACAGAGAGGCCGCATGAGGCAACTTTCCTGCACATGCCCTCGCCTACATTTCCAGCTGGTGTTTCTGCAGGAGATGCTGGATTATACTCCTGGCATGAGAGAGAGTATGGGAAAGGGTGGGAGCCTGTAGATAAGGCAGCTTGCTTACTATGTTCTGTGTTACATGAAATGGATGTGGCTTTCTCAAAAGGTTGGAAGCATTAAAAAGCCACACCAAAGACATGCCAAGGAGAACCTGTAAGAAAGCAGGGGGACTGGCAAAAGAACCAAGGTCACTGCCAACCTTCTGCCCTCCAGTTTTGGACCACAATGGGAGCTGTAGTCCAAAATAACAGAAGAGCCCCAGGTTGGGTGGGGAAGGCTGGGATAATCTAATCAACTGCACACATGGTCCTCCGTACTCAATGGCCAGAGTTTGTTCAAGCTCCTCGACCCACAAGGCCAGCAGAGCCGCTTTGCCCAGAAAGACACACCAGGCTTGCTTCTTCCTTTTGGCTTCTGAACCTCAAAAGGCGGAAAGCCGCCGACTTTTAGATGTTACATCCAGTAGGATATAACTAGAAGAGGCTTGCAAGCAAAATTCCACTGCCTTACTATGGAAGCCATCAAGACCACACACAAAATGCCAGAGTAACTAGGTGTGGGTGCTGTGGAAAGAAGCAAAAGGCCTGACAGAGAGTATCTGTGCATCTTCTGGTTCCTATTTTTTCTCTGGGAAATTAATTCTTGGTACAGCCAAGTTTAAAGTCCAGTAAATTTAATCCAGGAGCAAAAGACTGAGGAGTACTGAAGATGAGCATATATTTCAATATTTGCCCGACTCAACACTCTTAACAGTTTTGAGACTAATTCTTTTTTCTTTTTTTTTAAGGCACACCCCACACACTTTTCTTGCTGCAATGTTTGCTTGGGTTTTAATCAAAAAGAAGAACCCCCACTAATCTCTCCAGTGCAAAGAAGCACTACATAATTATAGGACGGGCATTTGAGAATGAGGATGCAGTCAGACCAAGAAATCTGCTTGCTACTGAAAATAAGCTTTGACCACAAAAAAGTGCTGCTTTCTCAGGCCATAAAACAGTTGCTCTCCACACACACACAAAAACACACACACAAACATCCACACCCCGTGGGGACCCTCCCTGCCTTACTCAACCAAACTGAGCTAAATGAGGACTAGGTTCCACTCGGCTGAGGCAGGCAGGACCTGGTTCTTTCGTCAGAAGTCTCTTCAGTACTTGGGAAGGAAGAAACCTAAAAGATTGTCATTTAAGGACAAGAGCATTCTGCCAAAGGGGATGGGATGATGAGGGTGAAAAACCAAGGAGATAAAAGCAGCCGCTGACTTGGGGAGGACAGATCTTGTCCCAGCTCACCCCCCACTTGGCATCTGCACAGCCTCTATGTATTTGGAGGGGAGGGAGATGTTTGCCCCGGTTTCCTGTGCAAGCCTCAAGTGTGTGGAGGACGTATGGAAACAGGGCTTGGTGGAGCACACTCAGAGGGCTGCCAAACCAACAGTTTCTACAGCATAGCAAGTGCTACAATAGAGAGGGAAATTTGGGGGGGGGGGAGGAGGGATCCAGCTCTGCTTTTAAAAAGAAAAGGGAAGTGGGTTCGTTATTGGGTTCCTAAAGCTATAGTTCCCCCTCCCTCCCCCACAAGGACCAGCAGTGTGCAGAAATCCCAGGGGGCACCAAGGTGACCACATCGACCACAACTCTGATCCACAGAAGGGAGGAGGTTTGTCCTTTTGTGCATCGCAGACCCAGACAGAATTCCCCGCCTGCTTGAGAAAGCCTCCGCTTGACGTCGGTGTCCCAGCGCTCACTGCAGGCGATCCCAGCCAGCTTCCATTCAACTCATGGCCTCCTGTGTCTCTGCTTCACATTTTTTGAATGTCTTTCTCCTGACCCTCCACAAGACAAAACTAATGAGAAAAAGGTAGCAGCATTTTATGGAGAGAGGAACGTGTTTAAAGGATAATAAGGGTACCTTGCTCTACCCATGAGAGCTACACCATAAAGGAGCGAGCAGAGCAGGAGGCGGGGAGAAGAGAGAGTGTTTTGATTTATGGTGCCACTGAGTAAGGGGAACTATCACGAGGGGCGGAGAAAGGTGGGGTTGTGAATCTGAAGATGAAAAGCACCTGCAGCTTGAAGAGTCCTAGTGTGCGTGTCTTCAATTTGCACTTCTCCTGACAGAAGGATAGAAAGTGCCATATAGGTTCCCCTGTCTCTTCCTCATTTTCCTTCTTCCACCTCATCTCTCATTTTTCTAACTTTTTTTTTTTTTTGGCAAAAGTGCAACCACCCTCGGCTACCACAGTTTGGACACAGCCACCACGCGGCAAAAACCTTGGGCTTTAATTCAGGGTCCCTCTGCAGTTCTCGGAGCCACACAAACAGGGGATCTTTACATCCTCAATGGGGAATTTGTAGTCGTATGTAATTTCCTCATTCACATTGATGTACTGCTTCGAGTAGATGACAATCTTCTTCTGAGATTCCACTGTGATGACTTTAGCGTAGCAGTTGGGCTAAAACAAAAGAGGCAGTTAATTAAAAGCTTTGGCTTAAAGATGTTGATTCACTTGTTTAGATTTCGGACCCATCACTGTCTTAGTATGTGTGTGCATGTGTGTGTTCTGTGTTTCTGGGAAGGGAGGCTGAAGAAACAAAACAAAAAATTCTTTCTAGCCACCTTTTAATATACTTGAGAAGCACATATCACTGGTTTAAGTTGCTGGTTTTAACCTTTAAAGCCGTACACGGCCTAGGACACACGTACTATGGGACCGCTTCTCCCAGTATGCCCCACGGAGGACCTTAAGGTCCACAAATGACAACACTTTGGAGGTCCCAAGTCACAAGGTGGTTAGATTGGTCTCAACTAGGGCCAGGGCCTTTCCAGTACTGGCCCTGACTTGGTGGGACGCTCTGTCACAAGAGACTAGGGCTTTGCGGGACTTGACACCTTTCCGCAGGGCCTGCAAGACAGAGCTGTTCCGCCTGGCCTTTGGTTTGAATTCAGTCTGACCCTTATGTTTTCCCTCCCCTTACGATTTTGATCCATGGGCTACTTTTAAAATGAGGCTGCATTTTAAATTGCATTTTAACCAGTATTTTAAATTGTCCCCCCCATTATGTTTTTATTGTAATTTTACTGGTGTTAGCCGCCCTGAGCCCAGCTCTGGCCGGGGAGGACGGGGTATTAATAATAATAATAATAATAATAATAATAATTGATAAACAGGTATGAGGAGCAGGGGAGGGAAATCAAAACTGAAGAGGCAACCATCAGTCACCTCCTTGCATAAGACAGCATGGGTCTGAGGATTGTGGGAAACAGAGAGGCCACTGGAGTGGGAAGGTCCACTCACCCACCCACCCACATGGACTCTCCACCCCTACAAGTTTGTTGCCCCACTGTGATGACAGTTGGAGCCACCAGGGGACACAAAAATGAATTGGGGTGGGGGTGGGGGTGGGGAGGTGACAGGGGCTTGGAAAGGGGAGATGCTGCCATGACCCAGGTGACACCAGGGAGAAGCGCCCCATTTTGAATGGATCTCTCAGGGCCATCCACTTGCCCCTGCCTGCAGTTGAGATAAAGCCAGGACACTGGGTGAGCCTGTGGCAAAGCGGTGGGTGTCTTCCATCCCTCTGCACATGGGGATGAGGCCTTGCCACAAGAAGATTGTGGGCTTGGCAGAAGCAACTGCAGTGAGGAAAAAACCAGGACCAGGGCAGCCCTCAGCAGCTGGTAATGGAGAGCAGAGGAAGAGGTGGTGTTGGGGGTGGCAGCGTTGCGTCCTGGAAGCTTTGCTTTGATGACACCCCCCGCCTGCCCCCGCGAACAACAGCCCTAGTCTGGATAGCAGCAGCTGCTGATGCTGCAGTGAGATCAGTGACAATGGTAGCTCCTACTGCCTGGGCAGCAATGAAGGAAGCCCAGATGCAACCCTGTTGCCACACCACAGCCGGACCAGGTAGGGCTGGCAAGGGGAGCAAGCAGAGTGCAAAAGCACGTGTGTGTGTGTGTGTGTGTGTGTGTGTGTGTGTGCGCGCGCGTTTACCTACACACCCTTTCACATTTAATACAGGAATAAAGTCTGATGCCACCAAGTGAGTGATGGAGCTTGTAAGGCCAAGTAACACTTACATTACAACTGTGGTTAATAAACCTGGCGAAGTTTCCACACTTTGTTGCATCTATAATCGTGTCGTGGTCAACCCTGAACATGTAACTGCTGCCAATGCCTTCGTCCTCATACCGCTTCTCTCGCATGTCAGCAATTACCTGCAGAACAAGCCAAAGGTCACAAGAGCTACCTTCCAAGAGCAGCCACATTAAGAAAGGGAGAGAAGAGGGACCAAACCAAAGAGGTGACACCTGTCAGAATTTTGCTGCTCACCATTTTATAAAGACCCTCCATGGCTGAAAGTAGAAAGATTTCAAAAGGTAAACACAGAGAGCAGCATTTTCACAGGGATACTGGTATAAGAGACAGCAATACAGCCGACTCACAAGTTGTGTGCATTTGACTAGCATGGTTGCAGTTCTATGTGCTTGGGAGCTGGCCAGAACTCAACCACACAAATTAAACACAGCAAGGCAGACAGCATAAAAGCTCTTTCTGTGCCAATCCTATGCAATACCTTCCCAGAGCCCAGGGAGCAGGACTGAAGCAGCCGCTTTGGACTGCAAAATCTTGTAAGGTGGCACCTCACCCACCCAGCTCAGTGTTGACAGCAGCAGCTTCTGATTAGAACTCGCAGAACTCTCACAACTTCTCACAGAGCTTGTGAGATCTCACGTGAAATCTTGCAAGAGTTCTGCATCATCTGGTGAGATTTCAGGTGAGGGGCAGCACCTTCCTGTTTCACCTCAGGTGTCAAAATGGGGTGGGCCACTCATGCTGGTAAGCAAGGCAGAAAGCTTAAAAGATCTCCACTTTGCAGGGGGGGGGGTCAAGGCCCACTTGGAAAAGTAAGAATGGCTGAAGGGGGCAGTTCTGGGATTGTCATTGCTGCTGTACAGAACAACACATGTATCAGACCTTCAATCTGTAAATAAAGCATTTTAAACTTACTGAACGTCGTGTGGTCTGTTTATTGCCAGAGGGGCAAAAAGAAACAGAGTGCTGTAAGAGGACTAAATGGGATAGAAGGGGGACAGTATTGCCCACCTGCAGGCTGACATGGGGCAACACATTCTGCCCCCTCGCTCTGCTGCATGGCCACATGGGACTCACGCCACTCCTTACAAGCTGCTCTATGGGTTGGAACTCCGACGCGTGGCTCCTCTCCTCTTACCTGCCGGATATTCTGCCCCACATACTCAATCACCATCTCGTCAGCAGCAATGGGCTCCATTGCAAAGAGTCCCCAGTCGTGAATGTGACTCTTGCAGAATTTTAGCTTTTTCTTCCGGAACTGTGCGATGGGGAAGAGAGAGAAGAAAAAGGGTGCCTGTAAGCCATTTGTTCGAAAACCGGCACAGTGCTGGAGGAGACTGAGCACAGCGGGGCTTACAACCCAGCAACATGCCATTCAGAAGATCCATTTCTAAATAAGCCGAAACCACGTTTTAGAGGCTGCTTAGCTTGGGCCATGGCGGCCAGTGCCCCTTCCTGCCACACTTCCCATTTTAATGCTACTTTATCAGAGTAACAGAAAACAGAGAGACATGTAGAATATAAAATAATGGCAGTCCGTAAAAACTAATGTGGAGTTACTTGAAGAGAAGAGGCAATCCTGTTTGATATGATTTGTTCTTCACAGGCCATCTCCAGGGTGTGAGGAACTGCATTAAAGCCAACATGGTAATTTGGAACAAAACTACAGTCATGAGTTTTCCAAAGTCATTTAGATTATTTAATTGCCATTTTATTCCCTGCTTGTGTAAATAATAAAACTGTTGGTTCAAACATTTTTGTCCTTTCAAGATTTGCAGCCAAGATGATCAAGGGTCTGAAAACCAGGCCTTATGAGAAATGGTTGAAGGAGCTGAGTACGTTTAACTTGGAAAAGAGGAAACTGAGAGGAGATAGGATAGCCATCTTCAACTATCTCAAGGGCTATCATATGGAGGAGCGAGCAAGCTTGTTTTCTTCAGCTCTGGAGGGAAGGAGTAAAACCAATGGCTTCAAGGGACAAGAAGATTCTGACTAAACAGCAGGAAGAACTTTCTGACAGTATGAGCTGTTTGACAGTGGAAAGGACTCGCTTGGTAGACTCTCCTTCCTTGGAGGTTTCGAAGCAGAGGTTGGATGGCCATCTGTCATGGATGCTTTAGCTGGAATTCTTGCATTGCAAATGACCATTGGGATCCCTTCCAACTCTGCAATTCCACAGTTCTATTATTTTGGGTGAGCTTTTCATTTAGGGCCCCTGTCACACTTCAGTATACAAATAAGTTGAATTGGAACTCCTTTAAAGGTAAAGGGACCCCTGACCATTGGGTCCAGTCGTGACCGACTCTGGGGTTGTGGCACTCATCTCGCTTTATTGGCTGAGGGAGCCGGCGTCCAGCTTCTGGGTCATGTGGCCAGCAGGACTAAGCCGTTTCTGGCGAACCAGAGCAGTGCACGGAAACGCCGTTTATCTTCCCGTCGGAGCGGTGCCTATTTATCTACTTGCACTTTGATGTGCTTTCGAACTGCTGGGTTGGCAGGAGCAGGGACCGAGCAACGGGAGCTCACCCCGTCGCGGGGATTCGAACCGCCAACCTTCTGATCAGCAAGTCCTAGGCTCTGTGGTTTAACCCACAGCGCCACCTGCGTCCCTGGAACTCCTTTAAATCTCTCCAAATTTTGGCAACCATCATTCTACTTGCCACAAATGTATCCCCAATTAAGTTTTATTATGCAATTCCAAGTAAATGTAATGGTGCCAACTGAGGGATTTTAACCATTCATTCTCCAGCTACTTTTCTCAATTCCTGGAATTTCTTGAAATGTCACATCCCAGAATTCCTGCTACCCTTCAGGTCTTCTCTTAAAGGGACTTGCAGATTCCTTCTGCAAAGCTTGCCCCAAGACCACAGCAACATGATTTTAACCCTTTCCTGCCATTCATCAATCAAATACTTTGTCACTTGGAAGGCAGACAAGTTCACTGACCAGTAGGGGTTATAGTAAATGGAGGCTTCCAAGAGGGAAGCTGCACAACTTACCTTGAGCTGGTTGAATTTGAGCAAGTCACTGTCGCAACTGCCGGGTAAGGAGGACAGAAGCCTGCGTTGCTCGGACCTCCTCTCGGAGCCAGCCCGGGTGGAAACGTGCACCTGGGCAGGGATGCTCATTCCCTGAGGACCAAAAACAGGACAGCATAGCAGTTAGCAAGCAGGTGAGTGGAACTGGTCCCAGGCAGGTTTAGCCTCAAGGCGGGGTGATCTCAGTGACACAGCATCTGCACGCTGAGAAATATTTTTGCTCAAGATCCCAGAGAGCTGCTCAAAGATGGCTGACTGGCCCATAGCCAAGGGGCAGTGCAGCCCGTGCTTATCTTGCAGAGGGCGCCAGGCTCAATCCCTGGAGCCTGAAGGAAGAGGGAAGGTGGCGAGGAAGACCAGGGCTGGATGCCCATAGCCAGTCAGAGGAGCCAGTAGTGGGAGAGGTGGAACAATGGCCTGACGCAGCATAAGCCAGCCACACACACACCAACCTGGTGCCCTCCAGATGTTTTGGGCTATAACTCCCATCATCCCAAGCCAACACAGCCGTGTAGTGGTCCAAAACAACTGCAGGATGCCCAACTGGCAAAAAGTGGTGTAACGTAAATTCATATATTATTGTTTTTTGCTGACTTGATCATAAAGCAGTTACTTACTAGGCAAAAGGTTCCTGCATTGCAGGCAGTTGGACCAGATGACCCTCATGGTCCATTCCAACTCTACAATTGTATGATGCTATTCTATATAGAGAACATCCTATTCTTCTAAGTGAGCTAATAAAATATATTAATCCTATTAAAAATTAACCCCCAAACTGAATGCTCCCCACCCACCCACAAGTTTGTCCTGCTGCCTTTCCTAGCTCTTTTTCTGCTCCACTCTTCTGGCAAGGGAGAACGCACCCCAGCTGACTTGCCTGCCACATTGTCCCATTTATACCCCCTAACATCTCATATCCCTGCCTGCCACCTTCTCCGGACAGTTACAATTATGTCAGCAACTCAAGGGTGCAATTCAATTGTCATGTCTTTTCTGCCCACAAACTGTAAGAAGGTTCAAGTGGACTTCAGAGAGGAAGGAGGGAGGTGCCTGCAGAACTCCCAGCCAGACACACAGAATGGGACAGCAAGGAGAAAGAAGAGGGGGCCCGTCCTTTACCTGCGTGTCGGCAGGAGGCTCCTCTGCAAATGCACGGCTGTTATTGAGGTATTTCAGTTTGTCCTTCTTGTCGATCTTGTAGTAGCCTTCGCTGCGGGCACAGCCTGTGACGTGCTCCCGCATCCCATCGTCCCGTTTCTTCTTCTTTGGAGTAGAAAAGCTGGTTGGTGGACTCCACATTAAGGAAAAACGCAGGAAAGATGTGGGCTGCAAAGCCCTGCAATTATGCCGGCAAAGCTTGCTGGGCCCTTGGCCCTAAACCAGAGATGGGCAACATTTTCTAGCCCAAGGGCCTCCTTGCCACCTGGGCCATTTTCTGGGGCTGAATACCAGTGGTGGGCAGGGCCAGAGGGGAAAGTAGGTGGAGAAATAGGTGTGGCTTTTACCTTTGCGGAGTCTGCTATATTCTGGCCATAAGTCAGGAGTCTCTCTCTCTCTCTCTCTCTCTCTCTCTCTCTCTCTCTCTCTCTCACACACACACACACACACACACACACACACACACACCATCTAGGTAAGCATTAAAAACTTTCATGATGAAAATATGTAACAAACAAGCGAGTTAAAAATCAGAAAAGGTAAAATGATTGCCTACCTAGGGGTGTCTTCAATACCTGGTGGAATGCCAGTCCCAATGGGGCCTCTTGTTCTTCAGCAGAGAGGGCATTCCACAACACTGGAGCCACCAGAGGAAGAGCCCACCTTTGTGCTACCGCAAGCCAAGCATCATCCAGCCATGTCAAAGCTAGCTGGGTATCATTTGCTGATCTTAATGCTCTTACCTAGCAGTGGAGGGGAAGGTGCTTTTTCAGGCATTAGCTAGAGGAATCTCTCCAATATGTATTTGGTAAGGGAGTGGAATTTCCCATTTTCTCTGTTAGGCAGATCACTATGTAACAACTGCCAGACACAAAGCATGTCAAAAGTACCATAATCTTCCACTGAACCATTGGCAGAGGAGCATGCAAGCCTGTTAAGTTTGCAAACTCATCAAGCAGAACTGAATTGTGTCTGACAAAGAGTTCTGTGAAATGCTAGGGTTGCGTATCATTTTTACTAAACAAAATGATGCCAATAGATGGTACTAAGCAAACAGTTTTAACTTAGTGTTCTGCCTTTATTTTTTCATTATTATATTTGGGGGGGGGGGTGTTGAATTTGTTGGTGTTTTAATTATGTTTGGATTTTATAGTTTATTTTAAACTTGTAAACAGCTTGGAAGCCATTTTGGAATGTTAGTGGTATATAGATATAATTAATAATAACTTGAAGAACTCAGAGAAGCTATGAACTACGCCGAGCAGGGCACACAAGATGAACAGGTCATAGTGGAGAGTTTTGACCAAACGTGATCCACCTGGAGGAGGAACCGGCAAGCCACTCCAGTATCCTTGCCAAGAAAACTCCATGGACAAAGACAACAGGCATATAAAAGTTATGACGCTGGAAGATGAGCCCCTCAGGTCGGAAGGCGTCCAACATGCTACTGGGGAAGAGCGGAGGGCAAGTACAAGTAGATCCAGAGCTGATGAAGCGGCTGGGCCAAAGCCGAAAGGACGCACAGTTGCGGATATGCCTGGAAGCGAAAGGAAAGTCCAATGCTGTAAAGAAAAATATTGCATAGGAACCTGGAATGTAAGAACCATGAACCTAGGTAAGTTGGAGGTGGTCAAAAATGAGATGGCAAGAATAAATATTGACATCCTG
Source organism: Podarcis raffonei (assembly GCF_027172205.1). NCBI lineage: Eukaryota > Metazoa > Chordata > Lepidosauria > Squamata > Lacertidae > Podarcis > Podarcis raffonei. The sequence continues at coordinate 37,926,771 of NC_070617.1, forward strand.
GGCATCAGTGAACTAAAATGGACGGGAATGGGCGAATTCAGTTCGGATGACCATCACATCTACTACTGTGGGCAAGAAACCCGTAAAAGAAATGGAGTGGCCCTCATAGTCAACAAAAGAGTGGCGAAAGCTGTACAGGGATGCAATCTCAAAAATGATAGAATGATCTCGATACGAATCCAAGGCAGACCTTTTAACATCACAGTAATCCAAGTTTATGCACCAACCACTGGTGCTGAAGAAACTGAAATAGACCAATTCTATGAAGACTTACAAGACCTTATAGAAGTGACACCAAAGAAGGATGCTCTTCTCATTATAGGGGATTGGAATGCTAAAGTAGGGAATCAAGAGATAAAAGGAACAACTGGCAAGTTTGGCCTTGGAGATCAAAACGAAGCAGGGCAAAGGCTAATAGAGTTCTGTCAAGAGAACAAGCTGGTCATCACAAACACGCTTTTCCAACAACACAAGAGACGACTCTACACATGGACATCACCAGGTGGGCAGTATCGAAATCAGATTGATTATATTCTCTGCAGCCAAAGATGGAGAAGCTCTATACAGTCAGCAAAAACAAGACCTGGAGCTGACTGTGGCTCAGATCATCAGCTTCTTATAGCAAAATTCAAGCTTAAACTGAAGAAAGTAGGAAAAACCACTGGGCCGGTAAGATGCAATCTAAGTCAAATCCCTTATGAATACACAGTGGAAGTGAGGAACAGGTTTAAGGATTTAGATTTGCTGGACAGAGTGCCTGAAGAACTATGGATGGAGGCTCGTAACATTGTACAGGAGGCAGCAACGAAAACCATCCCAATGAAAAGGAAATGCAAGAAAGCAAAGTGGCTGTCCAACGAGGCCTTACAAATAGCGGAGGAGAGAAGGCAAGCAAAATGCGAGGGAGATAGTGAAAGATACAGGAAATTGAATGCAGATTTCCAAAGAATAGCAAGGAGAGACAAGAAGGCCTTCTTAAACGAGCAGTGCAAACAAATAGAGGAAAACAACAGAATGGGAAGAACCAGAGATCTGTTCAAGAAAATTGGAGATATGAAAGGAACATTTCGTACAAAGATTACCATAATAAAGGACAAAAGTGGTAAGGACCTAACAGAAGCAGAAGACATCAAGAAGAGGTGGCAAGAATACACAGAGGAATTATACCAGAAAGATATGGATGTCTCGTACACCCCAGGTAGTGTGGTTGCTGACCTTGAGCCAGACATCCTGGAAAGTGAAGTCAAATGGGCCTTAGAAAGCACTGCAAATAACAAGGCCAGTGGAAGTGATGGTATTCCAGCTGAACTATTTAAAATTTTAAAAGATGATGCTGTTAAGGTGCTACACTCAATATGCCAGCAAATTTGGAAAACTCAGCAGTGGCCAGAAGATTGGAGAAGATCAGTCTACATCCCAATCCCAAAGAAGGGCAGTGCCAAAGAATGCTCCAACTACCGCACAATTGCACTCATTTCACACGCTAGCAAGGTTATGCTTAAAATTCTACAAGGAAGGCTCAAACAGTATGTGGATCGAGAACTCCCAGAAGTGCAAGCTGGATTTAGAAGAGGCAGAGGAACCAGAGACCAAATTGCAAACATGCGCTGGATTATGGAGAAAGCTAGAGAGTTCCAGAAAGACATCTACTTCTGCTTCATTGACTATGCAAAAGCCTTTGACTGTGTCGACCACAGCAAACTATGGCAAGTTCTTAAAGAAATGGGAGTGCCTGATCACCTCATCTGTCTCCTGAGAAATCTCTATGTGGGACAAGAAGCTACAGTTAGAACTGGATATGGAACAACTGATTGGTTCAAAATTGGGAAAGGCGTACGACAAGGCTGTATTTTGTCTCCCTGCTTATTTAACTTATATGCAGAATTCATCATGCGAAAGGCTGGGCTGGATGAATCCCAAGCTGGAATTAAGATTGCCGGAAGAAATATCAACAACCTCAGATATGCAGATGACACAACCTTGATGGCAGAAAGTGAGGAGGAATTAAAGAACCTTTTAATGAGGGTGAAAGAGGAGAGTGCAAAATATGGTCTGAAGCTCAACATCAAAAAAACGAAGATCATGGCCACTGGTCCCATCACCTCCTGGCAAATAGAAGGGGAAGAAATGGAGGCAGTGAGAGATTTTACTTTCTTGGGCTCCATGATCACTGCAGATGGTGACAGCAGCCACGAAATTAAAAGACGCCTGCTTCTTGGGAGAAGGGCAGTGACAGGCCTAGACAGCATCTTGAGAAGTAGAGACGTCACCTTGCCAACAAAGGTCCGTATAGTTAAAGCCATGGTTTTCCCAGTAGTGATGTATGGAAGTGAGAGCTGGACCATAAAGAAGGCTGATCGCCGAAGAATTGATGCTTTTGAATTATGGTGCTGGAGAAGACTCTTGAGAGTCCCATGGACTGCAAGAAGATCAAATGCATCCATTCTTAATGAAATCAGCCCTGAGTGCTCACTGGAAGGACAGATCGTGAAGCTGAGGCTCCAGTACTTTGGCCACCTCATGAGAAGAGAAGACTCCCTGGAGAAGACACTGATGCTGGGAAAGATGGAGGGCACAAGGAGAAGGGGGCGACAGAGGATGAGATGGTTGGATAGTGTTTTCGAGGTTACCAGCATGAGTTTGACCAAACTGCGGGAGGTAGTGGAGGACAGAGGTGCCTGGCGTGCTCTGGTCCATGGGGTCACGAAGAGTCGGACACGACTAAACGACTAAACAACAACAACAACAATAATAATAATACCACCAGAATGGCTACAATGTTTAAAAATTAGTAGTGCTTTCAAAATAAAAGATGCTGCACTTGCATATTACTAATCTTCACCTGTATTTTGAATTAGTTATGTTATTCATCACTGTTTCAGTTGCTACCACAATGCTTAGCAAAAATGATTTATATGTCATTGTCATCAGCACCATTCCATTTCTAAGACTGTAGACTAGGAAAAGGTCTGAATGTCTGGTCCAGTTCCAGTGCTCCCATGGAGGCCAGCACTTTAAATAGGGGTTTTAAATCTTTGCCACAGCAGGCGTCTCTAAAAACTCTTGCTTTAGTATGAAACAGTCAACTCAATTGGCAGAATTGTTAAGTAGAGCAAGAGGTTTTGCTGCGATGTGAAACAGGAGTTCAGCACACTCCATGGGACAAGGGAAGACTAACCTCAACAGGATGATGTCAACAAATGGGATATATTAGGAAGTTTGGGGGCTTAATGTCAGAACTGCTTTTTGAGCCCCCCAGCCTGTTGCAAAGAAGAACCTTGAAATTCTGCAGACATGTGTAGTAAGAACAAAAGCAGGTTTTCATGCGCTTCTAGAAGCTACAAGTCATATAAAAACTAGCCCAATATTTTAGGGCCAAAAATACATTTGTATCTGATGACTGCAAATAATCATTACAGCAATGCCCAACTCTTTTTATGTAAAAGGCCCTTTATAAGAATGTAAGAAGAGCCTGCTGGATTAAGCCAACCAATTGCCCATCAAGTCCAGCATCCTGCCCACACAGTGGGGAACCAAATTTCTGTAGCAAACCTGCAAGCAGGACCTCCTGTGGTTTCCTGCTATTGTTTTTGACTGTAGTTATGGCACTGTCAGTTACGTTCAGGAGTCTAGCCATACACCTTTAGAAACAGGGCTTTGCCCAGCCAAGGGGGTTCAGGAACTGCTGAGAAGCCTGCTCATGAGTTACTGTTTCTGCTCCTATAGAGGAATAACTGGGTTCTTTTTTGGCCAGGATGGTGGCCCAGTCATTGCTGAAGAGACATATTTGCTGAATGACATTAATAAATAGGAAATATTAAAAAGTTGTCAAGTTTGCTGTTTTAGCAACTAAACTTAGAAAGGATTTTGTGGACAACAGTGCATTAGACTAAGTTCTGTTTCTTATTCCACTTTTTAAACAGTTTCTGGAACTGACCTGTTAGTACCATATGCAGTGTATATATTTTCATATTTTTTCTGCAGTATTGTTAAGGCTTATTGCTTACAACAAAATTACCAACCAAGTACGGCAATGCCCAATAAAACCAGCTCCTCAAAAACAATACGTCCCCAAGGAAGCCCAATCTGGTAATCCAGGAAAAAAAAGAAAAGGGAAAAAAGGATATGAGGATGGTATACCCAAAGGGTATCATTGAGCCAGTCCATGCCATTGTCTTGCTGCAACAAGTGATCGTATGTAACACACAGGAAATGGATATCCTCTTCGTCAATGCCCCCATTCCAAATGTCATATAAAATGGTCATCTCCTCAAACTCAGAGCGGGGCCTGAAGTGATACTGATGAGGGGAATACTCAGGGGAAGGAATTGTTGGAACGTCCTCCGGCCTCTTTTTCTGTCGCCTCCACTGTCTTTTGGATTTCAAGTAGGCCTCTTCTTCTTTCAAGTCCTCGTTCCACTGGTTCTCCAGCTCCTTAAAGGGAAGCTTCTCAGCTAGAACATCTGGGGGGAGCTTGTCATGGAAGCCTTCATTCCGGAAATCCAGGGTCACTGCTTCCGGATCTTTCAGGGCATAGAAAGCCTCTGGGTGGCTACTCAACAAATCTTTGCTCACAGCACTTTCAGTCAAGACAACTGGGATGGGAAGAAGAGGAGGCTCAATGGGCTTGCCAGAATAGGCATCCAACATAGGGCCCAAAGGAGAGGATCGTTTCGGCCGCCCTGGTTTCCTTTTGATGGGCAAGACAGAGGAGGGAGGCTGAGGCAGGAGAGGAGGGGAAGCCACAGAGACTTCTGGGTAGGGCAAAAGGGGCCGTGCCTCTGTGGTGTACTCCTCTAGAGGCATCTTTGAGTCCACAGAAAAGCTGGGGAGAGCAGCAAGAGGTACTGGCTGGCTAGGGGGCAAGTCGAGACGTGCAAGGAAAGCTGGGACAGGTGGACTGGCAAAGGGAATGGGGGAGGGAACACTGTTCATGCCAGCCAGTAAGGAAGCACCAAGAGGTTCTTTAAAGACTTTCTCATCAGGTTCGTCTTCAGAGGGTTTCCTGCCTGACGAAAGGCAAGGAAGGGTAGCACCAGCCTCTGGGAAAGTCGGGGTGAAAGTGAAATCCCTCCCAGGCGTCCGAGGAATGCCGCCACTGTTGATCCCGGGGGACTGGGATGGGTAGGAAAAGGGGCTTCCTGGGACCTGAGGGGAACTTAAGGTCAAGCTGCTTCCTGTGAGAGGAGCGTCATTGCCAGGGGTGGCTGGGACAGTGTCCGTGCTCTGGGACTTGGAGAAAGTGTGAGAGCACTTGGCTGCAATGTCCCGTCCAGGAGTCCGAGGGAGCTCTTCTTCCAGGGCTGGTTTGGTCATGCTTAACTGATCCGGGAACTGCTCTGGAAGGAGGAATGGCTCCTCTTTACCAGATGTGACTGAGGGGAGGGGAAGCGAAGAGGGTGGCACCGCACTGAGCGGAAGCCCAGGAGACTCCAAGTGAGCCTGCCGCTCTCCTCCGGGAGTCCAAGGGAGACGGTCCTCTTCCTTGGCTGAGCGGGACTGTCGGCTTTTTGCTGGGGCTTCAGAAATGTTGTTGTCCGGCTTGGTGAAAAAGGAGGTACTGCTGGCCAAAATGTCTCCAAAAAGCCCCACCGGCGTTGGTGGACAGAGGTTTTCTTCATCCTGACTCTCTGGCTGTGGGCTGACCAGCGCCTCAGGCTCCAGCTCGACATCGGGTTCAGACTCCTCCTCTGGAAAGAAAAACACAGAGGAGCAAATGACACACCTTAAGGAAACACACCGTGGTTACAAAACTGCCTGAAGACTGGAAGGGACGCAAAGGGCATTTACCCCAAACATCTGGGGCTGGGAATATAAACAGGATCTATACAGGCGGCAGACTGAAGGATGTTCACGGAGCATCAAGGTAAGAACCCACTTGCAAACCCCTGCAAAGCTCCACTAAGTCTTCAAGGATGCAGCTAACACATTTTCAAATTCCTGTCTAAAATCACAATGGCTAGAACTGTGCCATTAAAAAAGCAAATTTCACGCCAGATACCCACTGGTATCTACTTGGGCAGTCAGCACAAAGTGCACACAATCCTAATTTTCAGCAGTTTTTCTACATCATCTTTGCCACCACATAGTGACAAACCCAGTGGACAGAGAAGCCAGGCTGAACGAGGAAGTGAGTTGGGGGAGAAGTTAGCAGTTCTATTTAGCTGATCGGAGGGCTTGTGAACAGGGGTGTTTGAGAGGGCGCTTTGAGTATGAAACCTGGAGTGCTTTCTCATAGAGCACGTAGAACCATGTGGTGGGGTAGGAGAGCTGAAAATAATGCCAATATATTTCACATCTGACAACCAATGCACCCCTTGGGTTTCAGATAATACATGGGTCTTAAAAGCCCAGGACACAAATTTTTACGGCTCTCTAACAGCTATGGTTGCTTGACGCTTAGTTTGGTCAGATTAGAGTAATACACTTCCAGAGTTAATGCTAAATACATTACTTCTGGTAAATGAGCCACCGTATGATCGGACTTGTGTGTCCTTTCCCCTCTCCTACCCATGTGCTTATTCCCTTCCTCTTTCACAACAAATTGTGAGTTACCATGACATTTGAACTAGCAAACCATTGTTTATGTGCAAACCACATAACAGGAAACCATGGTTCTACAGAAGAAACCAGGCTGAAACTCATTTTCATAAATGCCAAGCCACATTGCTACATCTGAACTGAGTTCATGTTTAAAAAGAAGCTGGAACAACTATTATGAATTAATTGCCACGTCACTGGAACAACACAGCGCTATCAATTACTTTGTTTGGTCTTAGAATTAGAGCTGGGTGAGATATTGATAAATTGTCTGAAACTGGTATGGTGTTCAGATCACAATACTGCTTCCAACAATTTGAGCTGGCAATACATTGCACCAGCTCAAATCGCCTGCAGACAGCAAAGGTGCAGACAGACAGGCAGAGCACCTTATCGGACTCCGTCTGCCTGCCTGTGCGTGCCTTTGAGGAAGCCCCTGCACTGCCCCTCCAGCTCACATGAATCAGAACAGCATCAGGGCTCACTCAGCTGAGGGGCGGGAGGCTTCCTGCTCCCCCCAGCTCATGCAAACCAGAGCAGTATCAGGGTTTGGTAGGGCTGGGCAATGTATCTCAGCTGCTTCTACCTTCTGTAAGGTGGGTAGGAAGAAGTAGCCGAGATACATTCCAGAGTCAGACATCATGAGATATCAGCATGTCACAGTATTTAGTTGCTGATATATCACGATGCTGAAAACCAGATATTGCCCAGCCCTGCTTAAAACTAAATGTGGAGGTTGAAAAGCAGCCACTTGTATTCAGATCAGGAACTTGAACAAGAAATCCTAAGAGTAGGGCTAAGAGAGGCCTTTAAATCAAGATGCTGTTGAACTAGACAGAATTTGAAACCAGCACAAGACACATTAAGGCTGCTTCTGATGTGATCCTGTTCAGCCTTAAATCCCACAAGCCACTCCCACATCAGCATGTGTGCCCAAACTTTATTTCAGAATTAGCTACACGTTCAGCTGCTCTGTGATTCAAAGGTCTTTGTGGAGCCAGGGGCATTTTTTCATGACAGGTTCTGCACTCATGCAAGGCCTACCTCCAAATATTTTATCAGCTTTCCCCTCCAAAGGTAGGGACTCCTACTCCAGGAGGAAAGGCAGGAGCAGAGACAGGCTTTCAGAGCCCTTACTCACCAGATACTGGGAGGAGAGAGTTTGCAAAATGGTCAAAATTCTCCCTCACCTGGCACGCACACTGGTGACAACTGTAGCTTCTCCTCCTGGGCTCTCTCAATCACCACCAGCACTTCAGCCACAGACTGCTGGAGGAGTTCCCCACTTTCCTCCTCTGCATGCTTGACTTCTTCCTTCTGCTCCTCTCCTTCTGGCATCAAAGGCTCCGGAAGAACTAGAGGAGTCCCTTCAATGTAATCGTCCACTGGAAACAATTCCAGGATGGTCTCCTTCTGATCATCGTCTTCAGCCTCTTGAGTGAGAGAGTCGGGGGCCAGCTGGGTAGGCAGGGCTTCTGTTTCTTGCTGCAGAGACACTCTTTCTTCATCTTCCACCTGCTCCTCATAGTCCTCTTCCTCTTCCCCTTCCCCTTCCCCTTCCTCTTCCTCCTCTTCCTCCTCCTCGTCTTCATCAGAATCAGAGCTCGTCCCAAATTCTGAGGATTCCTCACTTTCATCAGATGACTCAATCTCTGCTCCAGAGGAGGCAGGACTTCCTACATCTTCTGCTGGAACACAAAAAACACATTTTGGTCAGGACAGGCAAGAGAAATTAATTAGAAGCATAAGATTTCCATTTGCTTGTTTTTTCTCTCCCTCCCTGTCACATATCCATGCTAGAGAGCTCCCTAAGTCTTTAGAAAACCATCTGTTCTGGTAGCCATTGAAATGGCCCAAAGCAATGTGCTGTGTGTAAACACTTTTTATCCTGAATGTACCATAGTTTACCTGGACAGTAGAAGGTTCAAGGGCTTTTTTTATTGTAGAAGTAAAAGAGAAGCTGTCTTCTCACCATACAGAATTTTACCTGCCCTTAGTAATTTTTTATCTCATATTAACAGCCCTAACTTCTTGTACATCTCTTTGTAAGACAACGCTAACCTCCCCACTTTTAATTTCAGTTGCTTTAAGTGAGTATTTCATGCTCTGCATTTCATTCTTTCTTTTAGGTGGGACGCCTAGAAGTGCATATGGCATTCTAAACTTGAGTGCCTGTTAAATTATACTATTATAGACAATACTTGCTGCTTTATCTTCAATCCCTTTCAGGATAGCTCATGAAACTGAGCTTGCCTCACACACTGCTGGAGGTCCTGCTGAGCTTTTGTTCTAATGAGCACCAGTTAAATATTACCTGGAGATTTGGACAATGCCTCATCTAGTCAGCTAGTCAAAACATCAAGATCTTATTTACTTAGAGCTAGCAAGACATCATACCTTCTTCAGAATCTTGTTCCTCTTCCTTTCCACTTGTTTCTGCTTCAACCTCTTCTTCATCATCGTCTTCGTCGTCATCATCTTCATCTTCTTCCTCCCCTTCCTCTTCATTGAGGTCTTCCTCCTGTTCCTTGAGAGAGAAGACATTTTAAAAGTGCAACAAACACTCATTTTCTTGCAGGTGGGGGAGCATGTTGACCAAGGGCTTATATTATTACATAAGAAAGAGGTCCAGTGCCATTGTGGCACATCTGGTATAATGTCTAGATAAAAAGATAGGCTGGTGGACTCAGGACATGCAATATGACACATCTTTATAGAATGGAAGACACATTTAAAGTTTTTTTAAGGGGGGAAATAAGCTACAGAAATATTTCAAAACTCAGAAAAGCAACACATATGAACATATCTAATCAATTGTAGCTACACAAAGGGATATCCCAAACAGGGCTGGATTAACCATTAAGTGAAATAAGTACATGCTTAGGGCATCAAGGGAAGGGGGCACCTCAGACATTTTCCACTGCCAGATTTTTAACATTAAAGGTCACAAACTGCTCTGCTGAGCATCAGTTTTCTCAACTGAAGTGTATTAAAAATCCCAATGGAACAACTATGCAACAAGACAGGCTGGATGCCTTATCTTGACTAAGTATAGAAGCAGATGTGTTACATAAGATTAGTTTTTAGGATCTGATCAAAGACTTTGACATTAGTAAAAGCAGGAGAAAATGATTCAAATATAAAGTGAAAGTATACAAAAATAAACATTCTTTTCCATCTTAATGCAGGTTTTGTTTCATTCTTAAAAATAAAAAAATATTTTACCGTTTATTATTTTTTATGTTTTGAATTAGATATGTATGGGGGCACCAGAAACTTTTAAGTGCTTAGGGCCTCCAAAGGTCTTGACTCAGCCCTGATTCCAAGCAATATCTAGAATGTAAGGAAGAAAGAAAACTTTGTGGCTAGGGGGGAACAGCCTGCCACAAAACTCATCTTTCCCTTTGACTTAGCAACTTAGCCCCAGTGGGGCTACCTTTGAAAGTGACCTGGAAACTACAACTAATCCAGAATGCGGCAGCTAGACTGGTGACTGGGAGCAGCCGCAGAGACCACATAAAAGACCTACATTGGCTCCCAGTACATTTCTGAGCACAATTCAAAGTGTTGGTGCTGACCTTTAAAGCCCTAAACGGCCTCGGTCCAGTATATCTGAAGGAGCGTCTCCACCCCCATCGTTCTGCCCGGACACTGAGATCCAGCTCCGAGGGCCTTCTGGTGGTTCCCTCGCTGAGAGAAGCCAAGTTACAGGGAACCAGGCAGAGGGCCTTCTCGGTAGTGGCGCCCACCCTGTGGAACACCCTCCCACCAGATGTCAAAGAGAAGAACTACCACCAGACTTTTAGAAGACATCTGAAGGCAGCCCTGTTTAGGGAAGCTTTTAATGTTTGATGCATTACTGTATTTTAATATTCTTTTGGAAGCTGCCCTGAGTGGCTGGAGAAGCCCAGCTAGATGGGCGGGGTATAAATAATAAATTATTATTATTATTATATTATTATTATTATTACTACTACTACTACTACTACTACAAGAGGGAGGTGCTGGCTTTCACTTACACAGCCAAGAGAAAAAAGCCCAGGTTGGTTGTGGGACCTACCTTGTCAGAAACGGATTTCATCACCCCTTCCCCTTCCTCTTCCTCCTGCTCGGCCTCCTTTTCAGAAGACGATTCTTCCTCCTTGCCTGAATCCTCCTCTTCTCCTTCACTGTCTAGTTCCAGCGGCCTTCCGGGTCTCCTCCTGAGGCCGACCACTTCACCATCTTTCTTGGAGAGGTCTGAGGCTGCATCCGGCAGGTCTCGATCTCGTTCTGATTCTGGGAGTGTGAAAATGCATGAAAAAGTTGAAGCAGCAGCCAGCCATGACATTCCCAAAGTGACAAAAATGGATTCCTGCCTTAGAAAACTGAAAGTAGGTGGGTTTTTAAAAAGTGTTTTCTTTCGCTTGCTCATTTGTTAAATAAATAGATTTTAAGAAGAAAGAAAATGCAGCTAAGGAAATGTGCTTGATACTTGTGTCACCTTGAAAATATGTTACGTGTTAGGAGAAACTACATACTTGGCGTTATTCTATCACCCATGTATATAACACACCAGAGAATTATGATGGGCCCTGGGTTTAGGTGGGAAAGGAGCAGCTGAATGCCACATTGTACCCCACATCCGAGTTCTCTCTCTAGAAGAAAGAAGGCAACCATGGAAGGAGGCTTTGCTATCACTGCAGCAGTGTCCTCAAGTCTAGCATTTTGGCTTTTCTTAGGAGTCTTAGGGTCTTGGTTAAATCTCGTGAAGGTTAGTTATAGGAGGATAAAGGGACTCACTCCAAAGGCTTCACAGAAAAGGTGGTTTTTGAGGGATGGATCTGAAGGAAGAGAATGCCTGTGGCGGATGGAAACATTTGGTTCTTCTGTGCACATGGGATCTGCATCTCTGGACATGCACCCTATGCAAGGATTTATTTTTCAAGACACCATTTCTGACACATTAATAAATAGGGGAAGAAATCTCCATCCCTCAGTAGCTGAATGTTTGGGAACCTCAGAGCTTTTAATCCAATACATTCAATATGATGAAATGTTTTCAGTGCATTAGTGGCACGATCCAGTCCATGCTAAAAATTAACCACTGATTACATTTAGGGACAAGTAAGCCTGCGCTTATTGCTGCCACCAAGGTCCATGGGACTGCAAAGCTTAACTTGGCTGGTTGCACCCTATGAGTTTAGCAAAGAGGTTGAGAGTGTGCCTTGCTTGTTAGCTGCAATCTGGCTTCCTTAAATCTTTCAAGAAGATGGTATGCAATCTAGGAAGAGTTAAGTACACCAAAACTTTATCCCGGTCAATAGGGCTTAAATGCACAGCAAAGGAAGGAACTCCCAGTTTCTCTTCCTAGTTAGGTTACTGAACTCCAGTCAGGCTATGTCCTTCCAAAGCTGGCAAGAAATTGGTGCTTGAATACTGAACAACTGTGAGTGCTCAGAAAAAAAACAAGAAAACAAAAACAAAAAACTGTGGGTGCTCAGGAAAAAAAACAAGAAAACAAAAACAAAAAACTGTGGGTGCTCAGATTAATGAAGTGCACTATGTCAAGATGACTACTACTTAATTAATTATATTAGTCATATAATTATTATAGTAGTCATATAATTAATTATATGATAGTCATATAATTAATTATATGACTAATTAATTTTATTATTATTATTATTATTATTATTATTATTATTATTATTAGCCTTCTCCAAGGAGCTCTGGGAGGGCAAAGCATTTAATGACAATTAACAAGAACTGTGGGGTGTGTGTCTTTCATTTCATACTGAAATAGCATTAAACCAGTTATAACACTGAACAGCTTGTTCTTTCCATGATACAAAAATATTTTTACCGTGATTTTAGACATTACTTAATGGAACAGTGCCCATCTTAACTGCAACACTGAACACGGAGTCTTATCTGTGTTAAAGATTGGTCCCAAATATGACATTAAATTGCAAAAATTAGGACAAAGAGAATTTGGAACTCTTAGTTTTGCATAGAGTGTCCAGATTGAGAGACAAATCACCAGCGTGAAGATTAGAGGATTCAGCAGTGTGAAACCCTTACTGTGTTTTGGAGGAAAATATGGCTTCACAAACCTTCATCTTCATCATCTACTGAAGTAGAGGGACGGATTCTCTTCTGGTCTCCAGCTGAGGCAGCTTCAGGTGGCTCCTTTCTCTTCACCTGCAGAAAGGAAAGAATTAACCAATTTTGGGAGATGTACTTGTTTTAGATTTACAAGTGCTCCCACTTCATAGCATACAAGAACCTTACTCCCCAAAAATGACTACATGGGAGTGCCTACGTTTGCTTTCCTTTTTATTTTTGTGAAAACATTTTGACTTCAGTTTGTAATTTAAAGGGCAACAGAACAATTAGACCAGTGGGAAAATCAAGAGGCACTGCCATTGAACCCAGTTCAATCATCTAAATACACAGAAGGGCAAACATGTGAATTAGGAAAGCTGGAATAAGACGGAAACCTTACAGTCTTATCACCTCTTTTATTAAATCTGTTAAAGGATTTCTGATGTATGATAAAATAAAGGTGATGTTCTTCCTTACAGATCTCCAACCACTTTCCATGTTTGCATACTTTCTCTAAACAACACTCTCCCCCCTAACTTTTCCCCATCCTTCAAGTCTTCCAGTGTGCTCTCTCAAACTCACATGGGGATAGAGGCAACTGTTAATCCTTCTGCACCACCATAAATCAGCCAGTAATAGCATTGGTGGTGGTGTGAAGAGCCAATACTGGGTTATTAATCATTTCTGTAAGGTTACAGAGCTAAAAGTACAGGCAGTTTATTGGGCAAGAAGTGTGCAACAGCTGAGACATTAAAACTGTGACTCAATTTTAACATTATTTACAGTACTATAGGAAAGCAGGGTTCATATTATGACTAACTAGATATTGAAGACTGCTCTTACCTTGAAAGATGGCAACCGGATGGCCCCGCGTAACCCAATGCCCAAGCCAATCCCCTCGTAACCCAGACCTTCTCCTTTGTTCCAGTTCTCCAGAAGACAAGATGTGATACGGTCCTTTGGTTTTGGCTTCTCCTCATCTTTATGTTCTCCAGATTTTACTGGAGTAAGTGATGCCTATGCAAGACAAGGAGGATTGAAAAAGAGGACACTAATACACTGGTGCAGACTCTAAAAATTGGGTGCTTGAACAAAGCAGCAGCATCTACTCATACGAAAGCTCTAATTTCCCTGAACAAGTACAGACTTAAGGTGCTCAAATCCATCAATAGCACTTATGGAACATCTCTGCTTGACTTCCATTGGAAAAGTTCAGCCTGAACAAATTCTAGGGAGGAGGCAAACGTCAAAAACATCAGAAGGATGTGCCTACTTTCCCTACTGCAGAGTGTCCATCGATTAAACTGCAAACTCTCCACCTTGCCTGGCAGAAAACAACCTTAATTTGGCATGATCCTTTTGTGGAGCAAAAACCATGTAGGTTTTCGCATGTAGGCTGTAGCCTAATATCCACTATGGTTTTTAGGAATTTGCGACGGTCAGACAGTGCTAAGTACACTTTTGCCATTTGTAAAGACATGGACATACTCTAAGCCAGGCACAGGCAAACTCGGCCCTCCAGATGTTTTGGGACTACAGTTCCCATCATCCCTAGCTAACAGGACCAGTGGGAATTGTAGTCTCAAAACATCTGGAGGGCCGAGATTGCCTATGCCTGCTCTAAGCCATGTCTGAAGTCACACAGCAATCACACACAAACATACACAGAGAGCTGCCTCAAATGGAGTCATGCATCTAGCTCCATACTGCCTACTCCAAACACAGCTGACTCTCTAGTCTAGGGTTTCAGATAAAAGACTTTCACCCCCCCTACACTAGAGATCCCTTTAAAACAACAACAATAACCTTGAGTTATAAGGAATCAGACCTGTGCTCTTATACATGCATGCATGCACTAAGCTTTATTATGACAGGTGTATGCCTTGCCATACACCTGTCATGTTACTTGTTTTATGTATGTCCAAGCCTGAACTGGGGGAAACACAGAAAGATGCAAAGAGGCAGGTGGAGCAAACCGTCTGTCATTGCAAAGCCATTGGAAAAGAGGGGTGAGATTTGATGGTTACCTTTGCCAGACGCTCTTTCTTGTCCCACCAGTCATCAAATGCCCTGAAGGCCACCACCTCCACCATCTTCCGGTTTAAATCCCTCTTCATTATTGCTTTAAGTTCCTTCACAATCACCAAGAGGACACCATCCACAGTGGCCTTATGCGGATCTTCCTTCTTGGGCTGGTAACCCGGAGGAGGAACCGAGGGGTCAAACTTGGGCAAAGGGGGCCACTGCTGTCCGCGGTTGATAGCTGCTCCCATGGAAAAGTGTCGGTAAGGAGGAAGGTTGACAAACTGCATCCGGTTCCCCATGAACGGGGGGTACTGGTAAGTGTTCTGCCCTTGCATCAAGCGGCTCAGCATTTGGGTTTGCATTTGAAAAGACATTGACATGCCTCCCCATTGGTTGCCCAAGACACTGATCATATCTACTTGCATGAGGGGAAACATCCCAGGATGGAACGGAGGAAGTGGAGGCAAGATATGAGGGGGTGGAACCCCAGGAGGCGCTGGGAGGGGGGGAGGCGGGACAGTGACTGCGGGGTGAGTTGGGGGAGGCGGAGGAGGGAGAGGCGGAGGAGGGGGCATTGGGAAGACCGGCTGGGGTGGGGGTGGGGGAGGCAGGGGAGGAAAACCATGGGGAGGCATAGGAATTGAGGGAGCCATCACAGATGAGTTGCCAACAGAAGTATTCACCACAATGTTTTTGGCACATTCTGTGCTTGGAGATTGGTTCATTTCATCATCGGAGATCTCCATGTCTTCCCCTGAAGACTGATGACACTGTGAGGAAAAGAGAAACATATTCTGCTTAGTCTAGGTTTACATTCCCATTAGCAAGACAAGTAAATAAAAATCGGGGAGGGGGAGTAACTTTGTCTCTTCAAGTCATGTGCATCCAAGACAACTTAGTATTTTCTTGGGAGACATTCAGTTCAACAAAACATATAAAATCACATCCTATGAGGTGCTCAAACTGTCAGGGCTATTTGTATAGTAAAACCTGAAGAACTTTACCACAAGGCCATCTTAATACTATTTGGACCTTTTCCCCTAACTATGAGCACCCCCAGTTCAAAATGTAGCACTAAAAGCAATCCAGAAATCTAATCTGGTTTTCATCAAGTATCCGCTGATCAATTTACTACCACCAGAGGGCAGTTGCTTCCAAAAAGCAAAGTTTACAGAAAGAAATGTGCTCTTTACCAGCCTGTGGCTAAATGAAAAAGAACATGGATTTAAATCAGCAAAGGATAGCATATAATCACAAGAAACTCTCCTGTAACCCTTACCTATTCTTGATTCTGCTTAGGAACAACTCAGGAGTCGTAGGAAAGTGAGAGAATATAAAACTGAATATGGAAAGAAGCCACACACAGCTGTCAATGGAAGTTTCATCTTGGATGGAGAAGTCCCAATATTTTGCCCAAGGCTACCTAACAAGTTCAGGTTAAGAGATGCTCTCACTCAACTTCAGTTTGTCCCCTGCAAAAATGGAGAAACCACCCTTTGCTGTTTCTTGCAGCAGGAGTCTATCACAGTCATGGCCAGACTTGGCCCTTCAGATGTTTTGTGACTACAACTCCCATCCTTCCTAGCTAACAGGACCAGTGGTCAGGGATGATGGGAATTGTAGCCCCAAAAGATCTGGAGAGCCAAGTTTGGCCATGCCTGGTCTATCGTGTCAGAGCAAAGTGCAATGAAGTTGGCATATCAGCTTGAAGATTAAAATGATAAAATAGCAGTAAGAGAGGAGAAAAGGCACATTTGCAAAAAAAGGTGGGTTGCACGTGTTTGTTGCTCAGTTCAACAAACCCTTTAGTGAACATGCTGCAAACACTACTAGAATGGGCCTGTCCCTGGAGCATGCACATGGCGCACAGAGCCCCACTGCCTCTCTTGCTTTTCATGGCAATGATAGTAGTGCCACCCCCTCCTTCTTGGCTTACTTTCTGCCATCAATTTAGCAGCAACAGTCTCTCTCACACATTTCAACCGGTGAGTTCCTCTGCTTCCACCCTGCCTGCCTTGCTCTAGCAAGAGAGGAGGTTGGGTGAACAGAAAACGGCAGGGCCACCAGTCATGGCTCTCAGTGCCAGGAGAGAGTGGGATGGTAGGACCCAAACGAACAGCTTCAAGTTACAGGAAAGGAGATCCCAAATCAACATCAGGAAGAACTTTGATAGGAAGAGCTCATCGACAGGACCAGGCTCCCTCGGGAGGTGGTGGACTCTACTTCCTGGGAGTTTTTAAGCAGAGGTTTGATGGCTACCTGTCATAGATGCTTCAACCGAGATTCCTGAATTCCAGCAGGTTGGGCTAAATGACTGTCAGCATCCCTTCCAACTCTACAACTCTATGATTCTGTGAATATAGGGCCTGGAGCAATCATCCCTATTTGCCCCCTCCAGGGATGGCCCTGGGTGGGAAGAAAGGCTCTGTCCATCTCTGCTGGAAAGTGGAACTTGAGGATAACTTGAATATAGGAAAAGAAAAAGCCTGGATAACATGCTCTGATACACAGAGTGTGGGTCAATAAACAAGCAAAAGGCACACCTTCCTGACTTACTTACTTATGCTATACTCTAGATTGGTTCATCTTTGCCTCTCTCCCTCCCTCACAAAAAGTTGTGTCTTTTTTTGGCAAGATCATAATGTACCAGGTGAAGCCCAGTGCAAAACTGCTGGCCTCGGTCTATGAGAATGCAACCCTTCCCATACAACACGTGGCAGCCAAAGTCCATCCCAGCTCTGTGGGCAGCTCAGAGTACCTTGGGGCATGGGAAGTGCACAGAAAATATTTTAACCAATATTTAAATATATGGGCATATTTGCCATTTGTATTCTGAAATAGGAAATAGGAATCACAGATGGGTTGAAGGCAAGTTGGGTGAATTAAAAGCTACCACCAAAACCTTATGAACTTTATGCAGAGGCAACATTGCAAAAGCCCCGTGTGCCTCCAACAGCTTCATGGCTGGCAACTGACCTGCATGCATAGAGGGGACAAATTTTGCAATCCAAAATTTATTTTAAGCAATACATCAGAAATATGATGGGGAAATGGGAGAGGAAACAGGAGTGGGGAAATATACCCAAAATCAAAAGAAAGCCAGCTGGAAGGAGAAGGCTGTCAATTAAGCAGAGTTCAATTAAAATAAAATTCAGAAGGATAAAAAGCTTGTTCAAGACAAGAGAAATCATGGAGTGTAAGAAAGAACAAATGCAGAAAGAAGGGTGTAGCTAGGGAGGAAGAAAAACATGGTCTAGGCAGAGAGCAAATGTAGAAGTAAAATGTTATAGCTTAGCTTTTAAAAATTGTTTTAACTGAAGATTAAACTTTCAGTTCATCAAGTCCTTTTAATGGATGTTACATTCAATGTGAGACACTAATGTTAATGAGAGCATGGGGTTAGGGGGAGAAGAGAGGTGGGGAAGAGAGAAGGGGGGATAGTAAATTTTTCATTATTTTACATAGTGTACGTGCCTAGTTTTGCCCCTGCAGAAAGGCCCCTGTAGTAGAGCATAACAGAGTGTTGGACTAGGACCTGGGAGACCAGGGTTCAAATCCCCACTCAGCCATAACTCACTGGGTGGCCTCTGGCCAGTCCCTGCCTCTCATCCTAACTTACCCCACAGAATTGTTGTGGGGACTAAATGGGGGGGGGGGGGAGAACCATGTGCACCACATTGAGCTCCTTGGGGAAAAGGTGGGCTATAAATGCAATCCATCAATCCTGGCCCACAGCCATCCAGTGAGCTTCAGTACAAGGTGGGAGGCCAGAATGCAGGCCTCCCTCAAAGTCCAACAAGTCTCTCTGCAGCTTCCCCAAGCCGATGCCTTCCAGTTACACCACAGCTCCCACCAGCCCTGCCCACTGGGCCATGCTGCCCGAGCCTCATGAGAGTTGTAGTCCCAAACATGTGGAGGGTGCCAGGTTGGGGAAGCCGGCATTACATTATCCAGATATCAAATATATTTTGGCATAGTACCAATTGGTGAATTCTGGTGCTGGAGGAGACTCTTGAGAGTCCCATGGACTGCAAGAAGATCAAACCTCTCCATTCTGAAGGAAATCAGCCCTGAGTGCTCACTGGAAGGACAGATCGTGAAGCTGAGGCTCCAATACTTTGGCCACCTCATGAGAAGAGAAGACTCCCTGGAAAAGACCTGATGCTGGGAAAGATTGAGGGCATAAGGAGAAGGGGACGGCAGAGGACAAGATGGTTGGACAGTGTTAAAGAAGCTACCAGCATGCGTGAGGCAGAGGAAGACAGGAGTGCCTGGCGTGCTCTGGTCCATGGGGTCACGAAGAGTCGGACACAACTAAATGACTAAACAACAACAACCACCAATTGGAACCATGCAGCAAGAAAACAAAGAAGACCAGCAGCAACTTCCAGAGCAGATGTTGCATCAAATATCTGCTGTTTATTCTCCAGGAAGCAGCCAGACAGTGTGTCCTCTCCATCTAGGGTTGTTTTCACCAGTGCTCTGAAGCACACCGGCCCTCTTGAGCCAAAGCACATGGTTTGCAACTGCCACCTGCCATCTACCTACAGGGCTGGGCTGCTGCTGCTGCACCCCAATCCAAATGCTTGTTAAAATACAATACTACACCTTGCTGGAAGGAAAGAAAACTGAACAACAAAAGGCCTCGTTTACAGTGCTTTATTAAACTCTCACAAGAGGAAATTTAAACTGAGCTTTCCAGGCACAGAGGGGTGGAGGGAGATATTCCCCTGAAAACTGCAACACACTCCCAAGACTACTGGCTTGTAAAGAAATGCCACCGTGCTGGTGTTTGTGCCGCACAATGTGGCAGGCTCAGGTGCAGCTTCCTAATTAGTTATCGCCTCTTACCAAGAGAAATTGGTAAAAGGGGCAAGTGAGAAAATGGGGCCGGTGGGGCGGGGAGCAGGGAGAGAATCAGTTGATCACAGCGGGGAACTTGCAGAGAGAGCAAAGCCACTCACCTCTCTCAAAAGAGGGAATTTCCAAGGGATGCAAAATGCCCCTTGTTCGTAAACAACAACTTTGTTTTGCACCAGAGGCTCAAGCAAGAGACAGACTTTTAAGACTCTGGTTTGTGGTCCATGCCCTTCTTACACCTGTTGTTCTGGAGAGGAGATATCCACACTCCTGGGGATGACAAAGCCCTTCTTGAGGGATAAAGAAGAGGGAGGTGCTCTAATTTTGGCCATGGGCCATCCTCCTTTGCTCTAACGTAACAGAATTAACTGGCACCTTGACAATGCTACGTGGATACCCAGGGACTGCACATAAAGACCAGAGAGCACGAATGGGGCATTCAGAGCAGCTAGCCAAAGGAAATGCAAAAGCACCAGAATTGCCTTGCTGGGGCAGACCTTGTTTAACAAAGATGGCTCTGTCACATTCCTGCCCCCCCCCCCACAGGGAAGGAAGGCAACCCCCCCCCCCAGCTGCTTGTCTCTCAGCAACTGGTCTTCAGAGGTACTCAGCACCTCTGTTGGTTTGCTCTTCCTCAAATCCGTTTTTGATTTTTAAAAACTTTCTAGGGGTTGCAACATTTCTTTTTAAGAAACTGAGACAAAGCATACACAGACCCTCCCATTGATTCTGAAAGGGATCCAACAGGCTCCAAGTCAAAAGGGCAGAATTTTAAAATGAGCCGTCTCATTTGCAGAACAACTTCCACCAGACATAGGCTTGCCATTCATCAGGAAAATTCCCATCACGTTCTGGTTTTCAGGTGTAAAAATGGGGGCGGGGCGGGGAATGTGGCAAAATGTCATGGAAAACCTGGGTGTATGGCAACGAACAATTCTGGTGGTTTCCTTGAAAAAGCTCAGCAACTTTGTGGGTGTCAGGAAAAGCAGACAGCATTTCATTAAGTTCTGGAAAAGGATAGCAAGAAGACCAGCAATGAAGGCTTGCACATTTGCAAGATGATTTGCGACTCAGATTGTGAATTCTGCAACACCACAATAACAAGACACTTAGGATGAAACCCCTTCAGACGAAGAAGTATCTCAAATTCTCAACCATAATAGCCTCTCAGCATTGCTGCTCTATCGAGCCATGAGAGGTGGGCAATAACTGCACTTCTCTGCAAAAAACTGCCATGCCATTAGCATAGGATGGGGCAAGGCAATATTTAGCATTTGGTCTCCTGCCACCCCATGTTTTCCTAATTTGGAACCGGGTGACTGGAACAGAGGAAGCCTGCAACTTTAATACCATATCCCTGTTCAGATGCTGGAGGAGTGGAGCCTTGGTAATATTTGCCCCCGCTAAAAAAATCCCCACCTCAATGATAATAATAATAACTATTCCTTCATTGTTGCTACATTTTAAGCCATGGGTACTCAAGTGAAAAGAACACTCCGCTTCACATACTCTGGTTTCTCTGCAGATCGTATAAAAGAACACTCCGCTTAGCCATAACACCAGTTTCCTCTTACTAGGTTTGCAAAAAATCCAAACAGACTTTAGGTTTGGAACCTATTCTGTGTTACAAGGCGCAGACTCAGAATGATGTCCTAATAAAAACAAGTATGCTCCTAAACATGTACAGAGGGTGGTTCTCTCACTACCACATTGTAGCCCATCATGCACCAGATATAAGGATGTCAAGGTCAGAGGATGCAGTTTCCAGTGAGGTGTGAGTCACGGTGGTGTCAGACCTTCTCTTGTTAGAAACTGAGCCCCCACACCCAGCAAAATAAGATTCCTTGACACATCTACATGGAAGCAAGTTTTATTGATTTCAATGGAACTTGTACTCCAGGGGTGACCTTGAGATCACATTCAAAAGCTCTGCTATCTGGATTCATAATAATCTGGGCTGAAAGTAGATGAATAGGATGGTCAATGTGTTTGTGACAAATTACATTTCTCAACATATGCTTAATATTATTTATAAAATGAATACATACATCCAAAACAACTAATTTAACCAAATGAACAAAAAAAAAACCACAGCAAGAACAATTCCAGGGATCACTACCCTCAAACTTGCTTAGAATAAAATTTCTTAGAAAAGGCAGAAATGATATGTAGCCAACACTGCTGCTTTCTAAGAAGGTACAGTAAGAAGACTTTGTGTAATATGCAAACTTTGAAAGCCTCAAAGTCTAATCTGGCACCTGAGAGCGAAAGAGGTACTCTTGCCTACAACCACAATTGGTTTTCTACACTTTCTACAGTTAATATGATAGAAGAGAGCCATCCTCCTATCAGCTTCATTGCTGAGCAAGTTCTTCCCACTTTCCAATCCTGTAGAAGCATGAACAAGCACTGCATGATCAAACCTACAGGCAGACTGTTTTCAGATAGCTGTAGACTACAATCCCATACACAGTTAAGATGAGAGCAAGTTCCACTGCATTCAATTGGTCTTACTTCTGAGTAGACATGCCTAGGATTTTGCTCCTGATTCTAAGTCCCAGGTGGAGATCTATCATTTAATAGCCAAAAGCTGCATAATGTCTCACATGGATTTTTATCAGAGTGGCATGCAATTTGTCAAATTTAGGAAAGTGCATAAGAAATTAGATGAAAGAGGAAAGGCATTTGGCTATGAAAATCTCTCAATCTCACATGGCCTCTTACAATGGGTGAACAGGTCTAATCTGTCCAATGGGAGATCCACTGAGGATGAAGCTGAACATGACTCTAAATTGTAGCAGAGCAGTGAAGGATCAGCGTGTTGCAATTACTATTGCGGCAGATGTAGCCTTGGAAGGCCAGGGTTCAAATCTATCTTCACACATTAATTGGACATCCTTGGCCAAGTCAATGGGACAGAGGCACACCTCACACGAGAGACCCATTTCAGGGCTCAGAGTGGCCCCCAGCTGGACAGAAAGCCTGTGGATTAGGTCTTGACCATTCTGGCTGACCTTGCAGTTATTTGGGCTGTCTTTATATTACCACATTGATGAATTACTTGCTGCCTGAGAGTAATCCACCAGGGACTGTGGGCAAGCAGTGTCCAGGGTGAGATCCAGAAGTGGGTACAGCCAGAGCCTGCAGGGCAATGGTCCATTTATTGCAAAATAGCAGCTGGATCATTTAATTTTATGACAATACCTCCTTACTGAATCCTAAGGTGTTATAGGCTGCTACATTTTAAGCCAGGGAGAGGAATATTTGACCCTGCCCTTGATGTTGCTGGACTACAGCCACTGGCCATGCTGCATGGGGCTGAAGGAGGATCACAGATTGTTCTAAGCAATAGTCAGAGGGAACATAGAACTAATAAAGATAACTGTACGGTCTGGGTGCATTCGTATGGGAAGCGCTTGTCCTTAATGTATTGGAGCCTGAAGCTGCATAAAGCTCAAACTTGGAGCAAAGCCTGGAAACCCAATGGTAACCAATCCAGTCTAGCCAGCATTAGTGTTATAGGCTCAAGCTGTCTTGCCCAAGTGAGCAAACAGGCTACTGAATTCTGCACCAGTTGCAGTTTCTGAACAGTCTCAACCTAGAGGTTACCAGAGCATAGACAACAGAAGCTAGACAATCCCCCTTCAGATAGAACCACAGCTGGACCACCAGCCAAAACTGATGAAAGGCACTCTGAGCCACAGAGGCCTCCAGGGACTGTCATGAATCCAAACGTACCCCAAATGTGCACATATGTTACCTCATGAGAAGTGCAACCCCATCCAGAACAGGGAAGCATCCACTAATAGTGCCTCAGGTCTTATCTGGATTAAGCTTCAGTTTATTGGCATACTGATGACTCCAAATCTACAGATGATCCCGACCAGTTTTATGCTGATGTTAAACACTGCGGAGTATAAAAGTGAAACCCTACAACGATGTCTCCACAAGGCTGAACAACTTCCCTCCACCAACTTTCATGGTCACTCCAGAAGGACACCCTGGTATCAAAAGGAGTCAAGAGATCAAGGAGAACAGGGTCACACTCCCCATCTCTCTCCTAATCACCAAATTCTTGTATGTTCTTGCCTTGCTCCCTCCTGCTAATAGAATGGACGTAAGACAACCCACTGCCTGAAGCCAATCCTGTAAAATTTTCACTGGGGGAGGCGTGGGCAAGAATCCCACTGTGGAAATTAAGTTTGTATGAGAAGGGCACTTCAAAAAGCACACATGAAGCTTTAATAGATAAAGATAGTCTATGCAGAAAGAGGAATCTATTACCAAAGAACTGAAACAACCGATTTCAGAGCAGAATTGCAGCAGCTGTTAAACAGCATGTAATGACACAACACTAAACAACAGGAGGCAAAGAGAGAATATCACATGCATTTGGAACTGCAAAGGGATAACAGGGAGGCAGAACACAGAGGGAGCTTCATCCAATATAGCTACACCAATTCCTTCCAATAATAGATGCAACTTAATGGGGAGCACTTCCAAGTACATCAAAATGTGTGAAGCAAGTTCACTGGCTATGTGGCAGACTTTTCCCATAGACTGTGGCAACGTCCATCCACACAAATATATGGCAATAATAATTTTAAGCAAAGTGAGAGATATAAGTGTATGAAAGAATGCATAAGAACCTGCAAATTGAATTAGTATAATGTTTGAAAGGAAGAGCAGGAATAAAAATGGTGATATGGAATTCAGCCTTATTTGTAAACTGCTACAGAACCAGGAATTGTATTGAACCAGTAAGGCAGGAGGGCACCTGTACTGAATATGTGCAACAGTTAAGATGCTGACAGAGAAAAAGTGGACCTTGCAACAAAATGTTGCAGTGCCATATGTCCCTGCGCCACTAAGCCAGCCAAGCCCTCCAACACGATACACCATTCCATTCTCCCTGTTTTCTTGCCACAACAAATTGTTCTGAGGCCACCGAGCAGGCTCAGCCCTAACTTTTAGGGTCTGTCCCCCGCAAAAGAAATATGTTGTATTTCTGCACACCTTGTGATCCCCCATATTTGCAGATTCCTCATTCTTGTGTGTGACTAGTGCTATTTTGGCTACATAAGAAACGGCACCCACGGCCTGAATATAAATAGAGGGCATTACTGCACACAACAAAGGTCTGCTATTCCTTATATCAATTGTTATAATACCAATCATTTTGCATTACTTTTATTTATCTGAACTTTGTTTTTCCAAAACTATTTTATTTCATACAATTATATATTCCCTGATTGTTTTAAAAAAATCATTGTTTTAAAAAAGAATAAAACAATAAAAACTGCACAAACAGTTAAAAACAGCTATCTGAAACATTCAAATAATAATTAAAATCCATTATAAGCAACTCCAATAAAAAGTACATTGGCTGCGTAGACAAGAGGCGGGGCGATGGAGCTAGCAAGCAGCATCCATGGGTGGGAAAACTCTGGCAGTTCACAGCTAAAGAAACCAACAGGAGCTCAAACGGCTTTGACATTGACTGATGTACTGAACTCTCACCACACTGCCTGCCACTTGGTTTAGACCAAAAGGGCTCCCACACTTTGGGGCATTTGTCTCTGGTCTACTGAACCAGGGAGACAGGACCACACCAGTCCAGCATAAGGGCTGGTCACCCATATCCTATCATATTAATTTCCTAATTCCTTGCAAAAATAACCATCACTGCCAAAATTCAAAGCAAGGTACAGTAATATTCCAGGAGAGTTTCTGAAGTACAGATCTCATGCAGTTCACAGAGCAACTAGTACCAAGCACTACCATGTAAAAACAGATAAACAAGGAAGGAGTCACCTCTGATGGAATCATGACTTTTTTTTAAGGGTCATACCCACTTTTATGATCTGTTCAACAGATCATGCCACATACTTTAGCCAGCTTCCTTCCTGGAGACAAGAAGAACTGGGCAATTCTTTGGGCAAACCAAACTGTGTTGGAGCAGGTCATCCAGGACAGCACATGGGGAAACCTGAGGATATTGAGCCCCTGCCATAAGGGAGCCTAGAATAACCTCCTATGTAATGGTTACCATTTTAAACAGAATCAGTAAGCTGTAATAGTGCAGAATAGATCATTTATTGTCCAGCCTAGCATTTTAGGGTTATTTAGTTAATCATTCCTTTCAGAATGGTTATTTCTCCTAATGTGCATATTCAAGATGGCTTAACACAGCTTAGTTCTATCTCAATATGTGACCACATAGCTCTACATAAAAAGGACAGTTACAATGGACTCCACAAGTGGCAATTTTAACACATTTGCCATTGTGACTGGATTTACTAACACAGAATAAAACATGCTCCCACTTTCATGTATTCCCACTTTTCCTTCCTTTGTTGTTGTGACCCCCTCCTTTGGCAATCCTCACAGAACTCTAGCCCAATGGTTGCCATTAATTTGATTTGAACTGATGTTATAATGAAATGATTTTAGAATGTTGTATTATTTTACTGTTGTTAGCTGCTCTGAGCCCGGTTTCGGCTGGGGAGGGCGGGATATAAATAAAATATTATTATCCTACATACTGAATCTCTGTGCTTCCTTAAACACAGATGCTCCCTCTCTTAACCTTAGTTACTACAGCACACATTTGACCAAAAGACACTTGTGGCCTGATCCAGTGTATGTTTATTCAGAGGCAAGTCTCAATGAGTTTGATTGAACTTTCTGCCAGGTAAGTATGTACTGGACTGGAGCCTCCGGTGATGCTATTTCAGGGATCAATAATAGGAATTTTGAGATGCATACAAAGAAAGGATCATAAAGAAAGTCCACTACATTGTCTACTTCCAGAGCTGAATGTAGAGCCTCTTTGCCTTCTTGGGAGCCAGGTTAGAATCCAACTCTTAAAAAAATAAACCAGGTGGTCAGTTGTAGAAAAGCCCCTTGACCTTCGAGCACATCAGTCTGCTTAACTGCTGTAACATTCAGGGCCAACCCAGGGCATTTTGACACCTGAAGCGAACCACAATATGGTACCCCGCTCCCCACCAGGGAAGAAGGGGTGAGTGAAAATCTACTTCAAGAAGAAGGGGGGAAATAAACATCTGCATTGGGATATGCCGCCCCTGTGGATTCTGCTGCCTGAGGCTATCACCTCACCTTGCCTCATGTGTGGGTCGGCCCTGGAAACAATACATAGCTTATGGAAAGTGTGTGTGTGTGTGATTGGTGTGGAATAGGCCATTGGCCCTAGTTACGGTAAGTATATATTCTGATCACCTATTGGCAGCAAATCTCATTGAGTGGCCAAAGAATGACACCCTCTCTGCCTGTCAGACAGAGCAACCTTAGCCTCTTATTGCAAGGATAAAAAAAAATTAGTAATAGAAGGCACTGAGAAGAAAACCTGGTGACTTTGATTTATCTTCCCACCCTTCGCTCCAGGGAGGTCTTGGAGGCAGCACACAGGAAGGTGCCTTACACCAAATCACACAACTGGTCCATTTTGCTTAATATTGCCCAAACCATCAGGCAAGGGGCATTCCCAGTCCGATCTGCAGATACCAGGGATTGAACCTGGGACCTGCTGCATGCACAGCAAATGCCTGGCCATTGGGCTGCAGCCCCTCCCCATTCAGAATATGGCTATGAATGCCAGTTGTTGGGGGAACATGAGCCGAAGAGTTCCTGTCTGGCTGGCCACTGTGAACTGGGATGCAGGACTAGAAGGGCCCAATCCGGCTGCAGGATGCTTCTTGTGGCAATGTTCCTGTTCAAACCAAAGCTCTGAAAAGGCATGGGATGGGTTATACATAGGAAAGAGAATTACAGTACCCCACCCTGGGGTTGCTATGCAATGAAGGGTGGGGATATAACTTCAACAAGACAATAAAAATTGCACCCCAATGCTGTTACTTCACTTTATAATATCTTAGACGTCACAGCCAACACACTCACAGCTACAGAAACTGCTATCCACAGAAAAACTGCAATATACATTTCCTCTTTTATGTGAATTATGAAGAAGACAATGCAAATTGTGGAATCTCCTTTTAAAAAACAGGAGAAAGAAATCTCCTTTTGGATGGAAAGGTAGAGACTGAGAGTGCCTACCCTCTTTCCTGCCCAGACATCCTCTATCCCTGCTTCCCTCCTCTTGCGGAGGAATTCTCTGAAAGCCTGGCTATGAACAACAGCCTCACAATAGGCTGAAACATGAGCCTCTGCTTTCCCAGCCTCTTCATAGGCTAAAGCCTGGCACTCCTCTCTATCTCATTTGCAAGCTGGAAAAGCAACAGCTCACATTTCTACAGGGGTAATACATCATTATTTCAGATTCAGACCCACCAGAAAGGGGAGGGGAGATGACAACAACAAAAAGCAAACTATTAAGCTGGAATCTGCAATCACTTAAAAAGGGAGAGCTCACTGTTTTTATTTCACTTTTTATATGATTTTGCATTCTTGTGTTACACAGACAGCATCATTTTCAAGACAACCCTCATTACAAACTGGCAAATTTTGAACTAAACAAAGTTCAGGTAAACACTATCAGCGTTCTTTTAACTCATGTGTTAACTCATGCATTCTATGTGCCTATTTTATAGTTTTGTGTGTCATCTTTTAATTTTTATCTGTTGCAATTGTTCTCAGTTTTATACACATTTTTAAATGAATTTTTAAAAAGACCAATTGCTCATATTTAATTATGGAGCAGGAAAGGTCATAAGCCCCTGTAGAATGACTGAGCAACTCAAGGAGAAGGCACAAACAGCAACATGTTTGAAAAGATACTGCAGTGAGGAAGAGTGCATTTCATGAGATCCGTCTCTGAAGCAGATGCACAACTGAATCTTATGCAAGACAGATTGGAAGGAAACTACTTTAATATCTCACAAGGTTAGCAGATAACAGACAATATTACAACTCGAGGGAGCCTAAAAACATTTACAACTTGACAGACCAAATGCTTGTTGAAATAAGGTGGTGGCTTCCAAGTGACAATAGCACAACCTGGCTAAAAATTGTTTCCCATGGGAAGTTTAACAGCAGCAGGTCCCTTCTTGTCCCAGCAGTCAACCCAGCTGATGTGGAGAGGGAATTTTCAACACAAGGCCTCGGCTCATGCACCACACCTTTTCTGGCATACTCCTAACCAATTCCAATACAAAGGAATCACATCCATGTAGGGTTAATTCTCCCATGTTACAAATTAAGCACATCTTGTTTTATAAGTTAAACACTTTATAGCACATGGGTGTTCACCACAAATGCACACAGGCAACTCCTGGCCACCGTGCACTTCAGCAGGACATGCATAAGTCTGCCCAGCCCCTGCGCAGCACGGAAAACGACACACGCATGCCCATCGTGCACAAGTGGGTCAGAGCCTGTACACATACTACACACAATTCTTGGGCTGAGAATTGGAGGTTGCACCTGTTTAAAATCAGCAATGCAATTCTCAAATGCAAAGCTCTTCACACCGCTTACACATATGTAAAGCTTATCTGAACCACTTACCTCTTCCATTTTTTCTGGAGTTGGACTATCGTTATCAGGCAACATTTCTTTAGGTTCAGAGGACTCCGTTTTGGAAGTCCTACTCAGCTGGTCGAGGGGAGTCAGGCTAGCATCAGGCATTCCTTTCGAATTCTGAGAGAGAGAAGTTATTCCAAGAATTGGCTCCTCGTCGTCAGAATCCGGCAATGGTGTTGGACTAATGTCCTCCAAGCCTGTGCTGGGAGGACGCGAGGAAGGGGTTTGTGCTCTGTAGTTGGGCTGAGAGTTGGAACCAAATGTTGCAATTGGAGAAAGCTGGGAGGAGGAGGAGGAGATGGGGCTACCTTCCATTCTAATCTCATTGTCCGAGTCATGCTCATTGAGAAAATATAGCTTTGTTCTCTGCTCTTTTAAGAGCATCTCAATTCTTGAGTCCAAACTGTTGTGCTGAATTTCAGATTCTGTGGTTGGGGTGCCTGGGGTCTCGCTCCTTTCCGGAGTCTGTGTGAAGGGTACCACAGGTGGTTCATTGAGACTGTTGGGCTCAGGTGGGGCTGGGGGCTCCTCAGGTTTGTCCTTCACAGGAACAAAGTCAACAGTGGCAGCGGCACTACTTTCAACTGCCACCTCCGTTGGTGTTGGTGGCGGCCGACGGTACTCAGCATCCCTAGAAGTTTGGGGAAACTGCGGCTCTTCAGGCTGGGGAAACGTTGTGGGTGCCTGGTAGGGGGAGAAAGCGGACTTGAAAGTCGAAGAACCTGTGTGGCTCAAAGGAGGAGTGTGGGAAAATTGCACAGCCTCTTGAGAGTGGGATTTGAATGCACTGAACTGATGTTCTGACCCTCGGAAAACACCAGCTGAATTATGAACGTAATGGTGGCCTGGGCGTCTGTTATAAGCATCTGTAAATTTTGATTCATGTCTTCTGGGTTTATACCCAGAGTCCTGACTAAAGTGGTACGCAGGTGTTGTCTGACGACTAGAGTACGCAGAATCTTGGGAAAATGGAGTCCCCAGGCGTGGGGTAAGAGGGGTTCCTTGGGACTGAGGAGTGAATTGGCTGTAAGAGTTTGGGGTATCTTGCCGACAACTGGAAAAGGCGGTATCATGGGAAAATGGGGTACCACTGTTTGGGGTAGCTGATGATCCCACAGAAGAAGCACTGTTGTCTTTTAATTGTTTCAGAGTTTCAGCCAACTGCAAAAAAGGAAAACAGAAAAATATGCATACATTTCTGAAGTGCCATTGGAAACATTAAGACTTGAGCAGGGGGCCTAGCTATGCACACATCCAAGGAACACTTAAGGAGCCACTTGACAAGCATACATATAAACACTGCTGCTGCAAGATGATCAAGAGTGGCAGGCATCAGTACTAGCCCTACACTGGACAAAGGTTCCTGAAACCATCCTTTCATCTAATCTACCAGTTGTTGTTTTCTAACCTCTAGTGCATGTGGGGTGGGGTGGGGTTAATGAAATGTACCAACTATAAGAGAATTTAGCTGAGTTGTAAAAAAACCAAAAACAAACCCAGAATCTTTGAACAAAAACATACTGGGGCAGCTGGAATTTTTCCAGCTATTGATTTTTTAAGAACCACATGCACAACCAACTGATCACTGTCAATTAATAGTTACTTTGAAGTCCTCTTCAATTATTGTAAATAGACCATTTCCAAGTTCTGAAGTTCACAGAAAAATAAAATGAAAGGTTCGAGAACTATGACGACAGTAAACCTAATACATATTCGACCAGGCAGTATCTGTAAAAAATAAATGACTCTATCCCCATCTTTCATGAACGGCCATGGAATTGATCTTGAAGCTAACATGGCAACAGTAAATCCATAGCCAATAAGATCAAACACTAAAAAGGAATCAGGACATCAAGTAACCGTGGGACTCAGCAGAAAGGACTTGACATTGTTAGCCCACTGTTATTCTCAAATGAAGAAACAAATGCCTATGATTAGACCATCTGCTTAAGTGGTTGTTGCAAGCGGTTGATGGCGAGAACTCCCTGCAATCCCTGTGTAAATAAACCCAGTGTGTGGTGGCTGAAGCAGATAAATCTGAGGGGGAGTAAAGAGAAATGAACACTAGCGACTGATAAGGGAAGAACACAAAGTGAGGGAGTGCGGCATGGCTGAAGGATCAGCAGCCCACAATATAAACAGCGATAGGCTGGCACATGGCTGGCTGATCGGCATCACAGGGCACCTGCCAAGGCGCACAGCGTAGCCTCCAGCTGCCTTCCCCTTCCTGCTGGGTAGACAGGGCTCAAAGAATGCAAGCAGGCAGTGGTGCCAGGGTCAAGAAGGGTGTCCCAACCCCTAGAAGCCCATTCAGAAAACCTTCCAAGTCATAATTTGTAGAATCAGGAATGAGCACTGTGCCCAACACACTCCTCCTGTACCCTCACAGGTAGGGCTTAATTTTGGTACCACTTGATTTAATAATGCCAGGATTTGTCATTATGTCCAAACCAAAAACAACCAGTATTAAAGCACTGTTAACAATCCTGTAGTTTGGAGGGCTCACTCAAGTTTGTGGGTTTGGATGTAATGGTGAACAATGGACAAAGTAATGAATTATGATCCCTACACGAGAGAAAGGGGGAAAGGAATATTGATCAGAGGATTGTCTGAATGCAGCCTTTAATTTGTGACATTACTCAGAACTGTAGAAGAAATGCCATTCCCATGTCAAGAAACAAACAAACGTGAACATTCCCTAAGTTCACTTGATGG
The DNA here is from genome assembly GCF_027172205.1 of Podarcis raffonei. NCBI lineage: Eukaryota > Metazoa > Chordata > Lepidosauria > Squamata > Lacertidae > Podarcis > Podarcis raffonei. The sequence continues at coordinate 37,958,499 of NC_070617.1, forward strand.
ATTTCAATGAAAGGCAGAACCTTGCTCAACAGAGGGAGCTCAGTGCCACAAGCTGGAGATCTATTATGGTGCAATCATGACAGCTTTCTTATTCAAACATCCAAAAGAAATGTTAAGGGAAACAAAAGTCATAATGAAAATGAAGAAACCAAAAGCAAGCAGATTTCTTTTATTTTACATTTGTCTAATGAAAATAAAGGTTATGAAATTTAAGTATTCAGAATAAACAGACTGAGCAAATGACAGAAAATGTCAGCAGAGAAGCACTTACAATTTTGGGCAAAATACACTTTACTGAACTAGGAAGTAGGTTCCTAAATAAAAGTAGCTAGAAATGAATGGATATTTCAAGGTACTCGTCATATGCCTCAACAGAAAATGTTTAAACACTTATAAAGGGCACAGTGCTACAAACGTTTACGAGGGAGCACATCCCACAAAACTTACTTGAATTTACACCTGCATTAGCTTGCTTGACTGCACTGAATGGGGATTTCCGGTACCGCAAAATAGTCTACGCAAGCAGGCCAGACAAGCAGCCACATGGATTAAATTCAAACTCAGCCACTTTTGCACCTAGAACTCCCCATGTCACAAAATCATATTCTGTTTGTTCCATTAGTAGAGATTTTTTTGGAACATGGCAGAAATTACTCAACAAGAAGTTTTAGCATTTCATGCATTCTGTCTTTGTTGGCATTCTGTGCCAAAAACTGAATCCGCAGCATAAAATTTCAATTATTAACTACTACTTAAATATCATTGAGAAATCTTTGTTTTTTCTTTTTTGATTTTTTAATGTATTAAAGTGGAAAATTTCAATAAATATCTTTTTTTAAAAATCATTGAGAAATCTCCCCTCCTCCACACAAACAACTTGATCTTAAGGGAGCAAAATAGGACATTGGGAAGGAAGCAGCCTTTACAGCTGGTTCCTACACACCTATTTCAAGTCTTATGGGTTCAAATGCCTAACAACAGAAAGAAGCCAGAACAGGATCTATAGTTTTATTATTTCTTTCTTAAATTTTATATAGCACCTTTCTGCCAATGCACCTAAGGTGGTTTACAATTTTAAACTACTAAAACACAGGCCTTGATCTTGTCTCTGCGTGCCTCCCACCCTCGCTGCTTCCTTCCCACAGGGGAAGGTTGTGGACTCTCCTTCCTTGGAGGATTTTAAGCAGAAGTTGGATGGACATGATTCCTGCATTGCAGGGGTTTGGACTAGATGATCCTTGGGGTCCCTTCCGACTCTACAGTTCTATGAAGGTTAAATGTAAAGCTTACAAATTTGATAATCAAAATTATTATTACTTGGGTCATTGTTAATATCTTATTTTTCATTTCCTGTTACATTAACTCATCTGACTCTAAATATTTTAATAAAACATGAAGTCCTAATAAGGACAAACAGGAAACAATCCAGCCTGCCGATCTCCATACATAGCACCTACACACAACTGTCATGTCCAGAATCAGGCTCCAGCTTGGAACAGTTCCATGGATCTAGTAAAAGGTCTAGCGGTATCGGGAACTTCACAAGGACTTGCCCTCCATTCAAGAGTCCCCTGAAAAGGAAGGCTGGAGATGACAGATGTCTGGACAGGAATGTCAAGAATGCATTTCTTGAGGAGACAGACAACAGCAGGCAAACTACCATTTGTTGTAAATGAATATCATCTCAGAATTCCCCAACAGACGCAGTGTGTGCCATTAAATCACAAGTAAGTGAAAAGGTACCTGCGCAGTTTCATTCACGGTGGGCGATACGTCCGGCTCATTCTCCACAGGTAGAGTCTGAGGGGTGTAGAGTCCATTCACAAGAAGTTGATAGAAATGCATGCGCTTTTCACCTGGACAAACAGCAACAACTTTATTAAAAAGAACACACCACAATTCCATCTAGAATCCACATGTTACCAAGTCTCTCTGCAAACCAAGCCTGAACAGGCGCCAGTTCTGACTCTCTTGAAATATTCAGTATCAGCTTGTTAGGCCAAGTGAAGCAAAAAATGCCTCTTTGTGGTACATAAAAGCACAAGAGTGCTTCATTGATTGAGTTTTATCTTGGAGCAGACTTGGAATAACATCCTTTTCTCGTTCTATCCTCACAACAACCCTTCCAGGTAGAGTGAATAGCCCAAGGTGATCCAGTGAATTTCATGGCTGAGCGTGAATTTGAACCTGGGTCTCCCCAGTCCTAGCCTTAAGTCTCTAATCACTACACCACTCCAGCTCCCTACTTCCAAAGGCAGATGACCCAATTCCAGATCGCCTGCTTCAAGAGTGGGAGGGGTAACAGAACACAAAGTAGTAAAGGAAAAAGGTTAGACAAGACAAAGTTGCCCCCTCTTTGATTGCCATGTTGGTGCATTTTATCAAGGAGAGCAGCTTCAGGTCAGGACTGCTCCTTCACAGAACTGGCCTCCCTCTCCTCAACATGTTCTCAAGGGAGGAAAAATAGTTTAACAGCTGTAGGGATAAAACTTTAGTTGTTGTTTAGTCGTTTAGTCGTGTCCGACTCTTCGTGACCCCCTGAACCAGAGCACGCCAGGCACTCCTGTCTTCCACTGCCTCCCGCAGTTTGGTCAGATGGGATAAAACTATTTTATAGCAAAAATGTGTCTGCATTCAATGGTAAAATGTGATAAATCTTCAAACTCCACAAGCCCAGCTCACTAGAAATTGGACATCAAATCAGTTTTTCTGTAAAAGGCACATTGTATGTGATCAGTAAAAATGTTATATTTGTCTTTTTTTAAAAAGGCACCTGCTTCCCCCGACAGTGCCAACTAAGTACATACATATGTATTTTGATGAGCTTATTGATGGTTTTGCTGTTCATCTGTAAATTCAGTTGTTTATTTTACGTTGTCCTCTTCCCTTGTAGCAGTGTTGACAAAAGATATATCTTTATTTATTTATTAAAATGAAGTCTGCAATCCTATGCACACTAACTTGGGAACAAGCCCTGCTGAAATCAGCATGACTTACTTCTGCATAAAGAACACGAATAAAGTCAGTCTGCACAGCTAAACAGCTAGCCTTGTTGTGCAGCCAGCAAACTATTGCCAGAATTTTAGGGTCCAAGACACTAGCAGCTCAAACCCAGGGTCTGCTGTGCAAAGAGAAAAGAGAGCATGAACCAGTTCCTTCTTCAAAGTTATGGTGTTATACAGACAATAACTCAACCCAGTACAACTGGAACAATGCCATACAAGTAGCAGAGCCGTGCTGGGGATGAGGGTATACACGCCATAACTAAGCACAGTTCTATTCATGTCAGCAAGAAATAAAACTGTCAATATTGAAGTGCATTTATTCAAATTTATGATGTAGCCACACTTGGGAGTATTGTGGACAGTTCTCTTTGCCACTTCTCAAAAATAATACTTGTAGAGCTGGGAAAAGGTGCAGGAAAGGGCAGCAACAATTATTTATTACTTATTTATTTCACAATACTTATATAACACTTGACTGTAATAAAACTTCAAAGCGGCTTACAATAATGATCAAGAGGACAGAGCACCTTCGCTATGTGGAAAGATTACAAGAGTTGAGGCTTCTTAGTTTAGAAAAAAGGTGTGTAAAAGTAGGACACGATAAGGTTTATAAGAGAGTTAAGTTTTTGTCCCTCTCTCATACTTCTAGAACCCAATGGAATCATCTAATGAAGCTGAATGGTGGGAGAGTCATGGCAGACAATAAGAAGTACTTCTTCCCAAAATGCATAACTGAACTGTGGAATTCACTTCCATATAATGTGGTGATGTCCATCAACTTAAGACAGCTTTAAAAATGGATCAGACAAATTGATGGAGAATAAGGCTGTCCACGTCTTACCTCCAGGGTCAGAATCTGAATACCTCTGAATCCCAGCCACTCAGGAACAACAGTGCAAGAAGGCTACCGCCACCATGCTCTGCCTGGGAGCCTCAAAGGCACCTGGCTGGACACAGCAGCACGAGGGGGCCTCAGATGTGAGTTAACAGGGCGGTTTGTATGTATCCACTGGTGCGTTGTTGCAGTAATAAAACAGGAGCATCCAGTGTCCTAGGTTGCAAGCGCTGAACAAGCTAGTAGTAAAGCAGCCCCTGCAGGCACCCAGTGGTTTGCAGTGTAAGAACCTGTTAGTAACCTCTGTTTTAGATTTTAGGTATTGTTTTGTTGTATTCTTTTAGCCTTTACTGCAAATCACCCAGAGAACTTCGTTTATTGGTTGGTACAGACGTGCAGTAAATAAACTTATTTATATTGCATGTAAGTGCTCCATGGGATTCACATACACTATCTTAGTTATCCTTTGGCCAGCATTCTTATCCCCATCTTGCAGCTACAAAAGACTGAGGCTTGGGGAGAGGGTGGGGGAGGTGTCTGCATGATTGAATTAATTTAAGTGGAGATTTCTTTGTTTGTTGCTTGGTCCCTCCGCCTACACTAGCTCCTAACACAGTTAAATTATTTGATCCTGTGTTTTAGTTGTAATTGGTAATTACTACCCCAATTACAAAAACTAAGGTATAACACAAGAGAGTCCTTATCTCACACAAAAAGCAGCAACAGCAGCAGCAGCAGCAGCAGCAGCAGCAAAGCTCTTAGACCAAGGTCTAAATTTCACCTCACATGACTCACTTAAAGCTACAGAGCTTTATTCTAAGGCCTGTGAACAGAATTTATGTTCTCTAGGATTTAGTCTTCTGAGTTCATCAAATCACAGTTATAATAGTCGTTTAGATGCCATGTACTCCCTTTGACATCAGGTTTTCTTTTTTAAAAAGGAACTTTATAAAAGAGTTGGCTAGAGTGGGCCAAACAGCTGTTCATCTATACCTCTGCTTTTTTATATCTAGCATTACATGTAAACAATGATAGTTTGGTAACTAGTTAAGTCACAAATAGTGGAAATGTCAGAAATCGAGAAGGATGTGATCATAAGGATTTCAAAGGCTAGCCCTGGAAGCTTACAGAAAACTTGTTAAAAATACATTTAAAAATCAACACAGGTTTTAACACAGCTGCAACTCAAACTATAAAGCAGTTATGTTAAATTTTCCTGATTCTCAACTTGGCTGTAAGCCTGACTGAGTTCAGACAAATATATTTCCAATAAAATTTAGGATTATACCACTTTACAGATAGTTAAGCTGTGGTTCTCATGTCCTGATGTGGTAGTAACTCAGATTAAATGTTGATAAAAGACTGGATGATAACTGACCTGTTCTAACAATTTTCTCTTATCATTTTATTAATAACTTTATCTAACATGCATAGATGAATCCTCATTTCACAACATGAGAAACCATGCAGAGGAACATTTAACTGCAGCTGGAGATTCAGCAGTGCACTAACTAAAAAAACAAGACGTAGTCAAATGTGTTTTGGAGTTCAGAACACTTGCAGTTTTAAAATTTTAGCATAAGCACTTTTAAAGATATGGGACTAGAAGCTGTCCCATTGTGCATAACATGTTAATTATTCATACTTTCCAAAATGTTCCTTCAAAGGGTTAAAATAGTTTTAGGGTTTTTTTTTATAATTAGGCTGCAAAACTGAAAAGTGTCTTATGGCAGAGGTGGGGGACAAATTAGCACTTATATGCTAAAAGTAACATGCTGGTCATATATGCTTCACTGCTTTAGCAAAAAAGAAAAATACAGCAAAAAAAGACCCCAAAAAATTAAATGTTGAAGCAAACCTAACCATGGCTTCTTAGAAGTCAGTTGTGCTGAATTCAGTGGAGCTTACTCCCAGGTAACTGGGGTTAGGACTGCAGCCTCAGTATGGTTTGAGGAACTTATAAATAAAAGCTGAGTTCATAGCTACACTGCTTCTGTCTGAAGGTATTAGCACTACAGACCAGTTACTTTCAATATCTGGAGTGTTACTGTCCCTTTAAGAGTCAATGGAAGAAAAAAACAACACTTTTACAGAGCCTCTTGTACATATGTAAATGCCCACAATGGGATGATTAAATCAAAGCAAGAACATTGCTGGAATCTAATTTAGAGTATTATTTTAGGATAAATTTCAGGCATTTTCTAAAATGATTTTTAGCCTCATTTTTCTATATCTATAGGTGTGGGTGGGTGTGTTATCAGCTAAGTGCAAAAGGTGCTTTTGGCAAAGGGGCAAAGGGGGACCATTTGGCAAGCCAAGTGTCAGCATGAGTGACTGAGTGAAATGGAGAGGATGGCAGCATTTTGTAAATTACAGGACTGTCTCCTAGCAACAGACAACACATTCAGCTCCACGTGACTAGCAAAGGCCCAGAGAAAAGCAGAGAGATTGAGGGGGAAATGCAGTGACAGTCATTTAATAGCTTCCACCACCACCCTTAAATTAATTACTAGCCCTCCCCATCCAATCTGCAAATGCATCTCACTACGGGACAAGAGAGAGGCGGGGAAGAGCAGCAAACAGAAGGAAGATGATGCTCAGAACCAGCTCCCCACCTTTCGTATCCAGCTCCACGTGGATGATGTTGCCCATGACCGATGTGTTGTGTAGATGCTGCACTGCATCCCGGGCTCCTTTGACTGTGGCAAAGATCACTTTGGCAATTCCCAGGTGTTTCTTGTTTTTAGGGTTGTAGAGGATCTCCACTTCTTCCACTTCACCGTATTTTTTGCACATGTCAGCCAGGAAGTTTTCACGGATGTTGTCATTCAACTTTGCAAAAGTGACTTGTTTGGGAGGAACCGGCCCCACGTAAAACTCATCGATCTGTAGGTTTGTTTTTGCACACAGTGTAGTAGGAAATTAAAAACCAGAGAGAGCAAAGTTAAGGACTGTAAGCAATCACATCACCTGGAGAAGAGGGTTAAGAAGCAACTACTGAACTTTCAAGGTATTTCCTTTCCACTGCAATTTACAGACAAATACTAATCTTTAGCCTCAGCAATAACTTTTAAAAATTTGTTTTAAATAACTCCACTGAGTTATTAATAAAACACACTTTTGACAGGCAGAAAGCTCAATCGTACTTTGCAACTTTATGTTACCGGATTATAACACCGGTGAACTAATTACTCAACAATATTAATAAAGATGCAATTAGATTAATATCAAGGACACCACAGTTCTCAATGCATGTACCTTAAATTTAGGGACAGAGAGTTCCAGCTCTTTCGTTTTGGTCCATATTCGCCCTATCCTTGGATCTCTGACACAATCCACTGGGGCAAGACCAGGGTTCTGAGGAGGAGAGGGGAGTAAATTGAATGAAGCTTGAAAAAAGGCATGACCCACGGATGCAACAAAAACCCCATGAAATTTGGAAGTTTACTCCACAGCCTTTAAAACTGAGGAGAATGTTCTCCAGGCAGGGCAGACACACACATGTCAAATAGCAATTCTGCAGGGAATCACAGGAAAAGAAAGATGCAGGTTTTATCTTCTGATTCTGACAGACTACATTGTCAGGGGGTGTAACTTTAATATGTTTCCTGAACATTTTGTAGCAATCTTCATTTTTCAGGTCATTAAGAATTCCTCCTTCCCACCCACCCTTTAGAAGGGCGGCGAGGTACTAGAATAAAACAAACCAGGGTTGGGGGAAGAGAATATCACAATACATTTCATTTGTAAAAAATAACGACCGCTTACAGGAATGCTAAAATGCTGCCCATCGTAACGATAGAGTTTGTGCTGTCCTTTTTTCAGAGCTGGGTCAATAATCAACTTGTAACTTTTCCAATGGTGGTTTTTTTTCTCGGCAGAGGTGCTTGCTTGGGAGCTGCTCTCCATTCCGTTGATCCAACCTGAGGAGAAAGCAAGCGGGGGCAACCAACGAAGTTAAAAAAAAAAAAGACATATATGAAAGATTCCCGTTTCAGAACTGCTTCCTTCCCCCCCTCGCAATACCGTCAAGCTGGGTGGGGGGAAGGGAAGGGAAAAGACCGCACATCCAGACGCCGAGCCGGGGTGTCCCCCCGTGTCCCCCCTCCCGGGTGCAGGCAGCGAGACCAGAAAGAGAGCGAGGGAGAAAGGAGGAGGAGGAGGAGGAGGAGAAGAGAGAGAAAATACCCATCTCACTTGAACTCTGCCTTTTGCCATGGTCTTCGGGGTGCTTGGCTTTTTCTCCTGCCTTGATCTCTTTGAAAGACATCGCTGTTCGGTGCCCGACCGTCTCCTGGCCGCGAAAGGCGAGCTCCTCTGCTCACATTGGGCTGGCTACATTACATGGGTTTTGAAAGCCTCCTGCCTCCTCGCTCGCTCGCTCTTTCTTTTTTTTTTTTGCGAGCCAACACATATTGTGTGTGTGCTTTCTGCTTGCTTCTCAGGCATCCCACAATTCACCGCTATGGAGCTCGGCTAATGGCTAACCGCCCTCAACCGAATGCACATTCACAGCAGCTGCATCGCGCTGCAAAGCCCCCAGCCCGGCCGCCCGGCCGCGCCTCCCCGCCCCAAATAAAGGGCCATGCATTTTTCCCAGCAGGATGCGGCCCCGCCGTGGCTTTTCCTCCCAGTTAGCGGCGGGGCCAAATCCCCTTGGAATCTGCTGGCTACATTTACCTAAGCGCCAAACTGTTCCTAAACAAGATGGACATAGGTGGGACAAGCCCCCCCACACGCCTTTCCCCCCCTCTTTTCTTTTTGGACGTGGATGGGGAGGGAAATAAAAGAAGCCCCCTCCCCACAAGACACCCGGCGCTCCAAAAGACTCAAGCTTTTTTTTTCCCCTCCCCCTTCTTTTCTTTTCTTTCTTTCTTTTTCCCTTTTTTCTTTTGCAAGTTACATCCCAGGGAGCTAACCGGGGCAGCGAGCTTGGCAGGGATACTTTTGCAAGAAGCCGCGGCAATGTTTCCACCTCCGATGAATGGGGAGAAGTGGGGGGGCGCCCCCGTTTTGTTACAATTTGTCAATTTCGGAGGAGGGAGGAAGGAGAGTAGCAGCTTTGCTTATTAAAGGTCCTGCGCAGCCAATCAGGTCGGACCTTCCATTTTGTTTCAGCTAGAGGCTCCCTTGGATCTCCCCCCCCCCCCACTTTCCTTTCCCTTCCCTTCTCCCTCTTTCGCCTTCCTTTCCTCCCGGGGTCGCCTTGTTGGGGCTTCGTGTTGTTTTAGCTCGACTTGTGCTTTTGGTTTGTAATTTGGCCGTGCTTAGGTAATTGGCTGGTTAAAGGCACCAGGCGGGCGCAGCCAATCAGCGCGCAGCTTCCATTGGGCTTGAGTTATTAGACGCTGATCTAAAAACATCCTTCAGCAGACAGCTAAGGAGAGGCCAACAGATCAGGCAGCCATTTTTCTGCAATGGAATTAAATGGCCAACTGGGTTTTCCTTTGTTCCAAAAGGGGATACTTGATTTGAATGAATCCACAACCATCCATTTCAGGACTTCTCAGTGTCTGTGTTAATGTCTGACAACATTTAGAGGACTAAAAGGAAGAAGGAAGATTTTATAAAAAGATCTGGATTTTTCCCTTTGATTTGGAACCCATCTTTGTCTTGTATATAACTAGGTCATGGCACGCCCTTATGTCAGCAGTAACAATTTTGAGTTACCAAAAAAGTAAATACATATGTATTTTTGGTGTTTGTTTTTGAAAGCTTTTCTTTGCCTGAGCAAATACATCTCTAGATGTAGCTTCCTGTATTAAACACTAAATACCTGGCCATCTTTTAAGTTAAATCCTTTCGTGCTAACAAGGTAATGTTTTAAATATAGATGTAGGAAACGTGAATTCTTGCAAAAAAAATCATTAGGAAAAGTTTTTTTCCTTTTACATTGTAAGTACCCAATCCATTCTGTCCTTCTTACTAAGTGTAGTTTTTCATGTTAAATGTTACTGGAGTTCTCCTTTAATTTATTTTTCCAGCCTTCATCTGCATGTCATTTTTTGTCTTGTTTATCTAAACCAATTGCTTCTGAGATACTTTTTAAGAATAAAAAATATTTAGCTAGAGATGCTTAAAATGTTTACATACAGTAACTATTAACCAGGTGTATTCACACTAACATGTAGCGATTTATGTTTGAGATCATTTTAAAAATGTGAGTGGGAGAGGGGGAAGGAAAGACATGCAGCGTCCTTATGTGCAGAGTAAATCTGTCAGAGGAATTTACCGATTGAAGTCCGGAGTCTTTTTAAAAAGTTAACTATATGTTATTAGTCGAAATAAGTAAATGTATTAACTTATTTTTAATCAAAAGCCATACAAAAATCTGAACGAGATCGAATAACTTGCAAGGTTATAAAATAGAAGTGATGATACAGAACTTAACGTATACAGTATTTAGAAATTTATTTATCCCCCCTCCCCCCAAAAAAATCCCAACCCCCAACTCCCACAACTTCACCTTCAGAACTGCATTCAACTATGGTGTGCGGGTAAGTAAAGCCTTTTGCCCTTGCAGTGAAACAGAGCAGGCCTATGCAGCAAATGTTTTCGTCCAAGGCGGATATCCGAGTTACTTTCGGAGGGGGGGAAAGGTAGCTAACGTTCTTGTTTGAAAGTACATATTCAGAATCTATTTTTTATATCTATTTCCAAAAGCTACTTCCTTTCTTTAGCCTCCTGTAACAAAGTGCTTTGCTTGGCTGCATCCTTGTTGATTTCAAGAGCTTCTCTCTGCAGATCCTTAATGGCATTACAGATATGCTAAACTGTTCCCCTAAAGTCAATCTGCAGGCAGAGGTGGGATTTTTTTTTAAGGCAAACCAACAAATAAACGCAAGTGATAGAGAACTAGTTTGAAGTCTTTCTCCCTCTAGTTACTGCAGGCTTTTTGTTTTCCTTTTCATTTTACAACAGAGGCGTTTCGGGGACAACAGCAATTTGAGCAGTAAAGGGAGACCCTGGTTTGCTAATATGTACTGTAAACGAGTTTTCTTTTATCTTGAGAGGCTCCTGGTTTGAAAAAATCCAAAATGGAGGTTTCCTTTTCCCTGCACAAGAAGAGTCGCTTGGCAGCCTTGTACTGTTTTTGTTGGGAAAGCTTGTGACGCGCTTGCTATTTCACAGCAGTAGATTTTTCCAGAGCTGCAGCTACAACAAAACTTCCAGCTGGCTTTGAGAGAGAGATTTAATTTGCAGAAATAGCCACTGCCTCTTGCACCCAAGTCACCCCCTGGCTTTGGTGCCGTGAAAAGAGGCTCGTTTTCAAGGCTGCCTTCGCAGTTCCTGCTCCATATTGAGGGCGAGCAAGCCGGCTTTCGTAATGGCGCCTGTCTTCTCTGTGCTGCGGCTGTTGCTTTTGGGGCAGCACCAACGCTTGATTTCGCCAAGGCTGTTTTTATCGGGCAATGCAGGACAGAGCCCTTTCTCTCTCCTCTCTCCCGCCCCCCTCTTTTTAAAAACGTGTGTGAGGTTTGTAAAAAGTAAAGCAGGAGTGAGAGGGTCGGTTTTCTTCTGTCTGCTCCCCCCCCCTTGTTAATACTGGTGGGGGTGGGGAAGAGAGAGAGAGAGAGAGAGGACGGTTGCCATTTCGTGCAAGTGCTTTTGCAGCAACGAGAAGAAACGTAGGAGCGAGCGCAGGCTGCGTGTAAGAGGAGATCCTGGCGCGGCTCCAGCTCCTGCCTGCTGCTCTGCTCGGCACTCCCGGGGTGGGGGAGGGAGGAAGGGAGGGGGAAGACGGCGGGGGGGGGGGGAGGGGAGGCCAGGGGCAGGCGAGCAGCCCGGCTCTTAAAGACACAGGGCGCTCCTGTGCTTTAGCAGAAGACAAAGGCGGCCTTGGTCCTTTGTGTCTAGAAACCTGAAAACGGGCTTTCCCCTCCTCTTTTGCATGCGAATAATGAAGACTATGGTGGGCAGGCAGCTGCTGCACAACCCAAGCAGCTCGATAAAGGCTCTAAATCAGTTGGTAAATGCAAAGAGCGGCTTTCTGCAGTGCAGTGAGACTGTTTTCTCAGGCATGGCGTTGCTGGCTGGATTAGTGGCTGGAGAAGCCGTCCTGGGACTGATCTCTTGAACAGGTCTCTAACTCCTTACCACGTGTCTCAAAACAGGTCTCCCGGCATTGCTAATCTTTTTTCTTTTCCTCGCCCCCCCCCATGAACCCTAGAAAGGGTGAGCTCGACGATGATCGAGGAGGAGGAGCTGACAAGGGAATGCGTGGTCTGTTGTCAGACAAGAGTGGGTTTTCTGATGGCATCTCTGCTTGTTTACAGTAGGTAGGGTTTGCCAGGCATATTTCCGTTTAAATGGCTTTGCTTTGCTTAAAGGATTTTCCTTAACACTGCAGCACCACCACCCCCTCCAAACAGAGTGGGTTTGGGTGTTGCTTTTTTCAGACAGCCAGTTTTGGAGGCTCTCCTTGAAGAAATGAGCCGACAGCCCTGACAGGAGATACTGAGGACGACGTTAGGTTGCTAGTAGTTTCCTTGCTGCATTGTTACTCGAAATTTTAAGAAAACAATCTGGCAAAGCCTTGAGTTCCTTTCTGGGAAACTTCAGTGCAGCATTATTAAAAAGGCTAACCAAAAAATGACAGCTCTTTTTTAAAGATGTATTATCTTGGATGCCTTGATTTAAGGGGTGGATGTCTTCTACTTTTAGTGGAAATATATAAAGGTGAAATCCCAATTTGTGACATTCCTCTTCCCCACCATAGCAATAACCCATAATAGGTGGTTAAAATATTTGGCTTATTATAAGAGTCTCCTGTCTGCTGGCTTATTGTAAAATATTCAGCAGCAGGAGGCGGGTGTTGTCTTTTCAGTCTCTGTGGAGAGTGAAGACATTCCATTCCACCACCATGTACCAAGATTTGCTCCAGCAGTAAAACCTGTTTTTCAGGAACAAATTGGAGGAGTGGACTGCCTGTTAAACACTGAACAATGTCATGCTTCTGGTCTTTGTGGGAGGAAAGAGCATAAAGAGATTGCCTAAGTGAAGTGCCTTGCCATTTGCTGGCAGACTAGGGGAACAATCCTAAGTATCCCTCCTATGAAGTCAATGCTACTGATTTGTGATATTACTTCAGAGTAAACCCTCTTGCATATGTGTTCTTTGTTCTTTTAAGGTGATGTTGGGAAATGGCTTTTTGTGTGTGTTCTGAACTAAATACGTCAACTCTGTTGAATTGCAAGCTACTTGATTACAAATAAGTACTGGAATACAGACTTGGTGAATGTGTGTACTTCCTAAGACATCTTAAACTCCCTACTTACATTTTCCTCTCAGTAGGTGACTTAGTGAAAAATGTCCATATATATACCTTGTTAAATAGCTGATGTGGCAACAGGAGTAAGGTTAAGTCTGCCAATTGTGGGCGTCCGTATCCCTGAGATTCCTGCTGCAATTGTGTTCTACAACTGAAGTGGTTGGCTTCTTAAATGCCTCTCAAATGAGTACAAAGGAGGCACAAGCGGTTGCTAGAGAGATCAGGCTTGCTTTCGACATCCTTCCCAAAGCCAAATCCTGTGTGCACATCCTGCCTCCTTTCTCCATTACCATTACAGTCAATATAATGTAGGTCACCATGCATATCTTCCTCGTGTTTGTGGCCAGGAGAATCTTTTTCCTTTACTTGCTGGATTTGCATCCCTTTTGAAGGATACGGAAACATTATCTACTGTACTTTTGAAATTTTGTATCACTTAATGTACATGCTCGGTAATCCTTATTACAGCCCTATGCAGTCAGGCTAGTATTATACCCATATTGCAGATGTTGGGGCCTGGGTTGAGAGATAGTGGGTTCTATACAGCCACGGTGACTTCAAGACTGAGCTTAGATATGAACTGTAGATTTCCTAGCTTGCAGTGAACCACTGTGCTACGCAGACTTGTGCTACAGGGTTGTATCCTGTGTTGCTCAAACGTAGACCCATTGAAGTTAATGGACATGACTTAGGTCCATTAATTTCAGTAAGTCTACTATGTGTAGGACTATCATTGGCTGCAACTTATTGTGTTTGGACTTCCCTATAGATTTGCTTCAAATGGGAACCACTGAGCTGCTAAAAATCTTTTGTCATAGCTTCAGGTGGAAGAAGCTATATAATTTGTTTTGTCTCTTGGTATATTCTCACTGTGGCAAATGATCCTCAGCTTATGAAAATGGACTTTTGGGGTTAGCTCCATATAGTTAGCCCGATAGTTTGTTTCTTGGCATATTTTAAAGAAACAATGCATAACTGAATGGAATGCTTGAATTGCTTTGAATATCTTGCAGCTTTTGGCGGGAATCTTCAGGAGGAAACTTGCTGATTTGACAGAATGTTAAAAAGCATTAGTGCTCCTCTTGTCCCTGGATTACAGTAATTTAACCCTTTAATGTGGCTGGCTATTTGCCTGTAGCAGATAGTTCAAAATATCAAGTGTGTTTCACTTCATTCAGATTTTAAATTCAGCTTTCTGTTATGCAAAAATTGCAAACAAAAGCCACTCACTCTTCCTCACTGCTTTAAATTAAACATTTTGTGGGTCAGTCTATGTGTGTAGAACATCTAGCACTCTCCAACTAACTTAAGATAACTAACTTCTTCCCCATTCTTGCCTTCTCTTCCTGGGTTGAAAACATGCAGTGGTTTTCTTTTTATGAACTGTAATCATGCTTTCCTGAAATCATGCTTGCTCTGTAAAACAAAATACTTTAAGCTGCAGGTAAAACCTCCTGAGCTTATCAAATTCAGTCTGGACCTTGACTAATTGCAATTTTGAATTGATGGTTGGTATAGAAATGTGTTAAAATAATACTTGAATGCTGTGGGTTAACAATAGTTTGGGGAGTCCTCACTCCTACATTTGTTAATCTGAAGACTTAAAAGAGACATTGTTTTCTTAAATCTTTACATTTTCTGAGTCATTAAAATGTTACAAGATGGGTCTAGATTAAAGTTTCAAGAATTATTTGCTCTTGAGATCATAAATTTCTGAAGGTAAAGGAGATCACAATTTTTCCTCTTAGGGTATTTTTCTGTGAGCATACCCATCACCACACTGCTAATTTTTCAGTGAGAAGGACTGAGATACATTCCTTGTATTTGTTCTATATGTGAAAAGGGCCTTTTCTAAATTATTTTTAAATAATGACTACCATTGTGTAAAATGCTGGGTTTTGTTTTTGCCCTTGTAATAACATGCAATGAGACTGTAAGGCTGCAATAAATTCATGTGGGTTTTGATTGCCTGTATTCAGCTCGCGAAATATTGTTTAGTGCTTTGTGCCCATACTCAATGGCTTAATGGTCAGTTTTTCAGAAGACCAAGTGATTTGCAAATGAGCTTCTTGTGAGGAAAGGGAAAGCTGTCAGTTCAGCTGGGATGGTTTTCTTATATGGGAGGTGGCTGAGAATTGGGAAAAGGACCCAGGATACAAGATAGTTACAGAAACCTGGAGCTCATAAGGACAGGATTATTGTAATGTTTTCCTCATAAGGCTGCACTTGAATATGATTTGGAAATTTCAAATGATCCAAAATGCAGCAACCATAACTGCATGATAGTGCTCTCTTCATATTGCATTTTGGACCAGTTGAAGTTTCCAAATCACTAAAGTACCGTAGTTCCATCTTGAGTTACTAGAGTGGAATACAGTGTCCAAATAATTTCAGCTGGCAAACCAGTCATAGTCAAAAATAGGCACCCCTAGCCTCTCAGGCTAACTAAGCCTCTAGAGTCAGTGTTGGGTTAAGGAACATCCCCAATATAGGAATCTGCTCCTTCTTGGGAGTGCAACTCCGTCCAAAACAGGCTGTCTCCCCACAACCCAGACTTCAGAACTTGCAAACTCCTATCCTGGCCCAATTTGAGGTACTCAGTTGGTGTCTAAAGCTCTAAAATATTTGAGCCCCAAATATCTGAAAGACTGTCTCCATTCCTACTGATGTTCTTTGGTGTTAAGATCTGCGGAGTGGGCTCTCCTGGTAGTTCTAGCACCTCCAGAAGAGGGCTTTCTCTGTGGTAGCCCCTAACTTGTGGAACTCTCCACAGTGGTAGTTGCACAGTTTTTAGTTTTGTGGGACTCACCTCTTTTGTTCAATTTATACAGTTCTGTTCCATTTGGAATGGTTTTACGCTTTATCATTGTAATGGTTTAGCTGTTTTTATCGTTGTTCATTTCTATTATTGTAATCCACCCTGGGATCTTATTGTGAAGGGCAGGTAAGAAATCTTCCTTCTCCTTATGGGAGAAGGCTTTCCATCACATAATTGGGGCCCAAATCATTGTGTGTCGATGTCAACAACTTAAATTGGACTCGACAGTCAATTGGCAACCATTGCAGAAGACTGGCTGGTATGATGTGTGTCTGACCAGAAACATCCACTGGCAGTCTCATTGCTGTGTTCTGCACTAGTTGCAGCTTCTGAACAGTCCTTAAGGGCAGCCCTGTAGCATAGGTAGGCAAACTAAGGCCCGGGGGCCAGATCTGGCCCAGTCACCTTCTAAATCCGGCCCACGGACGGTCTGGGAATTTTTGTGTTTTTACATGAGTAGAATGTGTCCTTTTATTTAAAATGCATCTCTGGGTAATTTATGGGGCATAGGAATTTGTTCATTCCCCCCCAAAAAATATAGTCCGGCCCCCCACAAGGTCTGAGGGACAGTGGACCGACCGCCTGCTGAAAAAGTTTGCTGACCCCATGTGTATTGCAATAGTTCAGCTTGGAAGTCATCAAAGCATGGATCACTGTGGCCAAGCTATCTCTGTACAGGAAGGGCAAGAGCTGGAAGTAGGTAGTCCTAGCCACCTGGGCCTCAAGTGCCATAAATGGATCAAGGAGTACTCCTAAGCGACACAACCTATCCAGAACAGGCTGTTTCCATATTTCCTGGATTTGAGAACCTGCAACACATGGTATCTCTATCTGCAGTCCATTACCAGCTCCACCCAGTGGTTAAGCATGTGAACAGTTCCTAATTCTGATGGGATGAAAATATAGTGCCGGGTGTCATCAATATGCTGTGGCTGGAATCTTTTACAGCTTAAAGTCAAAGGGGTTTGAGTGCTTTTCCTTGGTATGTAGGGCTTTTCCTCTTCAACCAAGGGAATTAGATGACACCTTTCTCCAGATCCACTGATGACATCCTCCAACAGCTTCATTTAAATGTTAACAAGCTTGAAAGACAAAATTGACCTCTGAGGGACCTCACAGGCTTAACGTCCAAGGCACTAAAGAATAGTCTCTTGTGGCTATGCTCTCTTGGGAGAAGAATACTGCAGCACAGCGCTCCTGATTCCCAAAGCTGTTCCAGGAGGATACCATGGTCAACAGTATCAAAAGCTGCTGAGAGGTTAAGGAGAACTAACAAGCTTGTGCTCCCTCTGTCCCTTTCACTTATAGGTCACTGACCAAGGCAATTTCAGTGCCATATCCTGCAGTGAAGCTGGATTGAAATATGTCTGGATTGTTTGTTTCCTTTGAACATATTTACAGTTGGGCTGCCACCAGCCTCTTCAGCATCTTGCCCCAAAAGGCCATTGCCGCTACGGGCACTAGTTGTTCAATAATTCTGGGTTCAGGGTGGTCCTCTTCGAGTGGGGAATACACCACTACTTTTTTTTCTTTCTTTTTTTGCAAATGCTTTTTATTAACTTATTACAACACATACACACAACACTTAGAAAACAAACTACAAAAGAAAACACCACATAAATGATAAACATATATCCATAAATCCACAAGTTTCTGCACACGGACTTGTGTTATCCAATCTTTAGTTCTTATTCTATTCTAATACACTTCCTTCCTCCTCAACGTGGGTCTGATTTAAATTTGATAAACTGTTTCTTTCTCATTTCATCTTTTCTACCCTTTTCAATATATTGTATTTGTAAACCATATTTTGTTTTGCAAAAATTATTCGAAGCAAGTCCAGGTTTTAATTTGAGGGCACTGTTTTTTTAAATAATCTCTGTACTTTCCCCACTTTTGAAATTTTTGTTTAGACTGTCTCCTAATTGCATCTGTCATTTTTGCCAATTCAAGGTAACAAATAATCTCTCTTGCCACTCTTTTTTGTTGGTGCCAATTCACAGGAAAGGGGATAAAACTCCCCCCAATTACTGTCCTATTAGTTTACTGGATGTTCCCTCCAAACTCTTATGCTAAACATCTGCTTATCAGCTATTGACCTTCCTGCTTCACTGCCCGTAGTTCACTGGAATACAAGGAAGCCCTATGGGCTCTGCAGTTGGCAAGGACACTCAGCAATTTTATTGATGAATCTGACCAAAGCAATACCAGTGTTAATATGAGTGCCATGTCAACCAGAAAATCCCCATGAGTATTCAACTATCCTTCAGATTCTGTAAGTTTGGGGGTGTCATTCACCCAGCATCACAGTGGGGAGAGGGGAGTGGACAAGTGCTGCAACAAGTACTTGAAGGGACAAAGCTATGTGAATACTGGATCCCTGTTTGTCTACCTAAGACTCAATAATGATTCCAGGTTGGCCTACTTATCCACAAGCAAATAATGGATAGTTGCTGGCTTATACTGTACAGACCTGGCATATGGTAACACCAACACCAGACTAGGATGGTTGGCATGCATCTAGCTGCATAGCAGATCCTAAAGAGGAATAGCTAATAATAATAATTAATAATAATAATACCCCACCCATCTGACTGGGTTGCACCAGCCACACTGGGCAGCCTTAATGCAGTGGTACCTCGGGTTACATACGCTTCAGGTTACATACTCCGCTAACCCAGAAATAGTGCTTCAGGTTAAGAACTTTGCTTCAGGATGAGAACAGAAATCGTGCTCTGGCGGTGCGGCGGCACAAGGAGGCTCCATTAGCTAAAGTGGTGCTTCAGGTTAAGAACAGTTTCACGTTAAGTACAGACCTCCTGAACGAATTAAGTACTTAACCCGAGGTACCACTGTATATTCTATTCCTTCCTGGGACCATACACAACTGCCTATACAATCACCATACATACCTCCAATAAAGTGTTACAGTGTAAGCAACACTAAATATGTCAGTAAATGCAAACAAGATTGATTGGAAGCCAGTGATCATGATGCTAGGCCTTCCTAGGCTTCCTTCATGCATCTGGTTAGCCACTGTGAGGAGGAGGTAGATCTTATTCTGGTACGGAAGACCACCTGTTCTTGTGAGTTGCAAATAGGGCTGAGATTACACTGTGAGGAGGGCCTTACAAGGGAACTCTTACTAGTATGGCTTTTATCACTGTAGCACAGTAGCTTGACAACAAAATCTTGGGGGTGGGAGGAGCTTAATTTTACATCATTCTGCTCAAAAATTATGTAAATGTTTAGGTTTTGACTCTTTGTCTGCTTTCAATCATCTTTTTAGTTTGCACTACATTTTCTGAAATAAGTGGAGAATACAGTCACCATTTGGACCACCCTACCCTTGGATAATTACTTGCTTCTTTGTGAGCAAGTCCTCCCTTCCCTTTTAAAATCAGTGTTAGGATACTTCTTTGCATAAATACCAGTGTATTTGTAGGTTGGAAAAACCTGTGTAAGACTGAAAATACTGAGTGGTAAAATCGCACACACTTGCTTCAGAATGCCTGCTTTAGAAGAATTTCATCTTGTGACATGTAAGCAATAAATGAGGAAGTAGTGTGATCCAGATTGCTTAATGTAACACAGGAAACTTGGGGCCCTGCTCTTACATGTTTTATGATAGGGGCCACAGCTCATTTCCTGTGTGCTCTATTAGCACTACCCTGAAACAAATGTATCTCATGTTGTTTAGTTATCATTGGAGGTAGCATAATAATACCTGTATGTATTAATACTATGATTTTAGGGCCTGACTGAATATCTTAATTGTTAGGACCATTTCTTCTACTATTGGAATCATTGGAAGCTGATTCTAATAGTGACCCAACTTTGTGTATCCAATAGAAAAGATGTGAGAAATTCAGCTGAAGGAACAAGCTGGTATGGAAGAAGAAAAATCATACTACTTGTACTATTGGTATGATTTGTGCAACATTTGAATTTTCCTAATATGGGTTAATGATTGAATGGTGTTACTTTAACGGAATGGAAGCGTGACACGATACAGGCAGCCCCCATTTACACGCATTCAGTATGTGTGCAACTGTGTATTAGGGCTGAGTATTAGGGCTCAATATATTGTCCAAAACTGGTTTGAAGTCCATATGATATCCATTTCATAATTTTTCACCTGGCAGTATATTGCAAATCATGATGTGTGTGTGTGTGATACAAAAAATCACAATGTGGGAAAAACTTTGAAGCCAGCCAATGCGTCTCTTGATTCCTGCAGCCCCTGTTAACTCTTGCCAGCTCAGCTCTCCCCTGCCTCATGAAGGGGGCAGAGAATCACAAGAGCAGGCACCTGCAAAAATCATGATGCATAAAAAACAGTGAAGCCAGCCAATGCCTCTACATAACTCCATCCTTATTTCAGGCATTGTGATATATATTGTGATGTTCAGCTGGTGATATATTGCAGTGTTGAAGACCAGATATCACCCAGCCCTACCATGCATCACACCAAACTTAGAAGTGATCCAGAAATGTCATAAAGACAGATGTTTGCAGGCATTTTCAATTGCTTTCAATTATGTGTGATTTCATTGACACGTGTGGTGCATTGGAACACAACCTCCATGTACGCCGGGTGCTGCCTATCCTGACTCTGAATGAAAATAGTTGTAGCAACATAACCAAATGGGATTTCTACAGCTTCTTGTATTCTTCTCCCATTTTTCTAATAAAAATATTTTACTCTTGAATTGCCTCACAGACTTTGTTAAAGTTGACTCTATGGTTAGTCTCAAGTGGTATTAACTTTGGTGCCTTTCCACTAACCCTATGGAGATGGTGAAAAGGACTAGACTTTCAGCAGTGGACTCACGACTGCCCTAAAGCTGCAAAGTTAGAAGAACAAAATGGAACAAAATCACATAAAAACTAGTCTCTCGTGAACTATTATTTAGAATAGACCTGATGGCTGTGTCAGTTATCTCCTTCATACATGTACAGTATAATAAACCTCCAATATATTTTGGTTACATGTAACACAACAGTGGAGCAATGCAAGTTGAATAACTAGAGTTTAGCTTTGGAGTTTTTGTTTTGTTTTTTTTACAAATCAGAAGGCCTTATGTACTTACGCTGCCTGTAAGTCGACTTGTGCCAAAATGTCCTGTTTCGAGAGTACTGTAAGAGTAAAGGAGGGATGAGGGTTATAAATATATTGTTATTGAAGGCTAGGTTTCTATTAGTTCTCATGATTGCATGTGTAATATCATAATTCATAAATTTATTCTAGATTGACACTAAGGGAAGTCCCTCCCCCTCTATTTTGAATGAGAACTGGATTATACTGATTTGTTTTATTTATTATGAAGAGCAAATAAAACATTTAAACTTTTATTTTGCTGGTTTTGAAGACAAGTATTTTCCCCTGAAACTAACTACTACATACTACATAGATAGTACCTGTAGGATTCTAGCCCCTATGCAAAACTCAAAATTGGAGCACTTTAGGTTTTGTAACTAAAAGCCTATCTATAAAAATAGATTTGGGGGCTCTAAATTCCAATTCTAAGAACTTGTTGTTTCAAAAATCCAACATTATAGCTTCATGCTTTAGGAGTTGAAAAAACAATGACCAAATATTTTAAGGCAGATATTAGGAATCTTGCATTTCTTTATTTCATACCTAAGTACAAAAAATATTTCTGAAGGTTGCATTTGTGCAGGCTGATGTCTCTGTGATGCCACTGAGTTCACACTTAAGTGTACATATGACTGTAACCTCCTGAGTATTTTAAAACATCAGTCCTTTAAAAATGCTTCTCAAAAATAAGGGTAAGTGAACATCATGAATTTGGTCTCCATATTACCAATATTGAATAAAAAGTGCAGCAGATTCACCAGCTGAAGTTTGCAAATTTCCTTATATATAAATAAAATGAGGTCAGCTGCTATAATGGTGGTGGGCTGTATTTGCTGAGGACCCAACATGAGTAAATGGCCCATTGCCCTGCTAGCACCACAACACTTTGCATGTAACATGTGATATGGATCAAAGTGTTTAACTAGGACTGGGAGACCTGAGTTCAGACCCAGTCACACACTGCCTAAGCTTCCATACAGGGTTATGAGGATCAAAGGTGTGGTAGGCTCTGTCTTACACTTTTTCTCCCAGGGTCTTAAAAGTGTAACACAGAGCCCACCACCTCTTTTATCCTCATAACCTGGTGCGGAAGCTTAGACTGAGAGTGACTTGGCGAAGATCACGTACTGAGCTTCACAGATGCATTGATATTTGAACTCGGGTCTCCCAGTCCTAGCTGAACACTTTCATTCATTTCTACATGCTGTCTGCAAAGTGAATGGTGGTTCTGGTAGGAAAACGGGCCCTTTACTTATCTTGGGTCCTCAGCAAATTGCAGCCCACCACCACTATAGCAGTTGACCCTCTTTAGTTTATAAGAAATGAATGATACATGATAGTAATACTGTACTGGAAAAAAACTGCTTATGCCTGTACTAAATATTTCTCTATAAAAACTCCAATTGGTGAGGCAAAAAAAGAGAGAAGTGTTCCTCATTTTACTTTCTATCTCTTTGCTGTTACTGGAATCCAAACGGCATACTTATGTGTGCCAAATAGATGTTTGACAAATACTATAAGCTAGTTTTGGAACCCCCTGCCCCACAGCAAAAAAATCAACTGATTTGCATGCTGCTTGTGGAGCAGTTCTTCAAGAAAAACACATCTAAAGCCCCATTGGAAAAGTACATAGTACTTTGGATTCTGGCCCTTTGCTCTTTCTGGACAGTTAACATGCTCCTTTGCCCAGGTACTACCTTTCTTTTTGTATTGATTTACCTGTCAAAATAGACTACAGCTACCTGTATATGAGTTTGGGTGTTTTTGTTCAGATCTAGAAGGCCATCTAGTGGCACAATCAAGCAGAGAGAAGTATAAATTATATACTAGAAAACCATGCAAGTCTAAACTTTTAAAATGAGAGATAAAATGTCAGGGTTTTAAAGAATGGCAGATTGCATGTAGAAGCGGAACATGCAAACCCCTAATGTTTTATCTGTTAAGGAGAGAAGTGCTGCGTTATTTCATATTAGGCAGGATTTTATTAGTAATAGGCCAGGCTTTTTTTCCAGCCAAAACTCACTGGAACTCAGTTTCAGCACCTCTCCGGTGGGCACCATTACCATTGTAAGAGAACAAGGGAGGTGTTCACGGTGAGTTCTGGCAACTTTTTTTCTAGAAAAATAGCACTGGAGTAATTAACAAATCTTTTTGAATGTGTGTGTAGGTATACGACCTGATATGCATACAGTTGCAATTGAAATTATTCAACCTCATTGCAAATTTGGTTTATTATCAAAATTTACAGACTTTCAGCTGTTTGCAATGAGCAAATCAAAAGCAATTGAAATAGCTCAACACAATGGACACTTCAAATGGTTTCCCCAAATTAAGCTGAAATTGCAACTTTACACTGATTTATCCAGTCTCACTATTATTCAATCCCTTCATGACAAGCATCTTTATTACTTAGTAGAGTAGCCTTTTGCTGCTGCAAACAAGATGCATAGCAGACAGCAGCTTCCGGCAGCGCTCATGAGGTATCTGAGCCCATTCCTCATGAGCATTGGCCTCCAGTTCAGTAATATTCTTGGGTTTGCATGCTGCAGCTGTCTTCCTCAAATCTCACCAGATGTTTACCATGGGGTTCAAGTCAGGTGACTGTAATGGCCACTGTAGAACCTTCCAGGACTTCTTCTGCAACCAAGCCTTGGTGGAATTTGAGGTATGCTTGGGATCATTGTCCTGTTGGAAGGTCCACTGATGCCCAAGCTTCAACTTTCTCACAGACAGCATGATGTTTCCTCCTAGGATTTCCTGAAACTTCAATGAATCTATCCTGCCTTCCACACACTGCAAGTTTTCAGTGCCAGAGGATGCAAAGTAGCCCTAGAGCATCACCAAGTCACCACCATGCTTCATTGTAGGCAATGTTCTTTTCAACAAATGCTTCATTCTTCCTCGACATAGGGCTGATCCATGGGGCCGAAAAGTTCCAATTATGTTTCATCACTTCACAGAACAGAGCTTCAAAACTACTGTGGCTTATTTATATGATTTTGAGCATATTGGAACCAACTTTTCTTGTGCTTTTGGGTCAGCAGTGGTGAACGTCTTGGAGTTCTGGCATGGAAACCTCCTGCATTTAGTATGCGCCTTACTGTGCTCACTGAAACTTCAGTGCCTGCTGCAACCAACTCTTGCTACAGCTCTTTTGCAGCCACTCGAGGATTTTTCCCAGCCTGCCTTCTCAGAAATCTGGTTGCTGCCCGCAGATAGCTTCCCTTTTTTGCCCCATTCAGGTAGTGTAACCATTGTTCCTTTAACTTTAAACTTGTGAACTATGCTTCCAACGGTGTCTATAGCAGGGGTCGGCAAGGTTTACCTCGCCTGGGCCGGTTCACTCCAGTGGAGATCCCTCTCTGGGCTGGATTGCGCATGCGCATGAGTGTGCACGCCCATGATTTCTGGTGTCTGTGCAGACGCAATTTCCGGCTTCTGCTCAGACACGATTTTCGGCACCGTGAAAGCAAGTCCCTGTGGTGCGCCGGTTTAGTGCAGCGCACAGGGACTTGCTGAGTGGGCAGCTTGGTTTGGGGGCAGCTCATGGGCCGGTTAAATGACCCCCGTGGGCCGCTTGTGGCCCATGGGCCTTAGGTTGCCTACCCCTGGTGTATATGAACATGGAGTGCCTTCATCCTGCTTCTTGTTTGTGAAGGGTGATGATCTCTTCTCTTACCTTCTTGGACCGTTGTCTTTACTTAGCCATATTTCTAGCAGGCAGCCAAATTTGACACTTTGCAAACCCCTAGCCAGCTTGGGTATTTCATGTGTTACAGCTCACGCACACCTGGTGCAACTAATTAAGCCCTTGATTAGTTGCATCAGGTGTGCTTGAGACAACTGTTATATTTATGCTGTTGTGAAGGATTCTATTCAGGGGGTTGAATAATAGTGGGAGTGGAGAAGCCACTATAAGTTGCATTTTCAGCTGAATTTGGGGAAACCACTTGAAGCATCCGTTGTGTTGAGCTATTTCAATTGCTTTTGTTTGATTTGCTCATTGCAAACAGCTGAAAGTCCGTAAATTTTGATAACAAACCAGATTTGCAATTGGGGTTGAAAAATGTCACTTGCAACTGTATAAGCAACACATAAGACTCTAGATTGTGGCCAGAATACCTTGCTGCTTGCATTTACCACCTTTGTTGTTAAATTGTTGTGATTCAAAGAACACATATGCGCTTATTCACAATGTATCTTCATCAGATTGTGACTGCAGCATCAAGTTAATAACATGATTAATTCAGCACTTTCAGCACCAGTGATCAAAATGTCAATCTGCTGTCCCCATAAAATGCATTATCTTATCAGTGGAGTCTGTTCATACATAGAGCTGCCAGTGATGCAAAGTAAATCAAGTACAATACACATATATGAAGCCAGGCAGGGCTGGGTGAAGGGACCCCTCTGCCCCATCCAGACTGCCTCCAGCACAGCAAACTGGGTGGCTAAAGTGAGTCTTTGCAGCTCAGAATTCACTTAATTCATCTGTTTAAGAAGACTTAATTGATAGATGCCATCCCAGAAGATCCCTTCCCTGGTGTGAGAATTGAAGGGAGGGCATGTTTCTATGGTGCCATCCTATCAACCAAGCTTTCTTTAGAGAAGTGATTAAATGCTTTCTCAGCAGTTGACTTTCAACAGTTTTCATAAATAGTTATATGAAAAACATAGACTTTTTAAGTTCCTCAATTCACCTGGGGTGCTTTTTTAATAAATTAAGCAGTTTTAAAATCTGCAATTGGAGGTTGCAGCTCCAATTCTGCCTAGTGAGTGATCCTCTAACGCAAAACCTTATTTTTATATTATTAAAATATTTATATCCTAGCTTTCTGCATCAATAGGAACATCAAAGAAAGTTAACAATAAAGTCAACCTTTAAATACTAAAATGCAAGCAATAACAAAAATTTCAAGAAAGCAAGGGAATGTACACAATTAAATGTGTTCCAATTAGGTCTAAAGCCTGCTGGAACAGGTGAGTTTTTAATGCCTTCATACTGGGTACTAGCCTTCTTGAGTAGGAAAAAACATGCATTCTGATCAACTGCATCCTGGAACTTACCAATTATTAGGTGGTTTAATAAAATTAAATTGCCTCAAACACTGCAGATACTATACAGTGGTACCTCGCAAGACGAAATTAATTTGTTCAGCGAGTTTTTTCTTCTTGCGAGTTTTTTGTCTTGCGAAGCATGGTTTCCCATAGGAATGCATTGAAAATCAATTAATGCGTTCCTATGGAGACCGCCTTCAGAAGAGGTCCGGGGACAGAGGGGAAGGCGCGCTGCGCTTCCCCGCTGTCCCCGGAGATTTCCCTATGGGCTTTCGTCTTGCGAAGCAAGCCCATAGGGAAATTCGTCTGGCGAAGCACCTCGAAAAATGGAAACCTCTTTCTTCTTGCGAGTTTTCCGTCTTGCGAGGCATTCGTCTTGCGAGGTACCACTGTACTGAGAAATGAGACAACATACATCTGGGTTTTCAGTAGCGCTAGTTTGGATCACTACTATTTATGATCCCAACTACCCACCACATAGCTGAATAAGTTCCTAAGTGACCCCCTGTGGAAGTTTGAGTAACTACAGAATGGTTGGTGCTTTGTCAAAGTTATGTTACCTTCTGCTGCTGAAGAAATAAAAAATATATTGACACATTGGTATTTTAATGGTGTGAACAAAAAGTGGCCAACACACATGGAGAATGTAAATGTGTACAATTATTTTTACACTCTGTTGGGTGGTGCAGCTTCATAAGAAGTGTGATTCCTATTACCCCCATTCCCACCTGCCTATTATTTCAAGAGTACAAGTCTGGACAGCTTCCAAAGGTAGCTGCCAACCAATGTTTCTGAAATCTGCAATTTGTGTTTTCAGAACTAGGGTCTATTTTTTCTGTAGCCATTACATAATATTTCAGTGTTAACAACTTCCCCCTATTTATATTATTATCTTGAACAGTTAGAGATTCAGAATATTTGGATTTGTGAGGAAGTCTTCCAAAGGGGTAAAGTTAATTTTACAGAGAAACACATATGGGGATACTAAGTCCCTTGTATATCACCTCCCCAACTATGAACCTGTTTTCAAAGCAGAGCAAGCCTGGTGAGTGGTTCTCACAAATAAGCACAAAGAGAGACCCATCCTGTTTTAATCCCAGATCCACTCTCTTGCCACACTAAACAATGAATTTACTTGAGTTCATACATTTATAGCCCACCTTTCTGTGGAGCTGAAGGTGGCACACATGGGGTTTTCAAGTGGTCTTTCATGCAGATCAGATCAAGCAAGGTGGAGTCACCAGTTACCTTAGTTTAGATAAACATCTAACAGTCACAGATAGACCTCAATGGAATTTATCTTAATCCTTATTGAAAGCTAACTGTGCTAGTTGTCATCATTACATACTGTGGTCAAACAGTTCTACAAATTAAAATGATTTATAGATGGTACTTTACACCAAGTAAACTAGCAAAGATGTATAGTCAGAATCAGATACGTGTTGGAAATGTAAAGAAACAAAAGGTTTCTTTATCATATCTCGTATGCAGTGGACTTATAGAACAGCTAAGGGATTTGGGGAGATGATAAGTTAATGAGATAAAAAAATATATTTAAAAGGACTCCCCCCCCAACCCCCCCCCCAGCTTTTCTCCTAGGGATAACTGGATCAGATGTACCAAAGACTCAAAGGAATTTATTTCTGCATGCGACTACTGCAGTGAGGTTGCTATATGCCCCCAAACGGTGGGAGGATGCAGTACCTATAAAAGAGGGGTGGCAGTTGAAATTTATGGAATATGCTGAATTAGTAAACTTAACTAGTAAAATTAAGATGAGACAGCCTTCAAGGAGGATTGGGTAATGTTTGTAGGTTATTAAAAATATTAATGTAAAGATGTTAAAACTCTAGTAGGTTTGGTGTAAACTCAACAGTTATTGTTATTCTGAGAATAAATTGGAGGGGGGAAAGTTATAGCTTGATTACAATATGCAGCAGCAATAGATAATTTTGAGGAAACCATGGAAGGGAAGTCGATTACTAAGGAAACGTATATTGGAAAATGTTTGACTACAGTAATTGTATTTTATTTTTGGAAAATTTTAAAAAAAATCCACAAGTTAGTTACTCTGAGCATGTTAAAAGTGCTGCCGCTAGCTAAAAACAAATTCCACACATTTAACGGGCTTCCAGGTATGTGGGCATACATTTTAAAGTGAAATGCCGCTTACCGCTCACCTCCATCTCTCCAAAGTCGCATTTACACTGTAAGCTCCTCGGGAGCGGAGACTTTTGCCTTGCTGGCGTTTTTTCCTGTGCGCATTTGGGGCCGCAATGTCACACCAACAACAATAAAACTTTTTCCATGTGTGTGTGTGTTGGGGTTGCTGCCAATGTGTTTTTTAGCGGTTGAGGCAAGAGCTGCGCTGAGGGAGAGGCCGCCCGGCAGAAGCGCCGAGGGCGCCTGACCGCATCCTTCGCCTCTTCCTCTGTCGTCTTAAGCGGCAGGAAGGACGGCGGAGCCGGCTTCTGTCATTGCCGGGCTGAGGGAGGGAGCGAGGGACGGACGGAGGGGCTCCGCCGGGCTGCCTTTCCCTCAGAGAGGCGCCCCTTCCCTCCCGCGCTTCCAAGGGGTGCGGCGTGAGAAGCCGCCCCATGGCCGAAGGTAACGGCTCCGTGCCAGGCGGGGACTCGGAGGAAGGCGAGCGCCCGCCTGCGGAGGGTGGGAGGAAGAAGAAGAAGAAAGAGGTGAAGGTGGTGGTGGTGGGCGACGGGGGCTGCGGGAAAACATCCCTGCTCCTGGTCTTCGCGGAAGGCGCCTTCCCTGAGGTAAGTAGGAACCTCGCTCAGCCAATCGCAGCCCGCTCGCCCTTCCCGCCTTTTCTCCCTCTCGGGTTCCAGAACTTTCCGCCAGAACCCCCCTCCCCCCCGCGAGAGAACCTTTTGGACCAGGCAGGTCTCGCCCACGGGGCCAATAGCAGGAAAAGTGAGAGGTGGAGCCTACCATTAGGGTCTGGCGAGGGGGGAGGGCTACCTTACCCAGGGGCCCAAAGGCCAGGGTGGATGGGCTGCAAGTTCACCGTTGGGCGGGCGGGCAAGGGAGACAGGGCATGTATTAGAAAAAGTTTTTTAAAAAACCCAAAATCCAGCTTTTGTCATTTAGCAAAGTGAAAAAGCTGCCCTGAGAAGTGGGTGACGAAGAGCAGAATGTATGACAAAATGTTCTAAGAAAAAGGAAGCCTTAAATTCCACACACATCTCTTCTCTCCCCCCCCCCCACTTCACCAACCAAAAATCTTGAGTTTAATAAAAA
The DNA here is from genome assembly GCF_027172205.1 of Podarcis raffonei. NCBI lineage: Eukaryota > Metazoa > Chordata > Lepidosauria > Squamata > Lacertidae > Podarcis > Podarcis raffonei. Next base: position 37,987,842 of record NC_070617.1, read on the forward strand.
AGTAAACACGTATATCCAATATTTATATTGCAATCAATACATTTCACCCTCAAAGAAGGTTACAAAAAAAAAATAAAAAACCCAGGCCACCAAAAGAGGGGGTAGAGTGGAGAGAATAAAAGAGATTAGGAGACTGATTAAAAATTGAGAATATCCACAATTTGCCAGCCCAAACACCTGTGGAAAAAGAGGAAGTGGGCCCCTTCCCCACAAAAGCTGTGTAGCACTAAGATGTACCCGTCGACCTAAAATCTCACATCCTAGACACCTGCCCAAAGTCAGTCTTCTATGGAAATCATTCTTCAGGGTTAGCAACAAATACAGTGGTACTTCGGGTTACAGACGCTTCAGGTTACAGACTCCGCTAACCCAGAAATAGTACATCAGGTTAAGAACTTTGCTTCAGGATGAGAACAGAAATTACACGGCAGAGGCGCAGCGGCAGCAGGAGGCCCCATTAGCTAAAGTGGTGCTTCAGGTTAAGAACAGTTTCAGGTTAAGAACGGACCTCCGGAACAAATTAAGTACTTAACCTGAGGTACCACTGTAAACTCCCTCTTCACTAGACCCTCCATCCCAACACAATTCAGGTAGATTGGAACAAGCATAGAAGTAGATCCCTCATGCCCACAGGATTAGAGTTCTTTATGTCCTTTCCAGTGCCAGCCCACTATACTTGTCAGCTTGGCTTGCTTATGGCATCTGGTTAGATCCTGATGCCATTATAGATTGTGGCACAACGACACAGAGCTCCATAGTCTGCAAAGTGTTTTCTAGTCATCTCTTAAGTATTTCAGAGGTGTTTAGGAGATCCTGATATTTTCTAACGTAAGCAAGACTTCTTGAAGGCCTGGATCTCCATGGATCTGGTGAAGCCTGTTTTTTTTTTAATAGTTTATTAAATTTGTATACAGCCCATCGTCCATAGACGGCAGGTCACGGCATATTTTCAGCTGTTGGCAGAGAAGTCTGCACAGCAGGAATGCGAGCGAGTACATCTTTACGTCCTTTTCACTCACAAGCGTCAGTGGCCGTTGTGGAGTTTCATGGGAAGGTCTCTGCTATTAAGGAAAAATTAAGTTGCACAATTCAACAGACATCCATTCTGAACCATGTAGTTGTCATTGCACTCCACCTTGTTCATGGCTACAGATACATCAGCACCAACCGTTGTGGGTTTGTCAGCCTCATTATACTCTTGAGATTGAGCCACTAGAAATAATGACCTTTCTTGTTCTGGTCCCCCAAATAAGGACGTGGTGGATTCTTTTTATCCTTTTTTAGCTTGAGTCTGAAAGATGGCGGCCAGTGTTTTGTCATGGTCTACTGCATAAAGTGCCATGGATGTCATTCATTTGCGACGACGACACTTTTTACATCTCTGAGACGTGTCACCTTTCTTTGAACAATCACAACAGCACTTACAATTGCAAATGGCAAATACCGAAAAGAATCTCCCATGTGCTAGTAAAATGCTCTATTTTTAAAAAAACACTTCCTGCACTGAGTTTCTTTAGCTGGGCAATTCCTTCTAATATTACAAACATTTCCACATCCTGTGTATTCACTCTGAAAGAGTGGGCCTTTTACATGTGCAGCAACTGCTTCTAATGTTTCCTGGAGTAGATGTTACTTCCACCAGATCACTTCCCCAAGTTGTATTTTCTCCCTGTCCTGGGTTTTGATCAACTGGTTGCCTTCCCATCTTTATGGCTTTGTGGCTGTGTTACCTACCTTCATCTTACACTCTGCTTCAATCTCTGAGGTGCTCTTAATCTTTTTTTGTAAATATATTTTTTATCTCATTTTATAACGTATATAAAACTGAAAGAATGTTCATAACATTCATTTTAAAAAACTAAAAGCCCCAAATGTAACCTTTCCATCACCCATATTTGTTGGGTTGGCTTTTGAAGGCTTGTTTCAGATGGGGAAATCCCTTAAACAGAGCAGTTAAATAGCATGTGTTAGGGCAGTTAGTCTAGTATATCAGGCTTTGCCAACCTGTTGTTCTGCAGCTGCTTTGGACTACAAGTGCTATCCGCCCCATGAAAAACAACTAGAGAGTACCAGGCTGGCAAAGGCTATTGCATAGGATGGCAGCCAGAATTGCAGCTTTCAGTATAAGTTGGGGGTTTTCTGCTAGAGTTGGTCACAAGAAGCTCTTCAACTCATATCTAAACCACATAGTGGCAGGATGTGCAGATGACGTCCTTCCTGTCATAGCTTTAGCTGTTAGCACATTTGAAGGTTAGAGTTGCGTACAGGCGTTACAGTAATTTTCAGATGTCACAAAACCCTTCCCAGCACTGCTTCCCCACCCCAAGGACATACTGTGCCAGTTTGCAAGCTACATAAATAATGGTTTTTGCAATAAATGTCACTATTGCACAATTTGGTGGGTTGAAGGAGGTTGTGATAGTAATAGAATAGTAATTTCAAGTTCAAAATTCACTCCATTAGCAAATACCCAGAAGGTCTTGCTATGTGTCTTTCACAAAATGCAATGAAGGCTGCAACCCAATAGAAAAACTTCTCAGGCCTATTGAACCCAATGAAATTTAGTCACAAGTAAATCTGCTTAGCAACCTTTTCCAACCCAATCCCCTCCAGATATTTTGGCAAATGTCAATGTCTTAAAAAGACCCGATGGGAACAATAGGTGAATGAGGATAAAGATCCTGGAGACCATAAAGTGTGTGAAGGAGGTTATGCTGAATTCCCAGCTTATTTATTTATTTATTATTTGTATACCCCCCTTTCCTTCCAAAGGAACCCAGGGCAGCAAAGAATAAGCGATAGGACAAAAATATTAAAAACAATTCCAGTGCAGAGGCAGACTGAGAAAGATCTCAACTCAAAAGTCTTATTGAAACAGGAAATTCTTCAGTTGGTGCCGAAACAACTGAGACTGTGTATGTCTGGTGTTCAATGGGAGGGAATTCCAAAGGGCAGGTGCCACAACACTAAAGGCTCAATTCTGCATTGTGTGGAACTGACCTCTTGATAAGGCGGTATCTGCAGAACAGTGATCAATAAGGTATATAAAGGCTGAGATTAAAGAGGCAGAACCAGTGTACCATGCTATGGCCTGCAGCCAAGGCTTATGCCAAATAAAGGAAGAGGAACACCATGCGGGGTGCAAACTCACTTAGCCCCTGTGCATGTGTGGCTCTATTTTAGTCCATAGGAAGCAGCCACCTTCGCCTCCCCTTTGAGGGCGTGCTCCTCTGCCCAACTTCTTGTTCTCCCTGCAGGCCAACCAGAGAAAGCTGCTGTTTATCTTGGCAGGAGGGGTACTTTGGTCTAGAAATCTGCTCCATGGACATGTGATTCCTAAACCTAAACACCCAAGTTATATCCTCAAGAGTGATGCTGAGGATCTGTTGAGAAAAAACAGACACGTGCAGCATATTGTTTTCAGAAACTCAGTTACTATGGTTTAAAAATCTGGATGAGATTTTTTTTCTCACAGGCCCATATAAGTTTAGCACAAACAGTTGGGCCTGGTGAGTATTTAAGGTCCCCAACCCTAATCTGCGGGTTGCCATCTGATTGGATTTTATTCTGATCCTGATCTGATTTTAAGATGTACAGTATTTTAATTGATTGCCTGATTTTATGTTAATGTGTTATACATTTGATGTTAACTGCTCTGAGTCCAGTTTTGGCCAGGGAGGGCAGGGTATAAATACAAATTATTAATATTATTATTAGTTACTTTTGCAAAAAAAGAAGGAAAATATGAACTTTAAAGTACCTTCCTCATTAAGCTAAGCAGGGACAGGTTTGTGCGGAACATCACAATACAGTATTTACCAACAGCACTGTGCTTCCCTTTCATTGACAGCAATACGCTCCTTCAGTATTTGAGAAATACACCACCAGCATCACTCTGGGCAAAAAAGAAGTGATCCTGCACTTATACGACACTGCAGGTAATCTCACCCCCACAAAAAAAAGCATGTATCAGCAACGTCAATATTTCCTGCTGTGGCTGAAAAGAGATCAAGAGAGGGCTGGTGGGAGATGATGAATGGCTGGGGAAACCAACAGGGTTCTCACAGTCACGGTGGCACCACTGAGGATTTCCTTGGTGCAAAGCCTCTGGTGCAAAGCCCACGTTCCAGTGGTCATCCTATGTCAAAATCATGAAGCTCCACACCTTAATGATTGTGTGGTGCTGGCATGCACTGGATCTGCAATTTTTACTGTGCAGTGTACAAACTTGAATGTTAGGGTTCTGGCAAGACCCTGTGTAATATAATGCAAGTCCATGAGCTCTGTTTAAATTCTTCTGGATCCAGCTTTTACCCAGACCCCACAGAAAGCGAGAATGAATGAGTGGTGCATATGTGTGCTAATAATCTAGGACTGTCACAAACAACTCTGTGCACCAAGATCTCTGGCCTATGTGTCTAGCTTTATCTCTCCTCACCATCATCTTTGCACCTCTTGCTGCTGTGAGACCAATGACCTAAAGTGGTGGAGTGGGAGTTGCTGCTGCACACAGAGTCTGCTTCTACTCAACTTATACCCTGATCTACTGGGCCGATTACCTGGGTGGAGCTTGGTGCAGCCTGGGATGCCCATGCATAGCCTCTAAAAACAAGCAGACAGTCACACAGACCCCATCAAGGTAAAACCCCATGAGCTCTCAGCCTCTCACTGCTAACATTGGCATTTTGTACAGCTCTGCTCTGAGTGCTCAAAGAGTTTTTCTTTTTCTCAATAAACCTTTCAACAGCCCTGCCAAGTATTTTCATACTTGCAAATGAGAGAACTGAGGCAGAGAAGCAGTGGCTTCCCAAAGGCCACCCAATGCGCTCCACAAAAGGAACTTCTGCTGCAGACTGCATGCATAGAAAGGCGGACAGAAGCATTTTTAGTAACACCTAACAAATGACACCCTTAGGGCAGCTTTCGCAGTGTTTGCCAATAGCTGGAAGGAGGATGGTCCTGACTAATCTCCTTTCTCCCAAAATGTGAGCCTTCTCCCACTTGGTGTCCACTGGCTGTGGCGGATTGGGCTTGTAGACCAAAACAGCTGGAGGACACCAGGTTGGGAAAGGCTGTGCTATGCTCTTTACCTCCTACTATAACAGTGTGATAATTCAGAGTTGTGCAATTTTCACAGATTACATGTTTCTATCGTCTGACCTTTGCTTTCCTGCTGACTAAGCTAATATAGCATGGCATGCCAGACGTAACTTGGGGCTTAATCAAGGTGGAAATAAAAGCTCTGTGCTATGTGCATATCTGAAAATCAAGGAAGGCAAAGTATTAGTCACAGGAGTGGGGGAGAGCAAGCAAGAAAGTGCTTTGCTTTGCTTGATTTATGTTGCTGGAATTCCCCTTACCCACCTCAATTATTATGCAAAAGTCTGGAATGGGGAAGACAAGAAAAGAGGAGAGGCAGGAGGGACCCATTTATGCTTTCTGTAGAATTGGCTTGTCTCTTGGTTGACTCTGCAGGGCAATTTGTGGGTCTTGTGGAGAAAGCTACTCACCTGCTCACCTTCGGAGGGTGAGAACTACCTTCAGGCAACCAGGCAAAGGGAACTTCAGAAAAGCTGGTTCTAAGCAGAGGCTGTGGAACATATGGCCTTTCAGGGGATGCTGTACTCCAGCTTCCACCATTTCTTATCATTGGGGATGATGGGACTTGTAGTCTTATCTCATCTGGAAGCTGAAGCTTCCCCACCCCTCATCTTAAATCCCCAAAGGACTAACACAAGTGTACATGGGCACCGATGCAATTTTGCCTGTATTTTGTGCATACTGTTGTTCCGCGGAAAGACTCAGCAGTGGACGCACCCCCGGCCTGTGGAATTGCAACTTTCAGAGCTTCATAGGAACACAAAGGAAATAACATACCTGGTGAATGTTTTTCCCCTCCCCTCCTTTAATTGCTTTAAGATTTCACTGTCTGGAAATCTTAGGATAGCCTCAACTGATCCAACACAACACACACAGCTTCAATTTCTACAGTAATTTGCCACTGTCAGTGGTTGGCCAACAGAAGTTGTCTTCTGTGTTTGACATCACAGTGATATCACATGTTAAATCATTTAGGGCAGAATTACATGAGGCAGTTACCTCCTAGTTTCCCCTACAATCTAGGGCATGGGTCAGCAACCTTTCCCAGCCGTGGGCCGCTCCACTTTCCCTCAGACCATGTGGTGGGCCGGACTATATTTTGAGGAAAAAATGAACGAATTCCTATGCCCCACAGATAACCCAGAGATGCATTTTAAATAAAAGGACACATTCTACTCATGTAAAAAACATGCTGATTCCCAGACCGTCCACGGGCTGGATTGAGAAGGCAACTGGGCCACATCCGGCCCCTGGGCCTTAGGTTGCCTACGCCTGATCTAAGGACTCTTTGGGCAGCATTTTTAGGCTACCATAAGGGGGAGCTTAGTAAAGAATACAATTTATTTGTATTTTGACTCCATTCAAGAGAGAAGAGTTTCCTTTTACTCATTCAAGTTTTGTGAAGGCTACATCCACCTTAGTCATTGATACCCCTAGGGAACCCAGGGAACTGTAGTTTTCTGAAGATTACATTATCTTACAGCTCTGTAACACTCCACCCATTCCCTACAAACAATATTCCCAGGTTATACTTGAGTCAGTTAATCTGGTTTAGGAACACAAGAGAAGCCCTGCTGGGTCAGGCCAATGGCCGATCCAGTCCAGCATCCTGGCCAATCTGATGCCTCTGCGAAGCCCGCAAGTGGGACGCGAGAACAACAGGGTTCTCCAACCACCTCCAGTACTAGAGGTAGTACGCAGCCACTGTGACTAGCAGATATTGATTGCCTTACCTGCCATGCATTTGTACCACCCAATTGCTCATTTTCAGGTTTATCTATTTTATTTAAACAGTTTTTTATACAGCTTAACTGCAATAGTCTCCAAATGGTTCGCAAAGGTACAATACAAAAACAAAAATTGGTTAAAACTATATAATCAAACCACAATTAAAATGCCTGCAGGAAGAAAATAAAATAAAAATAGGTGGTGCCAGTTGAGTAGGTGAAGATCAGTGGCAAAAGCCACAGGGAGGATTAATTATAGATGCCGCTTCCTGCTTTATGGTATTTCTTACTATCCCTTAGAGAAAGTTAAAAAAAGAGCTATTTACTTCCCCTCTCTTTCAGGGCAGGAGGATTATGATCGCCTACGACCACTTTCATACCAGAGTACCAATGTGGTTTTAATATGCTATGATGTCATGAACCCTACTAGCTTTGATAATGTATTAATTAAGGTAAGAGACCTTTGTTGTAGATGGTTCTGCAGTTAGTTATTTGGCTACTTGCTTTTTAAAAAAAAAAAATTACAGTGGTGCCCCGCAAGACGAATGCCTCGCAAGACGAAAAACTCGCTAAACGAAAGGGTTTTCCGTTTTTTGAGTCGTTCCGCAAGACGAATTTCCCTATGGGCTTGCTTCGCAAGACGAAACGTCTTGCGAGTTCTTGCGAGTTTGTTTCCTTTTTCTTAAAGCCGCTAAGCCGTTAATAGCCGCTAAGCCGCTAATAGCCGCTAAGCCACTAATAGCCGTGCTTCGCAAGACAAAAAAACCGCAAGACGAAGAGACTCGCGGAACGGATTAATTTCGTCTTGCGAGGCACCACTGTATTAAAGATTTCTTAGTTTACAAAAGTATGTGCAATGTCTCTTTTTTCCAGTTGCGGTTTCTACAGATCAGTTTCATTTGTTGAGAGACATTAGTGTTACATTAGGAAGACGAGGGGGAAAGAGGGGGAGGGGACAATGGTGAGTGGGGTGGGGTCGGGTGGCAGTGCTTCTATTCTTATACTTAGTGTATGTGTGGGGGTTTGCATCAGCGTCATTTGTGTGGGTTCTTTTACTATTTGCTTGTTATATTTCCTTGGTGGCGAGAGAGGTTGGGAGTGGCCTAGGGTGGCTGTAGTGAATTTGTTTGTATGTGAGATTGGGGTGGATTTAGAGCCCCAACTTTATGAGAGAGCGCATTTCACTGTCGAACAGCTCTTATCATCAGAAGGTTCATGCTGATGTTCAGTCAGAATCTCCTTTCTTGTAACTTGAAGCCATTGGTTTGGGCAGATGGGGCTCCTCAACCTGGGAAGGTAGCCCATCTAGAAGCAAAACTCTGATCCTCTGCTGCCTTGTGGGACAGCTTCAGGAGAAGAAAAGGCTAAGGAGTAAACCCTACACAAATCTGGAGTCCCTAAGGTGGTTGGATGGCATCTTGTATGACTCTTTCCTGCAGCCAAGCTGGTGTCAAATATATTGCTCTACTTTCCTTTGGACCACATCAGTGAGGCCAAGAGGAAGGTCTTGACATCTGGGCAGCCCAGGACCTCCAGACACACTGCCCAGGCTTGCAACCTGGAGAGGTCACTTCAGGGCTGCTAGTGCAGTGGTTTGACTTCACCCCCAGACACACACTCCATTGTCTCTCTCTCTCTTTTTTTTTTTAGGGAGTAATTTTTATTTTGTTGTTCCTGATTTTGCAATCTGTAGGGATGCTTTAATGGAATTATATATTTTTTTTAAATGATATTTATTAAGATTTTTCCATTATAATACATAAAAAAAAAACAACGAAACAAAAAAAATTAAAAACACATAGAATTCAGAGTCCTTATTTTCAATGACATATTTCCCTGACTTCCCCATACCTCCCCCTCTTGTATTCCAATTCAGATTGTTGGTTCAACAAGTTCTTGTCCCCAATTTTTAACCTTTTTATATTTAATTCATTTTAGAAAAACCAATTTTAACTTATAAACATCAATATTTAAACAACAGTTCAACAAGTTCTTGTCCCTAATTTCACACTCCATTGTCTCTTGAGACGGATGAATGCGAACAAAAAATCTGCTGTCTTATTTTACTATTATTTTGATGGCTTTTTTACCAGGTTGTGTATTTGTTCCTTACAAATTCTCCTTGAACATATGCCTTCTCTCTGTGTCTGATGGCTCAGCATTAGAAATGTTTCCATCTCTATTTACAGTTTTGTTTGTCACATCTAGCTGTTTAAACACCTTGATCTCTCTCTGCCAGTGGTCCCATGAGGTGAACCATTTCTGCCGTGGAATCCCCATAGTACTTGTGGGCTGCAAAACAGACCTTCGGAAGGACAAAGAACATCTACGGAAACTCCGCTCAGCTCAGCAGGAGCCAATCACTTATACTCAGGTAAATACAGCTCTGTAAACTAGATTCCAAACCTGTTGGCTATATATATGTGTGTGTGTGAGAGAGAGTGTGTTATCTCCTTGGTGTTTACAGCAGTAGAAAACGTAACATTTGCAGCCGGCAAGCACCAAACAAAAACAGTTCTACAACTAGGCAAATATGCAACAAGCAGACACACAAGCTCCCTGTTTGTTATTAACATAAAAACTCAGTTAAAATAATGCATATTTCTTATTCTGGTTGCTTACCTTCGGCCTGACTCCTTCCTGAAATCCTTTTGTTACTATTACCTTTCAGGGTGAAGAAGCTTGTCGCCGGATGAACGCAGACATTTACCTCGAGTGCTCTGCCAAGTTTCGTGAAAATGTTGAGGATGTTTTTAGAGAAACGGCTAACATTGCACTGAATGCTATCAAAAAGGCAAAGCGTCAGACAAAATCGAGGCCATGTGCCATATTATGATGTTATCTGGTATTTTCAGACAACAGAACACAAAAGACTGTTCCTTCAGTATTTTAAACCCTTCCCCCCTCACCTTTTAAATTGACTGCTCCTGTCTCTTTACTTGGAAATTAATGAGAAAATCAACTTGTTTTCATGCTGTAAGTTCTCCTTCTTGTTACACCTTCTTTTCTGAAGGTTGAGCTTTTAGCTAACTGTGGAATGAGTTCTTCTGTATATAGATTCTGGAAGAAATTTCCAGGGTGTTTCAAATGTACTTGTTGATGAGCAATTAAGGTAAGGTATGTAGGTCCAACTTCTTGCCATTTTTAAATACACAAGTTCTTGCTTGCTTTAAAAAAAAGCAACCAAACAAAAACAAACTAGAAATAATGGGTTGTAGCCATAAAAGTTCTACTCTGCACAGACCTACTGAAACTAATGGACCCAAGTTAGTCATGTGAATTAACTTCAATAGAGCTACTCTGAGCAGGACTAACATTGGCTACAACTCAGTCTCTGCTCTGATAAAACAGCTGTAACATTTGCAGAAGAAAACAGTTCATTTTCTACCCTTTTTGTGGTGGCAACATTAAAGGCACTGTGGTTTTTTCAGCGGCCACAACCTTACCTTGTGGCATATTGGAAACCCTTCAGAAGAAGCTGTAGCAAGATTCCAGCTATCAAAGAACCTATGTCGCTAAGTAACAGATTACTCAGGTCCAATGAATGCACTAGGACAGGTATGGGGATCCCGTGGCTCATCCCATAGGATACTCTTGCAATCCACCTTCTGTAAACCATAAATACCGATTTTTGAAATTGCTTTTGTTTATTTCACTTTTTACTATCTACCTCAAAATTTGCCCTTCTAAATATACAGCGCTGCCTTAAGTTGAAAGCCAATTCAGATTCTTCACTCTCCCTTGGTTTCCTTCTTTTTCAAAAACTTTTAACTGGAATATGAAATGGGGTTTTATACAATGTACCAACAAACAGTTGTATTAATCTGAAAGGCTGGTGGTGGTAGGGAGAAGAAATGAGTAAAGCTGTAACAGGTGCGTTAGTTGATATCCTGGATGAGATTATTGTGCCAGAGGGCAAAAGTCGGCCTCAGTTTATACCGTGTACAGGGAAGAGTTCGTTAAAAGATTTCAGTCAGCAGAATTCAGCTAATTATGTCTAGCAGGCATGAAAGAACAGGGAGTATTTGGGCTTCTTGCAATGGACAACGTTGCTTTTGGAGCAAAGAGCTATCAGAAGCTTCTCAGCAAAAGGCATAGGGAAATATTTTCCTGAACCAGCCTGTTGGTTGAAGGGGTTTCCAGGATTTCGTCTCTGATGCTGCTTTCACTTGTCATTTCCAGAATGCCAACCCCTAAGTGAAATACTTTTGTCACTGCATCCTATTTTGTTTTCATGGTACCCTCAAACACTCCTGTGGCCATGGCAGATCTCCCACTCCACGCGTGAACATCATTAATACAGAGCTCCTTGAAAACCGAAAGAATTGGAAGGGGCAGGAACATCGGAAGCTGCCTTCAACCAAGGCAGGCCCTGGAGCCACCTGAGCTCAGTACTGTTGACACTGACTGGCAGCAGCTCTCCAGGTTCCAGGCAAGGTTTTTCCCATCCCTATCTGGAAATACCAGGGGTTGACCTAGCAGAGTAGATGGGTCTATATGTGGAGCAGGTAAACTGACTGCTTGCCATGAGCTTCTGAAATTAGGCCAAGTTCCCTACATGTGCGGACCGCTCAAGCCCCTAAATATTTCCTATCAGACCGTTCTGTCAATATTCTCCCCTCTCCAACTACTATACACCAGACACAGGCTCCTTAACCCACCCACCTGGAAAAAGAGCGGCTCTTTGGTAGAGTTGATTCCCTTGGGATGTGGAGGGGGCACCGTCTTGTGGGCCTCCAGAAGTTGTGGACTCCAGCTCCCCTAAGCCCCAGCCAGCATGATCAGTGGTCAGGTCTGATGGAAGCAGCAATAGGCAGAGAGGGTCATAGTTTTGCCACTCCTGCCTTCGAACAGCCACTCCCATAATGGCAGCCATGAAACAGCCATATGGGGGAGAGTAGATTGGGTGCAAGGGCCTCTGTAAACCCACGGAGAGAGTTAACAAACCTGGTCAGTGCCTCTGCCTATGTGGGACTGAACCAAGCCAATATTGCTGGCTCACAGTTCAAAAGATGTCTCCCATTAAAAACTGGCTGTCAACAACAACAGCAACACTGAAAAAAAGAATCATGAGAAAACGTCCTGGAGGAGGAAGCCTTCAGCTCTGCTACTGACCTGTTTCCTCTCCCCCACCTCCATCTACCTGCCTATTGTTTAACCAGTGGCTTCTCATCCCGTCCACCGAGGGTACACTTTGCCCCTACCAACCTATCCACAAGCCCCTAAACGCACGCCAGCAGCTCCTTTGGACTCTCCCCCTTGCGACTTGCTTTCTTAATCAGACGACCTTCCAAGCTGTCTGTTCTCAATGGTTTGGGCACTTTTGCAAAATGACCAAGGAGCCACGCTGTCAGCGTTCACCTCGCAACCCTTTCGCAACACCCAGAGCCAGCGTTTAAAATGCATTTTAAACTAAGGATGTATACAGAGCCAGCCCTTGCTGCTCAATGATAAGACGGTGCCCCCTTCCCCATCCCACATATAGAAGCCGAACAGACTCCAGCATTGGCCACCTGAGGCAGCTGCCTCACTCTGCCTCATGGCAGAGCCGGCACTGCATGTATATAGTTTGATGACGTATCACAAACTGAGACAGGGGAAAGAATTGAGGCAGCTCCTCTTTATTTGCCACCTTTTCTTCCTCCCCCTTTCTCAAGAGATCTGAATGCTGAAAATGAAACATTCATTCAACCTTCATGCCAATAATGCTCATGACAAATTAGGGTGTCATCCACTGGATTTCAATCAGGTTTTCTTCCTGTGTCTAGTCTAGCTGGAATAGGTTACAGTGAAGAGTACCCCACACACACACACTGCCCCCAAACAGATGTGCCCACTGAAAACATTTTCAGTTGGTTGCAAGTGAAGAATGGGTGGGGGATCTAGCAACAGACTGGCTCCCCCTGCCCTCCAGCCTTCACCAACCTGATGCCCTCTAGCTGTTGTTGGACTACAACTCCCATCAACCACAGCCAGACTGACCAAAGGTCAGGGATAGTGGGAAGTGTGGTCCAAAACATTGGGGGGGGGGGTAACAGGCTGCCTTATCAGCTTCCAAGATGGGCTCTGAAAAAAAGCAGTACTCAGCACTTGGCCCCATGAGAGACAACCTTCATGATCCAATACCAGGAACTTTAAAGAGAGTATTTAATCAAAGTTTGCTTTATTCCCGAATAGTTCATCTCTTTTTTGTTCTCTCCTGAGAATCCATCTTCTTCCTAGAATGGATCAACCTCATGGCTATATCCCAGCAAAGGCCAGAGGGGCTTTGGATTAAATTAAATATAAATAGTCCGGTTACCAGCTGGAGAGCGCAAGCACTCGCAAGTCTGATGAGGAAGACTTCACAGTATAACGCAGGTGGAATTTCCTCCATGGTTCCCTTATTGCAGGGCCACTGGTGAAGCAGGAGGACTGTCTGGAACATGAGTCTAATCACAGCAGAGGAAAAAATGAAACCAGACCTCAAGTTCTAGCATCCGGCATGCACGACTTTCTGTCTTCACAATTTCTTCATTTTGTTCTTCTGAAATTTAGCGTGCACAACTTTCAGGGTCGTGAGGAAGTTTCCAAGGAAGAGCACCAGAAATGTGAGTGCAAGCACAAAAACCTAGATGGGACCAAGAAAAGAAGGGAAAAAATCAAACTCAAACCTATGCACTTGGCAGACGTTATATGAGGACATTCTTTAACTAGAGACAAAAACAGCCCACTGGAAAACCTTTAAGGCTGTCTCAATAAGGATATGGTGAAATAGGCCAGGGGTAGCCAACCTGGTGCCTTCCAGAGGTTATGGACTAAAACTCCCATCATCCCTGACGACTGGGCCATGCTGGCTGGGTATGATGGGAGTTGTAGTCCAAAATACCCGGAGGGCACCAGGTTGGCTACCCCTTAAATAGCTTAACCCTATTAAGAATTAGCTGCCAGCTAAAGCATTTAAGTGTATTGAGAACCAGCCATTGTTTGTTCATTACTAGAATGGCACATACAGCTTCCTTTCTCTACTGTAAGATCACTTGTATGAGTACATAAGAACTTAAGAAGAACCTGCTGGATCAGGCCAACGGCCCATCTAGTCCAGTATCCTGTTCTCTCAGTGGTCAGCCAGATTCCTGTTGGAATCCCTCACATGCAAGACCCCAGAGTACCCCCCTTCCACCATGGCTTCCAGCAGCTAGTATTCAGAATAGGCACTTCCTGCCTCCACCTGCGAAGGCAGAACAGAGCCATGGTGGCTGTTGGCTTTGCACCTTTCACAGTAACACAAGATAAGGTAAAGGTAAAGGGACCCCTGACCATTAGGTCCAGTCGTGGCTGACTCTGGGGTTGCAGTGCTCATCTCGCTTTCTTGGCCGAGGGAGCCGGCGTACAGCTTCCGGGTCATGTGGCCAGCATGACTAACCAGCATGGCGAACCAGAGCAGCGCATGGAAACACTGTTTACCTTCCCGCCGGAACAGTACCTATTTATCTACTTGCACTTTGACATGCTTTCGAACTGCTAGGTTGGCAGGAGCAGGGATGGAGCAACGGGAGCTCACCCCGTCATGGCACCCACAGTGCCACCCGCGTCTAACACAAGATATCCATGGGTAATAAAACGTGGATAGCTACTTTCTCATCTTCTCCATCTGCTACCTTTTCCCAGCTGATATAAGGGGATTCAGTCAATGCCCCCCTCCCCGTTTGCCGAGATTTTGATTGGTACTTGAGGGGAAAAACCACTTACTTGCCATTCTTTACATTTCTTATGTCTTGACAGTTCAAAAAGTGTGATAGCATTGTAGAGCTGCCAAAACTTAAGGAAAGGGAGGGGAAAGAAGAAAGGGAGACTTGAGAAAGAATCTGCTAACTTTGCAGAAAGCTAAGCAGTTATTCTTAGTGAAGATCCAGAAGCACTAATTTTAGACCTCGTAGATGCCTAAATTGGCATCTGCGAGCACTAGAGGACACCGAAGCAAACAAAGGGCCTGAGGGTCATGTTCACGTTAGTTTCCTCTTACACTGGTCAGAATGAAGAACCACGGAGAGCTCTGAGGCAGAGCAACAGCTTTGCTTAGACAAGGTTCTGGACTCAGTCTGTGGCAGCTCCACTTAGAACAGCCTTCGCCAAACGGGGGCCCTCCAGAGGTTTCTGGCTGGGGCTGGTGGGAGGTGGTTGAAGTGCAAAATGTCTGGAGGTTGGCAAAGGCTGAGGAAGAAGGATCAGCTGATGGGAAAGGCTTTTTGTGCACAAGACTTGGTGTGACTGTCAATCAGAGTAGACGGATGTCTGATTGGATAGGCCCAGTGCAAGGGGGAGGTACTTGCAGTGGAGGACAGTCAAAGACTACTTCGCGTGGGGTTCTGTTCCCGGGCCCCATACGTGTTGGCAGAGTGCATATAAGCGCACCCCGCCGCCCCTGTTACATCATTTTAGTGACATGTTTTTGGGTCGCTGCCTGTACTTATGTTTTATGTTATTTTTATTTTATAAAATTGATATACTGCTTGATTCTAAAAAACTTAACCCATTACAAAAATAATTTTAAAAATGAAATTATCAATAAAAACTATTTTAAACATTAGAAACTAAATAAAATCAATGATGAGCTAAAAGCCAGATAAAAACACCTGTCAGCACACCATATATCTGGGTAGGCTTACCTAAATGAAAAGTGTATATAAGGTTGATTTGAATATGTTATTATTGAATATTGTATACCCAATGTATCAGCCGCCTGGGGGGGGTTTTCACTGTTTGTGTTTTGGTGGTTGGTAAAAAATAATATTTCCCCCCCCCCAAAAAAAAACCTAAATGAAAATGAGTGCAGTGAAAGTGCTTGCCTGGTGTACTGTAAATAAGCAGGGAGTTCCAAACTGTGGCTGTTGTTACACTAAATATCTATTTTTTAAAAAACAAATGCAGAACAGGTATTGCATAAGCAGTTGTAGCGGAGCCATTTCAGCAGATCGAAGTGGTCAAGTGGGCATCTGGGGAATGCAGCTTCACAGAATGAATGAAGCTGAACAGACAACCTTGCCTACACGCGTTACAATGAACAGCAAACTACCACTCTCTTTGGTTTCTCCTTATCTTCTGACAATGCACCGGTGAACAAAGCTCTGGTGTCCAACTTACATGCCCAAAGAACAAGAAGGGGAGCAGAAAGGTCAGCCCTCGCCACATCCAAGACTGAAATCCCTCTGGGAAGAAGGAAAAAGCACAGTCAAGTTACGCAGCGGAGACGTTATACACCAATGTCTCTCGCATAAAGTACCTACGAATATTGGTGTTTAAATAAGCTGTCACCGTCCTGATGTTTTCCAGGTGTTTGGACTACAACATGGCTGTGATGCTGCCGGGGGCCGAGTTGTAATCTGGGGGGGTTGGTGAAGGCCAATTTTAATATAAAGTTTCTTAAGTATTTTGAAGAGGTAGCCTGACCTAAGGAAGCTGAAATTGCTGCTTCCGTTCATGAAAATGAAAGGCTAGCATCACTCTGGAACTGCAAGCACATAGTACAGATTTTTCAGAAGACAGATTATTTAAGGGGGAATCTTGTATCTTCCTCTTAGATCTTTTCAGCAGAGAGAGACATAAATCCACTTTGAAAACATTATTTCCAAGTTAAAAGCCTTTTTGCTTATTTCCTCAATGAAAGTAATCCAAAATCACTATCCAGGCATAAAGGACAACATTGGGCTCATCCTCATGTCAAGCCATTCAAAAAGGCATCCTCTGTGTTCCATCAGCAATTGCAGTTAATTTCTCCGGGGCTGGCAGGTGGGGGAACAGGCTAACAGGTGCCAGCAGGTGCTAGCAACACACTGCAACTTCAAATAAACTGATGTGATGAACAAGAGACATGACTCACCCACTGTGAGATCTAAGTGGTTTCTTTCCCCTAATGCACGGAGTCTGTAAAGGCAGCCACTTTGATAGTAGTATTGTAGAAACTGGACGCAACCTGGAAGAAATAAAAGGAGTTGCTTTACTTGGCAGGGTTGCAGGTACCTGTGAAGTGTGGCATGCTCAGGAACACAGGGAGCTGCCTTATACCATCTCGCATCCTTGTTCCATCCAGCTCCATACTGTCTTCTTTGACTGGCAGCAGCTCCCCAGGGTTTCAGACAGTGGTCTCTCCCAGATCTAGCTGGAGATGCCAGGAACTGAACCGGGGACTGTCTGCATGCAGAGCAGATGCTCTACCCGTGAGCTATGGCCCGTCCCCTTTTAAATGCTCTCCTCCTGCATGTTCCAAATTTGCCACTCTACAATTTGTACACCCCCTAAGAAAACCACATTGCTCCAGCAAATCCTTTGTTCAGCACCAATAAAGCACAGCCCCCTTCCTCCTCTAGGCAGGGCAGGGAGAAGCCAGGAGGAGGGAGGGAGGAGCACCTTCTTTACTTTGCATTTAATTTGAGCTTGTCCTAAAGCAGGGGCCAGCAAACTTTTTCAGGCGGCTGCTCCACTGTTCCTCAGACCTTGGGGGCGGGCGGACTATAAGCCATTCCCCCAACTCTCCCCTCCCTTCTCCACAGCACAGGACGAGCCCTGGTGGCTGCTTACCTGTGTCTTGCGAGCAGCAGGGGCTGGCGGTGGCAGAGGGACGATGAGCGGCATGTGAAATTGCTCCGGAGAGGGGCTGCCTAAAATGGCAGCTACTCAAGCACTGCTGCTGCTGGCACCAACAAAGCCCAACCCACTTCCTCCTCTAGGCAGGGCAGGGAGAAGCCAGGAGGAGGGAGGGAGGGAGGGAGGGAGGGAGGGAGGGAGGGAGGGAGGGAGGAGGCGCCGCTGCTGCCGCCGTGTGAAGGAGAGGGAAAGAACGCACACACTGGTGATCCACGCAGTGATTCCTGGACCGTCCGCAGGCCGGATCCAGAAGGCAATTGGGCCTGATCCGGCCCGCGGGCCTTAGTTTGCCCTTGTCCTAAAGGCTCTATCCGAGCCATACGCTGGCTTACAAAGCCAATAAAATCCCTGAAATGTAACTTCTCTTTCCTGGGACACTGTCAGTGCTTACTGGTGGGAACTTGCCTAAGGCGGCCAGTTTGTGACCCGTCCCGGTTACAGTAAAATGCGCACTGCTCTCCCCGCACTGAAATCTGCAGCATTCAAAGCATTACTCCAGATAGGACGGAGACAAGAAAACGCTGTGTTTTAATACAGATACTGAAAGCATACTTACTCTGAAAAATTGAAAATGCTAAAAACTGATTGCGGAACATTTGGTACATGAGACCATCTGGCCTGTGTGAGTAGGGAGGGGGAGGAAGACAAAAGAAAACAGAAGTGATGTTTTCAACACACACACACAGAGTGCCCTTCTGTACCCCAATATAGGAAATTAAACAAACGCATCCAAGCCAGCCTAATGTAGGGTGGAATTTCCTTCATTCATTTCCACAAAGGCAGAAGGTATCCTATAGCACAGTTTACCCTGGACTGGACTGAAGCAGGCTGCAGGTGTCAGAGGTCACCTGCAGCCCATGTCTTGGGGGGGGGGAGGGACAGAATACATGGAAAGTTAGAAGAGGGCTAACCCACCCCAGCATCCTGGCTCATTAACTTACTCATTACAGAGTTACTTCACATGGGAGGATCAGACATGATCCCTCCCTGCAACCTGTGAAGTGCAGTGGTCCAGGAAAGGCTGAACTGCATGACATTCGGAAGTCTAAACGCACGTTTTTAATACAGGGACTCATTTATCCTACAAGCCTATTCTATATTGTGCATCTAACTATATTCAAACTATAGCACTTTGCTGATTTCAAACATTTAAGCTATGAAGAAATGGAGAAACTTACCACGTTAACATCACACCAGATAGAAACGTAGAAACGTAATGATGAGATACCCACCAGCCCTTAATCCTGAGAAGAAAAAGAACACCTTTAATGTGTGCACTTTCACACATTAAACCTAGGCAAACCCAGAAGGGAGTGGCTGGCAGATCACAGCTTCCCATTGATGCCTGTATGGGACACAGGCTAGCAAACCAATGTGTTGCATATGAACCTATAAGCCCTCCTGAGGCGTACTAGCTTAGCATCAACTTCACTCACAATGGGGATATGTGGGAATGAGAGCTAGCGCCACATCCCCGTCCCCATTCTGACCGCCTTCCAGGAACTGGAGACTCTCCTGCAGCCATAGAAGTTCCCTGCAGAATGTGGGACCCGGGAAAAGCAAGGTTCTAAATCACGCAGGAAGGCCCTATGGGCACAGAAGTCTCCCTGTGTCAGACATTCGCCCTCCAACTTGCGGAGGAAAATGGAAACAGAAGCCAGAGGGTTTTGCACAGCCTAGCCAGGGCGCTTGATCTCAGTCCCCTCCGCTTGCATGTTAAGTTTTAGCATGAAGCTGGAATGCCTGAAGAGGGCCAAAGTCGGGGGCAATGCAAGACATTTTGTGGACGCCTAAATCTAATGCATAATGTATACAAAATATCTGTTCCCTGACATTTTTCATGCTGTTTGGTATGGTTTTATTACCGTATTTTTCGCACGATAGGACGCACCGGTCCATAGGACGCACCTAGATTTGGGGGGGAAATAAAGGGGAAAAAATTTATTCCCCCCCCCCAGGCGCGGGGCTGGGGCGGGGGAAGCCCGAGCTTCCCCCTCCCCCAGAACGGGACCCAGAGCCATGCCGAAGCTGCGCGCAGCTTTCGCATCGCTCTGGGAGCTTGCGGGGCTGGGGGAGGAGGAAGCCCTCCGCCAGCCTCCAAACCATGTCGGGAGACAGCGGGATGGCGCGCTGCGCCTCTCCCGCTGTCTCCCGAGTTTGCGGGGCTGGCGACGGGGAGGAGCAGGCTTCTCCCCCCCGCCAGCCTTCTAGCCAAGTCGGGGGACGGCAGGAAGGGCGCGCTGCGCCTCTCCCGCTGTCCCCCGAGTTTGCGGGGCTGGCGACAGGGAGGAGCAGGCTTCTCCCCCCCGCCAGCCTTCTAGCCAAGTCGGGGGACGGCAGGAAGGGCGCGCTGTGCCTCTCCCGCTGTCCCCCGTGTTTGCGGGGCTGGCGACGGGGAGGAGCAGGCTTCTCCCCGTCGCCAGCCTTCTAGCCAAGTCGGGGGACAGCAGGAAGGGCGCGCTGCGCCTCTCCCGCTGTCCCCCGAGCTTGTGGGGCTGGCAGTGGGGCTCTCCAGGCTTCAGCGAAAGCCTGCATTCGCACCATAGGACGCACACACATTTCCCCTTCATTTTTGGAGGGGGAAAAGTGCGTCCTATAGTGCGAAAAATACGGTAATTACACAGTTTGGAGTCTATATGCAATTAACTCCTCCTCTCTGTTCTTTCCTTTTTCTGATGTACTTTATCTCGGAAAATAAACACAGGAAGCTTGTAACTAGTGGACATAATTAAGAGCACACAAATGTAATTAAGCTATCGATTCAGACTTTCTATCCTACCATTTTGTACTGATAAACGGGGCTCCGTTAACTGCTCGGCTGAGGGCAGCAGCAGCCGTGCACCCCTCATCGAAGCAATTTCACAGAGGCCCCCCCCCCCCGGCACATCTGCGCTGGTGGCAGGTGGGGGCTCCATAAAACTGCTTGGCTGAGGCGAGGGCAGTGGCGTACTCCTCAACTGGGCAGTTTAAAGAAGCAGAGGGAGGAACAAGCTGTATCAGCGCCTGTTCTTCTTCTGCCGGTATGAGCGGCAGGCAGAGATGGTGGTTTCACCCAGCAGGATATCACTGGTGAAGCTGCCGCCATTCCTGAGCGCCTTTGCCTCCAGCAACGGCTGAAGCTTGTTTCTCCTTTGGCGCGCTGGGCGCTTGTAGCAGAGGGGCTCAGGAGGCGGCAGTTTCACCTGCGATATACCCCTGAGTGACGCTGTCATCGCCGTCTGCCCTAGGCAATTTATGGATCTATCCCCTCGGCCTACCTTGAGCCATTGCTGATGAGGATGCTCTCCCTTATTGTCAGTGTGCAGTAATACCAAACTAAGAGGAAGTTGAACACTTCATCCGTCACCCTGCAAGAATAATAAAAAATGGTTTCCAACTTCATTGATCAAGTACACACACTTCAAAACTCATTAACTAAGGCGAAAGTAAAGAGTAATTTTAGGTAACTAATACTGTGGTTCTAATCTTGTAAATAATCAGCTGCTTTCTAAGCTTATGTGGAGGGATGTGGGAGGCGCAGTGGGTTAAACCACAGAGCCTAGGGCTTGCTGAACAGAAGGTCGGCGGTTCAAATCCCTGCAATGGGGTGAACTCCCGTTGCTCGGTCCCTGCTCCTGCCAACCTAGCAGTTTGAAAGCACGTCAAAGTGCAAGTAGATAAATAGGTACTGCTCCGGCGGGACGGTAAACAGCGTTTCTGTGCGCTGCTGTGATTCGCCAGAAACGGATTAGTCATGCTGGCCACATGACCCGGAAGCTATACACCGGCTCCCTCGGCCAGTAAAGCGAGATGAGCAGCGCAACCCCAGAGTCGTCCATGACTGGACTTAACGGTAAGGGGTCCCTTTACCTTTAAGGTTATGTGGAGAGATACCAACAAAGGTGCACTCTCGTCAACTCCAATTTTCATACTTGGAAAACCTCAGTCTACAAGAAGCCCAGACAAAGGCATTGTGGTTAATTTGAAAAGCTTTATATAGCTACTGTTTTTGTCATGGCTCCTGCACTATATATTTAAAGCAGTATCATACCACTTTAAGCAGTTATGGTTTCCGTCCAAGAATCCTGGGAACCGTAGTTTGCTAAGGGTGCTGAGAGTTGATAGGAGACCCCTGTTCTCCTCACAGAGCTACAATTCCCAGTGTTCCTCAGGAAGAGAGCTGGTCTGTTAAACCAATCTAAGCAGCTCTGCAAGGGGAATGGGGTCTCCTAACAAGTCTCAGCAACCTAAACAAACTAACTCCCAGGATTCCCAGACAACGCCATGCCTGTTTAAAGTGTAGGGTGCTGCTTTGAATTTACAGAGCAGAAGGGGCCCAATTTCACAAACGAGGGGAATCCCCACTGTAAACAATACCCAAGCAAAGAGACGTCACAGTGCTGTTTTCCAGTATGGCTGAACCAAATCCGCTCTCTAAAATTGTCCCGCTGTGTTAAGGGTATTCCCAGGAGCGTGAGGCACACTTTTGGCACCCCCCCCCCACCAAGGTTTGAAGGAAGAGGGCAAAGCAGAGCCACGTAGTTTAAGGGACTCCACTTAGGAACTCACTGACACAAAGCTCCTACGAAGGCAGACAAGTTTGTAAATGCAGCGCTAATTCCATCCGAGGGAAAGGCCTTTGGGCCAGAGGAGATGCACATGATCCAATTTGCAGAGGCGCCTCAGGACTAGTTCAGCGAAAGGATTCCATTAGATCTCGATAAATCCAATCAACTGGAAAAGCCATGCTGGTGGCGGTGAGCCTTGAAGTCAGCGGAAAGCATCACAACAATGGCCAAGTTTGCACGACGAGACAGGCAACTACGAACTTTTGACAACCTCACCGTGAGGCAATGAATTTCAAATTGCTTTCTGGGAATATAGGGACCCTCAACATTTTGCCAGGATTTCTGGTAGAACGGGTGGGCAAAGCAGCCTTGCAGGAAAAGGCATTTTGACACCACCAATCTTGTAGTTAAAGGAGGAAGATGCTTGGTGACACATCCATTTACCCACTTGGCAGCTAATTTTAAAGAACTATTTTAGCCCGCTCATTCCCCCTGAAGACTGGAAATAGAGGGAGAGTGACATTAAAACAGCACCTCCTGTGCACAAGAGGGAGAGATTTGTAGACTCAGGGGAACCCCAAGGTAAGAACAACTACAGAAACACTTTAGAAGAAGAGGAAAAACAATTCTAAGGTAGAAACCACGAAGACAACCCAATGAGAGCCAAGCATGGTCAGCAGTCACAACACGCTGAATGACAAGGGGAGGGGGAAAACAGTGGGAAACCAGACAGGATGGGAAAGGGAGAGTCCTGGAGGACACAGCAGGCTGACTGGGCATTCCTAGGCATGTCTGCTCAGAACTTAAGTCCCAGCGAGTTCTATGGGGCTCATACTCAGGTTAAAAGGGTGCAGAACTGTAACCTTGCAAGCTCTCCACAGAAGTACTCCACACTGTGATGTTCTGTTGCAGGTCTCAGCACAACGTTTCCCTGGTATCTATCTACGCTTGCTGGAAAACAGTTCTCTAAGCTCCCAGGCAAACACCTTTCTCTGATCCTTTTAACTGGAGAGGCTGTCAGGGATTGAACCTGTGACCTTCCACAGGCTCTACCACGGAGCTATGGCCGTCCCCCTTACGAGCAGCGGGCAGCTCCTAGATTTCACAAGCCCCACCAGTGTCACATATGAACCCAGTGTGCACCTAGAACATTTGCAAAGTATTATAGGGGAAGTGTTTCTCCAGCGACAGAGAACTTTTGTGTAAGTAGTCAGGGAGAAAATCTGCCCCAAGACTGGATTAACTTGCGAAAGCAGAAGTCAACAAATGATGCTTTTTGTTCACATATAAGTGGAGTCCAGATTTGCTTGCAAGCAGAGCCACTTCAAATCCACTCCATGGTAAAAACGGATAATGTTGCTCAGCAAACAAAGATGAAGTCTTACCGGTAATGAAGAACGAATCGGCAAGCTACTGCTCCAAGGAATAAGATTATTGTCAAGTACAGTTTGAATTTTTCATACTCGTCTTTGTAGGCAAACCTGGAACAAAAGGATTAAATCAGGGAATAATAATAGTAATAATTTTATTATTTATACCCCACCTGTCTGGCCTGCTTGCCCCAGCCATTCTGGGCGGCTTCCAACACATATAAAAACATAGTAAAACATCAAGCACTAAAAACTTCCTAATGCAGGACTGCCTGCAGATTTCTTCTGAAAGTTGTACAGCTACTTATCTCCTTGACATCTGAAGGCATTCCACAGGGCGGGCGGGTGCCACTGTCGAGAAGGCCCTCTGCCTGGTTCCCTGTAACTTCACTTCTCACAGTGAGGAAAATGCCAGAAGGCCCTCAGAACTGGACCTCAGTGTCCAGGTTGAATAATGGGGGTGGAGACACTCCTTCATGTATACTGGGCCAAGGCCATTGATCTGATTCACACATAATGCTAAACCGTGGATTATGAAGTGATGTTTTCTTAAAGCACGGCTTAACGTTATATTCAAACTCTACCCAGCAATTTAACTGTGGTTGCTAACAAGCCACAATTTAGTGCTACAGTTTGTTGTTGGCTTACAAATCTTGGTTTGCTTTAAATTGGGCTGAGCACTGCATGAGAACTCTTCTCCCCTTCTTAACCATGACACCAGATTCTCACCAGTTTACAAACGCAGGAGGCCAACAGCAGCTGAGGGGAAACCATGGTTTGTCTGATCAACTATGGGACAACTTATGGCTTCGCCAAACTAGGGCTTAAACAAACCAAACCAGGGCTTGAATCTTTGGCGGGGGGCACCATTTTCTGTCACTAGGCAGGGGCTAGATTCAATGTGTGCTGAATTTTGGCTGCAAAGGAAGAATCGAGAGCATGCTGCTGGTTCTTCCTTTGAAGCTACAACTTGAAACTTTCCACAAGCAACATCACACAACATCAGATACAGGAAAGATGGGGGTGGCTTGCCCCAAATGGATGACTGGTCTAGTCAAGCCTGTAGGCCAGAGCTCCCCGACCAGGAGGAGCAAAGCAGTTGTGAGCTCCTATCTGGGAGCCCAAACGCATTTACAGGGTCTTGTTGAGCCATAGGGCAACATTCTTTGTTATGCACTTGTGATGCTCCTGATGGCATTGGGCCAGTTATGCGTTCAATACTCTCTGCACCTGCAAAGGCTTTGAGGCAGATTTACTGCTTCATTTCCACCCAGCGCATGTCCTGTAGTTTCCTGTTGAAATCCTGTAACTTTTTACACCACAAATGTTCTGAGGATTTTGTTGTTGTTGCACTATAGCTCAAGAGCCCCCCAGCCCAGCAAGACAGCAATAATGCAGGAGCATTGGGGAAAGACTGCAGAATGGTAAGTGGATGGCCCAGTATAAACGCACCACTCAAACACTGTCACTGCGTGGTGTGACACGTGGCAGAATAAAGCGGCAAAACAAAACAGAAACCCAGTCTGGAGGAGCCCATAATTTGTCTCACCGTGTCACGCAAAGCAGCTCAGAGAGTCATAGAAGACAAACAACTTACTTGGCCTGATTGCTTAGAAGAGTGACATTCACGTTCCCCAGCACGAGATTTAAGTACAAACTGCAAGGAAAAGGGCAAAACACATCAGGCCATCACAGGGGTAACTCTTTTTTCATTTGTTGGTTGTCGTTTCAGCCCCAGATCACCGATTTCAGCTGCATTCATAGCAAGGCATGAGCTGAATGAAAGACTCCACCGGAATCTTATCGCCAGGTGTTCAGATGACAGCTTCCTCTGCTTTTGCCACAATGTGCAGAGGTCACAAATCCCTCTTCGTGCGACCTTCTCAAACTGTAGTCAGCACAAGCTCAGCAGCAATCCTATACACTTACCTGGATGTAAGCCCCACTGAACTCAATGGGGCTTACTTCCAAGTAGACGTTTATAAATGTCACTGTCCATCGGTTAGCCTAACAGACTTAACTTTGCAATCCTGATTCAAAATTCTGTCACTTCTGGGGGTCCTTTGTGTAAATAACAGGTAAGCAGCTCTTGACCTCAATTAAGTCTGTCTTACTGCTGCTTCTGCTGGGGCTGATGTGCTGGCCTTATGATTTCATTACCGTTGAATTTTGTTTTATCTTTCTTAGAGGTGGCTAACCTGCAGCCATTCAGATGTGGCCGGATTACAATTCATGTTGCACAGGTATCATGTTACGCAGTGGCATTCGTTTTGCATGCTGTGAGTGGCCCTGTGGCCCTTTTGGCAAAAGGCAGTATATAAATTTAATAACTAAAACAGACAAATCTCTGCAGTCCTGGCCCAGATTTAAATTTCTCGTCTGCTCAGGGCGGGGGGAATAAAAGGCTCCCCCTCCTCTCTGTCACTGGACCTTTCTCCTCCTCTGCTAATAATAGATTCCCAGGATTGTTCTCCAGAGGTATCACCTCACCAAGATTAACGCTGGAAACTATGTGTGTGAGTGTGACACGCGGCCTGCATTCAGCTTCTGAGCCAGGCATTCCCAGGCAAACGTTTCACTCTGTGCCAAGAGGCTGGCAGGTCAGCCCCTGAGAGTGTGCAGAGTGGATTCCAACAAGAGGAGTCACATGCTTCCATCTCTTTAAGAAAAGCATGTCTCTTCGTGTCCTTAAGAGATCAGGCTTCACACAAGGGGGCATGTTGGTTTTACGGAAGCACCTACCCGTTCTTCTTTGGCAAATAGGCTTCCATGTCGAAGAAAACATTTTGCCGCTCTTTGATTTGGCTACCGATTTGTTGTATGAGCTCCGCTTCTTCCAGGCTGCAGTCACGCTTGCATCTGCAAAGTTGCAGGGGCAGAGAAGATGAACACAAATGCAGATAGTTGAAAACAGATGACCCAGGAGCCAGATAGCTGAAAGACTGGCCCCTCCCCCTCAGGGGGCTCGGGGGAGAGGAACACTGTGGATGGCATTCTCTGTGTCAGCCCCTAAGTTGTGGAGCGCCCTCCACACAGCAGTGCATTACGCCCAGCACCCCAAGGAACCCTCACTAGGCGGGTTTCATAGGACTCTGAAGATGCTCCCCTTTACCCTGGCCATTCAAAGTCTTGGTGCTGACCTTTAAAGCCCTAAACGGCCTCGGTCCAGTATACCTGAAGGAGCGTCTCCACCCCCATCATTCTGCCCGGACACTGAGGTCCAGCGCCGAGGGCCTTCTGGCGGTTCCCTCGCTGAAAGAAGCCAAGTTACAGGGAACCAGGCAGAGGGCCTTCTCGGTAGTGGCGCCCACCCTGTGGAACGCCCTCCCACCAGATGTCAAAGAGAACAACAACTACCAGACTTTTAGAAGACATCTGAAGGCAGCCCTGTTCAGGGAAGCTTTTAATGTTTGATGCATTACTGTATTTTAATATTTTTTGGAAGCCGTCCAGAGTGGCTGGAGAAGCCCAGCCAGATGGGCGGGGTATAAATAATAAATTATCATATTATTATTATTATTATTATTATTATTATTATTATTATTATTACTATGAAGGAGATGCTGGCTTTCACTCACACATACACAGCCAAGAGAAAAAAGCCCAGGTTGGTTGTGGGACCTACATTGTCAGAAACGGATTTCATCACCCCTTCCCCTTCTATAAAAAAATTGTTGTTGTTGTTGTTAATTTTTAATGCATTTATATTCCCCCTTTCCTCCAAGGAGCTCAAGGCAGTGTACACAACTCTCCCCCACCTCAATCGAGCCCCACAACAACCCTGTGAGGTAGGTTAGGTTGAGGGTTGGTGACTGGCCCAAGGTTACTCTGGCGGCTTCGTGTCCAAGCGGGAACTGGAATTCGGGTCTCCCAGGCCCTAATCCGGCACTCTAACCCAGCCTTCCTCAACCTTGGGTTCCCTGGGTGTTGTGGGACTACAGCTCCCATCGTCCCTGAGCACTAGGCCCTGCTAGCTAGAGAGATGGTGGGAGTTGTAGTTCGACAACATCTGGGGATGCAACATTGAAAAAGTGTGCTCTAAACATTACACTACACTGGCCCTGGACATCTGGGATGAATATTTTAGGGCCCAATCCTAGTTTTGAGATTGTACAGTGGTACCTCGGGTTAAGAACTTAATTCATTCTGGAGGTCCGTTCTTAACCTGAAACTGTTCTTAACCTGAAGCACCACTTTAGCTAATGGGGCCTCCCGCTGCTGCTGTGCCGCAGTCGCACAATTTCTGTTCTCATCCTGAAGCAAAGTTCTTAACCTGATTTTCGGGTTAGCGGAGTCTGTAACCTGAAGCGTCTGTAACCTGAGGTCCCACTGTAATTGATTTTAAACTGTATTTCATGTTGTATTAAAAATGGTTGCAACTTGGCCTGGGACCTGGGGGGGGCAGCTAATAAAGCAAAACAGCAGCAGCAGTTGCCTGACATCACAGTAACATTGGCCAAGGGGCAGGTGGATTCTTGCGTCCACCTGGCAAGGCGACTGTGCTTTGGCGACAGAATAATCTTACGCCCTTCCAGCAACCTCATCCCACTTCGGTTAGAGGGGAGAGCAGGCAGGTCAGGCAGCTCCCAGGCCAAGCAGAGAATCGTACAGGTGACCAAGTGCTGGGCTTTGCCATTACCTTTGGAAGCTGTTCTGCAAGTCTTTCAGCCCCCGCTTCTGCTTCTGTATGGAGCTGCTGCAGGCGGCCTGCAAGTTGTTCAGTTCCTCTAGCTTCTGTTTGTAGACTTTGTGAGTTTCCTGCAACAGATAAGCAAAAAGGATGCATTAAGTGGCAGGAAATTAAACATGGGACAATACGCAAACAGAACACCCACGTGCAGCTGAAAGTGCAGGTTATGTAGTTTCTTCCACAGGAAGGGGAAAGTTCCACATTAAATCGCCTGGAAAGGCCTCGGAAGGTGCCATGCGCTAAGACCACTGAGTGTACTGTCCCTACACTGACATTATTGGCTCCAAGGCCTGTGACTTTCTGCTTGCAAAGCAGTGCTTTACCTGTGAATGATGACCCTCCCAGGCATGCAACACAGCACAGAGCTAACTATAGCGCTGACCACATGCATATAGTGGTACCTTGCAAGACGAATGCCTCGCAAGACAAAAAACTCGGTAGACGAAAGGATTTTTTGTTTTTTGAGCTGCTTCGCAAGATGATTTTCCCTATGGGCTTGCTTCGCAAGACGGAAACGTCTTGCAAGTTTGTTTCCTTTTTCTTAACACCGTTAATACAGTTGACTTCGAGGAGCAACTCATAGAACGCGGTGTGGTAGCCTTTTTTGAGGTTTTAAAAGACTTTGGTGATTTTTGAAGCTTTTCCAAAACTTTCCCAACACCGTGCTTCGCAAGACGAAAAAAATCGCAAGGCGACAAAACTCGCGGAACGAATTAATTTCGTCTTGCGAGGCACCACTGTATTCCGGTGGGTAACATCGCTTAATAAATTTAGAAACAGAGCCAGCCACAAAGAACCCTAAAGCAGCTTAATGGCGGAGGGGAGGGGCACTGTAGAGTTCATTTAAAGTCTTTACATCCTGCCCTCTCCCTCTTCTGCGCCCAAAAAGCTGTCCCAGGACAACTCACAAACAATGCAGCAGCACAATCAAATCCAAAAGCAGCAGATTAAAAAGCAGCAGCCGTGGCAGGACAAAAGCACAAAGTTGAAGATTAAAATTTCGCATTTAAAGCATCGGGGAAAATAAGGTCAAAATGTCATCCAGGTCAGCCAACCTGGGGAAAGCCACACACAAAGAGGAATTCTGTGTCTATTTTTGTGCATCTGGAAAGCTCCCCAGAGGAGCTCATAGGAGGAGGCAGAACTCGCCTACGGAGGGGTGGGATCTGGGCTGCCTCACCTGACAGCTGCTGCCCAGGCAGCCGCTCCATTGGAAAGCCTGGGCCCATGTCAGGTCTGTGATGGGAGGGCAGCGTCTGAATGACAGCTATCATTATTATTAATTACCCACCCTACAGCCTTAGATCCCAGATAAAATGCAATGTCAAAAGCAGGTTAAAACAACCCGCAATCACAAAAATAAGGTGGGTACTGGAAATATACAGATCAGGTGACAAAAGCCACAGTAAAGAGGTGTGTCTTCATTCCTCACTAAACGCTCTATAATGAAGATGTGAGGTGCACCTCTGTGGGGGGGGGGGCACAGCTTAGGGGCCACCACAGAAAAGGCCCTCTCCTGACCGCCCCCGATTCAGAGAGAGAGGTGGAGCAACCGAGAGGGTCCCCTGCCATCGATCTGAACACCTGAGTGGGACTGAAAGAGGGTGGCCTTTCAGATATCGGGGGATGTTGTGAACTGCCCTGTGATCTTCAGATGGAGGATGCCATACAAATTTAATTAAAAATAATTCAGCATCATCAGCTGCGTCCATGCACCAACTACCCCCACAGACACTGCCCTTCGTAATTGTTTGTAGCTACAGCTGTAGTTTGATGGCAACGGCCAACACAAAGGCCAGGGCAAGCCTTGCGCCCGTTCCTCCATCAAAGTGGATTTTGAGCGGCTACTGTAGATGAATATGGATTCTGGAAGACGGCCACGCTTTTCCGAAACGCCAAACAGGACACAAATGTCCTCCTCACCCGCCACCCCTCAAAAATCCCCAGAAAGCCCCCGTGGATCCACTCTAAGCCGCTTTCCCCCATTCCTCGGCCAGCACCTCTGACCCCATTCCAACTTAGCCCTAATCCCACACGGCACCCACCATCTGTTACTTTGGAGCAGCTGGTGAAGCAGCCCCTCCAGGACAACTTCGCTCCCAGAGAGGCCATGACCACATGAATAAATGAATAAATAGCTAAATGAATAGGAAGACGTGTCCAATGACTTTAGGAGACTTTTTTTAAAAAAGCCCCCTATTCAATGCTCCTTGAAAGAGTTTCTCCACGTGAAGGAGGGATGGGGAACATGTGGCTGCCCAGATGTTCTTGGATTCCCAACTCCCATCAGCCTCAGTCAGGGGGAGCTGGAGTCCAGCAATATCCAGAGGGCCTCAGGCGCCCCATCTCTGCTTCAAAGGTACCTTAGATCTTTGGGATGTGGGTGTGCAAGCAAAAGGAACTGTGCCATCCCGTTACACCAGCATCCCCAATACACCTCATGCAAGGAGGCAGTGTGGCAGTTGGAGGGCTGGACCAGGATGTGGGAGGCCAGGAACTGAATCCCCACTTGGCCGTGAATGGGCTTTCAAGATTGCAGTGTATTGCCAGTCCAACATTGTGGTTTGGCAATATACCACAATGTTGAAACAAGTTGCATTGGCCCCAGCCTGTAAGGTGCCAGGTGAAGCTTTCACCCCTGTGCCTCACAGGCCAAGGCCAATGCAGTTGGCCCTGGCCCGCTGCTCAGCTGGGGGTTAGGAAGGCTCCTGCCCCCACCCAGCTAAGCGAGCCCACAACTCCCCAAGGTGGAGGGTACACTGCAATGGAGCCTGACAGGCTCCGTCTGCCTTCTTTGGCATGTAGTCTGAAAAGAGCTGGAGTCCCAAGCTTGGGAAACACTGAGCTAGTTGGAGAGGAATGTAGAAAGCCGCCTTGTTATACAGAGTCAGATCATTTGCTCATCTAGCTCAGTGCTGCCTACACAGACTGGCAGCAGCTCCCCAGAATTTCACACTGGGGACATTTCCAGTCCTACCTGGAGAACTGAACCTGGAGCCTTCCGAATGAAAGACAATCGAAAACTCTGCAGATCTCCCTCTTATCACTCCCTGGGAAAGGGGTGGTCAGGGTTGTTAAGCACTTCCCACACAGACAGGACCCCAATGAAGGGCCTAGTCAAGAGGCAAAGCACCTGCTGTGGGTGCAGAAGGACTCAAGTTCAATCGCCAGAACCTCCTGGTGGGCTTGGGAATATCCTGCCTAAAAGTGTGCAGTGCCACCGCTGCCAGTCAGTGCACACAACACTGGGCTAAATGGGCAAATGTTGAGCCTGACTCTCATTTTCTCAAAACGGGCCCTACCTCTGAGCAGAATCCCACTAAAAACAACCAGAGGGGCGTAATAAAGAACAGCATGCCACCCCCTTTCCCAGTACCCATTCAGTTCAACAGAACAGGAAATGAAATTAGGAAGGCACAAGCCAGTTACTTAATAAAAGGCCTATTAAACATTAACTAAAACCCTTTCTCCTTTTACTTTTGCAGACAGCACTTTTGATGCTTGCAGTTGCAATAAAACCAACTTGCTGATAAAAAAAGGGGGGGTGAAAGACCATTTCAAGTAAGCTGCACCCAGATCCAGTTCAGCTGCTTAACCAAGACTGAACTCCTTCACCACACAAAGTGGATCAGTTGAACAGATCAAATCCACACCAGCACCCCTTGAAATGAAACAAAATGAAGGTTTGATTGCAAAGTTTTATTTACATGTTATTGAAAGGTCAAGCACTCAAGAGCGACTGTTCTCATTGAGGTGGATAAATGACTGGGGCCGACGCTGGGGAAGGCGTCATCTTCCAAAGGGCAGGCTCATTCCAAGGGTTTAGCTGCAAGGCAACGTGGAATTTCCTGCAGACGCTGTAACTCTGCATACCAAAGATGGGCGCCCTTGCTTACGCAGCAGATCTGGAGGCACAGAAGAAGGCACTGCCAGGACCAGGGCTTAGGGGGGGGCCTTGCCAATATTGGGGGCCCCTGCCCACCATCCTAAAACTCCAGCAGTGCTAGGCTGGGCTCTGGCACAAGGAGGGGCATTTCAAAATGGTGGGTGGTGCACACAGCCGGGCACACGCTGTGGGGGGACTCATCACCTGGCATGCACTTAGGGTGCCTGCAGTTGGCTGCCGGTGCCAGCCCTGCTCCCGGGTAAAGCTGAGCGAGTGACAAGAGAAGACCAGCATTTGTGGCATGTATTGCGTTGAGAGTTATACTCGGGGGTCGACAAAGCTTACTGGGCATGGGCCGGATCACTCCCACGGAGATTCTCCGTGGGCCGGGCCAGCACAGCGCGATGCCGGAAATTGTGTCTGTGCATGTCCGCAGCACTAGAAATCGCGCCTGCGCACGTCCAGACACCAAAAATCATTCCTGCACAGAAGCGATTTTCAGCGTCTGGGCATGTGCTAGATGCGATTTCCGGCACCGCAGATATGCGCAGACGTGATTTCTGGAGCCGCTAAACCAGCTCAGCATGGCGCAGGGACTCGCCGAGCAGGCGGCTCGGTTTGCGGGTGGCTCATGAGCCAGTTAAGCAACCCTCCTCAGCCGCTTCTGGCCCATGGGCATTAGGTTGCCAACCTCTGGTTATACTCCTGTCTGCTCAGGGTCAACTTCTGAGTACATCGAAAGAGTACCTCGAGTTAAGAACTTTACCTCAGGATGAGAACAGAAATCTCACGGCAGCGGCAGTGGGAGGCCCCATTAGCTAAAGTGGTACCTCAGGTTTAGAACAGTTTCAGGTTAAGAACGGACCTCTGGAACGAATTAAGTTCTTAACCCGAGGTACCACTGTACTGGCCCCGTGTACAAGGCTATCACTGCACTCTTAGTATGCACAAGTCTGGTCTGTTGCCCTGCCTGAAAAGTTAATTTGTCACAGCCAGAGGCAAATCAAACACTTTGTCTTTTTATGCAGTATGGCTACCACTTATTTCCCTTATGTGCCACAAAGACCAAATGAAAAGGCCAGCACAAACACATGGAAACTTGTGGAGAGATCTACTGGAATAAGGACTCAAATTGTCGCTGTTTTTCACAGGTCTATGCAGATACCAGGCGATCTATTGCAACTCTCTTGACAGAAGGAACTATCAGCTGCTTTTGTCTTGGTTTGCAGTTTATGTTTATTTGTTGTTACATAGGTTTGTTACAAGCTGTGATAATAAAATAAAAACAAAAATAGGGAAAGTCTTCCCCAGCATGGAAATTCTAGAAGATTTCCCAAATGGGATATTTCTTTTATGCCACACCCTCCCATGGAAGCCATTTTGTGACTGGCGCCCACAGCACTCTCCCAAAATTTGAGATGTGCCCACTGGTTGAAAAGGGTTTGTGACCCCCCAACATATGTTCTTAAATACCCAGAGAAAGACTCTATACAGCAGCTCAAAATTCTCTTCTAAGTGCTGCTTTACTTATTTATATTCACGAATAATAATAATAATAATAATAAAAAGAAACATTTTTTGGAAGCCAGGACATTAGCAGGCCAAAGTATGTTGCAGAAGTACCACCCCTCCCTATATTAGTAATTTAAAATACTTCATTATCTATAGCAATAAAAATTGAACTATATGTAGCCATATGCATATTTTTTCCATTGAAAGAGTCCAGTGAACCAACCATGGCTTGATTTCTGCCAACAAACCGTTACGTGAAACCATGGTTAGGTGTTGGCTTACAAACCACAGCTTGCCTTAACTATGGTTTGGCATTGTGGAAGAACCCAACAGTCTTGCTTTGCCATGGTTTCATTGCCCACCCGCAATTTAGATGCTCGCCAACAACAGAGACACACAGCAAGAAAAGCCAGAAAAGAAACCAAGCCTTTGTTGGTTTCAACATAGCCACCAAGGTCATTCAAAGTGCAGTAGGAGGCAACTGGAAACACGTCCTGCTCAGTGGTGGCCCCCCTGTTTATGAAACACTGTCCTCCAGGAAGGCGTACATTGATATCCTTCAGACACCTAGCAAAACCCTTTTTATTTTCTCAGAGTCTTGATTGCAAATTTCAGTCCAATCATGACTAGTTTTATCCTGATATTTTGATCTGCTGCTTTGTATTTATTTAGTGCTTTTATTTATTTACTTTCCTGCATTTCAGTCCTTTCTTCCTGCACGGAACCCAGAGGATCCATGTGCTTCTCAGATGGTCCCCCATCCAGGAACTGACCAGAACGAGACCTGATTAGCTCCAGCAAGGCAGCAGATTCATGTGCCTTCTGACGGTATCTCTCCCTTTAGTCTGCTATATAAGCCACCCTGGTTAAGTTCTGTTTCAAGGGCAGGGTTAAAAATACATTCTACTTACAAGGTACAAGTAAAAATCCTGCGTCAGCATAACTCAAAGCCCACTATCACAAGGATGTTACAATTTGTATAAAACACAATGACATGGATTTGCTTTGATTTTTCAACAATTTATGTTGCTTCTACTTACCGCGGCGTAAGGGGCGCAGAGCTCAACAACAACACACCCGCAAAGAGGGGCACCCTGTGACTCACACACAAAATCACCTGAGTGGGTTTCACTTCACAAGCACAAAACCTTGGCAGGGAAAGCAGAGGCAGAAGAAACGTGATCAGTGGCCTCAAAAGAAAGTTCCCTGTCAGATGGAGGTGGGGCACGCGGCAGAAATTGATCCACAAGAGAAATAACTGGCAAAGGCAAAGGGCAACAGCAGCTGAGCAGCTTTGCCAGGAGCCTGCTAATGTTTAAGGTGCCTAACTGTGTGGCTCTGCTCTCCTGGGTCCCGGAGCTGTTTTGAAAAACAAGCATCTTCCGATGCAGGCAGAGGCAAAACAGCTCCAGTGCAGCTAAGAGTCATGGGATACATCATGTGCCCTGCTTGGAACCATAATGGGCATGAGTACATGTGCTGCGATTTTGCAGAAGGATGTAAAGCCATAGAATCCAACCAGTTCTTATCTGGGACACCCAAGATGCAGGGAGAGATGAATGAAAGGACTTCATAATGTGGTGCTTAGTGAAATGATGGAATTCACTTCCACAAAAGGCAGGGATGGCCACCAACTTAAAGGTAAAGGTAAAGGGACCCCTGACCATTAGGTCCAGTTGTGGCCGATTCTGGGGTTGCGGCTCTCATCTCGCTTTACTGGCCGAGGGAGCCGGCGTACAGCTTCCGGGTTATGTGGCCAGCAGGACTAAGCCACTTCTGGCGAACCAGAGCAGCGCACGGAAACACCGTTTACCTTCCCGCCAGAGCGGTACCTATTTATCTACTTGCACTTTGATGTGCTTTCGAACTGCTAGGTTGGCAGGAGCTGGGAACGAGCAACGGGAGCTCACCCCGTGGCAGGGATTCGAACCGCCGACCTTCTGATCGGCAAGTCCTAGGCTCTGTGGTTTAACCCACAGCGCCACCCACGTCCCTGGCCACCAACTTGGGTGGCTTTAAAAGCAGACTAGACACATTTATAGAGGATAGGCCTATCAACAGCTTCTTGCCGCAATAGCTATGTCCTAGCTACACCATCACAGGCAGTACAGCCTCTCAGCACCAACTGCTGGATCACAAGCGGGGGCAGAGCTGCTGTTCCACTCTGGTCCTCCTGGCTGGTTTCCCACAGGCCTTTGGTTGGCCACTGTGAGGTAAGGAAGCTGAGCTAGATGAGTCATTGGGCTGACCCAGCAGGCTCTTCTTGTGTTCCTAGTCCTTATGATTATGTGCTTCAAACCACACAAGCCAAGAATGGGGGCTTGTAGCCTTCTGGAGGTTGCTGGAACTCCATCACCCCTGGGCCCTGTCTATTGACTGTGCTGATTACAGCTGGTGGGAGATGAGAGGTCATGAGCCAACAGTGTGACGCGGCAGCTAAAAAAGCCAATGCAATTCTGGGCTGCATCAATAGGAGTATAGCATCTAGATCAAGGGAAGTAATAGTGCCACTGTATTCTGCTCTGGTCAGACCTCACCTGGAGTACTGTGTCCAGTTCTGGGCGCCACAGTTCAAGAAGGACACTGACAAACTGGAACGTGTCCAGAGGAGGGCAACCAAAATGGTCAAAGGCCTGGAAACGATGCCTTATGAGGAACGGCTAAGGGAGCTGGGCATGTTTAGCCTGGAGAAGAGGAGGTTAAGGGGTGATATGATAGCCATGTTCAAATATATAAAAGGATGTCACATAGAGGAGGGAGAAAGGTTGTTTTCTGCTGCTCCAGAGAAGCGGACACGGAGCAATGGATCCAAACTACAAGAAAGAAGATTCCACCTAAACATTAGGAAGAACTTCCCGACAGTGGAATTTGCTGCCAAGGAGTGTGGTGGAGTCTCCCTCTTTGGAGGTCTTTAAGCAGAGGCTTGACAACCATATGTCAGGAGTGCTCTGATGGTGTTTCCTGCTTGGCAGGGGGTTGGACTCGATGGCCCTTGTGGTCTCTTCCAACTCTATGATTCTATGATTCTATGAAAAGCATACGGAGGGCACCACCTTGGCCACCCCTGCCCTCAGTCCCTATGACAGCCTTGCAAACCTGGAGTATCACTAATGTTGGTTTGAAACTGCAGGTCAGGGGAAAGGGGAGCTGATAGTCCAGCAACTGAAGGTCTACAATTGGCTTACAATCAAACCAAAGTATTCAAAAACTGGACAGGGATGCCACAGCGGTGTTTGTCATGCCAACCACTACAGGTTTCCCAAACGTCTGTAATTTATTTATTTGCACTTAACACTAGGTATCTGATAGGCTGTTGGCTTTGACAAACAGAACGCCCTCTCAGGTTCCACCAACAGCTCCATTCTGGAGGGTCTTGGCCTACTCTTCCAACATCCTGCAAATGGTTATTTTGCAAAGGTTAATAAGTAAGGAAATCTGTTACTGGATCACCTCACCCTGTGCCAATCACATCTTCAGTGGGAGCTCAACTGGGCTGCCCTCAACATGTCAGTGAGGTCCTACAGGTTCCTCTCCCTTGCCTGTGGGACTCTCTGCAAGGTACAGCCCTCCTTCCCAGCCTCCTCAAATGCTCTTGCCCGACTGGAATCGTGATAAATCTATGACGTTGTTGTTGGCATCTGTCTGACTCGAGAGGCAATGAAGCGCACCTCCAGGGGTGAAGCCAAACAGCTGTGATAGCAGCACCAAAATGACTTCTCCGGGGCACAAGCCTGGGCAGGGGGCTGTCTAGACAACAAGGCCCCCTCCTCAGCCTCACGGATGTGGTCCAAAGAAAAGCAGGGTAATATGTTTGGCACCAGGAGTTGCTGGAAGGAGTGCCATCCCTCCACTCCAGATTTGTGTAGGGTTTACTCCTTCGCCTTGGCTTCTCCCAAAGGCATCCCACAAGGTAGCAGAGGTTGTAGATATAAAGGTAACATTTACATTCGTTGCTCCACTCGCGTTTGCCTCTGGCCCAAGAAGAAGGAATGTGAGTTTGGGGCTTGTTGCTATTGCAATAAGCAATATTCTCCAAACCTGGTAAAGAGGAATATTGAGCGAGGCAGAGCTGTTAGAAGGCAGGCTCCCCCGCCCCTCTTAGGGTATCCCTACCAAGTGAAGCAAAGCAGGCAAAAGCACTAAGCCTTTTCTGTGGTGGCACCTGCTCCCTTCCCAGGGGACCTGCCTGGCACCCACTCAGCTTCACTTTTGATGTCAGGTCTTTTTCTTCTCCCAGATGTTTACGTGGTTTTCAAGGCAGTTTCTCAGCACCTGCTGAATCAAACCACCAGCTGGGTTTTACTGTCTATCGTTTTCCAGCACGTCCTTGTGCAGTACAGTCATACCTCAGGTTACAGCCGCTTCAGGTTGCATTTTTTCGGGTTACACACCCACCAAAACCCAGAAGTACCAGAACGGGTTACGTCCAGGTTTCGGCGGTTGAACATGCACAGAAGCGCTAAATCGCAACCCATGCGTGCGCAGACGCGCTGCTGCGGGTTGCAAACGTACATCCCACAAGGATCACGTTCGCAACCTGAGCGTCCACTGAACAGGGTTCACTGCTATTATTCTTTCGCTGGCAGCTGCCTTGGGGAACAGTTTTGGATCATACTGTTTTGTGGGTTCTGTCACCAGATAGTTACCCGGCCCTGGAATATACCTGTTGGGAGTCGTTTGACCACTATTTCAGATCCCGGTTTAACCCAAACATAAGTTATGGCTTTTGCTTCTAATTTTTAAAGCCCTTTTGGTGTACAGTGATGGCACTGGCGAGACGCCCTAGAGGTCAGGAAGCAACTCAGTCATGGGTCCTGAAAGGGCTTTCTACACTAATAGAAAAGCTTTAGGTTAAGACATTTGTAGACCAATTGAATCTTTTCTATGCTATGAGATAGACTACAGAGAAAGAAAAGAGGGAGAGCAATTGTGGGCTGTTTCACCACCACCCACATAGGAGAGCAGGTGCATAATCTGCTGTTGGCACTGGCAACTGCAGCCTCGCAGCAAACCAGCCTCTCCTCCTGCCCCCATTGCCAAGCCCCTCCCTCTCTCACCGCCCAAAGCATTGGCTAGAACAACCTGCACAACTCTGGCACCCTCCAATTCCCACCAGTCCCAGCCAGCGTGGTCAGTGGCAAGGGAAGATGGGAGTCGAAGTCCAGTGACATCAGCCCCCCACCACTGACCTAAAGGAAGCCTTGCAGAAAGGACACAGGAGGAGGATATGGGACGGCTCCTCTTTCTCCCTCAGATACAAGCCAATTCCTTGTCCTTAGGAGGGTGGACCTGCCCCATCTCCACCTCCTTGGAGAGACAGGCGGACGCAGGGAAAGAGGCTCTGTCCCTTCTTGAAACTAAGCATAAATACAGACCTCTGAAATAAAGAATCTTTCCCCCATTTACTCTTCAGTCTCTGCTCCCTGCACTTGAATTTTAGACTGCAAAAACCTTGGAGCAGCCCCTTCTTCGTATTTTATTTATCCACCCAACAAATATTATATACCTTACTCGATTCAAGTCCTCTAAGCGATTTGCAAAGAAAAAAAGAGAAAACATTCATTTAAAGAGAGAGAAAGAGGTGCAAGGAAGTTAAAGCGATTAAAAATAATAATAACGTAAAACTGAATCTGCAGCTTTAAAGCAATTGTGTAGAATAAAATTAGATGGCGAAGCATCACATACCACTGACAGTTCCAGAAACTGTCGCCATGAATAATGGCTGTTTAAATCTGTCTCTGTTGCTGCTCAAGAGCATAACCGCTGTGACCCCTCTAGTCTACCTCCTGCCCAATGCAGGCAATGAAGGAGCTAAAGTGTCTCCAACTGGGGCCTGGCCAGCCTCTGCCTGAAGACCCTTCAGCCCCAGGGAGCCCCACCCTCCTTTAAGGAACAATGCCTCCTTGATCAGGGGCCAGCAAACTTTTTCAGCAGGGGGCAGGTCCACTGTCCCTCCGACCTTGTGGGGGGCTGGACTAAATTTTAAGGGGGGAAATGAACGAATTCCTATGCCCCACAAATAACCCAGAGATGCGTTTTAAATAAAAGCACACATTCTACTCATGTAAAAACACACTGATTCCCAGACCGTCCATGGGCCGGATTTAGAAGGCGAATGGGCCAGATCCAGCCCCTGGGCCTTAGTTTGCCTACCCATGTCCTTGATGAACTGCTCTCACTCTCAAGATGTTTCTCACAATGTTCAAACAAAATGTTCCCTCTTGTAACTTCTGCCTATTAGATCCAATTCTGTCCTCTGGGGCAACAGAGAACGAGACTTTGCCTTCTTGTCTGTGGATCTGATAGCCCCTCCTCCGCCCTTCAGTCATCTCTTCTCTGGGCTACACACCTTTGGCTGGTTTTGCCTGCCCTCACAGGACATGGGTGGCGCTGTGGTCTAAACCACTGAGCCTAGGGTTGCCAATCAGAAGGTTGGCGGTTCAATTCCCCGCGACAGGGTGAGCTCCGGTTGCTCAGTCCCTGCTCCTGTCCACCTAGCAGTTCGAAAGCACGTCAAAGTGCAAGTAGATAAATAGGTACCGCTCTGGCGGAAAGGTAAACAGTGTTTCCGTGCGCTGCTCTAGTTCGCTAGAAGCAGCTTAGTCATGCTGGCCACACGACCTGGAAGCTGTCTGTGGACAAACGCTGGCTCTCTTGGCCAATAAAGCGAGATGAGCACCACCACCCCAGAGTCGGCCACGACTTAATGGTCAGGGGTCCCTTTACCTGCCCTCACAGCAGCTGCTTTACAGGTCAATGACCATCTTTGCTGCTCTCCTCTGAACCTGCTCCAGTTTGCCTGCCCCTAAATGGCAACAAGATCCCAAGTACACCTGAAGTTGCCTTCAGTTGCACCAACACTGACTGGCAGCAACTCTCCAGGGACTCGGGCAGGGGACATTCCCAAAAATGGGCTGAAATTGGGGCCTTCTGCATGCAGGGAAGATGGTCTATCCCTATGGCCCATTTTCCTAGGGGGGAAATTACTTCTTCCCCTGACTTGGAAGTGGTGGCTGTACCAATGATGTGTGAAATCTCCAGGGGGCGGGGAGGAATGGCAATGGAAAGGCTTCTTCCTCTCCCCCGTGCAAAAATGCCATTCTCTTTCTCTTGGAGCTCCCTAAGGGAAAAAAACAAAACAAAACAGAGCATCGCAGAAGAGCAAGGCGGTGCCGCCAGAAAGGAAGTATTGCAGTTTATGAAGGGAGCCCTGAGATGCATTAGCAGAGGTGGGCAGGCGGAGTTACCCCCTCCCTCCCATTCCTTTGCAAGGTCCCCGAAGGTGCTGGGGCGACCACCCTGGGATTCCCCGCAAAGCTACGACATTGGAAAGGATTCTGGGACGCCAAGGCCCCTTTCCGACCGCAGCTGCTCCAGGCCACCAGCACCAGCCCTGGACCCCTAACTTCTTGCTCCTCCGCCCCCGCCAGTTTGCTTTGCTTAAAGCGCGCAACCCGAAAGCACCGCTCGCTTTCCCGCAGCCACCAGCGACCCCTCCCCGCCGATCTGGCCCCGAGAACCCCGCCGGGAGGGGGGCTGGCATTGCAAAGGGCGCCCTTCCCAGGGGGGACCCCGGAACCCCGCGGGATCCCCCAGCAAGCGAAAGAAGCGCATCCCTCAAGCAGCAAGGAAATCCTACGAAAGACCTCTGCACCCAGACAGCGCAGAAGGAGCCTATTGGAACGACAGCACAGCAGGCGCGCCTGGGGGTCCTGTCGCCGAACCCGGTTCCCTTCCGCCGCCCGGCATTGGCTTGCCTTTGCGTTGCACCGGGGGACTGCGGCGCCCTCGCCCGGCCCCGATGGCGCCCGGTTACGCAGGGGCGGAGACGGCGCCCCTTCTGCCGCCGCACCGGAGGAGGGGCTCCCAACTCCTCGGCGAGGCTTCCCCGGGGATTCCGCCCCGTCTGGATTACGCAGCAGCGGAGATCGCCGCAAAAGAGCAGCGGGAGGAACAGCCCCCGCGAAGGGCCACCCCTTCCCCCAAAGAACGCGGCGACGGCGGGTTCGCCCGGAGCCCAAGCGCGCCCGCCTTACCTGGAGCTGCTGGAATTCCTCCTCCAGGGCTTGCCACTCCGCGCGGCACTTCTGCAGGGGCTGCGCCATGGCGCCCGGGCCCAGCGCGCACTCCTCCCGCTCTTGCTGCCGCTGCTGCTGCTGCCGCCCGGGCGAGCGCGCGACGAAGCCGAGCGAGATCCGCCCCCCCCCCGGGTCCCGGTCCCACGTGCGCGCCTGACGTCACCGGGGCCGGAATCCGCCTCCGGCTTCACCCCCGCGCGCTCTCTCCCGAGGAGCCTCGGCGCTGGGCAGGCGGCCCCCGCGCGAAGCCGGCAGCTACGGCGGCGCCTCGGGCGGAGACCCGACCGGGCAGAGGCGGCGGCCCCCCTCCCGGGCCATTTGCGCGCGCCGCAGACGGGAGCGCATCGATCCCCGCCGGTTGCGCGCGCGCCCTGCCTGCTCTGGCCATCGCCTCCTCGCCTCCCATTGGACGAAGCCAAGCCTGGCCTCTTCGCAGGCTCCGCCCCCCCAAATCTCGCCCTCCCCCGCCCAGCTGCGCTTTCAGTTAACCCGCTCTTGCCCGGCTGCGCCCGACTCAGAAATGCCTGAGGAGCGCAGCAGCCCCTGGCGGGCTGTGGCGGGATCGTGACGCCTCCTGGGGCAGCTTGCCTGCCTGCCTGCCTGCCGGTTTGGGCCACCCCCTCTCAGACCCCGCAGACAGCCGGCGAGGCCTTGGTGGTGGTGGCACCGCCTGGCGCTGCCCTTTTGTTGGTGACCCGCGACGGGGTGTTTGCGCAATGCCCTGCCTAGTGAGCTCCATCTGCCTCCCTGACTGCTGACTTTCAGGAGGAATTTTGAAACATTCCTGTTTACTCAGGCTTTTGGTGGCAGAAAGGAGGAAGCATCGTTCCTGGCAGACTTGAGGTCGCTGGTGGAGAATGTCTTGAACTGTTTTTAATGCCCTCTCTTTGCCATGTCTTCCACCCTGAATTCCCTCTGGAAGGGTGAAATGTAAATCATGTAAATTATATACACACACACATTTATTTATAAATGGCAGTGACGCCATGTTATTACAGTAATCCATAAGGTATTTTTTGTACATGACGTCAGTGGCAGGCCTTGAATGACTTCTGTGGTATGATGGATAATTATAAGAGAATATAATATTGATGAAAATTAACAAAAGAAAACGGAAATAAATAGTACGCTAGATAGACTAAATGGCAGGTGCATGATGGGGTGGCAGGAAGCCATTAGAAACGCAAGAATAACGTATTGTGATGTGATGTAACAAATATTACCATTTTCTTTCCTCTGGATAACCCTTTTGTTTGTTATTTCTTTTTAATCTCAATAGATCAATTAAAAATATTTATAAATGGCAGGGGAAGCAAAGCAACCTGCAAAATTAGCATGGCTGTATTTACTGTATATGGATTTATTATTATTATTTGTTAGATAATTTTTATCTTGCCATTCTAGTGAAAATAGGAAGCCACGGTAGAATGATCTTTATTATATATTAAGCAGCTTCTGTGTGCCTAGTCCTGTGTAGAGCATAAGAGGAAAGTTCCCTGCTTCCAGGACCTGAGGACCTGTGAAAATCTGGCAAAATAGCAAACGAGCTTTCAAGTTTTCCAGGACTCTTTTTTCAGACCAAAACTATAAAAACTTCTAATATTTACATAGCACTTTTTTAACTGTTCAAAGGGTTTCACATACACAATCTGTTGCATTGTTTACAGAGGTGTCAGTATAAAAATATTCATTTTGCAGATGGAGAAGTTTAGTCCACGTGGCAGAGCAGAGGCAAGATGCAAACTTGGATTTTCCTGATTTGCAACTCAGGGAAAGAACTGCATGTTTCAGCCCATGAGAACAAAACTCACAAGGCCAGAAGGAAATGTAATTTATTAAGACCAACCTAGAATGTTCATACAGAGTATAATGTGTGCTTTCAGGTTGCTGCACTGGTTAATTATGTGCATAATATACCATAATAAAACCGATCCAACATTGCTCATACAAAACAGATAAAAGCAGAGCATGCTCCATGAACCACCTGGACTTTCATCTGCAGCAGCAGCAAAAAAATCCCCTTCACCTTCCTGCCCACCCAAAAATCCCAGGCAAACAGGTTCGTTTGCACAGGATAGCAATGCAGATGCTGTTGGAATCCAACTCCCATCAGCATAGCCAACAGTCCGAGATGATGGGAGTTGGGCCAACAACATCTGGAAGGCACCAAGTTGGGGACGGCTGCTACAAGCCTCATCGCTGGGTCTCTTTTGGCAGCGGGGGCTAGCAAAATTATGGAGGTGCTGGCAGAAACACAGCGCTGCTGACAAACCTGCCTGAGAAAGTGGTCTGCACAGGTATTTTAAGAGGCATTCAAACACATTCAAAGGTTTTAATAAAAAGTAATCTTTATTAAATAGTTTTCCGGATGAAATACATTGTTTCCGAGAGATTTGCATGGGGAAATCTTTTCGATTCCTGAAGAATAAGGGGCAGTGGGGTGATGGAGGCCAGGGCCACATCCACACCATTTCATGTGCTATGAAGCTGCTTTAAACACTCATGGCTTCTTTCCCCAAAGAATCTGGGAGCTATAGTTTGAAAAGGGTGCAGAGAGTTGTTAGGAGACCCCCTGTTCCCCTCCAAGAGCTACAGTTCCCAGAGTTCCCTGGCAAAAAGGGAACTCTACCCCTACCCCTGACGCTAACCCTTAACCTTTAACTAGAGCTACAATTCCCAGAGTTCCCTGAAAATAAGGGAACCCTACCCCTACCCCTGACGCTAACTCTAACTCTAATGCTAA
Source organism: Podarcis raffonei (assembly GCF_027172205.1). Classification (NCBI taxonomy): domain Eukaryota; kingdom Metazoa; phylum Chordata; class Lepidosauria; order Squamata; family Lacertidae; genus Podarcis; species Podarcis raffonei. The sequence goes on from NC_070617.1 coordinate 38,032,118, forward strand.
CCCTTAACCCGAGCTACATTTCCCAGAGTTCCCTGACAAGAAGGGAACCCTAACCCTAACACTACCCCAACTCAACCCTACCCCTACCCCTACCCTACTCCTACCCCTAACCCTGCCCCTGCCCCTGCCCCTACCCCTAGCCTAAGCCTAACCTGCCTAACAACTCTCTGTCACATGCTGTGATCACACACACCAGGCCTTCCAAAGCTGAAGCTTACCGTATTATTCTTCCCACCAAATGGCTATTATTATTATTATTATTATTATTATTATTATTATTATTAGCCCATCTTCCGTAGATTTCAGGGATGGGGCTGATGGGAGTTGGAGTCCCAACAATCTCTGCTGGACACCAGGCTCCCCATCCCTGGCCTATAGGATAACCAGCATCATAACCCTAGTTAAGTATTTCCTACCATACCTTGTACTGGTCGTTGGGTCACAGCTTGTTCCAAGGCTCTGGGTTGCTCTTTTTGTCCCAGCCAGGCAGAGAAACGTGACAATTAGGCAGACAGCAAGGAGTACATCTTTGGAAGAAGAAGAAAAACATACAGCATAAAGCGTAACGCTCTGCCCAACTCTTGGCACATGGTTCCCCCCAAATGTAACAATCGTGGCCTCCTCAGTGCCACCAGAAGAGCACACTTCTTTTCTAATGTGGGATGTAAAAAAAGGCCTCCATGCCACAAGTATTTGTAAAAGCCCTTTAAAGCCAGTTAACACACAGCTACCTAAATGCAATGGCAGCTTCTCCCTGCCTTGCACCAGAGACAGCGGCAAGTTTGTGAGGCAGTGCTGGACAGAACTGGATGCTGGCAACCCAATCCTACACTTTCTCCATGACAGGTTCCTGATAGACTTTGTGCTTTCTGCTCAGACAGTTCATTGGCTTTACTCTCTTCCCAAATACCTTTTTAACTATGCTGTACCACTCATTGCAATGCCTTGGATACAACTCGGCTGAGGAATGGCAATGCTTATATGGTTGGTTTTCTTACTCTAAAGCTAAGAAGCTGACGCTCATATTTTACTGTGGTTTTATAATTTGTTTTATAACCATTATTATTATTATTATTATTATTATTATTATTATTATTATTCTACCTCTGGAGCACAGCAGGTCATATTTTATTCAGGTGGCGCTTTAAGATGCAACACTTAAAGAAGTGGCAAAAGCTCTGCTCCCAAGGAGCTTGGAAGGGTGCTTATCAGCCTGGCCCAGCCAGGCCACCAGTCCCTGCCACTGGGTCCCCAGACGCTCTTCAGTGGCAGTGTCGCTTCTGAAAAGAAGCCAAGCTCACTCCCATCCTCTCAGGCCACGGATCCCTGTGATTAATTCTGAGTTGCGTAAAGTAGTGGGCAGCTGCCATGGATGGGAGTCCAGCTGAGGTCCCATTCAAAAGCGCTGCCTCACATCCATCAGTCAAGGACACCCAGGAGCCACTGGGAGGCGGGGAGCACGTGACGTGGTTGTGCGGGGATGGCAGTTGTCAGCACCATGCCAAGGGCTGATCCTGCCCTGAGGGGTGGCACTTACCTGACATCAGGGTTGCAAAGAGCAAGTCGCATGGTGCACAGGCCGGTCCCTCCGATTCCAATAAAGACGAACAGAGGAATCAACTGTGATAAACAGAACGTTTTGAGATTAAAAGCCGAAGTTGAAAACCGGAATAAGTCGCCTATGACAGAGGTCAACTGTGAATGACACCAGATTCAGGTGGAAGGCCATGTTGATCTGTCATAGTCATAATAAATAACAAGATGAAAATATCTTTTTTAATAATTCCAGTGGCACCTTAAAGATGAACTCAATATAAGTTTTCAAGGTATGAGGTTTTGTGTGTAATACACACTTCGCCAGATACTTCAGCCTTATAACTGTTGAGGACTGTTATGGCCAGTTGGTTCCACAGGGAATGGCAAGGGATTCTTAAAGGGATAGATAACCAAAAATAGCTTCTAATTGCATTCTATACAAGATCTTAAAGTAGCTGTCTTATTGCAGAAGAATTTTAGAAATACACTTGAAAGAGAAGTTGCTGAATTACAACTCATTACCAAACTAAAAACTATGGAGAGACCTGGTCTGAATGGAGATATTGGATTCATGTCCCATTATACATACTAAAGCTAAATTACTGGAATTATTAAAAAAGATCTTTTCATCTTTCATCTTGTTATATATTGCAAATGACACCTGCACACAAACAAGCAACTTCCTTGGGCAGACAACATCTGCTCCCAGGTTGCTGACTAAGGCTTTTTAAGTCTCCCACTGCAATTTTTATTTATGAGAGAATTTCTAACCTGCCTTTCTTCCAAGGATTCCAGGGGAGCTTACATTATAATAAAACGCAAGAATTACAATTGCCAGCAAGGGCTTCCCAGCCTCTCTTACAGTTTAAACAGCAGATTTTGCAACATCAGTTGGGATATCCCTACCCCCCAACAACAGTGTGGGGATAGTGTAGCCTTATGAGGCTTTGCCCTTGGGTGGGAAAAATATTGCGCCCGGGAAAGGGAGTGGGAGTCAACAGACACTCAAGGAATAGTTTTGGAGAAAAAGCTTTATTTCTACCATCTATGAACTGGTAGAAGGAGCAAGTGTGATAGTTCACAAACAAGCACGAGTATTTGCACAGAGTATATATTCCCCTTCCAGTCCCCTCCCCTTTCTCCTCCCTCAGGAGTCCTGCCTCATGAGTTCCCCTGAGCATGAACAGAAAACTCCTGTCTTGGGACTATTGTGGACTCTTGGCACCCTTCCCAGGAAAGGGGAATGAGAGCGGTTCAGCATGTCCAAGATGTTGCAACTAGAGTGAGATAAAAGTCATTTCTCAGGCTTGCTTTGAACAGAGCCTGTTGATTAGCTTTTTGAAGCCTTCTTGTACTGATAAATGAATAACATTTTTCCTATGCATCTTGTGAGAAAAGCAGAGAAGAGCAGAGAAAAGCTGTTTTGGATTTTTAGAAGAGAGAAAGGGGATTTTGGACAGTTTTGAGGCCTGGTTGGGGGGGGGTGACTTCGGGCCTAGGTGGGGTCACCTGTCCTCACCTCCTTCAATAGGAAGTTCTTTAAAACATAATTTTGGTTCTATGTGGATTTATTTTTTTATTTCACAAGATTTAGATACTGCTTGATTGTAATAAAACCTCAAAGTGGTTTACAAAAAGCATAAGACTAAGTAGAAAGCTATGAAATCAACTGTTTAAAACATTCAAAACATAATTAAACTCAATCCCAAACTAAAATCCAGATTAAAGCACATGTCAACACTCTACACGTCCAGACAGGCTTGCCTAACCCAAACAAAACTGTTTTCAGCAGGCACCAAAAAGAGTACAGTGAAGGCATCTCTGGTGTCAATAGGCAGGGAGTTCTGAAGTGTGGATGCTGTCACACACAAAAACTGATTTCTTACAGATGCAGAGCGAGTATTCCAAGACAGAAGGATGCCAACCACAACCGTGCAAGTTCTGCAGACTGAAGCAGTCAAGTGGGCATAGATCTTGCAAGTAAACTGGTCCCAAGCTGTTGAAGGCTTTATGTACTAATACTAACACACTGAACTTGGCCTGGTAGCAAATTGGCAAGCAGTGGAGGTCTGTGAGCAGTAATATGCTGATGGGGGTCTCACTCCTGCCAGCAATTGTTCCACAGCATTATGCACTAACTGCAACATCCAGATCAAGAAATGCCCTATAAGGAGTGCATTGCAGCAAGTCTGGAAGTAACCAGTGCACGGACTCCTGTGGCCAAGATTTTCCAGTCCAGGAATGGTCGTAGCTGATAGAAAGGCACTTCTAGCCACTGAGGCTGCCTGGACCTCCAGGGACAAAGCACCCGCAGACTGTGTACCTGCACCTTCAGGGGAGTGCAACCCCACACAAGAGAGGCAACTGAGCAGTTTCTTGGACACAGGAGCCACTCATCTACTGGGCCTCCATCTTGTCAGGATTCAAGCTCAGCTTGTCTTTCCTCTCCTGAGTCAGATGGGAAAATAGAGCTGAGTGTCACCAGCATACTCATCAGACCTTACCCCAAAACTCCTAATGGCTACTCCCAGCAGCTTCATATAGATATTCAATAGCATTGGGAATAAGGGAGTGCCCTGTGGCACCCCATAACGTCACCTCCAGGGGACTGAAAAGCATTCTCCCAATGCTGCTCTCTGGACTCGGTCTCAGAGGTAGGACCAGAACCATGGTAACACAGCACCTCCAAGTCCCACCTCAGGAGGATACCATGTCAATGCTATCAAAAGCTTAAGAGATTTTAAGAAGGACTGGGAACCATTTATGTACATCAGATGACAAGGAAATAAGCAGCTATCCTATTTTTAAAAGACATCTGAAGCAGCCCTGTTTAGGGAAGTTTTTAATATTTAATGCTGTATTGTTTTTAACACTTGATTGGGAGCCGCCCAGAGTGGCTGGGGAAACTCAGCCAGATGGGCAGGGTATAAATAAATTATTATTATTATTATTATTATTATTATTATTATTATTATTATTATTATTTCTACAGAAAAAATGTAAAGAAGTGGACACACTTGCAGGGTTTGATTAAACACTTGCACCCAACAAAACAAACTAATAAAATAAATGTAGAAATAGAAATATGAGGTTAGAATGATAAGAAAAGAGTAATAATTATCATAAAGAATAAGAAATAACTAATAAGCAGGGTGAGATAAAGCACCAGAAAAGGTACAGTGGTGCCCCGCAAGACGAATGCCTCGTAAGACGAAAATCTCGCTAGACGAAAGGGTTTTCCGTTTTTTGAGTCGTTCCGCAAGACGAATTTCCCTATGGGCTTGCTTCGCAAGACGAAACGTCTTGCGAGTTCTTGCGAGTTTGTTTCCTTTTTCTTAAAGCCGCTAAGCCGTTAATAGCCGCTAAGCCGCTAAGCCGTTAATAGCCGCTAAGCCGCTAATAGCCGCTAATCCGCTAATAGCCGTGCTTCGCAAGAAGAAAAAACCGCAAGACGAAGAGACTCGTGGAACGGATTAATTTCGTCTTGCGAGGCACCACTGTAGTTGAGGGAAGTCATGGGGGGATTTGGGGATTTATACTGTATTCTATTTTTCCCCCTTTTGTGTGAAATATGATAAAATTGAAAAACTTAATAAAATCATTAAACAACAAACAAACTTAAGAGCACTTCGAAAAGGAAGCTGTGATTATTAAGACTAAGTCATGTCAGACAAACCTCATTTATTTTTTGATGGGGTAACCAGCTTGGTGGATCAGGGGAATGCTGGGGATATAGTGTATCTTGATCTCAGTAAGGCTTTTGATAAAGTCCCCCATTATATTCTTGCAGAGAAACTGATAAAATGTGGGTTGAACGAGGTAACTGTTAGGTGGATTTGTAGCATAATGGAGTCAACAATTTAGAAGGCAGGGCCAGTAAGGAAAGAAAACCCCTGCTGGTATAAATGGGAAATACCAGAGTTGCGCCTAGTATACAAATTCAAATATGTGTGAGTGTGGACTACTCTGGTCTAATCTGAGTGGGATTAACAGCTAAATAATGTTAAAATGTAGACAAGCCGGGGGGGGGGACACCTTACGTCTGCCCCCACCGCCTCTCCAACCCATTCTCCAAAATGTACCATCTGACTTGCTCTGATAATATACGGCTTGCTCTTCTGCTGTTAGTTTCAGCTTGATAAAACACAAGCAGCGCCCAATGTGGCAGGAGTCTGAGAATTCACACAACCCAAGATAATATTTGTTGTAATCCTAACACTACAACTAAAATCAGAAGAGGTATTATTATTTATGGCCTCCAGATGGCAGCACTGCACACAGTCTTTACAGGTTTGCTGAGCCTCCACCCAGTTGTCTGTCTACAGATTTTCACTCTGTAACCAAAAAAATCAAGGAGGAAAGCTTAGACCAATGCTGAGAGCACTTGTTTTACACGTAGAAGGTCCCAAATTGAGTCTCTGGAATCTCCAGCTGAAAGACGCAATTGCAGGGAAAGAATTTCTGTCTCTGCCTGAAACCCTGGAAAACCCCAGCCAGTCAGGCATTGCTTAAAGGTAAAGGTAAAGGGACCCCTGACCATTAGGTCCAGTCGTGACCGACTCTGGGGCTGCGGTGCTCATCTCGCTTTACTGGCCAAGGGAGCCGGCGTACAGCTTCTGGGTCATGTGGCCAGCATGACTAAGCCACTTCTGGCGAACCAGATCAGCGCACGGAAACGCCGTTTACCTTCCCGCCGGAGCAGTACCTATTTATCTACTTGCACTTTGACGTGCTTTCGAACTGCTAGGTTGGCAGGAGCTGGGACCGAGCAACGGGAGATCACCCCGTTGCGGGGATTCGAACCGCCGACCTTCTGATCAGCAAGTCCTAGGCTCTGTGGTTTAACCTACAGCGCCACCCGTGTCCCAAACCAGGCATTGCTTGGTTTGATACAATTTGTACCAAGTATAAAACAGCTTCCTGGGATCCTAACTGAGAGTGTGGCAGGCTTATTTATTTAAATATATCTATGCCAAATACAACATTTAAAGCATAAATTAAATACCAGAGATTAAAACATTGGAGATGCAAAGGTTTCTTGAGTAATTTGGTAAAAGAATAAAATGAGAATTCCTTGGATGCATATATCCAGGTTTGGAGCAAGTGTTCTTTGGAGAGAGAGCCCCAGCAGAGATTTAAAATCACAAAACTTGCAGCAAAGTAGAGTGTGGAAATATAGGCTGTTAGTTTATCATATTCCCTTCTAAGTTTCTTCCAAAATTTCCCACTTCCCCTCAACATAGAAGGAGACCACACGTTTGCTAAGTAAAAAATGGTTTACTTACAAAGTCCTCAAATATCATATTCATGTCCTTTTCCATACAGCAGCAATAAAAGACAACTTAATTTCAAAATTGGTTTCTAAATGTTTCTAAATTATTTGCATAGAAACAAGACGGCTTGCTAAAGCCATGTGGTCTGGGCTTGGAGCAACCAGCCCAGACATTCTTACTGGTTGGTTCACCTGGTGGAAAGAGAAAAAGAACAAAGTGTTTGGTAACCCTTCCTCCCAAGGTGAGGGTATGTCACCTAGCTAAGCCTGTCAGGACAGCTTGCTCTATGGTCTTAACCCCTTCAGCATTCATTAGATTTAAGCATGTTGGTTATATGAGGCTAGATACTGTGTATCCCAGAAAAGCTTCCTGGAATAAAACAGTTTTATTCAGTCACCTGGAAGTTTGCAGGTATGGGTCACTTTCAGCCCTTTCTAGTAGCATCTGATCAGGCAGGGTTCTCACCTTGCATGGAGTCACCTTTTTGCTCCAAGTATTTTTTTTGCCATCTCTGTTTGCAACTGCTCCATTAAACTGTTGGCTCTGCTGCTGCATTTCCCCATCAAACCACTGTTCCATTTTGTCAAATCACTGGCTCTGTTTTTCCATCATCAACTCCACCTGTTCCATAAGTATTGCTATTCCTCCCTCCATTTCACCTCAGACACACAACACTCAGAGGTCCTCCTGCAGGAAATGTGAATCCCACTTCTAACACCAGTGTTGCACACTAACCCAATCTCCTAGTGGTGAGATATTCCAGGGGTTCCAGGTGCTTACCAAGAGCCTGGTTTCCTGGGACTGAGAGTCAGCAGAGATTGTGGTGTCTTTAGGATAATATTGTGTGTGTGTGTGTGTGTGTGTGTAAAGGGACACAGGTGGCGCTGTGGTCTAAACCACTGAGCCTCTTGGGCTTACCAATCTCTTGGGCTTACCAATCAGAAGGTTGGTGGTTTGAATCCCCATGATGGGGTGAACTCCCGTTGCTCGGTCCCAACTCCTGCCAACCTAGCAGTTCGAAAGCATATCAAACTCTGGTTTCAGTGTTCCCGTTGCGCCAGAAGCAGCTTAGTCATGCTGGCCACATGACCTGAAAAACTGTCTGCGGACAAATGTTGGCTCCCTCAGCCAGTAAAGTGAGATGAGCACCGCAAACCCAAAGTTGTTCACGACTGGATTTAACTGTCAGGGGTCCTTTACCTTTGTATGTATGTATGTATGTATGTATGTATGTATGTATGTACACACAGACACACACACACACACAACCTGAGCCAAGAAGGAGGGGCTCACAGCATTAACACTCCAAAAGGTCTCACTTCTCTCTTAGTCACAGCCTTAAATACCAGCAGAAATCAAGCATGGGTCTGTGCCCAGCTTTGCAGACTGCTTTGTTGCTGCTGACATCACACACCACAACTCTAGCTCTTGTATTCCTAACTACCAGCCAGGGATGGGGAAGGGCCCACCCATTTGCCCCATGGCATCAAGCAACTTCTTTGGTTATGCCAACTCTAGCTCTTGTATTCCTAACTACCAGCCAACTCTAGCTCTTGTATTCCTAACTACCAGCCAGGGATGGGGAAGGGCCCACCCATTTGCCCCATGGCATCAAGCAACTTCTTTGGTTATGCCAATCATGGTCCTTATGCGGCTGGCTAATTGTTTTACAATTCCCTAGATAACGGCACTGGTTTGGTGAGCTTGGTCTCGTACCTTGGACTCAGAGGCATTATGCAGACTGATACCCCTCTCCCCCCAAAGCTGCAACAATATAAAATAAGCAGTTTATTATTTTGAGTGTGCATGTGTGTGTAAATGGATAATGTTACATTTATAAATTTTGTTAAATAAAATAAAATAATAAATGCTGACATGTTCTAACCTCTTTTTAGCTTGTTGCTGATATTGTTTCTAAAATGATTTAGATTGCTTGTTTTTAACTGTTTTTAATGATAGTTTTAATATTTATTGCAACGGGAGCTCACCCCGTCGTGGGGATTCGAACCACTGACCTTCTGATCGGCAAGTCCTAGGCTCTGTGGTTTAACTCACAGCGCCACCCACGCCCCTATACATAAATACATCATTTTATTTTTATGCTGCCTTCCAAAGTTAAAACCATGCTCAACTTGTCTTACAACATGGGGGGAAATACACAATTCAAAACACATAAACAATAAATAAAGCATCAAAAAGTACACAACCAACTTGAACAATTTCCACATCATCATAATAAAAATGCAAACAAAAAACCACAAACAAAACAGCAACACCCCCCAACACCACCACCTAAGCACCCTAAGAATTAAGCAGTATATAAATTTTATTCAGTTGTTTCTTGATGCTAAACATATATGTATTTCTGCAGAAAACAAACAAACCCCCAAACCCAGAAAAAAAGCCAAATTCCAGTGTGAGGAGGGGCAGTGGGCTACTGTGTCGACTCCTCCCCACACTTTAGCTGCATATGCGTCGCCCCCCAAAAGAGAGGCAGTTTCCTGTGAACAGATTCCGATGGATTTGACCAACTTCTATTCATCAGACAGTCCTCAGGAGGGCAGGGCACCCTCGGAGTCCGTCTCTGGGCTTGCTCTCTTGCAGAGGCTTGCCCGTGTTGCCATGGCTACCTCTGCCACATTGCAAGCTGATGTGACCAGCCTGCTCTCCAATGCCAACCCCACAACCACCCTCAGTTGCTTTTGGGCAGCGCTTCTGGTTTCCCAGGACGGTCCAGACCTAGAGCGGCGGATCTGAGGTCAGTCTTTAATTGCGTTAAATTATGGAAGGGGAAGAGAGAGGAAACTTAGTCTCCTATTTGAAGGGTCCCAGAAGACAACTCTGTGGGAGTGTTTCCTGCAGGACTTGGGGGGGGGGCAGTGTGAGCAGGGATAGGCAAATCTGTCCGTTTTGGTTTCTCTCGCTCGGTTTCTCATTGTACCAAACTTAAATTCATTTCCCTACACTTCCAAATCTGTTTCTGGATGCTTGTTCTTTTTTAAAAAAAATCCTCTAGAAAATTCATCAGCATCTTAGCGTGAATTTCCCATAATATGCACCATTCTTTCCCTTAATACAGTGCATTTTGTATGTTATTTCTATGGCTACATGCATTGTTATGCGCAAGTTGCCTCTGTGCATTTTTCTATGCATGATTTTTGCATTGCAGAATTCAGAGAATCGTGAATTTTCGACAATATCTGTGTTTCAGTTTGCATGTTGTGTGAAACTAAACAGAATCGAACTCCCCCAACCCCATGAGCAAGGAGCCCCCTTAGCTAGACAGATCTGGAGTTTGGCTGCTTTAAAGTGTATATGAGACAGCATTTGATTATGAGGCCTTGTTTGCTTAAAATTTAGGATCAGAATGAATTTTAGTATACGTAGGTTTTGATCTTGGCATTGCCCCAGATCATTGGCATTGCCTTTGGGAAGGGATTCAGTTACAAACTACATGTAAATCCAGCAGTGTGCATTTGTGGGAGGTGGAATAAATCTATATCTTGTTTTTATTATTGCTTGTAAGCCGCTCTGAGCCCGGCCTTGGCTGGGGAGGGCGGGGTATAAATAAAAAATTATTATTATTATTATATTGATGGAAGATAAGTCTATCAGTGCCTACTAACAACACTGGCTCTAAAATGGGATCAGGCACGTTCCCAGAGGACGATGGCTTGATGAGTGCCTATTTGCTATGACAATTATATATCTAGGGTTTGAGGCAGACTACCTCTGGTGGCCAGTTGCCACTAAATTGGCCTTCCACCTTCCTGTTTGTGGGCTGCCTGGTCTCTGAGGACGTAAGATGCTAGAAGGAACAGCGCCTCCTTGGACTCTGGAGCCAACCATAACCCAAGTGAATGGAAGCAGAACCAAAACACATTCAAAATGCTTTGGGCACACTACCTCAGCATCACGTGGCACAGTTAATTAAGTACATTACCAATCAGCTTTCGTTGACCTGATGCCTTCCCATCAGTCTCAGCCAGGACAGCTGTTGTAACCCAGAACATCTGGAGGGCGTCAGGTTGGCAAAGGCTGATATAGATATGAATCAGTATTTCGCATCACAACTTGGGTTTTTTAAAAAAACAAAAATTGATTGGCATTTATATTTTGTTTTTGTTTTGCAACCAGAAAAACAAAGCATTTCTCTATTACAGGCCAAATTCTGCAGATGTTCATCTATATAATTCTATAGAGGGTTTCCAGCACTGAATTCATTCAACCATGGGTGAGTATTTGAGTATAGGAAGCATATCAAGGTGGGGAGGAGGAGGAGGAGGACATTAGATACAAGTGTACAGGTGAGGGGACGGAGAGGATCACAATCCGTAATCCATCTCCCTGCTCATCTTCTTAACGCCAGAAGAACAATGGTTCAGGCGGATTAAATGCAGTGTCAAACGAAGAGCTTCATTCTCACCTTTAAACCAGGGATGAGGACTTCCATCATCCCCAGCTGTTGGCCATGCTGATGGGAGTTGAAGACAAGCAACATCTGGAGGGCCACAATTTCCCTATTGCAGCTTGAACTATCACCAGCCCAGGTGGGCCCATTGTAATCCAGTGGCAGTCCCATGCGCACGTTCTAGAGAGTAAGGCCACGTCCACACCAAACATGGACCTTTCTGTGGTGGCCCCCCATTTGTGGAATGCTCTCCCCAGGGAGGCTCGTTGGGCACCTTCCTTTTATATATCTTTAGGCGCCAGGTGAAAACATTTATCTGTAACCAGGCTTATCAATCAATCTGTGGCCTTTTAAATGTGTGCGGCAGGGCTATCAGTTTGTTCTCGTTTGTCTTTGTTATATACCATATTTTTATGGGTATAAGACTAGGTTTCCCCCCTAAAAATTAATGTCCTAAATTTGGGGGTGTCTTATACACAGGGGCCATCTCTCCCCATTTTCTTAAATCAGAGTCCCCAAAAACAGAGGGCACCTTATACATGGGGGCGTCCTATAGACGAGAAAATACGGTATTTTGCATTCTCATTTTGGTTTTTTATGTTGTAAGCCACCCTGTGTTATTTGGATGAAAGGTGGTATACAAACTTATTAAATAATAACAATGCATTTAAAGCACCAGGATACCACTTTACCCGCCGTGGCTTCCACCAAAGATCCTAAGAACTAGCGCTTACTAAGGGTGTTGAGAGTTGTTAGAGGACACTTATTCTCCTCACAGAGCTACAATTATCAGAATACCCTGGGAAGAGGGACTGATTATCAAATGAAAGGGGATTAGACAAATTAATGGCCTAAACCACAGAGCCTAGGGCTTGCCGATCGGAAGGTCGGTGGCTCGAATCCCCGTGACGGAGTGAGCTCCCATTGCTCGGTCCCTGCTCCTGCCCACCTAGCAGTTTGAAAGCACGTCAAAGTGCAAGTAGATAAATAGGTACCGCTCTGGCGAGAAGGTAAACAGCGTTTCCGTGCACTGCTCTGGTTCGCCAGACGCAGCTTAGTCATGCTGGCCACACGACCCGGAAGCTGTATGCCAGCTCCCTCGGCCAATAAACCCCAGAGTTGGTCACAACTGGACCTAATGGTCAGGGGTCCCTTTACCTTTACGTTTAACTGTTAAATCTACACACAGCTTCATGGTTTGCCAGCCCCTGAGTCTTGCACCCTGTTCCACTGCTGGCTAACAAAATACACAGAGCAGAGACCAAGAGGGAAAAGGCTGAATTGGCAAGATCTCCTGGGCAATTGGTGCCTCACAATATGGACACCCTTGCCCTTGATGTCACCTATGATGTCAACATGACCTTATAAAGTCTGGGCAAAATAGCTTAGCTAAAGGATGCTTCAAAGAACAGAGGCAGATCCCCAGGTGGAAGAGGCAGTGGACCAACAGGGCTGTCTGAGAGAATAACATCAATGTAAACTTCCACCTGCTATCTGGCCATAGGAATAAGACTATTAAGGTAACTCATTTACTGTTTGAAAAATGCATATACCCCAATTGAAATATGTTTCCAAGGTGGCTCATGTGAAGTAGGGCCGAGGTCATTGTTAAGCTCTTATTTAATATATGGCAGGGTTAGCTGCTTTGTAGGCCCAGAACAAGAGGCTGTTTACTGAAGAACAAGTTAACAAACAAATCCATAGGAAAAGGAAAGTAACTACCAGAGCAAGCTGAAAGGGTAGAGACTTGGCTCCAACTCATAGTAAAGGGAGACAATGTTTAGGTCTATCATGTCCCATTACTACAATAATCTATTGCACAGAATAGGTTCTTTAAAAGCTGCCTTATACTCATCTAGCCAGAGCCAGCCCTACCATTCGGCTGCCTCAGGCAGCTGGTTTTACGGTTCACAAAAGGGCAGCACATTGTTAGCGGAAGAAGCACTTGTAGGATTTTCTGCCTTGGGTGCAAACTTCACTTGAATGGCTTTGGACACTGGGCACCTTGAATTGGCATGTTTGTGTGTGTCCGATTTGTTGCTTCCCTTATCCTGCATCTACCTCAGGATTGTCTACATTGACCAGTAGCAACTCCCCAGAGTTTCAGGAAGGGGGATTTCATGCAAATCAGGTGCATTTCATGCAAATCAGATTTCATGCAAATCAGGGGCATTGCCACCTTGGTGCAGTGACACAGGAAACAGGTGTGACGTCGTCGTATCCTTAAAATAGTCACACCTAGTATTTTCCACAATAAGACAGAGGTTTACTCTGACAGTAGAATTTGCAAGGACAGAGAGATTTAAAGTTGTCTGGAATGTATACTTTCTGCCTTGGAAACCTTGCCCTCCAGTCCTAAATGTGTGTGCCTGCTGATGGATGTTGGGTGATGGAAGAGAACTCTGCACATGCTCAGAGGTGTTTTTCTTCTGACAAGTTTTAAAGCATTTCTCGGGCGCAGGGAAATAATATGTTTCCTGTGAACTCATCTCACCTGCAGTCAATCAGCTTGCTCTCTTCATTGCTCTAACTGTCCGACTTCTTAATTCAATTTTTTATAACTTGGTTGCTGTGCAGTTATTGTTGCTTTAATTTTCTCTTTTATTACCTTTGCTTGTTTAGCTTGGTATTTAATTTATGAGAAGCTCCACTCAGATCAGCAACCAGATGACGCAGGTGATAAAAACACTGCTTGTAAAAAAGGAAAGTCAGTCAGTCATCCTGCAGAACCCATGGCTACGAAAACTGTCTCTCTAATTATATTTCAGATATCCCTAAGTTTTTTATTTGTCCCCTTCCAGGCAAGGAAAGTATGCCCATTGTTAAGTATCCCAGGACAGTTGACCCTCTTTGGTATGAATGGGATAGGAAGGCCCAGAAATGTGGACTAAGGCACACCGTTTACGCGGTCAATGGCGATCGGTACACTGGCGAATGGCTGGACAACCTAAAACACGGTAAGGACAACCCAGAACAAGAATAATAGAAGATGTTGCAGGATATTCCAGGCAAAAAAACAGCAGCCTGGAGAAGCCCAGTGATTCCCTCAAATAAAGAAGTCTACAGTTTGTCTGAGGCTGCATGCAAGAGGACTTAATTAGTATCCACACAAACTATTTCAGGAAGCTGCTAGGGCAGCTGGGAGAAAAACACAAGGCTGTTCCTCCATATTTTGACAATGTCAAAACTAGCCTCAGGTTGGATCCCTCTCCAATGCATGTTGAGGCAAGCAGGTCCCTTGTGAGCAGGGGCGGAGGATGTGGGTGCGGTGTGGGTGGGTCGCCCCGGATGTCACCACTGAGGAGGTGACAAAATGCTTAGCGGCACTTACTGCGGGGCCTTGCAGCGCGCCCGAGCCATGCGACTCTCCTAGGAGTGACGCAATGGCTTGGGCGCCCGCAGGCTCCACGCTGCCCCAAACGGTTCGTCTAATGCCTCCCCCCTCAGCTGTAGGGCGGTTGAGTGGGAGGAGGCAGGCAGACTCCTCGGAGGCCCCACGGAGCATCCTGCCCCATCTGGCCCCGCCCCTGGCACAGGGCACAGGCACCTCCCCAGGCGCCCGATCAGCTTGTTCCGCCGCTGCTTGGGAGAAGAGATTTAAAGAGATCAACCTTTAAATTAGTAATCACTAATGATGATCTCACTTGATGATCTCGCTCTCGTTTTGAAAAGAGATCTGTCCATATTCTGCAAATAAAGAAAATAGTAAGTTGATACTGTGCTACACTGAAATTCTTAAATGTTCATTTGCTTGTCCTGGAATCTTCCAGCCACACTTGCCATCCTCTCCTGCTGCCACACCAGTGCCGTGCATTGCACCCTTTGAGAACCACGTTGTCAGGGGAAGAAGACCTCAAGGGCGCCATCACACGCCTGGGACACTGCACTGGTGACCCCTTTCCTATGTCCTTTGTAAATCATTTTTCTTTTTCTTTTTACAATCAAGCGGTGTATAAATTTTATGAAATGAATGAATGAATGAATAAATAAATAAATATCATGCAGCGATGTTGAGGACAACCTCCTCTGTAGGTGGGCGATTTGGGCTCACAGCAGTCTTCCATGGATTTGCTTCATGCACTTCTCTCAGAACTAGATAACTATTCATTTATCTAGTTTGGAAACGATTGGCTCAAGTAAATTAAAACCATAATGCACGGGCAGTTTTATTGGTCACGAGAGAAAGTCTGTGCTACCAGTTCCTGCCTTTTCTCCCCATGGCCAGGCAAGGGCACGCAGACATGGAAGAGGACAGGGGCCATCTACAGCGGAGACTGGAAATTTGGAAAACGGGATGGATATGGGACATACAGCCTCCCTGATCCCATCACAAAAGACTACAAGAAAGTCTACTCGGGTTGGTGGAAGAATGACAAAATGTGGGTAAGTCGTGCTCTTTTGCAATGGCGTATGCGAATGTACGCCTTTAAAAGTGAGCCAAGGGCCAGAATCTGATCAGCATTAATATCAGAAATAGGGGGTGGGGGGTGGGGTGGAATTGCCAAAGCTCTGAGCTGCTGCATTCTTCTGCCTGTTACAATAGACTCCTGCTGAAATTCACTAAGTGTCTTGTTCCTTTTTCTGAGGTGAAAATTTAAAGCTCTGTTGCCTCCCCCCTTTAAATGGTGTGCGCGCACTGCATCATATGATGGATTATGTGGGGCTTAACAACCTCCCCCAATATTTTATTTAAGTTGGCACACCCGCTTTTAATTCCAGGAGCCTCATGGCTTCCTTAATTCTGTTCCTGTCTCTGAGTGACAGGAAGAGAGCAAGCCATGAGGGGAGGTAAACGGAGCCAGGTACCTCTGCATACTTTGTCTTCACACTTTGGGAGGTGGTGTGGATTCAGCCCAGAAAGTAGGGATGGAGGAGAAATTAATAGAATCATAGAACTGTAAAGATGGAAGGCACCCCAAGGGTCATCTAGTCCAACCCCCTGCAATGCTGGAATCTCAACTAAAGCATCCTTGACAGACGACCATCCAAGCTCTGCTGAAAAACCTCCCAGGAAAGAGAGGGAGCCCATTCCACTGCTGAATGGCTCTTACCATTACCATCAGAATCTGCTTTCTTGTAACTTGAAGCCTTTGGTTTTGGTCGTAGCCTCTGGAACAGGGAAACTCTTTAGATATGTGAGGAAGGCCATTCCATCTCCTCTCAGCCTCCTCTTTCCCAGGCTAAACAGACCCAGCTCCTTCAACCGCTCCTCATGAGACTTGATTTCCAGACCCCTGATCACCCTCCTCTGCAAACATTCCATCTTGTCAATGTCCTCCTTCAACTGTGGTGCTCAGAAATTCAAACCATTTCGGATTTAAAGGTGAACCCAGCTAATTGGCACTTTCCAAAACAATTTGTTGAACCACAACCCAGGCATCCTTCAAAATCTGCACTTCCCCTAATGTTGCAGTCCAGTTCTCCAGCCCAGTAATGTCCACAAACACACATATACTGTATTTTTTGCTCTATAAGATGCACCAGACCACAAGACGCACCTAGTTTTTGGAGGAGGAAAACAAGAAAAAAAATATTCTGAATCTCAGAAGCCAGAACAGCAAGAGGGATCGCTGCGCAGTGAAAGCAGCGATCCCTCTTGCTGTTCTGGCTTCTGGGATAACTGCGCAGCCTGCATTCGCTCCATAAGACGCACACACATTTCCCCTTACTTTTTAGGAGGGAAAAAGTGAGTCTTATAGAGCAAAAAATACGGTACTTGTGTGCGTAAAGATGTGTCTATTGGTGAAGACAGCATTATAGCAAGGAAAAAAATATCTGTTAGGCAAACTTGCATACAAAAAGGAGAAAGTCACACTAAAACTCTGGTGAGTTTTATGAGGACATTAAAAAAACAACAACCACAAAGTTGGCACGGAGAAATGAGAAGCTGAGAGAAAACAAAAATTGACCGATTTGTCCTGCTTCTAGAAGGGGGGCGGGGAGCAAATCACATGGGCATCAGCAACAAGTATTGACTTTTTAAAGAAAGAAAATTAACATAAAAGTTAAACATTTTAAAGAGAAAGCTTGCTGTTGTGATCATCCACATGAATATCTTTTGATTTTAGGGATACGGAATAAAATTTTACTCAGATACGGAGTATTACGAAGGGGAATGGGCTGTTGGGAAGAGAAGCGGCTGGGGCCGAATGTACTACAAGGACGGCTCCATCTATGAAGGCCAGTGGTCTGAGGACAAGCCAAGCGGGCAAGGCATGTTCCGCCTGAGTAAGTACCGCCCTGCTGCGTCCATGATGCTCAAGAGGTCTGGTCCTCTATGCCTTTGGGCAGCGCTCAGAACGGGCCCCAGCCCCTCCCATCCCCAGAACAGAACTTGGGGCACATTAAGGCTGGCCAGATGGTGCCACCGCCGACATTCTCAGCTCTCTTTGCTCAGATAGACTGCTGCTGCCACTGCTGCTCAAAAGATGGCCTGCGCAATGACAACAACACAACGGCTTGTGGCTGTCCATGCCACATATCTCCATTTACCCTGCCTCAGCTCACAACAGTAGTCTTTTGAAGACTTAATGGGTTTTAGTGGTTTCAAGAACAGGGCCCCTGTGCACAGAAGCAAAAATCACATAAGTTGGGAGCGCCCTGGAGGATGCTCAGAAAAGTGGGAGCGATGGCTGTGCTACCCCACACATCTGTGTAAAAAACAACAACCACTACCCTGCTGAGCCCCCACTCTCTTTGGGGCTTCCTCCACCCTCACTGACACCCTCTTCAGGCTCTGAGGAAATTTATGTTTAAGTTTCCTGTCCCCTTGTGTATATGCAGTCACACGTGTGTTGATCAAATGTCAGTGGCAGGGAGACACCCGTAAAACCCAAACTCTCCTTGCCATGCCATTCTGGCTAAGGCTCTGATGGGAGAACTTTTCCAGTCTGGGGGCCACACTACCCCCCTTCTGGGTGGCATCCTGAGGGTCACAGGGCAAAGTGGGCAGAGCGACAAATGTAGGTTTTTGCCTTTGCACAGTAGGCCAGTTTCTCCAACTGCTCTTCCGTCCAGGGAGGCAGGAGTTCATGGATGTATTCCAGCCACGCAAAAAGGTTTGGGGCCAGTGAGGGGGCAAGGCCTGGGGAGAATCCCAAGGGCAAGAGATCAAGGCCTGGAGAGGCGCATTGGTTTCCTGGGCCAGAGATTCCAAGTCCTGCGCTACCGCCTTGAAAGCATGCCGTGCTTGGCTGAGCCAATGTGGTGCTGGGGTTAGCAGGCTGGACTAATTAGAGCCATCAAGACCTGGGGTCGAATCCCACTAAGTCATAACAAAGGTAGCTTGGGAACTCTGGGTTGATTGCTCCTTCTCATCCTAACCCCGTCTCTCAGGGTTGTTATGCAGGTAAAATGTGGGACAGACCCATATATGCTTTACTGACCTCCTGAGAGGAAAGGGAGGATTAAAATGTTCTTTAAAATTATTATTGTGCCATGCTGAGCAATCACATAATTTACCACTGTTTTAATAGCTGGCGGTATGTTTACATGAACTTTTAAAGCAACAGTTTGGTAGTCCTGCCCAGGTTATGCCGAGGGCAGGTACACTTAATTACGGTACACGGCTGTCCAGGATCTGTTTGTATCTAACTTCCAGCATCAGGAAATTGGTGAGATTTAGAGTCTTGGTGGTTATCTAGAAATGTCTTTAGTTTCTAAAAGGACAGGTAATGACTGTGCCTTGACAGATTTCAAGAGGATTCAGACTTGATATCACTTTACCTGAAACCCTTGAAGGTGACACTTCCTCAGCAGAGGTGCAAATTCACTTTGCATGTGCTCTGAGGTGCTCTTGTTGTAACATCACCTATTCCAAAACTGAGGCGAGGCATTGAAAAGAAGATTATGGGGTTAAAATTAATACCTGCTGGGATGTTCTGGGTGTTAAGGATATGATGGATTTTAAATCACCACTGCCACCATCACAAATTGAATAACTGGTCCTCCAGAGACATTGCCCAATTGATCATGAACTGGCTGGATTTTTCCTAAGGTTAAAATTAGCTAATTAATAGATTATTATTTTCCTGCGCCTGCAGGTTTAATATAGTCAGCTCTGTAACTGGAAATTTTGCAAGGCAGGGGGTAAATGCGCCTTCTGTTAGGTTTGCGATGGACAACCATCCAAGATCAAATAGCTGGTACTGGCTGGTTGCCCAGAAAGGGTAAACTGAAACGTAGGATTCATGCAGTTTTGCTGGCTCCTCCCTTTCTTGCAAAAGGATTTAAGGGAGTTAACCACAGCATCCAAACTGTGAAGGGCACAGCTTGGTGGGGCCCTTGCGACGGACATGTGCTGCCCCATTGATGGAATTCCTTCCCCACATAAATTTGCCTGGCACCCACATGAATATATTTCTGGTACCAGGCAAATGCTTTTCTTTCTCCACTCTTAATGTTTTCATAAACTGTCTCGGAAGCATCACCAAAGAGCAGTATAGGAATCTTTCCGAATAAGCAAAGAGGGAGGGAGCTCCCGCTCTCCAGTCTCTTCTCAGAACTGCCCCATCCAGAATTCCACCATACCTAGGAGCGTGTGAGCAAAAGGACTTCTCTGCAGTCCTCCTGACCATTGAGTCAGAAGCAGGTTCCGTTCTGTCCATTTCAGCGGGGTATTTACTTCCAAGAAAAAAGCACACCAAGAACTCAGGCCGACAGGGCCCTGTTTCGATGTATTCACCTTCATCAGCTAATTTTTAAAGGGATGTGTATGTTTGAAGACTTTTGGATAAATATATCCTGTTATTTTCTACGTTTCTCAGGGATAACAACTACGTGTGGGTAGATCAACGTGTATCTTGAGCTTTTCTGTGCGTTTTCAATTTGGAAGCCAGGCACGGAGTGCTTCAGGTTCAAAGTCTACAGCCACAATGACCTGCCCCAGTGGGGGGGGGGGCAAACTAGACCATGATAGAACCACTTGTTAGGAGATGCTGCAGGGCCTTGTGAAAACACAAGACAGATTCTCTCTCTCTCTCTCTCTCTCTCTCTCTCTGTGTGTGTGTGTGTGTGTGTTTTTAAAAAAGCATCAATCCCACAAAAATCTCTGTGTCAATTGCAGAAAATGAAAACCGGTATGAAGGCTCCTGGAAGGACGGAAAGAGGCACGGTCCAGGGAAGTTCATCTACTTGGACACGGGGCAACTTTATGAAGGCTACTGGGTGGCAGACATTCCCCGTTGCGGAACCATGATTGATTTTGGCCGTGACGAAGCCCCTGCACCAACTCAGTATCCCATCCCAAAGGTAAGCTCTAGGTTACAGGCTCCCCGCAGGCCCAAAGGCCAAAACGTGCGTAAGGGTGGGTTCCACTGTCTCTTCCTGCAAGCCAACACCTGAGCAGAGGGAAGAGCAATTTCCGTCTCTGCTCCAGCTGCCCCCAGGACTTGCCCACCTCAGCTCCTTTGGCCTCTTAAGCATGGAGGGTGCAAATAGCTAGATGTGGGGAACCTTTTCTGGTGAAGGGCAGTTGACCCACAGGAAAAGTCAGCTGATGGTGGGAGCCAAAAGTAGGCCGGGTCAGAAGCAAAGTAGATGGGAGTCTGCAGCCAGGGAGGGCAGGATGACCCAAAGGGAACATTATTGTAATAATTATTGTAATAATTTTATGTAAATCACTTTGTAAGGCAGTATATAAGTGCTGTCAATGAATGAAGGAACAAAGCGGGGAAAGACCCATCCATTAGTTTCTATGGCAACAGAACTCACTTTTTAAAGATGTGAATGGTGGGTACTTAGCTGTGAGCACCTAAGGCCACTGCCTTAACAAAAGAACTGGGCTGTCCAGCGCAGCAAGCGTCCTCCTATAGATTCTAGCCTCCCACAGGCATGGAAGGGACCCATGGGAGTCATCCTGACTGACCCCTGACCCCCCAAAAAACCTGTAACAATCTATATGTGTGTGTGAAAGACGGGGAGAGTGTGCTGTAACCCTGTGTGCTGCATGCGTTTGTGTTAGTAACAATGGGGTGAGGTGGGGGAATAGAGAGGTGTGCATTTGTTTCTCCTTTTGCCGGGTGTGTGGGTCTTTTATTGCTATTTTGCCACACCTGCTTTTGCTCTGCAAACCATTGCCGTGCAGCTCCCAGAAGGTGGCCAGTTTTCAGGCTGAAACTGATTCCCCATCCCTGGAATGGGGCTTAAAAGGCTATGTGGGGAGCTGGAATGTTGCCAGTTTAAGTACTGGCTAGGAGGACTTGCAATGCTTCCATAGGCTAGCCCCTCTTTCTCCCCCTGGCGTTTCCTACCCTCATTCAGTTTGAAGAGCAGTAAGAGGACTGTCCTGTATTTGGAGTTATCCTCCGTTTGAAGGGTTGCTCAGTCTGAGTCCAAGTACTATGGAGCCCCAGGGCCCCATCATCAGAGAGCAGACTGGCCCGCCTCTCCCAGCCACAGCCTTCCCCACTATGCAGAAAGGCATTGCTATTTCTATTTAGAGTGCAGTAATTATTTTATGGGACGCGGGTGGCGCTGTGGGTAAAACCTCAGTGCCTAGGGCTTGCCGATCGAAAGGTCGGCGGTTCGAATCCCCGCGGCGGGGTGCGCTCCCATCGTTCGGTCCCAGCGCCTGCCAACCTAGCAGTTTGAAAGCACCCCCAGGTGCAAGTAGATAAATAGGGACCGCTTACCAGCGGGAAGGTAAACGGCGTTCCGTATGCTGCGCTGGCTTGCCAGATGCAGCTTGTCACGCTGGCCACGTGACCCGGAAGTGTCTGCGGACAGCGCTGGCTCCCGGCCTCTAGAGTGAGATGAGCGCACAACCCCAGAGTCTGGCAAGACTGGCCTGTACGGGCAGGGGTACCTTTACCTTTACTTTAATTATTTTATTACTGTGGCCTAATTATTTTATTTGTTTTGTTTTGTTTTGTTTCAGTAGTAATTATTTTTTTTACTGTGGTCTAAACCACAGAGCCTAGGGCTTGCTGATCAGAAGGTCGGCGGTTCAAATCCCCACGACGGGCTGAGCTCCTGTTGCTCAGTCCCAGCTCCTGCCAACCTAGCAGTTCGAAAGCACGTCGGGAAGGTAAACGGTGTTTCCGTGTGCTGTTCTGGTTCGCCAGAAGCGGCTTAGTCCTGCTGGCCACATGACCCGGAAGCTGTACGCCGGCTCCCTCAGCCAATGAAGTGAGATGAGCGCCACAACCCCAGAGTCGTCTGCGACTGGACTTAACAGTCAGGGGTCCCTTTACCTAATTATTTCTAAGTTGGCATCTGTATATTTAAATTAGCATATGAAAATTTTATGCAGATTTGTCTCCTTTTGTTTGTTTTTTGGCAATGTATTAAATTGCAAAAAACCCCACAAAACTCATGTTTCTTTCAGGTTGAACTAGCGGACCCAGAGGGTGTGTTGGAAAATGCTATTGTGTTGCTAGAAAATGCTGAAGAAGCAAATTCTCAGCCTCAGAAGGAACGATGACGGCTGACAATCCTGCCCTCCAAAGCTGGGGTTCCTTCCCGTTGAAGGCTGAGCAGCAATGCACAAAGAGTTCTTTCCCAAGAGATTCCCAAGTGTTCCCATTGTGATCCCTTCTCTGTTCCTGGTTATGCAAGAGCCCCTTTGCTCTCTAGTTTAGCAGCTGCATCAACACAGAGGGAAGAGGGACATGGTAGAGACCTTGTGAGTTCAAAAATACAAGATACCACACATTTCTTTGCAAGTTGCTTACTCTGGGTTCTTGAAGCAGCTAGTTGCCCTTTGCAGTTCCCAGAGCCGGCCCTGATGTTAGTGGCACACACCTCAGATGGCAGGTGCTGAGGGGGGAAGAGGGGCCTGAATACCTCCAAGGAAGGAGGGTCTATAATTCCTTCCTGAGTGAAGTTCTGGCACAAGCTGGGGATACAAAGCAAAGGGAAGATTTGGGGCGATGACTGCAATTCTCTCCTCTTCCTGAATTCAGAAAAGCTTCTGTCTATTTTGAACCACCTTTTCGTACCATCAAGGAGAGAGACTTTGAAACGGGGGGTAAATATGATTGACACTGTAGCCTGTAACCCACCACAGCAGGGGGCTGGGGGTGGCAAAGAGAGTGACAGCCACAAAAGGCACAAATTGTGTTGTCAAGGAGTCTAAAAGAGTCCCTGATAGATTCTCTCCATCATGATTGCTTCTTATTTCAAGACTCTCTAAAATACACATTTTGAACCAAAGCTATTAATAGTATCACGTTCTCCCTTCTCCAAGCAAGGAAACCTTCACAGAAAAGGAAGAAGGAAAAAGAGAGAGAGATCTTCGGAAGCCAATGATGTATCTTCATTAGAAGCAAATGAACTTGCTTAATTTGCTAGTGTGCAGGTTGACACCAAGCAACAGATACAGCTGTAGGCTCCATCAGAACGGTTCTGGCACCAGCAAGACAGCTTCCCCAAGCCACTGCTGTTAGCATAATGTTAGCAGGAGAATTCCCCCCCCCCATATGCTTTGGACTACAGCTCCCCTCAGCCCAACATCAGGAGGGGCACAGACTCTTCCCCCTTGGTCAATAACCTGCCCACTGCTAACTTAAAATGTCAAATGGAGTCATAATACACACACCTGTCTTTTCGTGTGAGGCTGTTGCTATTTTTAAAAAGTTTTATTTATCGTTTTCAATTTTACAAAATTTGAACATTAACATTTACCAAATCACAAACCATACATCTAACATCAACTTCCCTCCCACCCCCCTTCCATGGTTCGTTTTAATTATATTTTACTGCTGCATATTGTGGTTATTCCATATCCCCGCCCCCCCCCCCCGTTTTATCTCAATCTGCTTTATACTGCTGAATTTACTCTAATCTTGCTAACATCCTGATTTGTTTACAATAGTTTTTTCAAATATTTACATTTCCCCCCCAATCTTCCTTAAAAGCTTTTTCTTCCTGGTCTTTTATTCTACTAGCCATTGCTGCAAATTATTCTGAAGGGGTCACATAACTCTATACCCTCAAGCATCTCTCTGATGAAAATAGGTACGTCCTAAGGAAAAGCGGAGGGACTTGGGTGGCGCTGTGGGTTAAACCACAGAGCCTAGGGCTTGCTGATCAGAAGGTCAGCGGTTCGAATCCCCACAACGGGGTGAGCTCCCATTGCTCAGTCCCTGCTCCTGCCAACCTAGCAGTTCGAAAGCACGTCAAAGTGCAAGTAGATAAATAGGTACCGCTCCGGCGGGAAGGTAAACGGTGTTTCCGTGTGCTGCTCTGGTTCGTCAGAAGAGGCTTAGTCCTGCTGGCCACATGACCCGGAAATTGTACGCCGGCTCCCTCGGCCAGTAAAGCGAGATGAGCGCCACAACCCCAGAGTCGGCCATGACTAGACCTAATGGTCAGGGGTCCAATTACCTTTTAAGGAAAAGCGGGACATTCCAGGATCAAATCAGAAACTGGCGTGCCTTCTAAAAATCCAGGACTGACCCTGGAAAATAGGGACACTTGGAGGGTCTGCAAATATAACCCCTTATTTAGACTGTAATCTCCTCAGGGCAGAGACCTGCCACACTTTCCTCCCCTTTTGGCTGATGTAAACTAACACTAGCTTGGTTCATACAGAAACAACAAGCCATAATCTAGTGTTACAAGAATGAGCTTTCAAGGGAATGGTGGGCTTCTTTCTCCCCTTCCATCCTGGACCCCAACCCTGCCGCCACACCTGGTTTGAGGCAAGTCATATGCTTGTCAAAACTGGGAAACTGGTTTGTGATCCTGAGAAACGAAATCTAGAATGAATCCCTGGCCTGCCATGATGTCTGAATCAGACTCTTCAGCCTTGGGCTTTGATCCCAGTTTAAAGCACCCCGCACAGGGTTATTTTTAAAAAATTATATGTTTAATTTATTTTTATTAAATATTTTCTTGGTTTACAAAAGTACCTGCCTTGTCTCTTTTTTTCAGGTTGTACAGTCTTTCTTACAAATAAGTTACATTTGTTGTGAGACATTAGTGTAAAGTATAAGGTTGGGGAAGAAGAAGGGGAGAGGAGGGGGAGGCTTATTCTTTTATATCAGGGGTCAGCAAACTTTTTCAGCAGGGGGCCTGTCCACTGTCCCTCAGACCTTGTGGGGGGGCCGGACTATATTTTGAAGGGGAAAAAATGTATGAACGAATTCCTATGCCCCACAAATAACCCAGAGATGCATTTAAAATAAAAGAGCACATTCTACTCATGTAAAAACACGCTGATTCCCGGACCGTCCACTGGCCGGATTGAGAAGGCGATGGGGCCGGATTCAGCCCCTGGGCCTTAGTTTGCCTACCCATGCTTTATATAGTGTGCGTGTGGGGTTTTGTGTTAGTGTCAACTCGGTAGGTTCTCTTTCTATTTGTTTACAGTGGTACCTCGGGTTAAGTACTTAATTCGTTCCGGAGGCCTGTTCTTAACCTGAAACTGTTCTTATAACCTGAAGCACCACTTTAGCTTTTGGGGCCTCCTGCTGCTGCTGTGCCGCTGGAGCACGATTTCTGTTCTCATCCTGAAGCAAAGTTCTTAACCCGAGGTACTATTTCTGCGTTAGTGGAGTCTGTAACCTGAAGCGTATGTAACCTGAGGTACCAATGTATTACAGTTCGTTGGTAGAGGGAGGGATTTGGGCCCCAGGGTGTCGTTGGTTGCAGTGGGGTTTATTTGCATTTGTGGGGGGTGGCGGCTTGTTGGGTCAGGTAAGCCAGATTGATTCGTATACTGTCAGTGGGTTCCTATTGTTGTCTTGTTGGGCAAGATTGGAGCCATACTGGGGTGAAGGCATCCTCTTCTATTTGTTTCTGTGTCATTTTCAGTTTGTTGCTTAGTTTTTCTAATAAGGCTGTTTCCCATACAATTTGGTACCATTGGTCCATGCTTACTCCTGACAGGTCTCTCCTGTGTCTGGCTATGAGGCTTCTGGCTGCTGAGAGCAGGTGGGTTATGAGCTCTGTGTAATTTGAGTGGCCATTACAATGTTGGAAGGTGTTCAGTAGGGCCAGTCCTGGGGTGACTTCTAATACCCGTTTAGTTAATTTGCAAGCACCCTGCCCAGTTGATGGTGATGTACAAAGCGGCAGAAATTCTTCCTCCTTTGTTGAGCTGCAAAGCACTGGACATTATGAGCCCCAAAAAGAAAATAATAATAATACAGATATTCCTCCCCAGAAGAAAGAGACTGCATACAAAATGCACAGAGAGTAAACTGGAAAAATAATTTTAATTTTCTAGTTTCATTTTTAGTCATCTTAGCAATTATTTTCAAACTAGAATAGGTAAAAATCCTTCAACAGAAAAGTGATTGAAAAACAAGCAACCAGGTAGTACGCATCGCAGAGCCAAGTCTACTTATCACGACAGTTGTCAACTCTGTCCTTCCCAAGAGACATCAAATAATATTTGTGCACATGGCGATGAATTGCTGACAAAATCCCACAGAACTTTCAAAGGAACGCAACCCCCCCCCAATCTTTGGCAAAACCATCAACTCATAAAAATTTGCACATTTGAAAAATCTCTTTCCTCCCATTGCTAACACATCTATACACTCATGTAAAAAGAGTTACATTTATGAATAAGTTACCATCATAATGACTCATTAATTAATTGATTAATTAGGGCTAGAACTGTGTGTTTGTCTAGACCAGGAGTGGAGAAACCTTTCCAATTCAAGGAGTGCATTTCCTCATGGACACCCCCTTCCCCCCTCCCATCCATCCATCCACGCAAAAACAAACAAACAAACAAACAAACAAACAAACAAACAAACAAACAAGAGGTGCTTCCTCACCATTCAAGGACATATTCCAGCCAGACAAAAGCACAGCAGGATGGGTGAGGAGTGGGGCCTGTGGAGAGCCCACACAGCCTGTTCTGGAAGCCTACCTTTGGCCCCTGGACCTGATTCTGCCCCTTCCTGGCCCAGATTGCCCAGGCACATTTTGCACAGCTTCTGGGGAAATGAGAGAGGTCCACATTCCAGTCCTATACCTCAAGAGGAGGACTTATTAAAAAGCACCACCAGAGCCACCGCTTTGACCATGTGAACCAGGGACGGAGAGCCTGTGGGCCTCCAGCTGTTGCTGGACTACAACTCCCATCACCCCTGACCACTGGCCTTG
Source organism: Podarcis raffonei (assembly GCF_027172205.1). Lineage (NCBI taxonomy): Eukaryota > Metazoa > Chordata > Lepidosauria > Squamata > Lacertidae > Podarcis > Podarcis raffonei. The sequence goes on from NC_070617.1 coordinate 38,059,400, forward strand.
CTGACTGGGGCTGAGAAGACTTGGAGTCCAATATTTGGAACACCCCAGACGCCCCCACCCCAGATTTTGCATTACATTTCAGGACAGGTTACAGCACGACCCCAAGTCATCTTGAATTCAGGGGGCACCTGTTTAGGATTGCAGCCTCAGTCCTTCCAACACAGGATTTCAAAGTACTCTGCATTTTGGATTTAGTGATGTCAGAGTTTGCTGACCAGATCTACTCAGAAGTTGAGTCCCAGTGAAATCTTTCGAGCGTGCTCCCATGTAAGTGGGGTCAGGATTGCAGCTGCACCAGATGGGCTTTAAACCACCCCTCCTGTGCCACTAATGCTGTAATGTCTCAGCTGCCGGGCCTGGTGTAGAGACCCCCTGCCTTGGGAGTAAGGGTGACCCAGGGGGTGCCTGGTGTGCATGAGAAACTCAGCGCAAAATAAATTTCAGGTGAACTAGGTCAGGATTCAGGGAGGCCCTTCTTCACGTGCCTCGTCCACGAGAGGTCCAGAGGGCAGCAGTTCTGCTTGTGGGACGCTCTCCCCAGGGAGGCTTGCCTGGCATCTTCATTACATATTTTAGGCGCCAGACAAAAACATTTCTCTTCAACAAGGCATTTGGCTGATTAAAATTCTATGGCTTTTTCAATCTGTTTTGTTGTTTTATTATGTATTTTGCATTCTCATTTTGTATTTTTCTGTTGCGAACTACCCTGGGATCTTTGGATGAAGGGCAGCATACAACTTTAATTATAATAATAATAGCAGAGGACCTCCATCACTGACTGGCAGCTGGCTCTTGATGTGAGCTTTCACTGGGCCAAAAGGGATGCAGGGAGGGGGCATGGCTCTCAGGAGAGGAAGGTCCAGCCTTTTGTAGAAGAAATATTGAATATAGTTGTTGTCAAGCACAGGCTTTGAATAGGCCAAGTCACAGGTCCAATCACCAGCGCCTCCAATTAAAAGATTACCAGTAGATGGGAAAGGCCAGGTGGTTGGCAAAGAGAGCCACTGCCAGCCCGAGCAGGCAATACTGGGCTAGATGGACCAAAGGTCTGACTCAAAACAAGGCATATCCATGCCCCTAGGTTCCCAGGTGCTGTGTGTATTGCTGGCCTTGTATAAAGCAGCAACTTTTGCATCACCCCTTTGGCGCAGCATCTTTGGGTGCCAAGCACCTGAGGCAAATTCCAGGTTCAGCTGATTTTCAATATATTCAGCAACAACCTCAAGGTGAACACACGGGAGAATCAAGAGTCCCCAGTTATCTTGAGGCTCTTTGCAACTCGCTTTGCTGTTGGATTTCAGCTCCAAAGAGGCTTACAATCACCTGAAGAATGCCCAGTTGTGCTACATTAAAACATTGCTACATGGCATGAAGAACAGCAACAGAACTCCTATGATTTTGTGTTGAAGTCTGCATTCCAAACACCCTGCATTTCTTTTTTAAAAAAGGTTACAGCCTTAGTCTCAAAGGCAGAGCTCATTAAGATGATCTCAACACCTTCAAAATACACCCCATATTGGCTCACTGGTCTCTTGCAGTGTAAAAGGGAGCTCATACAGCATCTTGAAATCGGAGTCTTTTTTGTCCCCCACCCTCCAATATTCATCATGAAAGAGGGGAAGGGGCTTCCTGAATTCAACAGAAGTCCCTGGCAGCACCTTCAAAGTTAACAGGTGTATGGAAAGGCTACTGACACAGGTAGGTAGGTAGGTACACATACGTTGCATGCAGAAGGAAAGCAGGAGTTACCGTATCTTTCACTCTATAAGACGCACCAGACCATAAGATGCACTTAGTTTTTGGAGGAGGAAAACAAGAAAAAAAATATTCTGAATCCCAGAAGCCAGAACAGCAAGAGGGATCGCTGCGCAGCGAAAGCTTCTGGGATAGCTGCGCAGCCTGCATTCGCTCCATAAGACGCACACACATTTCCCCTTATTGTTTAGGAGAGAAAAAGTGAGTCTTATAAAGCAAAAAATACGGTAATCACTATTTTAAAGTGAAGCCAAAAGGCCGACACCGTGCTGGCTACAGCCCCCTGCTGTATCCTTTTTCAGAGGATAGATGTGTACCAGACAACCCCGTCCATCCCTTGTTTTGGCTTGACTCTCTCTGAAGAAAGATTATATATTTCTTCCCTCTGCATCTGTCTCTTCAAACATTAGGTTTGTGGCTTCTGCCAAAATGAAACTGTCAAACATTTTACGATACAAGGCTGTGACCCGATTCGCATGGTGCAGTGCGTCGTACAGAGCACAGCCTTCCCAACTTGCTACCCTCCAGATTTTTCGGACCACAACTCGCACCAGTGAAAACAACGCTTGGCCATGCTGGCTCGGCAGTTGGTGGGAGTTGTGGTCTGAAACATCTCCAAACTACCTGGCTGCTGTTGGCTGGCTTAGGAAGACAGTGCAGGTCTCTCTGTCCTGGACAGAAGCCAGTGGCCACTTTCCTCCTCCCCGGTCCATTTCGCTGCAGACCTACTGCTCTTGGGTAGAGGTCATGGTTAGCAAGAGGGCTGAACCCCAAGGCCCTGTGTGGGCGACATGCTCAGCCAAACCCTGGCTTGGCTCAGCGTGGCAGCACAAAGGACAGGGAAGGGCAAAGAGGGTGCAACTCCTCTCCTGGAAGTTTGGGCTGTGTGTCCTGTGAACTTGCTCGTTCGGTTGTGTTTGCTGCAGGCTAACATGGCTCCCCCTAAGCTCTTTAGGAAGCTAAAGAATGCATATATAACACTGTCCAAACTCCTTCAACCCCCAGCTACACAGATGATATAGAGCTAGGATTAAAAAAAACCCCCGCACAGATTGGAGGAAGGAAGAGGGGTCCGTTTCCTGGTCATTGTTGCAATTTCTCATTGCCGCTAAAAGGGATGGGCCAGGCGACCAGCAAGTTTAGCAAAAAAAAAAAGGCACCTGCTTCTCCTTTTGGGTAATGGGTGTCTGGGGAGCAGGAAGAGACCTGCAGCGTCCCTCAGATGCTCTGCTGGGGAGGGTTTCTCCTCCTGGGCTCATCTCCTCCCTTTTTGCTCTCTCTGCAAAACCCAGCCTAGGAGAGGAATGTGCGAGATCCACAGCCACATTCTACAACAGCCTCCATTGGTAAATTGTCATGAATGCAAAAAAATAAAAAATCTCGGAAAAGCACTGGGAGAGAGAGGGAGAGAAATGGAATGAGTTCAGGTGGCTTCTAAAAGAACATAGAGTCACTTCAACTAGCTCTGTATTGTCTACACCAGTGGTTCTCCCCCCACCCCCCGCTCCCTTGAAAATTGCGGAACATCTTGACATGATTTTTCTGCCTGTTGTAGCAATCATAATGCACTGTGCTAAATGCTGTAAGAGTTTTACTTGCAGTTTTATTGCCTCTTTCCCTGCCCTTATATATTGTATTTAATGGTATTGCGATTTGATTCCAAAGAATGCAAATTGTAATACAAGAAAATGCAGTATATAAGAAATAAAAGCAGCCATAAAAATACATATTCAATGTGACGCCTCCTGTCTTTAGTCACAAAGCCACAGTCATGCTGCAGAACCACCTGAACAGAGTTTGCGAACCCCTGATCTACGCTGCCCAGGAGAGGATCTCTGGGGTTTTAAGCAGCAACGCCTGGAGGTGTCAGGGATTGAAGCTGCAGCCTTCTGCATGCAAGACAGGTGTTTTTCCACAGAGCTAAGGCCCCTCCCCTACTTCAGTACATAAAAAACTGATGCTGGCACCTACTGATTTCAAGTATTTTCCCAGCCCTGTATAGGGAAGTTTACTAGCTCAGTGAAGATGCACATAATGTAATACAGGGAGTCTCCTTTTTAGTACAGGTGGGGACCTTTTATCTAAATCCGACTCTTGCATTTTCCAATATCTCTCTCATCGCGATGAGGGCAATTTTGTTTGTGAAAAAAATATGGTTAACAGTGAGGGCTAGAGACTTTAAAAATAAAAAGAATATGTAAGCGAGTCAGCACAGCCAAGGGTCAGGAATGATGGGAGCTGTAGCTTAGCAACACCTGGAGGGCTTCTGGTTCCTCGCCCCTTTTCTAGACCCAACGCCGTCACACAAAGAACACAGTACTTTGATAACACACACACACATCCTGAAATAACACATCCTGCATTCCAGGCTCCCATCACAAGCGCGGAAGAGGTTTGCCCAGAGAAGAACTCTGAGCCCAGCAGTGTTTTGACACTCCAAAAACGAAGCAATGAGGATTGCCCCTTAGGAATAAAATAAAAATAGAACACAAAAATACATTTCAAAGCCTTCTTGATAAACACTTCTATACAGAGAGACTTCAATGTGCCAGAAGTAAACGTACATCAGTTCCAAAAGATTAATGTTCCTAAAGAACCTGAAAATATTTTCCAAGACACCACAGAAGAGGTTGCATAAGGAAGAAAGAAAAAAACAGCTAGTAGATTTCAGATTCCACCCACGGCCCTTACTGCAGGGAAGGGGAGCATGTGGCCCTCCAGATGCGGATGCACTCCAACTCCTGCCAGCCCCAGCCAGAATGCCCAATGGGCAGGGCAGTTGTAACCAAGCAGCATCTAGAGGGCCAGATTCCCTTCGCCAAATTACAGATTAGAATCTGATTCGTTCGTTATTATTTTTATTTTAAAGAGTGGCATATAAATGATATATAAATTAGGTACTCTCATTTCGGAACCATTTGTTGATCCAAACATTTCCCCAAGATATTTAAAAAATTAATATATATTCACTTCTGGAGCCAAGTGAATGGTCTAGAAACATCTGTAGTTACAGCAGACTTCCTCCCTCAACCTGACGCCTTCTAGATACTACAGTTCCCATTATCCCCGACTGTAGTCCAACCGTCTCTGGAGGGCAGCTTCACTCCAGCGTTCACTTCAGTAGTAAAAGTGCTTCACTTCTGCAAGTTAACCTGCTGCGGGGATAAACTGCCAAAGCAAGAGCCATCCTGTATCCTCAGGTGCCGAGGGGAAATGCAAGGCACTTCGGAAGAGAAGAAAAAACAGACCCAAAAAGAAAAGTGGAACTCCCCGATTTCTTCAGACTGGATGACAGCAACGCTGAGGAGCTGCTCCAGACCCACTTAGAACTGTCTTTCAAGCATCCCAGGCAGAAATAAACAGCAGTTAATTAGTCCCAGATAGTCCAGCAGTAATTTTAACACCAAACTTCCACTTCAAAGTGCAAACCCTGTTAAGTCCAGCAGTAAATTGGGGGGGGGGGGAGAGAGAGAGAGAGAGAAGACAAAGCACATCCACTGTCTTCCTTCCCTCTTGCCCTCAAAGGGCACAGCACACACCAAAGCAAACACCAGGTTTGCATCTGAGGAAGCCGACTGCAGTTCCTGGAAGCTTCTGTCATAATAAATGTGTTGGTTGCTTTAGGCAGCTACAACACCGTTTGTTGCTTTGCTGCCAATACATGAACATGGGTCCCTCTGGAAAAAAGGTTTTAAGGAGTTGCTTTAGGCAGAATCTGACAAGGGACCCATCCTGTACAGGCAGCCTCCACCCTCACCCAGATGTCAGTCCAACAGCATCTGGAAGGCACCAGATGTTAGCGAAGGTTGCTGTGGGTCATCAGGGGGTTAAGCCAAACCTTTGGGAACAACCCACAATACCTACCGTAACCAAGTATGTGCAACAGAAACAATCACATATTCATATTTTCTTCCTGTTTACCATGGCCTCCTTGCTGTTTCCCCATGCCTGTTTTGGGCTGAATAGCCCTGTGGCAAAGGGGCCTGCCCACCCAGGGCTCTCTAAAGCACCATGTATATAGGTCTAAAGGAAGGACCTTAGCTCAGTGGCAGAGCATCAATCCCCACCATCTCGGACTGGCACAGACTTCTGTTTGAAACCCTGGGACTCTGGGCTAAACTGAAAACTACTCTGGCCAGTGCCAAGGCAGTTTCCTGCATTTACTTCTTTGCTTTAAATTAAACGCTGCATTTCAAATCCCCAACATGACTCACAACAACAGTGTTCAATTCTGGGTTATAGTGTTCTCGGGGAAGCCACGCTGGGAACAGAGCCTGGCCCTCAGGAACAGGCAGAACAACACTTTGGCTCGTAAGCCAAACACACTTTCTCCCAAAGCAAAACAAGGGCCTTGGTTCTACGGGTGGGAAGCACAGGACCAAGGGTCTGCACACACTGCAGAAACAGAACCAGTTTGCCAAGGCTATTTTAACCAAGGCAGTGGAAATGGTTGATATTTGCAGCGCAGCTGCCGTGGTGGTCAAGTGATGCCATGACTAGCTGCCACTGCAAGAGTCCTGTATAAAAGTTCTAGCATAACAAAACCTCCAAGCAACGAGACTCAAAAGGAATTTGGAGCACTTCCAAAATGCAAATGCCTTAATGAAGGGAACAATTAACTTCTGCCCCAGGGACAGCGCTCTTGCTGCCATGGTATTCTCCATTCTAACCTGGGGTTGGGGGTGGGGGGAGGATCACTCTTACTTTCCCCCAGGGGTGGGGTGGGAGCCTGGGGGCCTCCTGATGATATCACTGGACTCCCACTCCCATCATCCTTCCTGACCATTGGGCCTGCTGGCTGAGGCTGATGGGAGCTGGAACCCAGTAAAGAGCCAGAGGGGCAGGTCTCTCCACCCCTGTTCTACAATCTTCTATGCTTATGTGCAAGTAAGCTCATTATGTTCAAAGAGGCTCACTCAAAGGTAAGTACGGTTAGGATGTGCTGGCCTGGAATATAAATGAGCTGGATATATTTAAAACAAACAAAAGCCAAAATGTGTTCAAAGATGACCCATGTTTTTCAGGAAAGAACGCCAATTACTGTATAAATCCTGCTAACTTAAAGCCAATGTGCTTAGTTTCTCCTATTCAATTCTGCTTCAACTCAAGTGAACTGAAGAGTTAAATAGGGTGCTCATCCTGCAGCCTAGAAATCCCTCTCTCTCTCTCTCTCTCTCTCTCTCTCTCTCTCTCTCTCTCTCTCAAAAGTCATGGTACTTGGAAACTGAATTTTCTGGCTAAGAGCTTTTCTGTCCTCCAGGGAGATGTTGCCTACACAGCTCTGTGTCCACTTCTTACTTGTCTCCCGGGGTTTTAAGAAACCCAGGATCACGCCAAAAACAAAAGATTGCTCCTCGATTCTCTCAAGCAGGTTTGAATTCAGGTTGTTGCAACATGAATCTGACAAGCAAACAACCCCCCCCCCGCCCCAATGCTAGTTACTAAACATGTCAAAGTAAAATGCTGCACTTCCTTACAAACCTCTTAACTTCCTCCCTTCTCCCCACAGGCCCACCCCCCAACCTGACAGCACAGAATGTCCATTTCCCCTCATGATGAATCAGCGTCAAAAGAAAAGGATCTGGACCACAGGACAGGGGGTGGCAGGAGGAGAGATTCCGAATTCCTCTCTCCAGCACCTGAACCTCTGGGTGCCAGTCCTTCAAAACACTGCAAGAACAGCCCATTGAATCATTACTGTTATTTTTCAAAAAGCACTAGAGAGCTAGGATGCGGTACTACTAATCTGTCTTTCCAGGCCAGCCAAATTCACGAAGAAGGGAGTCCAGGGAGCACAGTAGAAACATTTGGGCTGGCTTTAAAAAACAAAACAACAAAAAACTTTCATAGTTTGAGTATCTATGCAAAATGGCTGCCCGGAGGCGGGAGGGTGTCGCCTCTGTGGTCCAGCTGATCCTGGAGCCGCGCGAACTCGGCCAGTTCGTTCAGTTCCTGGAACTGGCGGTCTGTCTTGTGAGTTACCAACGACCGGTAGAAGTGGACCGCAAACACTATGAAAATCAGCCCGAAGGGAACCATGATGGAGGTCGAGGTGATGGCAGCAGCCTCGCCGGCAGAGAAGCTCTCAGTGACGTTGCTGGGCTTCCCGCCTTCGACGGGGCTCTTCTTCTTCAACGGGTGGAACTTCACCCAGCAGAGGAGGACCACCTCGGCCAGGAAAAGCAGAGTCCCAATGACGGTGGAGAAAGCCCAGGCTAGCTCGATGTGGCGGTGCATGCGCTCGTGGGGTGACTCCTTGACCGAGTTGAGGTTGTGGACGTTGCTGACGGCCTCGATGTTTGGGAGGATGCAGGTGCTGACCATCAGGGCGAAGAGGTGGACGGCCACCAGCACCGTTGTGCAGGCACTGAAGGCGATCAGGAGCCCCGGTGGGTAGTCGTGGTCAGCATCCAGCTGGACTTCCACCATGGCCACCTGGGAGGCAGGGGAGAGAAAAGGCAGCAAGAGGTCACAGTTCAGCCCTTGGACCTAAGCCAGGGCTTCTCAAACTTTTTTCTCTGGGGCGCGATTTCAGGATAACAATTTGCTTGCACCACACTGAATTGTTTTATTGCTAAGGAAGGCATTGGGAAACAGAAAGATGCAACTCCTGGCTGTGCTTGGTTTATAACAAGGAACACAACAACTTTATAATATCTCATGAGACATCCAGAAAGGATAGAGGAACATGAATCATTTCCAAAATCCCTGTTCACAACAATATTTCATGGAGATAGCTGATGATTAAGGATAAATACGTTTTTTTTTTAAAAAAAACAAAGGTTGTAATATAATGGAATGTGTACTAGAAACAACTAGGAGAATAAAGCAGCAACAAGAGGAAACCTTGGGTGCACCAAGAACAGAGTGTGGGAGACCAATTTTTGGAAAAATTGTATTAAATTCGTAAAATTTGGAAAAATAAATAAAAAGAATTTGGAAACTGGTTGGCTGCCTACTCTGCAACCCCCACCCCGCTGCCCCAGCCATGCTGCGAATAAGAGGCGCTGCTGGTCTCCTCCCACCCATGTTCCTGGGGTACATCTTTATTCCTCCCTTGTTCCTGATGTACATCTTCCCTCACCTCTTCTTCCTGGGGAGGAAGGCATTTGGTGGTTTGCCTCAGGCGCCAGCATGTCTTGGGCCGACCCTACCTTTGTCCTGCAGGCCAGCTTCCACGCATGCCTCTGTCTATTCGGGCAAGCGAGAGGAATTGCCAGAGCTTGAAGACACACTCCAGCCTGGGAAAAGCACTCAAGGAAGGTCCAGTGCAGAGCTAGCAGAGGGCGTGGCCTGCAGGGAGTCTGGAGGGCCAAGAAAAGGAGCCTCAAGGGCCAAATCCAGGCCAGAGCATGAAACCTGGACTGTGCCAGAGCCTGGCATGGAGGCATGCCATGTTCCAACCTCGCTAAACCCAAAGAGGCTGCAGTTTGGCCAGTGGCCGGAGTGCTGGGACTCCCCCCCCCTTTGAGTTGAGATGACAGAAAAAAGGATATTTACATAGCTGAAAGAGGCTCTCACAGGTGTCTTGCATTGCGCCTCAGAAGATACCACACCCAACCATCTTCCACGTCATGTGCTTTCTCTCGTGCCCAACTGCATTTGCCAGCCTGGACTACAACTCCCACCAGCCAGCACAGCTGCAGTCCCAAAACATCTGGAGGCACCAGGTTGGCAAAGGCTGCTTTCTGCAAAGGAAGCCACACATCAAGCAAACTTAAGGAATACTTCCCCATTACCCATTAACACAACCTCTGTCTGCTTTGAAAGCTCCACAGTGAAGGGCTAAGAATTGTCTCTTTCGCCAGAGCTGGCACAGAAGCTGGGTTTATCAAAGGAAGTGCCCCTCCCAGTGAAGAGGGAATATTTGGCATTCCACAGAGCCCCTCCTGCCCATCCAGCAAGGCAGGGAGGTCCTGGTGAAGAAGGGTGGAACAGGAGGGGGCAAGGTTTGCTTTGTAAGTTTCTAGCACGGCATCTCCTGGACTTCCAAACAGCCTGGAAACATCAAGTAAATGCCCGGAGATCGCTCATTTATGGAATACCACTGCGGGAAGTGTAAGAAGGTGGCAAAACAAATGGGGAGCCTTCTTGGAACTATGGAACTCCCTGCCCAGGGAAGTTTGCCCAACTGGCTTTCAAGCAGCAAGTGGAAACCTTTTTCATCCAAGGCGTTTCCCAACATAATTACTTTCTTGAGTTAAGCAGTAATCAGTTGCCTTTTTAAAAAATTTGCCTTTAAAACTTACACTTCCTATTTGTTTGTTTGATTTATATACCACCCTTCATCAAAAGATTTCAGGGTGATTCAAAATGGCACCCAGTTTTACCCAAACATCTTCCAAAATCTGCTCTTTGATTTCAGGAATTATCATGCGAAAACTTTTATACATACATATAAATGATGTTTATTAAGTTTTCATTTGCAAAATACCACAAGAGCACCAGCCAGGCTCAACGTATTTCAAAACTAAGAGCCCCCCCCTGAATCAAAGTCAATTCTCTTTTCCATGCAAACCAGAAAGTGACTTCTCCAGACAACAGAACAGCTCTTTCCCCCCGCTTATCTCTGTGGCTACAATCTCCTGGGGGACATGGACACCATTAGACAGTTGAATGCGCATGCGTACTCTGTCTGTTTCCCTCCCTCCCACCTCCACCTCCGCGCGGCCCCGGGTGCTGGCAACTCACGCTACGCCACTGCCCTATTGACAGAAATGGGCCATGTTCCCTTTGCTTGCACAATACCTTCATTTTGTATGCGAGCGTCTCCAATGTGCTTTGTATGCCAAACTACCCATTCAGACCCCTTGCCCTCAGTCCCCTCACTATGTAATCAGCATCTCAAATGTGAAATGGAGGAAAGCCTTTACAGCTCTGTGGTTCCACACTATCACCAGATGCCCTATGAAGAGAGAGTTTGCCCACGTGGGGTAATGTGGCTGAAGATTTACCCCACTATTTACTGGTTTGTCCAATCTATGAGCACTTAAGAGCAGTCTTGTTTAAAGATTTACATCACTCAGTTGAGAGACAGATTGGATATTAGATTTAACTTTTTATTAGGGGACAGGTCGCCCTATACCTCTGAAAAAGTGGTCTGTTTTGCTTCTAGAGTGGCAGTTTGGAAGGAGAAAACTTGTGGGGATGACAAGTTAAATTCTTCAGGGGAGCAAACTCTTATCTGGCAGAATGTCTGGTTTGAATAATTATTTTAACTGTGCCATATATTCTATTCCGGTTTTTATTCTGTTTTATGTATTTTGTAATAGCTAAGGCTAGACAAACAAACAATTTCTGTAGATCTGCTGATACCAATACTTCAGATTCTGGTTTTAAACTTTCTCCAAAAATGTGCAATGGTGGCCCTTGCAGCCAAAAGGAAATGCAAAATCTGCTCATGGTGTTTAGGTTCTCTATTCCAGTGTTTCCCAACCTTGGGCCTCCAGCTGTTTTTGGACTACAACTCCCATCATCCCTAGCTAGCTAGCAAGACCAGTGGTCAGGGATGATGGGAATTGTAGTTCAAAAACAGCTGGAGGCCCAAGGTTGGGAAACACTGCTCTATTCCAGTCTTTGAACAGACGCAGAAGGGCCAATTCTGCAGACAGGATAACCACTTGTGAAGTTGTTGTAGATAACTCCTCAAAAACTTTCCTCCAATATTTTTGGATTTCTGCCTGGGAAAAGCTTTGGAAAACAGGAATGAAATTTCCAGCATGTTATGCCTTAAAAGAAAACTATTGCAAGGTGATATCTAGATGGTATTTAACTCCAAAGAAGCTAGCTCAAATATACAAAAATGGATCAAACAGGTGCTGGAAATGTAAGGACTGTGAGGGGTCATTCTATGATATGAGGTGGACCTCCAGGAAAGCAAAGGCCTTTTGGGACATGATATATAATGAAATAAGATTTTTTTAAAAGTGAGGTCAGAATCCTCCTTTCTGGGGATGCTAGACAGTGAAATCCCAAAGAAAGCCTCAACGAAATTTATGTATGTGCCTACAGTGGCAAGGATTCACTATGCACAGAACTGGAAGGAGAGAACACCTTCAAAGGAAGAATGGCTGGTGAAAATCTTGGAACATGCAGAGAGCAAAATTGACGGCACTGATAAAAGATACAACTTTAGAATCTTTTAAACAAGACTGGAAATGGGATTTGGCGTGTAAGAAAATAACAGAATATATTAAGAAACGTGTTAAAAAGGATGAAATTAGATAAGATGGAACCTTAAAAGGTAACTGTATATACCAGTAATTTGGGTAATAAATATTGACGTTGGGTGAGCAGGAAGTCACTAGCTTTGTTGAATGGGAATATATAATTTTTGAGTAACAAATATAACTTGTTATATGAAGAAAAAAAGAATACAGTGGTACCTCGGGTTACATATGCTTCAGGTTACATACGCCGCTAACCCAGAAATAGTGCTTCAGGTTAAGAACTTTGCTTCAGGATGAGAACAGAAATCGTGCTCCGGCGGCGCGGCAGCAACAGGAGGCCCCATTAGCTAAAGTGGTGCTTCAGATTAAGAACAGTTTCAGGTTAAGTACGGGCCTCCGGAACGAATTAAGTACTTAACCCAAGGTACCACTGTATTTTTTAAACAACCTCTGATCTGGAGCTTGAAACTGAAGTTGCACCTCCCATCTTGGTTTATCATGGAAAACCTCAGGAGTTGTCCAAATGCACAGTGAGCAGAGAAACAAATCACTTTCCAAAATATATAGGGGACTAAAATGTATTAGTTGCCATGTGCCGAAACTACCAGGTGACATAGACAAAACATAAAACAGAAAATACAGCTTTTAATAAAACACAGTGGAGTCCAAGTACCACAGAGCTAGAGAATATAAGAAGCCCGACCTTTAGAGCCACAAAACCCAAATGCAACCAGATAAACTGAGAACAAGGTAGTTAATATTGAAACCATTAACGTAATAAAAGATGTTAAAATGCTTAAATGCCCAGAAGGAGGGTGCCTGCCTTTCTGGCAACCAATGATTTAGGGGGTTGGGTTATATGACCTCTGCGTCACCTTCCTGCTCTAGAATTCTATGCTTCAATGAATCACAGTTGGTTCCTTTAAAATGTTCTATATTTTATTGAAGGAAGGAAGAATATAGGATATGGGGGAGGACCTGCATCATAGCGCACATCCTTTTTAGCCTCCAGTTGGCTAAATAGCAACCATTTCTCCCTCTTACAGGAACAGGACTCCTTGCCAGCGACTCGCGCTCACTTCCATGTGGAACAACAAGTATTATACAATGAAACCCTCCAGTTGGCATAACGGGGCCTCCCAACCGGCAGCGCCAGCTGAGAAAGTAGAAAACACTTCTTAAGGACGCTTTTGGGCAGAAGCGTTTGCTGGTGCCTTGGACAAAAGCCAGCGTCACTTTGCTTGGAGAGGGGTTTGGGATGTGACGCACTTATCGCAAGGGCGCCCTCCGGGAAGCAGGCAGAGACCATTTCCAACCACAGACAATAATTGGCTGCGCAGAGTAAAAAGCACAGGAAACTGAAACCTCCCAAAACTGACGCAGGCAGATGCTTCCGTTGTTTCTGCTGAGAAAAACCAACAAGCTCTTTGGTGATTTGGAAGAACCCAAGTAGGCTGGATAACTCTGTACTCCACAGAATGAGGTTACCAGGCTGGTTTAAGCCAATGGTCTTTGACTGGTGGGAAAGGATCTTCTACTGCAGGGTGTGGGGTAGGACATCCAGTCTGCAGGCCAGATTAAGCCCCCCTCAGTCGTCCCCTTTTGGCTCACAGGGCCATTTTGGCCAAGCTAGGTAAAGGTAAAGGGACCCCTGACCATTAGGTCCAGTCGTGACCGACTCTGGGGTTGCGGCGCTCATCTCACTTTACTGGCCGAGGGAGCCAGCGTACAGCTTCCGGGTCATGTGGCCAGCATGACTAAGCCGCTTCTGGCGAACCAGAGCAGTGCACGGAAATGCCGTTTACCTTCCCGCCGGAGCGGTTCCTATTTATCTACTTGCACTTTGACGTGCTCTTGAACTGCTAGGTTGGCAGGAGCTGGGACCAAGCAATGGAAGCTCGCCTCATCACAGGGATTCGAACCACCGACCTTCTGATCGGCAAGTCCTAGGCTCAGTGGTTTAACCCACAGCGCCACCTGCATCCCAATGTCCTATATGCGGTGGACCAAAGGGACCTGAACGGGGCACCATACAACACTCAAAGATTAGCTTTGTTGGGGCTTACATAGCTCCATACGCAGTGCTGTGCAAGTCTCAAAACAGATCACCTGGCAACATGTGAAGTCAGGTGACTGAAAGGAGGGTAGCCTTGCTCACCTGTAAAAGTTGGCCCGTGGCACATGGAGAGAGCCAACTCCTGCTGTCTGCTCTACTGGGCTGTGACCTGACCTAAGGCAAATCACAACAGCAGTAATACAGCTATACAAACATATGATTAATAAAAACAGAAATAAGGTCCCCAGTGCATGTCTGGGTGCATCTAGGACGCAAAAAGCTGAAGGATACTAGTTCAGGGCAAAGAAAACAGACATAGACTGCTACTTTATCAAGTCTGCCCACATCTCGCTTGAATGGAGAGCAGAGCTGGAAGCTGCTAATGATTTCAATCAGAAGACAAATAAAGCTTTTAGCTGGTTTAATCGATGGGTCCCCCAACTCCCCCAGGGATCTTTCAATGCTGCTGCTTCAGGGAATGAAAAAATCAATGGAAGACAGCTTCTCTTTCCAAGAACGAGCAGCTGCTTTGGTTTCTGAAACACAAAAATCCCTCGCACTTCCTTCCACATCTCAGAAGCAAAATGAACAAAAACAAAACTCCAGGGGGAACAAGACTGAGATTTTGCTGTGGACATTTAAATCTAAACAGACTAACTAAGCAACTCATCAGTCAGAAGGCAGGCAATTCACCAACTGAAACTTCTCGAAACCAACTTCAAGGGAGGCATTTATTTGGAAAAGAAGAACCCAGCCAACTGACAACAAAGTTAATCAGAAACCAAAGTTACATTCTGGGTCCCACTTGCCCCTTGGCTCCCGGCTGCAGGACTCGGGAGCAAGTCAATGGCCATCAAAGTCAATTAACCACCAAAGCCTTCCAGTGCTTGGTGGACCTGGGTGTCCAAAGCTCTACTTTCTCCCGCATGAACCAGGCCTTGGGCAATACACACCTTGACTGTTCTCTGTCCCAAGCAGCAAAATCCCTTGGACCAGGAATATCTTATCAGGAACAGGGTGCTTTGGGTAGCAGCACCATTTATCCTTTTTCATGGTTTCTCCATGAAGGCTTGCCTGTGACTGAATTTCATGTTCTCCCAAGTTCCTTTTTGTGCAAATCTTCTAGATCTTTAACATTGCTGCAGGGTTTGTTTTTTTAAAAAACTGCAGCTCTACTGTTTTAACGTTGTATTATGGTTCGGTTTTCTGACGCAGAAATAATTTCACATTAATGTTCCCATCCTAAGCACATTTTCTCTGAAGTAAGTTCTGCCTGATTTCAATGCAGTTAGCTTTCCTGCAAGAACACTTAGGGTGGATCTACAAACAGGGAAAACGCTATAAATATGTCATAAATTAAACTGTTATGACAAAAGAAAAAAACCCTATGTAAAATCGCATAGAAAAGTTTTGTGCTCAACAGTGCCATCTGGTGTTACATGTTTATAACACATTTAAAACGTTTTTTGACTAATGTAGCTGAGTCCTTAGTGTTGCGGTCATGAACTTCCTGTTCGTGACTGCAATTGTATGGGAAGAGTGCCTTCAAGTGAGCAGAAGGGTTAACCAATGGGGGAACATGGTGTGCACACATATGTGTGAGAACTTATGGTGGTGGGGGGGAACAGGACATGTTCCCTTCATTCCGACCCTTTGGAATTGCCCATACCTTCCAATTAGGCCAAAAGCATTCATCTATTGCAGTATGAGACTCTCTTCACAGATATAACTTGAATGCATTAAATAGCCTCTAGTCCATTTCATAACATGGCACATACTCATCCAGTGCAGTACAGTCTACGCTGAATGGCAGCTATTCTCTAGAGGTTCAGAGCACAGCATGTGCACGCACATGCTTCCCAACTGGAGATGTTGGGAATTGCATCTGGGATGTTCTGCATGCTGCTCTACCGCTGAACTCCAGCCTGCAACTAAACAGTTCAGTGGGGAAGCACATCATTTGAAGAAAGAAGGTCCCATGGTCAATGTCTGCCTTTGCAGTTTAAAATCAGGCATTGGGGAGGGGGGAGTCCCCCAGGTTGAGTTGCTTCCTCTTAGGCCACTTTCTCAGGCACAGAACATCTCCTGGGGCACAGTAATCGCTGCAACAACCACCTACAGTGTGTTCCAAACGAATTATATCAGGGGTCAGCCTTAATGGGGTTCTAGTAAAACAAAAAACCATCAGCTGCAACTTCTGCCAGTCAGAGTTAGAAAAATTATTATTATTATTATTATTATTATTATTATTATTATTATTATTATTATACCATGCTTCGTCCAAAGAACAGGGGGCTCTGTGAACATTCTGAGCCTAGATGTTTGTCTGTGGTACTGGAACTGAATTGAGATCACAATCCTGCCTTTTACACAAAAGTCCACCTCCCAGTTCCTTTTCTCGATTTTGGTGGAAAAAGTCATTTAAACCACTGGGAGTCAAGATGCCTTTGATGATCTACTTACTGCAAATCACCGAGAGATCTACAGGTAGATCCTCATCTACCTTCTGCCCATCCCTGTGCTAGAACATCAGGTAAGGGGGGGAAGCACAGCCCAGATCCATTTCCCTTTCTCCTCGCCTGTCCTTATAAAACATGCATCTGGGAAAGAGCTCTCGTGCAACACTTGGAGCGAAGGGGTTTTTAAATGGTTGCACAGCTGTGAAATTAAAATGCTTTGCTCCAGAGGCATCACATGTTCAGCTTGCGGCTCCCAAGGCAACACAAGTCACCCGTCAATCAAGCAGACGCCAGCCTTCTGCAAAGACCCTTCAAGAGCCACAACCTGTTTTTAGCTGCTGAGGAACAACTGACATTTATCTGGCCAGTAGCAGGCTGCCATGCAGAGGAGGCTGTGCTGTGAAACAGCATCCTCATGTGTTTTCTTCCCGTTTTGAGAGTTGCAGTATTTTCTTTTTTTTAAAGTCAGTAAGTTGCAATTCAAACCCCCCTTTTTTAAAAAAGCCAGCACAGTATTTTAAAAACAGAAGAAGTCTGAAGAGCTGACAAGCTTCCCCCCCCCTTCATTTTTTAGGCAGTTTGCTAAACAAGGCACAGCGGCCCACAATACCATCCACTGGGTTTCTGCTACAGCAAACCTAAAAACTAGTCAATAGGTGCAATTAGACAACTAAACCTAACATAGCAGATTGAATTTGAATTCATTATCTCACACCACCTGCACAGCAGCCTTCTAAGGTTGGGTAGTGATGTGAGCTTTTTTGGGGGGGGATCCTGTGCAAATTTGAGTTATATGCACAAAGAAATTGCACTGGAAATTGTTCAGTTTGCACAGGAAACCTTCTGGTGCCCAAGAGCAGGAGTTGAGAACCTCAGGTGGGGGGGGTGTGGAGCAGGGGGCGGGCAAACGCAGCTCTTGGTTTCCGCTCTCTGTTGAGCCTTTGGGATTCTCCCCCCCTCTCTCTGGCTCTGATCTGGGCCTTCTACCTGGCTGGTATGTTCTGAATGGGGATAATGTTTCTTTGTTTGCCTTGAGGGAGGGGGCCTCTGAAAAGGGTCTCAATCTGCCCATTTTTGCCTCTGGCCCCACAGACCACTGGCTCCCCATGTACCCCTGGAAAGGTGCCCAGAAGGGAATGCCACCCTGCAGCTTAAAAAATGCTCCCCTAGAGAGCGATCTAGTTTCCCATTTTTATTTTACCTGAATTTAGTAAACAAAGCTAAAACTCTGGAGCTGCCAGCCTCGCCTGGTGTTGCATTTGCTGTTGGCAGGCACTCATTGCTGCTGATGAAATAAAGGAACATTTTCTGCAGAAAAATTAAGCCCTGGAAAATTTTCCATCCACATTACTGAAGGCAGGTCAGTATTTTTATCCTCATACAGCAAATGGGGAGGTTGAAGCTAACAGAAAGCGTGCAGGAGAGTCCTGCCTAAAATAGTGCACTGACTTTGCAGCAAGGATGAGATTTGATTAGTTCATCCTCTTAGCTACGATGCCTTGCCAATTTGACTTCTGTGGGGCTAATTCCCAGGGGCTGCAGCCCAAATCTTATGCCTCTGCGTTTCAGGGATGACAAACGAAAATCAAAACATCTTTTTGCTCTAACTGCTTTTGTGTCTGAGATTTGTCCAGAATAGTTGCTGGCAGAACGAATTTGCCCTGGTTTGGTCCATTATCCCCTTCCTAATCACACAAAAGGATGCCAAGGGTTTATACACCATCCTCCTTAGCCAATGGGGCAAAACAGTAGATGTACTTTGTGCCCCCCCCAGCCCCACTTTTTGGAATTCTTTGCGGGGAGATTTAGTCAGCAGAAGCTCCCATGAGACATAATATATGCTAAGACCCCAGTTCAAATTACGCCAAAGTCAGCCTTCATCAACTGGTGCTCTTTAAATATTTTGGACTGCAACTGCCATGAACTGATTTGGTGGGCAGAGGTCAGCCTCTCTTCTTCATCTTCTGCAATTGGGCGGGGGCAGCATACTGGGGTAATGAACAGCAAGTACTTTGAATGCTACAGGGACATTGGCAAGTCACAATAAGTCAAAGCTGCCTGCTTTTCATTGTTAACTGGGAACAAGCAATGGGCTGTTAGCTACAAACCCTTCCCCATTATGTTACCTGGAAGAGATTCTGACTCGCCACAGCCAAGTGGGTAGTACAAAGAAAGTTATGGAAAGAGAAGGTTTAACTACAGACCTAAGTAATAACTGACCATTTGCAGTCTCATTAATATGCCCCGTTTGTGGAATTCCCTCCCAGAGACAAAATGTTTGTTATGATCTGTTTTATTTTTTAGACAGCAAATGTAAACTGCTGTACAACTCAATTGCAGCAGTATGGGCTGAATTTCAGCAGCATGCTTTGGTTTTACTGAAGGTTGCTCCAGGGCCACTGGGGTGGAAATGCACAGGCTTTAATTAAAGCAGTATAAATGCAGCTACTGCAGATGCAAGACCTCAAGGTTAGGGGAAGTTGGGCAACCATTTAACATGATGGCTGTCCATGTCCCTCTGCCCATTTTCCAGAGTTCACAAATCACAACAGTTTAGAAAAGAAGGGTGTGCGTGGCACAGTTAGCTTGTCATCCTGGAGGCTTATTCACACTGCAGATAACGGCGCAGCATGCAAACACTTTTGTGCATTTACTTGCTCACTGATCCCACAGGGCGCAATTCCCCAAGGTTGGAAGATTACACAAACAGTCTTGGCTACTTTGGGTCCCAGATGCTGTTGGACAAGCCCCCCCCCCTCCAGCAGCTTAACCAACAGTCAGGGATGATGGGAGCTGTAGCCCAGCAACATCTGGGCACTTAGGCAGAATCTGTAACAATACAACCACAAATCGTTCCACACCAGGACAACACCAGTAACATTGACAAAGAATTTATCTCTATCACTCAAAGCAGCTTCACTTACAAAATGGTGCACTCTACACATTAGGAAACGTGCAGCATAAGTTATGAATAATTATTACTATTATTAGCACAGGAAACCTAGAAAGTTGCCTTATATCAAGTCAGACACTTGGTCCATCTAGTTCAGTCATGCTGGTACTGACTGGCAACAGCTCCCAGGGTTTCAGGCAGGAGGCACTTGCAACCCTAGGAACAGAACCAGATGCCAAGGAACTGAACCCAAGGCCTTCTACATGCAAAGCAGGTCTCTGCCACTGAGCCCTTCCCCCAAAACACACATCCTCATTGGGGAAGGTGGGGGTGGAGAAGGGGTCCACTTCTGTCCCTGTGGGTAATGGTGTCTCTGCAGCTACACTCAAAACAAGGCTGGCAACAGTTCACTCCTACTATGGGAGGAAAGTTCAAGGAGGTGCAAATCTTCCTCTCTTGTGGCATCATGAAGAACCAACCGCATTCCTACATGCACACTTTCCTCCTTTTGCTCACACTGAAGTGCAAATTGCACAACACCCCCCTGCACGATTACTGAGAAGCCAAAGTAAGTTCGGTGGAATTTACTGCTGTGTAAATGTGGATAGTTTTGCAAGGCGGGTATCTGGAACTGGCATAGATCCACAGACTAGGAGAGTGGCTGGGTGTTCATATTCACATACAGGTACCCAGTCCTGCCCTGTTGACTCCTATGGGAGGGCTGCTGCTTGGTGCCAGAGCATCTGCCCCCCCCCCCCGTTCTCTCCCAGACATCTCCAGGCAGGGCAAGAAGGCCTAAGAGTGGCTGCTGTTCAGAGCAGGCAGTATGGAGCTCTGTGGAAGAATGGCCCGATTCTATATTGGGGTGCCAACCTGAATAAAACATTGGGGGGGCGGGCAGGTAAGCCCTACTCTGCATAATCGATCACACACACCCAATTTGAATGGTAATGTGCATCAACTGGGCGGGGGGCTTCCTCAAATATATTTTTTTTGGAGGGGGGCGATTTCGACCCCTTGGAGTTAGCTCCTACGGAGGTATAAGCCTCACCGCAGCGCTATCAGTTAACTCGGGATCGGTCTAACAAGCATTTGCACAAATTCAAAAGTTGCGGGAGGGAAGCTGGGGCAACTGGGGAACAAAACTCTTGGCCGGCCTTGCACGGTTTAATTCTCGATTGACGGGCTGGGATAAAGCGCCAACCTAACTGCCCTCCTCGCCCCAAGGTAGGCCGGGCGTGGTCCTCTCCAGGAGGGAAGAGGATGCCAGGGCAGAGAGACTGAGCAGTTTGTCGAAAGCACCTACTGCGCTCTCAACTTAACTGCTTCCTCCGCCGGCACCACTCGCGCGCGGGCCAGAGCCGAACTCGGAGCAGAGCATTCACACGTTCGCGGAGCGGAAGGGGGCAGGCAGCGGTTCTCCGCCGGAGGGCGCCCCCAAAGGAGCTCCCCTCTCGGCAGGGGCAGGGAAAGAGGGCGGCCCAGGGCGGGTGGGGGAGCGCTCACCATGGCGAAGCCGGAGAGCAGCGCCGAGGTGCGGCTGGAGGCTTTGAGCTTGGCCCGGCTGAGGTAGAGCTTCCGCCAGGACAGCGCCTGCATGGAGTGCTCGTTGAGGCTCATGGGGAGCTCCGGCGGGGCGCGGCGCGCAACGCGGACCTCCGGCGGCTGCTCGGCCTCCTCCGGCTGCTGCTTCGCCCCGCTCGCCCTCGCCGGGCCCCCGCCGCGCGCGCCTCAGCAGCCCCCCATGGCGCCCGGCTCGGTGCGCCTCCGTCCGTCACTCCGCCTCGCTGCGCCCCGGCCGCCTCTCCGCAGCGCCTCCCTCCGGGGCTGGGCCAAGACCGGATGCGGCCCGCTGCTGCCAAGTTCCCCTCGCAGGCCCCTCCTGCACGCAGGGAGGGAGCGAGCGAGCGAGCGAAGGGCCGCCTGGCTGCCAACCGGCCTGCGGGCGCCAGGGAGCCTTTTACGCACCGAGATGCGCCCGGGCGCACGCGGGCCTCGCAGCGGGCCAGGGTCAGGCAGCGCAGGAAAGCACCGGCCCTCGGCCCTTTCTGGGGCATTAGCGGCTGGCCCTCTGCATCGAGCTGCGACTGTACAGGGAGGCTCCATTTAGCCGGCCTGCCCTGTTGGGTCGGATCCAAGGAGTCCAGGGTTGAGGAACAGCGCGGCTCTCTCGAGGTCGCGGTGCTCTGACCTCCCATCAACCCCAGTCGGGGCACAGGAGTGATGGGAGTTGTAGTGAAGCGGCCTCCCTCGGGGAGCAGGTAGTGGTAGTCAACCTGGCGCCCTCCAGATGTGCTGGACTGGCTCCCCATCGGCACCAGCCAGCAAACTAGTCAGGCTGGCAAAGGCTGATAGGGAGCGTAACGGGCTCTCCCCGTGGCCGACCGAATGCGCGCAAAGAAGGGCGCCCGATTCTCTTCCCCGTCGGGTACACTGCCTCTGAACATGGATGTTCCATTTAGGCAACATGGCTCACTGGCATTCAGCCCAGCTCTCCTCCATGAATTTGCCGCACCTATGCCCGATTAAGATTTCTAGGTGCAATTATGGTATTTCAGGAAGCGGCAGAGGGTTGGGGCGAGTGCATATCCTGGCCGCGGTGCCATCCGAGAAAAAGCCCCAATGACTGACATGTGTCATTTATTTTAGACTTTTTAAAAAGGGGAGGGGGGAGCCCCTATAGGAATCCGCGGGGAAAGCTATTTTTCGTTGTTCAACGCTTCTTGTTGCCTTTTACAGACTCTTACAAAATGAAAGAGGAGCCGGCATACAAATGGAGCTCTTTCACATTTCCCTCTCCATTTGGCACAGTGCTGGGATTGTGAAGAAACGCTGGCTCCGAAAACCATGGCTACGGCACGCACTGGAGGTTTTAATGAGCTGCTACTTTCTCGCCCCCCGCTCAGCTGGTGGCCGGGGAGGGCAAGCCGACCCTTCATTCTCGCCCTGTGGCAGAATGGGGAACGAGTTCAGCGGGAGCAAAAGCTGCTGGAACAGGTTTAATTGCCTGTCTGGAGCTCCCAGCGACCATCCTTGGGGGCGGCTGCTCTGCGGAAGGCGAGGGCTCCCCACGTGGCCGGTGATGCCGCCTGAGCAAGATGCTGGGCCAGTTTATTCGGGACCCCAATCAGCAGAATGGCACTGCAGGGCTTGTGCATCATCATTTGAAGTGAGGTGACACACACTGCAGCCTCAGGAGAGGTAACCCTGAAGTAATTAAGTCCAGAGTTCTTACTGCACCACTGTCTTTAGGGCTGCAGCATTTACAACAGAATCCTCTGCACATTTACTGAGAAGCAAATTCCACAGTGGCCCTAGTAACAATGCAATCCCAATAATATATTCAGAAGGAAATCATATTGAATTCAGATAGGCTTACTCCTCAGTAAGTAGGTTTAGGACCATGGACACCACTGAACTCTTTAAAATGTGTCCCTACTTAAGCAGGGAGGTGTTTTAATTTAAAATTAAAAAAAACTTTAAAACACTACCAGTAGCAAGCATTTTCTCAAGAGGCCTTGGGTGGTGGGGGAAGTTTTGCCACATCAAAGAACCCTCTTCTAAGAAAGATGCTAATCACAACATATGTGCTTTTTTTTCTTTAAAAAAATGTTTAGGGGTACTCTCATTTTGACTCAAGAAAATCACCATTTTATAGTTCAAATAGGGAAAAATAAATACAGTAAATGGACAAAAGTACAAAGATTCACCGAATGTTTAGGGGTATGCATACCCCCAGAAAAAAGCACTGTGTGCATTTATCTAAAAACTAAAGAATGCATGCATCTTGTTTTAGAAACAATTGTTTTTACAAGCATTGCAAAAACAAAGTACCGATTAATTCGTTTGACTGAAACCCACATGCTTAATCAACTAAGATTTCTTTAATGGGCTACAGTCTTAATATTCATGTTGTAACATTCTGGATGTTTTCATCAATTATGACAGGGGCAGCCTGTCTTGTTTTGCCGCCTGAGGCAAACAGGAAGGTGCCGCCCTGTGCAGGGACTACACACTGCCCCTGCCAAAGGCTTGCTTGGCCAAAGCCTTGCTCGCTGGGATGGCGATGTTTCTGCTGCTGGGAGAAGGCCCGAGAGATTGTGCAAGGCCTCTGGAAGATCTTGCTGGAAGCAGCCACTGCGACGTCTGGGGGGCAGTGGGGGGGGGGTTGCCCATGGAGGTACCCCTTAGGTTATCATTATTTATTAAATTTGTATACTGCCCTTCATCTGCATATCTTGGGGTAGTTCACAGCATAAAAATACAAGATAAAAACACAAAATACGTAAGAACAAAAACAAAGCAAAACAAATAATCCCGTTCCCCACCAAACACATTTGAAATGGTACAGGATGTTAATCAGCCCAAAGCCTGGTTGAAGAGGAATGTTTTTGCCTGGTGCCTAAAGGTGTATAATGGAAGGCGCTAGCTGAACTTTCCTAAGGAGTGTTCCACAAACTGGAAGCCACTGCAGAAAAGGCCTGTTTTCTGTTGCCACCCTCCGTACTTCTTGTGGGAGAGGCACACAAAGGGCCTCAGGTTATGATGGCAAAGTCCGGGTAGGTTCATATGGGCTGAGGCGGTCCTTGAGGTGTTGCAGTCCTGAGCCATTTAAGGCTTTATAGGTCCAAACCAGCACTTTGAACTGGGCCCAGAAACTAATTGGCAGCCAGTGCAGTTGGGCCAGGATTGGTGTGATACGTTTCTGAACCATCTTCAGAGGCCGTCCCACACACGATGTGTTGCAGTAATCTGCCAATGGCCTTCTGGCAGTTCCCTCACTGCAAGACTGACTGACCGAACCCAAAGGGTGCTCATCAATGGTTCCTCTTCATCCTGGAGAAGAGTGACTAGTGGGGTGCCACAGGGTTCTGTCTTGGGCCCGGTCTTATTCAACATCTTTATCAACGACTTGGATGATGGACTCAAGGGCATCCTGATCAAATTTGCAGATGACACCAAACTGGGAGGGGTGGCTAACACCCCAGAGGACAGGATCACACTTCAAAACGACCTTGACAGATTAGAGAACTGGGCCAAAACAAACAAGATGAATTTTAGCAGGGAGAAATGTAAAGTATTGCACTTGGGCAAAAAAAATGAGAGGCACAAATACAAGATGGGTGACACCTGGCTTGAGAGCAGTACATGTGAAAAGGATCTAGGAGTCTTGGTTGACCACAAACTTGACATGAGCCAACAGTGTGACGCGGCAGCTAAAAAAGCCAATGCAATTCTGGGCTGCATCAATAGGAATATAGCATCTAGATCAAGGGAAGTAATAGTGCCACTGTATTCTGCTCTGGTCAGACCTCACCTGGAGTACTGTGTCCAGTTCTGGGCACCACAGTTCAAGACTGACAAACTGGAACGTGTCCAGAGGAGGGCAACCAAAATGGTCAAAGGCCTGGAAACGATGCCTTATGAGGAACGGCTAGGGGAGCTGGGCATGTTTAGCCTGGAGAAGAGGAGGTTAAGGGGTGATATGATAGCCATGTTCAAATATATAAAAGGATGTCACATAGAGGAGGGAGAAAGGTTGTTTTCTGCTGCTCCAGAGAAGCGGACACGGAGCAATGGATCCAAACTACAAGAAAGAAGATTCCACCTAAACATTAGGAAGAACTTCTTGACCGTAAGAGCTGTTTGACAGTGGAATTTGCTGCCAAGGAGTGTGGTGGAGTCTCCTTCTTTGGAGGTCTTTAAGCAGAGGCTTGACAACCATATGTCAGGAGGGCTCTGATGGTGTTTCCTGCTTGGCAGGGGGTTGGACTCGATGGCCCTTGTGGTCTCTTCCAACTCTATGATTCTATGATTCTAAGAAGCAAAGCTACAGGGAACCAGGCAGAGAGCCTTCTTGGTAGTGGCACCCACCCTGTGGAACGCCCTCCCATCAGATGTCAAAGAGATAAACAACTACCTGACATTCAGAAGACATCTGAAGGCAGCCCTGTTCAGGGAAGTTTTTAATGAGTGACATTTTAATGTATTTTTAATCTTTGTTGGAAGCTGCCCAGAGTGGCTGAGGAAACCCAGCCAGATGGGCGGGGTACAAATAAATAAATAAATAAATAAATAAATAATAATAATAATTACTATTATCACCCTTGAGATTACCAGAGCATAGAAATAAATTAGGCTATCCCTGTCCAGATAAGGGTGCAGCTGGGCCACCAGTCCAAGATGATGGAAGGCACTCTGCGACACTGAGGCCACCTGAGCCTCAAGTCACAGCAAAGGACCCATAAGTACCACCAAGCTACATATGTGCTCCTTCAGAGGGACTGTAACCCCATCAAGAGCAGGCAACCCCCCATCCATACAGGCCAGGCCAGGGAACTGCCCACTAACAGTGCCTCAGTTTTACCTGGCTGCGTCAGTCTGCCTCAAGGACAGCCTGGCCCTGAATTATGGTATCCTTAATTCCCACATCTTGATTTATCCTCCAGTACATCTCTGCGATTACACTCTTGTGAGATATGCTCTTGTATTATGCAGTGTAGAAATGGCTCTCCATTCACGGCCCAGAATCTGAGTTTCGCCCTTCTGGAAGGTGGAGGCAAACCTCAGCCTTTGCCTGACAGTATGTGTGAGAGATCTGAGGGGAAAAGAGGGAGCAACGCTTGCTAGGAAACACGTGCATTTATAAGGAAACAACATAGGCCTCTTGTTTCAGAAATGCTGTCTTTATGCAGAGGCAAATCCATGCACATGGATCTGATCAACAGACTCAAAACCCAGATGAGAATTTATTTGTAGCCAACAGGTGCTAATAAATCAACGGGTGGCAGGTGTTTCCTTAGAAGATTAAAATATTAAACAGTTTAAAAATAAATATACCTCCAAGCGGTATATCATACACAGGCACACAATCACTCAATTTAATTAAAACAAAAACACAACCCAAGAAAAATAAAACAAAATCATAACATGTACTGTAAAAACATTTAAAACAAAACTTCAAGCACACAAAACGGGATTTAAGCACACAAAACTCAGATTTTATGGCAGAGGTGAGGACATTCTATGGTATAGGAGCAGCAGCAAAAAATGCCTGTTTTGGGGGCCCTGCCCTATGAAATTCTGTAGGGTTCGGTGCTGCAGCTAGAATTTCCCCAAATGACCTAAGTGACAAGCCTGTGCAGGGGCAGGTGGTCATCCAGGTAACCCGGTTCCAAGTTGTTCAGAGCTTTTTATACATTTATTGGACATGGCTGCTCATCATTTGCATTATCTAGCCCTGTTATTACAAAGGTAAGACTGTTCCATAACTTACTGTAAGCCACATCATGGGTTCCCCTGCTGTCATATATGCCATCTGCCAGCAGTGCCCTTACATCAGTTCAGACCATTAGCTCAATACTGTCAGCCCTGACTGGCAGCACCTCTCCAGGGTTTCAGATAGAGAGTCTTTTTAAGTTCTACTTGGGAGATGCTGGAGAGAGAACTTGAAACTTTCTCCATGCAAAGCAGATGCTCTAGCACTGGGCCACAACCCTTTTCCGTTTGTCCCTTCCGCAGCCTGCAGAAAATAATAAAGGATTGAATGTGACATTAGAAATGGCAGTGCCCAAAAACAAGCACAACATTTCAAGCACCAAGACATTTTGTTTCTGATCTTTAAGATGGTCATCCATGAACTTCAGAGTGAAATTTCAGCAAGAAATTGCCAGGATGGTAAATTACCAAAAAGTTCGGTACTATTCATTAGGGTCCGAATGGAGGCAATAGGTTCTTGCCCTGCTATAGGGCAATGCAAAGATGGTTGTGTTGCCACCAACACTTGTCATAAAAGGTTCATGTGCTTATTTTGCACACATTGCAAAGCAAACGATCTGAGATTGTGCTTTTTGAATTTTATTGCCATTTAACTCCAGCATTTACATTTTGAACCCTTTAAATTCATGTACAGTATATGTATGCCGGCCAACTGAGATTCACACTGCATGTAGCTGATGCAGTGGACCCTAGTATTACAAATGTTTATGCCATAATAAATTTAAGGTACTGTACTACAAGCCTGTACTACAAACGAAGATCATGGCCACTGGTCCCATCACCTCCTGGCAAATAGAAGGGGAAGAAATGGAGGCAGTGAGAGATTTTACTTTCTTGGGCTCCATGATCACTGCAGATGGTGACAGCAGCCACGAAATTAAAAGACGCCTGCTTCTTGGGAGAAGGGCAATGACAGGCCTAGACAGCATCTTGAGAAGTAGAGACGTCACCTTGCCAATAAAGGTCCGTATAGTTAAAGCCATGGTTTTCCCAGTAGTGATGTATGGAAGTGAGAGCTGGACCATAAAGAAGGCTGATCGCCGAAGAATTGATGCTTTTGAATTTTGGTGCTGGAGGAGACTCTTGAGAGTCCCATGGACTGCAAGAAGATCAAACGCATCCATTCTTAAGGAAATCAGCCCTGAGTGCTCACTGGAAGGACAGATTGTGAAGCTGAGGCTCCAGTACTTTGGCCACCTCATGAGAAGAGAAGACTCCCTGGAAAAGACCCTGATGTTGGGAAAGATGGAGGGCATAAGGAAAAGGGGGCGACAGAGGACGAGATGGTTGGATAGTGTTTTCGAGGTTACCAGCATGAGTCTGACCAAACTGCGGGAGGTAGTGGAGGACAGAGGTGCCTGGCGTGCTCTGGTCCATGGGGTCACGAAGAGTCGGACACAACTAAACGACTAAACAACAACAACTACAAGCCTCTTTTTAATCTTTTGTTAAACAACACATTTCTCCTCCTCCTCCTCCTCCTACAAGGTATGTGAGGAGTGCTGTGATGCACGTGTATCAATTATCCAAAAATTTAAAATGGAAGCATGCCTTTTTCTTCAGAACTACTCGTTTATTCACAAGCAAATTCATGCAGATTAACTAGCTACCATCCAAGACACATTTACCTGGGAGTTCCAACTAAGTGACATCTATCCGTGTTATAGTGACTAACACAACAGCTAATTAAGTCTTATCATGTATTGTTTCTTATTTTTTATTTATTAATAACCAAATATCAAGAACTTAAACAATGCTGAAAGCAGCATGAGGTTGGGCATTATCTGTGAACTTGTTCCAAAACATTGCAAAAAATACCTATTTTCCCATAAACCTGAGGCTGGTTTATATGTACCCTTTTGTAATAAATTAGCTGAATCATGGTCAGTATAGACCAAATCTCAATCAATTCAGATATAGTAGGATATATGCCCCCCCCCATTTTTAGCTAGTAGAATAACAACCACCACCACAACCTTGCTTCCATCAAGGTTGAACACATTCAATTGATCATTTTCCAGAATAATATATTTTAGATATCCAAGCAAAAATTCTTAAGGTTCCAAGGGGATATGATATCTTAACATGTAAAAAGATATAAGCCTGAACAGATTTCCAGAATAGTTCTATTTGAGAATTCCAAACGATAGGTATGTGATTTGCTTTATTTAATCCAAATCCCCAACATTTATCCAATCCTAATTATACATTAAATTCAATTTATAAGGCATTAAATACCATTGATAAAGGGTTTAAAAATAGTTCTTTAGGTCTGCTGAAATTTTATGAGAATGGAAGTTGTCCCAAATCCTGCTCCCTTTAGTGTGTTGCAACACACTTCATGCCATCATCTCAGTAGTCAAGCCTTACAACAACCTTGGGCTACCATCACCACCTTCCTTCCTTTGCCATGTTGCAAACAGGAGGGCCACAGCTGAGAGCAGATTACCTGAGATCAC
This sequence comes from Podarcis raffonei, assembly GCF_027172205.1. Taxonomy (NCBI): domain Eukaryota; kingdom Metazoa; phylum Chordata; class Lepidosauria; order Squamata; family Lacertidae; genus Podarcis; species Podarcis raffonei. Next base: position 38,088,469 of record NC_070617.1, read on the forward strand.
CTGACAGAGGTGAGGTGTCAAGAATTTCCTGGTTTCCAGCTCAGCCTCTGCCTGCACACAGATGCTCTTCCTCTCCAGGGGGGCATTGAGGGGGTGTTTTATGGGGGAAGGAATCACTCCTCTCCTCCAAACTGACACGAGATGATCCGTAGAAGACAGAACTTGCCCTATGGACCTCTAAGAGCACATTGTGCCTCTGACAATATGGACCTGAGGCATCCCTGGAAAACAACAGATTCAGTTTGGGAGGTGGGATTCTCTCTACACCCCAATACCCCCCCACGCCAGGCTTTCTGGAGCCCCTGGATTATGGGATGCAGCGCCTGTTAAAGAGTGCGCGAAAAACCTCTTTGCAGATTGCCAGCTCTCTCGTTCACTCGGCCCAGGAAGAGATAAGAAATACAGGAGACCCCCCCCCCCCAATGCAGCTTCCACTTCCTGGCGGCTTCTGGGTCTCTCTGCCAGCCCGGCTGCCAGCCCCTCATCTCGCCCCAGTCCGCCCTCCTTGGCCTCTCTCTCCGCCCTCCCCAAGGCAGATGCTGCCAGGGACCCCTCCACCTCTCCAGGACCCTTGCAGAGCGCAGGCTGCCCTTTCCTCCAGCCCCCCCCCGCCGCTCCTCTCATCGCCCCCCACCCCAGCCCTACACTCACGTGTACGTCCCCATGCACACGCGCAGCCTGCAGCGCCTGCGTGCTCGGGCGCCCTCGTGACCCGCCAGCATCCTTCGCCAACATGCGCGCCGGGAAGGACCGGCCGCGGTCCTGCGCGGAGGGCGCCCCAAGCGCGGCTCTCCCGCGCCGCCGCCGCCTCCCCCCCCCCCGCCCCAGTGTTTACGTTCCGGGGGCTGCCATGACGCCTGCGCGCGCCCTCCCCCTTCCTGCCCGCCCCTCCCTCCCAGTATTCTCAATGCTGGGAAATGATTGTTGAAGGACTTTTTGCATAAGAAATACACACAACAAAAAACACAACAACAACCCCAAAGCCCCCCCCCCGACCGTCGACCGCCTCGCCTGCTGGGGCTGCCGCTTGCGCAGCTCCAGTGCTTCCTCTGCCCCCCCCCCCGCTGCTAAAACACACCCACCCACCCCAGAAGTGCAGATTGCAAAATTTGCAAAAGGGGGAGGGAGAGGTGAAAAACTTTGCAGAGACCCGGATGGCCTTCTGGAGGGGTGGGGGGCTGGCTGCGGGTTTGTTTCTAGAGGCACTCGGAGGTGGGGGGTTCCCCCCTCCCAGGGCTTCCCCTTCTCTTTCGTTTTGCAAACCTTGTGTGCGTTTTGGGCCAACCCCCCCGGCAGGAAGAGCCCCGGCCGAACCTTTGCAGCAGGACCCAAAGGAGGAACTGTTGACAATTAAGAGATGAAACTCTTCAAAAGATGGAGGCAGAGAAAGACTCTGGAAGAAGATTGGTGTGTAGTGATATGTTGTTGTTGTTATTATTGTGTTGGTGGTGGTTTGGGGAGTAGCTTGGGTTGGGGGGCGGAGAGGGGGGGTTGTTTTCAAGCGATTTTGCGGAGATGGTTTGTACGTGGAGAGCGAGAGGCTGTTTGCAGGGCGGAGGGGAGCTGCTGGCGTCTCTGTGTTTGGGGCTTTAAACCCCGGGCATTGTTGCTGGGTGTGTTTTAAAGTGCTTTGCAGGAAAACGGCGGCGCCTCTCAAGTGTGATGGGGGGGGCACAGCTGGTGCATTGCATCTCCCCCCCCCCAGTCTCCTTCTGCGAGCCCTCGATCACGCGAGCAAAGGAGAAGAGCCCAGGAAGCTCCGCTTGCAAGTTGGGCTCAAACACGCTTTGGGGGTTGTTGCTGCCCCGGTAGCCCAGCCAGGGTGTTTGTTGCTGTGTGTGCCTCTCTTTCAAAAAAAATGGGGGGGGGATTTAACTCCTTCCTGGCCCCCTTTCCTCCATACCTTGACTGAAAACACTCCTGCCCCTCAGCCCACTCTCAGCCTTGGTTTGTTTTGTTTTAATGCACTGAATGCCACGCTAGGTTTTGAAGAAACGGGGGTGTATTGTGGGGGGTTTGCAAAAGTCGGGGGGGGGCTCTAGCCCATAAATCCCATGTTACATAATGCAATGTGTTTTTTAAGAGGCTGGCTTCCGGTGTGACTAGGGAAACAGTTGGATTATGTAAATGTGCGCCCGGGCTTGCCTGTTTTGCGTTTCTTCCTGCGAAAGAGTTGCTGCTTTTTCGTTTCCAACGTACGGGCAAGAAAACCCCGCCATCGTGGGCGGAGCGGGCTGCCTAATAAACTCACCCCCACATGGCTGGCTTTCCTTGTTGCTCGTTTGAATGGGCAGTTTGCTTCTGCGCCCCCCGCTTGCCTTGCCGGGTGAGATGTGCCCACCTGGCCCTTTCTCACCTGACGTCTCAGCCCAGCCCTGGCCACGGGGGGAGTCTTCAGGCCTTCAGGCTGGACTACCGACTTGCAACATTCACGACTGAGTACCGTTCACACGCACACGCGTCCCCTGTTAATTTAGGGTTAGGAATCCTCAAACGGGGTTGAGGGCTAGACCGCGCTCCAGTTGCAGAATACATTTTGCTTGCATTTTGAAAACTGGGCTGTTCCCGTCCCCATGAGCAATGCGCTGCAAAAGCCATCTTCTCACTTGCACGCTGCAAGCCCTCTGGGCCCATCCTTTCCCCTCCACGCTGATTTGCGCGTAGGACCTTATTTTTGTATATTTATTTTTGTGTCTACGTGTGGCTCCTGCGACGACCGAACTTCTGGTCTGTTTGCCCAGACCGCACACAGAGAGTATGTTTCGCTCCCGGCCGCCCTTCAAACGAAGCGCTACCTCTACACGTTTTGCACGCGTATGCACCGACGCACACGTGTATGTGTTGTGTTCTCACCACCACCACCTTCCCCGTCCTGCAGCGATCGATCGGCAGGAGGCTGTACGACGAGGACGACGACCTCTCCGACGTGGAGGAGATCGTCAGCATCCGCGGCTTCAACCTGGAGGAGAAACTGAGGAGCAAAATGTACCGCGGAGACTTCGTGCGACCCATGGAGGGGAAAGGTAAGCCGGGGCGCCTCTCCAAGGCCTGGGCCCGAGCGCCGGCTTGGGAGACCCGGGCGCGCCGCCTGTGCGCGTCGGGGGGCGGGGAAGGGGTTTCCCTACCTGCCCGGCGGAAACCCCCGACGGCTTCTTGGCCCACGTGCAAATTGCCTGCTGAAGTTCGTATTTCCCGCCAGCATCCCCTATTCTAGGGGATCCGGTGACGAGGAGCAAGAGGGGAGGAGGAGAGCGGGCTGGGAGAAGAAGAGGCAACGGCTGGGTGACTCGCGCCAGGGGAGCCCGGCCGGGAAGCGAACCTGCTGCAGACGTGCGCTTCGCGGGGCGCGCGTCCCTTGACATGCCGATGGCAGCTTGAAAAGGCAGTGCATGGAAATAAAGAGAGAGAGGTTTTTGAAAGGAAGTGAAATGATTTTGCACCACCGATTTCTACCCCAGCCGCAGCCTCCCCGCCCGGATATGTCCACAGCGGATGGCGGAGTTGACCTGGCCTGCCCCTCTTGCAGTGGAAGCAGCAAGGCTCTTGCACCCAGCCTGCTCCCTCCTGCCTGTCGGGGGACCTTGGGCCTCCCAGGTGCACGTTCCTCTTCAATTCGGAGGTCTTGTGCATGCATCCTGAACTGGGTTTGGAGGATGCTAGTAGCAACTAGTTTCTTTCCCCCAGGAGGCTGCAGGGTTGGCCTTGGTGTTCAGGCTTGGGGTACCTGTTTGGGTTAAGTGTTATACAAGCAATTTACGGTCCAGTTCTTAGTTCTTTATATAATTTTTTGCCACTCTCCCAAGCAATCCACTCTCCCAAGCAATCCTTTTGTGAATCTTTTTTCCTCTTTTCATGAAATGGCTCCTACAATGTAAGGCCCATTTAACTCAGTTATTATAATATGTAAATCTATATGTAAAAAAAAATCATAGTGTTTTTCAGTGGAATTTTTTTTGTTTCATAAGTTCATCAGTAAGATGGAATAGGTGCCAATTCCAAATTCCCCATTTTTCCATTTTAGAATATTCAACAATAAATATAAATCACACACAAATCCAGTATAGTTTTCTGTGACTTTCCTCCCTGCTCTTCCGCAGTTTCTTATTTTTCTATCAAATTCTTACTGCATATCTTAATTTATCCTTTTTACCCATTTATCCTTTTTAATTCCCTTAGTGTCTTTACTCCTCTTGTTTATACTGTATCATTCCTGCTAATGTTTTCAGTTGTTTACAGTTTGTTTTCATATATTCAATAAATTCCCCCCATTTTGCTACAAAGAGTTTATCATCCTGTTCTCTTAATCTTCTGGTAAGTTTAATCATCTTTGCATATTCCATCAATTTTAGTTGCCAGTCATCTCTTTTTGGGGTAAGTTCCTCTTTCCAGTTTTGTGCATATATCATTCAGGCAGCCAGGGTACATACATAAATAGATTTTTCTGATCTTTCGGCACCAAGTATACCTAAAAGGAAAGCTGCTGGTTTTCAAACAAAAGTTATTTTAAACATTTTTTTCAATTCATTATAAATAATTTCCCAGAAGGCTTTTGCACCTTAGAGGACCACCACACATGAAAAAAGTACTCCCTCTCTTTTTACATTTCCAACATACCAGTATATTGGATTTAGACTTACACATTTTTGCCAGCTTGGTAGGCGTCAAATACCATCTATACATCATCTTCATGTAGTTTTCTTTTAACGTGTAGCATGCTGTAAATTTTAAATCTCCTTTCCAAAATCTTTCCCACGCTGCCATATCAATATTATAGCCTATATCCATTGCCAAGTGTATCATTGATGATTTAACCATTTAAACCTTTGTTTCCCATTCTAATAATAATTTATACATTTTAGACATTACCTTTTGGCTTTTCTTTAGCAGGTCTTTTTCTAATTGTGAGGTTTGAGTTGTAAAGCCAATTTTTTAATCAATCTTAAAAGTCTCATTTAGTTGATGATATTGTAGCCAACTTGTTAATAATCCACTTATTTCTTCCAAAAAAGTTAGTTTACTCTCCCTTTCCTTCTCTATTAACAACTCCCTTTAAGTTGCCCAGTCCTCTTCCATGTTCTTTTCCCCCCACCGCTACGGCTTCTACTGGTGAGAGCCACATTGGTGTTTTCTTTTCCAGCAAGTTTTTATATTTATCCCATACTCTGTATAGATGTTTTCTAATTATATGTTAGTGAAACTTTCATGGATTCCAGTTTTCCCATGCCACAAATATGCATACCAGCAAAATATGGCCTCAAATAGTGGTTTGTTGGCAATAGATGCACCAGAAAAAAACCCCTGGGCAAGCTTCACACATAACACTAGTTTGATAAGCTGATAGGATAAATAATAATAAAAAAATAGCATTATGTGTGAACCAGCCTAACCCACCTCACAGGGTGGTTGTGAGGATACAATGGAGGGGGAGGAAGAACTGTCTTCAGCTTAGAAGGAAGGTGGAAGGTGTAGTCAACAAGGCTCCATCTGCACTAAACATTTAAAGCACTATCATATTATTTTATACCAGTGATTTTTTTGCAGGGGGACGCATACCCCTAAACATTTTGTGAATCTTAAGTTTGGACTAATTGAGGGGTTGTATTTTAATATAAGTAGGAAAATGAGAGTGCGCCTAAACATGTGTTTAGAAAAAAAGCACTGGTTAAGCCACTCCAGGAACTGAAGCTCTGCGAGGGGAACTCTTAACACCCTTAGTAAACTATAGTTCCCAGGATCTATGGGGTGTGTGTGGAAGTGCTGACTGTTAAAAAGTGATGTCATAGTGCTTTAACGGTATTGTGCAGGTAGGGCCCAAGTTGTCTTCATGCTTTGGTTGTTGACTTCCTGGAAGCCTTTTGGAACCTGGGCTAGATGGATCTTTTGTTGCTCTCTCATGTCTTTTCCCCTCTCTCGTATTTTTCCTCCAACCAGATTTCACTTTTGAGTATGTGCAGCGAGAAGCACTTAGAGTCCCCCTCATCTTCCGAAGTAAGGATGGACTGGGAATTAAGTAAGACAGTACTCCTAATGTTTAACAATATACCTCTGTTTCAATATACCTCTGGATGCGTAGCTTGCCCCGTCTCAAGGGCCTGGGGTGGGGAATAAAGGCCGTCGGTGGCCTTTCTGAATGAAACATACACACAAGGGCACACAAGGCCAGGCTTTTGGGGGATATCCAAAGGAAGCAAATCCCAAAATAGAGGGGCTGGCTACGTTTTGGAGTTTGAGTCCTTTGGAGAGTCTGCAAAACCTGAGTCAGGTCTTCTAGAAACAAGACAGAGAAGGGTTTTTCAGATGGTGTGGCATCCCTTTTTAAAGTACCACTTCTCTTGCCTTGGGAACACTTTCATTCTCATGAAATGGAATTGCCCTCAAGGTGTCATCAGACTTGAGCTCCCATTAGCACAACCCAGCATTGGCAGTGGACAGGGAAGACAGGAGCTGTTCTTCCAACAAGAGCTGGAGTTTCATGGGTCCCCCTTACTAAGCAAATAACTGCTGCTGGCCTCATAAGCCTAGTAGTAGGCACTGAAGTGCCTCAGCTGTGAACAAGGAATGTTTTAACATTCAAATCCTGGTTGTGCCATCTGTAAAGTAGGTAGGCTACACAAAACCTGGCCCCCAAATCTTCAGTCTAATATGGGGGAAACCAGTGCTGACCTACTTAACAGGTCTGCAGTAGGAGAACTAAGTTAGTGTCTGTAACATCCTTCAAATGCTCTAAACAGTGGTGACGTGTATACACAGTATTATTATGAGTTTGGGGTGGGGGGCAGAATCCACCATTACCGTATTTTTCGACCTATAGGACGCACTTTTCCCCCTCCAAAAATGAAGGGGAAATGTGTGTGCGTCCTATGGGGCGAATGCAGGCTTTCACTGAAGCCTGGAGAGCGAGAGTGGTCGGTGCGCACCGACCCCTCACGCTCTCCAGGCTTCGCACACCTCTCCGCAAGCAGCGGGAGCCCAGTGCTGGGCTCCCGCTGCTTGCGGAGAGTTGCCTGCATGCTGAAGCCTGCGCGCGCTCAGCTCAGTGCGTCCAGGCTTCGCGCACCTCTCAGCAAGCAGCGGGAGCGCTCCCACGGCTTGCAGAGAGCTGCCTGTTTGGGGGCTGGGGTCGGGGGAAGCCTGGGGGGGAAATAATTTTTTTCTCTTTATTTCCCCCCCCCCAAAAAAACTAGGTGCGCCTTATGGGATGGTGCGTCCTATAGGGCGAAAAATACGGTAGCTTTTTCTGACATATCCCAGCCACCAAGTTGTTCTTCTCATCCCTGAAATGGCTACGTTTAAAATGGGCAAAGCTCATTTTTACAACCCTGGGTTGGCCTGTGGAGCTCACTGCCACAGGTACGGTGAGGTCCAGTAGCCTAAAATGGCTTTTGAGAAAAGAAAACAATAAATGGACCATTGATCTGCAACCCCAATACCCAGAAGCGTAGCTGCCATGCTCAGAGATTATATACCTGCCTGAGCATCTGATTTGAAGAATTCTTAACACCCTCATTGGGAGCTTTTGTGTGGCGTGTAGCCAGCCATGATCAGAAGGCAGGTTGCAGCGCTGAGGGAGAGTGGGGCAGCCCAAGATGGCAGTTCTTGTGTAAATTTCCTCTTGTCTGTGTTTACCTCCCTGAATTCAAATTGATCCCCTCCTTCCTTTGTTGATTTCAGGATGCCGGACCCAGATTTCACTGTACGAGATGTCAAGCTGCTAGTTGGTGAGTTTGGTTTAGATACGCCGCTTTTCGTGCTTTGGGGGTTGGGGAGAGAGAAAGAGAAATTACCTCTGTTGAAGACTGTGTCCAAAAGTATTCAGATGCCCACATATTCCTTGTATAAACTGTACAAAAATGACTAGTTCACACAACTGTATTTGCCTAGTGTACCAACAAATAACCTATGTGACTCCGTTGTCTACCTATCCCTTTGTTGTTTAGTCGTTTAGTTGTGTCTGACTCTTCGTGACCCCCTGGACCAGAGCACGCCAGGCACTCCTGTCTTCCACTGCCTCCCGCAGTTTGGTCAAACTCACGCTGGTAGCTTCAAGAACACTGTCCAACCATCTCGTCCTCTGTCGTCCCCTTCTTCTTGTGCCCTCAATCTTTCCCAACATCAGGGTCTTTTCCAGGGAGCCTTCTCTTCTCATGAGGTGGCCAAAGTCTTGGAGCCTCAGCTTCAGGTTCTGTCCTTCCAGTGAGCACTCAGGGCTGATTTCCTTCAGAATGGATCGGTTGGATCTTCTTGCAGTCCATGGGACTCTCAAGAGTCTCCTCTAGCACCATAATTCAAAAGCATCAATTCTTCGGCGATCAGCCTTCTTTATGGTCCAGCTCTCACTTCCATACATCACTACTGGGAAAACCTATCCCTACCTGTGTTAAATTAAGCCTCCATATTCAAAGGTAGTGTATCTGAGTATTAGATTCTGGAGACACAACTATGGTTGCTTTCATGCCTTTCTTGTGGGCTTCCTTGAAATACTTGCCTTGATCCTCAGGTCACATCTTAGCATTCTTGTGCCTCATAATAGCCTGAAAGGGTTTGGGTTTGGGGTGAGGAGGATAATATCTCTTTCTGTTACAAAAGTTTTCCTGTAGTGTCACTTGGCGCAAACTTTTATTTACTGTGGGCGACCAGAGACACAGTGCTCACAAGCCTGTTGTCCCTACCATGGCTTTCCCCACTAGGCCACATTGCCTGGGGCAGGTGGGCGTTGTCCAAAACACCCAGAGGACACCAGGTTGGTGAAGACTGATTGAAGCAGTAGGCACAACTATTTTGCTAAGGATAAAGGCGGTCCATTTGCAGGACAACACAAAGACCAAAGGCAGCTATGTCCTAGAAGTCTGCAGTGCCCAGGATTTCTGCCTAATACATACAGAATAAGGATTTTATTGATCCAAATGAAAGTCAAACACTTGTTAGCCACGACATTAAGTGTTTTTTCCTAGGCCAGAAATGAGACACCCACCACTTAGCTAGAGGGCACATGTAATCTCACAGTTTTTTTCATACTGTAAGGAGGTGAGTTCTTCCCAGGTGGGGTTGGTGTCAGATGGGGATCTGTTGCTGAATCGCTGTTTTGTTCATGTGTGTGTCTTTTCTTTTAAAGATATAGCATTGCACTGTAAACTTCTTAAACGTATAAAGGCCTTGCTGGATTCATTATGCAGAAAGTTGCTAAAAGAAGTTGCAAAGGATATATTGAACACTAATCCGTATAAATGATGCATATTTGTATACAACTGCTGAATTGTACATAATTTATTCTTCTGCTAGCCATGTAGATATACAGAAGATATACCACAGAGAACAGTCATACCTCGGGTTACAGACGCTTCAGGTTGCGCGTTTTTGGGTTACTGACGCGCCGAAACCTGGAAGTACCAGAACAGGTTAATTCTGGGTTTTGGCGCATGTGCAGAACCACTAAATCGCGCTATGCGCAGAAGTGCCGAATTGCAACCTGCGCATGCACTGCGGGTTGCAAATGTGCCTCCCACACAGATCAATTTCGCAACCCGAGCGTCCATTGTACTTTTTCTTGTTGACCACAAACTAGACATGAGCCAACAGTGTGACGCGGCAGCTAAAAAAGCCAATGCAATTCTGGGCTGCATCAATAGGAGTATAGCATCTAGATCAAGGGAAGTAATAGTGCCACTGTATTCTGCTCTGGTCAGACCTCACCTGGAGTACTGTGTCCAGTTCTGGGCACCACAGTTCAAGAAGGACACTGACAAACTGGAACGTGTCCAGAGGAGGGCAACCAAAATGGTCAAAGGCCTGGAAACGATGCCTTATGAGGAACAGCTAAGGGAGCTGGGCATGTTTAGCCTGGAGAAGAGGAGGTTAAGGGGTGATATGATAGCCATGTTCAAATATATAAAAGGATGTCACATAGAGGAGGGAGAAAGGTTGTTTTCTGCTGCTCCAGAGAAGCGGACACGGAGCAATGGATCCAAACTACAAGAAAGAAGATTCCACCTAAACATTAGGAAGAACTTCCTGACAGTAAGAGCTGTTCGACAGTGGAATTTGCTGCCAAGGAGTGTGGTGGAGTCTCCTTCTTTGGAGGTCTTTAAGCAGAGGCTTGACAACCATATGGCAGGAGTGCTCTGATGGTGTTTCCTGCTTGGCAGGGGGTTGGACTCGATGGCCCTTGTGGTCTCTTCCGATTCTATGATTCTATGATTCTTTCTTGCCAGCTTAGGCTTCTGGATATTGCCAGATACCATCCAGATACCTTCAAGCCTATCTGTTTAACCATTTGGGCTGAAAACTTGCTTTGAAAACGAAACATTCCTGAAAGATAGAAAGCTGAGATCCAGTGTTCTGTTATGCACTTGGCTGTTGTAAGCACAGTTATATATCACAGCATAATGTCGCTAGTGCTGCTGCACTGTGGGAGCACATGCTCGGCTGGGAGAAGAGTGGCTTTATGGAACAGACTCCCTTGGAAGGTTGTGGACTCTTCTTCCTTGGCGGTTTTAAAGCAAAGTTTAGATGGCCATTGGTCAGGGATGCTTTAGCTGAGATTCCTGCAATTGCAGGGGGTTGGACTAGATGACCCTCGGAGACCTTCCCAACTTTCATCCTATGATTCTATGGTTTATGTAAGTTGAGTTTCTCTTGAACTAGGTTAAACCTGGGACAAGAGCAGGAGGGAATGGCTGGCTTGATTTTGCCAAGCTGCAGTGCCCCCACCGCTGGTGGTGAAAGGGTGGCATTGCAGCTTCTGGCCTGGCAGACTTTGGTCACAAATGGAGCCGATAGGATCCCATCTGGCTCTCTAAAGGTCCCGATCCTCGCCTGCCTCCTCAGTGACCAAGCTGTTGCCCTATCTGCTTGCTTGCAGGACAAACATCACTGGCAGAGAATGGCTGACAACATTTGTACGTGGCAAATGACCTTTTGGGACCCTCAGCAGCAGGTGTGGGGCACACAGATATGTGCTTGGCACTCTGTGAAATGTGGCCCCTGTCAGTGCCCATTTTTAGTGTTAGGTCAGAGGTTTTGTGTGTGTGTGAAGATTGCATCTAATCCACCAGCCTGAGCCAACATAATAAATGTAGACGTGGCGTACTTTTTAACATCAAAGCAAAGGGAAATAGAACAAAATCCTTAGCATAGGACCGCTGGGTGGGGTGCAAGTGTTTCAATTCCTTGTGCCGCTGTTTTTTTGCAGAGAAAAATGCATGCATTACTTCCTTTTAGCCTCACAGCAACCTTGCAGGGCGGGTCTGGGCGAGAGGGAGGGTGATCTTGAAGATCTGAGCTACCTGCAGCCCTTTGAAGGATGCCTGAATGACTGTGAGGTCTCATGCGTGTGGTCTCTCTTCCTGGCTTTTAGGATCAAGTTTATTAGCTAGAAGCCTTTCCATCTCTGGGCCGCAGCAAGGAGTTAATGGCACCACTTGGATTTAACAAGCTAGAGTAATTGTCTCTTTCCTTTTAAAGGGAAGTTTAACGGTTTTCTCTTGTCCTTTGGGGGAAAAAGATGCCCACTCCTTTTTCCTTTCCTCTCCCCTGATGCCACAATCAGAGCCCTGGCAAGCTTCTCTTGCCATTGTGAGCCTGATCCACTTGCCTGATGTGCAGGGAGCTGTGAAGCCTTAGGCTGCTGAATCATTTTCTAAACCTAGTAACTAGGATTTCAGCTTTTTGCCCTTCAAAGTCTTTCCTGTGTGAACTGCTCTGTGGGCCCTTGTCTTCTGGGGCTTTTTGCATGAAGGAGGAGACTTGCTTACTGCTGAAATAATGGAAGTGGATTCTCCTGGTATAACGTGCTTATTATTGCTCCCATTGTGGTTTTCAGTCCCATCAGGAAATGCTTCCATGTCGATTTGGCTGCAGAACCCAGAGCATTTGACACCTTGAACTGCAATGAATTCTGGGGGTGTGGGGAGAAGACACTGCTTAAGGGTTATCAGGTCATGCTGTTGCCCCATTTCTGAGAGAGAGCAGGACCTGGGACACACTACCCCCTCCCCAAAATGGGTTGGCCTTGTGAGCCTCAGGCTTGCATTCTGTCTCCTCCTGTTCCTCCCCTTGCTTTCAGCAGTGGAATGCCTTCTTTCCTGAGCTACTGCCAAAGCATGGTTTGCAGTTTCCTCCAAACCCAGTAGTTTGCACAAACTGCACTTAACTTGAGAAATGGGGCCAGCAACTGTTTCCGCAGGGAGGCGAAGAAGCAGGCTGCTCTCCTCCTGAGCAGCACATTGCTCAAAGGGAAGAACTGAATCAGCATTGCAGGGCTTGACCCTGAGGAGCCATCGGAGCTGGGCATCCTTGCCCTGGGACTAGAGGTCCCCACAGCCTGGGGTGCTGGATTTCTTTCAGATGCCCTCACCTCTCACAGGGCCACAGCAGCAGCAGAGACGGTGGCAGGAGCTTCAGAGCATCTTTCCCGACTAGCTGCCCATGAGGCTACTGGGGAGGAGGGAGCAGCACACATGTAAATGCCTGTGTGGATCGGCACCTGATGGAGATTCAGCTCCCATGCAGGCTACAGATCTTTCCCAAGCTACGGCCTTCCTTTCTGACACCTGGAAACAGATCTGCAAAGGATGCTGTTGGTTGGTTGTGTCACCAGATCCTTGCTGGGCTGGAGGTTGGCGTGGCATTCTTTGTTTATCTGCAGTTGAGATCAAGCCAGTAGCATAGTGACACGCTGGCCCCAGCACCCTGGTTTGAGCCCTCTGTTGTCTCCCCAAAGCTCATCTGCCCAGCAGTTGATGCCTCTTCCTCATCTTGCTTTGGGGCTGATTCTGTAGACTTCATCTCCAGCTCTACCCAAGATACCTGCCTAATCCCTAGTAGTACATTTCAGCAGAAGAATCCCAATGCTATCACAAGTTAGCCAGGCCCCTGACACTCATTGCTCTGGCTTCTAATATCTTGGTAGCTGGGATTAACCGACACAAAAATGCTTAACGTTACATTACTGTGTTTTGGCTGCCTTGCATTTTATGGATTAAGGGTCTATTGACATGTTCAAAGACGTCATGGTGTTGCATGGTTGCTAGCGAGCTGCAGCTAATTGTGCTTCTGGTGTGCAGGCAGGACATATTGTGGCTGCATTCACAGTTAGAACATGAAGCCAGGAGTGGCTGACGTGACGCATTCCAGATGTTGGAATGCAACTTACATCAAGCCCGGCCAGCATGGCTAGGGGGTAGAAGGGGTAGGACTTTTAGCCCACACCATCTGGAAGAGCACCATGTTGGCTACCCTGTGGCTAAACTGGCTTATTTAAGAAACCACAAATAGCCTCACAGACGATCAAAGAAGCGGAAGTTGGTTTCTCCGAAGATTGGTTTGCTTTCCAGGGGCAGTGGCTGGACAAACGATGGTTAGTCTCCTGGGCATGGAAACAAACCACCCTTTGCCCTAAACAAATCACGGCTTAGTGTTGTGCATGGTCCAGGCCATTGATGTGCCCAATGAGGTTATGTGCCTCAATATTGTCATAGTGTTTCATGCCCAGTGGTGAGTCTTAGCTAATGGTGTTTGTGATGAAATAGGTGTGTGCTTTGGGCACACTCCTGTATACTTGTGAAGTGTCCCCTTGTTTTTCATTGACAATTGCTTGTGCTTTTTTGCTCACATTAATACTAAATACATTTCATGCATTAAACTATGTTTTACAGTTAAAACTATGAACGTGCAGGAGGCAGGGATGGCCACCAGCCTAAATAGCTTTAAAAGAGGGCTGTTGAAGGCTCCTTGCCATGATAGCTGTGCTTTTGAATACTGTTGCTGGAAAACACAGGAGGGTGCTGCTCTTGTGGGCTTCTCCCAGCCATCTGGTTGGCCGCTGTGAGTCTAGGATGCTGGACTAGGTGGCCATTGCCCTCATCCAGCAGGGCTCTCGTCTCACGTCCATGGCTGATTACTTGACCCAGTGCTGTCACCTGGATCAGAAGGGCAAAGAGAGGGCATGTCATTTTCCAAAAATGGTTCTGATCAGCTGGTCAACTTCTGGTCAACTTCCTGACTCGAGTGAAAAGCACTTATCTCGAAGGTGTTTGCCAAGGCAAAGAACTTCAGTTTTGGGCTTGTGCATTATGGCAGGGGTCAGCAAACTTTTCCAGCAGGGGGCCGGTCCACTGTCCCTCAGACCTTGTGGGGGGCCGGACTATATTTTTTTTTGGGAGGGGGGGAATGAACGAATTCCTATGCCCCACAAATAACCCAGAGATGCCTTTTAAATAAAAGCACACATTCTACTCATGTAAAAAGACACTGATTCCCGGACCGTCCGCAGGCTGGATTTAGAAGGCGACTGGGCCGGATCCGGCCCCCGGGCCTTAGTTTGCCTACCTATGATCTATGGCCAGATTCCTCAAACTGTTGATAGCCGAGGCACATATTGTCTCCCCCTGAATTAAAAGTGGAGGCTCAGGTTCACTCATTCACTAGAAGCTTATTTTTAGCATGTGTAGGAGGATGAATTTTCCTTTGCTCCCTCAAACTCCCAATGCTTTTGCATGAATCACTGATCATATTGGATGGAGGCAGACCTGGAGCAACGACTTGTTCCAAGAACTAGCTGGGAACTTTCCTTTTGCAGCTAGGTAAATTCTGCTCAATCTGTGGCTCACTTGGCTATTTCTCTTGCAGTCACATCTTATGCAGAAAGTGCAGAGTTGGGCCCAATATCTCCTCGCAGAGCTGCTAAATGCACCTGTCTGAAACCCTGGAGAGCCCCTGCTAGTCAGTGCACAAAATTCTGAGCTAGGCGGACCATGGTCTGGCTTGGGTATAAGGCCGTTTCCTTACACCAAGGAAGTGTAGCTGTGTTGTTTAGTGGTTAGAGTGCAGGACTAGAACCTGGGAAACCAGGTTTCAAATCCATACTCAGCCATGAAGCTTGCTGGGTGACCTTGGGCCAGTCAATGACTCTCAGCCTAGCACACCTCACAGGGTTGTTGTGAGGATAAAAGAGGAGGGAGAGAACTATGTACATCGCCCTGAGCTCCTTGGAGCTAAAATGGCTTATAATAAACAAATGGCTTCACAATCATGCAGAGACAGTCTTCTGACAAGTCTCTTGCTGCTGTGTTACGGTGTTGGGAGTGACTGAGTCATCCAGCAGAGAATAACCACCAAAAGTTGCAGAGAAATATCCATCCAAGCTGGTTAGAGGGAAGTGTGGCCTGAATGATTCACGCAGAGCGATTATGGGCTGCCTCCTTCATTTGTTGGCAAG